>NC_137471.1:120106011-121496999 GCF_964235325.1 Thermobia domestica
TATCCCGAGACATACCGAATTTCAGTGCGAGTACATGGGGGCTTTCCCCCCAACCCACACATTTGCTCGGTCTACGGCCTCGCACATCATACGCCTGCAAACATAACGAATTTTTAAGGGGCCGCGGTGGCTCAGTGGTAGAGAGTTCACCTCCGGTGCTTGGGGTCCCTGGTTCGATCCCAGCTCGCGCCGTGTGAACTTTGTGGTGGACCAACACCGTGCTCGTGGGTTTTCTTGTGGTTTTCCTGTTTCCTCCCACTTTCTTCATTTCATTTATTTCTCATAATCACCGTCTCCTTTAGCCTAACCGGCGTAAACGTGGGATGTAAAATTCAAGCATTTCATTTCATAACGAATTTTTGTTCAAATAACAAGTTTCATTTCTCTAACATTCCAGGATTCCGAGATATAAAAGTATTTTCTACCCGCCCCTTTGCTTCCCCTCTAAGACATACATCAAAAAACGCTTACGTACATACCTAATTATTTCAAATGTAAAGTCCAAATACCAAATTCTATGCTCCTAACCTTCAGAGGTTCCCAGATATCGACATGTTATTATAATAATTACAATCCCCACCCTCTTTCCTTTCCATCTCTTTTCTTTTCCTTCTTACTAAAACGTCAAAAAAACACTGAAACACATGTCAAATTATTTTCAATGAGAAATGCAAATACCAAATTTCGAGTCTCTAACCTTAAAGGATATAACATATTAATACAATAATTGTAATCCCCACTTATTTATTTTCTCGCCCCTTTTCTTCCCTTCTGGGCCACACATAAAAAGACGTTGAAATACATATCTAATTATTTTAAGTGAGAAGTCCAAATACCAAATTCCATGTTTCTAACCCTTTAAGTTTCCGAGATATAGGCATATTATTATACTAATTGCAAAATTGCAATTACTACCCGCTCTTTTACTTTCTATATCCTCACTGCTCCTTCTAATTTAAATATCAAAAAGCACTTAAACAAGTATTAAATTATTTTCAATGAGAAACCCAAATACCAAATTTGAAGTATCTAACGTCAAGAATCATCAATATTTTCCACCCCATTTCCCCCCTTCCTCGTCGAATTTACCAAAGTCCTTCCTTAGTGGTATCCTACGACACAAAGCCTATAAACTGTCCAAATTTCAAGTTTGTAGCTTAAGTGATTTGGTCTGTATGGTGATCTGTCACTCATTCGCTCAGTCACTCAGCACCTTGCCCTTTTTATATAGAGATTTAAGATTTTATGGGAAAGCCATGTTCTAAGGCCGCCAGTGTCTTGGAAATGTAATAGCTTTGCTATAAACATTAAGCAATCAACTGACTGATCTGCGTCTATATGTATTATGTAAAATACCGCTTATGATATTTATTTTGCTCGTAATAAAAAAATAGAAATGATGACGAAAATTCAAAGACATCCATGATTTTAGCGTAATGCTGCAGGAGTTCAGGTCATTGAATTAATCATAAGAGCCGATTGTATAAGATAGACTACATTAAATTCCAATGTGGCACAAAGAAAATATGCAGCATTACTATGCAGTTTTTCAACGTTATAACTCATTCTGAAAATATTATCATAGGTCTCACAAACAATCGAATTTTAATCCTAACTCGATTAATATATAAAAAAGGCAGATCTATACAACTACTGACTTCAGATGAAAGTGGAATACTTGTAGTACGTTTAAAGATATACTAAAGACTCAATCAATGATGGGGTGTGCGGAACAATGGTCTAACCCCGAAAAATGTGAAAATGAGATTTTGATGTAATCTTTTGTCATTTAAATTGAATTGTCTTCCCACTGAGATAGATAAGATTCACCTACTAAATTTTATACATATGGATATTTTAGTTCTGGGTCTCAATGTAAGGCCTAAAATATTCAAAACAGGAGTACGAATCTGAACTTCGAAATTTCGGGTGTGGATCCAGGAACCGAATATCCGGATCCGGATCCAATATTCGAAACTTCGGATCCGGATCCAAGATCCGAAATTTCGGATTCGGATCCGTCTGGCCATCCCTATTCCGAACAGCTATTTCGATAGAATGTTGCACAGCACTATTCCTTGAAGTGTGTAGCAAAATTTTTAGAATATAGAAGTGAATACGAAATAATTCGGAAGGACACCAAATGCTTAGACGATTAAAACAGACACACATATACACATACATTTCGGATCCGGATCCAGGAACTGGATATCTGCATCCGGATCCAGGAACCGGATATCCGGATCCAAGATCCGAAATTCCGTATCCGGATACAAGATCCGAAACTTTGGATCCGGATCCAGGAACCGGATATCCGGATCCGGATCCAAGATCCGAGATCCGGATATTATAGGATCCGGATATCCGAGATCCGGATCCATCTGGCCATCCCTATTCCGAACAGCTGTTTCGATAGAATGTTGCACAGCACTATTCTTTGAAGTGTGTAGCAAAATTTTAGAATATAGAAGTGAATACGAAATAATTCGGAAGGACACCAAATGCTTAGACGATTAAAACAGACACACATATACACACAGTAAACATACGAGTATCAGAAATATTTAGTTTTAAATGTAACTTGTACTTAGCTTTTCTATAGAAATACAAAATCTCTTATTGCTTGAATTTATATTACAATTGGTAAAACTGTTTCAAATGTACCTCTCTCACTTCTCGTAAAACACACACGCACTCCTACTTTGATGTAAAGGAGTTGAATTTTTTTTTCGATGGAGACGCTTTGTCGTAAAGATATAAAAGACTATTCAGCCCAGCCTCCTCAGGCAAATGTCGGAATGATCCATAACATAAAAACTCCAGATAGCTTCCTTCGTATCTCGTTCTTTCTCTTTATTTCTTCGTTCTTCCTGCATGCATAGATTGTATGTTGCCGATAGACCTTCTCCTCAAACGTCATTGGACAAGAGTAGACATGCCAGCAATGCATGCGGTAAAGACACAGTAAATTTCTACCGACACACACACACGAACACACACAATCATATATATATATATTAGAGAGATATGTAAGTAGGACTATATTTTACAAACATTTACAAGGGATGATAAAAATTTGCGAGCCTTCAGGAAACTATAAGAAGTACAGATTAGGTAATACTTTTATTTTTAAACATAACCCCCTTGGACAGCCGCAAGCTTGCTCTAACGGTGCTGCAATGCAATTATCGCAGTAGAA
Organism: Thermobia domestica; assembly: GCF_964235325.1. Classification (NCBI taxonomy): domain Eukaryota; kingdom Metazoa; phylum Arthropoda; class Insecta; order Zygentoma; family Lepismatidae; genus Thermobia; species Thermobia domestica. Next base: position 120,109,211 of record NC_137471.1, read on the forward strand.
AAATATCCTTAGGTTGCGATTACAAAAGCTCCTCCACGTCTCTCATGACGTCATTATCGCTTGCAAAACGTCGTCATGCTAGAGCTTTTGGGGCCAGATCTAAACATTAAGGTGGATAAGGAATGAGTTCAAAGCCGCATTCGTGAATAGTAGCCATTTCAACTGCCAATGTTACGGTAGGATCATTTTCATGATGGTAGAGAACTCCTCTGATACCTCATTTACTTCTTTTTTTTTAAAATTAGCACTCAGAAGTTTTTTCAAAAGGTCCTTATTATATTGTGCTGTGATGGTATGAACCCTTTGCAGGTAACGAATAAATATCACATCTTTTCAATCTCAAAAACGAGGCCATCATTTTGGCAGGGGAAGGAATCACCTTTGTCTTTTTTGGGACAAAGGAGGAAGGGTGTTTTCATTGTTTGGATTCTTGTTGGGTTTCTATCTGGTAATGGTGAACCCAGCACTTGTCCACAGTGATGAATCGATAGAGAAAATTTTCATATCACCATCTAACAGTTTCAAATTGTCCACGGAGATGAGGTACCGAGAACGTTTTTGTTCGGGAGTAAGAAGATGTGAGACCCATCTAGCAGAAACTTTCGATAAACCAAGTTCATTCTCCAGAACATGATTTGCTAGCTCCTGTGATATGCTCATCTTGTCTGCTATCTGACGAGTTGACAATTAAAGATCTTGTATGATCATATAAAGTACTAGGCCAATGATATCCATAGTGGTAACACTTGATGGTCTCCCATATCTCGGCTCATTTTCAACACTCAGCCTACGCCGCTTGAATTCCTGCACCCATTTGTTGATCGTGGCATATGAAGGGGAAAATTCACCTAAGGTATTGACTGTATCCTGGTGGATCTCAGACGCCGACATTCTTCTTAATTGTAGATACTTGATCACTGACCCGTTCTCGATCTTTTCCATTTTACAATTTCTGCCATCTTACACACTTCAAGAGCTTGAAAAACACAAAAGAAATTACTTAGAACCAAGAGCATAATAGATATGAAAATTAAGGATTATACTATTCTAATACATACAGTTATTTTATATTAGATTCTCATTTTCTGTTAGGCTCTAAACTTTTCCAGTCACCCCTAGTAAATTTTCCAGTACATGTAACTATGTTATTCTGCATTTGTTCTTAAACGCCTGATTTGAACATTTTATCACAACGTAGAATTATAACGGTAACCAAAAATGTTTTGTCGCTTTTTCGACTACCACCTCCCAACATCAACGTGTCACCTAAGATGCGCCAGAAAGAACGAAATGGTACCCATAATCGTGGACGATCTTCTGCCAACGTTCCCAAAGGCAAAGGATTCCATGCTGGGCCGTGAAGCGAAGAAGGTATCAAGTGGGGATTTGAACTGGCGTTCTGTAAGGTAATGGAACAGGTTATAATCGTATGGTGCAATTTCCGTGGAGTATGTCGAGTGCTGTAGTGTTTTCCATCCTTGCGTAAAAGGGTGTCCCGGGTCATTCTAGCCACGTGGGTCTTAGTGATGTTCTGTAACAGTTGGACACCTTTGTGATTCAGAAGTGCTGGCTCCGTAGTTTTGAATTTTTCTTGAACACAGGTCAACTGCTGACGGTACTCAGTTGCGTTGATGCTCTGACCGGTTGGCAGCAGTTGCCGATGCACGTTGCCGTAAGCTGTCCACCTATCACCCAATATGGCCTTCTTCTGGTGAAGTGCTGGTTTCGGCTGTTTTGGTACCGATTCCTGGGTTGCTAACCAAGATCATGGCACCGTGGGGCTTTGAATAGTCCGCAATTCTCCTTACATTTAACACTATTACATTTCTTTTTCACACCAGACAGCAAAGAAACACAGGTGTCTGCTTGCTTTCCTGCTGGCCATGCGTCAAATCATGTGATACCCATCTACGTGACTTGTAGTACTTCCCATGTTCATGGAGGTAACTGCCGAACGATTTCTCTACTCAAACTAAATTTTATTACCAGTCCCTCACATAACTGGTCACTGTCGCCTCAACAGCTGCTCGAAGATCTGCATTTTGTACATACGTTAGTTTTCTGGCACGTGGTACGTCTTCCAGTGTTTCGTCAGCGTCGATAGATTTGTTCAACCGCCACTGCACTGTTCGCGTAGTCACGATACCCTCACAAGAGATCTGAAATATCTTCCGCATCGCTGCTGCGGCGTTCTACACCAGTTTGAACTCGTACAACATACACGCACTTATGAGTCTCTGTGGAGGTCTCATGTCCACTCTGTCCTTACGGAAGTTCACCGTGTAACTGAACTCCCCCAACAAGGTTATACAAACACCAATAACTGATCTTCGCCCTATCTCCATTCCCATTCATTTCACGGTGTGAGGGCTAATTGAATCCAGACCGCCATAAAAAAAAGCGACTGACTTTCTTGAATACCTTTAAAGTAATAGACATAGCCGAAACTCTTGGATTGTTGCAATTGTATTCGGTAATATTATTGACGATGGATATAATGCATATCATTAATATAAACTACATTTTCTTTTGTTCACAAGTGCGAAATGAAACATTAATTTAAGTTGCTAGAAACACATACACGATACATTTAGACGTCAGTAAATATATTAAAACTTCCTGTCTTATTTTAGCTTTACTATTTTCAAACAACTTAACAGCTTCTTTGGTGATAGTACGTTACTTCTTCTATCGATTTCACACACACTAATGTGTTATAAATGCGATTCTTTATCTAAGAATAATAAAGGCAAAAATAGGCTTTTGTCGGGAATAATTGGTAGCAAGCTGAAAATTCGCCAGTTATTAGATCATAAAAGGAGTATTCCCTCATAAGTTCCCAACCCTCCCCCTCTTGCTTACCCCCTTGGCCCTAAACATACACATTTGCATACCTATATTGAAATGTCAATAACTCGATTAAGCCAGTTCGTATCAACATGATTTTTTAAAAGTTCCTCACATTATGTTCCTTAAATTATGTCCTTATGTGTTTTTAGCTCAAGTAATGAATTTTTCTTGAAAGGCACTGCACGCTCTTGAAATACACTGCGGAAAAAGTAGATTTTTCAATATAATTTTCAACATTTTTCTTATTATTACTAAAAACTGATAACGCTACAAGAAAATGTTTCAAATAAAACTTTTAGCTTGTTTTGTTAGCTTTAAAATGATATACGTATTAGTAGGTTTATAGGCACGGGAACGATGTCCAGAGAGTTCTTATCAAATGACTGCAAGTGCCGGGAAGTCATCCTGCCTGGTCGGCTAGGCGCGCGCCATAATTGGGCTTTGACACTGTCTACTTTCATGCTTCAGTTTCAGTGGAAGATTTATGAAGCTTGTATGTGCTACGTGATTTTGTGCAGTAAAAGTGAGAAGTACTTAACGAATATGTAGTAGGTTCTTTTCTCTGTAAGGCGTTTGGTTTATAATTTGAAATGAAGACTATATTTCTATGCCTTTAGTATTCTGACTTATCTTTAACTAGAGCGTAACACTTTGTTTGCAAGCTCATAATTAATTTAGATTTCTATGTTTAAAAATTTTCAGACAAATTTACGTTAGATTTAACTGCAAAATAGCAGTTTTCAAGTGCAAATCAAGCATTGAAACTTTTATTTGCTACATGGTTATTCACAGTCAAGTCTTAGAAAAAATAGTATAAAATATGTCTGGATAGAAACGCAAATGTGTTTCATTTCAAACACTTAACTTCAATTTAAAATGCATAACTCTCTATATCGTTTTCTGATTATATAATATTTAATCATTTTCTAGCTGTCAAAATTAATATTTCGTTTTGTCAATATCACTTACAGTAATTAATAACAGAAAGTAGAAAGTAGTGTTCCTAATTCTGAACTTAAATTCTCAATCCATTTTGATTAATGAAAACTAACTCAGTATAATATATTACATTGACATGAGTGTAGTCATTTCATATTGTTCCAGGCTACCTGAACAACAATAATAATATAAAAATAATAATTCCGATTTCATTTGTGTGATTTGTGAAAACGAACTTAACGTAGATACTATAGTTATAAAAGTAGTGTACATTCTGTTCGTGAAGCTACTGTACAAGGATAAGACGATGTGTATGAAAAGTTACAAAGAAAGTGTATTGAGAAAGTACAAATTTTAAGAATACGATTAAGTCATGGGGAGAGCAAAAGTCTTATTTTAGATAGTCTTGATATTTTTTTACATCAGAAGTTACAAAATAAAGTGAATCCTAGAAAGATGAAACTAAGTGCGTTATTATAAGTCATGGTCTCGTATTTGCTGTAAGGCCCAGATCGTTTCTGTCACCCATGTAGACAAGTCTTGCTATAAATCTACATCGATTATATGCTTCATAAATATATTTCATCAGTTGGAATGTGAACATCTTACTGTGAAGCCGCAATCAACCTAACATCGTTCATTAATGTTGGCTCCCCAGCTATTCATTCAGATGGATTTCTCAAACATGTTTTTGATAGTGTTGACGTAAATGTATTAAGTCTTGATAACAAAGGCAAATTTCGTCCTATGGGAGGGATTCATTGTGTCACGTCAGGTATCTGTGTCGGATAACAGTTAAGAGAATTCCAGTTGAGTCTTCTATTAACATCTGAAGCATCCGAGAGTACTTACATCCAATGAAAAAGAGAAATACAGGTCTTTCTTCAATGGTCATTAAAGATTTAAATGAACTTCAGTATGTAAGATCTCTTACGGCCCGATCTTCACAACATCTATTCCCCCTCAAACTTATATGACTTGTAGGATAACAGTCGCAGCCTGCATGGAGTGGATTTATGACTACCATAATGAGAAATTCGAGAATGTGTCCAACCTCATATATTATAGCTATATTGCAGTTGATCAAATCAGAAAATGAAATCAGTTATAGTGATTGATGGAGGATTTTTTATTTATTATGTTCCTTGTACTTGTGGAAATGTTATTCAGAAATGTAGCAACTACGCTAAATTTTCACCGGACTACGACCACCTATCTAAAACTTTGTTGGTGCACTTTTGCTCAGAGGACGGCGTTAACACGACATGGCATCGATTCTCATAGTTGCTGATATGTTTTCACTTAGATCTGATATAATATATTTCTTATGGCATCCAATAGAGGTTCAATAAGATTAAGAACTGGTGAGATAGTGAGCCAATTCACATGCTACAGATCCTTGAAATATTCTTTATGCCAAGCAATTGCAGTCCTGGTTTGGTGGCACCATGCATTGTCGTCCTGGAAAATGCCGTCCTTTTATGGGGAGAAGTGTTGCATTATAGTGTGTAAGTGATTTTCTAACACCTGCAGGTACACAACGGATGTCTCGTTGTGGTCCGTACAGACCAACGGTCCCAGTCTATGCCATACAAATATCCCCAAACCATACAGACGCACGCACAGTACACACCATGCACGAGGGATTCATAGCTTTGTGCTCTTGGCGGCGCACATGCATACGCCGTCCGAGAGTAGTAGTACAAACAGTGATTTATCGGACCAACACACCAATCATCCATGGTCCAATTAGCGCGTTCATGTTCCTGAGCCCGTCGAAGTCTGTGCTAAAGATTCTTGAAGAGTGGGTGACGAGTGCGTAATTTGCTGTGGACCTGTACGCGTGTCAGTGTATGGCGTATAATTGCATGGGAATTGAGTGTTGTGCATCCACCATTGTATTGGTTACGTAATTCCCATATACTGATGATCCGTTTGACTGCCACGATCTGTTTGACGCAATGCTCGCCCCACGTTTTAAGCTTGGGTACGTCCCTGTACTTCCATCTCTTGAAGACAGTTACCCAATTTTCTTCCCATTCCTTGCTCACTTTCATTATACATCAACGGGCGCATCCGATAAGTATTGCTGTCTGGGTAATTATGTACCTATTGCTCGGGTACCCACTATCATGTCCTATTAGAATGCGGATAAATCCTGCCCACCTCTTATCACAACAGTGTGCTATCTGCCAATATGTAGCCTCTAGTGTTTTCTTTCTCTCTGTGTAATACTACCAGTCGGGCTCTCATAATTTTTAATAATCTCGGCTGCTGGCCACACTTTCTTGTGTGGAGGTAGCAATTCAGATAGGAGTCACTGCATATACGGAAGAAATGCCACTGTTGTTTCTGACGGTTATCGTAACATGTTAAAGAAAAGCTTTCATACTAGTACCAAGCTCTAAGACTTTTGCATCTGTTGATTGTCTCGTTTCTCGCAGCTGTAAATAATATTAGGTCAACTATATATAGAAATAAAGGATTAGATTGTTCCACCATGTGTGAACACTATAATGTATTTTCCTGCGATAATTCTCCTGCCTATGACGATATATTGACTTCGATGATGACGAGTGTATACAGTGTAGCATTTAGATTTAAACAGATTGGACTGAAAACTGAATTGAATTTTATCAGTCAACAAGTAAACACTGATTGTATAAAATGTGTAGTAATATTGTAGAAAGTAGAATATTTGGTTCTACTTTCTATATTCCATGTGTTTTGAGTGTGTGGTCCGTGATGTTATTAAAGTATAAAATACATTGTTTTGCTGTGTCAAGCAGCTACCGATTGTTGCAAATCAAGGACATGGCGAGTCCGTACGTGATAGATAATGGAACGTCCCTAATCTAAGTTAGGAACAATCCCCGAATGAAGATTGGCCATATAGCAATAATACTAGTACAAATCAAATTAATCAAATATAGTAACCATAAATTTGTATATAAAAGTTATAAATAAGATATTAACTTATGTGCATATTAATAATGTATATACATGTATGATATTTTAAAGTTAAGAGTTATAAGCACCCCGGACAAAAAAAAAAAAAATAGTCACCCCCGCTCGAGAGCAAGGCTGTGTAGGCAAACAGGTACAGATGACGTATTTGTCGAATCACATGGCCAAACTTGGATCCCCTGCCTCGAGGCGATCAGAGGGCATTACTGTGGGGTGACACAGAACCGATCGAAGCGGTGTGTGTGCGGCAAGATGGGGAGGTTGCCCGATTTGTTGGTGTTTCTCCGCGAACTGTTCAACGTGTCTACAAGCAGTTTGGTAACACACGTGGCCATGGAAAATGACGCCACAACTGTGGTCGAAAAAAGATACTCACAGATTGAGCCCGAAGACGGCTTTCCAGGCTTGTGAATCGAAATCGCTTCAAACCGCGCAAGGAATTGCAGCTGTCCGTGAATGGAGGCCCAGTCCAACGAGAGAACATTGCGAGAGGAACTGCACACAATGAACATATGTAGTCGGATACCTCGCGAAAGTCCACTGCTCACACATGCACATAAAGGTGCTCGTCTGCAGTGGGCCAATAATCATCGAACGTGGACAGTGGCAGACCAGCGCCGTGTCATGTGGTCTAAGGAATCACGTCTTTGCCTGTATTCGAATGACTCCCGGCGTCGTTTCCACCGACGGTCATATGAAGCATTTCACTTGCAGTATGTAGAAGGTCAGGTGCAGGCCGGGGTGGGTCTGTCATGTTCTGGGGGTGTTCCTCGTACTATGGGGTGGGGTCACTCATTGAGGTGTCCACGAACATGAAACAAAACGTTTATTTTGACATCGTGGACGAGCAGGTGTTGCCCTTCAGTCAGTTTCTTCGCGATGACTTTGCTATAGAAACCCCTATTTTTCAAGACGACAACAGCAGGGCTAACAAAGCTGGACCCATATCTGACTGGTTTGAAAAACATTCAGGTACCCTACCACGCTTCGAATGGCCCGCAAAATCGCTGGGCATCAACCCAATTAAGCATCTGTGGGACCAGTTGGAACAGCGAGTGAAACGTCGACATCAACATCCCCGACGTTTGGTGGAATTGGGTGATATTATCCTCCGTGAGTGGGTTCAAGTGGATGTGACGGCCTTGCATACCCTTCGGGACTCCTTCCCGACCGCATCCAGGCTGTTATTCAGGCCAGTGGTGGCGCTGCACGGTATTAACAAAGTACTAAGGAGGGTGACTAGGTTTTAGTCCTGGGAGCTTATTTCTTTAAGTTTGTCATATTTTCGTTCTATATTAGAAGGGTAAGAGTGCTATTACTGGATTCGATTCTCTGAAAACACCTCATTTGTATTGTCAAACAGGATTGAGGAATATTTTTTCTCCCCGTTATTCTTCTGGATATTGCAATGAAACTTGGCACATACATTATGTACGTATAGACAATAGTATTTTTCAAGGTAGATTATATTCAGACATCTGTACCCGGTACTGCTGCAGGAGTCCCCAAATTTCAAAAAGGGGATTTTTGAAGTGAAGTTTTCATATTTATAGCAAAACACTTTTCTATTGTACATTATAAACCCATATGCTTGATATCGTTTAAAGTCTTATTTCATTCTGAAAAGAATTACGTATTAACAATGATACTTGGATGTATAATACTGTGTTTGGAAACTTATATATATATATATATATATATATATATATATATATATATATACTAATTTTCCTTATTTATATATGAAATTCAGTATTATCAAGTAGGATTGAGAAATATTTTTCCATCGTAATTATTCAAGATGTTGTGATAAAACTTGGAACACATATTACAAATGGACCGTTGTATTTTGCAAACTAGATTATATTGAGATGCTTGTAGCCAGAGTTGCTCCAAAGGGCAATACATTTTCTTAAAAAGTTTTTTTTTCCGGAGGGAAAGTTCTTTATTATACCTCAAATTCCCCTTCCCTTGTACAACATGCAAACTTGCGCATGATACCATTTGAAAGAATGTATCGTTTTGAAGAGAATGACGTATAATCCTTGATACTCCGACGAATATTGCTGAAGTAATACCTACTTAACTGAAAGTCAACATTTTCATCAAAAGTACAAGAGTCTGAAAGGGTTAGGGGTAGAGACAAATGCAAGAGGGGAACTTTTCAGAACATACTAATTAGATTATGGTCTAACGTTCCTGAAAAATTCAGCTCGTTAGTATTATTTCCGATACAAAACCTTTATTGCATATATTAGAAAATGAGTATAGAACCTTACAGCTCTATGCTAAACGAGCTAAGCTAAAAGAAGTGATTAAAGTGAAAGATTAGGAGACAGTTGCATTGTGTTTCGATTTCATCTAAAATTTTCCCTTGTCAAATTTAACTGTTTAAAAGGTTCTCGTTATGCGTCAGCTTTTGCTTTATGTCTTGGTATTCATAATTTGGAAACAAACACAGCACGTATCTGTCTTTATCATGAAGCTGAAGTTAACAGACCGCCCGATGTGGTTTGCTCACTCGTATTTTTTGTTATTTAGAGGAAACAGTTTCGATTGGATTTAAACACGTAGTTCTTTTCTATGACGGAGCATGTAACCAAAATAAGAAACACATGGTGTACTGTTTTAACAAAACTTTATATTAGAGGAGTATTTGAATCTGCCACACACTTATGTCAGTAAGTGAACATTTATTTTTATCCTGTGATCGGGATTCTGGATCAATAGAACGTATTCTATGATACGTAGACAGAGCGTCCACACGAAACCAGTATACACATCTGGTTCTTAAAGTCAGTGCAACTGGCTAAGTTTTATATGAAAAATGTGAAATCTGATGAAACTTTAACAAGAGCTGTGCCAGGCACAAAAAGGTCCCATTCAAAGTCTCAACGTACAACAGTTTGAATTCAATATGTAGAACAAACGAAAGGGGGCGGTTAAACAGTTCTTTGATGGTTTCATGTCCTGAACGTTCACCTTTAAAAAGTACACAGCTGTTCCTTACCTGTCAAATGTAAGACCACTTCTGGAAAGGTACCTGTAAATAAGAAAAAAATTACGACCTGGTTAAGCTGAGTGACTACACTAGTGATTATGAAGTTTTCTACAACGACATCCTTGAGTGGCCAACTACAGAAGCTATGCGTGCCTTAGATAGGGCATTTGAAGATGACTAGTTCAAGACAGACAGGCATAGGTAGAACTTTCTAAGTTAATCCTGTTGCGTTTTTAGGACACTGGTATTCGTATGCTCACACTGTTGGACGCCTACATGCTGGAAAATCAAGATGAAACATGCCTTTTTCGTGTTCTAGTCGTGTATTGGCGAGTTATTTGAACCCCCCACGTCCCCGCTCCTCCTGGAAAGCCAAAGAACATAAGCGATATCCCTTGGTCCTATACCCATAAAATGCCTCTAGATTATAAACTGAAGGCGTGATATTCAAATGATCGAAACTTCTCTTCAGATTGTACGAATTTGTTCTTATTATTTGCTGAGGTAAATATTATATTTCATGATCTTTTAAACGTGTTATTAGAAACGATATATGTCTCTCATAGCGAAACACATTCTCACACAAAATCTTGTTGCTAAGTGTTAGGACCCCGTATGGGAAAAAGTTATCCCAGAGAACGTTCCCTGGGTTGTTAAAATGAATATGATTATTTTAAAACATATTGAATTACATTGATTGAACATAATCTAATAACGGAAGCTTCTCATATCATTTGATAATGTTTTCACAACGTAGGATGAAAATCTGTATACTCCTTACGTTGAAGCCGTAATGAGATATTCCTTTGAAACACATTCCCATAGAGATGCCTGTATAAACAAAATGAAACACGACATTCCCAAGTCTTGATGTTAAAGATATTACGTGATGTCTGTATTGAAACCGTGATGAGATGTGTTTCGATTACTAGTATCCGATCCAATTAGTGTGTGAACGTGTTATGGCATATTTGTCAAAGGTAATCAGGTGTGTGTGTGTGTTCTGTAAGATGGAAAGGAAATAGATATAAGTGAGAGTTAACATAGAGAAGCTGTGTTTAATCTTCATCGTCATTCGCTTTAAACTTGCAATAGCGTGTGTGTTTGTGTATATGTGCTTGTGCCACTGGCTGTCAAAAGTTGTGAATAAGTGTTATCATCGGACGTTTTTATTAAAACAGGTAAGTAAAAGTGTTACTAAAAATATTACGGTTCATCATTATCCCTGAAGGTTCATCATCATCATCTACTTAACGCTTCCGTATTTGATAATTAGACGGATTGTTAACGTTAAAATACACATACATATAAACGAATCTAAACTGAATGATGCTCCTGCTCGTTGTACATTGAATTCCGAGAAAATGATAAGATAAAATTCTTAACTCGTATCGCAACTAGATTGCAGATGACGTGAGAAATGTCTGGAGTCTTGTTAAAGCAGATAGTGGACGGTGAACGATAAAAGGTGGATCACTTTTAGTTTAATGTTAAAATAATATTATATAAAAGAGGTATGTTATGTCTTATAATTTTGATAATATTACGTCTACCTGCCTGTCTATCTTTCTGTAGTATGTGCTCGGGGCCAGGAAATATTGACGGGGTGAACAACGAAATTAAATCTTTGAGTTTTTCGTTCTAGAGTTATGCCGGAAAGGCTAATGGAGACGGAGATGATGAGAAATGAATGAAATGTTGGAATGAAGAAAGTGGAAGGAAACGGGAGAACTCCGAGGAAATCCACGCACATGGTGTTTGTCCACAACAAAGTTCACTTGGTGGAAACAGGATTTTGCACCTGAGACCTCATGCACCAGAGGAGAGTGCTCTACCACTGAGCCACCGAAGCCCCCTGCCGGAAATGAAATCTTTAAGTTTTACGTACCACGCTTGTCAATTAGGCTAATGTAAAATCTTTAAGTTTTAAGTCTCACGCTTATGCTGGCTAGGCTAATGGAGACGGTGATGATGAGACATGAATGAAATGTTGGAATGAAGAAAGTAGAAGGAAACGGGAGAACTCCGAGGAAATCCACGCAAGTGCTGTTTGTCCACAATTAACTTCATTTGGTGGGAACACGATTTCGAACCTGGGACCCCATGCACCAGAGGTGAATGCTCTACCACTGAGCCATCAAGGGACCCTGCCGAAAAGGAATCAAAATTTGGCCATGGTCTCAGAACAAGGCAAAGCGAAGATATATGTGTATTAGCCATTGATTATATTATATTATAGTTTTAAATAATGTGTATTTCTGTCTGTCTGTCTATCTGTGATCTCGGCTGTCAGACAAGGGAGCAGAAAGGTTATCAAAATTTTGTCATGGTCTTAGACTAAGACGATGCGTTATGGGGTTGAACCCGGGACTCCATGAACCATACCTGAACGCTGTACGACTTAGCCACCGTTTCTCCTAACTGAATGAGGATATAATAAAAAAACTGTGGAACGAGATAAACAATAAAATGAAATCTTTAAGTTTTACGTCCCACAGTTATGCCGGCTAGGCTAATGGAGACGATGATGATGAGAAATGAATGAAATGTTGGAATGAAGAATGTGGGTGGAAACGGGAGAACCCAGAGGAAATCTAAATACATGGCGTGCGTTCACCACATGGTTCGCTTGGTGAAACAGCACTTTGAACCTGGGATTCCCATGAACCAGAGGTGAACGCTGTACCACTGAGAAACCGAGGCCCCCTGGAACGAGAAAGGTCAATCCATAACAATCATGCAGTAATTGTTTTTGCACCTCATGAACGTTTTAACAATGTATACTCGTTCCTATACGTATAAAATATAAATAAGAGTGTATATCTGTCTGTCTGTTTGTCTGTGTCTGTATGTGGTCCGAGGATCAGAGAAGCCAGGTGAAATTGCTCATAAATTTGGTCATAGTCTCAGACCAAGACGAAGCGAAGATAAGTGTATGTGTGTTTGAGGCATTGATATTATATGATAGGTTTAATTAAAGTGTATATCTGTCTGACTGTGATCTGGGTGGTCAGACAAAGGAGCCGAAAATGTGTCAAACATTGGTCATGATCTCAGACTAAGGCGAAGCGTTTTGGGATGGTAAACTGGAGTTTACGTTACTTTCAAAGTTATCCCTCATGAGGAATGGAACACTCCATTAACAGGATGATGGGTTATCGAGACATGGAAAAATAAATTAATTGCTCCCTATTTGTGTCAAATTCATAGTTTTCGGGGACGTTGTGTTCAATGATAATACTCTGTACTCATTAGTACGCCATCTAAGGGGGTTGGAGTTGGGGGTCTCCAGGGTTGGCATCGAGACACGTAAAACAATTTAAAATGATCTATATTAGTGTCAAATTCATAGTTTTTCGGACCGCTGTGTTCAATGATGATACTCTGAACTCATTAGTACACCATCTAAGGGGCTGATGTTGGGGGTCTCCAGGGTTGGTATCGAGACACTGAAAAATAATTTTAGATGATCGATATTAGTGTCAAATTCATAGTTTTCGTGGCCGCTGTGTTCAATCGTGATACTCTGAACTCAATAACACATCATCTAAGGGGTATTTCCTACGGAATAAAAATATCACACTGGAACATGAAGAAAATACAAATCGTTATTTAAAAAGTATGCTATTTTTTCCCTTGAAATTTCTACTTTTATGTACAACGAATTGAAATCTATATGTATATGTATTGTTTATATTTATTTGGAATATGTAATAAGTAACGAGATGGATTTCTTTTTTATTTTATGTTGAATACAAACAAAGATACGTGTATATACGTTATGCTTATCCTTATTGACATTGTTATTCCTTTTGTTTAAATACTTAAATGTGTTTATTCTCTTCTTACATATCTATATGTTCTTGTAAATCACTTATATACTTTGTAATATATCCGTTTTACAGAATACTTATATACCCTTTATTATTTTGTTCATTTAAAATATAAATATAGGAAAATATCCTTTTCCATTTATTTATATACATATAGGTGGAATAAAAATTGAAAACAAAAAAAGTACACAAGAATTATTAAAAGAGGATACGGTCTTTATTAATGACATAGAAGAAGAAGATATAGAGATTCAAATTCTGCTAAGGAAAATAGACGGCGTAATCGGGATAGAAGAAGAAGAAGATCATCATGAGAGGAAGCGAGGAATTCATAAGGAAGATTAAGAAGAAAGAGATATATTTAATGAAAAGGAAAGAACAAAAGAAGAGATGATCACAAGTACCGAAGAAGTAGAAGAAGAAGAAAGATACAGTTAATGAAATTCAAATAGCAGAAGAAAAGATGAAGAAGAGAAATATAAAAAAACTGTTAAACATATTTGAAAGTGGATGTGATAGAATAACACAGGAAGAGTAAAAGGGCGAATCGACCTGTATTGAAAACAATTAAAAATGCTTACAAGAAGAAGCAGAAGAAGACATCGAAGAAAGGACAAATGAAGAAGAGTTGTTAAATCTTACGTTTTCGTAAATAATAGGAGAGGCTTACAATGAGGAAGAGAAGAATACAAAGAAGAAGAGTATTTCGAACATGAACTACAAGATTGACTCTACAAATTGTTTCCAAATGCTGGGAAAGAAGAGGAAGAAAAAATAATATCCATCTTTTATGGAAATATTAGCAGAAGCTAATACAGAACATCAACTAATAGAAGTTAATTTGGACGAAACAGAAGAAAAAATGGATGAAATGCTATCTCATTTTCAAGCAGAACGAAACACAAATGTACAAGTGGCATTTGAAAATAACAGGATTAACATGAAAACAATAGATTTCATATAATAGAAGAACGTAGAAGACAATGCAGAAGATACATTATGGAAGGTACAATGCTAAGAATCCCACTATACCCCGTGCTTGCAGATGAAAACCCTTATACTGCAATTGAATCAAGTCTACGGTTTCTAATAGATCATTTACTACGTAATGTGGATTAACATGATTATGTACGAATAACAATCACAAATGACAAAAAAGGACATCGCTCTTTTTGGTTATCTATCAGAGAAGCAAGAAATCTCTCAGCAGAAGTTCAATGCACAATTTATGATGTTCTAGCGCATTTTACCCCTCCAACCCCTAACTACCAAAAATTACAAACCCGCCACTGACCATAGTACTTTAAACAAAGTTACACAGCGCAAAGTATCCCTATAATTACAATGTTAAAGTGAGATCGTATTAGCTTTTATGACATTTAAAATCATAAAAACTTACATCTAAAATATTACAATGGAATCCTACACAAAATATATTAATTGTATCTTAATCTCCAGTTTATAAGCTTTCATTTGACACTTGAATCATGAAAATCCGTTAATAATTAGCTTTAAAAACTCAATGAGAAGGAATACATACAACTTCGGAACAGGTGATCTGTCACTGATTCATTTGAACGATTCCAGTACCAGCAAAGGACCGTCTGTAATAATAACAACACCAAAACTATCCGTCCAGGCTGTCTGTCCTGACTGTCACGGCTTGTTGTCTTTCCCGCTTTTTTCGATTCAAGGTCATCACTTTGAAGAAAATCCTTGATGCAAAATCTCTCCGCAAATCTCTATCTTTTATAACTGAAACATACCGCATGCAACACCATCTATTGAATAAGTGAGTAACTGTTTGAATATGCTCACGTAGCTAGCAAATTTAGCTAAAACATTAATGTTCAAAAAAAGAAAAAAGTCAGTGTCTCTAACTCAATATATTTTTTCGGAACGTTCCAGGATTTTAATTTTTCAAGATATCGCTTTAAAACATATCGAGATGAATTCACCCCATTACTAATAAATATGATAATTAAAAATGAGTTGGCAACACTGGCAGTCCCACCCCCAAATAACGTTAACATTCAATAGTTCGGTTCCTAATTAACCGATTTCAAAAATTCAAACGGCACATGAATACTAATAACATAGCCAATTTTATAAAATGCATAATTGGTTGCATAACTTACAGGATATGTTTTCCTTTTTCAATATCTCTACTAATTTTTATCAAATCAAAAAATAAAAAATATTGCCATAATAACAATAAAATTCTAAGACTTTTTTAAAGAATAACATTTTCCCGAAAACTTAAAAATAAACCCGTAAAAAATTCCTGAAATTTCGAATTTGCTATAACTTCATCAAATATTAACCGATTTTCAAAATTCAAACGACAATCGATAGAGAAATAAATTGGCTATCATTTTAATGTCTAATAAATTGCATAAGTCTATGGATATAATTACAAAAAACTCAAATAAATCTCTTATTTATACACGTATCTTTAAAATTCAAATGACATTGTGTTCTATATATCCAAAGTTCTTAGTTTTTATAATCTTGAAACTATAAAAACACTTATACACTTAAAATTACAAGTTCGGATATTGATAATGAAATCATAAAAAACACTTATACACTTAAAATATACTTAAAATTACAAGTTCGGATACTGATAATGGAATCTTCTGCTAACCTCGTTCTCAATAGGAAACAATGACTTCTTAAACTCTGTCCACTGATCATAATTCAAGCTGAATAGACAGCCGTTAATATCAAAAACAACTTGAACTTCAGTCTGCACATTTTTCACAATTACATTGAAATTATTAGTAAGTATAAATTTCTTTTGAGGATCTATTCTATTCACTCCATTTTTTACTTCTGACGACATATTTTTGATCATTTTTATTATTCTTTGGATTCACGAAACCGATCATCATTTGAAATTCACATACAGAACTCAACAGTTGGATAATTATCTTTTAAACCAGTGTATTTGAATTTTATTCCATCTTTAACGATCTCATCAATCATTTTGTCTGTTAAGTGTTTTGTAAATCTAGGTGGAAGAAATACTTTAAACTCTTCACATTCAACTAAAATGCTCTTTCCAAACTTAGTTTTAATCTTTTCCATTTTCACAATCTTATATTCTGTGTTTAATTCTAATTCTCTTAATACAATAACTTGTTTTTGTTCAAGACTTCCAAGTTTATTTAAAAGTTCAATATGACTCGCCATCGTATTTATTATATTAAACTTTTTAAAAATCAGTTTCTAATAGTCTCGAATTTCGTTAAGTATGTCATTGATTCTGTTAACAATATCTCTTACATTTTCATCTGTTAATTCGCCATTCATGAGCTTAATTACATTAAGCTCATCTTTAAACAACCCAATTCGATTCACCATATTTTTATAATATTCTTTCTTTGAAGCTATATTAAACCGTGTTGATAGACCAGTGATAACAGCAGAAGCCGAAGCAAATGCAGTTGTAATAATTGAATACACTGTAACAGGAATAAATACATTGATAAACCCTGTAGAAGCTGATAATAGAATTGATAACGTAATAAGAGTAGTATAAACAGTTTCTCCATCTTCCTCACTCACTCATTTTATTCTCTTAAATTTCCTTTTGTTTTTCATTAATAACTTCTCAAGATTTAATATAGTATCTTCAATTAACACAATTAAATTCTCACGTGGAATGTTATCTGGAATAGTCATTTTATTAAATAAGTTTTTATGATATTGTCATAAAAACACAAACTAAACAAATCTAATAAACATATAATTGATTTATATCTTCTCAATTATTTTTTCTTTCTCAACATCATACTCTAAATTTTTCTTACCAATCATAACAACATAGCAAATTGTTTTATCTGGTACTTCGCTTTCAAAATTAACAGTCAGTTTCAAATTAGTTCTATCACTTACAGTTACTGATATGTGCTTGCTTGTGTTAATTACGAACATCGGCCTATTTTCTAAAAATTCTTTAGGATAATAAAACATCTCAGTATTTCCAATTGTAGCTCGCTTATATACCGTATACATTTCATAAACTTTCAAATACTTACGTTTTGCAAAATCCAAGTTTAAAGATTCCAATGGGAAAGATTCATTTCTAGAATTACGAAAATGGATATTCTGAACTTTACAATGATCAAAATAGCTTGAATCTCTTTCTTGATTATCATTTCTATTTGTTTGGAAAAAAGCGATTACAAAATTAGGCATATCAAATTCACTTGAGTTAAATTGTGTGGTTAAATCGAATTCTAAATATTTGCCACTAACTGATTTCTGTAAACATTGATATGTGTTGAATGAAATAGGAATCTTACCTTCTTTTAACATATTAGATCTTAACAAGGTGGCATAGTTAGGTTCATAATTAACAATAGGCATTCTTAACTCCATATTTGTAATCTTAATTTTACCTGGATGCGGTTGATGATTCTCATATGTTCCATCCTGCTTTTTTGTTTTCCAAATAGCAAATGCGTTATCATCAGAACCACTTCTTTTAAATGTATATTTCAATCCTCCTTTCCACATAATATCTTTAAAATCTGAACAAAATCCTGGCAAAAGCCTTAGCAAAAATACTATTTCTTCATTTGTTCTTGCCCACGTAATTCCTTCCCATCCACATTCATCATAGTGATTTGCCTCTGGTTTTGAAATCGTACATGTATTTACAACTGTTGAAGTTAAACCAGGATAATCAATAATATCCAATATCTGCCCATGCTTACTAACTTGAATTTGAGAAAACAAATGTGGGAAGAAATTATTAATAAGTCTAATATTTTGACCAGTAGTATATTCTCCATCAGCGTCTCTACCTCTAATTTCAAAAGTTACATAAATATCAGCATAATATGGATGTATGAAGCCACCACCTACGTCAATATCAAATTCAATAGACCTGTTTGGCTTATTTAAATTCTCAATTGTTTTTTGATTAGGTTTGAAGGATTGTAATTCATATGATTCTATCTTATCCATATTTATTATATAAGAATACTTGTAATCGTTTTATGAATTAAACCCATAAAATAAACCCATAAAACTTAAATATAATTTCTCCAAATATCCTTATTCCTATTCACCTGACTAATAATTTCTGAAAAACTATACCCATCTGTAAACATTTTTAACACTGTAATGCATAAATGTCCACAAATTACCTCGTTAAAATGTTGTATACGGTTGCTATTGTACTCTATATTATGACCAAGATATTTTACGAGTGTTTTTGGCGGATTACCTCCAAATGAATCAAACACATACTTTCTATTTCCTTTTTCCAATAACAAATCCAATGCGTTCCTATATTATTAGACGTATCAAAATTAACAATACCACACTCATTCTTCCTTGGTTGTTTAGGCAATTCATCGCTCATAAATACACCTCTAAAGTTTCTTATCTTAAGTTTTTTAACAAGTTGTATTAGGTCTAAATTACTTAAAGGTTTATTTTTTTCTTTTTCTTTACTGTTTTGAAGTGTACGTTTTTTGAAAGCTTACCACCTTGTTTTTCTTCCATTGCTAAGTTATGTCGCTTTTGTTCCTCTAATTCCATTTTATTCTTTTTGCATCATCTACAGTCTTAGCAATAGCAGCCGCACCTCCAGCAACAGAACCTAGAGCACCTATTAAAGCTAAAATCGTTGGAATAGTAAATATAAAACCACCATAATGAACTTTATTATCATTTGCCATCATTTCTTTGTTTATTTTCTTAAGTTGTGGTATAGAAAGAGATAGAGACATACATTGTCCTTTACTTAGTTTTGCTTCCGTTTGTTTGAGTTGTTTGTTAGTTAAAATGTGATCTATATTTAATTGTTTAAGTTCCTGATTAGGAATTGTAAATGTAAAACCTTTTAACTGCATATTTATTATATAATTAAAAGCTTTTTTATGAAAAATTTTCATAAAAAGTACATATAAACCTAAATTTAAAAAATACTTATAAACCAAACCAAATCTTACTTTTGTTACTTATAAAGCTAAACCAAATCTTACTTTTGTATTCATCACTAAAGCAGTTCCAAGAGCAGGTAGTTTTTCAGTTATTAAGTTAGCATCTTTAGCAAAAACTCTTTCCCAAGCTTTATTTTTTAACTCCTTACCTGCAAGATGTCTTCATTCTGTATCTTTATTATCCCTATAGTGTATATCATGTTCTTTACAAGCCTCATCTAATGGGTTAATACCTTTATCACCTCTTTCTAATCTTTCTTGCAGCTTCGTAAAAGGCCCGCAAAATTCATAGCCCGATATATGTAACTCTGGTATCCCCTTCATGTTTAAAATCCTATTCATTAATCCTTTTCCATACTTTTCACTATTCCAAAATTTTGGTGGCAGCGTATTTAAGATCTTAATCAAATAACCTATACCCTTTGGATCATTAGGAATAAATTGTATGAGTTTAGAATTAATCATATCCATAATACCTACTTTCTCATTATAAAAGTTATCATTTCCAGATTTTTCTTCCCCATCAATAACAATCAAGCGATCAATCAGTTTTCTCACATCATCCATCCATATATATTCTTTTGATAATTCGTTATATACCTTTATTCCTTCTCCAGATTTTGGTGTCTTTCTTGAAGGTGTTGTTGGTTTTATATATTCATCCCAAATAGGTTTGATAATTTCTTTATATTTTTTACTTTTACTACTTTTGTTTTCTTGTACTTGGATCATTATTATGAAATGCAACACTAGAATCAATTACTATTTGTTTCTATTTTTCTAGATCATCATCATTATAATTTATTGGATTATGTTTTGTCAATAATTCCCATAAACCTTCTGTTCCTGTATAATGTCGATTATTAATAACTAAATCATCACCATGAATTTTAACTTCTGCATTTCCTATCATATGTATAATTTTCCCATCTTCATCATATGGTTGTATTCCAAAATTTTATCATCTCTAGTTGCATAATATCTTGAGGCAATCTTACCAAAATGAGTTGTTGCTAAAGATTCTATTCCTTCTACTTTATCTTTAATTTGTTTTTTCATGTGTTTTATTTCTTCTGTTATAGGCGTATCACTTTCATTTATAGGACTATCATACATAGGTGGTGTTTCTAATAAGCTTGAATCCACTCTCGCACTTTTATGTACAACTGGAACTAACTCTTGAATTAGATTTTTATTTTCGTCTGCTACTTTTGATATATCTTGCCCTAAATCTTTAATTGCATCAATAACAGGCTGATCTTGTTCTTTAAATTTCTCATACTTATTTCGATTACTTTGTTTAATTTCCTTAAATCTTTTAATAAGTTCTTCTTTTAACTTAATATACTTCTTAGCTTTATTAACATCCATTTATTATATAAAGAAAAAATAAAAACATAACATAACATAACATAACATAACATATACGTTCACCTGCATTCATATACGTTTTGTTTACACTTTTAGAAATTCTTTAATTTTATTTCTATATTTACCATTTTTCACCTTCCTAGTCATATCTATTGTTAAGAAACCATGTTCTTCACTCCAACACCTGCTACATAATAATTGTAATTTTTCAAACGACATATCAGATGCAACAAATTCATCATATATATGTTTTAAATTTACATTGTCCTGTCTATATATACAAAGAAAGTTAAAGTTGTCCCTAATTAATTATTTTGGTACTTTAGAATATGTTTGTCCAAGATAGAAACAGTTCAAACCCTTATGACGACCTCGAGTAAAATATTCTCTAACGTGATTTTGTTCTTCTAATATGAAATCATCAAATACTACCACAGAATAGTCTTTACATTCATCTAATGAAATAATCTCTTCATTGTTTCCTTTTATTATTGCTATTGTGTCTTTAACATTAGGTTCTATATCTCGAAAATGTTGTATTAAGTGTTGGTATTTAGGTTGATTTAGACTTTTAGAATAGATATAAACATTTGCATATTTTAACAATTTAGGTGCTAACAAAAAATTATCAATCATTAACGTCGTTTTACCACAACCACTAGGCCCAACTATTAAACATCTTATATCATCAGGTAACAATTCACCATTCCTCTTTCTCTTCGCTGTTTCTTCTGTTAACCTTACTTTAATATCCCAATTATCCATTTTAATTATTTATTATATAATAAATGAAAGTATTTAATTTAAATGGTTATTCATCTGTATTAAACATGTCATTGCATTACCCATTTGAAAACGATTTAGAAGTAGCTGTTGCAGGATTTTACACAACATACTTAACTCCAAACATTACAGAAAAGAACAACAAATTAACATTTTTTAATAGTAACTCAAAATTTACAAAACACATCATAATTCAGCCTGGTCAATATAGTTTATGAGAATTAGAAGAATATATTAAATCAAACCTTCCATATACCAACGATCCTTTTAAAAATATTCAATTTACTGAGGATAGAAGGAAAAATAGAGTTAAAATATTTAGCCAGCAATGTGATATAACCTTAGACACCATTAACACTGTATTAGGTTTTAGTGAAAAGAACTTGGCTGAAAAGATAGAACATGTTGGAGATAAGCCACCAAGGTTTCCTCCGTTTGATACTATAAATATTCATTGTGATTTAGCAGAAGGTATGATTTTAAAACACAATGATACCGCACACAACGAAACAGACTTAATTGCAACATTTAGAACAAATGCAGAGTTTAGAGAACCAATTACATATGAACCTAATGAAAAGATATTTTTCCCAATACATCACAATAAATTTAATAATTTCAAAGTTTCAATTAAAGATGAGAATGGTGATTTGATTGATTTTGGTGCAGCTCATATAACTGTTTTACTTGCTGTTAAATAATTCAAATTATTATATAATAAATATGGATATTTTTGGTAATGTTAAAAGTAAGGTAAGTGATATTAGTGAAGAGCAGCTGAAACAGTTAAGGAATTTAGATAATGTTGTTAAGAATGAAGAATTTGAAAAATATAAAAGAGAAAATTATTACACACATCAAAATTTAATGAGTCGTACAAATTTTAAATCTGAACTAAATAAAATTTTCACAACAAATTATAGATCGTGGATTGATTTTACACAAAAAAGAATAGTTAATATAACTAATGGTATTGATCAACAAGATGCTATTACGTTAAACCAGCTCGAGTCAGTGAAAAGCGATATTAACAACCAATTAGAAAGTGATAGAAACAAATTTGAAGATGTATTAAAATCATTACAAGACACACATATAAAGAAAGATGATATTGAGGTTTTAAAAGGTGAATATATGGAAGAATTTAAAAAGACCAATAATAATGTTACTATTCTATTTAAAGCAAAAGTTCCTGTTTCAGAATTTTTCAATATAAGTCAGAAATATCATCCCTGTTAAATACACTTACAACAAAAGAAGATTTCCAAATGATGAAGAAGGAAACTTTTAATCTAATTATGCAAAAAGAAACTATAAATTTATTATGTCGATTGAGAACTAGAAATGTTCCAAATCCAATCTTCAGAATATTTAATTTATCTAATGATTATGAGTTTCTCTACAATGGAAAAATAATGCATATATAATTAAGTTTGGATAGATACTTTTTAGATATATTTTTGAACAATACTTTGGTGGTAAATCTTCCTTTAAACATTAAATAGGGTGATAAAATTATGTTTCAAGCACAAACAAATTCAGCTATGGAAGAAGGTAAGTTATTATTTGTTATTATGTATATAGAAAGAGAACCTTAAGTATTTTCTTTTAATAAATAATGATGTATTGTGTTAAGTGTAAGACTTCAACAGGTGCAATGAAAAGTACCATTAGAGTAGAACAGAAGAAGAATGGAAGATATGTTAAGAAAGGTATATGTGTTGTATGTGGTACTAATAAATCCCAATTCATTAAAAAGCCCGATTGACTATATGAAGGTGAAGGTATTAGAGGAGACATTATAGAAGAAATTCATAAACCATCTAGAAAGAATTATCCTAGGTTAAGTGTTATTGTTAAAGGTATAGATGATTTATGGCAAGCAGATCTTGTGGAAATGGATAGTGGTGTGTTAAAAGGTGTTTCAAAATTAAATAAAGGGTATAAGTATTTGCTAACGATTATAGATATGTTTTCAAAATATGCATTTGCTGTTCCTGTTAAAGATAAGAGTGGGAAAAATGTTACAGAAGCATTTGAATCAGTGTTAAAAGTAAGAAAACCTAGTAACTTACAAACTGATCAAGGTAAAGAGTTTTACAATAAAGAATTTGAAGATTTGATGAGAAAAACAACATTAATCATTACTCAACATATAGTGGTGAAAAAGCTTCTGTTGTTGAAAGATTTAATAGAACACTTAAACAGAACATGTGGAAGAAGTTCACAACACAAGGAAATTATAAATGGATAGATACATTACCAACACTAGTTAAAGAGTATAATCATCAAATTCATAGAACAATTGGTTTAAAACCTATACAAGTTAACAAGAAAAATGAGCAAACTATATTAAAGAAAGTGTATCAAAAAGAATATAAGCGCGTTAAGCCCAAATACAAATTAGGCGATTATGTTCGTATAAGTAAGTTGAAAGGGTTATTTGAGAAAGGATATACACCTAATTGGTCAACAGAAGTATTTGTTATTAGTGAAGTTATTCCATCTAACCCGCCTATATATAGAATTAAAGATTTAAAAGAATAAGGTGTGCAAGGTAGATTTTATGAACCAGAACTATTAAAGACGAAATATAAAGATGAATACTTGGTGGAGAAAGTGTTGAGAAAGAAAGGTGACAAAGTATACGTTAAATGGTTAGGGTTTGATGATTCACATAATAGTTGGATAGATAAAAGTAATGTTGTAGTGTAAATATTGATAATGTCTTTTATGGTTGTTATTCCATAAAAGGTTGGTGTGTATATGCTATGAGCAGGGTAAAGATAATTATTGGTATAGTCATCTAGAATTAGTTTGAATTATTTATTGATGTTAAGACTTGAATACATTCTTTAAATTATAGATTGATGTTAAGATTTGAATACATTGTTTGAATTATTTATTGATGTTAAGATTTAAATTATAGATTGACGTTAGGATTGAATACATTGTTTGAATTATAGATTGATGTTAAGATTTGAATACATTATTTAAATTATAGATTGATGTTAATATTTGAATACATTGTTTGAATTATTTATTGATGTTAAGATTTGAATACATTGTTTGAATTATAGATTGATGTTAAGATTTAAATTATATATTGATGTTAAGATTTGAATACATTATTTAAATTATAGATTGATGTTAAGATTTGAATACATTGTTTGAATTATTTATTGATGTTAAGATGTGAATATATTGTTTCAATTATTTATTGATGTTAAGATTTGAATACATTGTTTGAATTATAGATTGATGTTAAGATTTGAATACATTGTTTAAATTATTGATTGATGTTAAGATTTGAATACATTGTTTGAATTATAGATTGATGTTAAGATTTAAATTATAGATTGATGTTAAGATTTGAATACATTATTTAAATTATAGATTGATGTTAAGATTTAAATTATAGATTGATGTTAAGATTTGAATACATTGTTTGAATTATTTATTGATGTTAAGATTTGAATATATTGTTTGAATTATTTATTGATGTTAAGATTTGAATACATTGTTTGAATTATAAATTGATGTTAAGATTTGAATATATTGTTTGAATTATTTATTGATGTTAAGATTTGAATACATTGTTTGAATTATAGATTGATGTTAAGATTTAAATTATAGATTGATGTTAAGATTTGAATACATTATTTAAATTATAGATTGATGTTAAGATTTGAATACATTGTTTGAATTATTTATTGATGTTAAGATTTGAATACATTGTTTGAATTATTTATTGATGTTAAGATTTGAATACATTGTTTGAATTATAGATTGATGTTAAGATTTAAATACATGGTTTGAATTATTTATTGATGTTAGGATTTGAATGCATTGTTTGAATTATTGATTGATGTTAAGATTTGAATACATTATTTAAATTATAGATTGATGTTAAGATTTGAATACATTGTTTGAATTATTTATTGATGTTAAGATTTGAATACATTGTTTGAATTATTTATTGATGTTAAGATTTGAATTATTTATTGATGTTAAGATTTGAATACATTGTTTGAATTATAGATTGATGTTAAGATTTGAATAAATTGTTCGAATTATCTATTGATGTTAAGATTTGAACACATTGTTTGAATTATTTATTGATGTTAAGATTTGAATTATTTATTGATGTTAAGATTTGAATATATTGTTTGAATTATTTATTGATGTTAGTTGTTTGAGTTATTGTTTGATTTAAGTAAGGCTAATAAGGTATTATGATGATGTGAAAATGATTTAGCTTTCATTAAATCAATAGTAGCTTTGATGGGTTATTCCCATAAAAGCCGCGTACTAATACAATATGCTAATAAACATCGAGATTTCCCAGGTCACATGAATATTAGCTGTTGTATTAGTTTAATGAAAATGATTTTAAAATTTTGGTGAAGATGTAAATTGAAGAGTGATAATTTTCTATATAATAGGATGAACAATTATATTAAATTTACTGTAGTAGAGTTAAGGCGACGATGTAAGGAGAAGGGAATCAAAGGATATTCCCGATTAAGAAAACATGAATTAATTGACAAACTTATTGGACATGACATTCTAACACAACTACCATTTTACAATGTGGATAACTATACTAACTTGAATGTAACACAACTTAAACAAATTGCTAAAGAAAAACATATTAAAAACTATAGCCAACTAAACAAAAATCAACTTATACAAACATTAAACAGAAAAACAACTGAAGATATTCTTATAAAAGTTAAGCCTATACAAGAAGTGTCAAAAGTAAATAACCATTTAAAGACTATATTTCCATTTAAGAAAGAAGTATTTGATGAAACTAAACCAGCACGTATACCCATCAAAATAGAATTGGAGGAAACAGCATTTGAGAAGCGTTTACAAACTATTAAAGTTAAGAATATAGGTGGATATAAAGACCCAGTAAAATTTTTAAATGTAAGTGGAAGAGTTGCTATTAACAAAATCAAGGAAGAATTAAAATTTCATCCAGTTAAAGTAAACCTTGTCTTCATTTGTGACTATATTAAAGGTAAAGAAATGCAAGAACGCAATTTCAAAACATCAAACGAGAGAATACTAGAATCAACTGACTTTAATGAATATATATCCCACGCCAAACAAAAACTTTGTAGAGAAATGGAGGAATTTGAAGGTAGAGGATCAGGATGGACATTGCATCAAATTAAATACTTACAAATTAGAATAAACAAATATGTACCATTAAGGGCTTCTTCCTATATTGAACTTCCTAACCCAATTAAAAGTAAAAAAGCAGTGATTAATATTAAAAATGAGGACAATAAATGTTTCTTGTATTCTATTGCAAGTTATTTAAAACCAGTTGAAAAACTCAAAGAACTTCACATTATAAGTAACTAGTTGGTGAGTTACAAAAGAAATATTGTGATGGGATCGAATTTCCTGTACAATTAAAAGATATTCCAAAATTTGAAAGAAGAAGTAGCATTTCTATTAATGTTCATAGCTATGATGGGAAATATAATATATATCCACTTCAAATTACAAAAAACAAACAAGAAAAACATGTTAATTTATTATATGTAAAAGATGATCAAAATAATAATCATTTTTGTTGGATACAAGACCTATCACGATTAATAAGAAGCCAAGTAACAAAACATACTGAGAAGTTATACTTTTGTGATAGATGTTTAACAAGACATTTTAGAAATGAGAAACAGTTACAAAACCATGAACTATATTGTAAAGAACATGAGGCTGTTAGAATAGAAGTTCCAAAACCATATGACAATCAAATAGAATTTCAAAACTATGATCGATCATTAAGAGTTCCATTTACGATATTTGCTGACTTTGAATGTATGTTATGTAAGTTAAAAAAAGAGCATAATTGTGCTAAAACAGTAAAATATCAAAAGCATGCCCCAATGAGTTTTTGTTATTATGTCAAATATTCAAATGGTGACTATAAAGCCCCTGTTAGTTATATAGGTTCAGATGCTGCAAAAGTATTTATTGAGATGTTACATAAAGAAGCAATAGAAATTAAGCAAATATACAAAAGGGTAGTTGATATGAGTCCGCTTACTAAGGAAGAAATAGAAGCTTATAACAGTTCGGACACTTGTCATATATGTGAGAAAAACTTGAATGACTTACCACCAGCTGTTGAGAAAAAAATAGATTTATTAAAGGGAAAAATACAGTTCTACAAAGATAGAGATGATATGAGTGAAAAAAATAAAAGAATGGAAGCATGACTTAAAAAAGTGTTTGTAAAGGATATATAAAAATAAAGCTAAAGTAAGAGATCATGATCATTTAACTGGGAAGTTTAGAGGTGCAGCTCACAATTATTGTATTTTAAACTATAAAAATCCTAATTTTGTTCCAGTATTTTTGCACACCTAAACTGGTTATGATACTCACTTATTCATTAGAGAGTTAGCTTATGATACAAATAAAATAAAACTGATTGCAAATAATGAGGAAAGGTACATAACATATGAAAAATGTATAAAGGTGGGAGAAGAAGAAGGTATTAACTTAAGATTTGTAAATTCATTTAGATTTATGTCGAAGAGTTTAGCAGAGTTAGTAAAGAATTTAAAGTCAGAACAATTTCGAGAAACACTACAGTTTTTTCCGATTGATAAACTTGATCTAGTTACTACAAAAGGTGATTATCCATTTGGATTTGTTGATTCATTTGAGAAATTATATGTGCCTGTTCCATTATCTTCAGATAAATTTACAAACGACTTAACAGGAGAAGAAATGAGTCCTGAACGTTATGAGCTTAATGTACGAGTGTGTAAAGAATTCAATCTGAAGTTAATATGGGATTTAACTGAACATTATAACAAAATAGATGTTCTTCAATTAACGGATATATTTGAAAACTTTAGAGATGTGTATTTAAAGACGTATGGATTAGATCCTGCATGGTATTATACAGCACCTGGCTTATCGTGGGATGCAATGTTAAAGATGACTAAAATTAAGTTGGAAATGTTAACTGATTATGATAAAATATTAATGATAGAAAAGGGTATACGAGGTGGAATTAGTCAATGTAGTAATCGATATGTAAAAGCAAATAACAAATACATACCAAATAATAATAAAGATGAGTGTTCAACATATTTAGCATATCTAGATGCAAATAACTTGTATGGTTGGGCTATGAGTCAAAGAATGCCTTTAAAAAATTTTAAGTGGACTAAACCTTATATAGATATAATGAATATTCCAGATGATTCTGAAACTAGCTATATACTGGAAGTCGATTTAGAATATCCAAAGAAATTACATAATAAACATTCTGATTTACCATTAGCTCCAGAAAACATGTGTCCGCCAGAATCTAAACAATCAAAATTACTAACAACACTTTACAATAAGGAGAGATATGTAGTTCACTATAGGAGCTTAAAACTATATATGTCGCTTGGAATGAAATTAAAGAAGGTGCATAGGGTATTAGAATTCAAACAATCAGACTGGTTAAAGAAATACATCGATTTAAATACAGATATGAGAACAAGAGCTAAGAATGAGTTTGAAAAAGATTTTTATAAGCTTATGAATAACTCAGTATTTGGAAAATCAATGGAAAATATTCGAAAGAGACAGCCTATACAGTTAGAATGCGATCCTAAAAGGGTAGAAAAATTAATTGCAAAACTAAACTTTGATTATAGAACAATATTTAGTGAGAACCTCTGTGCTATACATATGAAAAAAGAGCAATTGACATTTAATAAGCCAATATATGTTGGTATGAGTGTATTAGAACTATCAAAACTATTAATGTATGATTTTCACTATAATATTATGAAACCGAAATATAGAGATAATATAGATTTATGTTATATGGATACTGATAGCTTTATATATGAGATTGAGACAGATGATTTCTATAAGGATATGGGAGAAATGATTGATCGTTTTGATACAAGTGAATATGATGAAAATAACGTATATGGTATACCACTCATTAATAAGAAGGTGCTAGGTAAGATGAAAGATGAGAATAAAGGTAAAATAATGACAGAGTTCATTGGATTAAGATCAAAGATGTATGCCTTTAAAGTAGAAAATAAAGAAAAGAAAAAGGCTAAAGGAGTAACTAAATGCGTGGTAGCTAAGGAGTTGCATTTTAATGATTACAAAGAAAGCTTGTTTAAAAATGTTAAAACGTATAAAGAATTAAACCTAATTAGAAGCTATAACTATGATTTATATACCATAGCAGTTAATAAGCTAGCATTAGATTCTTCAGATGATAAAAGATATATATTACAGGATGGAGTAAATACATTAGCTTGGGGTCATTATAAGATAGAGGAGAAGTAAATGTAAGTTAGTTATAAGTTTTAGATGTAAGTTTTTATGATTTTAAATGTCATAAAAGGTAATACGATCTCACTTTAACATTGTAATTATAGGGATACTTTGCGCTGTGTAACTTTGTTTAAAGTACTATGGTCAGTGGCGGGTTTGTAATTTTTGGTAGTTAGGGGTTGGAGGGGTAATATGCGCTAGAACATACATTCATCCCCTACTTACTGCAAAGTAATGGGGCTTTTCTTATAACTGAATATTGTAACGTGAATTTTCATCATGTAACTATGCCAGGAGAACAAGGTCGTTTGAAACAAGATATTATGAATACCGAGGAATATGTAAAGGCAAAACGTGGTATTATCCCAATTAAGAACATAGTTACAAGATGTTTAGCGCATGCAATCGTCGTAGCCATTGGACTGAAAAATCTCAAGGAAAGAAATCAAACCCAATACAATAGATATGTAAAACATCGAAGTAAGTATAAAATAGGAAAACAATCAGAAGACCTATGCGATCTGCCGCTGTAGATCTCAGTCAGGGTGGTGGAATTCCTGAAATCCGTAAACATCAGGAATATTTAAAGGATTATAAAATTACAGTGTATAGTGGATTTTCAGGAAGTCGTGTCATGTTTCAAGCACCACCAACTAATAATGAGAGAACTTCTTGAAACTTACTTTTCATAGTTACTCATTACTATGTCATTGAATGCTTGCTATGAATATCACAAGTCAGCTCCCTATCAAAATGGAAAGCCTTTATGTTCCATTGTGAAATGTTGTGCCTAGTGTTTGAATATTTATGTGGTGAAAGAAAAAGAATCTCACGTATGTGGAGAAACGTATTCCAATATTTGCTATACTACAGCAACACCTAATTATGAATGTTACATGAAAGTGAACCAAAGAAGAAAATCCAAAAAAGCCAATGTAAAAGTTTTCATGGAGAAGAAAGCTATGATTGTGTTTATGATATTGCATATAAAACAAGGTTACGAGAACAGAAGATGAGGACGCAAACATGTATGAGCATATACCTAATGTATTGGTTAGTCAACATGCATGTTACTGTTGTTATGAAGACAACAACATAATAAATGATTGTATGGTTTGTGGAAACATTTTCTAAAACATTTACAAAAACAAGATCCAAACATTAAAATAAATAACATGTATTGCAAACAACTCTAAGGGTGCACATTTCATCATTAAGACCATGGTTGAGAAGATGAATTGAACTCCAGATGTGATCATGAATGGGGTGAAAATTTTATCTCTTAAAGTAAAGAACGGAAACCTTATTGATTCACTAAGTTTTCTTCCTATGCCCTTAAGTAAATTAAGTGTCGCGTTTGATCTTCCCAAAATTTTTCAATCGACGTGAGAACCAAACGTATAAAGGCACACTTCCAGACATTAGGTATTATGGAGCAGATACCATGACAATAGACGAAAGACGCAAATTTCCGCAATAGTACACTGAAAGTCGAAAAAAACACTTTTAAACGGAAAGAACTCATCAAGGATTGTGTACAGAATGTTAAAGTATTACGCCAATCATGCATTTCCTTTATGAATACATTTAAATCTTAAATAAATGTAAATACCTTACTTGAATACATTACAATCGCCAGTGCATGTAACTTGGTGTATCGAAGAAATTTCTTAAAGGAAAACACATTGGTATCATACCATAGAACGGTATCGGTGGAGAGATGTAAAATGAATTGAAGCAGAACAATGGATAGCTTGGGAAGAAAAAACAAGAAACAGCCAAATTACCAATAATGCACGCAATAAAGAAAAACGAATTGTATCGATTAAAGTAGATGGTGAAAGGACAGATCCCGAAAC
The DNA here is from genome assembly GCF_964235325.1 of Thermobia domestica. Taxonomy (NCBI): domain Eukaryota; kingdom Metazoa; phylum Arthropoda; class Insecta; order Zygentoma; family Lepismatidae; genus Thermobia; species Thermobia domestica. Next base: position 120,141,102 of record NC_137471.1, read on the forward strand.
ACGAAGAGTACACGTGTGGGACCATGAAAGCTGTTGGACGCCTGACTGTATTTTCTGTTACCCTAATGACAGAGATAAACTTATATATTACAATGCTACAGATACCATGGAATTAGGATATGAAGCAACAAAGAAGAAGATTTAAAAATTAAAGAATTTTGGTTGAGAAGTGCATGAAATATGGAGCTGTGAATTTTATAAAGAACAATTGGTAGGAAATGAAGATATGAAGAATTGTGTTAGTAACCATCCATACAAAAAGAAAACACCGTTGAATCATCGTGACGCTTTTTAAGCTGGACATGCGAATGCCATTATAAAGCACAAGAGTCTGAAGGAGAAACAATTTTATACAAGGATGTTATTTCCCTGTATATCTAAGACTAAGAAATTTCCAATTTGTTATCCCAATATCTATCTACCTGGAGATTCAAATATTCCCACCATTGAAGACGTAGAAGGAATAGTTAAGCTAAGTATTCTTCCTCCGAAGACTGTTTTTCATCCACTGTTACCTTACAAATCAAATGATAAATTGATGTTTCCACTTTGTCGTACATCTTGTGATGAACTGAACAAGACACCCTGTAATCACAGCGATGAAGAATGAGTTCTACATGGTACATGGGTAGCAGATGAAGTAATAAAAGCAATAAAAAGGATACAAATTAATAGATACCCATGAAATTTGGGCATATGATATTGTTCAATATGATGAAGATACAAAAAGTGACGAATTATTTGCAGAGTACATAAACAACTTCCCGAAGGCAAAAATGGAAGCTAGTGGTTGGCCATCGTGGTGTAAAACAGATGAAGTAAAGGAGAAATTCATTCAGCAATTTTATGAAAGGGAAGGAATACATCTAGATGAAAATAAAATTCATCATAATCCAGCACTTAGGAATTTAGCTAAATTAATCTTAAATTCATTTTGGGGAAATTTTGTCAACATGTTTGGGGGACATGGGGCATGTTAGCATTATTAATGACCCCAAGGAGTTATATGAGAAATTAACGTCTTACGATATAGACGTACATCAAAAATTTCCAGTAAATGATGACATGATATATGTATACTGACAATACACAGATGAAGTTCCTGTTTCACTACCAACAGCAAACGTCGTCATTGCTGCGTACACAACATTACAAGTAAGATTAGAATTGCATAAGTATTTAGATCAAATACTATAAAGAGTTTTGTATTTTGATACTGATTCAGTAATTTATACGCAAAAACCGGATGAAACCACAACTTGACCTGTTGAAAGTACAATTCCAACTAGTGACTTTTTAGGTGATTTAACAAATGAATTGCTCGAATATGATACAGGCCTATATTTCAGAATACCTTTCGGCTGGACCCAAAAACTATGCGTTACATATTTTCGTTCGAAGTACATAGAAGGAGTTTCAGGTATGCAAGATATGGGGTTTTTAATTAAACTATGAATCATCAAAACACCTAATTTTTATATATGTAATGAAGAAAATGATAGTAGATAATGAGGAGGAGGCAGAAGAAGAAGAATCTCGTTCTGCTGAAGTAACAATTACCAACGAGAAAAAAAATTGCCACATTAAAGATGATACTATCATCAGCATGTCCGAAACAAAGGTTATATGATAAATTATAGAAAATGACGAAGAATTCCAAATTCATATGAAGCTATTCCATATGGCTACACTCCATACAAAAAAGAAAAAAACAAATTTAATACGGCCTTTTTTAAATATACCCCTGAAGGGAGAATTATCATACTTCTTACCATGGACACGACATGGAAACATCTCTTTTCATGTATTGTTGCAGGACCAAGCGTATGTGTAAAAACTTTCTTTGTAATACTATTCCTGTCTAACTTATCACGTATGGTTAATACATCGTTTCGTTATGTTTGTTGGTACTATGCAGATTGGCAAAATGCATACAGAGAGATTTCGAAAAAGTACAATTTATTTAAGGATTACGCCAAAAATAGACTTATTGCCTGAAACAGAACCTCATCGTATTATTATTGATGATCATACGTGTGAAGTGAACCGCAATATAGTTGACTTCTTTACAAAGGGTTCTCATCATAGAAATCTTAGTGTACTATTTATTACACAAAACATATTTATTCAGGAAAAAGAAAGCAGAGATATGAGCTTGAATTGTTCTTATCTCGTACTATTAAAAATCCAAGATATAGATCACAAATTAAAGATATGAGTTATCAGCTAATTCCTGAGAATCCAAACTTTCTTCAAGAAAGTTTCAACGACGCAACAAAGTTAGCATATGGATATTTATTTATTGATTTAAAACAGGATACAACAAATGAACTTCGTTTCCAAACAAATATCTTTCCTGATGACATTTATCATCACGTCCACGTTCCAACGAAGTAGAAGAAGAATATGTGTTTATAATGTTAGTTTTAAACAGTGTTTGTCCATTGTGGAAAAATGTCTCTAAGAGTAAAACAAGGAGATCTTCTTCGTACGCAGAGCAAAGAAAATCCTAAAATACGTAAAGCTATAATTTCCAATGCACATTCTTCCTGTGATTCGTAGTATTTGTGAATGTTGTTGTAATGTATTAAAAGGAAATGTACCTCTTACAAAGACACAGAAAGCAAGATTAAAGCGATACAAGAGGACACTTCGATATCTTGTGAAGAAAGGAAACTCCCTCCAAAAGAAGAAAAAAATATTTATTAGTGCAGCAGGGTGGATCCCTACATGTATTATTAGCTCCTATTCTAAGTGGTGCACTATCAAGTTTAATATTCCGTTAGTGCAATGTAACACGCAAAGAAAATGTTTAGTTCCACCTGAAATTCTTAATCGCAAAAATATACCAGCACCATCAGCAGCAGCAGCCTTGGAGAAACGTGAATCTGGTTTGTATTAAGGAATGCAACAGACTTTACATTTATCATTGCTTAGAGATTAAGAAAAAGGGAATCAATATAATGATATAGTTCAAAAATATTTACGTTTAATACGAAAACAAGAAGAACCTCTGACACTTTCGATTACGTGAACTAAATCAGAGAAGTCTAAAGTAGAAGAAGAAATATTTTTATCTACACCATAATGTTTCGTAAAATAGCTAAATTACTACTACATAGAATGAGACATAATGATAATATAACGTGAGATAATAAAGGAACTGGTTCATCTTCTAATAACACATTTCAAGAACTTATTAAAATCCAAAACTTATCCAATCCAAATCAAGAACTTATTGTCATATGTTTTACTACGAATTAAAGCATCTCCAGTAGCTTCATCGTCAAGTGAAAAATACCTCTGAAATCGTTTGTAGAAGACGCCGAAGAAGAAGCAGAAGAAGAAGAATAAAAGGAAAAAGTAGTATCTCCTATAAGGAAAATTAAACGTACATGTAAACGTCCAGTATGTTCAAGATGGAAAACATAAACAAACAATTAAGTAAGATTTACTGCAACCTTTCACATTCTGCTTCGTTTACAACTGCTAAAAATTGTGGTTAGCTACAGAGAAGAAAATTCTTATACACTGTATAAGAAAGTGGTTACTGAAGCAAGCAACACATACGTTACACAAACCAGTATGCATTCGTTTTAAATAGATTTCTATGTGGTGATGATCGGTGGAAAAGTGATATTAATAATCTTCAATTTCTTCATAAATTTAATGATGGGTATTGTTATATTCTTGCAGTGATAGATGTGTTCTGTCGATATGCCTGCGCTGTACCATTAAAATCTAAAAGTACAAATGATGTCTTAAAAGCATTAAAAATTGTTTTCGAAGAGAGAAAGCCAATTACACTACGAGCAGATAAAGGAAGGAGTTTATTAATAAAAGAATACAACGGCAGCGGCGTTCACTGTTAGAGCGTTCACCTCTGGTGCTCGGAGTCCCGGGTTCGATCCCATCCCCGCCAAGTGAACTTTGTGGTGTACGAACACCGTGTGGTGTACAAACACCGTTTCCTAACACTTTCTTCATTCCACCATTTCATTTATTATTCATAATCACCATCTCCTTTAGCCTAACCGGCATAACCGTGTGTCGTAAAATTTAAAGATTTCATTTCATTTCATTTTAAAACAATACAGAAATATTTAGAGGAAACCAAAATAAAACGTATTAGAACTAAAAATCGAGAAGAAATTAAATGTCGACTAAAAGCAGGGAATTCGTGTTACTATTCGGTTCAAAATCTTTTGTTGTCCCGAATTCTGTCGAGAAATTTGAAGCTTAAAATATACAAAAACGATAATCATGTCTGTTGTTTTGTATGGCTGCGAAACATGGTCACTTACTCTGAGGGAAGAAGATAGACTGAATGTATTTAACAACAAGATAATGACACGAATATTCGAACCCAAGAGGAACGGGAATGGGGAATTGCGGAAACTTCATAACGAGGAACTATATAATTTATATGGTTTACCCAACATTGTTAGGGTCATCAAGTCTAGGAGGCTTAGGTGGGCAGGTCATGTAGCTAGAATGGAAGAAAGTAGAAACGCTTTCAAAGTCTTGACTGGAAGACCAATCGGAAAACGACCATTAGGAAGACCTAGGCGCAGATGGGATGACGATATTAAGACGGATCTCGCAGAGATTGGAATACAAAGTAGAAACTGAATGCAGTTAGCTAAGGATATAATTCAGTGAAGAGCTTTCATGAACGCGGCATTGAATCTCCGGGTTCCATAGGCTATAGAGTTAGTTAGTTAGTTAGAACTAAATTCCTGGGATAAATGCTAGTATTCTAGAGCGTTTTAACAGAACTCTAAAAGAAAAAATGTGGAAGTATTTCACAAAGTTTCAAACGTATAATTATTTAAATGTATTACCACTTCTTGTGGAATCATACAATGAAGGTTACTATTCAAGCATTAAGATGTCATTTGCAAAGGTTTCTCAAAATTACCTATTACAATTATGGCATATTCAAAACGATAACAAAAGAAAGAAGAAGAATAATAATCTAGATTTCTCAAAACATCTTAAGATTGGTGATACAGTAGGAATTTGTAAAACTAAACTTACATTTGATAAAAGATACATGCAAATCTTGAATTGGGAAATGTTTAAAATGAAGAACATAATACCAAGAGATCCACCTGTTTATGAAATTGAAAATTTAAACAAGGAACCACTGGATGGAATATTTTATAAAAAGGAATTACAACCTCTGACGCTAGCAAAGACGTTTTTCAGAGATAAAATCATACGTACAAGAACAAAAGGAAGCAGAAAAGAATATCATCGGAAAGGATATACTTCTTCTTTCGATTAGATTCCTGGATACCTGCATCATCCATAAAGAAGATTGAGCAGTAGAATGGAACCTGGCGGAGATTTTTACATTACGCTTCCAAGTAATAGTTCTATGGAATATTTTCCTGATAATATCTTAACATCATACACTAGTAAACTTCATCAAAGAATGGAATTCCCTAAAAATTGGGACGCGGATATTGTTGGGATTCATTATCCTCATTCAATATTAAATATTAAAGAAGAAAATAAAATATTTTACAAATCTGCAAAAAGTGATGAATGGAAATTTGTAACTAGTCATGTACGTTATTACACTGACATTTCAGAATTGATAAAGATAATTAATACGTACAACCGATTCACAAATTTACATATTTATTACACTCGTGAGAGTAATACCTGTGTTACACGACGTCTTCATAAAGACATACATGTAGACGTTGCATTATCACCAAGTGTTAGTGACATGTTGGGATTTGATCCAAACGTTGATTCAATGGATATGCAACAAGGCCAAAGAATTCCAAATTTGCATTTAGGACTTCCATTTGCAATGTATGTATAGTGAGATATAATTAAATTCTTATTTGTTGGAGATATAGTAGCACCATTATTACGTATCATAAATATGAATCCTGTGAATCATGCATTTGGAACTATGTTATAGTAATTTTTAATCTTCCACATTATGTGCCTATAGACAAAATGCATTTTCTACATATTAAAATAGATATGAGATATTACAGGCTCTCCACTGCATTCACTTTCAAAACTTTATGTGTTAAACTACATTTTCGATCAGTGCGTCAACATCATCAAATTTGAATAATCCATATTTACAATATTAACAAAAACAAGTTCTTACTGGAAATGGAAACGTTTATGTTGGATCACCATATCAAGTTGTACATTGTATTGGAAGTTTCCTTGGAGGATTATTTCGTGCTGTCATGCCATTAGTAAAACAAGGATCTAAAACAATATGAAATAAATTATTAAAATCTGGAGCAAACGTTATTAATGATGTCATCATTGATAAACAACCTATTAACGATTCCTTTCATCAACGAATGGAAGAAGCGAAGTTCATCTAACAAGAAAAAGTTAAAAATAAATTGAAATCTATGCTAGGATATGGATATCAACGAAGGAAAAGAAGAATTATACGTCATTACATCTTTAACCCTTCATCATTACACATCATCAATCGCAAGAAGATGAAGAAGAAGGGCAAGAGGAAACGTACGCAGCGAAGAAAGAAAAATCAGTCGTACAAGAAGAGGAAAGTATCACACGATATCTTTGATTAAATCATAACTATCATGGCTTTCTTACAACATCAATCCTGGAAGTGTATAAAAAGTGAACTATATATTTTTTCTTACAAAGGCAACGCAAGCCAGTATATTGGACAATCATGTTGTTACATGCAAATCAATCAGTTCACTAGTTGATAATGCACCTATAGAATTTGTCATCCCAGGAACAAGTGATGAATACATAGATCTACCACATACTCTTCTTTTCATTGAAGCTCAAATCGTTAAGCCTGATGATTCAGCATCTGGTGAAAGTGATAAAGCTCTGTTTCCTATTAATGACTTTTAAAATTCTATGTTCAGTGAAGTGGAAGTGTATTTAAATAACAAACTCATTTCATTTCCATCTCATACTCATCCATATTGATCATACATCGAAAAACTTTTAAATTATGATGATTCTAATAAAAATACTCATCTTGAATATGCATTCTGGTTTCAATATACTGCTGGGCATATGGATTCAACATCTAGTGGTAATAGAGGATTTCAACAACGTTATGTATTAACAAAAAAGTGCAAAATTCGACATGCTTGGACATCTTCATTGTTATATTTTTAAATAAGGATAAATTTTAATCCAAGGAGTAGAATTACGCATCAAGTTAGTTCCTGCAAAGCTAAAGTTTGTCTCGTCGCTAGTGATTCGTCTGTTGAGGCTAACGTGAATATTTTAGACGCTGCTTTACACATTAAAAAGATTAATGTTAATCCTACAAAATACTAGCACTTAACAAGCTTCTACAATCAACAACAGCCAAATATTCTCTCACAAGAGTGCAAATGAAGTCATTCGTCATTCCAAAGGATCTTCAATCAAAAACAATTAATAATTTTTGATGGGAGTAATACCAACTCGAGTGATTGTGCCGTTTACTCAAAATGATGATTATGATTCATAAAATGATAACTTCAAATCTATTTCATTTCAAACATTTTGACATCAACTTCTTCTCATTATACATTGATGGAAAACCTGTACCTTCAAAACCTTTGCAACCAAATTTCGAAAACAACCTCTATGTTTCTTCATATCATACCTTATTCTTTGGATCAGTTATTCACTTTTCCAATCATGGCAACAATATTCCTCGCCTTGCCTTTCCTCAGTGATGCACTATCTTTGTTTTCAACATTACGCAAGAAGGAGAAGTTAGCTCTCTGCAGCATTGGAATCTCATCAAACATGGAAGTGTTCGTCCTGAAGTTCATTTTAAGAATCTACCAGCACCTGTCTCATGCATCACATATGGCGAGTTCCAATATCCCTTAAAAATGGATATTCAGAAGAAAATCATCATGGATTTTTAAAAGTACGTTATTATTATTATTATCATTATTATTATTATTATTATTATTATTATTATTATTATTATTATTATTATTATTATTATTATTATTATTATTATTATTAATATTATATTTATTATTATTATTTAAATACCGTAACATATATGTACATGTCTACATTTTTATATATGATGTCCTCTACACTAGATTTATTGCATGCATCTCAAACGAATTCTTCACTTCATAATCATTTCAGAGGTGTATATGCGGCGAATGAGTTACTAATGCATATTGAACTACCTGCAGCTATCATTATAAATACAGATCCCGCTAATAATATCGGTTACTATTGGATTTCCGTTAATACAAATACTGATGGACGTGCCTGCTACTTCGATACGTTTGGATTTCCTCCATATGTAACGCAACATATTCAATATCTACGTAGAAATTCACTTTCTTATCCATTTAATAGTAAACAAATTCAAAGTATGAAATCGTCCCTAGTGGACATTATTCATACCTATTTCTTTGCTTTAAATCTAATAGAAAGTCCTTAAATGAATTTCATTACACCTTCTCATCAACTACAGAGTAAAATGATCACTGACTGTTGTATTTACTAATACAGGTTATTGTTTCTCCGGTATACATATTCTCATGTATTCACTATTACTATTATTATTATTATCATTATAATGGTTGTTATTTCATCTTCTTCTTCCTTTTTGGACACATTTTATTATAGATAAAATAATCGTTAAATTCTTTGTATTACTGCAGGTCGTCATTTCTCCTTTATTAATATTATAACGTATTTTGTATACATATCATTTGTTGTTTTATTTGTTCACGTTTATAGATAAAATATATTTTAAGTAAAGTTTTTCATTTTTTTTCATTTCAGAGAGTAAAAGATCGTCAGCGGGTGCATGGGCAGCATAATTGTACAGTATGACTTCTATCTGCGTTGCACCATCATTACCAACAGCAGCAGCAGCAGCATCGTCATATGTCACCTATGGAGTCATCAGCAAGTAGCCAAAAAAGACTATTCAAGAATTGTGTATATTGTGTAAAAAGTGACTATTAAAAAGCATTTACACGGTGAATATGGACAAGAAGAAACAACTGATTAAATCTCCTTTTTTCTAAAAAAGGTGTACTATATTTACCTTCGTTTTACTTGTGTAAATAGTATCATAATCAATAAATACTTTGTATTATTCTGTTTTTCTTTGAAAACAAATGTTTGATTTCTTATTTTCTCCCGCTTCCTAATAAATATGTATGTCTTATGATCAATTATGTCATTAAATAAATATATCATAAAACATTTTTTAAACTCCTTATATTAAAGAATTTCATACTGTTTCAAAGGAAAATAATATAGCACTGATTTTTTAAAATGCAATGATGTAATCATATAACTAAATAATAATAATAATAATAATAATAATAATAATAATAACAATAATAATAAATTCAAATACTTAATCAATTATTCTTTCGTAAATTAAAACAAGTATATGAATTCAATATTATTATTATTATTATTATTATTATTATTATTATTATGATAGGACTTTGTTTCTTAAAATTTAATTGTTAATTATTTAAACGTTTCTTTTTTCAAAATAAACAAGGCCTATCATGTTCAAGACAGAGTTGTATAATAATAATAATGATTTCAAATACTAGCTTTCATTTAACGTAACACTTAACTTATAGTATACAGGGATAATATGTTAGGGTTTTATTATCATAAGAGATTAGTACCTTTTAAAAAATCTTATCATATTGAAGTGTATGAAACGAGCAAAAAACACAAATAAAACATTGCACTTTCACTATATGTTTTTATTTCTGGATTTAAAACTACACTGTTCAGTATAAATCAATTTTCTTCTTTTTCTTTATGATCAGACGTCCACGTCGTTGATGTCCTCCGAAGGTTAAGTATCGGTTTACCCCCACCATATTTGCGTCTGTACACTATCAAATAAATTAGCCATAATTGAATCTATGAGCTTTTGTTTGCAAATTACTTTCATCTCCAATTTTAATCTTTCACCGTCAATGTTCACATTGCTGCTCTTATTAAGAGAGACACTTGGAAAACTGTTGTTGGTTCCGTTAATAATACTCTCTTTATCTGCACATGTATGGATTCTCTGCACGTAAGATACTGCGATTGTACATGATTGCGAAAAGAATTTGTACACAAGTCAAAATATTCACGTAGCACAACACTGCAAACTTTACTGTTTTTCACAGCATATTGAATACACGGTAATATTTCCAAGAAATAAAGCCAAACACTTGAAGATAAGTACACAGTGTTTCAAGAAGTATGAATTTTTCCTTTCTTCTCTAACATCACTAATTTTTCAACCATTAGTTTTCGCACCACCAGTTCGTTTTTTCGGCCAAGATATTTTATAAATTCTCCTTAGATAAATCCAATTTACCTTAAATTTGTTTACTTGGGTTCGTTACAAAGGCGGAAACCTGACTGTATTATCTACTATTCTGATATGTCTTAATGATTCGATGTTTTTTTCTTGGGAAACATAAGGCTACTACATGATATATTCATAATTTTTGAATATACATGTGCGTCTGGGTCCAATTGAGGAAAGTTTGTAACTGTGGCTACGAAACTTTGCTACTGAAATTGAGAAGTTTACACAGAAGTGGACATGTGTATATTTCGAAGATCTCGACATTGAATTACTTTGTTTCCTCTACGGTTGTTCCGCACTCCTTATAAGTGCAAGAGTTTCACTCGGCGATGCCCATTATATTCCCGGAGTGTATGGTTCTTAAACATATTACAGTTTTCTCTACAGTCGTAAATGCAACGCTATAAAGACCAGAAATATTTCGATCAGAAACAGCATTTTGACATAAATCAACAGGAGGCGAGAAACGGATATATTTCCACAAATAATAATATATCAGATATAAATCATATAATAATAGCAGCGAAATAGTGTAATCGAAGCAACCGTTTAGATGAGAATGCAGAAAATATGAGTTTACTAAGGTAGTGCAACTTCCCTGAAAACATCTATTTCCATCCTATCTAACGCAATTATTGAAGCAATCTGATACTTTTCTATTTTATCGGCCTTAAAATACTGTTCTGTTTCGCGATAACTCGTAAAATTTATTCAACTTAAATAAATCTTTACATGCTTTTATTAGAAATAATAGATTTGTAATACTATATGGTCAGTATTGTATTCGAGGATGAGGTATAATCTACCCTTAATTGTCCTTAAAATTAGACTTAAGTTAATGGTGTATTTATCTATCTTCGAGAAATGGCTTTGCTGTCGTATGTATCTAACTATGTTTACATATAAATTCCGGAAACTTTTTCTCAAACAAAAACTCGATTTTGGAATATTCTGCATTGATGCAGCCTGGAATCGAACTAGGAAGTATCCGTACCAGACATAACCTCCCTGCCAAGTAATTAATTTCAGTTCTTCTGTCGTGAAGTTATTCCAAAAGAAACTCATGAATATATTTCACATTTGAGAACAAAACACATTGCTTAAATATTATGTTCCTTTTTAGGCTCTATGTTTTTGTTTGACATTATAAAAAGACAAAATTGTGCATTTCTTTCTTTTGTACTGATTTACACGAACCGGAGTGTGTTTCCTGAAAGCCTCCTCCTGCAAATTGGAATTTAGATTAATGAAAGGAAGCAGATGAAATGTATTGCATAACAGTTTATAAACTTAGAAAACCAACACCAAGGAAAGAATAATAAAATTTGCGCTTTCTTCGACAATATAAAACATTATTAGTTATATATTTTGGTTTTATTTTGAATACGGATGGAACTATAGAATCGACATTAACGATATTGAAAGGGTCTTAAGAAAATATATCCACACCCTTGAAATTTAAGCACACTTGTTAAATAATTCAGAACACAAAATTAATTAAAAGATTTTTAAGAAATATGTTTCAATGTGGATTTTCAAATGAGATTCCTTACCCTTCAAATCGCTTTTATATCGTGAATAAGCTTACAATAAGTCTCTTATATACAAAATTATTGTTTCTTTAGTTAGGAATCACTAATAACATAAACAGAAGTTCAAAATATAAGATACCTTTAAATTGTAAAATAAAATTATGCTATTTTACTCCCATGGTTATGCTTTGTGAATTAAAGAGACGGGTGATTATTTTTTTAACTTGAATTAATTGATGCAATGGAAATGTAGGAGGAAACAAAAGAGTATTAAGGAAACGGATACAGACCTTCCACCAGATATCTGCATATCCTGCGATTGAAACAAATCCCCTCTATCGAAGGAGAAAGTATTTTTAAATTTTCTTCTTTTTTTCACCAAACTTAGTCAAGCAACGAATCCCAAACGGGCTTGCGCTTACGACCCTCAGCCTTTCATCTCAGACATCTCAAATACACATATCGCAACCCGAAGGGTTTTGGAGACGCTGTAGGTCAGTGGTAGAGCTTTCACATTTGGCGCCAAAGTCTCTGCTTTGAGCTAATTGGGATTCATGATTGACAAAGACCGTGCACGTGGATATTCTCGGGCTTCTCACTTTCCCTCCCACTTTATTTTTTCTACAATTGCATTAATTTCTCATCATCACCGTCTCCTTTAGCCTAGCCTGCAGATCCGTGGGACATTAAACTGAAAAATTGCATTCCATTTCATTGTCCCTAAAGGGTTTTCCAACAGATCTCAATGTTACTTCAGTTAAAGCTCAATTGCAGTCTTGAGTATATTGAGTACCAGACATTTTCTCAGGGGCTGCATTGCAGGCAATGACAAGTAGGAAATATTATTACATAGCCTGGAGGTGACTACCTCAATGAAGGAAATGCTCGTATCCTTTAGAAGTATGAAAACTTAATTTTTGCCGGACCTTGAATAAGGAGTTGTGTAAAAGAGTCATAAAATACTTCGCTTGGAGTATTGCTGTGTATTGCTTAGAAACATGGACCTTAGGCAAAATTGATGAAAGGTGAATGGAAACTTTCGAAATTTGAGTTTGGAGAAAAATGGAGATAATTAGTTGGTTCCAGAGTTTTTTTTTAGTTATTTCAAGTTAAACACTCTGTAACACTCTTGCAGATTATTTAAAAGGATAATCAAATGAGAAATCAGCATTGTGTGTGACATGAATATATGCCGTCCTCACATACTACCTATTTTCTATATCATGTGAAATTTTACCGCAATTCAAAAAACTAATTGAAGTCTGAAAACTGAGAATTCAATTGACACCATCCGATTCCGACAGAGTATGACGCCTTCTTCATGCACCAAAATTGCTTAATGATCAAATTAGAATGATTTTTAATATTCACAACAATCCATGAAATTCATATTTTATCAAACAAAAGATCCAAAAAGGGTATCAACGTTGCTTTTAAAATAGATTTTCATCACAAACATCTACAACGCTTTTACTCTTACTTTTACATATACGAAAGTGCAATTAACCTGAGACGAGCTTCCAACAACGGCTACTGGAATTTTTATTACACTATTACAATATTCTGCAATTAAATACATATTATGAATATACTTTAAAACACATACTACATCTGCCGGTTATAGGACGGGGCTCCAGTTTAAGCCGTAACATATAAATAAATAAATATAAATTTTAATAAATATACACAAGATTTCATAAAGGTTATTATATATGTTCCAAACGAAAGAGAAGAAAAGTATTCTTTCCGATCGGAAATATATGTTATTTATATTCAGTGACTACAATTCATTGAACAACCATTTACAGAGTCTCATTATTTCAGGAAAGAAAGAGAGAAAGTGCATTATTCGTGATGATAAATTAGGTATTAATGCTTTCCACTAGAGTATTAGTAGGAAATATCAATTTTCTATTCGTAAACACGATGATACATTTATTTACATATTACACAATTCTGTTCCTTTCACAGGTTTCTCAACTACTACTAAATGTCCGCTAATGTATAATTGCTTTAGAAGGATCTTTGGATCCACTGGGTTTCATGGAATTCCGGAATTCTTTGGAATAAAAAGAAGCTTCCCTGAAAGGTGAGCATAATTTCATTCTTAAAATATTACTTTAACTATAGTGCAAGTATTAATACCGTAAAAATGATTCTAATAGTACTTGTTTAAGTTATGAATATGTTCAAGCTATAATTACTTGTCTAAAGTTCTATTAACTAATCTCTATTTCATAGATTATTCTGGTCATGTTTGGTAGCAGTTTCAATTTTTTGTGCTTGGTACATTAATTATAAAGCATGGAGAAAGTTCCAGGAAAATCCTGCGGTGATAACAATCCAAAGAAATAGGCAAGATTGGAACGTCACACTCCCAGCATATTACGTCTGCTCTGGAGAAAGAAACAAACATGAAATAAGCGAACTTAGAAACAAGTAAGTACTTTATTAAATATGTCTGCGTCTGGCCTTCTTCTTTTTGTCTTTTGTATATTCCTATTCTTCTTCTTCCTCTTCTTCTTCTTCTTCTTATTATTATTATTATTATTACAACCACAATAATAATAATAATAATAATAATAATAATAATAATAATAATAATAATAATAATAATAATAATAATAATAATAATAATATATCCACACAGTAAAATTTAGTTTTATGTCTTCAGAGATAGGTTGATCAATCTCTAATGCAATTAAGGATTTCTGAACCGAGATGAAATCGTATACGTCGTGAAAAAAAAATACTTTCGAACTCTCTTGTAAATTTGTATCGCAAAAATTATTTGGTGATTATTGTAAGTTAAAGTCAATTAAGAGGAAAAGCTGGATAATGTTCTCACTCATCACCACATATTGTAGAACCATATTTTCTGTGTGCATTGTAGGTAATCCACTGTTTCACACAACTTACTAACATTTGATTTAAAGAAAATGCATTATGCTATAAGAAATAACTTGGTTAACAGTCAATTAAATTTTCCATTTTACTGTAAAATAATGAAAGTGAATTACTCTTTTATTACACGTTTCTCTCATGTCAGCATTATAAAAAACACATTTTCGTGTTTTTCATGTTTAAGTCTGTTATATGTATTTAAATTTATTGTTGATGCTGCAGTAAATATTTTAATAAAAATTTTGCATATAGCGTTAGGCTTACTAAATAGGACTAACTACATATAAACATTCTCTTATATAAATTATAAATCAATTCTGCAAATAAATCATTATCAAAATGTACCACTGGACTTGTACTTTAATACAAAATATGATTTTAACTCAAAATACCATCAATATAAACATATACATAAAATTTAGGAAATACAAACAAATACTTAGTATACTCCTGCGAAAGTCATATCACCGAACATAACATGCACAGTGAATACAATTTTTTCTTCTTTTAATCTCTTCTCATATTGCCAATACTAGCATACTTAACACATTTTGCCAATCTTCTAACATCTTCCCCGGGTAAGCAAAATAATGTTTTGTACCTCTTTCCTTCGTTCTTCCTTGGACCTATTCACTACCTTCCTTCTTGATTTATCACTTTCCCATACCTAGTTGTGCAGTAAGTTCTCTGATAACACAGGTCCGTTTAAACTTTCGAGCACACAGCTCTTGTTGTCCACTAGACTCCCTGAGCACACAGCTCCATATAAACCTCTGAGAACTAAGGTCCCTGAGCACACAGATCCCTTTAAGCTTATGAGCGCTAAGCTCCGTGAGCATACACCTCCATATAAAATTATGAGCAGGAAGCTCCTTGAGCACAGCTCCTTTAACGCTTCTGAGTACTAAGTTCCCTGAGCACACAGCTTTCTTTAAGCTTCTGGGCACACAGCTCCCTTAAATCTTATGAACACTAAGCTCCTTGAGCACACAGCTCCATATTGATCACTTAGCTCACATTTCCTTCGGTGCACATTCTTCGATCTCTGCACATGCTTTTTCCTCCACATTCTATTTCTATCTATAACTTTACTTATGCACTTTATCATCACTTTTTCGTCTTGACTGAATTTAAGTTTGTGTGCCTCAAATAAACTTGCGCCACCATAGCAATTGTCATAAGCCGAATCATATATTTTTTTTTTGAAATTTAACTGGTCCGTTTCAAGTACGACTGCGCCAATTTTATATGTATTTAAATTTACTGTAGGTGTAGCAGTAGATATTTTAATAAAAAATTTGCATATAGTGTTAGGCTTACTAAATAGGCCTAACTACATATAAACATTATCTTATATAAATTATAAATCAATTCTGCAAATAAATCATTACCAAATGTACCACTGGACTTGTACTTTAATACCAAATATGATTTTAACTCAAAACGCCATCTATATAAATATATACATAAAATTTAGGTAGTACAAACAAATACTTAGTATACTCTTGCAAAAGTCATATCAACGAACATAACATGCACAGTGAATACAATTTTTCTTCTTTTAATCTGTTTTCATATAGCCAATACTAACATACTTAACACATCTTGCCAATCTCCCAACAAAGCCTAATTAGTATATTAGATCATTTTTTAAGGATATCTTCGTTCCAATAGCAAAGAAGACATATTGTTTAAAATATATCCTTTGGTAGAAAAAATGCATGCCTTAAGAAATTCCTGAAGGCAATCACTAGCTTCTTGCTCTCCTTCCTTACAATTGAAAGATAGGCATAAGAATAAGAAATAATGTTTTAAAACATCTCTCAATATGTATTTTTGAGAAGTAGGGCCCGACTCATAGGAAGTTAGTTCGGAAATTTTGAACTTTTTATACGAACCTCAAGTTAAAATAGTTCCAAGAATTTTTCTCTTCGCAAACAGGTAAATAGTGTATGTGTGTACATGCTAGTGATTGCGATGGAAATCGCTCTAGAATCTCTCACTTCTCAAAATAAAGTATTGTAATGTAATATTGAGAGCAAACCTCCACTCAGTGTATTGAGAAATACAGATTCATAGTATCATATTTTTAGCAATAGCATTATCCGTTGCGTTTCGTTTACAACCGGAAGCCCCGGTTGAAAGAAGATGGAAAGAACGAGTAAGAAAAATATCAGTGTGTAAGGTGGACCTACAAACGTTACATCTGCGGAACATCTTTTGAACAAGCTCTCTCTTGAAAGTGTGTAATATATTCAAATAGTAGTAAAAAGTGAAATCTACATTGATATGGTGAGAAAATAAATTGTATTAACATGTCAAAATCTGATTTAAATAGAAGAAAACATTTTCTAGATCAAGATCTGGTACATAAGTTCTTCAATTTTTGGAGGAGTTTCAGCAAACGTGATATATATACCACGTACAACTTGAAAAGAAACAACAATATCGAAGTAAGACGTTAATATCTAAAGTAAAAGGTGAAGAGGAATGTGACTTCTAGGGAATGAGAAAGGAAATCATTTATGAATAATCAAAAAGGTTCGGTATTTGTTTCAAATATATACCTATATATATATATATATATATATATATATATATATATATATATATTGATATATATACATATATATATATATATATATATATATATATATATATATATATATAGAGAGAGAGAGAGAGAGAGAGAGAGAGAGAGAGAGAGAAAGGGGAGGGTCGTACACAGTGATCAATTTTTAACTTTCAGTATAAATATGTTTAATGTAAGTACAGGATGTCCAATATACAATGCAACCCGGAGTTTGGGATAGTACAACTTTTGAACCGGAAGCGGTACACAAATAATGATTATACCAAAATGAAGCCGTGTTGATGTATATATTTTTAAACTTGGAAGCAACAATTGAAGTACACGTCGAGAGGAACCGTACAGTGTTGCCAAATGCAACCGAAGGGGTAAATAATTTTTTTTTACATGACACGTAAATTGACTCATAGCTCATACGTATAGATGTTCTGTCTTTAATTTTCAGTTTGTATAGTTGGAGTGGCTTGGAAACTATGGAATGAAAAAAAAATATTTCCACGAAAACGAATCGGGTGAGGCTTGCGTAAGGGCTAACTAGGAAAAACATGGTTTTCATAAATTAACATCCTGAATTGCCGACAGTGCTGATGTTTCAGAGCATGAATAGGTGTGTTAAGGATCTGTCTACATTTTGCAATTCCTGAAAACAATAAAAAAGGAACTTTGAAATTATCATGATAAAACTTTTACTTAGATACACAGGGCAACATTGCTATCCATCACGAACTAAATTTTCAGTTCTACGGAAGATTCTGGAAGTGCCCCCGCTTTGATTCATGAATAACATTGTTGCCGGGTGCATGTAAGTAAAAGTTTTATAACGATAATTTGAAAGTTTCTTTTTCATTGTTTTCAGTAATTGCATAATAAAGACAGATCCTTAACACACCTTTTGATCCACTGAAACGCCAGCACTGTTGCCAATTCAGAATGTTAATTTGTGAAAGCCCTGTTTCCCCTAGTTACCTTTTACAGAGGCCTCATCCGATTAGTTACCAGTGGAAACGAAAAAAATATTTTTTCATTCCATAGTTTCCAAGCCACTCCAACTATACAAACTGAAAATTAACGACAGAAGATCTATACGTATAAATTATGAGTCAGTTTACGTGTCTTTAAAAAATGATTTACACCTTCAGTTACATCTGACAACACTGTGTGGTTCTTAGTGTACTTCAATCGTTGCTCCCTAGTTTAGAAGTATATCCAACAACAAGGCTTCAGTTTGGTATAATCATTATTTGTGTACCGCTTGGGTTAAAATGTTTACTATCCCAAACTCCGGGTTGCATTGTATATTCGACCGCCTGTATTAACTTCTTTATTAATTACAAAACAAACGTTCCGTAATTGCGTAAACATTGACAAATAATTGCAAAAGAAATGGAAATCAACATGGTTTTGATGTGTCAAAAGTATTCGCACCCTTACTAAATGTCAAGAAAGTAAATGATAATGCACGTTTCAATAGTTGGTCGAGTTCTCTTTGGCTCTCATTACAACTACATTCGCCATCGATTTTCACCCACTGTCGAGCATCATCAACTGTTATGGAAGCCGATTTGTCCTCAAGTGCAATTTACATAGAACGTTTACACCTAATGCTGCGCTTTCGGAGTTTCTTTTCGAGTATATAACATAAATGCTCAATCGGATAGAGGCCACGTGATTGCGGAGGAGTGATCAGTTGCTTTGGCACATTGTATAATAAAACGAGCTTTGTATTGTGTGCCGTATTTGTGGGATCATTGTCCTGTTGAAATATAAAGTGGTATTGCATGTCATTTATTAGGGTTTACAATTTTCTTCAAGCTTTCAATGTGCATATGCTGGTC
This sequence comes from Thermobia domestica, assembly GCF_964235325.1. Taxonomy (NCBI): domain Eukaryota; kingdom Metazoa; phylum Arthropoda; class Insecta; order Zygentoma; family Lepismatidae; genus Thermobia; species Thermobia domestica. The sequence continues at coordinate 120,160,311 of NC_137471.1, forward strand.
CGCAATACCGTCAATAAATATCAGCTTCTCCACTCCCGAAGCACTCATGCACTTCCAAACTAGCACTCCCCTGCATCCACGTTTGACGATTGGCAGCAGAGTGTTAGGGTCCATCTCTGAATTTGGCTCTCATTGCACCATTTGTCTACCGTCGGAAGCAAACAGATTAAATTTACTCTCGTCTACCACTTTTTCCCAGAAAGTGTTTGTCCACGTAAGATTTTTCCAACCGGAACGGCTTCTTCCTATTAACCTCTGAAAGAAAAATTTCTTTCGAGGAACACGTCCATTATATAACCTTGATTATTCAACGCACGTCGCAGAGTACTTTCCAAAAACCAACGCCTGATGAGACTGCTTCTGCCAGCAACTGCAGAACACTGATTCTTGGGTTCTTAATTTTGATGAACAGTATAGGCTCACATCGTAAAAAGATCTCCTGTGGATATCCACTTCGCAGCATGCTTTCTGTTCAAACTTTGTAACCAATGTTCTTCAATTTACTAACACTGGTAATAGAGTACCCCTTCTCCCTCACTTATTGCTCTGCTTCTATCATCGAAATATTATTCACGTTGCCTATTTTGTGTTTCTTTCCTCGTGGTCAAATTATTACTAAGTATCCTCTAAGCACCTTGAAAGCAAAAGCACCTTGAGATGCTATAATGATGTGTATTAAACGAGCATGCAAAATATATTGAACTACTACAGCGTGGTTCGGAAGTGGGCTTACCCTAATAGGTGTTTTCTGACTGTTTTAGGTTTTACTTACCCTTGTTTGGTAACATTGTGTGGCATTGTCTGTCAACATTGCTATCCATGTTCATTTCTTTTATGCTCCTTTATGCTTGGTAAAAGTTATTTGCAGTACAGTGAAGTTTCCTAGTCATTGGATTCGAATAGGTTGTGCATCTTCGCTAGCTCCCTTTGTCTGGCATCCAAGAAGTCCTGATCTCACGATACCAGACAATGCTCTCTGGGGTTTCATAAAGCAAGATATAAGAAACACTTTATATCATACAACGCAGGAATCATTAGCAACTGTGGAACATGACTTCACCCTCGTGACTCAGGAGTATCTCCGTAAAACATCTGGAAGAACTTGGCGCAGAATTCAGCTGTGTTAGCAGAGGTGGTGATCATACCGATATTAATGACTCTTAACCCTAGGTACACCAAGATATTTTTGGGTTACATCGAACACCAACGGGGATGCTTCTGAGGCCCACAGCATAAAGATCATTATTCTTCACGGAAAATAATGTATCTTGTCTGACATGAACTTCGGATGTAGAAGACATCAAATATTTTATTATCTATCATTACTAGGCTTCTAAGTGCAGTGTTGCCAACTATGTGTGTCTAATTGTATAAGTTACCATTTTTATTTATGTCAGCAACTATGACCTATTTATTTTATTTGTTTCTGTAGGAAAACTATCAAACAGGTTAATAGCAACTTAGTACAGTGTAGTATGTGTACAAAGGCGGCTTCTAAAAACATTTTGGTGGTGTTGCATTAGTTGGGTAGAATGGGGAAAAGTGGGGTATGCTTCAGTATTCTAATGAATTCAGAATTAATATTTTATAGTTTCGTCCTGGTTACACATGGAATTGAAAAATTTTGGTTCCGCGAAACGATAGACACTGAACGCTACAGGAGATGTCACCAGTATAGGCAGTGTAGCCAACACAACATAAGTTACAATTTTCCTAGTAGCACAACCTCAAGTTTTTGCACCTCTGGAATGAATATGTAAGACGTAAGCAAATATGTTATGACTTGTCTGTCAGTTTTGTAGGCTAATGCCACTACAACATCATGAATATTACAAGGGATTTATTGCAAGAAACTTACCATTGCTTCTATTTGTTCCATTTGCATTATTAAATGAAATGTTCAAATCACTGTCTTTTGCATAAAAATCTAACATGGTTATTTTCACCTTGCTATATTCTAGCTCACTACCTTCTATGTGAGATTCATTTCAAAGTCATTTAAGTTCTTTCTCAATTGAACTTAGCGAAAAACACAATTTGACATTGTTCCAATGCTGCTGCAGATTCCTACATACAGTGGAATACACAGAATAAAGAACTGACAATTTCTTATACAATTTGCGTCTTCAGTCAGTGTTGCAGACTGCTGTTTGTTGATTCTATGATTAAAAGTACTTGGTAACACAAAAGGTGCAGCAGCATAATTCTTCCCAATCACTATTGAAACTTTATTCTCTCTATTTATATACATATATATATATATATATAGAGAGAGAGAGAGAGAGATATGAGTGCTTGGGTGTGTTTATAATATAAAGTGACATATTGAGGTGTCAACAGATTTGAAGGAATAAAATATTAGAAAATAAAATATTTATTTGCCAAAAAAATCAGATAAAATGTATATACTAATGTTTTATTATATGTAGCTAGCAACACTGCCCAGAATAATAGCTCACAATGTCCGCTGCATGTTGTAATACCAAACTTTTTTCAAAGGAAAATGAAATAAATAACCAAACCTGGAATATAACTGTTAGGGTATGCGGTGAATAGCCAATTAGTACTATCAATGGGGCTCTGAATCCCACAGAACTTTTTTCTTAAATAGAAAAACAAAACACTAAAATCTAAGGAAGTACGTCTAATGGGGATGGGGTCAAACTTGACAATATCAGATTTTTTAGTGTTTTTATGTAGTTAGAAATATTACAAAATGTAACAAAAATAATTTGTGGGCCTCCAAGTCTCCCAACTTGGTATTCCTAGGGTTAAGACTTAATATTTCAAGGTAACTGTGTGTAGACATTCTACCATAACTAACACTATACTGTTGAAACTAATGGTGGTACGAAAACTTTCAGACAATGCTGTATAAGCACAATGAGGTACAAAATGGAATAGTCCACTGTGTACCACACCGATCTGATCCACTGTGTACTTGCTTCCGTCAACCCAAACAGTTTCCTATGACAAGGAATAATTAAAGAAGAAAAACAAAATAAAGTTTCCTATATTACAACTACATTGTTGCCTACCTCTCCTGTCTGTGATATTGTAAATTACAAGGGGATTCAAAACGTCACAACATTCATTTCTATTACTATATTTTTATCTTGAACTTTACCATAAAAAACATATTTTTTGGTTTACCACACAAGAGAAGCATCCACTGTCTTTAATATTTCACTCTCAAGTGCGTAATGGGAAAACAGAACAAATAACATGCGCTAGATGAATTTGCCAATAAGTAAATGTATAACGCCTTCTGATCCACTGTGTACTACTTTCTCCTATATATATATATATATATATATATATATATATATATATTGAAGTCGTATGAAGTCGTAGTAGGTATAGAGATTTTTAATTTCAAGTTTCGTATAGGGGCTGAGACAACCCTAACACGTGTTTAGGTATAAAGGTCTAAGCATTGGAATACAATCGATAGTATTCACAATTCCAAAGTTCACCTGGATTCCTCTCTTATCAGCGGCAAGGGCGGTACTTACGTTCCAGTTGAACCCAAATCTACAAAAAGTAGGTAAGAGCGAGGAAAAAGAAAAACACATAAGATAATAGAGATCATTGTGGAAAGGAAACCCTCTTTTATAGCTAAGATGCTTTGTTGAGTCCGATGTCATTGCAGTAAAATTCAGAAAGATTGGAACACGCAAATAGCAGGGCAAGAAGTAGGAGTGCATTCTTTTAAGTCACGTATTTGAAACGAACACATACACACAAGTCACAGGCACATTCGTCAAGGACCCAGATCAAGATGAAGCTTTCTTTTAAATTTGGAAACAAGATGTCTCACGGGGAGGGCGTTTACTGTTACTGGCCTGAGAACCAGACAAGTTCACCGAGAGTTACTAAATTTTGGTCGCGGATTCCTTGTTCCAGGCCCCAGACCAAGGAGAAGCGTTTTTTTTTCAAAATTCGAACTATGGGGTCTCAGGCAGGAGTTTACCTAGACAAGTTAATGTAGTAGAAAATGACCGATATTAATGTGTAATTCGTAGTGTTAGCAGTCGCTGAAATGAATGGTGATACTCCCACAGGTGTTGACTTCCAATTACATATTCAGCTAGTTTTCAAACTAAAGATTTATTTGTTTTATAAATCTGAAAAGAAGCCCAGAAATTTTACCCGTCGTTTTCTAGGAGCATGCTACCAAGAACTATGTTATTGGGGCAGAATAATAGTATTACATTGATTTATTATATATTTTCCTCTAGATCATCCAGTTTTCTTATTTTTTGCTTATCTTAACATTATAGTGTCTCCAATCGATTATAATAGTACAAAGGAGAGTAAACTAAAATTAAGAAGTGATAGTATGAACAATACAATAAAAATACTTGATGGTTTCTAGGGAGTCTTTTTTTCGTCTTCTTGGTAGTTTAGTCATCTGTGTAGAAGTTTGATTAACTGTTCATTCACAATTGAAACCGAATAAGCAAAACTCGTACTATTTTCATTTTACTCAATTTCATTTGTGACTACATATCGATCCAGTACATTGCTACATACTGATTGATCTTAACAGAATAATCCATAATGTTTCGTCAATATACATGAATTTTATTTGAGGAAAACAATAGTGAATCTTTAAAAAAATCTTGCAAACGAGGCAAAGTGGATGATAACTTTTCTTTCTTTTAAGTTCAAGTGGCGGAGTCTTTTATAAAGCAAGTAATATATCTACAGCAAGATGTTTAGAAGGGAACACTTTTATTTTAAGAAAGTATTGGTCTTAGACGGCAAAACACAATATGTAATACAACCTATATAACAAAGAAAGTTCTGTCGTTTTTTCACCCACCAAGGTGTAACACCGATTTTTCACCTACGACGTACCTGAAACATGAAAAATACTCCCAATCAGCATCGAAGACATTCTCCCAATGTTCTGGAAGGTAATGGACTCCATCGCGGTAGAACTTGGTGGTCGGCGAACAAATGAAGGAACCAAGTGCATTTTGTACCTCTACTAGGGATTTGAACTGGCGTACTCTAAGGTGATTCTCCAAGCGCTAGGACATGTGATAATCAGATCACTGTGGCAGATTCAATAGTATTTCCCATTCAACGCGTAGGTGGTGTCCTTTGTCACTCTAGCCACGTATGGCTTGGAGCTGTCCTGTAACAGAGGGCCCCTTTGCTTTTCAAATATGTTGGCTACAGAGTTGCATTGATATTCTGAACAACTGGTAGCACTTTCGTATGCACGGTGCTTTGAGCAATCCACCAAAGACACGGGAGAACCTTCTGGTGCAGTGCTAATTTCGGCTCATTTGAAACCGGTTCATAGGATGCTAAACAATGCTGACGTCAACACGGAGATTGAAGCAGCACTCGCTTCTCATCACATGTCAACATCTGCCCACAAATCGCTCCTTCCTCAGACGAGACAACAAAGAAACTCAAGTGTTTTCTCGCGTTGACTTCTGGCTCATAATCAAATCATGTGAGACAATCAAACCAACTTGTAGTGCTTCCGAAGATGACGGAGGTGTTGCCGAATGGTTTGTCCACTCACACTGAATTGTAGTCCTAGCTCCGTGCATGTCTGGTCACTCATCGCCTCAATTGCCTGAAGATCTTCATCTTGTTCTCGTCTTTATCTTTCGGCACGTGGTGTGTCTTCGAGTGTTCCGTCACCATTTTTAATTTTTTTAAAACACCGCTACATTGTCGCGTAGTAAGAACATCTCACCAAAGGCCAAGCATATCTTCCACTCGGCTGCAGTGACGTTTGATCTCATTTTGAATTCGTACAGAATGCACGTCCGTTTGAGGCCCTGTGCAGGTCCCATGTTTACTCTGTCCTTACGCAAGTTCACGGTGTAACTGAACTGCTTAACCATGTACTTTTTTCGATATACTCACATCTTAACTTTGTCTCAATTGGCATTTAACTCACGGTGTGAGGGGCCAATGGAACACAGACCTTTACAAAATGAGACAGTACAGTCTTGGTTACCTTTATATATATATATATATATATATATATATATATATATATATATATATATATATATATATATTCTGAAGCTTAACGTACTTTTGGTACACAGTCACCATACAGATAGTGCTTTACTCTTCGAGAATTTTTAACTCCAAGCAATAAGAATGATTCCAGTTCCTCCTAAGATCTGTGTAATTCTTCCCGGAAAATTGACAATATAGTTAATATTGAATTAGTTCTTAAATTTTAATATATGAACATGGAATTGCATGTAGATTTTATACATTTTGGTCCTTATATTTGATATTTTCGATCCAGAGACTACAGTTTTATTTTCTCAAGTCGAAGAAAGAGGTGTTAGTTTAATTAAGAAAGAGAAAAATTGCCAAAGCTAAAGCGAGATAGCAAGTAAATATATAAAACTTTATAATAATTGTTCAACATGTGTTAATAATAATAATAATAATAATAATAATAATAATAATAATAATAATAATAATAATAATAATAATAATAATAATAATAATAGACCGAGAATTACATGCTTCTTTCATTCGACTCAATTGGTCTATGTGCCTTTCATCTATCAGTCTGTTGGTTCACCTTAACTCTCAATTAAAATTTAAGTAAAGTATTTCATTAAAGAATATACATTTTAATGCATTTTTCCTTAGTCTTGAGAATCCTAGCTCAGATATTCAGTTATAATCAGCGAATGCATTATTATTCACTATTAATGGCAATTTTAATTTTTGGTTTTACATGTTTTCATTTCTTTAAAATAATATCCGATTTGTGACATTCGAGTTTGAAAGCAGAAAATGATAGATATGAAAGCAGAGGTAGATATGAAACATTTGCTACAATAATTGAAGATTAGGTCAATTTTAAAATACTATCAATGCTTTTGAAATCTCCAAAAAAGAGGAAAGACTATTGATTAATTTGATCCCTTAATGAAAATAAATGTGTATAATAGAGGAAAGGCCAAGGGGGCGATAAATCCCCCCTGGGGAAATTTTGCCACTATGTTAGTAATGTTCTTTACGCTCCTTAGAATCAAAAAATAGTTGTTGGTGAACATATAAGTGCAACACGTTCGTCCTGGGGCCCTTAACCCTTTAGTACCTCCGTATATTTACAGACATCGATTGTACCTCTTCAATTGACTGTACATCAGACCGTTAGTGAACACAGGAACAAGTTATAAATAGATCGATTTGTAATAGTGTAGCGTTTCAGTTTACGTAATGAACTTGACATTTATGTGTACAAAGAAAAAGTAATTGAGGGGTATTTATGAAACTTTTACTTAAAAAGATTTCTTGTTTCTGTTCTTTTACATAATACGTGCCAACACTGCAAACTAGGTAAATAATTAAGCGTACTGATGCCTCCTATTTCATGTTCAATTAAATGTATCTATGTCCTATTTTATGAGCTATGTCTGTATTTTATGTATATTATAGGTGAAAGTGCTTCATTAGGAGAATCTGAACTCCCGTTCTTTTTTATTCATTCACATTACAAGATTTTCTTTACCTTCCCTTCCCATATAACCAATGCTCAAAATGAGTAATGCAAACAGCTGGTATATGTTTTAATATCATAAACTACGTCATCGATTAAACAGTACAAAATATCACTACGATAAATGTCGAAATGATCATTAATAACGGAGGAAAGAAGGAAATATATCATAGTACCTTGTACGGCTAATTTTGACTACAGCTTATACAAAATTTCAATTACTAGTTAATAGTAACATGAGAGCAATTCAAACTGAAAAAGTTTCGTTTTTCCAAGTTACGCGTCAGTCACTGAGCTATCAGGTTCACAAGCGGAATACTCTGCCAAGAAAAACCAAACAAATTTTAATGATTTCAATTGCACTATAACAATAAACGAAACTAAAATAGCTTATGATTAACATTAGATTGCTTGTTCAGAATTCAACAATATCTATATTGTTTGTTCAAGTTTAATTACACTTTCGCCAAGTGAGGCTATGTAACAGATACATTTATATTGTACAAAGAGTCATTCATTGTAAAGCGAGCTCATTTTTTTGTTCTGCCGCTGGGAGTCGAATCAAGAACCATAGACGAGCAAGGTTCGTTTTTTTATTTATTACATTATGCAGTTTCGTATATGATTAAAACTCGGGGTCTTTGTATTGAAACAATTACATGCTTATATCCGGGAAGTAAATATTTTTTATTTGCTTAAAAGTCCAATGTTTTAGCTCTGACAGAAAACTAAAATAGTAAAACCTGAAATTTTAGTCACAGAAGTAAGCATCCGAAATTGATTAAACTATATCGTTGCATGATAACCAGACGAACCTAACTCAACTTTTGTACGTTTACAAGAGAGAGGAAAATAAGGCTTTTTTGAAAGAATAATAGAGAAATAATATGATAAAATATTATTGAATATTTATCGAGGGAATAAAAAATGGGTTTCAATGCTCCTCAAACGACAGGGTATCTTACCAAAATACTAATTCAGTTTCATGCTCCGCACTATTGAAATGAGATACGTTCCTCTTACTCTGAGCAAATTGCTTTAGAGGAGTTCTTCTTGAGGGCATACGCTTAGCACATTATGATAGCCTTCAGTTTTCTTATTGCGAACTCTAACTACAAACGCTAAGCATTGATATCTAAATGTTAAACTGCCACTATTAAACTCTAAAATAACATCATCGCTACCACAGCGATGCACGCGCTGCACGTAGCTAATTCTTGTAGAAAGTTTGATGGTGTTCTTCAATCTATCCTGAACGACATAAATCCAACAAATCTTGCAGCTTCTCTTCTTGAAATATAATCATACCAGTACATTTGATTTCATGCTGAAACAGTTTCTCATTCCAATGGCATCACATCAATTCCAATGGTATCTCAATTTGTTGCAGTTTGATCAACAAAACGCAAAGGTTTTGCATTATATTTTGTGATTTTCAGTATGGTTGTTATGATTACATGTTATATCATTTGCGTTGTTTAGCTCCGATACGGAGATTTTGCTTTCCCGTTACTGAATTAAAACCCGTCAATGGAATATGGGTCCTCTGTTTTGAACGTGCATACTCTAGCTTCATGGCTAACAGGATTTTCATTTGAGGAAGTCACGAAGATGGAACTATAATTTTCAAGGGGACCTAAAAGAGGTCAATCGTACAAGTTGTGATTGGATTGAATGTTCGTGAGGTAGGATCCATTTCAGACTTACAACTTTTCGTCTCAAGCATTTTTCGGTTCTTTAAGGTATAGGTTAGTTTGTCAAAAAAGTAGTTCATTGTTCTTATGGACCATGCCTAATTACTATTGTAACATACATCTGTATACTGTACGGTACGTGTTAATTATCCTAAGTGTTTATATTACTGTTAATATATTATCTATCAGTTTTTTGCACTCACTTTCTTCCAACGCATAGCCAAAATATAAAGGATTTTCTATAATTATTTATACTCAAGGTATATATGCAGAAATGAAAGTGAAAATAATTAATTTCAGTACGCACTTCATTGATTAAATTTCATCATTTTCACAGAACATTTAAATAGTAGTCTAAAATTAAATATGGCTCACTTTTTATTTTTACTTGATGAATATGTGTGCACACTCACTTATAGACTTAGAAATCGATTATCACTTTTTTCTAAAACAGCAGATATAAAGAAATGTAGAAAATTGTTGGAAGAAAAGGAAATGCAAATATTTAACACATTTGGTAAACATTCATGCTGTAAGGACATACATGATTAATTTATATTTTCTAAATTAATGGTGAATATAATTTATAGGACTCATTTTATTAATAAATATTGTTAACAGTATTTGCCTTTATCTAATTTAGTAATAAAAATATTACCTTGTCAATAATGTCAATTGAAATGATTTCAATTATGGAACACTACTAGAATCTTAGCAGACTTGTTTCACCTTTTAAGTGAAAATATATAATTACGATACTACTTAAAATCGTATGTTCATATTTGTTCTTAAAATATTCCGAGGATATGTACAAATTTAAGGATTGAAAAAAAATGTTTACCTTCATTTCGTATACACATTTAAAACAACATGTATGTATGTCACTTCTGGCACAGTAACTAACAACTAAGAATATCTTTCTTTATGTACACACACACACACACACAAACACACACATGTATATATATACAGACTTTTCATGTATTATGTAGTCAAAATCCACTGTTGAAATTCACCACCAAAATCGAAAGTTCATATGAACATAGAGCAAATTGTTTCAAAATTACGAGATACGAAATCGATAAAGTTGTAACTTTGAAGCTGGCTAGCTTGAAAATTATGAGAGATACCAAAGGCAGTTAAAGAAATATCACAGGAACTAGTGCATTGCCTATCTCAATAACAATGTTTCAGAATTTGGACTTATCGGCGCAACGGATATTATAGAAGAAGTTTTGGTATAGTTTCTGCTCTTCCACCTTCCTCTCTAAATTCATGTGTGCCGGTACACCCCAACTCTGAAACATAAGTATTTAGATAAAGAGTGTACTAGTTCCTCTAATAGTTCTTGAACAGCACTTAGTATCTCTTGTAATTTTCGAGCTAGGCTGCCCGAAAGTTTCAATTTTCTAGATTTCGGTATATCGTAACTTCGAAACATCGCATTTCTCGCTCTATGTTCAGACGGACTTTTTTGTTTACGTGTGATAATTTCATCAGTGGATTTTGGCTATATAACAAATGAACACCGGATATGCATATATATATATATATATATATATATATATATATATATATATATATATATATATATATATATATATATATATATGCATATATATTATTGTTTTAAGGACATTTGGAGAATTGAATACAACAGAAGAAATCAAATATGGACAATTTTTGCAAGATGTGGCAAACATGAAAGAACAAAACTTGGGTGAATTCATTAAATATGAAAATGATGATAATCTTGCCAGATTCAACTTAAGTGAACTACGAAAAACGGTAAGTAATATTCATATATACTTATTTCCTTGCCTTCTCTCTCTGAAAGAGAAACATAAACTCAATTTAATATATGGCATATGCATATTTGTTTCTACTTCAAATTCAAATTTACTCATGTAATACGGTTCATTTTAAGTAACGCACGCGGCGAGTACAGTGTTAAACATATGGCATAAGATCAGGATTTGAGTTGACCGTAGAGTGACGTATTACTAAACCTTACCTCAGTGATGGAATACTCGCTTTTAATTCTAGATATTAAGAGTTGTGTTATTTTTAGATTTACATAACTGCTTTTTGTAATTATTAATTTCTTTCTACTTACTTAACATAATCTGCAATTAAATATTATGTTACCTATGATAGCTTTACCACATGAGAATATTAAAATTTTACACTCTGCCAAATTGTGATATTATGTTAGTTTTATTTACGTTTTTTAAGTTATTTCTCGTCTCGACACAGTATCCTAAATCAAACGGGGAGACAATACAGAGATATATCTTTGGATTAATGATTCTGGATCTGGATGAAGTTTCAATTTAATAATTTCTTATAATCTTAATAAGAGAATTATACTATCAAATTTTTCTCTTCGTTTTATAGTTTCATAAAAATCTCGGTTCCTCTTATATATAGGTTAAGCTTTTCCACTTGACACAAGATACATATTTCAAGGGAACGAACATTGAAAAGAAACCTAAATGATATATAGAATTATCAATATGAAAATTAAAAACAAAATGCTCATTAACAACAATATGTATTTATTGCAGTAAACTCCTTAAGAAATATTTTATATATACAAAAGAGAAATCTATACTTATACAACATATCTGAAACGTTATGGTTTGTCTTGCATCGTTAGCATACTTAAGAAGTAGACATCAGAAATTCATTTGATAGTATGATTAATTTCTGTTTATTAACTTTAAACGTTTAACGTAAGTAGGATGGGTGGAAGGTTTGTCAGTATTATAAATTTAATCAGGTTTTTTTGTTATCTTTTATGACTCCTATTTTATGCTGACAAAATGTATGGGTGTTAGTACTCGTTCTCTTTTATGAAATCTTTATCAACCCCTATTTAAAATTATACATTTTCCAAACTCTACTTAAAATAGCATAGATTACATAATAAATGAGTATAACATTCTTCAATCCCAATTGAACTCAGCAGAGATTATGAAGCACTATATCGTTTTTCTCCAACCTCTATTAAACACAGCAGACATTAAAGACTACGAACACATATTTCTATAAATCAAGCCCTTACGGATTGTTCAGATATGAGAAAATGTGTATCCCCATAAGCCTCTCGTTTGTGACCCCTATATCAACCCTTATTTAACATAGCAGAGATTATATAAGAACATATACAAGCATTATTCCGAATCCTATATAGCATAGCAGAACTTACAGATTATGAACACATTTTTGAATATAACAACGTTTTGACATTAGTGAGTCGCTTACATTTCTGGTACGTGTTTATTACCACAGGCCACAAACACTGATTAATATTGCAGAGGTAACAAAAGAGAATGACTTATTTTCTAACCCCTACGTAAGGAAGATTCTGACAAACTTTTAACCCTTATGCAAAATAGCAAAAATTACAACCTTAAGGTGACGAGGACTACGAGTAGAGTGATGGCAATGGTGCAGATTTTTTTACCTACTGCGCATGTGCAAAATTTTCCGGTTCCTGTTTCAGTTCCAGTTCCGATTCGGGTTCCGATTTATGTTCCGACTCCTGTTCCAGTAGTACCTGTTCCGGTTACCCTGAGCAGATTGCGCGCGACGAGTAGCACTTTATAACTATGAACACCTCAGAGGAACACGCATGCGCAGAAATATTACACACATCAGCAATACTATGAACGACCATAACACTGTCAGTAGTAGTTTTTTTAATTATTGTGTTACATCAGGGATGTACTCGTTCTCTTTCACGAGCACTTTTTTGATGTGAAAAAGACAATGGCAACATAGTAGTGCGGAGATAAAAAAATATCAAGACCATTTAACAATATAGAATAAGTCTGGTTATCACACACACATTATATATATATATATATATATATTTACATCTGCTTATGATTATGACATCAAGTATAATCCGAAGATTTCTGGCATCCAGCGGAAAGCTTGGAGAATATTAATATTCGTTTGCATATATTGTTATTGTAGACTGTTCCCATAATGACCATCGACTTCGATTTTATAAAATTTGAGAGAGAAATTTAACTTTTTATTTTGTGGTCAATTTGAAGGTATTTCATTATGAAACCCATATACATCATCTTACAAATCAATCATTATGGAAGAATTACATATGTATGTTGCAGCAGTGATACCAATCTTTGAAATTTTCATTTACAACTATTCTTTATTTCCTTTTTAAGTGATGTTCTGAGTTTGCCCGTTCTGTGTAAATGTGCAATAAGATTTTCTCTCTCTCTGTTTCTAGCTACCGGCATATGCATATGGGAACTACCAGATATACTTTCGTGTGTACATAAGTTAGTGTGTGTGTGTGGCGGGGTCGGGGGTATGAAGTATTTATTACGATCACTTAGTGGAACTTACCGTAACATTCCGCACGATAACTTTTGAACGAATGCGAATTTTTTAATTCTGTTTTTTGAAATAGATAAATAGAGTAATTATCTCGAGGGAGTTCGTTAACGGAGAAAATTTAGTCAACAGAAAGTGGTGCAAATGAGCCATTTCCGGTTTCAACGTTGATCACTGTAGAGCACATACTGTAATAGATAGCGACAAACGGTTTTCGGCTATCGATTAAACGTTTCAAGGACAACTCCCATATTCGTTCTTGACACTATAGTAAAACCGGAAGTGGTATAAATGAGACATTTCCAGTTTTATTGTTCATCACTATAGGGCAAAAACGGTAAAAGATAGCAGGAAGCAATTTTCGCCGATCAAGGGCGGCAATTTTCATCTTCATCATTAACATCCTAGTAAAACCGGAAGCAGTATAAATTAACTATAATTTCCGACTTCAAATTAATCTACATAGGGAGATATGGAGAAGCTGGTTTGGAGAATCAGTTTAACGTTGTGGGAATAAGTGTCGTTTCCTCTCTTAAACTTTTAAATAAACCTGGAGTGGCAAGACCCAAATACTTCCGGTTTTACTGTTGATCACAATAGATTAGAAATCGTAATAAATAGCGAGAAGCGGTTTTCAGTAATTAATTAAGTGTTCCAAGAATTTTCTAATCCCACTTTAATCTTTCTACTCAAACCGGAAGTGACAGAAGTCAATCACTTCCAGTTTAAGCATTGAATATTATAGAATATATAGCGACAAGAGAGTAGAATGTAAAATTTATTAAGTGCCCAAGAGTATGCTCCATCTCGACAGTAATCACTCTACTCAACTAGGAAGTGAAAATAAAATATATTACAACTCCTGGTTTTCAAATCAATTCAGAGAATATTACTTAAATCTTTACTGTTTTTACTATTAGGATTAAGTAGTGAATCCTATAACATCGTATGTTATTACATACGTCCGTCCGTTACTCCGTACGATGACATTTGGACGGATGCGAATTTTTAAATTGTTTTTTGCAATAGAAAGATACAATGATTGTCTCGAGGGAATTCTTTAAGAGAAGATTCACCAACCAGAAGTGGTAGAAATAAGTCATTTCCGGTTTTAATGTTGATCATTATAGAACAAAAACGGTAATAGATACGGGAAAGCGGTTCTTGGCAATCGATTACACGTTCCATAGACAATTCTCATCTTCATTCTTAATAGTTTAATAAAACAGGAAGAGGTACGAATGAGCCATCGAGAATGGACAATCGAATAAGCGTTTCAATTTTACTCTACGTCTTCACCCTTAGCACTCTAGTAAAAATGAACTGGTAGAAATGAATCATTTCCGGTTTTAACGTTGATGACTATAGAGATAAAAGGGGAATAGATAGTAAGAGGTAGTTTTCGGCAATCGATAAATAGTTTCAAGAATAACATTATTCTTCATAATTAACACCTTAGTGAAATTGATGTGCCAGAAAATACCTATAACTTCCGGTTTCAATTTAATCTATATAGTGCAAAAACTATAAGTTATAGAAACTGATTTTGGGAACTAATTTACCGTTGTAAGACCAGGTATCATCTCTATTAAACTTCTAATCGAACCGGAAGTAGCAAAACCCAACTACTTCCGGTTTAATGTTGATTGCTATAGATTAGAAACTAACTAATGATAATATGTTTTCTGTAATCAATTAAGTGTCCCAAGAATATGTTCTATCTCGACTGTAATATTTCTACTAAAACTTGAGGTGGTAGAAATCAATCGCTTCCGGATATAACATTGGGCGATATAGAATGGACAGCGGGAAGGCTTTTTTTTGGTAATTCATTAAGAGCTCCAAGAGTATATTCCATCTCGGCATTGATCCCTGTACTCAAATCGGAAGTGAAATATACATACTAGAGCTTCTGGTTCCTAAACCACTACACAAAGTATAACATGATCCTCTTTAAGATTTTATTATTATTAGGATCATGTAGTGTAACTTGTAATATCGTAATTTTAGTACGTACGTACATACATACGTCCGTTACTTCGAAAGATAACATTTGAAAGGTTGCGAATTTTCTATTATTATTATTACTATTATTATTATTTTCAATAAGTAGATTGTGTGATTTTCTCGAGAGAGTTCATTGATAGAGGTGATTCGACAAACAAAATGGTAGAAATGATTTTTTTTAGGTTTTAACGTTGATCAATAAAAAACAAAAACGATAATGGATAGCGAAAAGCGGTTCTGGGCAATCGATTATACGTTTCAAGGGAATCTCTATTCCTATTCTTAACATTCTAGTAGAACTGGAAATCGTAGAAATGAGCCATTTCCTGTTTTGGTACTCATTACTATAAAGAAAAAACGATAATAGATAACGAGAAGATGTTTTTGGCGATCAATTAAAGTTTTCAAGGATAATCTTCTTCACGTTTAAGAAGCTAGTAGATTCTAAAGTAACAGAATTGAGCCTATTTCCTGTTTCAACTTTGATCACTATAGAGCGAAAACGATAAAAGATAGTAAGAAACTTTTTTCGGCAATCGACAAATCGTTCCAGGAGTAACTTTCGTCTTCGTGTTTAACAGCCTAGTAGAAAGGAAGTGTTGAAATCACCTATAACACCGATTTCAATTTAATTTACATAGAGCGTAAACTATAAGATATAGGTAGAAGCAGTTTTATGGAATGTATTTATCGTTATGGGTACAACTGACTTATTACCTCTCTTAAACTCCAAACCGGAAGTAGCAAACTCCAACTATTTCCGGTTTTAGTGTTGATCGCAATAGATTAGAAAAGATAACAGATAAGGAGAAGCGGTTTTCTATAATCATTTAGTCTCCCACGAATATGTTGTGCGGTTGCAGGAATATCATCTTTCGTAGCAGAGTGATTCATGATTTCTTGAACAAGACTGTACAATGATGAACGTTAAAACCGGAAGTGGTTGATTTCTAATAATTGCGTTTGATTACAGGGTAAAAGAAGAGATGGTACCTTTTTTAAGGATGCTAACTCACTTTTTTAAGAAAAAAACTCTTCTCGCTGTCTCCTATAGGTTATGTTCTATGTATATTACATTGAACCTGGAAGTCATACTTCATTACCCGGGTGGCAATGGGTTACGAAAAGGATTAAAGAAAGTCACGAAATCAGAAAATGGTCATGGAAGTCAAGAAAGTTTGCCAATTTAGACGCTACCAAATCACAATTAAAGCACGCTTCTATCACGTGCGTGAAAATTGGCCCAAGTCGCACTCAAATGCGCTTTTGAGAATGTTACTAAATTTAATGATTTGTTAAAGAAAAGGCCATGAAATTTAATTTTGGAATTTTAGTAGACACTGTGTCCTTTCTGATTTTATTAGAATGTTATGGAAAAACAAAACGTATTCTTGGGATGCTCCGTCTATTGTCGAAAACTGCTTCTCGCTATCTATTACAGCTTTTGCTCCACAGTAATGAAAAATAAACCGAAAATTGTTGATTTCTACCGCTTTTAGTTTTATCAAAATGTTAAGGATAGAAATGAAAGGTGTTCCTGGAATCCTTTAGTCGATTTCCCAAAACTGGTTCTCGCTATATATTACCGTTTTTCCCATTCAATGTTAAAGCGGAAACTTGTTTATTTCTGCCACTTTCTATTTCAATACATTATTAGGGATGGAGTTGAAAGGTATTCTTGGGATGCTAAATCGACTACCGAAAACTGTTTCTTGCTATCTATTACTCTTTTTGGTTTACACGATCAACGTTAAAAGCAAAAATGGTTGATTTCTACTACTCCTAGTTTCTGATCCACAACCTCGTGGTTTATGATCCTCTACTAACGATCTCTTTTGAGATTGTTATTTTAGCTATCAATTGCAAAAAGACAGAAGTTAAATTCAGTTTCGTTCAAGAGTTTCGTGTGGAGTAACGGACGGAATGGACCAAAGTACTAACTGTACAATGTTATTATAAATCTTACTCTGTAATCCCAGTAATTAGATACATATTTCAGCGTTTTTGATTGTGATCTAGAAGGGAAGAAAAGGGTTTTGAAGATAATGGAGGTGGATATTACAATTCTTATTATACTAAGATGTTTATATCTCGGAATCCCGTAAAGTTGAAGACATGAAACGTGGTATTTGAACTGAAATTGGTATGCTTCCTGATATATAAAGTGTAAGGCCATAGGCCGAACAAACACGGTGGCCTCGGAGCAAAGCCCCCAGGTATTGCAACTGAAATTCAGTATACTTGCAGGTATGTGAGGTGTGAGGCCGTAAGCCTAGCAAACACTGATGATTGCAGGTTTGAGATGCAAAGCGTTAGACCGAACAAATTTGCGAGTCTGAGGGCAAAGCCTTCAGCAAGACGAAGTCTCGTATTGAATAAACTCTGATGAAGACACAAAGGAGGCTCACGGGGTAGATTCATATCACTCCCGGTGTTAGTAGAGGGATTGGATTGGTGACACAATTATATTCTTGAGGTGCTTAACTGATTGCAGAAAACTCCGGCTTGCTAATTACTCCCGTATAGAGGTTGATATCTACCAGTTCCAGCTTTAGTAGAGGGTAAAGGATGAAGATGAAGCGTATTCTTAGTCGATTGTAGAAAACCGGGTTACGGTTTCTGCTCTGCAGTGATCAACTTTAAAACCGGAAAGGGTTGATGTCTACCACCTCCGGTTTTAGTATAGGGTTAAGGATGGAGATGAGAACGGGTGGTTAATCGATTATGGAAATCAGCGTTTTCTTATCTATTACAGGTTTTCTTCCATAGCAATCACCGTTAAAGACAGGAAATAGTTAATCGCTACCAATTCCTGTTTTACTTGTAAGTTAAGAACAGAGATAATATGTATTCTTAGGACGCTTAATCAATTTTCAGAAACAGCTTATAGTTTTCTACTTACTTCTTTTGCTCTACAGTGATCAATCGTAAACCAGAAGTTGTTGATGTGTGCCACTTCCAGTTCAGGAGTAACCTCCATTAAATTTAAAACATTTTTTCTACATAATTATGTAACACTTGGCTTAATTCCAACTAAACTTGATATGTCTTACAATCTGGAAAGAAATACGTTGGAGGGTAAGGAACCCATAGCACCCCAAGGAGTGGGGGTGGGAGAGATGACATTTTAAAATAATTGTAATGATCGATATTAGTGAGTCGGTGAGTCACTGATATGGATAATGACTGTCTCCATCCGTTCAAGTTCATCGCTGAA
The DNA here is from genome assembly GCF_964235325.1 of Thermobia domestica. Classification (NCBI taxonomy): domain Eukaryota; kingdom Metazoa; phylum Arthropoda; class Insecta; order Zygentoma; family Lepismatidae; genus Thermobia; species Thermobia domestica. The sequence goes on from NC_137471.1 coordinate 120,179,104, forward strand.
GAATCGGAAAGAGTGACATTTTAAAATTAATCGAAAATGACGTATATCAAAGGCGAATAAATAGTTCTCATTAGTGCTAAGACGAATAGCGGTACTTTTGGTACAATTTAAGAAGAAGTTAGAATGCAACTTTTGAAATTAATTAATGTATACTTATTCATTAAGAAAAACTAGACTATTTGCCATCCAATGTTGTAGGTGCGACTGTAGAATTTTTTTATTATTAATATTTTTAAAGTATACTTTTAAATAGCACCACGACATGGGAGGGAAAGAGGTTACTTAATTTCTGGCTTTTTCAACATATTCTTAAACGTTTATAAAGATTTTATTAAGATTTTCTTATAATTTTAATTTATGTTTGTTTCTTATAATGCAAGTACATACAATTTGTAAGATGTCAATACAACTTAATTATGAAGAGACTAAAAAATTGTGATGCCATTGAGGTGTTCTAGTAGCTAGCACGCGCGCCTTTCGAGCACGTAGTTGCACGTTCGACTCCCAGTTAGAGTCTCTTACAAAATTTGGACGATTACTGTGTTTGAGTTTCACCATAATCTTCGAGTCTACGTCTCATATAATCTCGATCCAGAAATGGAATCCTAAACTTTAATAATTAACTAACTCGAAACCGATGAAAGTTCAAAACTCAAGGTTTCGGCCGAAAACTAGCACAACACTTTGGAATAGAAAAAGTATCAAGTATCCAGTTGGAGGGGGAGGAAAAGAATGGGAACACGGGCATAAGACCATAAAACACAACATTGAAATGGCAGTTAGTGATGATTATAGAGGTGGCTCTTGGCAGTAGAGCTTCGATATTCCCTCTAGGACATTTCCCGAGTGTGCTCAATCTGAGTTACAAGAATTTTCACAGTACTATATTCACCCATCGTTTATTCAATCCCCCCGCACTGGAAAATCTGAAATGAATATTGTCTCCTATCATGCTCAATATGAATTACATGTATTTTTGCAGTACTGCTTTTCACCTATAGTGTAATTAAATTATTCCACGAGAAAATCTGTAATCAACACTCAGTCACGTAACCAGGGGTCTGGCGGGTCCGGACCCCCCCTTCGAGACCAGAAATAAAAAAATAAGGAAGGATAAAATGAAATGACAAAAAGAAGGATCAGCGTTAAAATTTAAAAAGGAAACTTCACGAAGCTTTTGCTTGCTCTTTCTTATGAGGAGATTTGTATTACTTGCAATATGATGGCGGGGTAAGGGAGGTGTTCTGGAAGAGTCAGAGAATTTGAAAAATCAAGAAAAGTTATGGAATTCTAAGAATTCTGCTACTAGTCAGAGAGATTTCAAGCTTTCGAAATCGTAAGTGCCGTTGTGTAACAGCGTGGACATTTTTATTCATAACTTTTCGTCATCCTATCCTTGCAGTATCAAATATGTCATTTCAAGAACAATTTTCTGTTGCTCCTTTAACCTGTCATTTGGAACCGACAGTAGTTGAGGAATAATAGAAACAAAAAGTTCTGTTAAAAGAGAGTTCTGTTAGCATTTGATTCAACAGAGAAAGGAACGCATATATTGTAAAACTAGTTGAATATACACATGCTTCGCACAGGGGTTGTATTTGGAAGTCAACGCCTGTGGGAGTATCAATATTGATCTCAGCGACCGCGAAAACTATAGATTTGATACTAATGCCGTCCATTTGGGGATAGTTTTACATGCCTCGGTATCCACCCCCTGACTCCCGGACCTCATACTTGCAAGTCATCGCTAAAGGAAGTGTCACCATTGATTTCAGCGACCGCGAAAACTATGGATTTGATACTAATATCGGTCATTTTGAATTACTTTTATATGTCTTGGTATCCCCCCCTCCGGTGACCCACGGCCCGGAGACAAATAGCGTGAATTTGGAAATTAATGCGACTGGAGTTTCACCATTGATTTTAGCGATCGAGAAAATAAGAAATCCACAGTAATAGCTCAAGTGGTAGAGCGTTGGCTTCGCATTGGGGAGGTCGTGGCTTCGAATCCCGCTGCCTACCATCCTGACTGAAGTTTTCCAGGGTTTCCCTCAGTCTTACCAGGCAAATGTGTGGATGGCACCTACTACACTGGCCCTGGGCGATACCTTCCCAAATCCTTTCCATTCTTAATGTTGTTGGATATTCAATGCAAAATGGCCTCTGAGCTGTATCTGGTGATTGTAAAATAAATAAATAGTGAAATATCGGTCATTTTCTACTACCTTTACATGTCCCGGTAAACGTCCCCATCAGACCCCATTGTTCGAATTTCGACAAAAACGTTTACTCTGGTCTGGAGCCTTGACCAAGGTATTCGTGACTAAAAATTGGTAACGCTCGGTCAATTTGTCTGTTTCCCAAGCCGGTTCGGATAAAAGACCTCTGAGACCCCACTGCTTCGAAATTTGAAAAAATCGCTGCGTCTTGATCTGGGTCCTGGGCCCTGACCAAAATTTGGTAACTCTCGGTCCACTCGTCTGGTCCCCAGGGCGCACAGAGACAGACAGAGACAAACACACAAACTAACTCTTTATTTTATTTATATTAAAAGATAGTTTACAAGACAGTATTCAGTATGTACTTTTTATAATAATTGAGGTCATAACGAAAGGAAATTTGTTATGTTTGAATAAGAGGAGAAGAACGTAAATATTGCAAAATCCTTTTCAATATTTTTTATTATTTTGCTCGAAATGTCTTCATAATTTCTTATTCAAATATTTGCCAACATATCCTCATTTTATTGTCCTAACAAACCAATATATGTTGATAGTAAAGTAGTTTAGATTGATCGAGGTACTGGGTCTTCACAATTTCATGTCACTCCCTCTCACCGTTACAAAATGTTGGCTGAACGTACCAATATATGTTCGAGTAAAATTGTTTAGAGTGATTAAGCCCATTTTATGATGACCACAGTATTTCATGTCACGCCCCCCCTACTTCACGAAATCCTGGCTACGTGCCTGCAACACTGTCAGTAGCTACGTCCTCGACTAACACACATTTACATGTACAGATTTATTTTCGTTTTTTTTTTCAACAGTTAACCAATTTGAAACCTATTATAATTCCAAGTACTTATATTTTTATTGCAAAACAAGAATATGCAATGTAGTTAACTACTTAAATACTTCGCTCCGCAGGAAGTCGTTCAGCGCGTGCAACAAGCAAAAACAACATTCTTGGCGTCTCACAAATGACAAAGGACAAAAAAGAAAAGCAAAAGCAGCACAGCAGGGCCTTATCGCAGTCAGAGCTGACAACATAGTTTCGGTCGTCACTTAGGCCAATAGACCTACAAGCGGTGTAAAAGAGTTATACAGTTACCATATACGTTGTTCCACAGTAGCGCTACAGGCGGAATGTGCACGAACTACAAATGAATATGCTTCTTACAACTATCAGTGACTGTTGAACCCTCTTTACATTCTACACATCCTTTTTTCTGCCACGTTTTGACCTTTACAAGCAGAAGTACCAGGCTTTCCGAGTTCACAACCATAAACTCTCTGTGTACAGAGTACGTTTTCAGTTCTTGGAATGACTCTGCCCTTTCGAAGAACAGGGGTGATGATCGGGCTACCGAATACGGCAGCAAGAAACACCCGGTCGCATCTTTAAATGTAAAATACAAATATAGAGCCTTGACAATGCAGTGAGGATGTATAAATATATATATATATATATGGTTTACGAAGGACTTAATCTCGCTCCAATAACCATTACATTTTCATAAATGAATAAAGCATAATATCAATAGCATCAAGAGTAGAAGTTGAGATTTTTTAGGAAATGTTGTAGTGAATAACCAGACGCACTATGTGCTAAATTACGAAAACAGTAATGTCCACTAAATTGAGATATATCACCTTAAATGAGTTTATTGTTCCATGTATAAAATAAGTTATTAGGTTCTGGAAACCTTATATGATATGAGATATACGCTGAAAGACCGTAACTATCGAAATATTCACCAAACCCCTAATTTTGAAAAATAAAAGGAAACCCAGTGTTCAATTGATTCATCACTATAATCAGTGTTTATAATTATCGCAGTAGGAAATGTGTGAATAAAACGTTGTAATTGATCTTCAGAGTATACACCGATAAAATGGTCGTTAAACAGATTTTGTTGTAATGCCTCATTTAGTTGAAGTGTATTTAACATGTTAATCAATATTGCACCAATTACACCACCATTCTATTGAGGTTAACTCCTGGGAAGTATGTTACGAGGGACGAAGGTTTAACAATAAATCTATAATTAAGAATAATGCTCTTAGCTCTTTTAAGACTTTTATTTGATCTATCTTCTCTGAGTTTCACTTAGGTTTACACGGTGTTAAAGCTAAGTTACCTTTCGTTCTAAATTATTCTACAGAAATATCAAGAGGTGTGCAGCAAATTGTGCAAAAATATTTGCGAGATATAACTAAGAAATACAAGGATCTGATCATTATACCATGTAAGGTGGAATTAGCAGATTAACCTATAAAAAGATTACTAGAAAGTTTACCAGATATTCTAGAACGTTTACAAAAAGGATGTTGTTTTCTTCTAGATTTCGATATTACACAAGATTTACAGGTATTATTATTAAGAGAGAAATGAAAGAGTGTCTTATTAGAAATTTAAATTTAGAATGGAAAGATCTTCTATAACTAATTTCCAGACTGACAAGCCTATTAACACTATTTGTAACAACGATGATTCCGTGGGCTTAGATTGTCTTAGATGGAATACAGGTATTTGTTCTACTAAAATTTACAACAAATGTGTTTGCCAAATTACTTCTCCAGATGTATCAAAGTTTTAGGTAACTATCTAATGATTTTATTCATTGTCCAGACAAGTGTTTACAAATTTATTTCGAGAGTAATTTGGCACAACCAAATGGAATTACGAGACGGGAATCTACTATTTTTAACTACTCTATTGACGAGCGAACAAATTCTAATAAATGGAAACTGATACAAGACTGTTTAGTTCTAATTTTACAGAAGAATATTTAACAGAAGCTCCATTTTATAAAATTGCGATTTCTAAAGTGTGGGTAAAGTTAACAGATACTTTGCAGAACAGTTGCTTAATAGTTAACGAGACACAACACCTTTTAATTTATCCTTGTTGGGCTAATTTACATACTAGAAACTTAACTGGCTTCCATGTAAAGCTGCCGGACAAAAAGGGAGGTCCAAAGACTTTAATAATTTGTATTTTCTGCTTTTAGTTTAAAGCGTTGCCTATTAACTACATTCTTGTAAGATAGTATAAGGAGAATAAAATTTCTGTAGAACAAAAGTATTAATTAAAAGAGGGAAATACATATTTTACTAAGACAAATTCTTTTTTCTCTACTATTTCTAAAGATATTTATCTAGCAGCTATTGGTTTAGTAGACATGAGTTTGCTCTTCTGGATGTGTTTTGAAAGAGGTCTAATATTACCCACAGTTTCTTTCGATTTACTATTCGAGAAATACTTCCACATAAGAAGGTTTATTTACAGTGTATTAATAATAGAACTACAGAAAGTGAGGATTTTAAAATACAGCAGATGCATGTAGAATATCCTGATTTAAATAAGAAATCCGTAGAAGAAATAAGAGTACATATCTGGAATTATTAACCATTATTACAGACAGAGAACAGCAAGAAGAGAAGCTAAGAATTTGTTTTCTAACTGTTGATGCGAACACGGTACTGCCTCTTTTTATTTGGTGTATGCCCTTACTGTTAGAAAGGTTAAGTCTTTTAAATATGTAGGTGAATTGGTAGCAAAAAAAAAAAAAAAACAATTAACCGGAAAATAAGCTTTTTGTTTTGTAAGAGGTGGTTACAAGAGTATTTTTAAACTTATATTCCTCGAAAGACTACCTAAAGAAAGAAGGATTTTGTTTTTCAAAGCATAATGATCTTACAATTGTTTATTTCTCAAACAGTGTCAGATTTGCTTCTTTGATAAGAAATTTCATATTTATTCTTTTACATATCTTAGTAGTGTTACTCTAGATGATAATGTTTTTAAGAAAAGGGGAAGTTTTATTGAAACCAGGATACTTTGGACGAAATCGATACTTTATTGAAGGGAAAAATACACACTGATTTTAAAGCGAGGTCTTGCTAAAGATCAGTGGATATACAGGAAGGACAGGTGTTATTAATAGATGGTATCGAATTGTGAGAGTATAGAGCTAAATCTCGTATTTTCGAATCGTATGTTTCTAATCGTTGGCTAGAACACGAGCTTAAAAGTAAGCAACTGGATTTATATATAACGTTTAGAAAAACACTTTCGTTTTCTTAAGATCACCAAATAAATATAAGGAGAGGGTTGTATTTACTGTTGTTTAAAATAAAGTTTTATCTGTTTTATTTTATATTAGAATTTTTGCCATAATGGTTCAATCCGTATATATAATAAAATGAATTATTTAGTCTATCCTTATCTAAAGAGAATATGATGGAATTTCTTTCTATTGATTTACGTGTATTTTCAAAATATTCTCAAGCTAATTGCATATTGTACACTAAAGGATTTGTTTTGTTTTTTTATGCCATGTATTGATTGAGCTCCTCACTGCAGGGACATAAAAGACAACAAAAAGTTACTAAATCCTGTTACCAAAAAACCACTAAAAACGTTTGCCGCTGAAATTGGGATCGCTCAAATTATTTTCGTACCTGTTTGAAACCCACGCAAATCCACAGCGAGTTGAAGTGTAATTGAAAGCAGAAGTTATACTGGGACCGGAGTCGTAATTTGAACCGGATCAGGAATTGGGAGTGGACGACTAAGCCACCGATCTTCCCAATAATTTAGCGTTGTTATTATTTAATTTCTGCTCCATCATGTTAAATGAGGGTGCCATAGTTTCTTTATGCATACGGAAACAAGTGATCGTAAAAGGGTAAACAATATAGTATATTATTTAGGGTCGCATTATTATATAGACTAAAGAACTCGGCCGCTGATGGCTTACTCGTTCTTCTATGTTCGTAGTCTGTTGTTGCTCCTGTGTGTTATCGGAACCGGAACTGGAACATGAGTCGAAATTGGAACTGTGCTTTCTCTAATATATTGCAACTTTAATTTTACTGCGTATGCTCCGTGAAATCTGTGCGTGTGTGTGTGTTAATCACTGGTTCACCATTTTCATGTTAATATAGTGAACGAGTAAAATGGATGGACTTTGTATGTTATCATGCGCCGCTTCTGCATTTCTGCATGCTGTAACAGCCTGTCTGCAATGGGAGTTGGAATATGTGTTCGTTGTATCACTCTATAGAATTGCAAAATATGGCATCGATTTCTGCATGTTGTCATACCGGCTGCTGCTATTGTTTTCAACTGGAATGGGAATTGGGACTTGAAACTACAATTTTTCTGCGCATGCGTGTTTATTTTTACTAAATTTGGAACTCCGTATCCGCCATCAAGTGCTCCGTTAACCGTGTGTCCGTGTGTGTGTGAGTGAACCGAAATATAATTTTTACGTTTCACGTCCCACGAAATAAGACGGCACTCAAAGTGTGAGGGAACCACTGAGAAACCGCTGCTGATATTTCTTTAAATCTCTGCTCTACTATGTTGCCACAGTCTTCTCAAACCAAAAACGAGTAATATGGGCAGCCTTTTTATGTGATTTAGGGAATGAAAAAGTGGTCGTAAGAGGTATAAAAACTAAAAGTATCAAAACAGTGCGTATACCACATAAACTAAAAGGCCTACGTAAAAGCAAACATAATATTCGTATTTAGCATGTCCGGGAGCCACTATATACCAGGTTTCATCTAAATTGGCTGAAACTGTCATAGAAAAAGCGTATCACACATAATCTTTAAGACCTAGGTACAAATAAATATGGCATTTGTAACCAGCATGTTCGAATGCCCCTATATACGAAGTTTAATTCAGATTGGCTAAAATTGTCATTAAAAAGCGTAACCCTCATAAACTATCAGAACCAGGTAAAAAAAAAAAGCTAATCGTAATCACCATGTACGAAAACTGCGATATACGAAATTGGTTAGAATTGTCATAAAAAGGTCGTATCCCACTTAAAAGATAGGACCTAGGTAAAAAGTATGGTATTCGTGATGAGCATGTTCGAAAACTCCAATTTGCTGAAATTGATCGAAATCAGTTAAAATTGTCGTAAAAGGGCGTATCCCACATAACTACATGATCTAGGTGAAAATAAATATGATATTCCTAATCACCATGTCCGAAATCCTCCACATAAAATGTTTCATCCAAATCGGTTAATATTGTCATAAAAAGGGCCTATTCCACATAAACTATAATACGTAGGTGAAAATAAATTTGCTAGTACTATCCAACATTTCCAGAAACCTCTATATGCCGAGTACCATCCACATCGGTTAAAATTGTCATAAAAATGGCGTGTCCTACATAAAATAAGTATAAGGCCTAGGTAAAAATAAATATGGTATTCGTAATCAGTATGATCGACAACCTCTATATGCCGAATTCCATCCAAATCAGTTAAAATTTTCATAAAAAGGACGTATGCTACATGAAATAAACGTAAGACTTAGGTAAAAATAAATATGGTATTCGTAATCAGCAAGTTCGACAACTCCTATTTGCTGAGTTTGATCGAAATCAGTAAGAGTTGCCAAAGAAAGGTCATGTCCCACAAAACTGTAAAACCTAGGTATAAGTAAATATGATATTCGTAATATGCATGTTTGAATAACTCTATACACCAAGTTTCATCCAAATCACCTAAACTTTTCATAGAAAGGGCGTATCCCACCTAAACTATAAAACCTTTGTAAAATAAATATGATATTCGTAATCAGGATATTCGAATACCCCTATATACCGACTTTAATTCAAATCGGTTAAAATTCATATAGAAAGGACGTATTCCACATAACTGTAATTCCTAGGTAAAAATAAATATGTTTTTCTTAATCAGCATGTGCGACAACCTTTATATACCGAGCTTTATGCAAATTGATTCACTTCGAAAATTGTTACAAAAGGGCGTACCCCACATAAACTATAAGGTAATATCTGTACTATACGTCATAGTCATAAAAGGCAGCAAAAATACCGCCGTCAACGTGATACTCGTTTGCTCCTGGGTATTATCGAAACAGGAACTGGAATAGTAGTCGCAATCGTAACTGTAATGGTTCTGCGCATTGCGGTTATTTCCACTAAATTGGAACTGTAATTTTATTGGGCATACGCTACCCAGTGTTCCGTAAACCATGTAGATGAGTGTGTATGTGTATGTGTATGTGGGTATGTGTGTGTATGTGTGTATGTGTTTTAATCTCTGCTTCACGGTTTTCGTCGTAGAAGTGTGAACGAATAAAACGGATGGACTTTGCGTGTTATTTAGACCTTTACTGCAATTTTGAATTTGCTCATAAGCTTTCTACACTGGGAGTTGGAATATGTGTCGCGTAGACAGTTGCTGTTGTGCCATAGCCTTTCTTGCGTAATCTTAAAAAGTCTAGCATGTTTGTAGTCGGGTGCACCTTCTCCGCTGTTGTGTATGGTACTCGAACCTGAGTCTGAACAGTTCGCTTATGCACCACAAAATGCTCCGTAAACTTGGTATATATATATATATATATATATATATATATATATATATATATATATATATATATATATATATGTGTGTGTGTGTGTGTGTGTGTGTGTGTGTTTTATGCACCACTGAACTACTATGTTCAATAGGAGTTGGAATATGCGTTCATACTTACATATTGTATCCTTTGTAGTCTGTTGTTGTTGTTGTTGCTGCTGCGGCTGTGTTCGGGAGTTAAAACCGGAAACCGGAAGTGGGAGTTAAAACTGTAATTTCTACTATATTGGAACTGCGCATGCGTCTACACGAGTGTGCATGTGTGAATAAAAACTAGGTCATAGTCTTTTATAGCGGTTCAAAAAAGGAATCGAAAGAGCCTACACGTTGCGCAGTCTGCTTCGAATCCTGTACTGGTACTGGAACTTGGGTCGCAACAGGAAACGGAACAGCTTTCGCATATAGATGTTCGGAGCCTTTGTTGTGTAATCGCTACGATAGGTCACAAACGTAATAGGCTATATGCTACGTGTAGTCGGCTCCGGAGGAACCGGAACAGTGTCTGCAACCCGAACAAATTACTCATGAGCTACCAAGTCCTTCGTAAACCAAGTGTGTGTGTGTGTGTTGTGTATGTGTGTGTGTGAATACTATGTACGTGAGAACCACATGCAAGCAGGTAGCGAACCCCTGCTCTACTAGGCCTATGTTCAATACGAGGTGGAATGTATGTTCATAGTCCTATGTTGTAACCTTTGTAGTCTGTGATCCTAATCTTCTATGTTGTAGTCTGCTGCTGGTTTTGGAGTGATTAATGGGAAATGGTAGTGGGGGTTGGAACTAAAATTTTCCTGCTCATGCGTATAATTTCTACTAAATTGGAACTGTACATGAGCAATCAAGTGTGTGGGGGTTGTTGGTCACTGGAGCGATATTAAGTTTTATGTAAACCATATATATGTGTGTGTCAATAACCGGACTTGTACTATATTGTTAAATGGTGTTATTACTGTTTTAATCTCTGCTATTGAAAAAAGTGCTCGTAGAAGAGAGCGAGTATACCGCCGATGTTATATAATGTGTGAAAAAACACTACCGGCAATGTCATGTTCGTTCTTCTATGTTCATAATCTTGCAGTTTTGTGTAATTAGAACTGTAATGTTTTTGCGCATGCTAGTTCCTGTGCGTTCATAGCCGTAAAAGGCTACTCGTTGTGCGTAGTCTGCTTCGGGGGAACCGGAACAGGTACTACTGGAACAGGAGTCGGTACATGAATCGGAACAGGAACCGGAACCGGAACAGTTAGCACATGCTCAGTAGGTCAAAAAACAGTACCGAGTGTCACCACTCTACTGCTATGCTTACCTTCTATATCCTTACATGCAGAATTTTGCACATAAGAAATGGTTTGATTTTTCAATCCCTATTTAAGATAGGAGTCAATATGTAAAACGAAGACCTGTTTAACATTGCAGGGGCGTACTCGTTTTCTTTTAATACCTTTTTTAAAAATACTAATAAACGACTTTATCCTTTTTCAACCCCTATTTGACAATGGAAGAGAATACATAAGACTAAGAACACATATTCCAACCCGTATTTAATAAAGCAAAAGCTTCTTACTCGCGCTTCCTTCATTCGCGTTTTCACTATCCACGTATTAAAAAATGCTACCCAATTCCTATATTCGAGGCTAAAGATTTCTTTATTCTCGGATCTAATCACTACATACATACATACGTAATAATAAAAAGGATTCCAATAGGTATCCAACCCAATATCCTTTGTAAACGCTGTCCAATGGAATAATAAAATGTAAAATTATCCTTATTATAACTTTGCGTAAAGTATATTGTCAAATGATATCGCCGCTGTATTGGTTCGGATTTTACATAAGCCGCCTTCGCCGCGATCGGTGTTCTTGAGAATGTAAACAAACAGAATGAAAGCAACCGTGTTTACTCAATGAATAAAGTATATTTTTAAATGCCGCCACAATATTAGACGTTCCGTCCTTTGGTAAGAGCCGCTTTGCGTGTTTTATTGTTTCGTCTTTCCATTCGTTACAAAAATTGTGATAGAGTAACACGTCTCTACCGCAGTCTTCCTAATTTATAGAGTAATGTCAACTAAAAGCGTGAGGAACGAGCTTCTAGACGAAAGAAATCTGTGTCACCTCTTAAAGTGAAAATAGAAATGCTTGATCGTTTACGCCTTGGAGAGTCGTTTGCATCCATATCACGCTCATTCAATGTAAACGAATCAACTGTACGATCGATAAAAGAAAGCCGAAGATAAAATAGAGTGGTAACTTCAACTTCACTGTCAAAGAAAATTGTTCGTGATCGACCAATAGAAAAAATGGAAATGGCGTTGTCATTATGGATCGAAGACCGCAACCCAAAAAGTGTGCCCCTGTGTGGTCCAATGGTCCTGGAGAAGGCAAAGCGTCTTTAGGCTCATTTTAAAAACGTGATGGTAGTTGTAGTGGGGAATGTACAGATTGAGGATTTCAAGCATCGGAAAGTTGGTTCAATAAATTTAAGGTGAGATAATCATTGCATAACATTAAAATCGTTTCAGAAGCTGCATCTTCAGACTCAGCTGCAACAGAACGATATGCAGAAGAATTTGCAAACTTAGTAGCTGATGGAGGAGTAAGTATTTAATGCAGACAAAACTGTACTGTGTTGGAAGAGAATGCCAAACAAGACATTCATTTCTAAAAACGAAAAATCTTCTCCTGGATTTAAGGCAGCAAATGTTAGAATTACACTGCTGCTATGTTCTAATGCATCTAGAGATTGTTCATTAAACCACTGATGCTTTACAGATCGTTAAATTATCGGGCTATAAAAAATCAAAACAAGGACGGCCTGTCAGTGTTTTGGCGTGCTAATGAGAAAGCGTGGGTTAGAAGCGCTATTTTTGTGACTGGTTCCCGAATTGTTTTGTTTCTGAAGTTGAAACTTAAAAAAAACAGAATTTAGACTTTAAAGCAGTTCTAGTTTTGGACAATGCACCAAGTCATCCTCGCGAACTGTAAACTATGCATCCAAATATAAAAGTGACCTTTTTACCTCCCAACACGACGGCTTTGCTTCAGCCTATGGTCAAAGGAATAATCCAGGCCTTTAAGCTCTATTACATTAGACGAACCTTCAAAATCGTATTGGATAATATGAAATGTAATCCTGATATCAATGTTTTGGAATGCTGAAAGAAATTTGACATAGCAAAGTGCATCGTAAATATAAAATAATCATTGGAAGAACTGAAACCACACACATTGAAGTCATGCTGGAAAAAACTGTGGCCTGCTCTAACTGCGGAAAATGACGAAGAATGTGTGCAAATTCAAACTTTGACTGGAAAAATTGTGAAGGGAATAGAACGAGATGGGTTCGAACAGATAGAATCAAGTGACATTCAGGAATTGCTTGAATCGCAATATGAAGATTTGACTGAAACCGACTTGGAGGAAATGTTAAATTCACATCCCATTGAAGAAGAGGCTTCAACAAGCACTGGAAACGTGACATTTAATTTGAAAAATCTTAGTGAAGGTTTAAGAATGGCAAATGAGCTTCGAGATTTCTTTATGAAAATTGAACCGTCTATGGAACGAAGTCTTATTTTTAAGATGCAAATTGCTAATGCCACTGCTGAATGTCAGTCTGAATTGAAGGACCTTTTAAAAACTGCAAAGCAAGAAAAAAATACAAAATTCTTCAAACCATTGCCTAAGCCTGAAGATAATAATTAATCAAAATGGTCAAAAACTTCGATTACAGTAAATTGATTTTTATATATGTATTTGTTTTTTTATTTTGTCACCTAGGAAAGTATCCCCTATTATTCCATATAAATTACCATTCCGTATTCAGGGCTTCTGTATTCGTGGCATATTTATGGAACATATATCCCGCGAATAAAAAACCTTAACTGTATAGCAGAAAATACACAGAGTCTAGGTTTTAGCACAGCAGAAGATTACAAACACGTATTCCAACCACTATTTAACATTGCATTAGTATGTTTCTTAATTTTTATGATACCTCTTTCAAATTCCTATGCAATATAGCAGAAATTCTAATTCCTATTGAACATAGAAACAGAAATTATGAACCCCTTTTCGAACCCTCTATAACATAGTACAAATTTACTTCGATATGGTAAACTTGTTCTCTTATATGATCGTTTATTTCATTTGCTATGTATTATACACACGAAGGCAAGGCCTAGCAGAAATAAACAGCAAACTATGAATACGAAGGGCTATGGCATATTTTCGCTAACCTTATTTCACATTGCGAAGATGACCTTCATTCTAGACCAGGAGTGAATTTTCAGCCCCTGTTTTACCCCTTTTATTATAGTAGCTGAGAATACATAAGGTTATGGTAAAGTTTTGCAATCCATATTAAATATAGAAGAAACTCCAACCTCTATATAGTATAGTAGAAAATAAAGGCAACGAACACATATGCCATTAGAGGAACCCGCTATCATGTAAGAGTACAATCGGTCTTTTCTAAAATGCCTTTCTCCAACTCCTAATTAAAATAGCAGACATTATGAAAGAGTATGGGTTTTTCCAACCTATATTGCCAAAAGCATGTATCACTGTTTTTAATACCTATTTCTAATAACAGCAGAGAATACATAACACGAAAGCATGTTCAAATACAGTGTAGTTTTTTAAACAGGACGACCACTTAATGAAGCCACTATTTATTACAGATCAAACTACATGATAGAGTAATAAAACACAATGATCACCTTTCAACCTCTAAACGTAAGATTTATCTCTCCAAAAGCGCGTCCATTAATCATATAACTATGAGCCTTAGTTAATAACCGGGCAGAGAGTTAACTATTAAATGGTATTGTCTCCAGAAATAAGAATAAAAGGTACAAGCCATATATTGTTCTTAAACGACAGATGTCACGGAAAGAGTTTGGAAATGCTACATTAGACTTGCATGTACTTGACCCCATACAATGAGTTTGTTAGTTTGCTACGTCTATGTATATATAAAATCTGTTAACATAAGTAGTAATATCCTTTCAAAATTGGTGTTTGCATATAACTGTCGCAAATGTGCGCAATAACATCTGTCGCATACATACATATTCCAGATAATATCAAATTTTAAGACATTTTACATATCTACAATGTTTTTTGTTATACACTTACTTTCGTGTTCAATTGTGATTCACGATGTTATACAAGAAAAAACTGTTGCCAATAATAACCACAATTAAGTAAGATTAGATGAAGCACTCGAGGAACAAAGGAGAATGAAATGGACTATTGACTAAAAGAACAATTTCAAGTGTTGACATATGTGTTAGTGAACGTTATGTTTTATAAGATTCTCCGGGCACTACTCGGTATGATATTCGGAAAATTGAGGATATAGCAATACTAAAAAGAATAGTTTTGATTTTGTAGAAGCTATGTTTCTGGTTATACTAAGACGTACACTTAAACCGAAATTTAATGTTTTTGTAAGAAGTTAAGAAGACCATTGGAACAGGACAGTATTAATTTAATGCAAAAGTGCAAATTTCCTTAATTAAGTCATTGAATGTTTTTTCACAGGACTTAACCTAAATATCCCAGGTTGTGAAGTATAAGTGTGGCTGAAAGTGCCTAAGATTGTGAGAGAAACGTGCCATATTTTATCCAGTTCAACCTTACGTTTCCCAAGATAGGATGGAAGGAAAAATCAGGGCTGGAGTTTATCTCCGAAATCGACCACATATCTTCAATTATGTTGAGGACAAAGGATAGAAAGAGGAGGAATAGGTTTGTGGAACGTGGGAGAAAATAAGAATATCATGTGTTCCTAAAACTACACATCTGCAACTTCCTCGTAGTGTTTGAGTGGATTACCATTAGTGAATAAGCCATCATTGCCCGGATTCAATTGCTCGATATTACATGTAATAATATACTTAAACACTTAGCACGTTGACAAAAACTGCTGTAGTCTTTCAACCTAAATTCAAACCTGATCTGAACCGTTGTTCATTAATCACATTTAGTAAATCCTAATGAATGCAGTTCGCGGTCAAGGTTTTCCCTTTACTTGATTTGTCAAATTATGGTGTAACTCTTATTCTGTAATGAAGTGGGATAAGCGAAGCTAGCTCATGTCTCCTAAGTTACTACTAATTTTGTATTAGTGGAGATTGTCTTACAAACTAGAGCTCCTTCCTGACTAATCGGCTAGCGTACGCGCCTCTGGCGTGGGAGACCAGGGTTGGATTCCCGGCGCGAGCTCATGTGGTTCGGATTCCACGTTAATCCGTAGGTCGACGCCTTATATAACCTCGGTGCTTAAAGTTGAACTTTCAACTCAACTTACAAACTAGTTAACTCCTCTCAAGGTCTGCTGGCATATTGCCGGATGTTCATTACATTTCTCCCTCAACTAGTGCTAGCCGTTACCAGAGCTTTTCGATAAGCTTACATGAGCTACATAATTCCATATTATAACCACAACCAGGTAGTGTCCAACTCTATGCAGGATTTCTATACATGAACAAGGGACCTTAATCGTCTGTATTTATTCACTGAATACCCTCTTTTGCGTCGAGATACGAAGGAAATTTCGAGATACTTCCATATTTCGTATGGTACGTGATAAGTCAACATTTAGGTTTCATGTCAGTCACTTATACAACAGCATTTTTCTCTCTTCTACTGGGATTAGAAACGGCCACCTGAAAACCTAATATAGGCTATTTTACTAAGCCATCCTATATTCCCCCTGCGAGAATTAAGCTGGCATTCCTATTAAGGTAAGATTGTCTAAGCAATAAGGAAATTCTTCTAACTAAGGTAAAGGTATATGGTATATCACCGGAACCAATGAATAACGCATCTCGTATACTAAATATGTGTTTATTTCAGAATAGAGCGCACATCTATATAGGTACACCCAAGTAATACGAGGCTATTTATCTTTAATATGTTTCAGTGTCACTTAAACTAGCTACAAAATGCCATTTGACATTCGATCATTTAGAAATCGGTTCTGTCATCCACTGGCAGGTTTTGGAGTTTAGAAACCTTTTGCTTTTTTGCTGCATCCTGCGAAATGTATATATTACTTGTCTGCTGAAAGCTTCTGTGTTTTAGATTCCTGTGTTTGTAGGGCATCCACCAGTCGTTGTTCAACTAAGAATTGGATCCCAGTATCATTGGAACATGGTTTACAACTTCGTGTCTAATTCCACTACGTGTCTAATTCCATCTAAGAGCCTACCTCAAGACTTATTCGGAGTCTTGAGGTAGGCTCTTAGATGTCTCCTCCAAGAAGAAGGGATTTGCTTGCACATGCCTTGAACAAAGATTTAAGCATTTGCTCCTGTTTTGTTCATTGCACGTCTATAGAAAGTTCATTAGAGCTTACTCCTTCGAATTGCAAAATCGATTATCCTATGGTTTACGGATCCTAGACCTTTCTCTATCAATTTTACTTTACTTTCAAGGAGTGGTCAATAAAATTTGCACTTTACATTAATAGTATTTACGTCATAGGTACTCTGGTGACTTCTTAGACGACGAAGGCGTCGTAGGTATTCGTATCATCTGTTGCTGTCATTGAGGCTTGAATTCAAGTGATTAGTAGTTGGCCCCCTGCGGTCTTTCATATTTCTGTCTCCAGCGTTTATTTTCTGTAATTGTACTGCTTGTTCATACTTCTCTCCTCTTTGATTCTGGTCTTAGGGACTCACTTCCGGTAATTCCCTTCTCCTCTTTGTTACTTTTACTGGGCACCATTGGCAATTATTCTATATTCACTCTGTGTTGGTTAATTTATGCCCGCACTTATCTGCGTGAATTTTTAGTTGGATTAGCATGATTCTAGTTTCACTCTCACAACACAAGGGTTCATTCTTGATTGATTGTGCGTAACCCACACGCAATCTAGAACAGGTAATTGTTGATAAATTTCCTGTCACTACCTTCTAACTACCTGTAACTACCTATAGCTACCTGTCACTACCTGTAACTAGTTTGTTTACTTTCTGTACGCAAGGAAATATTTTGGCAGAGGAGTGTGTAACCTGTACCATATCTTCCTGTTGTTCCCTTCTCTAGCCGGGAGAGAAGAATCAGAGCGGCCCTTAAAATGGAGACTCACTGATGTATCGGACAGTGACGCAGATGTGACAGTGAATTATAGACCCCCCGAAATTATCATTGTTGATAGTGACACTTCAGAGCAAAGAAGTATTCCAAACTACGCCACTATTAAATACAATATGCGATTTGAATAAAGTTGTTTAATAATGTTAACAGATGTTGAACCATGACTCATCGGACAATATTTAACGTTCGCCGTAATCTGGTAACAATATTGGGTATACGCATCAACATTAATGTGCTGAAGAATGATAGGAAAGAATTAGTTATTTCTTCCTGCCAAGACGTCGATTGTTCTGTTTGAGTTTTACAGTGATTTGCCCCATAGTCCATTTGCACTAAGATGTGATTCGCAATCCCTTTATTACGTTGGGAAGTTTGTCTGAATGGTATAATATCCTGTGATTAAGTTTACTGATGTAGTGTACGGTAAATTTACTTCTCTTCTACGCTGTTCCCTAGGTCACACATATTCCAATTTCTGTCAATGCTAGAAATGAATTTAGCAAAAACAAATAAATAATATATATTCAGCATTTAATATATGCCCTCAGCGAAATTACCCTATGATCCTTGCTCCTTTAAAAAGAAGTAGACCCCTACATTATATGAAATATTCAGATATTTAGGTGAGTCCGAAATTGTGATACTATAACATCACTGACAAAAGTTGTTTAAAGAATCGAGGTTCACAAAATAAGGGAATCATTCATTTAGTATATAATATATAGTTTAACATCCCATCAGTCTCTTGGTCCAAAAGAAGAGATGATACACGAGAAATTTCGTTTTAAAATAAATATTGCAAATGAATTATATTGAATGTATTCATAGTAAACAATGATACTTATCTGCATACAGTACTAGAAACAGAAGATTCACCTAATTTTCAATTTTGCTAGTTCGAATATTTTTGAAAAAAAAAAAAGACCGCTTAAATACAATTTCTGAGGTAAGAAGAATACTCGTGTTCTAAATTTTTTAGCAATATTGAAAGAAAGAACTTAAGAGGTGTTCTAAGGTGCAATAAATATAAACCATATGAACAAAATTCTATTTATGAGTACGTAAGTAATTGATTATGCGAGGCTAGTCCACAAAATAGTTCTAAATGAAACAGAAACATCTAGTATGCAAATTCTAAACAACAAAGATGCATTTTAGTGTATCTTGTTTATTAGACCTATATTATTTGTTTTAGGAGTAAGCAATTTTGTTTCCAGTAGTTCATTTCAATTCTTACGAATATATGGATTACTATTATTTGAAAAGGCCAATGACATCAGAAAGCACAAAAAATATTCTAAAAATTAAAAAAAAATAGACTTACTTTCTTATAATCGTATCTGAAGATGATACCCTGATTCTTTGACAGTCTCCTAAGTAGATCAAAGATTCATTCATTGCCACTCTACGTGCTTATTGTAAATCAACTACGTGGCGTTTCTGCTGAATTCTGTCTTAGATTTTTTACTGAAATGAGCGAACTTAAACGAAGTTCTATGTAACTATATGCAGATTGAACTTTTGATTATTAGTAAATCACATTATTTACTTTTACATTATTCACTTTTCTGTCATTCGGGGCTGTAATGTATTCCTGCAGATCATCACACTCCTTATTATTTTCAGAATTGGGTTTTCGAGTTTTACTGGTATTATTAATTAGTATTACTATAATTTATTTCTATATTGTAGAGGTGGGTGACCTGCAAAGCATTTATAACAACGAAGAAGCAAACTAACTCCAAACCACTATTGCAACAGTGTTTCCCTATGTAGAAATGTTCTAGTTTGATTTTAAAAGTATTAGTTTATTCAATTAACACCTTTCAGGTATTTTCTAACATTTGTTCTGTTATTTCCACTATTTTCAAGATTATATGTGGAATACTAACACACTACGTAATTCATAACAGACAACCATGTAATAATTAAAAGCATACAATCTTCTTTATCTAGTATATCTAATTTCCAATTTTCTAGCTGCAACAAGATTTGACAACCACGTTAACGGGTGGTTATGAAGAGGTGACAGTCAACTCGTACTACATTGAAACGTTCAACGGAAGTTGCCTTGCTCATAATTCAGATCTGGCAATGAGATCCAGGTAAGGGAATACTTAAGTAGTTGTTTTCGTCGATATATATACATACCTAATACACGTCTGTAGTATGAGTAATGTCTCTACGGTTTGGAAAAGGTGAGAAAAGGTTATGAATATTATGATATATTTCAATATATAATGTAAGATAGCAGAAACATGAACCTATTCTATTTCAGTAGTTTACTAATATTTCATAGTTATTATCTGATTAATTTTGTAGCTCTTGTATTATGACCACTCATTCAGTTATGCAAATTTCTATTATTTTTTACGTGCATCCATTCACACGCAGTATGGAAGCTGGTAAATGAATATCATCAATCTTATAAAAAAAACATTTGCAATCAAACATTTAAATATACTGAAGGCATTGAATGTCCAGTTCACTGGACAAAATTTACTGAACGGATCCATAACATATATTTTATTGTAACCAATGGTTTGAGTGTTGCTAATCGTCCCCATGGCTGAAAAATATTTAAGTCGTACGAAAACTGAATAACGTCTGACATTCTGGTTGTGTGTTTCCTCAGTTATTATTAAACACAAGAGTTCCATAGAAGGTTTATGTTTTATATTTCTTTGACTTGCATTATTGAAATATTATTGTTTACAATCATTAGTTGTTTTATTTAATATCATATCTGAGTTACAAACTACGAACACAATGATAGTGTCTTTCAAATGTATGTATTCTCAAACATTGTATACATACTCTCAATCTTGTAGTTAGCTCTAGAAAAAATCCTGACATTATTTGACATAAAAAAATAATTGCCATATTCAGGAGGGCTACGAAACTGAAATTTTTAATATCATTAACTTGCTCTATGGACGAAGACGTAATAAATTAAGCTAATGAAGAACGACAAATCATGAAGATAGTAGGAAAAAGAAGAAACTTCATGCTTGGCTATGTTATTCGCAATTCTGATTCAATCACCATGTTGATAGAAGGGAAAGCGGAATGAAACCAGGAAGAGGAAAGCAAAGGAAAGAATATCTAGGTGCAGGTATGAACTAAATAACTAAGTTTATGGTCTATGGAACCCAGAGGTTCATTGTCGCGTTCAGAAAAGCTCTCCACTGACTTTTATCCTTAGCTAATTACATCCAGTTTCTACGTTGTATTCCTATCCTTGCGAGATCCATCTTAATATTGTCTTTCCATCTGTTTCTAGGTCTTCCTAATGGTCGTTTTCCGATTGATCTTCAAGTCAAGATTTTGAAGCGTTTCTACTTTCTTCCATTCTAGCTACATGAACTGCCCACCTAAGCCTCCTAGACTAACGATCCTAACAATGTTGGGTAAACCGTATTAATTATCCAGTTTATCGTAATGAAGTTTCCGCCATTCCCCATTCCACTTCCTCTTGGGTCCGAATATTCTCTTCAGGATCCTGTTCTCAACTATCTTCAGTCTATGTTCTTCCCTCAGAATAAGTGACCATGTTCCGCAACAATACAGAACAACAGGCATGATTATCGTTTTATATATTTTAAGCTTCAAATTCTTCGAGAGAAATCGCGACGACAAAAGATTTTGAACCGAATACTAACACGAATTCCCTGCTTTTAGACGACATTTAACTTCTGTGTGAATATGATTTTCCTCTGTTAATATTGATTCTAAATATATGAAAGTATCCACTTTAACAAAAGTATTATTTATTATTTTAACTCCTCCACAATTTGCAGTATTACGGTCACGACGCACTTCCATGTATTTAGTTTTCTCTGCATTTACTTCTAAACTCATGTCCCTGCAAGCGTTTAGTAAGATCTTTGCATTTCTTTCTATTGTTCTCCTATCATCCCCTATTAAATTTACATCATCAGCATATGCCATAACCTGGTGAATACCGTTCAACTCTAGGCCCTGGTTGCTATCTTTGATTTTCCTTATGGCTTATTCCAGCACAACGTAAAATAATAATGGCGACAACGCATCTCCTTTTTTCAGACCATTTTCGACGTGAAAGCTCGTGGACAAACAATTTCCTACCCGGACTTTACTTTGGGATTCATTTAAACATATCTTAATTAATCTAATAGTTTTCTCAGTATTCCAAGTTCTGTAAGAACTTTGTATTATTTTTCTCCCCTAAGCGAGTCGCACGCCTCTCTAAAATCAATAAATAATTTATGTACCTTTGTATTGTATTCCCACTTTTTCGAGTATTTGGCGAATGGTAAATATTTGGTCGATAATTGATCGTTTTCATCTAAATCCGCACTGATAATCTCCAATAATTTCATTTGCGTAGGCTTCAATCTTGCTAATATAATATTTGAAACGATTTTACAGGATGTTGACAGAAGAGAAATACCTCGATAATTATTACTGTCAGTTTTGTCGCCTTTCTTGTGAATTTGAACAATGATTGATTCTTTCCACTCTTGTGGCATATTCTTCTTTGTTACAGATAAGGAGAATGAGTTTGTGAATCTTGTTCCACAATTTTTCGCCTTCAGCTAAAATTAACTCAGCCGGAATTTCATCTACACCCGGAGATTTATGTTTCCTTAATTCTTTTATAGCGGTTTGTACTTATATTCGATTGGGTTCTGGAATATACGGTTCTGCGGTAAGTATCTTCTTTTCTCCACGCACATTAGTTTTTGCCTGCGTGATCAGCAAACCGTCAAAGAAAACTTTCCATCCATTCAAGAGGCTATCCATATCAGTGAGAACTGCTCTGTCAGATTTCTTTAATATATAAGCACTAGGTTGATAGCCTTTCTTAAATTCGCTGACCCCCTTATAAATGTCCCGTATATATTATTTTTAATATTATCTTCGAGTTCCTTAATTGTAGCTTTCAAAAAATTGCGTTTCTTTGTTTGAAAAATTTTGGAAGTTTCTCGCCTGATATCTGAGAAATTTTGTGTAGCTTTTTCATTCGAATTTTGTATCCAGCGTAATTTTGCCTGTTTTCTCTTCTATGCTAGTTTAATGCATTCCTGGTCGAACCATGTTTTGTTCCTACGTATTTCCGCGTATCCCAACTTTCCTATTTCTGAACTTTTAATGCTATCTCTAATTTCAAACCAAGTATCTTCAACACTAGTGCACTCCGAATCTTCTAAAGCAGAGAATCTATTCGAAACTTCAATCTGGTATTTCTCTCTTACCTGTCTCACTTCTAATTTCTTTAAATTGAATCTCTCCGTTTTCGGACAATGAATATTACCTTTATTCAACGATAACCTCTCTCGTATTATCGCTGCTACCAGGTAGTGGTCGGTGTCGCAATCAGCCCCTCTAAACGACCGGACATCAATTATGCTACATTGCCTTCTTCTATCTACTAAAATGTGATCAATTTGATTATGTGTTTTCCCGTCTGGTGATGTCCAAGTGTATTTATGAATGTCGCGATGTGGGAATTTTGTACTCTTCACGATTAGGTTTCTGGATGTTGCAAGATTTACGAGTCTAACCCCGTTGTCATTACTTTCCTTATGCAGACTTTCGTTCCCTATAATCGGTTTGAAAATATCCTCTCGTCCTACCTTCGCATTGAAATCCCCTAATAGAATTTTCATATGGTCAAATATCAGTTCCACTTCTTCATAAAAACTGTCTTTTATATCGTCATCCTTATCTTCAGTTGGGGCATGTACATTTAAAACAATAATATCACACCACCGTCCCTTAAGAGTAATAAAAGAAAGTCTGTCAGTGACAAATTCAACCCGTTTAATAGCTGGTAATATACGTTTATGGACGAAAAACCCTGTTCCTAACTGGTGATTTTTATTTCCTTCCCGGTAAAAGAACGTAAACTTTCCGGAATTCACAGATCCTTTTCCTTCCTACCTATTTTCCTGAACTCCTACTAGGTCCATCCTGTATTTCTCTAGCTCACTCGTTAGAGATTTTAACGCGCCTGACCTATAAAGACTTCTAATATCCCATGTTCTAAATCTCATATCCATTTTCTTTTGCTGCGGTCGTGCCAAGTTATCAGCCCTTGTCCGAGGCTTTTGTGAATGTTTCTGAACAAGTGCATTTTTTACAGTATGAGGTTGTTAGCCTTACCTAAACAACCAAGCTGGAGTACCACTCCATGTCGTCTGTCCGCAGCTATGAAGAAGAGAAAATATCTAAGTATAAAACAGAGCTCCCGAGAGAAAAAGTTTTAAAATTTCCATCTTACCCATCAACATATTGTTGAGGTGAGAAAGAAGATGGACAGTAAATAGGGAACCTTTATTATGCAACTCAAAGACATTCTGAAGTATTTTTGGTTTTAGTTGACTTCACTATTTATTGCATTTATTCCCGATTTCCTCACATAAACGCAAGTAAGAAGCATGTGTCTGCTTTCCTCTTAGTATCAGACAACATTATGTTTTCACCATAGAACTGTCTGTATCAGGATGCATGTAGGAGGTTAGGTCTTAAAGATGTTGCTCGTGTATATCACTGTAGCATATTGCATGGCACATTTTAATGTCAACGTTCTTCACTTAGTCCTTTCATTAATATCGGATTACGTGCAGTTTTGTCCGAGTTTCTATTTGACTGTAATATTTTATTACAATGTTATATTGAAACTGTGGCATCAGATTAATGTTTCAGTCATTTCTGCCCTACTAAGCAACTATTTATTAACGCAAAATTAAATGTGGGTAATGCATGTGATTAGTTTTGTATTGTATTGTAGTTATTTATCTCATATTCTGTGATTACTCTGTTTCTCACTCTTCTATTTGAAAATATTTGTAAAACATGGTTATGTTCCTATTCATATATTTGATGCATTATATCTTACATCAAGATATTTTCTCTTTAGATAATTCCTTACTAATAAAAATGGCTAAAATGTCTTAGGATGACTTTTTGATATATATTAAATACGGCGTTTCCAATTTCCTGAGATAACCAAATATGAGAACTCACATAGCCGTGAAATATTTCATACTTTTAAAAATGCTATTTCTCCTTAATGATGTTTTTTACATCGATCCATAAGATGTCAGCTTTTAAAGAAAGTTCTTGCGGTTTTTGTTACTTCAATTTTCAATTATGCATTTTCAATTCAAGTGTCGTTACAATATTGTTCCTATATAGGCCTATGTAAGTTTAAAGCTCGTTCTTTATCAATGAATTCGTTTTGTTTCAAAGCACTTTTTTCGTTTTTTGAAGACTTCAAAAATAGCATGGACAAGAGGCAAATTCGCTAGTTAGGCCTATAATTTGTGCAGACAGTTTGTGATATCAACGATGCGTTTGGTCCGGGAATCACTAAGAAACGTAAGACACAATGGTTGGTCAAGAAATTACGCAGAGGTGATGAGAGCCTGGAAGATGACAAGCGCAGTGGTGGGCCATCCTATGCTCGACTTGAAGACTTGGACGTAACACCTATGACAATTTCCAACCACCTGCAAGAGATAGAGAAGTCAAAAAATCACGTTAAATGCGTGTCGCATGAATTGACCAAAAATCATCGAAATCGTCGTTTTGAGGTGTCATCTTCTCTTTTTCTGCTGAACAAGAACGACCCGTTTATCGACAGGATTTGACGTGTGATGAGAGGTGGATACTTTACGATAATCGGAGACGTCCGGCGCAGTTATTGGACGTCGGCAAAGCTCCTCAGCAATTTAGAAGACAAAACTCCACCCAGAAAAGGTCATAGTGACTGTTTGGTGGTCTGCTGCCGGTGTGATGCATCATAGTTTCCTGAATCCGGGCGAAACTATTACGGCGGAGAAATACTGCCAACAAATCGACGAAATGCACCAGAAGCTTCGAAGTATGTGCCGGGCATTGGTCAGCAGAAAGGGACCAATCATGCTCTACTACATCTCTCGTCCGCATGTTGCACAACAGACGGTGCAAAAGTTGAAATAATGGGCTACGAAACTCTGCCTCATACACCATACTTGTCAGACCTCTCGCTCACCGACTATCACTTTTTCAATCATCTCGGCGACATCCTCCGCCATAAATGCCTCAAACGCCGAGACGATGCAGAAGCAACCTTCAATGACTCCGTCGCGTCCAGAACTCCAGAATTCTATGCTACCGTCATTAACACACTTGTTCCTCGTTGGCAAAAGTATATTGATTGTCGTGGTTTTATTTCGATTAATAAAGGTTTGTTTGAATTGAGATATACTCTTTTGAAATTGAAGCTTGAAAATCGCAAGATTTTTCTTTACAACCTGATATTTGCAAATTGAAATAAAAAAACAGAGTTCTAAATTTTAAGGAAATCATTGGCAACTTTTACAATTTGTATAGCACAAGAACTTCACCACATTGTTATTATTATAAGAAATATTTAAAGTTACTGAAAATTATTGATAGTACACTATTTCTCCACAGTTTGGAATTACGGTTGTAAATCTTATATTCACTTTGTGCTTCAGAACGATTTAATTTAGTATTTCAGGCCAATCTCATATTTCTTTTGTTTGCTTAAATGAGTTAATATTTCGAAGTAATATTCTACAATCAATGTATATCTTCATTTGGTACACAATATATCATAAGAAAACTCTCAGCGTTCCATAAAACATCTGGCATCTTCCTATCCGAACAATCTCACACGTAATGTTTAGAAGATTGATAAATTTTATTATCTACTGTAGTGGAAGAATGTAATATCATGAATTACATCTATATCAAGTTATCTTTGATCTATAAACTCACCTCACGACATATCCTCACCTCACCTAGTTCTAAGTTAAAGTAAATGATGATCTACTTAACAACTTTTAACAATTAATTTTCATTATTTCATTGTTTAATAGGCATATCGTTTCTCTAAGCAAAGTCAATTTCTAACTTTAGACGTTCGCACTATGGAGATTTGGATTAGATGTATAGTCCTTGAGATTATTTTTATCTCGTGTAAGTATGGGAGAAACACCATACGAAAGGAAAAAATATATAACAGAGTTTTATTAGGCTGATCTACCTAAGAAGGTCTATTCTTCACTGTATTATTCTTTTATCAAACTACACGTTGTTCCTTGGTTATATTTTCATAAGGCTTCGAAAATATAAAGGAATAAAACATATCCTCGCTCGTGACGTTGTCTGTTCATGTGGGCGTATATCCCTATAAGATGTAACCCACAAATCTATCACACAGTTCTGGAAGTACTTTTCAGTTATAATGATATCCAAATAACTCCTAGAAACCGTCGTTTTTTCTTTAGGAACATTTTTGATGTAAGCTTGAGTATTTCTTTAACTCCAATGAACTTTACTCAATTTGTGAAAGTATTATTTTATGAAAGTAATATTGTCTTAAGTAATACAATAGGATATAATTATATGAAACACCGAAAAATTGTCTGTATTTGGAATCCTTTCGTCTACAATTGGTAAAATTATATTATATTAAAAATTGTTTTATTCCCATGTTAAACGTAAGTAAAATATTCACTTTTAATAATGGCATACTAAATATATGTTGGAAGAGATTCGTTAAGATATAATTAATGTTAATATTATTGAGATTGAAATTATTACTTACACTGCCGTATAGTTAGCCAATATTAATATGCATAATTAAATCTAAATTATTCTTGACCAGTTGATATCACACTACAACCAATTATCTACTGCAGTTTTGCTGGGGACACATTTCAAACTGAAGTAGCAATACTCGCACTGATTAGAAGGATATGCTTGAACTATTTGGTTCTTGCAGAAGTATATCGGGTTTATTGAAATGAGTAAAATAATCTGCATTTAAGTAAATAAGTCATTTATATATTATATCTGATTACACTTCTAGAACTGGTAGGGCTATACAATATAATATAAACATTATTATTTATAGTCTCAATTCTGTTTGCTGCTTTATTTTTCAACATTTCCTTCGTAATGGATATCTTGCAACTATATAAGCAAGTGTTATGGGATATGAAGCAAGAACCAGCTAGGACATCTTTATTTCATGAGGAAATTCAGTCAGTCATCAATGGAATCCAAGCATCCTTCAAGAGTTCCCTGCCTGATATTGTTATCACCGATATTCTGTTGTACGTCGGTAGCTGACTTTACATCAAAAGATAGATTAACTATTTGTTTGCTGTTATTGAGGATGTATCTGTACTTCAAAGTAATGTGTAATATACAGTTATAACGAAATTAAAGAACCTTCACGTTTAACAGTCTCGCACTCCACGCTTTTAGTTTGCTTTGTTAGATCAATCGCTTCTCTTAATTCGTTCGACCTTATTGTCCCCTCATAGTCAGACTCCTACTTTGTGAAACTATTGGTAATAAATGTTAAAGAAATCAAATGTTTAAAGTCTAAATACTGAATGACAGAGACAAGAACGATAATGCAAACGACAAAGTATTTTGCAATTAATTCATTCTCCGAAGAAAAGACACTTTTCGTATTTTTAAATCTTATCACGAGAAACAGGTAGACATGTGTT
The DNA here is from genome assembly GCF_964235325.1 of Thermobia domestica. Lineage (NCBI taxonomy): Eukaryota > Metazoa > Arthropoda > Insecta > Zygentoma > Lepismatidae > Thermobia > Thermobia domestica. Next base: position 120,207,372 of record NC_137471.1, read on the forward strand.
AGTGGATTTCCTTTCAATATTGATATTAGTAGATCAAATTTTAGTAAAATATATCGAAAAGTGATTTTTATTAATTTATTCTCGGTTTTAGGAGTACGTCTCAACTTCTTCCCTAATTATTTATTTAAATCACTAGTGAAATAAATAAATCATTTCTAGTCCCAACATTGATCGCCAAAATACAACATTTTTATTAGTTAGCGAAAACCAATTTTCTTGGAAACAATCGAGTACATCTATAATATAATGTACTATAATAATCGAGTACATCACTCATAATCGCTTACAAAAGGCGGATGTGGTACGAAGTTATTTCTACCTATTCTTACTATATTGATCTCAATTTAGCAAGAAAACAATACAAAAATTAAAGAACTGTTTTTTCTTCAATTAACTAAGGATCCGAGAATAGCTTAAATCCTTGCTTACTATCAAGAAAAGCAACAATAGACAGAAAGCAACGTTTTAAGTGTCAACGTTGATTTCAAGAAAATGATAACTGTAAGAGCGACAAATTGTCTCTAAATGATTTGTTGATTTAGTAAAGATGCTAATCTTACTAAGAACATATCATTAATAATCCTGGTTTCATATTTTATCCGAATAGAACAAAAACGTTAATAGATAGAAACAAGTTATTTTCTGTAAACATTTCAATATATTATGCAAGTAATTCATTTCTCCCAATAATACTCCATCTAAGTAAAGTAATAAACATTCCCTTGTGATTTTGATACAGTATTGATCTTCATAGATACAAAATGAAAAAAACAACATACAGAAGGTGTTTATTTCTGTATTGTATTTCAAGTACCAAGACCTAGTAACAAATGCTTCATTAACCGCCTATCCAAATCAATCGATTCTATTTCCGAAGTTGATCGCCATAGAAGAAAAAACGAAATAAATAGTTACAAATTGACTTTTGTACCCATGTTTTCATTCCAGGGAAAGGTTGCTCGCGGTACAAGAAAACAGTAAGAAATTTTTGGAAGCAATTGCTTAGACTCTTATTAGCGTCTCATAAAAATGTGCGATTTCTATCTAGAAAACTACTGAATATAGAAATTGTTAAAAATTAGTAGTACATTCAGGGTAATTATTAATGTTAATAAACAAATAATTATAAGATAGATGTAGAACTGATTCCGTGAATGCGACACTAAAATAAAATATAATATCTCCTTCAATACCATCAACTAAAAACTGAAAGTGGTAGAAATAAAACGTTTCTGGTGTGAACGTTGATCGTTACGTAGAGACGGAAAAAGAAAAAGATATCGACGAGCTTTATATTTTGAGTCGATATAAAATGTTAAGGAACTACGCAATCTCAAAATGTATTACTTATTAAAAAGGTGATTGGTAAACGCTTAAGTCTCTACGAAGTCATTGTTGATTATCATATAACCAAGAAAGTTACTGATATCTAAAAGCACCCATTTGGAATCGACTCAGGATCACGATAATGTTTTTCGTCCCCTCACTTAGTTTTAAAGTGAAGTACTAGCAATCATAAGTTCCTATATTTAATGCTGATCACTATAAAACCAAAACAATTAGAATTACCAATGAACATCATTTTGTTATTTCGAATCGATACAGATATATCTTTCCTGTTAACTCTTTACTCGAAATTGATATAGTAGATATCAAGAATTACTTTTTAAACATTAATAACCATAGAGCTAAAATTATATGAAATAAATGATGACCCTGGCATCTCTGGCGTTTGAGGCTACGTCTAATTACCCTTGCTCTCGAAGCCAAGACGCAATAAAAATATGAATCTCCCAATCATCTACCCCACCAGGATAAATATCATGCTTTCTCACTGTCACCTAAACTTGTTAATATATAGATGAGAGTTGGTATGCAGCGTGCCCGGCTGTCTTTAAACTATCATTTATGTAATAATTAATTTTGTAATAATATGTAATAATTTTACACTCAGTGCGAGGTAAAGCTTACTGCTCCTATTAATTACCAGAAGCACATACCACAACTTCAGTCCTCGCAATACGAAGGATTCTTTAAAGTTCAACATAAAATAACTACACAAACAACAACCACATACATCTCTCTATAATTACTTTACTTTGACAATGATGAATGCATACGAGAAAACATTGACAATATTTTACAAATGTACCTACTCTAGGGACGTTAAAATAAAATGTTAAATAAACTTTACTATTCTAGCTAGCAATCTCATTTTCTCTCTTTTCTTTAAAACTGATAAAGCAGAACATGGAAATTGACCTTTGGTGAAAGTGGCTTATGCGAAGGTAAATTATGTATAACGAATTTTACGTTTTTCTTTTCTTTTTGTTTTTTGTTAACAAATCCGTAGTCGGAGTGCAGGCTGTATGTAAATTTTTGTTCTAACACGATTTAGAGGAAACGCAATTGTCGAGTAGTTAAACCACTGAACTCCTCTGCCGCTGACTTAGAAAAAGTTCAAACTACTTACCATTTCTTCCCGATACCGGTACGTGGTGTAACGTGACCTGTTGGGATGCACTATCAAACAATCATACAACAATTTCGTAAACTTCAAATAAACATCTTGCGCCTTATGGCAACTGGCGGGTCTTCCATTTTATAGTTAATTAATAGTCAAAAACAATATTCTTCGCTCGGCATAATTATATAATATTCTTTGTGTTTAACTCACACTACACATAATAACGTATATACATTTCTAATGATTTCACGTCGCATTAGTCCACACACGAATTCCTCGTGTTGGACGGTTGATTCGCAGCTTCTTCTGGTCACCATGCGCACCTGACCAGCAACTGCCTGCTTAATGTAAGAATGTCCACTATTAGTTGATTACCAAATATTGTCAAATCACGAGCTGGCTTAGGTATTTTTTCGGCAACTGGGGGTTACTTGTGACTTTTTACCCTCTTGAGAACCAACGCAGTAAAAGTCTCTCAGCAACTTTTCGAACAAAGAGTCATTGTTTTAGGTACACACACATACATAGACAAAACTAACTTTGGTGCCTCTGAGCCGAAAATAAAGATAAGACTGTTTCAATATTGCTAACTCATGTACTTTTCACCAAAATGGGATGGGAAAAGCTAAAGTGAACGTTTTAATTTTTGTGCGTTGACGAGCGTCCTACCGTCAATAAAATCCAAGTGTTAAGCGAATATATAAAACATATCGAGGAGAGATAGCAGATATAGCTCTAATAACACAACAATTGCTAAAATTACTAGTTGAGTTGAGTTGATTTTAGTTTAGCGTCCCTTTCAGCAGCGAGGCTATATGAGACATGGACCTACTGATTAACGTGGAATCCGAACCACACGAGCTCCCGCCGGGAATCGAACTCGGATCTCCCACGCCAGAGGCGCGTACGCTAACTGCTTAGCCACGGAGGAGCTCTCTATAATTACTAGTATGTCGTTCCAACGTTCATCATTGTGGAAGAAAACGGCAATATATAGCGACATCTTTTTTTTTAGAATCCAACTTAATATATCAGTGAAACCTACCATTGATTCAGTATAATCATAGTCACAGGAAAACAGTAAACGATATTCATGCGTTCGAATATAATGCGTTCACAACAGACTAAAACTGTAATGCTTTATTGAATTTCTTGTCAGTCGTTGTTCTAACAATTCTATAAAATATAAAAAGTAAGTTCTTTTGGCTTCAATGTTGATGAATATGTAACAAAAATGGTAGCAATTACCTACAATTAGCTTATATTCAAGTTTATTGACATCCATTACCTTTTAAGTCAAATGGAAGGAGGTGGAAATTAATAGTTTCCTGTTATACTTCCGCAAATAAGAAAGATAAATATAATGAAGTGTTTAACTTTTCATTTATTTCAGATTCGTTTGAATATGCCTCACTTCCTCCAAAAAAATATATTTATTTGTTTATTTTTACATATTACAGGGCTTAAGCACCAAATACAGTAGGCTTGAATAGAGTAAAATGTAAATACGATTTCATAAATGGAGAAAAAAAATACGTAGATCCTAATAAACCGAAAGTAATTAAAATTGACAATAACAAAAATTAAAGAAAGTAGCATATTTTCTTTTGAAATTTCCTCAATTAAAACACTATTACGTAATTCAAATCAGTAAAAATTACATATTGTTTTTATATTGTTCCTTTCCTTTGGAATAACAAAATTCTATGCCAGGATATATCTTCATGTAGTGAAGGCTTTTAAATTTAATATTCTATTTTTTCGTTCAACTTGATCATATTAATAGCTTTCGTTATTGTGTTTAAATACACGAAGAAAGGCATCGCAAAATCTACATCAGAGGCATCGCATTCAAATTCACATTATTATATACTTTACGTAATCTACTTACAGTAGAATTTGAATGAGGTTCTGAACGTGTCTTATTTAGTAAAATGTGGTCTCATTTTAAATATTTCTTTTTGATATTAAATTACAAGAGATTGAAAACTTCTTGATCATCTATCCAATAACAGGCTTAAAGTGGAAAACTTTTCTGCGAGACATTCTTGATTATCTATCCAATAACACACTTACAGCGGAAAACTTTTATATAAATTGCCTTCTGGAACGTAAAGAGATGAAATCTAATTTCTAGCAATGTTGAGTCAAATGTGTTTTTTGAATGATTATACATTATATGTTTTATAGTATAAATATCTAAAAAATGTTTTCTATACATTAAATTTTTTATCGGCGTGTTTATAAAAGCTGTCCAAATTATACATGTATGTTGCAATGTACTTCGAATGAGACAGCTGAATAAAATCTATGTTGCCTTTATATTTGAAACGTCCTTCCTATTTCTGATTAAAATTCCCAATAATTTGCATTCGGCATTATTAAAATTGTGTATTCACACACAATTTATTGCTAACCTTATTTTGAGATCGTTATTAATTCAACTCTTTGCATAGCTTCCTTATTCAGTGTATACTCAAGACTCAATGGATTATGCTCTATAGAAAAAAAATATAGCTATGCATTTCCTCACATCGAAGTTTGGATCATATAAAATGTTACACCTATAACACTTAACCAGATCCTTCTGCAATACCATTGTCTTTGTTTGTTTATACAATTCCATATCGTCCACAAACAATAAATATTTAGAATGTTCTATTACTGTCGGCAGGTCATTAATCTAATATAAAAAAAATACGGAGTCTGTTCGTGCGTCTGTATGTCTTTCTGGTTCCTGCTGCCTGGGGACCAGACGACTGGACCAAGTGTTACCAAATTTGGGTCACGAGTACCTCGGTCCAGTCCCCAGACCAAGAAGAAGCGTATTTTTTTAAAATTTCTAACCAGGGTTCTTAGAGGGGATCTTTTAAATGGACATGTAAAAGTAGTAGAAAAAGACCGATATTAGTGTCGAATTCAAATCTTTCGCGGTCACTGCGATCAATGGTAAAACTCCTATAGAATAAACTTTCAAATGTACTCCATCCATTACGGGTCGGGGGTCACCGGGGCTAGGGAATACCAAGACATGTAAAAGTAATTCAAAATGACTGAAGTTAGTATCAAACCCATAGTTGTCGCTGAGATCAATGGTGATACTTCCATTAGCTATAACTTTAAACGTCAGCTACCATTCTTGTGTTTGGGATGATTTCACTCGTAGGGGAGGGCGTGGGGCTACCGAGACATGTAAAATAATCCAAAATGACCGATATTTGTGTCAAATCCATAGTTTTCGCGGTCTCTGAGATGATTGGTGATACACCCACAGACATTGACTTCCAAATACTGCGTCCATGCAAGTAATGGGTATTTCAGTTAGAATACAATAAAATGAACAGAGGTACGATCCTTTAGGTATGCCAGAATTTACTTCGTACAATGTGGAACTGACCTGATTAAATATGAGAAATTGTTCATAGCTTTCTTACAAGGCTGTCTAATTCTTTATTATAAATTAACGAGAAATGTTACAGTTTCGGAAGTATATCACTTCCTTCTTCAGACTACTATTCCAACTGAAATCATAGATAACAAATTGTGTTATGTTATCTATGATTTCAGTTGGAATAGTAGTCTGAAGAAGGAAGTGATATACTTCCGAAACTGTAACATTTCTCGTTAATTTATAATAAAGAATTAGACAGCCTTGTAAGAAAGCTATGTTTAATTTGTGTTTAAGATGGCACAAGGCCTTTTTATAAAAATATCAAAGAGAAATTGTTATATGGCATTTGAAGTAAGATGAAATTAACATTAGAAGTTTCTCTGAAAAACGGAAACCTGATACCTCACGATTTAATTTGCAAATGCTTAATAGTTTAGTTTCAACTTTCTAATTAATTTTACATAATCTTCCTCACTTACAAGATTTGTATTCAAGCACTGGTAAATCTCCAAATTAACGGAATAAAGTGAATTATAATTAGCAAAAAATTTAAAATATACCCTTTTAATATACCCCACAGAGCCATTAGCAATAAAATTGTTTGTATATAGAGATTGTGTTTGATACGCAATATGAATAGTTGCTAGTGAATGTTCTTTTTGCTGTTGAGACCGTACTCGTTCATTGAACTCTCATATCCGTATGGTGAAATTTCAAAAGGCCAGTCAAATAAAGAAGACCAATTAGAGCGTTTAACTCTCACAAACCTTTATCATCTCGTTCCTTAGAAAATTATTTTCTATGCCCATTAATTCAAATAACGATATAGTATACTTCTTCGTAAGATCACCATATGAAAGAAAATAAATTCCACTGTTCCAATGGAGTCTCAACATTTCGAGGTTGATGAATAGGTCCCGGTAAAAGTGTTAAAATCTTTTATACAAGCAGAAAAAGACTGTATAATGTTGTGACACGGGAACTCACACTTGTCGAAACGACCGAAACAAACAATACAGCTCTCTAATTGTCGTTGAGGCAGTGAACAATGCTTACTTCATAAGGGAGTGGTAGGAGAGGGCGCAAAGAAAAAAGTCATGGCAGGCTATGAAAACGTGGCAAGATTCCGAACAACGGTACTAACCTAAACACACCTTCGGTCCTTTTCCCCCTTTGCGAGTCCTCGAGGGTAAAGTAGCAATGTGAGTAACACATTCTTAATTTCAGAGAAACCAATTCTATATTTTCAAAATTCATTACCAAACGTTAAATATGTAAATCATTTGAAAGAGCAACAAGAACTCTCATTTCCACTCTATTAGATCGATCATTTCTTTAATTTATTGTATCCATTATTGATAAATTCGCTATTGTAAATACTGCCACATATATAAGTTTCAGTTAAGGTAATACTCTTAAAGTTTGCTACATCGACACCTCCCAGTAAAGTCTTTTTTTATATTTTCATAGCTAAATGTTATACAATGCGAGTCAACAATTTTACCTCAAAGGAAAATTTCAATCTCGTCTGGAGTACTCAGGTTATTTGTATATTAGTCCAGTCATTATGCAAAATTTTAAAAAAAAATCATACAAGCAAGCGACTTTGTATCAACATTCTGTATACCTTTAGGACTCATAATGTATAAAGTCCCCAAAAATAAAAGTTGTGCTCTAGCCGTCATCTTGGAAAATGGCTGTATACCCAGTACTTACAAAGGAAGTCGCAGAGTTATGTTTAAAATAATATTGGAAGCACACTAATTGGTCAATTGCTACACTTTATACCTCGCTAGAATCACAACAAAATACGTTTTTATACGACATGTAAGAATTGTCCGTAGTGCCCATTAAAGGGAAATAATGGAAAGAAATATTTAACATTTAGTTCTCAAAATTCCGTTTTATCGATTGTTTCGGTTGTAACATGACAACACTGCATAGAAGTCATATCCAAAAAATTGCACACATGCACCCATACCTAATAAATATATTCTGAAACTTACACATTATTCCGACCAAAGCAAAGGGAATAATAATTTGTAGTTCTTATAATTGCGTTTGTTTGAACTGCTTAAAGAATTTTACAATAACGCTTCGCAAAGAGATTTTTTTCAGCATTGCACTTGCAGCTATATTATGAGTTATTCTCCTCGGAAATCGCAATAAAATAAGCATTGAATTGGTGTACCGTTGTTGTTTAAAGCGTTCAGTATAAGGAAATACTGGAGGGAATTTTCGGAAAGATAAGTCTGAAAATTCCCTCTTTTTGAAGTATTGTTCTTATAGAGAGGCAAGACTGCATAGAAACACGATAAAAACTTTGTAAATAGACAATACCCGATATTCAACATCATTTGGAATTGTCCAGTCTTTCCAGCAACAATGGTAGGTCATAGAAGTCAAGCTCTTATTAAATCGTAATACAAGGGCTGGCGTAAAAGTCATGGCAACTATTTCTTTTTTCTTGAAGATACCAGTCCGGTTGGAAAATGTGAAATATACTGACGAGAGGACAAGGTTTTAACTACATGTGTGGACAATGAATAGCACTGAAATATCGTAACACACTAATTTATTACGATAGTATACACGGCAATATGGCCTTCACGGTGCAAAAGAATGACAACACAGTACGCATACAGTTGACATGACAAACCTGGGCCTAAAGACCCTTAAAGTACTCCGGCTTCTTGCACCACACGCTGCCAACGATGAGAGAGGCGCTGAATACCATCCGCCCTTAGCATTTCCGCACCATGTGTGAATCGGGTCACCTGTTAGGGCACAGCATTAGCAATGTCCTCGCGTGTTGCAAACCGATTACCACATAGTGGTTCCTTAATCTTTCGAATGAGGTCAAAGTCACAGGGCGAAATGACAGGAAAGTATGGTGGGTGCTCCAATTCTTCCTATCCCCAACGTCGCAGTAGTTGCCCTACACACTCTCCTTTATGTGGTTTTGCATTGTCGTGCAGGATTATTGCACTGTCCACAAGATCCGGACGTTTCTCCAGAACACCACATCGTACTTGTCGCACCAGGAAGTCCCTGTAGTACTGTGCGGTCACTGTTCTTGCATGTGGAACAAAGTGGCAAACAATACCCGGCGGCCAACGATGAGAGAGGCGCTGAATACCATCCGCCCTTAGCATTTCCGCACCATGTGTGAATCGGGTCACCTGTTAGGGCACAGCATTAGCAATGTCCTCGCGTGTTGCAAACCGATTACCACATAGTGGTTCCTTAATCTTTCGAATGAGGTCAAAGTCACAGGACGAAATGACAGGAAAGTATGGTGGGTGCTCCAATTCTTCCTATCCCCAACGTCGCAGTAGTTGCCCTACACACTCTCCTTTATGTGGTTTTGCATTGTCGTGCAGGATTATTGCACTGTCCACAAGATCCGGACGTTTCTCCAGAACACCACATCGTACTTGTCGCACCAGGAAGTCCCTGTAGTACTGTGCGGTCACTGTTCTTGCATGTGGAACAAAGTGGCAAACAATGACACCCCTGACGTCATACGCGATGAACAACATCTATTTGACTGGGGAAGGATTCTGACGAAACTTCTGCCTTCTTGGTAATCCAGCATGTCGTCACTCCGTGGACTGACGTTTCAGTTCTGGTTCGTATGCCCTGGCCCAAAATTCATCGATGGCGATTATTCGTGACAAGAATTGATCGCCGTCCTGTTGCCATCGTGCAAGGTGGTCGGAGTATATTGCATAACGCATCCATCTTTCAACTTCCGTCAGTGCATGCGGTACCCACCGCGATGCGATTTTGGATATTTGAAGCTCATTATGCAATATCCTGTGGACGGTGCGTTTCTCGTTACCACTTGCTTCCGCCAACTCCAGTAGCGTCAATCGTCTTGTCTTCATCCAGGAGCTGCTCGACGACGGCACGTGCCACGTTGGTTCGCACACTGACAGGTCGTCCCGAACGTTGCTCATCACTGGTTGACACACGTCCTTGCTCAAACTTTCCTACCCACCTTGCTACTGTCCGATATGATAGCGCATTATTCCCAAGGGCTTCCACTAATTCACTGTGATATTCTATCGCATTTCTCCCTCGGAGAACGGCTATTTTGATGTAAACGCGGGTTTCTTCCAACACGGGTTACTTCCATCTCGCATGACAATCACCAACTGACTGATTTCGCAGTCCTCGCTGTGTTACTACCAGCTATCACAGAAGCATCTGTTGTTCTGCGTACGCACTATGTCTGCAGAACTTCCACATGACACATAAAAGTTTGTGATCTGCTCGCATATCTACAAGGAAAAACATAGTTGTTATGACTTTTGCCCCAACTCTCGTATGATGAAAAAAAATGAAATGGCACTCAAGAAGGATTTGTCATTTCTTGAAAATTTGTATTTAAAATGTTTCGATGATTTTGTTATAGCTTCTTTTTACATCTCTAAAATAAAATCTATAAAATAAGAAATTTATAATATTACATTTTTCAAAAAATATTATCAACCTTTATAGCATTAAACGTTGTCGAGCTATGACCGCATAGCATGGTTTATTTCATATCACAGGTTGGCCCGATGGTTTTCTCAAGGCTCTCGTTAACGTTGTTTTCCAAATGTTCATCAAAGACGACTGTACAATTGTCACAAATAGTTCTTGACATGTGACACACGTTGCTGAACAGACTAGTCCCAATTTTATTAATTCACAATATTCGTTAGTGCATAATATTTCACATGCACAGAACACTAATTTCAGCAGTTCGGATTATGCAGGTTGTTTCGAAGAAATTACGGGAAATAGCAATTTATTCTTGATCATCCAGTACCATAATGTTTAGCTCAGCATGTTCTCCATACAATGTTGGATTTGTTAATAGTCTCTGTATGAGTGCTGTGAAGCCGCATTATTGATCGCTGGAATCATAATGAGATCAAACGCTCGTATATACTTGCTGTTTGACTGTTACATTGTTGTACCTTTAATACCTCATATCATGAAGGTTCTTACTCTTTTTTACAAAAACATAACTGAAGTAAATTTTTCTCCTGCTGAAGCAATTTCATCGTTCGAAACCAAAGACAGATTGAATACCTCTACAGTCGACCTTAGTTCACAACCTTTCTGAATGATATTTAGAGATTTTATTTTCCCTTGGTTGTAGAGGCCTGAAGTGGTATCACATCTAGAAACAACATGAGCGAAAGAACATCATAAGCCTCACACAGGAGACCCTTTCGGTCTGCAATATTGAACAATGTATAGTTTCCATGCTTTGAAGCTGATTTGAAGAAATATATTTTGTCAGATAGCGAAAACTTGGCAGTTAGAAGAACAAGCAAATCAATATCCTGACCAAGCACAACGATATTCGCTCCACTGTTTGCTTTATCTGTGGCTACTGAGACAAGAAACTGTCTGCATCAGATTAGGCTTGATAAATATCTACGATTGATTCTTGGCATTAACTTGATGGAATATCTATGAACTGTCTCTTTTGCTGTTGTTTGCAAGGAAATCAGCCTGTGTACTTGTTAGTGAAACGTTTAGATTTATATACAGACGGTGATCAGAAAAATGGAAACACCTGAACGAAATTGCAACTAATATGGTGTCGTGCCACCATACTAGTCGTGCCACCTTTCGCCTTCAGAACAGCCTTGATGCGACGTGGGATGGAGGCATAGAGGTCGTGAATGGTTGCAAAGTGGAATTGTACACCATTCCTCGTGCAGGGCATCGGCCAGTTCTGTGAGAGAGGATGGAGGTGGAAATCGTCGCCGGATTCGTGTTTCCAAGACAGACCCCAGATGTTCAATTATGTTGAGATCTGGGGATTTTGCGGGCCAGGGTAGGTGTTGAACTTCATCCCGATGTTTCTTACACAACGCTGCAACAACGTCAGCTGTGCGAATGGGTGCATTAACATCCTGGAAGATGGCGTCATTGTCCAGGAACAACATCCGGCCCATAGGATGCAAGTGGTCTCCTATAATTGGGACATAATCGTTGGCAGTGATTCGTCCGCTAAGTGTGACCACAGGACCCAATGAAAACCATGATATGGCGGCCCACAGCATCACCGAGCCGCCGCCATGTTCCACAGTTGAGCGGAGACACTGCAGATTATAAGCTTCTTTGGGCGTTCTCTACACATAAACACGGCCCGTGGTTGGGAATAGGGTGAAGGATGACTCATCTGACCATATCACAAGTTTCCAGTCCTCAACGGTTCAAGTTGCATGGTCGCGGCACCATTTGCGGCGTGCGAAAGCGTTGTGGTCCCTGATGAGCGGTTTGGCCCGTGCAACACGACCCAGTAACATCATGTCATGTAATTCGCGGCGGACTGTGATTGTCGAAACAGGGTGGGGGAGGTGCTGATTGAGTTCCTCCGTCACTTGCTCCGCAGTGGCACGACGGTTCTGAGTGACAATGCGCTTTAATACCCGGCGTGACCTGTTACTCATGATTTTCTTCCGCCCACTGTTCCGCTTCCCCGATGTGGTTTTCCCTGTGTTGTGTAGGCCGTCATAACCTTCGATACTGTCCCAAGCGACACACCTAACACAGTAGCCACTGCCGTCACACTCACTCCACATAACCGCGTATCAACAATTTGCCCTCTTTGAAAATCTGAGAGGTCTCCCATTTTACACTACCTCCGTCTGTTGCAGCCACTGGACACTGTTGTTCCACTCCGCTTGACGTAGTATGGAGACCGACCTAACACACCACCATCAGCGGTCCGGCGCTGTGGGCGCCACGACACCACTGCCAACCCATACATCTGACGTGTTGCCAACTACACGTGTTTCCATTTTTCTGATCACCATCTGTATATGTTTGTATATGTTCTCTTTGCAGCTCTCCTTTGCGGTTCACATCTTTTTATGGTGGGATTGGTTAAATATCCATCAAGCACCATAGTACATGATCCTTCATAATATGATTTTATCTTGGAAATACAGCTTCTGAAAATATTCTCATAAGTAATATTTCTTGACCACACCACACAATAAAGTAGGTAACTACCGTCAGCAACGTGAAGGCAGTCTTCGGGAAAATACGACATATCGGTAGGCTTCAAACATTTATAAAGAGATGGCTTTTCATGTCTTCTTAATAATACAGTGTCAAATAATAATGGTTGATTTGGCGCAAGCTCCTGCTTGAAGTACCTTCTCAGTTCCGGAGGATCAGATTTATCCTGTTAAAAGGTTGTTTCGTATTGACAGGTATTGTTTAATTGTTTATTAGATTCCCAAAATTGTTTGCTGTAAGGAGAATTACTTTATGTTTCTTGTGAATGATTACAGTCCCAGTATTTTTTTCCCTCTTTTGCTGTTAAAGGAAGCCATTCGTTTTTCTTTGACTTGGTCACAAGCTACTGTATCATTTTGAACAACTTCTGACGCGATGTTGATTACTTTTCCAGATTTTTGATGAAGTGGTTTATGTTCCAAGAGCCACTTGCAAAAGGTTTCCGCATCCTGGTAATCACGAATCTGTCGAGAGTTTCGTTCTTCCTTATACTACTCAGAGGTTGTAAAGCATTTTTAGTTTCTGTACTGCTTTTGTTATTTCCGTACTAAGTGGTAAGGAAGAAATCCATCGTAACAAAGTCTTATTTGTTATATCTCTTGCAAGAGTAAGTCCACCTACAGATTTTATCGGGCGGTTCAGTAATTGCTCTATATTCATGTCAGTGGATACTCCCGACCAATATCTTCCAAAATACCGAAAGGACAAGAAACGTTTCAAAGTTGTGTTGACATTCGATGTTTGTATTGAAGTTTCAACTGCAGTCACATGTGAGAACATTTTGAGTACAAATTGTGGCCTGCTGCATAAGTTTAACTATCTCCACAAGCTTCCTACTCTTTTCAGTTCTTTCCTTTACAATGAATCCCATTACCTGTATCAGTTGGTTCACATAGTGAAGCCACAAATTTGCGATTCAACTTTTTTTCTTTCCTCTTTTACAGACTTTATTTAAATCATCTACTACTTGGGCACATCCTTCAGACAATGTTAATTATGACAAATGATTTTTCATTCCTAATTACCTCTTTACTCTCTCTTATTAATGTATTAAAATAATCGCTTTTTAATTCACTATATCTTTCATGTAAGCAATAAAACAATACATGTATTAGTAGATGTGCTCTCAAGGATCGTGATATAGCATGACCGGACAAAGTGGGGAATTGTGTTTTTGGCATACTCACTCGGCTACGTTGCCTCTCATGGTACAACCTATCGAACCTAAGAAACTCAATAGCAAGAGAAAGCCACCCAGTCGTACACTGACTGTTGAAAGTGGGCTCACAACCTCCGCTGGCATTATTTTTGCACATACTTTTACAAGAAGAGTTTTGTCGAAAATATCCATACATGATTTGCTCATACATTTTCTCTCTGAAGCAGTATGTTAAAGCTGTATTGATAGCAGTATCGCATTACTTATTAATATTGATATTCGTATTCTAATTACTGCTGAAGACATTCTCCACTTGCATATTACTTGCTTCTAAATTTGTAAAAGGCATGGACAATACTTTAGTAATTTGACAGTATCCTTGCTCTTGAAAAACTGTTTTTGTAAAGATTCCAAAATGGTATTCGGTACTTTGAGAACAAGAACAAACAAATCCAAAAAATATTAAGCTGGATTCCTGCCTAAAGAATTCAGTGTTCATTTCGATTTTTTGCATCTTCAAATCAATTAATACAGATGTAACTAATTTCTCATAGTGAAATTTTTATACTGTTCAGTTGATGATTTATTTTCTTCTTCTTGGTTCTGATATTAGGCGATAGAGTTGATACTGCTTGAGCTAGGGATATGTACTTTATGCGTCCAAGGATATGAATACAGTCCTTACTCTATACAGTTCAAGTGTTTACATCAGTATTGTCGAATGCGAACTGCATGAAAGAAAATTATTCTATGTCAGGTTGGGCACTTTTACTTGTACAGATATATCAGTGCCTATCAAAATATATCAGCGTCTATTTACAACATTTTAATCATTTTCATGCAGTGTTGTCTCTCTACAACAAGAGTACTTACGAAAGAGGAAATTTTTAGACATCTCTTTCCGAAAAACCCTCCAGTATTTCCTTATATTAAACGCTTTAAACAACAACTGTACACCAATTCAATGTTTATGTTATTGTGATTTCTGAAATGAATAACTTATATTATAGCTGCATGTGGAATGGTGAAAAGAAATCTCTTTGTAAAACGTTATTGTAGAGTTCTTTAAGCAGTTCAAACAAATGCTATTATAAGAACTGCAAATTATTATTCCCTTTGGTTTTGTCGGAATTATGTGTAACTTTCAGAATACATTTATTATGCATGCGTGTACTTGTGAATTTTTGGGTATGACTTATATGCAGTGTTGCAATGTTACAACCGAAACAAAGCGATAAAAGGGGATTTTGAGAACTAAATTTTAAATATTTCCTTCCATTACTTCCCTTTAATGGGTACTACGGAAAAATGTTAAATGTCACATAAAAGCTTGTTTGATTGCGATTATAACGAGGTATAATGTATACCAATTTTCTAATTAGTGTGCTTGCTATATTATTTTAAACATAACTCTGCGACTTCCTTCGTAAATGTTGGGTGTTCAGCCATTTTCCAAGATAGCGGCTTGAGCACAAGTTTTATTTTTGAGGACTTTTGTATATTTTGAGTCGAAAAGGTATACAGAATGCTCATACAAAGTTCCTTGCTTGTATGATTTTTTCTCAACCTTCATTTTTGAACATTAGAATATATGTATCTGTTATGCATATTCATTTTATATTACTCGCATTATGGAAGCAAAGAATAGTCAAACTTTTTTCTCTTTCTTAACTTTTCTATCTTCAC
Organism: Thermobia domestica; assembly: GCF_964235325.1. NCBI lineage: Eukaryota > Metazoa > Arthropoda > Insecta > Zygentoma > Lepismatidae > Thermobia > Thermobia domestica. The sequence goes on from NC_137471.1 coordinate 120,223,110, forward strand.
TAAATAAACTTATTCTATTTAATAACATACTTTAATTCACATAAATAATTTCCCCTCACAGAAAGTCATATTTTTTCAATCAGATTTCTCTTAACATTTTCTTGTGTAAAATATTCTTATCAAACCGTCTAACAAACCTTACAATTATACTCAGAGTAAGACTGGTTTGGGGAATTTTCCAACCTATGAAAAACATCGAACATGTTATCCTTGATATTTAAATTTAAAACATTGCTAATTTTTTAAACCAAACTGATAACTTCCTCATTAGGAAACAGATGGATGTTGTGAATCTTTATAGTATTTCGGTCCCTGTATTTATCTATTTTGTCAATCTGTAATCGTAACTTATCATCCAATTTTTAAGGGTTATTTTTTTTTTAATTTTTGAGTTCATCAATCACTTTTGTACACTTCGTTGATTCTTCTCTTTGAGTTTTTAAAACGTTTGGATTTTCGTTCAATTTTTCATGAGCTAAGATAAGGGATTTGTTTACAATCTAATCAATTGCTTATGAGATTGCTTTAGGCTGTTACTATCTTTCTTGATGGAGAGTAATAATTGTTAAGTGTACCTCCACAGGGGACTTTTTAGACACTTTCGAAGAGTTTTCACCTGTCATAGACCTACAACGCACTTTTCCTTACTTTCACGAAGCCAAAGTTGATCCACCGGCCGAATGTAGTTTGCATCTTTTTCACTTAAATTTAATTAAGCCGTATGGAAGATATTGTCTCAGTGTACTTTCTGGCGAATGTCTTGTCGAGAAAATTTTGCAAAATTGAGAACTCTCGCACATTTTGCTGAAATTCCTATTTCGCTACGAATAAGTACGCAAGCTTTGTACTCACTAAAATTCAACTAAAGTGTTGAGCTTATAATATACGAAATTGTATCACTGTTCTAAAATTGTTTGTTTTCAATGCAGATAACACAAGAGAGTTTACAACACCGTTTACTTTCTTGCTTACCTTATTTCAACGTACATCCTGTTGTCATTTTTCGTCTAATTAAATATAAAAAAATTAAATGTTCTTTAATAACTGGAGTACATACATTTCAGTTCCTCGTATTTTCCTAAAGCTCCTCCGTGTCCAAGTGATTACTATACGCCCCTTAGGCCCAGAAGTTCCGGGTTCGATTCCCGGCGGGAACTCATGTGTTTCGGATTCCATGTTAATCAGTAGGTCTACGCTTCATACAGCCTCACTGCAGAAAGGGGACATTGTACTCAAAATCAACTCATATTTTCCTGTCACAAAAAATGGAAATTAATACTAAAATACACCATAATAACGGGGCAAGAATCTGCAAATTTATATAGTTAATTGCATTTCTCTTCTTCATCTTTCTGATAACCGGAAATGTCTTAAAATCTTTTTATTAGTCCATTTCGAACTGAACTTCATAGTACGTATAAAAATATAACATCGACTTTATCGGAGACTTTATATGATCCTTTTTTTATGTTCGCAAGTAAAGGTTTAGTTCTGTTTCTCCACATCAGACAACTAGAACTATTAATCGACTTAAATCATTAATGTAGCAAACAAAATCACAAAATAGCGAATATTATCGATTTTACTTTCGTCGGTTCTAGAACATGTCTCATGCATTTATTATAATGTGAAGCATCAGTGTAATTATAGTGAAATGATTGTGAGATAACTGTGTAAACTTTTAAATTACTTCAACAAATTCAATTATTTATTAAATTGCGGATATGTTCTACAGAATCATTAACTCTCTTTAAAATCCAAAGGAATAAACCTTTTTATTAAAATTGTACATTCCCAGACAGCTTCTGTAATCACATATTTGTAATTGTCACTTTCGAAATTGCCCCCTAGTTTCAGTCTTCCCACACTGACTTTGCTTTCTGACTAGCTTGACATATCCAAGTTCTTCGTATGCATGAGTCATCACTTTGCAGCCAGACAAAACCAAGGAGGACACATCAAATAGGGGTATTCTTCAAGTTTAGGAAAGTGCAGGATCATCGGAGGCAAGCAGATCCCACCATTAGAGGAAGACCGACTCCATGTCCCGAGAATATCATTCTGCCGGTTCATCACCGCAGACACGTTTTGAGTTTGACATCTAAGTAGTGGCATGAAGGTGTAGTAGAAGAATATCATCGTAAAAGGAGTGTCATCGCAGGGAGAACTCGACACCCCTTGAAGTCCAGCAGGATTAAGTTCTAGTTGTTGGCTGATTTCAGTACATCCATTTCCTCTAAGGAAAACCTTTCATCATTCAGATGACCAGGACGACATCAGTCATAACGGAATGTCACGCTAGCGCCATTCCTTTATTTTTTTAATATATCCTTTCTCTTTCTCATCTATTCCCAACTAGTCATTTTCAAAATTAAGACATTTGAATTTCATTTAACTTCAACCTTAATTTCTCACTTAAGTACCGCGTTGTGCATCAGTTTCAACCCGAATTTGATACGTTGATTTAATGGGTACTCTGGGCTACAAATGATAGCACAATAAGTTTGATTTTTTTCAGATAAAATAATAGAACGATCTTTGAGACTCGCCTCATTAAAGGAAATAGTACACTCAGTCTTTAACAAATATTCTAACAGTATCTTACCATAGTTCATACAGCAAGTAAAGAAACGTAAGTTACAATTATGTTAAGTCCACACATATCTCAAACGGTTCACTTGTAGGAGTATATATATATATATATCCCACCCAACACAAGTACACACTGGTCATGTGTAAAGAATGTTCCTCGGGGTACATTGGAATGGACATGATAGGTACATGAATAGAGCAATCATGTGAAATACACATGTAAGGAATAAGGTTACTTCCGCCCAAAAGTACGAGCATGACACATACCGAGGAATGTATCTATTATGTGTATATCACGTACCGTGTATGTACTTGAAATATTTACTTGGCATGTGCCAGGATTGTACTAGGCATGTCAGTAATGTTCCTTAGGGCAGTGCTATTCAACCGGGGTACGCGTACTTAAATCTATAAGGTCTGTTCCTGTGAGGGAAGCCAGATATAAGGGGAGTGCCGGTCCTGGGTTCGAGTTCCGGATGTCCGTATTCGAAGCGCCAGATGCAATGGGGTTCGATACTCGTTTGTTCCAGTCCGAGAAGACTAACTAATAATAATGTTGGGATCCGAACCTTGGATCTCCCAAAAATCTCCTTTAAAACATCATTCAAATGCACAAATTAGTAAATAGACGTAAGAAACTGGCAATAAACAAGTATCTTCACTCCTCCACGGTCCTAGGATTCGGGCGTTGTATCTATCACAGGCCTAGGCCATATACCCACCATCGCTGTTACGTCAGCTCCAATATACATTGGTCAATACCTGTAAAAAGTGCAAGGTAGGATAGCCAAGCGTGATTAACACCAGACGAGTAGTGGGAGACGAAAGTAATGATTGAACTTCTCTGTTGATAGATACCTTACCTTCTGACAAACACTTTACGCCGTATATACTTCATCTGGTATACATTTGAACCGCTAAAAGAAAACTTATTAAACACATCGGGTTAGCACTTTTCACTTTTATGAATAATAACAAGAATTTTAAATTAGCACTATATTATCATTCACTTTCACTGTACGGATTACATATAATTCAACAATAATAACATTTGCAAATTATGGATAATATATTACTCGACGATATATTGGCCCTAATGCGCATTTTCGAAACGACACGTAACCGCGCACGACGGTTTCGGCGACTATACGAAATAAAATTCACTGGTACACTACCGAAGAGTTGACATCCATGACTGGGAAGTGATGAGTTGAATGTCCCATTCCTTGACATATAACATGGCTCTTCTCTAAAATTGTTGTATTAGAGGGAGAACTACGTAAGAACAATTCTTATTCACATATTTCTTCTTGCTGTTGAAGTAGCATTTATTTTTGGTAGCACTGTTCCTATGTTTCGTGATGCGTTTTAGAGCGTAAGTTGAGTACGTTCAATTTACTTAATAGTTGTTAACGCTCTCTTTTATATTACGATGAATACTTTCTCCCTCTCCTTTGAGGGTATATACACTTGCTGTTTCACATGTTGAGAGAGAGTGAGTGTCCTCTCTCTGGACCCTTTCCTGCCTCGCATAGTTGTCAGTTCACAGCGCGAGAATACACTGACTAAACTAAAATATAGTTCGTGGAAAACATTAAGCTTTGACTTTATTCTATTGCTAATAATATATAGTGAATGGTCCATAGGTTAATAGAAATCACATTATAAACACTGATTGTTCGAATAAGTTGTACAATCGACGATTATTGATAGACTTCACATTGTCACGTAAAACTCTGTCATCGTCATGAGGAATTGTGCGTGGGCGTTTCTCTCGAGGGTAGCAAAATTTTTCTTCTTAATATGGACTGACGGGAGGAAGTAAGAGTGTCTGGAAATGTGAGGTACCTTTTGGGTGAGAAATTCCTGAGCATTGTTCTTCTCCAACTGTTGATTAGTCGCATTTCATTTCCAAGAATTGATGTTGGAATAATACGAGGGTTGGTTTAAAAATTCAAGCCGATCCATCTTGTCACATATGGGGGCCGACGGACTGTCCACTGAAGGTATTATAGAAGTGGGCAAGAACCCTGGAATCCAAATCTTCATAACCATACTGCAACACTACAGCAATCACAGCACTCCATTAGTCCATAGAGGGTTAATGTCATTTGTAGTTCGTTCACACTGGTGAATAGCAGTTTGTAGCTTCGCTCGAACGCACATGATCGCGAAATTCGAAGAATAACGAACGCGAGGGCCATTTACGATAACGCGAGGGCCATTTCGTAAATGTCTTTTAAGTCCTTGCATTTTTATTATTTGTTTATATTTTCCATTTATTTCAATTATTCCTTGAAATATAAACACAAGATAATTTCAATATTTGAATATAAATCAATAGCTATTTGTAATTCAAAATACTATTCAACATCATACTTCATAATGTTTTTTCAAAATTCAAACTAAATTACACAAACATATTAATATATGCAATGCATTAATATATACAATAAAGCATATTGGTAAGGTATTGTATTCAATGCCATACTTAACGATGCACAATAACACAAACTAAATGTATACCAATATGTTTAAAATAGTAAAATTGATTTAAGATTCTGCAATAATACTTCTTAATTCTAAGATAAAACACACAGTATCATTCAAAATAGCATATATCAGTAGGTAATTCAACTTATCATGATTTTATTTTTCATAAAGATAAAATATTCCTTACGGCTAAATGCATAAAAATTTATTATATTTGAAACACCAATATTATTCATAAAATTCAAAAATGTACTTTCATTGACATATTAACACAAAATATTTATCAAGAATATTCAAAATAATTCAACACAACTAAAACATATGATATAGTGCACACGATAGGTTCACATTTTATTAAGATTACATATTAAAAGAACATGTGTAAATATAACACTAAAAATATTTCATTTACTATGAAATGAAATAAACTAGGCATATGCGAGCTCGTCACGCTCGAAGTATATAAAAATATACTGCCTGCATTAAATTCACAAGACCCTACCCCAATTATTTATTAATATGTTTCCATCCCCGAAGCAATGTGAAAAGATAAAACGTTTGGTTAAAATTCAAAAATAATATAGAGGGGACTAATAAGAAAATTGCCTACTCCGGGCATTACATAATATATGTAACCCATAATAGTGGAGGGACCTTTGCTTCAATGTCTTCAAGTACTGCTTGAAATATTTTCGTATTCAACGAAAAAGATTAATGCAAAGTAAATGCAACAATGGTTGCTAACAATTATCACATACACCACTTACTTGATACTTATTCATAATAAGATGTCTCATTATATATTCGTTTCATCTGAACGACGCGTCATGAAGGTGGGTACAAGTGTAAAATACTACTACAATAACTTACCACACCAAACTTCAAGTATCCTCAGCTGATTTCTAATCCTAGAGGCATACTGATTAGTTAAAACAAATAAATTGATATAACACATCGTAAGTATACATTACTATTAATTGACGCATGGTTGTTATTTGAAAATTGAAATCTTTTAATTCATTAATTTAAAATGTGCTTATTCAGGTTTATTACCGAATGGTTTCTCACCAGAATATTTAAATTTGTGATTCAAAACATTTTAATTTTGAAAATTGCAACACTGTGATGGAATACTCACTAGAGATTTTCCACATCTTCACTACGCAAATTTATTTCTTTTCACTATATTTGAAAATTCTCACTGCGCAAATTCACTCTTGCACTTCGAAAAGAAACACTATATTTTTTATCATTCGAAAAATGAAATTTCATTATGAATGTATCAACGAAAAAAATATGCTATTACAAGTAATTTCATATTACGTATGTATAAAATATCAAGATTTTTTTTGTATATCTCATCCAACATTTTCAGTATCTAATGAGATGCAATAATGTATGAAACGAAAAAATTAATATTCAAAATTTTCCTGTATCTATTGGCTATAGCCATTAACGTGATACTTACGATAAAGTATTATTCATTTTATTTGAGCATTCAAAATTTTGTAAAACACTAACAGTGCTGAAAAATCTTTATAACACGAAAAATAATTACCAACAACAAAAGAAATTTTGTACAAAATTTTCTGCAATGTAACCAGAATTTATTTTCACTGCTATGTCAAAAATATGGAAAAAGGGCAATCCGGCTATGTATTAATATCGTTTACCCAATTCCTTTTTGTATTGGATTTATCACAACATCGTAAAGTAGGATTTTCATGCAATCAAAGATTCTACGTTTAACTTCCATAATAGGCATCCACTTATTTTTGTTAATATGAAAACGCAACATTCTGTAAGCAGTAGATTTATGTACTACCTTAACATGAGAACTAGCAGTTACCTTACGAATTGTTTGTACACTCGGAACATTTACTATTTGAGTTTCATTGCGAATATTGGTAGCAAAGAATTTACACTTTCTTCGTATGCGTAATACCTTACTTAATTTACGCACTTTTTTGCAGCTTTTCAGGTCATTTTTCATTTTCTCACGGTGGAAAAACCGTTGCTTAGCCTTTTTGTTTTCCAAGCAAAAATTTCTGTTTCTGAATTTCTCAGTACCATTTCGAGTTGAGTACAAAATATTGGTTGGTGGATAATCAATCTGAACGTTTTGATTTAGTACAATAACTTTTTCTTACCTTTCTTGAATTTAAATTTCATAGATTTACTAGTTGCACGATGTATGAAAAGCGAACATGCAATGGTTTCATTTCTGTTAAAACATACAATTACGAATATGCATACTGTACCTTTCAGCAACACTAAAGATATATTACCACTGGAAAAATAATGCAACTCATCAATCTGCACTGGTTGCCTAATGCAGCTTACTGTGGGAAAACTCGTAACATGCCGTGTATACACCACAAAAATTACAGGACTTGCAGACAGACATTTATTATGAACAAGTAGAATTGAGCCGGAGGGGGGAAACAGCTGATCCACCCACTTCCTATCACATAAAGGACAAGTGCAGACTTTATTCTTGTCTAAAAATACTACAACAGTATCACTTTTTATTTCCCTAGTGGTGGTTACGCTAACCACACTCGTACTACTGTTGGAGGTAGCCTCCATGAAGTCAACCTGCACGGTGTTTACATTTACACTGACATTTTCATTACTTACTTCGTTTTCCTGAGCAAAAACATCATTGCTATGTAGAACAGAAATATTTTCCAGCTTGGTTGTAATGCTTTGTAATTGTACGGAATTATTTTCCAACAACTGAAACAATTCATTCCACTTAACGTTTTCACTTTCATTAATTTGAACAAAATATGATTCTTGAACTTCAGATAACCTACCTTTCTTAACAGGATTTGGATATAACTCAATATCATCGGCAACATTTTCGTATTTCCTTTTACAACTTTTAGTTCTAACCTCAAAAGGACAACTATGGCGAACATGTGCTAACGGGTACACGTTAAATTCATCTGTAAATTTAACTCTTTAAGGAATTTTATTTTCCTTTTCGGTTTGAGCCACATTACCTGACATAGTATGTAAACTAACATCCTTACTACGTTTTTTGAGGATAGATTTGATACTACTAACCACACTTTCAGGAGAATTTAAAACATTGCTTGAAAATAATTCTTTCTGCTTTTCATTGAACGTACTATCCTGATCACTACAAGAACTAACATCATTAGGATACTTTTTCTGTAGCCGTTCGACTATTATTTCAATGACTTTATTCTTGACAATAACGTCATCACATTGAAGTTTCAACTTTTTTGCTACATAGTGAAAATATACATTTTTGCCGCGAGCACACTTCACTTTCAATTTTTCGTATTCCTTACTTCTACGTATACCACGTACACGGAGATTGACCTCCTTTTCTACTTTTTTCCTATATTCGCAATTAAAATTAAATACAAATTCACAAATTGCGAGTTTCGCTACACTATTGAGACTGTGAGTTTCTACATCAAGACCTAAAACATTTTGAAACTCTTCTAAACAAAATGGAACAGTACTATACTTATAATCATTTATTACGTTAGCGTACTGTAACTCTATCTGTGCTCTTACATTCATAAAATTCAGCGCTAGCATTTTGTACGTGGATTTATGAATTATATATTCTAAAACGGACACAAAAATATAAAAATGTAAGTAACACTACATGTGAAAGAATGCAAGGATATATTTCTTTCGCAAAACATTAATTGCTAAATTTATAATTTGCCTTTTCAGTAATTGTTTCGCATTCTTGTATGCATACACTAGGACCTACCTGGTTTTGTACAGCAGTGTTGGGCTGATTTAACAGCTCCTGAGAATTACTTTCGACCTTTTCGCGTAATTCAATCACTTGTAGTTTTAGTTTATCAAATTGTTTGGTCAACTCTTTATGATTTGATTTTAGCATTTGGTTAGTTTCAGCCAAATCTGCGGACAATTGTTTCACCGCTTCAAGCAGTGTTTCCGTTTCACTAAGCCTTGAGATTGTAAAATATTATACTACAAAATACAACACGCAAATTATTGTGGTGGCATTGAATACAACAGTGAAGTTCAAAAATTTGCTTTATTCCCACTAAAACATCTGTCCCTGTTCGGGCGCCATTTATAAGGTCTGTTCCTGTGAGGGAAGCCAGATATAAGGGGAGTGCCGGTCTCCCAAAAATCTCCTTTACAACATCATTCAAATGCACAAATTAGTAAATAGACGTAAGAAACTGGCAATAAACACGTATCTTCACTCCTCCACGGTCCTAGGATTCGGGCGTTGTATGTATCAGAGGCCTAGGCCATATACCCACCATCGCTGTTACGTCAGCTCCAATATACATTGGTCAATACCTGTAAAAAGTGCAAGGTAGGATAGCCAAGCGTGATTAACATCAGACGAGTAGTGGGAGACGAAAGTAACGATTGAACTTCTCTGTTGATAGATACCTTACCTTCTGACAAACACTTTACGCCGTATATACTTCATCTGGTACACATTTGAACCGCTAAAAGAAAACTTATTAAACACATCGGGTTAGCACTTTTCACTTTTATGAATAATAACAAGAATTTTAAATTAGCACTATATTATCTTTCACTTTCACTGTACGGATTACATATAATTCAACAATAATAGCATTTGCAAATTATGGATAATATATTACTCGACGATATATTGGCCCTAATGCGCATTTTCGAAACGACACGTAACCGCGCACGACGGTTTCGGCGACTATACGAAATAAAATTCACTGGTACACTACCGAAGAGTTGACATCCATGACTGGGAAGTGATGAGTTGAATGTCCCATTCCTTGACATATAACATGGCTCTTCTGTAAAATTGTTGTATTAGAGGGAGAACTACGTAAGAACAATTCTTATTCACATATTTCTTCTTGCTATTGAAGCAGCATTTATTTTTGGTAGCACTGTTCCTATGTTTCGTGATGCGTTTTAGAGCGTAAGTTGAGTACGTTCAATTTACTTAATAGTTGTTAACGCTCTCTTTTATATTACGATGAATACTTTCTCTCTCTCCTTAGAGGGTATATACACTTGCTGTTTCACATGTTGAGAGAGAGTGAGTGTCCTCTCTCTGGACCCTTTCCTGCCTCGCATAGTTGTCAGTTCACAGCGCGAGAATACACTGACTAAACTAAAGTATAGTTTGTGGAAAACATTAAGCTTTGACTTTATTCTATTGCTAATAATATATAGTGAATGGTCCATAGGTTAATAGAAATCACACTAAAAACGCTGATTGTTCGAATAAGTTGTACAATCGACGATTATTGATAGACTTCACATTGTCACGTAAAACTCTGTCATCGTCATGAGGACTTGTGCGTGGGCGTTTCTCTCGAGGGTAGCAAAATTTTTCTTCTTAATATGGACTGACGGGAGGAAGTAAGAGTGTCTGGAAATGTGAGGTACCTTTTGGGTGAGAAATTCCTGAGCATTGTTCTTCTCCAACTGTTGATTATTCGCATTTCATTTCCAAGAATTGATGTTGGAATAATACGAGGGTTGGTTTAAAAATTCAAGCCAATCCATCTTGTCACAAATCCTAAAACCTTAACGCTACATTTTTACGTTCGAATGTAGAAGCATGTACATAAAAAAAGCCACGAAACTAACTCTGAAAATAGATTCTCTCCTCCGGCATCTGTGTAGCAATTTCTTTCTTGCAAAAATTATTCAATTGAAGATTTATAATCGCCACTGTTTTTCAATTTTGTCGATATTATCTTAAAATTCCACAGAAGGTGAAAGAAGAAGCTAAATCAGTAAAAGATGTTTCAGCGGTTTCAGGCTTATTGCCACTGAAAAGCGATCTTTCCTGAATGATATCTATATTATCAGGCTGAATTTCTTTAAAGAGTTAGTTTATACGCTTACGTCTTCCCGAAAACTTTATTTAACGTCTAGTTTTAACGTACAGGTTTTAAGCTAATTCTCTGCTGTGTAACGTCACAATATAACCATCAATGCTAATTTTATGAGGACAATTCTGACAGTGGGGTTTAGAATGTTACAACCTAGAGAACGTATCAAACGTCAGAAAATTGCAAAATGACACACAGAATATATTAAAATGTGGCTAAACTCAGAAAGTGGCTATAGAAGTGAAAAGCATATGGCTAAAAAAGCCACTATTGGCTCTTTGTAAATTTTGTGACTAACGACGTTCTCAAAATGGCCAGATCTAGTCACAAAGTGGCTAAATTGGAAACCCTAGTGGCAATACGAAGCAACGTACGCACAACCATGCCATGGTACATAGGGTATGTGCCATTCACATTCCTCACATTCCAGTGAAGCAAGTGACAGAAATTCCTCGAAAGGCACGTACCTAGCGACACATGCTATGCATATGAAATGTACATTTCTCAAGTACCAGGTACGTAAACGATACATATGGAACTTAAATCTCACGTTCCTAGAATGTACCTGGTTGGGTGGGATGTATATATATATATAGATGGATAGATAGATAGATAGATATCGATATAGATACAGATATTCAATCTGTTAACACAGTAAGGCATTAATCCTATTGTAATAACACCTATCTACGTATATCCTACATACCATGCGTGTGAGAGTGAGATTTTGATAATGTCTTCGTAATAATAAATAGGGTTATTAAAGCGACTTGTTCCTGAATAGGATAAATTCGTTAACAAATTACCGCATAATGATTACTTTACTCTCGGCATCCATATGACATCTTATCATTATTTGTTTCTTGAGATTAATACTGACCCTGAATGTATTACTAACATTTTACAGTTTCTAGATTTAGTAGTTTTCTTGATAGAAATCGCATATATTCATGGGATGCTAAACTGATTCTAAGCGATTGCTTTTCGAAATTTCTTACTGTTTTCCTCTACGGCTAGAAACATCAGAAATGTACTCTTTAGTTGTACTTTTACTTGTATTTTACATGACACGCTGAATCCATTGGAAAAGGTCAAATTGTCATTAAGAGTTACTGTTTTTTTTCTTATGGTATAAACGTTGTTATGAAGAGAGAATTAACAAAGGCAACATAATATACTTTAAAGACAATGAATTCATTCCCAGAAGCAATATATATTTTACAGTTTCTGATCTATGGAGATCAATATTGAAACGGAAAGTACTGACAAGGTTGAAGATGATACATTGGCATGGAAAGTATAATTTATTCCAGTAACACTTTTCCCTACATATTCTTTTTGATGCTATCCGTATGTTGAATTGAACAGTAACACGCTCAATGTCACTTTCTTCAAGTTCATATCAGTTGGCACAAAATGATGGACTCAAAAAGAAAATGTCCAAATCCATAGTTTACAGTATCAGAAAAAAAAGCATCGGTTTTCAAAGAGTTTTGGAACAGAATTAGAACGCATTTCATGATGGGTTTTTATTCATATCCTTTTAAGATGTATTTTACGGGATTTGTGTCTTAAATATTTAAGTCAAAAGTAGTGTATTATTTATTCATTAACCTTTCATTGAAATACACATACTAAAATGTATGGTATTCAAATATTTCCTATAAAAACCATTTTCGTTGTGCGAAGAACTGATATTTTCTACACTATATATATATATATATATATATATATATATATATATATATATATATATATATATATATATATATCCGTACGTATGTGCGAGCGATAGTAAAATGTAACCATATATATTCATTTTTATTTGTGAACATTGAAGCTAATTATCCAAAAAAAATTGAAGTAGACAAGCATAAAATGATTTTTTTCTTTTGACTCATAAATATTGATGAAACTGTTAAATGGCAGAGTTGTTTTGCGAATCTTTTTGTTACAAAACATAATTCCCAGCCAGATGTGGTGATAAATCACTTTAAGACATGTGATGTATGTCGAATTTCAAACTTAAGTTCTCTGCCAGCGAATATTAACTCCAATATTGGAGTTATATAAAGAGCATGCTTAAAGTTTAGATACATATGTGAAATAGCCTTACAGCACTGAAGCGTATCACGTTTGAAAGCGTTTGTTTTGTAGGGGTGAAATGTACAACTGTATGACTGAGGGATTGTTTGCTTCAAGATGCTATACGTTGGGTGTTTTCAAGTTGAACCTGTCAGTTCGCAACAGTGGACCACCAGCGTCGCGATCAAGGTGCAATGAACTTCTGCAGTTGAAGTAGAGTTTAACGCAAGAACAGTTTTTTTGTTTTGTTTTAAGGTCTCCACATTTCTGAGCATTTGCATGTTACTTTTTGACTTCTTATAGAATCTTTGCGTCTACCGTTATTGTCTCTCTTTAAGGTTTATTCCAGTTTATCTATCTCTTCTGCTCGACTATTATTCCTCAGCAGGTTCAGGTATGGTATGGTATCTAATGCTATTGTGCATTCCCCCCCTTGTCAGTCTGAAAGCTCAGATAAAGCACTAATTAATGGTGTAATTGGAGATAACAGAACTGACAAGTTGCGCCCAGGATTTTGTAAATATTGAATTTGGTAGAGCATATAGTACAGAATCTGACTTGTGTTGCGTAAAAATAAAATTGAGAATGTACAAAGGAAACAAATTGTGATGTCGAAGGGGTTTAAAATCGTGAGAAGGGAGTAACTTTTAATATTGGTTAATCTACTCACACATAGTTATAAATCTTGGTGTTTCCTCCTCGACGATTCTTCCAGTGGATTGTTGTCAGTCCATCCTTTTGTATGGTCTACCGGGTGCCCAGGTAGTCGTGTCTGCAAAGGTCTGCAAAGGTTTGCAAAACCCGAGCAGGGAACCTAGCGTTGCGAAATAGTAAATTTAATCAAAATCAAAATCGCTATTTAAGGAATTGTCCATTATAGTTGATAGCTATAACGCCAGCTAAGACAAGATGCTATATATGTTAGAGGAAGGTAAATTTCTCGTAACTCGGAATTGTAGCTCGTGCTCCTACATGTTGAATTATCTCTCATACGATCCGGACTACCTCTTCCCAAAAGTGTCTCAATGGTTTTCTTCGATGTCCCTTCCGGGTTAATATCCTTGGTCGTTGACTATTACTTGAGTCTCGATGAAAAGTGTGTGCTCATAGATTAACCAAAGGTTAGGTGGTGATAGGAATGTTGACAAGGAAACAATCTGTCGTTTTTATTGATTAAGAAATTACATGTGTTGAAGGAATTAACGAAAAGCAAGAAAACTTCATTGTAAGAAATGTAAATGAACTTACAAGAAAAGAAAAATGATTCAACTTTAAATAAACGATTATCCTTTTTATTGCATGGAATTTTAAAATGAAATGTCTCAAAGTCCAAAATAAAATCTTCATTATGTGTCCAAATACAAATAACTTCACACTATAAGCCTTGTCCTTTTATATACACTTTTTATTCACTCTTTATTTATTTTACCTAAATGATATTTTTGTTTACAAAAATGGATAATCGAGTAAAAGAATATTACAATTTACACATAAAATAAAAATTATCTTTCCCACTTGTCGTTCATTACAATATTTCATCGTTGGCAATATTTTTGGCTGATTCCTCTACCACCACCAAAATTAAACTTAAAAAGATATACATTAATAATAAAATAGGATCAAAAGACACAGTACCAACATACTGCATATTGGTTTTGTAAAAGTTTCTTCTGGTTTTTAAATGTTTATTACTTTTTTATATTAATATGATTTTTTCCTTCTTGAGGTCCTATCAAATATTCAGAAAACACACAAACAATATATGACATTACCACTAAACACAAAATAAATGTAGCGTATTTCCATCCTGTGTTTCGTACCAGGATGTTTTTTATTATCAGAGACCAGAATTCTATTTGTTAAAGCTTTTTAAATCTTGTATGTTATGGTCTCTCTTACTTATTTTTTTCAATTCTTCTATTCCACATCTTTCCCACTATATGCTTTGTCAGTTCTTGGAATTTATGTAGCATTATTTTATCCTATCTGATGTTTTCCCATGTATTATTTTTGAGTTCATCTCTAATATTTATTATATCTTCCGTTGTTGTCATTTGCACATAAGTCCATGTAATCCATACTACATCTGTGGGTGTCTGTGACATTCCACAGGTACATGTCTGATCGTCTTCTATATAATATCCTATATGAATATGACATTAAAAGACCATGCCCAAAAAGTGTCTCTATGGTCTCCTTGTTTAGGCTTGGCATCTGTTAGCTTATTTCATCTCTTGGTTGGTATATTCCGCTGGAAAGCCATGTATTATGAAAAACGTTTTGCAGGTTTCTCTTGGTCATTATTTTATCCATGGCTGCATTTGTAACAGTCTCCGCAATTAATGTATTTTCTCTTTATTCTTTCCTTTCATCGCTGTTACTTCTTTTCTTTTAGTGGGATTTAGTACTTTGACAATAATAGCCTTAACTGTGGTAATATTTTCATTTTCGTTTGATTTCACGAGCAATACAGGTTTATTTCTAGTGTGATATCAATCATTTACAGTGCAGTATCGAGATCATTACAAAGGTATTTCTACGTCTGCCCTTTATGAGCAACAATTTTTAACTTTTCTTCGAAATTAAACCCGCCCAACTGAGCCTGAGAGAGGATCGTCCCTCTGAGCTCCCTATCCTAGATTAAAATATCATACGAATAGCAATATAGGTAAAAGATGATTGACACATACGAGGAAATGCAGTGCCTACGGTGAAGAGTTTATCAACTGCATCAAAACACGTAACAAAACGTTATGTCGTTAATCTCAAGCCTTGTGGTTGCTGGGTTCCTTATGTACCCTTGCCTGGACAAAACAGGAGTACGAAGGTTTGTTATAATTTAGCTCACTTCGCTTTGAAGCAAGTAAAGATACTACCGCAGCGCTGACAACGCGCATAATCATGAAATTGTAATATTTCACAAAACTCGTATTAAAAATTATTTAGTCATGGGTTTTAAAAGCTAAGGTGTGTGTCGATACTTGTGGTAACTATTTTGAGAAATTATGAAAGATACTGTGTGAATATTTTTTTAAATGTGGATGGAGAAATTTCAGACAGAAATATATTACCACTAATCTCTTCCGATACTAGTTAGTTTGTTCCATCATTTACTCTTTAAATTATCTATGAGATCTTATAGATTGTGTACAAATTCTGCCCTAAATACTTTATTAAAATTTAGGCCATAACATTGGTTGAATACTGACAACGCGCACTGTAAAGCAGAGCATGGACCATTCAATTTGTGTAATTTGGAGTATCTTTCTGCTATTTCAACATTATACAATTACTTATTTAATTAGAGCATTAGAGCAACAGGAAATAAACTCCTGGTAAATTGAGTTCCTGAAAGAAGATCTTTCTTAAATAGTTTTTCTTTTCTCTTTGATTTCATTGCCATGTGAACACGTGAATATGTCGTTAACGAATAAATTGAACTTTAATCACCTTCGTAGTCGCCAAATTATAATCAATAATTAAGATAACTGAAACAAAATCTTGTTTCTAATTTGTTGCTAGAACGAATCTAAAATGGAGAAACCTAACTAAATGTGAAAAGTACTACAAGTTGTGAGGGATGGTATTAAAAAGAAAATTATAAATTAACGTAGTTATTCACACGTCCTTCCACGTGAGACTGATGGCGCTCAACTCGGAAGCTCACATGCTTCCTCTGTACAGATCACATGTCACCGTGACTTTAAATTATAAATGAGACCTTACATTTTATAAGAAATACATCATTAAATATAGTCGTAATAAAGCAAGTCGCAGTAAAGTGTTGATATATTCCTAATATAATTTTCTTATCGATTACGTTTTTACAACACACTATAATGTGTTTCATTTCAGTCAAAGAAACTGTAATAGTTGTTTTCATTCATACACTTCGATGATTTTCATATTATTTTTATTTATTTATTTACTTATTTAACAAGCACCAGATACAGCTCAGAGGCCATTTTACACTGGATAACAACAACAACAACAACAATGGAAAGGATTTGGGAAGTTATCGGACAGGGCATGTTTACTAGGTACAATCCCGGCATTTGCCTGGTAGGACTGAGGGAAACCATGGAAAACCTCAGTCAGGATGGTCGGCAGAGGGATTAGAACCCACGACCTCCCGAATGCGAAATCAACATTCTACCACTTGAGCTACTTCGCTCGGTATTTTCATGAAAGAGAAATATTACAGAGAAAGAGAAATCTACTCTTATTAAAATATCTAGAAATTAAAACGTCTCTTTTATTAAAATCTTTAGAAATTAAAATAACTACTTTTCACGGTAGTTACATTTATTTCTCTAAACATTCGAATCTACTGACACGAACGTATAGTCAATATCATTTAATTGTTAATATAATTTATATTTTGGGGGTAACATAATGTTCTTTGTCAAAAGTGCTAACATTTTCAGAAAGAAATGTGTGCTTCATAAGCCTAATGTGTTTTTGGATAATGCATAATATAATGGGTTAATGTTGATCGTATGTTCTACTATTAATGTTCTTTGTCATAAGTTCTTCATAATACTTCATTTTTGTAGCAATTTGATAACTGAGAACATACACAAAACGTCGCTTAAGAAATATAATCCATTCCAACTTGCACATTTGTATTATACTGGAAATAATTCAAAGGTATGTATTTTATATTGTTTATAGAAACTACAAAAGTTTAGTAATGCCACTCTAAAAAAGAATAATCCAAGAGTTCTGTATTGATATATTACTATTTTTAAAGAACGTGATATTGTTTATACCTGCCTGAAGAATTAAAACTTTCGATTGCAAATTCTTGGTTCAATTTTATGATGATATAATTTTTATATATGATGAGTGGCAAGGATATTGTTTTGCCGTTGAAACCGCTTTCTGCGAGGTTATAAGAAATGCGTGAAACAAACATTTTAATGTTATTTTGTATACTTGAACGGAAAGATTAAATTCTCTGAATGAACGGAAAATATACTAGAATAATGTTCCAATATTAGCTCATTAAGATAATGGAGATATATGGCAATTTGAGGCAAATGATTGTGAAATGTGACTTTTAACATTCACGCACCGAAATTCAAACGTAGAAAGATGCATACACTATGGGTGTTTCGAGTTCAGAAAATCAGGTTGGAGATTTAAATAAATTATCTTTTTATCATCACTGATAAAAGCAAAGGCCATATTTTTAGACATTACCCATTTTAATGAAATCAGTTTGAATGGTGGCCTATCTGATTCTGTTCTCAATACCCTAACTGCTTGAACGTATTATTAAGTGCAAACGATCCGAATTTGTAAGCAACTGCTAAAACTATATTTTCATTATAAAAAATAAAATTATCATGTATGGAAAATCCGGGATACGTGATTGAGAACACAAAGGATGGAGCAAATTGTAAAGTGTGTGTGCCTTGCGCATAATAGTTATTTCAGGAATTATAACACTTGTTTTTAAATTTTATAAGTTCATTGAAGTTGCGTATAGATTCATATTGCTAACGCATTTTGTTAATTAGAAAAGTAAGAACGTATGTTACCTTTTTTGTTTGGACATTTTTTTACATAATGTATGAGATAGGTGGATATTATGTACTTTCTATAAATACATAATACATAAGTTATTTAGATCTACTATCTATCTTCAAAAATAAATTTATATTGGAATCAAAGAACATATCATGTACTGAAAATAAAAAAGGAAATTTTTATTGAATTGCTCTACTGTTAGTAAAATGAAAATGCTATTATAATGGTAGAATATTAATGGAAGATAATTTTACAACAAAAATTTTAACATATTTCTTTCAAATCTTATTTATTATTATTATTATTATTATTATTATTATTATTATTATTATTATTATTATTATTAGTAGTAGTAGTAGTAGTAGTAGTAGAAGTAGTAGTAGTAGTAGTAGTAGTAATAAACAAAATATATTCCATTATTTCAAAGTTGGTTTTAGATTAGATATTTCTTATTGAAAATTTAAACTAAACGAACTAGCGTTTGAGCCTCAAAAAATCGGTAATTTTATGATGAAACATGTATTTATTCTAATTACATATATAACTAGCAATATCAATGAAGAGTTCTGTGCTTAAAATTTGAATTCTCTAATAAGGTAGCCTATTCTTTAGTGTGATCCCAGACAACACGTACCTGTACGGCACATGTGCACTTTCCATGCATAAGCCGTACATATGCACATGTTCATTTGTGTGGATGATGCATACATACATAACCCGTGCTTAAGCCGTACATGTGAATTTGCGTGGATGAAGCACACATACAGAACCCGGGCAAACACACATGTGCATTTCCGTGGATGAAGCACACGCACATAACCCGTGATTAAGTCGTGCATGTATACATGTGCACCTGCATGGATGAAACACACATTTATATAACCCGTGCTTAAGCCGTTATGTGCACATGTACATTTGCGTAGATGAAACACACCCACATAACCCGTGATTGAGTCGTGCATGTGCACATGTGCACTTGCATGGATGAAACACACATTTATATAATCCGTGGCTAAGCCGTTACATGCACATGCGCATTTGTGTGGATGCTGCACACGTACATAACCCGTGATTAAGAAGTGCACGTGCACATGTGCATTTCCATGGATGAAAAACATTATATAACACGCGCTTAAGCCGCTATATGCACGTGTGCATTTGTGTAGAATAGGCACACGTACATACCCAGTGATTAACAAGTGCATGTACACATGTGCACTTGCATGGATAAAGCACACACTTACATAACCCGTGCTTAAGCCGTTATGTACACATGTGCATGTGCGTAGATGAAACACACGCACATAGCCTGTGATTAAGAAGTGCACGTGCACATGTGCATTAGCATGGATGAAACACACATTTATATAACCCGTGCATAAGCCGTGATATGCACATGTGCATTTGCGTGGATGAAGCACACGCACATAATCCGTGACTAAGTCATGCATGTGCACATGTGCAATTGCATGGATGAAGCACACATGTATATAACCCGTGCTTAAGCTGTTTCGTGCATATGTGCATTTGTGTAGAATAGGCACACGTACATAACCAGTGATTAACAAGTGCATGTACACATGTGCACTTGCATGGATAAAGCACACACTTACATAACCCGTGCTTAAGCCGTTATGTACACATGTGCATTTGCGTAGATGAAACACACGCACATAACCCGTGATTAAGAAGTGCACGTGCACATGTGCATTAGCATGGATGAAACACACATTTATATAACCCGTGCATAAGCCGTGATATGCACATGTGCATTTGCGTGGATGAAGCACACGCACATAATCCGTGACTAAGTCATGCATGTGCACATGTGCAATTGCATGGATGAAGCACACATGTATATAACCCGTGCTTAAGCTGTTTCGTGCATATGTGCATTTGTGTAGAATAGGCACACGTACATAACCAGTGATTAACAAGTGCATGTACACATGTGCACTTGCATGGATAAAGCACACACTTACATAACCCGTGCTTAAGCCGTTATGTACACATGTGCATTTGCGTAGATGAAACACACGCACATAACCCGTGATTAAGAAGTGCACGTGCACATGTGCATTAGCATGGATGAAACACACATTTATATAACCCGTGTTTAAGCCGTTTCGTGCATATGTGCATTTCCGTAGAATAGGCACACGTACATAACCAGTGGTTAAGAAGTGCACGTGCACATGTGCACTAGCATGGATGAAAAACGCATTTATATAACCCGTCATTAAGCCGTTATATGCACATGTGCATTTGTGTAGATGAGGCATACGTACATAACCCGTGATTAAGAAGTGCACGTGCACATGTGCATTATCATGGATGAAGCACAGATTTGTATATCACGTGCTTAAGCCGTTATATGCACATATGCATTGTGTGGATGATGCACACGTACATAGCCCGTGATTGAGAAGTGCATGTGCACATGTGCATTACCATGGATGAAACACACATTTATATAACCCGTGCATAAGCCGTGATATGCACATGTGCATTTGCGTAGATGAAGCGCACGCACATAACATGTGACTAAGTCATGTATGTGCACATGTTCACTTGCATGGATGAAGCACACATTTATATAACCCGTGTTTAAGCCGTTTCGTGCATATGTGCATTTCCGTAGAATAGGCACACGTACATAACCAGTGGTTAAGAAGTGCACGTGCACATGTGCACTAGCATGGATGAAAAACGCATTTATATAACCCGTCATTAAGCCGTTATATGCACATGTGCATTTGTGTAGATGAGGCATACGTACATAACCCGTGATTAAGAAGTGCACGTGCACATGTGCATTATCATGGATGAAGCACAGATTTGTATATCACGTGCTTAAGCCGTTATATGCACATATGCATTGTGTGGATGATGCACACGTACATAACGCGTGATTGAGAAGTGCATGTGCACATGTGCATTACCATGGATGAAACACACATTTATATAACCCGTGCATAAGCCGTGATATGCACATGTGCATTTGCGTAGATGAAGCGCACGCACATAACATGTGACTAAGTCATGTATGTGCACATGTTCACTTGCATGGATGAAACACACATTTATATAACCCGTGTTTAAGCCGTTTCGTGCATATGTGCATTTCCGTAGAATAGGCACACGTACATAACCAGTGGTTAAGAAGTGCACGTGCACATGTGCACTAGCATGGATGAAAAACGCATTTATATAACCCGTCATTAAGCCGTTATATGCACATGTGCATTTGCATAGATGAGGCACACGTACATAACCCGTGATTAAGAAGTGCACGTGCACATGTGCATTATCATGGATGAAGCTCAGATTTGTATATCTCGTGCTTAAGCCGTTATGTGCACATATGCAGTTGTGTGGATGATGCACACGCACATAACCCGTGATTAAGAAGTGCATGTGCACATGTGCATTAGCATGGATGAAGCACACATTTATATAACCTGTGCTTAAGCCGTTATGTACACATGTGCATTTGCGTGGATGCAGTACACATTTATATAACCCGTGCTTAAGCCGTTGTGTGCACATGTGCATTTGCACAGCTACTGCACATGTGTATGACACATTCGTAATACCGTGCAAGTGTATTTAGTTTCATTCTGCTAATATTTACATTAAATATGGCTATAGTATTTTTAATTGAAAGTTCAATTTTTTAAAAATTATTATATTACTCATTCTAAATAAACAATATAATGTAACCTGCATTTTTCGAAGGCTTAAGTACATTGGAATAATTATTCAATCAGATAAATCGACACGCTATAAATAGGCTCTCTCAGTAGCATAAAAAATGTGCAGTGTTCGCTTTGATGTAATAAATGACGTGAGAACCGAATAGACATGTGTCTGATTATATACATACAAAAAGATATGTAAATATAATAATCTTAATAAGATTATTATTGTTTGGAAGTAAAATATTATTTTTCTCTATTAGTTATTAATTTAATTTTTATTTCGAATCACGCATGCGCACTGGTTGGAGCTGTGTATTAGCCATGCACGGCGCGCTTATTTGTGTGGTCGGGTACGAGCTGTGGTGTGGTGGTGTTTGTCCAATGTTGTTGAAGGCGAAGAATTCAACATTATATTATAATCAGGTGAGTGATGAACTTAATTTTACTGTAATTTGTAAAATTTAATAAAGCACCCGTTTAAATAATAACACTGGTGTTAATGTTGCCGTATACACATGCATCCTGTTCTTCTCAAGCAGTATTTATTAGTTGACATTTTATGTTTTTGGAGGGGACATTGAAGCTATAGATATACATTGAAGGCACTGTCATGATTTGCATCTCTTTAAAGAAAGATCTGCAAGAGTCATTATCACGTAGTCCTTTTAACATGAAATAAATTATGCATACATAACCCTACATTTGAAAGGAGGTAGTGTTCCAACGGCAGAACCTCCGAGATAATTTACAATCAAATCAAGGTATGCTAGTATCATTACCAAATCCAGAATGGGAATTAGGGGTAATAGTTAAAATAGGGAAGGTTCTAGATTACTGGTCCCCCATATAGATTAGTAGCTGGGTAGGTTTCTTTCTGTACTAAGTTTATGCATTTAACTTATACAGTATTGCCGAGCGAGCGTTAGCGAGTGAAGGCGGGTTAGAACCCCGCAGGGCACGTTGTTTTCTGTCTTTATTACTGCTCAATGGGAAGGGACCAGTAATCAAGAACCTTGCCGTTAAAATAGAACCTGATCGTATGCATGTATTTTTCTTGAGCCATCTTTTAAGAAAGGTATAAAGGCATTACTCGAGCAAACGGTTCTATGAAATTTACACGCATTTATTGCATTTTCCGGTTTCTTTTTG
Source organism: Thermobia domestica (assembly GCF_964235325.1). Taxonomy (NCBI): domain Eukaryota; kingdom Metazoa; phylum Arthropoda; class Insecta; order Zygentoma; family Lepismatidae; genus Thermobia; species Thermobia domestica. The sequence goes on from NC_137471.1 coordinate 120,246,532, forward strand.
CAGAACATGCACTAAATGAGGAGCTAATGCATAATCCACGAACCAACTTGTCTAGGTGGCCACTAAAAAGCACGAATGCTATCTAACCGAATCAGGGCAGGAGCGCAGCAGGAGGCCCGAGCGGATCAAAGGGGTGCGTTCGTAGGGAGCAGGCGGGTCAGCAACAAGGGCATACGCATAAACGAGGATAGTGAAAACATACATTAAATATCTGCAATAATTTTTACCTTCAAAAGCACTTATATAATAGTAGTAATTCTTAATTTCAAAATGGCTTCACTGCTTTCCCGCGTACAAATGGTCTGCTGCGAGGAGAAATTCGTATGCTCTGAATTTTTACTTTTCTACACTTACCATGACGCTTGAAAAACTATAATACGACGCTCTTTATCACACGTATCGACGCTCTCTAATCGTATGCTTACATTATATCTATCGCAGTCGTCCATTGCTAACACGAACGGAACTTTCCCGCAGTTTATTTTCACCTTCTTCGCATTCTTGTATTCTTCCGCTTCAGTAAATAGTTACATGTAGAATACGTTCACTACCATTGAAAATGTATTTCAATATGATATCCACTGACAGAAATTACTTATATTTACACTCTGCTTCTTTTACGAAAAGTGTTTCACATCGTATTTTACCTATAAATTTTGTTTTCGGTAGAACCGCCTGCTCGAGTGAACCCATACAAGCATTTTTTTGAAGACCTTACTGCAACATGCAATATTTAAAAAGGATATCTGAATATAGATCGAATTGATTCAGGATATAGCTTAAGGGCAACTCTTTACTGTAGGTCTCACATGTAACATCTCCACTGTGACTTACTTCACAAAAGATAACTCTGCGAGGCAGGGTTGGTTTAAACCAGCTGGTTTTTCAGAAAAAAAAAATGGTTTAAACAAGAAAGAAAAAAAAAAGAAAAATGTTTAAATCGTGTGAACTTTATGGTGACGTTTCCACATATCAAACCATCCGCATTACGTTTATCTACTTTTCACCTTTTAATCGAGGGGTCCCGTGTTCAATTCTCGGTCCATCTTTCAGGTGTAAAGCAAGTAGCAATTCGAGGTGTCTCTTTAAGCGAAAGTCTTCTCCGTGATAACGTTGGTATTTCATAAGGAATTTAAGCCTAAACATACGAAATGAAACCAAGTTATATATTTCTACTTGTTTTATAAAGAAGCCAAGGCTGCTTAAACATATTGATAGAAATTGGCAAAATTTATCAACTGCCTACGTAGCTTCCAACATCAGCTTGGATTTCACTTTGTTTTAATTTTATTGAATATCTACATACCCAATTTTTAATTTAATACCTCAGTTTTAGCCTAGTGATTATGATATGTTTACCTTCAAATTTTACACACAAATACATTTAAATAACAGGATTTTCTCAATGGAGTTTCCCGATTTATATATATAATTCTGTATAATGTTTTTACTTGTGTAACTGTTTGTCTTTTAGTCCTTCTGAAATGACTCTTGACTAGGGATGGCCACAAAGTTCCGGTTCCAGAACCGGTTCTTAGGAACCGGTTTCAGACTTGGATCCGAAAGCCCCCAAAGACCCGTAAAGGAGCCACAAATTTCACCTTCAAAACACTGCAAAGAGGACCATGCGCTTGTGCTCTCCCCGCCCAAACTCTCTTGTGCCCCCAGAAAACAATTTTGGTCCACCAGTTTTTTTTGTTTTTATTTTGGTCCACCAGTGTTTTTTGTTTTTATTTTGGTCCACCAGTGAGTGTTTAGCCAAATGAGTTGGCCAATTTGCCTGTTTAACCATTAAGTTTGCCAGTTACCCAGTTAATTTAGCTAAATGAGACAAGCGGCCGCCACCTGGGTGCCTGCCTGTCGCTTCCACCATTTCATCTAGCACACTGTTCACAGCCTTCCAGCAGCTCGTGTTTAGTGTAGGGATCGTCACAAAGTTTCGGTTCCAGACCTGGATCCGAAAACCCAGTTCCAGAACCGGTTACAGACCTGGATCCGAAGAACCGGTTCCGGACCTGGATCCGAAAAACCGGTTGTTGAACCGGATCTTCTAGAACCGGATCCGTTCAGACCCGAAAAACTGTTCCAACAGGAACCGGTTCTGGCCATCCCTACTCTTGACAATTATAGCTATTAACAAGCAAGCTTATGTAAAGATCAGTACAACGTATTTTTATCAAGAGTCCTTCGTGAGTGAGTCGGCAATCACATTTGTGACCAGTTAACCCCGGTTTCGTGTCCAAATGGACAATTTCTCTTGGATGTCTTTGAAGCTAGAACAGCTGGGGGATAGCCCAGTGCCTAGAATAGATAACTTGGTTTCAAATTTTATGCCCGAATGCAATCTCTTTGTCAAACCAAGGACCATGGGAGGGGGACCTCTCATAATTTGTACGTGAGAGATACTGGCGACCATCATTTTTGTATTGGCGAGTGAGTCTGACTTTGAAATTTTGCGCCCTGTTGTCTGTTATGCTATTGTCATTTCTCTCTCTCTCTCTCTCTCTCTCTCTCTCTCTCTCTCTCTCTCTCTCTGTAATAATGCACGAAATTTGCACTTCACAAAAAAATCAAAGCTCTGTTCAGTCATGTCTTTAACCCGTTATGTAGATTCTTACAAAAAATAAAGTAGTACGAGAAAAAGCACAATCTTATCAAAAAAGAGCTGAGTTTGAATGATTTATGAGTGTTATCTAGTTAGGATATTTTTTCCTTCACTGCTATTAAATTTTTCATAGTCACTTATGAATCTTTGTAAATAGTGAATTGAAAAAATGAAATGAAATCTTTGAGTTTTACGTCCCACGATTATGCCGGTTAGGCTAAAGGAGACGGTGATAATGAGAGATGAGTAAAATGGTGGAATGAAGAAAGTGGGAGAAAACGGGAGTACCCCGAGAAAACCCACGAGCACGGTGTTTGTCCACCACAAAGCTCACTTGGCGGGGGCTGGGATCGAACCCGGGACCCCAAGCACCAGAGGTGAACGCTCTACCACTGAGCCACCGCGCCTCCCAAATATTGAATTGAAACTAAATTGTCCACAATAATGTAAATGGATTGTGTGTGCTAGATTTGACTTTAAAACTTGTTTTGAGAACACACAAAATTTAAATTTGAGCATATTACAAATGTGATTTGACGCGAAATAACTGTGTAGTAATATGTAAGAAAGATATGGTAAAAATTGAAGTGTTTTCTTTCATAATACTTTCATTTTCTTAAATGTGGGAAACTAGGTCGTATCTACATACTATAATTTTTCCGCTATTTTTGGAAACTAATAGGAAGTTTTTAATTATGTATACGACAAACGCCATGAGATATTTATTATTTGTCCACACGGGCCAGTTAATTTATATATATTAGTATGGCGCTAAATACGTTGTACAACTGTTAGGTGTTACACTACCGAAAACGTGAGAAAATTAACTTTAAGGATCCATGGCTCCAGTACTATGGGACCAATCGTGGTCGGGTCAAAGCGTCACATAGGAACTAGTATGTGTCCTATCCAAATATCCACGTTTCAGAATCGTGCGGCATTTGCGCATCAATTTCTGTAGAGACAGTTGATTAGTACTTCAAATTTCCGGAGCATTTCCGAAATGCCTCTCTAAGCTTTAATGCGCAAATGCCGCACGATTCTGAAACATGGATATTTGAATAACGCACACACTAGTTCCTAAGTGATGTTATGCAGGGCTCCCAGCTGTCCTCTTTTTTCTATTTTTTCTTATTTGTTTGGAAATGTGTGTATATTTGTCCTATATTTTAATCTTCTCCTATATTTCCTATATTTTTAGTGATTGCATTATTAAAAATACAAGCCAAAGACAGTTCCAGTGATGATTTAAGTTGCTACATATTAGCAATATGCTAAATAAGTCATAGCATTTTTTAAGGGACAAGTCACTAATCCTCACTATTACTTTTTTTAAAAAAATTTGCTCTTTACTATCCTCCTCTGTTCATTTTTTTTTCTGTTTCCTATGTGCTTATTCTTCCTCAATGAAGCTTAGCTGAGGAACCTTACCGTGCTCCAGACTCTTGTAACGCAAGCTGTGTTAGCATTTTCTTTCAGCAGTGTGTGCAGCAGTATTGTTTCGGCATTAAGGTGTGTTGGTATTCACCAACATATCCCAACGTCTTCCAATATTGCTGTACATAATATGCAAGGTCCACACGCGTCCTGGAAACCCTGGAAATAAAAGTGTTTCGTAAAAACGTCCTGAAAAGGTCACGGAAAACGTCCTGACGAGAACTTTCTGGAACTTCAAGATTTCCATTGAAAGTCAATGAAAATCCTCAATGTTGTTAGAAGCTCTGTTGTATCTTTTCTAGAGCACAAAGGTGAAAAATCCAGGAGTCTGAAATAGTTACCTATAATGAGCAACCAAGACAATATTACGTGAGTAGACATTTATAGACTTTATAACATTTCAGAAAATAAATTGTTTTCACAGAAATTAGTTATGTAGCGCTCCCTAGCAGAATGCTCCCGATTTTTGGTGACTGAATTTGATCTAACTTTGACCTAAGTTTTCCGGAGATACATAGATTATCTCCACTTTATAGGTTCAGATTCGCGTACATCCTGTATGAGATTTACCATTGTTATTTTTTTTCCTACTAGATAGCACCATTAATACTCCTCATTGTGAATATAAACAACTAAAAGTAGTACTGATGGCACAGTCCGTCAATCTTCTATTTCAGTGTTCTAACTTATTAAATTAAAAAAAAAAAAAAAAAAAAAAAAAAAATCGTCGCTTTGCATGAGTAAGGTTGTGCATTTACGAAATACATATTTTTCTGAAGTCATGGCAATTGTATTAATTTGAAAGGGATGTTTGTATGATACTTTTTATATTGCTACTCTCACTATTTCACTGTAATAATAGAATATTGAGTGTCTGTTATTTATCTTATTGTGCTCTGAAATTAAACTTCACTTTCTGCTCACTTTTATATTGACTGTTCGCTTCTATATTCATGTGTAAGACAAAAACTTGACATTTACAACATTGGTGCTGAATACTAAATTGTCGTAAGAGTTGACATTTTGAAGTTATTAAATACGTTTCATCCGTATGCATGTTTTTTTCTATAAGTTAAATTGTGTAAAAAGTTTTCAACAACTAAGAATGTATGTGTATATTGACTATGTATATGTATAATTTTATCAAATTTGCAGAATTAAGACACATTCAAAAAGTCACACATTAAAGAATTATCTTCTTTAGCGATCATGGGAACTCGGATAGTACTACATTCCTCCACATGCTCTACGAAGTAAAAACAGTGGAGTTGGCAAAAAATGTAATGCATTTCCTAGGTTGGTTTCTTCAGCAAACAAACGAAAGTAACATTGAAAAAAAAACTACCAATAACATTGATTGTTTAAAAGTAAGATGTATTAATCTATCCAAATTGGATCCTAGTTTTCATCAGATTTGCTGATTTATTTTTGCCACCACATTTCACATCATATAAAAGATATGTAACCTTGGCAGATAACTTAATCACAAGAAATAATTTATGGTGATTATTTGCTCTAACATTAACTAAATATTGAAAAATATTATTTATATGCATGAAATTTTTTCGCTGCATTAACACAGCACAATCGATACAATGTTACTTTCAGTTTCAAATGTTGGCGAGTGGTGGAAAAACTCCAAAACAACTAGCACAGAATATTCTTCGTCGTGTCGTGGTGGATGAAGTTGCTGAGCTGTATAGCCTCACAGGAAAGTCGGGAATAAATTGTGTGAGGAAGCTGTCGTTTGTGGAGACACAAACCTACAAGTTTATTGTTGGTAAGATTTTTTTGTGCATTTTTTTTTTTAATCGTGATCGCATTGTCTTCAATGCTTGATAGTTTATAGGGTGTTTATTGGGAAAGGGCAATAATTAGGTTGTGCTCAAGCATGTCCAGAACAAGAAGTCCATATAAACTTTGTTTCAGGGATATTACTATACGAATTTGGTACATGTGGACAAGGAAATGTGTACATTGGAGTTACGTTGAAACAGTTTCATTAATTTTATGTTCCCGCTGTTATTTACCAACACTGTACACCTTTTCTTTCAACCACCCATACAGTAGCCCAAGGGTGTTAGAACAGGTGCCTAGGTGGCCATTAGACTAGCCCAAAACATCCAATCCAACGACTAGTATTTTGCGTGAAGGCACTGGGTGATAGTCGAGTGAAAACGGTTCACCGTCCATTTGGTATCACATGATGCGTAGAAAGAATACTATCCTCCAAATACGGAGGGAAAGTATTTTGCAAAAGATGAAGGTATGGTGCACTGTCAACACGAAAGTTCCATCTGGTAACTGTTCGCATGAAGCATGTTGGTTTTCCGCGGACCATTGGTGCCAATTATGAGTAGTGTTAATCCTGTAGTATCCTCCTCAGTCCTCTTTACATTAGTTACCATTCTCGTGTCTTATAGTATCACAGTACGCATTTCAACATAATTGCAGTGTACCCTTGTCACCATGCATTAAACTTCATGTAGTGATATATCTGAAACAAAGGTTTAAAACGTATATGTTTATGTAAACTTGATTGTTGTAGTCGACAAATCTGACCGCCTCTCAAATTATTGACCTTTCCTCCTGAAGCACCCTGTATATTGTTTCTTTTTAAGTAACAAATTGTTCTTTGATATAAAATATACTGTTTTGCAATAGAATGTAAGTTGAGTGTTTGTAGTAACACAGACCCCACCAAAAACAAAACAAACAGAAGAAAAGTGAGATGAGTACAGTTATGTTTAATTATTTCAATAAGTGAGGAATTTTTAATTTGATAGGTTCTTTTTCTGGCGTTAGTAGAAGCCATAAAATTCTACTATATTTACTCAATTATACCGCTGAATTGTTCCAAATTTTATTACCTTAAAACAATGATTCTCATTATAAACAATAATTTTGAAAGGCATGTGAAACATGGCCGTTGGTTCAATTCCAGATCACACAAAATATTTCCAATCCTCTCCCCACATTATTTAAACTTGTAAGACGAAAATATCATACGTCGTATATGCTTTGTAATGACTGCACTTTTTTATTTACTTAAAAAGTCACTGACAATTGCTGCAAATGATAAAAATGTCAATTAGATTGAGAGGGGAGTCATTGGTGTGGTGAGTGACTCACTGCTGGGAATGACAATTTCAGTAATCTTCAATACAGAGAGGCAGTGGGAGGGGGGGAAAATCGGAGCATAAACTTCTCTGTATGCTGTATGCGAAATAGTTTTTCTTTATCTGTTCCGTATAAAAATTGCGTGAAGTATTATACTCTCGTAAATACAGCAAATATCTCATTACCAAGGTATCATTCAGACGGAAAAGGATTGCATACCAAAATTGTTGTTAGGGTTTCTCTTTCTCACTTTTGATGTTCTTATTTTAGGATTTAAGTTTACTAATGAATGTATAATTTCATATATATCAACATAGTCATATGTACATTTTTTTCTAGCATCTGCAAAGAAATTATATCCTGAGTGTTCGGAGGAGCAAATCAGGGAAGCGATAAGTGATTGGCTGCACCACGCCAAAACAAGGAGGTCACGAAGGTACGTATCACCTCTGATGTTTGGTTTTCATGTATTCGTAAGCCTTTATTTTAATATTTACATGCAATTTTGCAGCAGTTTTCAAAATAAGAACGGTTAACAAGTGGTCTCCAAGCTTTAAATTGTCACTATAATCTACATCAGAAGTCGGCAACAGGGCGGACATTTTTGCATACTTGGGACCTAGCGGGCAAGGAGGTGCGGAACTGTGCTTTTACCTTGAAATATGTGCGAGTAGCTAACGGAGTATAAAATGTGTTTGCTCTCGTAGGTAATTTATAAGCAGAAAAAAAAACCTTTGACGCAGTCATTCTTTCAACTTTATTCACTATAATTTATACGCACCTATTCTCAACGTGTATATTAACGCTCTCCAGCGGCGTTCTCATTTTCAAAGGGGACACTAGAACAAATCTGGCCGATTCGGGGGTGTTTGAGATTTCATGATCTTTAAGACTTTTTTCTTATTCTGCGAGAACGATTATGTATTTTACAAACTATTAGAAATTTGTAGACTTATATGACACAAACAAACTTTTTCTTTTTTTTTTTTAAAGGTTAATATCGACGGAAAAGAGAGGAACATTTCATTTTTTTTTCGTCTTGTACAGTGTTCAATATAAATATCGCAACTCGACTACAGTTTTAAGATTTTATCTTATGCAATACATTTGAAATCAATGTTCTGCAGGTTGCTGCATAATCAATCTAACCTTAAACTAACGCCTGATAGGCAGGTAACCAGCGAAATATTGATTTCAAATGCATAAATTAAAGTATTGTACTACTATAGAGTTGCGATATTTATGTGGAACACTGTACCACCTGATGATAAAAAGAAATTGACTCATTGATAGTAAAAGAAATGTTTCTTAAGAATCTTACTAGTATTGTTTAAATTCAAAATGTACATTATATTAGTTGAAAAAAAGAAGAAACCTTTACGTCAGGATTGCAACGCTGAGTTAGGAAGGAGGATAATCCGATGTCCCGTCATTGCACTATTCGATTTACAGGCACGCAGACAGAGAATATGGATTTTGCCGATCGCTTATCTAGGATATAGGATCTTTTTTTCTTACACAAATTTGCCACTGTGTTTTTGCATATTTTGGGTTAAATTTTAAGCAGTACTTAGTCTTCCAGTGTCTCAGTATCTAGTAACATGACTTGAAATATGAATATCTAAAAAAATTTATTAATAATGCCATTGTACTTGATAGCAATAAGATTTATAAATTTGTTTCACTGTGAGTCATATAAGTCAGGGGCGCACTGACAGGAAGTCCGTCGGATCTGAACCCCTATAACGTTTAATTTGTATGAAAATGAATATAATTTCAAGGGCAGGTACGTAACTTATTTGCATTTCATACTCTAAACCATCCTCGGCCGCTCGCAGAGAGGAATACAGAGTGCACTACTGTATATACTTCTGCCTATCTTGCATAACGTGGTAGAGATCAGCCAGTTATATACAATTGATAATATGGAAAAGGCAACGTTTTTATTGGTTGTTCATGCCACAAAAATAAATCTTTTTCATCTTGCTTGCTTCTCTGAATATTGTTTCTTACTTTCAACCCACTTCCCGTAGCTTACGTAACATAAAACTTCCATTTGTGCTAGATTTTTCTTCGTTATGCGTTGCCTCACAGCTTTCGTCTTCATTTTGAACTTTTCAGAAGGCATTCGAAGTGTAGTGTTTCGATCATCCGTGAACATTCACCTCAATTTCTCTACCAAATTCACTTCTCATAGTTCTTACTGCATCCAGTCTTGAGTTTATTCTCATCCTTCACTGTCCGTACGAATGAGCACGGGGTGAACAAGCATGCTCATACATTTACTCCTGTTGTAATAACTCAGTTTTACGTGTACTTAAACCCACACTTGTCAATGTCATTCAAGGTCAGTGCATTTAGTACCATTTACTCATGAGATGTTCTACCAGTGTTTTCAACACACGTTTGCACAGGATTGCCACCTGTCGATAAAAAGCCAGCCTCGTTTTCAAATTGCTAATTTAAATACTCTTACTGGAATTGATTCAATACCCTAAGAAATCTTATTTAAGAGATGCTGATGGTGGTGATTTATTGAGCTTAAATGGTAGTCTTTAGCTTTGTTTCTGGAGAAAATGGTATGGCATGTATAATTTGGATGGACCATATTTAAATTCTTAATCTCAAACTATGCTAAGAATATGACTGTGATTTAGTTTAAATAGATTGATTTAGTGTCTGCACTTACTGTATTACTTTTAAAACTTCTCTTTACAGGATGCAGAGGACTGAGGCCAAGGATTTATCGGAGAAAGTAAATTAAAAGAAAGAAAAAAAAACTACAACCATCTTGTAGATTACTTTTTATATTTAATAAGAAATAAATGTATAGATATATATATAATCAGTTGTTATCAATGTTGTAATACCTACTATTTCCATAAAATTACAGCGGAGTTGCACCAAGTTACGGTTAATAGAATATATAAACATTTTTGCACTTGGATTTTGTTTAAAATCTAGTTTCACTTGTGATTGAGTTGAGGCCACTTTGCTTTATCAAGCATATATTTTAAATCTGAAATAGCTCCATGATGGCTTTTGATGAAATCATACTATGTAAAAGCTATGTTGACAAACCAAGCACTGTATTAAAAGAAAAAAATATATATGCAAACCACAACTGTTTATAAGTTCAGAACCTAATTATTCAGACAAGTATGAGTTTTTTCTTTCTTAATATTTTCAGTATCATATATAGGGGTCGGAAGTTAAAGATAGTTTTTCCCAAGTGCCCGAAGGTAAGAGGAACACCATAATATATGTTAATTTCGGGTCATTTTAGGCCAGAAAATGCTTAGTTTTAAGTCATATTTGGCTTATTGGTCCCCATTTCCCTTTAAGTCTTAACAGCTGGTTTTGGTACTTGACCTTTTTTCAACTACAGTTTTGCTGCCCATTCTCAATTAGAAACTCTTAAACATAGTTTTCTGTAATAATCTCTGACAATAGGAACCCTTGAATGACTGGAGCAGGTATAGTAGGTATGACCAGACAGTAGATGCTTGTGAGGATTGTCCTCCAAGTAGTTCAAAATGAACAGCAGAAACAGGGCGACGAAAATGCAAATTTGCAATTTTTTTTCTGTTCAACATATCACCAGAATTGTGTATTATTTAAATATTATACACATTAAGTGTATCATTATTGATTTTATCATATTTTAAGTATTTTTTTCCAAATTTAGGTCATTTTCTTAATATGTTTAGGCTTTTTAAAAATTTTTTTAGGTAAGGTCTTCAACTTCCAGGCCCTAATGGTACGATACCCAATATGCTGCATAGCAAAATGAAAAGTCTATAATGATATATGTGTAGGAAGAAAGAAAAATATTGTCTAAATGCTCGTGACAGTGGTTTGTTAATATATACGCTACTGATAAACAAAGTTTCGTCAGAGTACCATATTGTCTCGTCTTCAGGTGACGAGAATATGCTGTAGCTGCCTTTTGAGGGGGGGGGATTGGAATATAGAACTTTGGGATTACTGGCCTGGAACGTTAATGGTGCGGTAGAGTGGTGCACGAGTCAGTAATTTTGGGTAAGTATATAATTGCTTTTTCGTTACATGTAACTCTGTTACTTTTCAAGAAGACGTTTACAATGTTGTATTTGAACTGCGTAAGGCACCAAATATATAAACTCCTTTTTTTTCGTTGTATCTCTAATATGCTTTTACATCACCTCTACACTACGAGGAAATCACCTGTGTCCTACATGAAAATCCTCTCGGTACTGCGTGTAAATCAAATGTGCGGAAGGTGTAAATCACTTGTGCAGGACGTGTGCATGGTAGGTATTGCTCATCCGAAGATGTTGAATAGAACCTGTGACGCTTATGTGCATCACATGTACAGGCGTACATTTATACAGATGATGCACATGTTGCATCCGTGCAATTGTACATGTACTACATGTAAATCACCTCTGTCGTTCATGTAAATCAAATACGTGCTACGTGTAAATCAACTGTGCGAAAGGCGTAAATCACTTGTGCAGGACGTGTGCACTGCACATGTACTGTGCACGTGAAGATGTTGAATAGGACCTGTGACGCTTATGTGCATCACATGTACAGGCGTACATTTATACAGATGATGCACATGTAGCATCCGTGCAATTGTACATGTACTACATGTAAATCACCTCTGTCCTACATGTAAATCAAATACGTGCTACGTGTAAATCAACTGTGCGGAAGGCGTAAATCACTTGTGCAGGACGTGTACACTACACATGTACTGTGCACGTGAAGATGTTGAATAGAACCTGTGACGCTTATGTGCATCACATGAACAGGCGTACATTTATACAGATGATGCACATGTTGCATCCGTGCAATTGTACATGTACTACATGTAAATCACCTCTGTCCTACATGTAAATCAAATACGTGCTACGTGTAAATCAACTGTGCGGAAGGCGTAAATCACTTGTGCAGGACGTGTACACTACACATGTACTGTGCACGTGAAGATGTTGAATAGAACCTGTGACGCTTATGTGCATCACATGTACAGGCGTACATTTATACAGATGATGCACATGTTTCATCCGTGCAATTGTACATGTACTACATGTAAATCACCTCTGTCCTACATGTAAATCAAATACGTGCTACGTGTAAATCAACTGTGCGGAAGGTGTAAATCACTTGTGCAGGACGTGTGCATGGTAGGTATTGCGCATCCGAAGATGTTGAATAGAACCTGTGACGCTTATGTGCATCACATGTACAGGCGTACATTTATACAGATGATGCACATGTTGCATCCGTGCAATTGTACATGTACTACATGTAAATCACCTCTGTCGTTCATGTAAATCAAATACGTGCTACGTGTAAATCAACTGTGCGAAAGGCGTAAATCACTTGTGCAGGACGTGTGCACTGCACATGTACTGTGCACTTGAAGATGTTGAATAGGACCTGTGACGCTTATGTGCATCACATGTACAGGCGTACATTTATACAGATGATGCACATGTAGCATCCGTGCAATTGTACATGTACTACATGTAAATCACCTCTGTCCTACATGTAAATCAAATACGTGCTACGTGTAAATCAACTGTGCGGAAGGCGTAAATCACTTGTGCAGGACGTGTACACTACACATGTACTGTGCACGTGAAGATGTTGAATAGAACCTGTGACGCTTATGTGCATCACATGTACAGGCGTACATTTATACAGATGATGCACATGTTGCATCCGTGCAATTGTACATGTACTACATGTAAATCACCTCTGTCCTACATGTAAATCAAATACGTGCTACGTGTAAATCAACTGTGCGGAAGGCGTAAATCACTTGTGCAGGACGTGTACACTACACATGTACTGTGCACGTGAAGATGTTGAATAGAACCTGTGACGCTTATGTGCATCACATGTACAGGCGTACATTTATACAGATGATGCACATGTTGCATCCGTGCAATTGTACATGTACTACATGTAAATCACCTCTGTCCTACATGTAAATCAAATACGTGCTACGTGTAAATCAACTGTGCGGAAGGTGTAAATCACTTGTGCAGGACGTGTGCATGGTAGGTATTGCGCATCCGAAGATGTTGAATAGAACCTGTGACGCTTATGTGCATCACATGTACAGGCGTACATTTATACAGATGATGCACATGTTGCATCCGTGCAATTGTACATGTACTACATGTAAATCACCTCTGTCGTTCATGTAAATCAAATACGTGCTACGTGTAAATCAACTGTGCGAAAGGCGTAAATCACTTGTGCAGGACGTGTGCACTGCACATGTACTGTGCACGTGAAGATGTTGAATAGGACCTGTGACGCTTATGTGCATCACATGTACAGGCGTACATTTATACAGATGATGCACATGTAGCATCCGTGCAATTGTACATGTACTACATGTAAATCACCTCTGTCCTACATGTAAATCAAATACGTGCTACGTGTAAATCAACTGTGCGGAAGGCGTAAATCACTTGTGCAGGACGTGTACACTACACATGTACTGTGCACGTGAAGATGTTGAATAGAACCTGTGACGCTTATGTGCATCACATGTACAGGCGTACATTTATACAGATGATGCACATGTTGCATCCGTGCAATTGTACATGTACTACATGTAAATCACCTCTGTCCTACATGTAAATCAAATACGTGCTACGTGTAAATCAACTGTGCGGAAGGCGTAAATCACTTGTGCAGGACGTGTCCAATACACATGTACTGTGCACGTGAAGATGTTGAATAGGACCTGTGACGCTTATGTGCATCACATGTACAGGCGTGCATTTATACAGATAATGCACATGTTGCATCCGTGCAATTGTGCATTTACTGCGTGTAAATCACCTGTGTTCTACATGTAAATAACATCTGTCCTACATGTAAATCACCTGGGTATTGCGTGTAAATCACCTCTATCGTACATGTAAATCACCTATGTGCTACATGTAAATCCCCTCTTTCCTACATGTAAATCATCTGGGTACTGCGTGTAAATCACCTGTGTGCTACGTGTTAATCACCGCTGTCCTAGATGTAAATCACCTGTGCACTACATGTAAATCGAATACGTGTAACGGTAAAATCAACTGTGCGGAACGTGGAAATCATTTGTGCAGGACGTGTGCACTGCACATGTCCTGTGCACGTGAAGATGTTGAATAGGACTTGTGATGTATATGTGCATCACATGTGCAGGCGTGCATTTATACAGATGATGCACATGTTGCATCCGTGCAATTGTACATGTACTACATGTAAATCACCTCTGTCCTACATGTAAATCAAATACGTGCTACGTGTAAATCAACTGTGCGGAAGGCGTAAATCACTTGTGCAGGACGTGTCCAATACACATGTACTGTGCACGTGAAGATGTTGAATAGGACCTGTGACGCTTATGTGCATCACATGTACAGGCGTGCATTTATACAGATAATGCACATGTTGCATCCGTGCAATTGTGCATTTACTGCGTGTAAATCACCTGTGTTCTACATGTAAATAACCTCTGTCCTACATGTAAATCACCTGGGTATTGCGTGTAAATCACCTCTATCGTACATGTAAATCACCTATGTGCTACATGTAAATCCCCTCTTTCCTACATGTAAATCATCTGGGTACTGCGTGTAAATCACCTGTGTGCTACGTGTAAATCACCGCTGTCCTAGATGTAAATCACCTGTGCACTACATGTAAATCGAATACGTGCTACGTGTAAATCAACTGTGCGGAACGTGGAAATCATTTGTGCAGGACGTGTGCACTGCACATGTCCTGTGCACGTGAAGATGTTGAATAGGACTTGTGATGTATATGTGCATCACATGTACAGGCGTGCATTTATACAGATGATGCACATGTTGCATCCGTGCAATTGTACATGTACTACATGTAAATCACCTCTGTCCTACATGTAAATCAAATACGTGCTACGTGTAAATCAACTGTGCGGAAGGCGTAAATCACTTGTGCAGGACGTGTCCAATACACATGTACTGTGCACGTGAAGATGTTGAATAGGACCTGTGACGCTTATGTGCATCACATGTACAGGCGTGCATTTATACAGATAATGCACATGTTGCATCCGTGCAATTGTGCATTTACTGCGTGTAAATCACCTGTGTTCTACATGTAAATAACCTCTGTCCTACATGTAAATCACCTGGGTATTGCGTGTAAATCACCTCTATCGTACATGTAAATCACCTATGTGCTACATGTAAATCCCCTCTTTCCTACATGTAAATCATCTGGGTACTGCGTGTAAATCACCTGTGTGCTACGTGTAAATCACCGCGGTCCTAGATGTAAATCACCTGTGCACTACATGTAAATCGAATACGTGTAACGTGTAAATCAACTGTGCGGAACGTGGAAATCATTTGTGCAGGACGTGTGCACTGCACATGTCCTGTGCACGTGAAGATGTTGAATAGGACTTGTGATGTATATGTGCATCACATGTACAGGCGTGCATTTATACAGATGATGCACATGTTGCATCCGTGCAATTGTACATGTACTATACGGATACTGTACGTGCATTGTGCTGTCTGGGATAATGTTCATTTTCAAACTTTTTGGAAACTTTAATTATTTATGTTTTACAATTTCATTAATATGTGTGTAGTAATATGTCAATGTTACAGATAAACATATACTTGATAGAACATATAAACGACATTAATATATTTTGACATATCACAACAATAATTCTCAACTTCATTCAACGGGGTTAGCTTCGTAGTTGCAGTCTGGCTCTGCGCATGATTAGGACTTCAAAGATAGTAATTTTTTTACATTTTATGCATCTTTAGTGTCACTCGTAGTAGTTATACTGCGTGATTCTTATTCATTATTGACGTTCAGTACATCAGACTCTCACTAATTAATAGCAGAGTAGGCTGAAGCAATACTATGTAAAACTCATAGTATTGCTGGGGTGTAAAACTCATATCTCCCTCCCTTTGCGTTTGTGATAAATCAAACTAGAATATTCTTACGAAATTCACTTGCAAAATTTGCATCAGGCAGTAAATACCCATTAATGGATTTTCGAAATATATTTCGTTATTCAAAACACACGTAAAATGATATCAGACTTCTTTACACAATACAATATTTATTATTTTATATATTATTTTCCAATCGCTACTTATTGTAGCTAACTAGGTAATGTAATGTCCATAGACAAATATTTTCATACGTGTGTCATTTCAATTATTGAGTGAATTCCCTACTGTGCTGGAGTATAATACTTTGGAATAGGCAGCTTTTAAAAAATTGCATCTCTTTCAAGTATATTCTCATTATTTGTGATTCCTTATACTGTATTATTAGAATGTTTATGTAACAAGGTTTGAGTGTATTTATTACGCGCATTTGTACTATATGTTTACCATAAATATCCAGCTCTTCTACATTCTGGTACAAATACACATAAGTGAATTTCTTTGCTTAACAAATCTGAGATGGACTGAAAAAACCCTAGAACAATTATACAATTCTTTCCAAATTCCTACTAAATACATATAACCTTACCTCAGTTAACGTGTTTTCTTCTGTTGTCTTTCTCCTTTTAATTTAGCATAGACTTTTCTAACTGCATATTGGATTTAGTGTTAATAGCTTTATCCGCACTAATTGCTAGTTCATTGGTATTGAATGCATACTGGTTCATTCGAATTGTAAAGTATCAGAAACGCAAGCTCTCCACTGCAAAATAAATAACTGTTTCTTAAAAATCAGTTGTATATTTCAAAATAACGATTATTAGAATACATATTACAATATAACATTTCATTGATATGATTTTGTAAGAGAATCTACATTCAATTTTACCAACTTGCATTATTAGGAAACCGTCAATTGTAAGTGAATTTACAGATTATTTTTTTCTTGTTCTTTTATCATCATCAAGGTTTTCTTGAATTCTCCATACAAGTATCCTCAGAGAACAAATTACTATTTCAATAATCCAAGGGTTGACTTTATGGCTTCTACGGTAATGTTTGAAGTAACTGAAACAGTGAATTCAGTAAATGTGGAGCGTTTGTCACCTTACCAAAGGAAATGCTATTATCGACACGAAAAGAAATTAGATGTGAGCCCGTTTTACACTCAAGAAGCTTGTAAATTGAATTGCATATATGGCAAATTGATAGAATTCTGTAGATGTACACCACCAATCTTTTACAAAACAGGTAAGTGCAATATACCTTTCTTCATGGAATTGCTTAACCCTTAAGTACTATGGACGAAAATAATCACGTAACTACTTTGGAACGGTCTGTCAGACCGCATTGTTATTCTAAAATGCTATCCTACATATCTTAGTTGCTTATAGAAAAATAAATCATAGTATTTTCATGATGTAAAAGAGCTTTATATTTTTGAAACGATGAGAAAGAGAACATAGTCAAAATTTGCAAGAATGCTTTCATTGTTATTCCAAAATTGTAATTGTTGAAATATTCAATGTTTTATCCATTTCTATGTAGTCGGAATACCAGTAATTTAAAACACACTGTTTATGCAGATTCACTGAGAACAAAAAATACATTAAAAACGAAAAAAGCATTGGATTTTAGCTTTTCTAAACTTACAAGAAGGTATTCTTCTAGTTGTACTGTTACATTTTTGTAGTAAAAAGATAATGAATAAAACTTATTTTTAGTTCTATTATGATAACGAAAGTAAAGAAAATTCATTTTGCTGATAAATAAAGTACCGCACTAACTGTTCTGACAGTATGTGCTTTATTTGGGTAGGCACTTATATCTTTTTTTTTCTGCACTGCGGTACCGGCACGGCACACCGCTGAAATCGGTACGGGCACACCGCTGATACGAATACCTTTGCTTTACGCTTATAACTCAGTGGACAGAAGACTATGTTATCCTCTTTAACTCCTTGTGCGCGATGGTGGGAAACTCACTTTCAAGCTGTAGTATACTCTTGGTTAAAAAAAAAACAGCTCTCGTGGTAGATGTCCGATGAACAACCTACGTTCTATGTGAGGCCTAAGAAATCCTGTTACCAACATTTTCATGACATCAAGTCTTGTCATCACTGCGGACTTAGCGTAGGCTTGATGCAAGACATACGCATTGACGCAACATCCACCAGCATAAAGAAAATTGTCAATGGCTATCGTCTTGTTCGACGAGTTTATGTGTAATCTGTATATGTTTATGTAGAGTATCCACTCCGGGTTTACTCTTTATGAAATATGATTATTTCAGGTTTTCCAGTCTCTGGGTCATTATTTGATGTGTGGTGCAAGACGTGCCACACAGTAAGCCACAAAACTGCTAATAATAAGTATAGAATGAAAGACAACTGAAATACAAAGTACTCACGTAACTACTATAGTACCTCTGTGAGACCGCTCGACCCCTCCAGCGCCGCCCACAGGAGATCAATTATAACACGAACTTCGCAATACGTAATCATCAACTAGACAGGAAGGTAGACGAAAAGATCGACGTGTAGTAGTGAGGCTACGGAAAATATAATGATACGAGGAGTCGCAGCAGTCTGAGAGACGGTCCATAGTACTTACAGGTTAAACTATTTGCAAATTAACCTGATTTAAAACATGCACATTTAAAGCTTTATAGTTTAGTAGAGAATTACGTGTAAAAAGCAGCTTGTCCCGAAATAATACTGATTATTTATTATCTCTAACATTGTTAAAAACTTATTTTTAATCTTCTTCCCATTTCGGTGTAATAACCGTAAACGATAGATATTGGTAATCAAGTAATTGATTTTAAAAAGATTTTTTTTTGCATTCTGTATCCGAAATAAACCTAATGATGTTTTAGTTCAAAACTTAAAATGCATAATGAATTAAATTTATGGTTAAACAGAGGGTTAAGTAGTAGATGGCGTATTTTAAAGATGAAGACCCGCCAAAAAGAAACCAGTTTCAGAACCGCTCACTATTTGTCTTTTCTAGATTACGATTGAAGCTGAAAGACTGATAACAAATGAACCTGTAAAGGGACCATGTCTACTTAAGTTTTTAGTTGATCTTCGCGTTAACATTATATGTTTTTTTTTAATGTTTGCCTTTCATTCTGATTTCCATTAGGACTTTCATTCGACTTCCAAAACACTATCCTTATTTGAATACTGAATCTGGAGACAACACATCAAATTTGCATATGAAGTAAACGCGTGATAATGTTAAGTATATTTGGATGCAAGAATATATTTAAGAGAACGCTTCCTTTTACTCTGTACTGTTTTTGTTCAAATATATGTAGCAGAAACGAAGACAGACAAACGGATATGAACACACTATTAGAACCTGATCAATATGAATAACCTTGTTTAGAAATCTTGAAAGTGAAATGCGTGAATATTGAATATCTTTTATGCATATAAATCAAACGACAACTATGTACTATAAGGAGGAAATATGTATGACATTTCGTACAATTCGTTCTGATATAAATATAAATTACGGTATAAATACGGTATAAAGGTTCATTTAATTTACACATTTATTAAATGAACAAAATATTTTTACATACGATAAAATAAAAACACCACTTAATAGAGATTCTTGAAATAGCCATCTTTCGGAATGAATTTACACACACACACACACACACACACACATATATATATATATATATATATATATATATATATATATATATATATATATACTTATGATTATGACATCAAATATGATGCGAAGCTTTCTGGCATCCAGTGGAAATCTTGGAGTATATTAATATTTGTTTGCATATATTGTTGTGGTAGACTCTTACCATAATGACCATCGACTTTGATTTTATAAAATTTGAGAGAGAAATTTAACTTTTTATTTTGTGGTTAATTTGAAGGCATATTATTACACTGTCATTAAGAAACCCATATACATAATCTTACGAATCAATCATTATGAAGGAAATGCATGTGTATGTTGCAGCAGTGGTGCCAATCTTTGACAGCTTCATTAACAACTATTCTTTTTTCTTTTTTAATTGATGTTCTGAGTAATTGCGCATTCTGTGTAAAGGTGCAATAAGATTCTTTCTCTCTCTCTCTCTCATTGTTTCCAGCTACCGGCATAGGCATATGGGAACTACCAGATATACTTTCGTGTGTACATAAGTTAGTGTGTGTGTGTGGCGGGGTCGGGGGTATGAAGTATTTATTACGATCACTTAGTGTAATTTACCGTACCATTCCGCAGGATAACTTTTGAACGAATGCGAATTTCTTTAATTCTGTTTTTTGAAATATATAAATAGAGTAATTATCTCGAGGGAGTTCGTTAACGGAGATGATTTAGTCAACAGAAAGTAGAGAAAATGAGCCATTCCCGGTTTCAACGTTGATTACTGTAGAGCACATACTCTAATACATAGCGACAAACGGTTTTCGGCAATCGATTAAACGTTTCAAGAGCAGCTCCCACATTCATTCTTAAAACTATAGTAAACCGGAAGTGGTATAAAGAGTCATTTCCGGTTTTATTGTAGATGACTATAGAGCAAAAACGTTAAAAGATAGCAGGAAGCAATTTTCGGCGATCAAGGATAACTTTCATCTTCATCATTAACATCCCAGTAAAACCGGAAGCAGTAGAAATTAACTATAATTTCCGACTTCAAATTAATCTACATAGGGCGATAGGGAGAAGCTGTTTTGGGAATCAGTTTAGCGTTGTGGGAATATGTGTCGTTTCCTCTCTTAAACTTCTAAATAAACCGGGGGTGGCAAGACCCAACTACTTCCGGTTTTAGTATTGATCGCAATAGATTAGAAACCGTAATAAATAGCGAGAAGCGGTTTTCAGTAATCAATTAAGTGTTCTAAGAATTTTCTAATTCGACTTTCTTTCTACTCAAACCGGAAGTGACAGAAATCAATCACTTCCAATTTAAGCATTGAGTGTTATAGAATATATATAACGAGAAGGGAATAGAATAGAAAATTTAGTAAGTGCCCAAGAGTGTGTTCCATCTCGACAGTAATCACTCTACTCAACTACGAAGTGAAAAAAAATATACTACAACTTCTGGTTTCCAAATCAATTGAGAAAATATTACGTAAATCTTTACTGTTTTTACTATTAGGATTACGTAATGAAACTTGTAACATCGTAATATTTGTACATATGTCCGTATGTTACTTCATACGATGACATTTGGACGGATGCGAATTTTTAAATTGTTTTTGCAATAGAAATATACAATGATTATCTCGAGGGAGTTCTTTAATAGAGAAAATTCACCAACCGGATGTGGTAGAAATAAGTCATTTCCGGCTTTAATGTTGATCATTATATAACAAAATCGGCAATAGACAGGGAAGAGTGGTTCTTGGCAATCGATTACACGTTTCATAGCCAACTCCCATCTTCATTCTTAATAGTCTAATAAAACTGGAAGAGGTACCGAATGAGAAATCGAGAATGGACAATGGAATAAGCGTTTCAAGATTAATCTACGTCTTCACCCTTATCATTCTAGTAAAATATGAACTAGTACAAATGAACCATTTCCGGTTTTAACGTTGATCACTATAGAGAGAAAAGGGTAATAGATAGTAAGAGGTAGTTTTCGGCAATCGATAAATAGTTTCAAGAATAACATTATTCTTCATAATTAACACCTTAGTGAAAAAGATGTGGCAGAAATTAACTATAACTTCTGGTTTCTGGAAAAACTATAAGTTATAGAAACTTTTTTTGGGAACTAATTTAGTGTTGCAGGACCAGGTATCATCTCTATTAAACTTCTAATCGAACCGGAAGTAGAAAAACCCAACTACTCCCTGTTTTAGTGTTGATTGCTATAGATTAGAAACTAACTAGTGATAAGCTGGTTTCTGTAATCAATTAAATGTCCCAAGAATATGTTTTATCTCGATTCTAATCTTTCTACTAAAACTTGAAGTGGTAGAAATCAATCGCTTCCGGTTATAAGATTGAGCGTTATAGAATGGATAGCGAGAAGCCTTTTTTGGTAATTCATTAAGTGCTCAAAGAGTATATTCCATATCGGCAGTGATTCCTTTACTCAAATCGAAAGTGAAATAAATATACTAGAGCTTCTGGTTCCCAAACCACTACACAAAATATAACATGATCCTCTTTAAGATTTTATTATTATTAGGATCACGTAGTGGAACTTCGTAATGTTAGTAATGTAATATTAGTACGTACGTACATACATACGTCCGTTACTTCGAAAGATAGCATTTGAAAGGAATTTTCTATTATTATTATTATTATTATTATTATTATTATTATTATTATTATTATTTTCAAAAAGTAGATAGTGTGATTTTCTCGAAAGAGTTCATTAATAGAAGTGATTCGACAAACAAAAGGTAGAAATGATTTTTCTCAGGTTTTAACGTTGATCAATAAAAAACGATAATGGATAGCGGAAAGCTGTTCTGGGCAATCGATTATACGTTTCAAGGGAATCTCTATTCTTATTCTTAACATTCTAGTAGAACTGGAAATGGTAGAAATGAGTCATTTCCGATTTTAACACTCATTACTATAGAGCAAAAACGGTAATAGGTAACGAGAAGATGTTTTTCGCAAGCAATTAAACTTTTCAAGGATAACCTTCTTCACATGTAACATGGTAGTAAATTCTGAGAGTAACAGAATTGAGCCATTTCGTGTTTCAACGTTGATCACTGTAGAGCGAAAACGATAATAGATAGTAAGAAGCAGTTTTCGGCAATTGATAAAGCGTTCCATTAGTAACTTTCATCTTCGTACTTAACACCCTAGTAAAAAGGAAGTGTAGAAATCACCTATAAATTCCGGTTTCAATTTAATTTACATAGAGCATAAACTATAAGATATAGGTAGAAGCAGTTTTATGGAATCAATTTAACGTTGTGGGAACAGGTAAGTTATTATCTCTCTGAAACTCCAAACCGGAAGTAGCAAAATCCAACTGCTTCCGGTTTTAGTGTTGATCGCAATTGATTAGAGAAGATAACAGATAAGGAGAAGCGGTTTTCTATAATCATTTAGTGTCCCAAGAATATGTTCTATCTCGACTCTAACCTTTATACTAAAAGCAGAAGCGACATATATCAATCACTTCCGGTTATAAATTGAGTGTTATAGATTGGAGAGCTAGAAGCGATTTTATGTAATTCATTAAGTACCGCAAGAGTGTATTCCATCTCGACAGTAATCTCTGTATTAATAACAGAAGTGAAAGAAATACGATACAAATTCCGGTATCCATATTAATTGAGAACATATTACGTAATCCTCTTTACGGTTTTTTACTAGAGTTTATTTTTAAATTAAATACTAGTCGGATGTTCACTAAATTTTGTGAGCTACTAGCCCATTCCCTACGGAATTCCATGCTCCATGGTCCTCCACTAGCCTCTTCGTCTTCGCGTATGATCCTTCTGTTTTTATATAATTCATTAATAATAGTCTCCTTCGCCTCCTCCCTCTCTTTCCCACCACCATACCCTCTACGACGTCCCTCATGATACAATCTCTTCTTAGGCAATGTCCCAACAAGTTTCTCTTCCTCTTCCTAATAATATCTAAAAGTGTTCTATTCTCACCCACCATTTCTAACACTCTAATTCGTTTTCCGCTCGACCCAACTAATTCTTTCCATTCTTCTCCACACCCACATTTCGAACGCTTCCAGTCCATTTTCTTCACCTTTAAGTAATGACCACGTTTCCGCCCCATACAGTACAACACTCCACACCAAGCATTTTATGAGTCTTTCTCTCAACTCTTTATTCAAGGTCCCACAAAACAGACTTTTGTTCCTCCTAAAGCTTCTTTCGCCTTTCCTATCCTTGCTTTTATTTCAAGTTCGCACTTCGTGTTATTACTACGAATACTTCCCAGATATCGAAAACTATTCACTTGTTCTATTTTCTCCCCTCCTACTTTTATATTTGACACAGACCCCTTCCTTCCAATCACCATGGCTTTTGCCTTTCTAACAATCATTTTCATCCCACATTCTTCAAAGCCCTTTCTCATTTTTTCTAACATTTTATTGATTTTCTTTTCAGATCCTGCCACAAGCGCCATATCGTCTTCAAATCTTATGCAATTAATCATTCTACCTCCTACGGAAATGCCGTCATCATCATGTAAACTCTTTTTCACTATCTCTTCTAGATGGACATTAAATAGTGTTGGCGACAGGCAGCATCCTTGTCAAACTCCCCTTCCAATTCTTCCGTCAGTTCTTCCCCTATCCTAACGCTCACTAGTTGGTTCATGTATAAGTTTCTTATTAGTCTTCTTTCTTTCCATTCCAACCCTATCTTTGTTAGAACTCCCAACAACAATTCCCAATTCACGAAGTCAAAGCCTTTTCTAGATCAATAAATATAACATACACCTCTTTCCCTTTTTCTATAAATCTTTCACCGATCGCCATTAATAATTCAATTGCATCTCTTGTGCCGTTGCCTCTTCTAAACCCGAACTGCTCCTCCTCAACTAGTATTTTTGTTCTTTCATATAACCTTCTGTTCAGTATTCGGAGCAGAATTTTAGCTGCATGAGATATGAGACTAATAGTTCTATAATCCTCACATCTGTTTGGGTTCGATTACTTAGCCATCGATATCATAATCGTTTTCAGAAAGTCTTTTGGCCATTCTCCTGTTTCATATAGGTAATTTCCTAATAGGTAATTTTCAAAGCAATTATTTATATGTAAAACAAGGAGTCCCTCAAGGAACTGTATTAGGCCGAATATTATTTTTAATTTATATAAACGATTTGTGTAATTTAAAAATGGACGGGCATATACAATCATTTGCTGATGACAACTCACTTATATTTACTGGTAAAACATGGACAGATATATTCAAAAAACCTGAAGCGGAAATGAAGAAAGTAAAACAATGGCTTGATACTCATTAGTTAGTATTAAATGCTGAAAAAACCAGATATATAACGTTTTCACCAACTATAACAATACAGCCAGAAAACATGTCACTAAAATTGCATTATTGTCAAAACACTGAAAAATGTAACTGTAGTCCTCTTATTAGTGAAAATAAAGTAAAATACTTAGGTATATTTATTGATAAGCATCTAAAATGGTCATCTCACATTACACATATCGCCACAATACTAAGCATAAAAATATTACGAACTGTATATTATGCTCTTGTAAATAGTATACTTACATATGGTATATTATTTTGGGGTGCTGCTTACCCTACTCATTTAAAACCTCTGATTGTTCAGCAAAATAATATTGTAAGAATATGTTTAAAAAAGGGAATTGAAAGTAGACTAGATAGACTCTATGACCAATTCTTAGTATTACCACTTTCAAAATTATATTTGCAGAAGGTATTAAGATATGTTAAAAAGGACAGAAACAAATTGGAAGTAATAAAACATACGTATATAACCAGAAATGTGACAAAAAAAATTTACAAATTAGAGTAACGAGTAAATCTATAACTCAATACCAAACATATTACAGAGCATTATAATGAACTCCCACTCCGAATCAAAGACGAAAGTAATTTCAAAACATATAGCAGGTTAATTTTACAGTGGTTAAAAGAATTGAAAAGTGTTTAAAAAACTATTGTTAGCTAAAAGTAAGAATAAACCTCATATGTTACGATAATAAAATAAATAAATCATGAGAATCAGGCTCACACACAAGCATTTGCTTATGTGAGCCATTTTCTATCTTTATTATTCTTTGCATAAAAAATACAAAAAAAAAAATCGCAATATAGAAAGAAGTGCATTGAATTAAGTTACCCGACACTGAGAGATAGACATGACTTCTGGAAGTCCGAAGTCCTGTCATCTCTGAATACCGGGTACGTTAATCTCTACTAATAAAGAGAATCTAGGAAGTCCAGTTTCCTTTAGAGAAGTAATAGCACTTATAAGTAGAAAATTTACTTGTTCATTTCTGTAACAGTTTTATTCTTATTCTTTTATTTTATTTTCATTAATATTTTGTATATTGTTACTTTATAACTTAATAAGTTTATGTATTTTTATGTATATCGTTTAATATATTGAATACATCCAATATATTAATTTTCTTCTTTACATAAATAAAATAAATATATTTAATTGCATAATCGGAACAATTTTTTCTTTCCCTTGTCTCCTATATTTTTAATGAATTCGATTGGTATGTTATCTATTCCGGTTGCCTTTCCATTTCTAATATCGGATATAGCCTTTTCAAACTCATCCCTAAGAATACTAAATCCTTTATCATCCTCGCCTACTTAATTTCTACTTCAACATTTAGGCTACACGGTCTATCCCTACTCTCATATAAATCTACCTTCCTATGACCTCATTTCTCTCGCTGACTACCTTCCCATTCTTATTTTCTACCGCCATCATAATACCCACTTGATAAATGTAAGAATTCTTTATATGGAAGACGTGAAATTTCAAAACTAAACGCAATTAGAAACGAACCAATTTATGTTTAGGTTTTCCGAAAATTCTGCCCTAAGATGAGAATGGAAGATAGTGTCCACCTATTAAAATTTCTGCATTTGCTTAGGTTTGAGGTGTGAAATTTGGCTTTGATTTCTTAACTATAAATAATTGAATGTATGTTTCCAGAAATTCCCCTCTTAAGGATGGAGAAAAGACACGATTTCTATAATATTAAAATTTACCACTATTTATTCAGAAAATGTCATGAAATGTGAAATTCGCTAAAACTCGTGATGTGAAATTTCGTAAACCAACTCTGAACTAAAAAGAATGAATACGTATTTCAAAGTTTTCGAAATTCTCCTTTTAAGCAGAAGTAGGGAGGAATTAATTTACTTATTTCTCGACATTCAAATCGGCGTTCGCTGTCTCATCATCATAGAATGTTCGAGGAGAATTACTGAATATATTTAGAACTACTCTAGAGCATAGTTTCATCATATCGCTTTCACTGAAATGCGTATCCTAAGGGGATGAGTCATGGTCTAAAATATTTGCCGAAAATACACTATCTTTCAAATCTCTCATGTATGAAGATGAAATTTAATATAAAAACGAAGTAGACACGCAACCCAGCGTTCTTGGAAATTCCACTTCCGTCTCATCTCATGAAAAATGATTGAGAATTTTAGAACATAGCACTTGGCTGAAGCCATTTCTTAACCATGTCAGTTTCATTAAAATTCGTATCCTAAGAGCGTGGAGGAGTTAATATATACGGCGAAAATTAAATATCTTCCAAGCCAAGGAGATGAAACTAGGTATATAACTTTTTACTTAACGAGGTTACAGTGTGGCAAAGTGTTTGAAACGTCTGAAATGAATTTTTAAACATATTTGGCATGTGGGACATTTCTACTCTATCAACTCACTTCGAAATAAAAGAATAGTAAAAGCAGAAGAGAATTTAGATTTCTTGCAAAGAATAAATACTGCATCGTATAAAACACATTTTTGAACATGATCGAGCTAGGGGTTTTATTTCACTTTTGTTCCCAAAAACAGCTTCTCGCTACATATTACCGTTTTTCCACATTCAATGTTAAAGCGAAAACTTGTTTATTTCTGCCACTTTCTATTTCAATACAGTATTAAGGATGGAGTTGAAAGGTATTCTTGGGATACTAAATCGACTACCGGAAACCGTTTCCTGCTATCTATTGTTCTCTTTGGTTTACAGGATCAACGTTAAAAGCAAAAATGGTTGATTTCTACCACTCCTAGTTTCTGATCCACAACCTCCTGTTTTATGATCCTTTACTAACGAATTCTTTCAAGATAATTACTTAGGCTATCAATTGGAAAAAAACAGAAGGAAGTGATAGTAGATTCATACCACTCCCGGTGTTAGTAGAGGGATTGAATTGGTGACACAATTATATTCCTGGGGTGCTTAATTGATTGCAGAAAACTGCGTCTGCAACCTACTTCCGTATAGAGGTTGATACTAACCAGTTCCAGTTTTAGTAGAGGGTAAAGGATGAAGATGAAGTGTATTGTTAGTCGATTGTAGAAATCCGGGTTACGGTTTTTGCTCTGCAGTGATCAACGTTAAAACCAGAAAGGGTTGACGTCTCCCACCTCCGGTTTTAGTATAGGGTTAAGGATGGAGATGAGAACGGATGGTTAATCGATTATGGAAAACAGCGTTTTGTTATCTATTACAGTTTTTCTTCCATAGAAATCAACGTTAAAAACAGGAAATAGTTAATCGCTACCACTTCCTGTTTTACTTGTAAGTTAAGAACAGAGATAATATGCATTCGTAGGACGCTTAATCGATTTTCAGAAATAGCTTGTAGTTTTCATCTAACGTCTTTTGCTTAACAGTGATCAATCCTAAACCAAAAGTCGTTGATTTCTGCCACTACCAGTTTAAGAGTCACCTCCATTAATTTTAAAACATTTTTCCTACATATTTATGTAACACTTGATTTAATTCCAACTAAACTTGATATGTCTTACAATCTGGAAAGAAATACGCGGGAGGGTAAGGAACCCTTAGCATCCCAAGGAGTGGGGATGGGAGAGCTGACATTTTAAAATAATTGTAATGATCTATATCTGTGTTGAATTCATAGTTTTTGCGTGAGTCGTTGATATGGATAATGACTGTTTCCATGCCGTTCGAGTCATTTTTAAAGTAATCGAAAATGACGGATATTAAAGGCGAATCCATAGTTCTCATTAGTGCTAAGACGAATAGTGGTACATTTGATACAATTTAAAAAGAAGTTGCAATGCAACTATGGAATTTAATTAATGTAAACTTATGCATTAAGAAAAACTAGACTTTTTGCCATCCAATGTTGTAGGTGCGACTCTAGAGTTTGTTATTATTATTATTATTATAGTATACTTTTAAATAGCACCACGACATGGGAGGGAAAGAGATTGAGAACTTTCTGGACTTTTCGGCATATTCTTAAACGTTTACAAAGATTTTATTAATGCAAGTACATACAACTTGAAAGATGTCAATACAATTTAATTTTGAAGACTAAAAAATGGTGACGCCATTTCTGGTACTCTAGTATCTAGCACGCGCGCCTTTCGTGCACGTAGTCACACGTTTGGTTCCCAGTGGGAGTCTCTTACAAAATTTGGATGATTACTGTGTTTGAGTTTCATCATAAACTTTGAGTCTATGTCTCATATAATCTCGATGCAGAAATGGAAATCTAAACTGAAATAATTAACTCAAGGTTTCGGCAGAAAACTAGCACAAAACTTTGGAATAGAAAAAATATCAAGTATCCAGTTTGAGGGGGAGAGAAAGGATGGGAACACGGACATAAAGCCATAAAACACATTATTGAAATGGCAGTCAGTGATGATTACAGAGGTGGCTCTTGGGCCTAGAGCTTTGAAATTCCCTCTAGGGCATTCCCGAGCGTGCTCAATCTGAGTTAACAGAATTTTCACAGTACAATATTCACCCATCGTTTATTCAATCCCCCGCACTGCAAAATCTGAAATGAACATTGTCTCCTATCGTGCTCAATATGAATTACATGTATTTTTGCAGTACTGCTTTTCACCTATAGTGTAATTAAATTCTTCCACGGGAAAATCTGTAATCAACACTCAGGCACGTAGCCAGGGGGATCTGGGGGGCCGGACCCCTCTTCTACACCAGAAATGAAAAAATAAGGAAGGAAAAAACAAAGTGAAATGACAAAAAGAAGGATCAGTGTTAAAAATTAAAAAGGAAATTACAGGAAGCTTTTGCCCACTCTTTCTTATGAGGAGATTTGTATTACTTGCAATATGGTAACGAGGTAAGCGAGGTATTCTGGAAGAGTCAGAGAATTTGAAAAATCAAGAAAAGTTATGGAATTCTCAGAATTCCTGCTACAAGTCAGGGAGATTTCAAGCTTTCAAAAACGTAAGTGCCGTTGTGTAACAGCGTGGTCATTTTTAATCATAACTTTTCGTCATCGCATCCTTGCAGTATCAAATATGTCATTTCAAGGACAGTTTTCTGTTGCTCCTTTAACCTGTCATTTGGAGCCGACAATAGTTGACGAAATAATAAAAACAACAACAAAAAAATATGTTGAAAGAAAGTTCTGTTAGCAATTGATACAACAGAAAAAGGAACGCATATATTGTAAAACTAGTTAAATATACACATGCTTCACACAGGGGCTGTATTTGGAAGTCAACGCCTGTGGGCGTATCACCATTGATCCCAGCGACCGCGAAAACTATGGATTTGATACTCATATCGGTCATTTTGGGATATTTTTTACATGCATCGGTACCCCCCCTCCCCGCTGACTCCCGGCCCGCATACTTGCAAGTCAACGCTAATGCAAGTGTCACCATTGATTTCAGCGACCGCGAAAACTATGAATTTGACACTAATATCAGTCATTTGGGGTTACTTTTATATGTCTTGGTATCTCACCCCCTCCGGTGATTCCCGGCCCGGTGCCGAATAGCGTGAATTTGGAAACTAATGCGACTGGACTTTCACCATTGATTTCAGCGACCGCGAAAATAAGAATTCGACACTAATAGCTCAAGTGATAGAGCGTTGGCTTCGCATTCGGAGGTCGTGGCTTCGAATCCCGCTGCCTACCTTTCTGACTGAAGTTTTCCAGGGTTTCCCACAGGCCTACCAGGCAAATTTCGGGGGTGGCACCTACTAAACTGACCATGGGCGATACCTTCCCAAATCCTTTCCATTGTTAATGTTGTTGGATATTCCATGCAAAATGGCCTCTGAGCTGTATCTGGTGATTTTTAAATAAATAAATAGTAAAATATCGGTCATTTTCTACTACTTTTACATGTCCTGGTAAACGCCCCCCTGAGACCCCCTGGTTCGAATTTCGACAAAAACGTTTACTCTGGTCTGGAACCTTGACCAAGGTATTCGTGACTAAAATTTGGTAACGCTCGGTCAATTTGTCTGGTTCCCAATCCGGTTCCGGTAAAAGATCCCTGAGACCCCACTACTTCAAAATTTGAAAAAAAAATTCGCTGCGTCTTGACCTGGGGCCTGGGCCAAGGTACCTCTGACAAAAACTTGGTAACTCTCGGTCCACTCGTCTGGTCCCCAGGCCGCACACAGACAGACAGAAACAAACACACAAACAAACTCTTTATTTTATTTATATCAGAAGATATTTTACAAGACAGTATTCAGTTTGTACTTTTTATAATAATTGAGATCATAACGGAAGGAAAATTGTTATATTTGAATAAACAGGAGAATAACGTAAATATTGAAAAATCTTTTTCAATACATTTTTTTATTATTTTGCTCGAAATTTTTTCATAGTTTGTTATTAAAATACTTGCCAACATATCCTCATTTTATTGTCCTAACAAACCAATATATGTAGATCGTAAAATAGTTTAGATTGATCGAGGTACTAGATCTTCAGAATTTCATGTCTCTCCCCCTCACCGTTACGAAATGTTGGCTAAACGAATGAATATATGTACCAGTAAAATAGTTTAGAGTGATCGAGCCCCTTTTATGATGACCACAGTATTTCATGTCACGCCCCCCCCTTTTCACGAAATCCTGGCTACGTGCCTGCAACACTGTCAGTAGCTACGTACTCGACTAATACACATTTACAAGTACAGCTTTATTATCATATTTTTTTTTAAAACAGTTAACCAATTTAAAACCGTATTACAATTCAAAGTACTTACCATATTTTTATCGCAAAACAAGAATATGTAGTTAACTTCTTAAATATTTCGCTCCGCAGGAACTCGTTCAGCGCGTGAAACAAGCAAAAAGAACATGCTTGGCGTCTCACAAATGACAAAGGACAAAAAAGAAAAGCAAAACCAGAACAGCAGTTCCTTATCGCAGTCAGAGCTGACAACATAGTTTCGGTCGTCACTTACGCCAGTAGACCTACAAACGGTGTACAACAGTTATACAGTTACCATATACGTTGTGCCACAGTAGCGCTACAGGTGTCTCTCACTGCCGTATTCGGTAGCCCGATCATCACCCCTGTTCTTCGCGCGCAGAGTCATTGGAAGAACTGAAAACGTACTCTGTACACAAACAGTTTATGGTTGTGAACTCGGAAAGCCTGGTACTTCTGCTTGTCAAGGTCAAAAAGTGGGAGAAAAAATGATGTGTAGAATGTAAAGAGGGTGCAACAATGTCTGATGCTTGTAAGGGAACATATTCATTTGTAGTTCGTGCACATTCCGCCTGTAGCGCTACTGTGGCACAACGTATATTGTAACTGTATAACTCTTGTACACCGCTAGTAGGTCTATTGGCGTTAGTGACGACCGAAACTATGTTGTCAGCTCTGACTGCGATAAGACACTGCCGTGCTGCTTTTGCTTTTCTTTTTTCCCCTTTTTCATTTGTGAGACGCCAAACATGTTGTTTTTGCTTGTTGCACGCGCTGAACGGGTTCCTGCGAGCGAAGTATTTAAGAAGTTGACTACATATTCTTGTTTGCGATAGTTTTAAATTAGTTAACTGTTGAAAAATATACGAAAATAAAGCTGTACTTGTTAAGGTATATTAGTCGACGACGTAGCTACTGACAGTGTTGATTACAGATTTTCTCGAGGAAGAATTTAATTACAGTAGAGGTGAAAAGGAGACGTCCATTTAGACAGCCCCCCCCCCCTTATCAGACTCAATCGGAAATGGTCTTAATCGTTTGTACACAAATATGCAGGCGAAATTTTCGTTTGCACACAATTAAAGGCGCCAGCAAAACGAAAACAACGTGGAGGGCTGTCAAAATGGAAGCCCCCCACCATGTAATATTCAATCACAATTTGTCGCAATCGTTTGTACTTCGTTTGTACAGAAACGTGCAGGCGAAATTTTCGTTTGTACACAATTAGAGGCGACGCCAGAATGAAAAAAACTGGGGGGCTGTCTAAATGGTAGCCTCCCCACCATGTCCAATTCAATCACAAATTGTCGCAATCGTTTCCACATCGTTTGTACAGAAATGTGAATTCGAAATTTTCCTTTGTACACAATTACGGGCGCCGCCAGAACGAAAACAAAGTGGGGGCTGTCTAAATGGTAGCCCCCACCATGCCCAATTCAATCACAAATTATGGCAATCGTTTCTACATCGCTTGAACAGAAATGTGCAAGCCAAGTTTTCGTTTGTACACAATTAGGGGCGCCGCCAGAACGAAAAGAAGTGGAAACTCTCTTAGTGGTAGTCCCCCACAATGTACAATTGAATCAGAAATTGTCGCAATCGTTTGTACATCGTTTGTACAGAAATCTGCAAGCAAAATTTTCGTTTTTAGACAATTAGGGGTGTCGCCAGAACCAAAAAAGTGGGGCACTGTCTAAATGTTAGCCCCCCCAAAATGTCCAATTCAATCACAAATTATCGCAATCGTTTCTACACCTTTTGTACAGAAATGTGCAGGCAAAAGTTTTGTTTGCATAGAATTAGGGGCGCCGCCAGAACGAAAACAAAGTGCGGGCTGTCTAAATGGTAGTCCCCCCACCACCATGTCCAATTCAATCACATATTGTCGCAATCGTTCCTACATCGTTTGTACAGAAATGTGCAGGCGAAATGTTTGTTTGTACATAAATGGAAGCGCCGTAAAAACTGAAACAAATTGGGGGCTGTCTAAATGATAGCCCCCCCCAAATGTCCAATTCAATCACAAATTGTCGCAATCTTTTCTACATCGTTTGTACAGAAATGTGCATGAAAAATTTTCGTGTGTACACAATTAGGTGCGCCGCCAGGGCGAAAACAAAGTGGGGGACTTTCTAAGTGATAGCCCAATCACCATGTTAAATTCAATCACAAATTGTCGCAATCGTTTGTACATCGTTTGTACAGAAATATGCAGGCGAAATTTTCATTTGTACGTAATTAGGGGGCGACGGCAGAACGAAAACAAAGTGGGGGCTGTCTAAATGGTAGCCCCCCACCATGTGCAATTGAACCTCAAATTGTCGCAATGGTTTGAATATAGTTATAGAGAAATGTGCAGGCGAGATTTTCGTTTGTACCAGGGCCGGCGCTAGAAGTTTTGTCGCCCTGGGCTGTTCTTTCACATGCCGCCCTTTTATTGTTTTCTTTCTCAAATTTTGCCGTCCCTGTGTTCTTTTCTTTTTTCAAATTTTGCCGCCCATCGGACTTGCCGCCCCTTGTGGTGGCACGGCTCGACCCCCCTCGCGCCGGCCCTGGTTTGTACACAATTAGGGGCACCGCCAGAACGAAAACAAAGTGGGGGCTGTCTAAATGGTAGATCTCCCACCATGTTCAATTCAACCACAAACTGTCGCACTTGTTTGTACGCCTTTGTACATAAATGTGCAGCTGAAATTTTCGTTTGCACATAAATGTGGCCCCGCCAAAACGATAACAAACTATGGGCTCTCTAATTGATAGCCCTCCCATCATGTCGAATTCAATCACAAACTGTCGCACTTGTTTATTACGGTTTTGTACAGAAATTTGCAGGCGAAATTTTCGTTTGTACACAGTTGCGAGCGCGCCAAAACAATAACAAAGTATAGGCTGCCTAATTGGTAGCACCTCCCTACTCCGATTCAAAAGAAAATTATCTCAATTGTTTGTACATCGTTTGAGCAGTAATACTCAGGCGAAAGTTTTTTTTTTCAACACTATCAGTTGCGTGGACAGAACGAAAAAAAGGGGAGTTGTCTAAGTGCTAGCCCCACCATGTTCGATTGAACCACAAATTGTCGCGATCGTTTATACATCGTTTGTGCAGAAATGTGCAGGTAAAATTTTCGTTTGTATTAAATAATATACGGATGTGAGTATTTTTAATATCTGCGATCAACGTTAACCGGTTTGAATAACGGTTGCTGAGTTTGAAAATGGTACCTATTACACTAGTCAGGGCCTAAAATTGAGTGGAGTACTCCACACTTTGTGGAACTGTGGGAAGGGAGTGTGGAACTGTAATTCTTAAAGTGTGGAGTGGTGTTAATCTGAGTACCTTACTTTTCTGGGATTATGCATTTAAACGCGTTTAGTGTGTTAAACTATGTCTTACTGATTCAATACATTCATTATGCAATGGGTTACTCAATTCCATATAACTGGCAGTATATGGCAATACGCCAGAGTTAATACGTATAGGTGTCTCCTAGATGGCAGAGAAAACCATTGCCAATTTTGAGATGAAGGAACTTTTTAATTATATTTAGTTTTCAAACGTTTTCGGTTGCATTCAAATAGTTTTAAAATATGCAACTAACTGCACGTTTATCTGTTGTTTCAATAGGACATTACACTTTTCCGATATAATGAAATGTGTTGTTTTATAGATAAGAATTACACGATTCTTTGAACCCGTTATAGAAATATGTACTACCAGAGATAACGTACATAGCGAACATAACGTAACAGAGATAGCGAACGAAAAGTTTAACGATGGTAGCTTCAGAAAATAACTTAGAAGTTTTGCACTACCCAGAATATTTTGACGTCAGGTGGACAAAATTTTCATTCAGTATGCTCACTACTCTCCTAAGAAATTGGTATTCAAGCTACCTTTACTTGTAAACGGAAAGCCATGTATGTAATGAAGCCAATGGACATCTGCGTAAATGGATAGAAGTAGATCGTCTTCGTCTTCTGTGTCTGTGTCTATATGTTTTCAAGAACTGCCAGCAGAAGTTTGAGAGTGATGAAATGTTTCTTTTGGACATAATAACAAATGAAAATAGAACTATAGCACAATTGGAGAGTATGAAAGAGAAACCTCTGTTAGGCGGGTGGAGAAAAAAAGTTTTTAAACGAACGTGTGCAAGAGAACGTCAACGGAGAAATATAGTACTCATTACATGGTATTCAACTTCATCGAAACACACGTTGCAATAAATCCCATAACAAATTTGTCAGTTACTTTAGTACGCTACGAAGTCCTGGATTCCATAATTAACTTTGTTAGTCAGCGTTTACTGTATGAAGACAGTATTGTTGCTTTGGAGCCTTTGCGTGTTTTGCAAGAGGATGTAACTGATGATGCCCTAAGAGAATGCCACAAAGTTATTTGTCCTGATACAGATATTTTGCAGTTCGCAATGCAATATAGAGAGGCATCATGGTGCAGTATGTTGAAAGGTCTGGACGCTAAAAGATTTCTCATGAAAATCTGTGGAAATCAGTCATTTCATGCTCTGTCAACAAGTCTAGCCCCAGTTATTGCTTCGAAACCATCTTCTTCCGATGTTGAAAGACTTATAAGTGACTACAACATATTGAAAACAGATAACAGACTGTCTTTAGCTCCCACTACTGTGAAAAATTACCTTCACGTTAATATAAATATGGGTTCGATGCAAGATTTTAGCCCAACCCCTGCTGTTATGAAAAGGCTGACCAGAGAGGAAAGGCGTTTTGAAGTTGGTAGGAAGCCAAATGAACAGCCCTGGTATAACGGCGTATTTGCTGCGGCAGAAAACGGACTGAGACAGCATGATGATCACGAAGAAACGACAGTGAAATTTTTATGTAAGTGCCGTTTTTTCTTCCAGTGTGACTATTTTTCTTACCGGTTTGTTTTCTGTATTTTATGAATACAATTAAATATGTATCCTAATGTGCCTTTAATTTTGTTTGCTCTGGATGCCAAAATTTTCCTAAATAATAATAATAATAATAATAATAATAATAATAATAATAATAATAATAATAATAATAATAATAATAATATTTTTTTGGTTGCAGGTAAACATGATGTACTAGACAGAACACTGATTATATGTCTAAACAAATGCTGACTAAACTAGTTTTTTTATACTATATAAAATTTTTACCAGTGTGGAGCTGTGATTTCGTTGAATTTTAGGCCCTGACACTAGTCGAAAAGAAATTCTTTTTCTCTGGCACACGGAAGAAAATACCTGATTCTAATAGACCTTTTCACGTAGAATTCGAATCTGCAATCAGTTTTTCTCTATCACACTCAGTTTTTCCGTGACAGATGTGTTTTCGGAAAATTTCCCCTCAAATTTCTTTTCTTTTTCTTTTTTTCTTTTTTTAAAAAACATTTTCATACTTGTAGCTTGGGTACGTTAGGTATATAAACACACAAATCATATTGTATGTTAGCTTGATTTATAGTTAGTAAGCCCTCTAAGTAGCATTATTCTATCTAGAGAAATAAACATATTTATATAAAAATATGCTATGTGTACTGTTCATTTTACAATATTCATTAGTGCAGAAAAAAATCACATATAAATCCCATTACAATATAAGCACGGTTTATATCTTATTGGATTTGAAATAAAACATATTTTCAATGATGTATACAACGTGTCAGCATTTTATATCTACTTAATAAATAATACAATAGAAGTGAGTGGTATCTTCTTAATAAATGGACACTTACTTACCTCAACTAATATGTTTTACTTGTCGACTTTCTTCTGTGTTTGGTTTCTAGAACATCTCTTTTAAGTGTCCAACAGTAATCAGCTAGCATTTTTGAAAATCACTGTCACTGGTATCTCTTCTCCATGGAGGAATTGTCCTGATGAAAATGTTCCCCATACTCATCACTAACAGCACCAAGGTTTTCAGGAAAGAAATGCAGGTGGGAGTCTAGAAAGTGAACTTTAAGTGACATGTTGCAACCCATTTCATTGAATGATTGCCGGAAATCACTCACAATTTCACGGTAATTTGGGGCTTTCTTGTTTCCTAAAAAATTCTCTGTTAAACATTTAAATGGACACCAAGCTGCTTTCTCAACCAGAGTTAAGAGATCCTCAAATTTTTGGTCACGAATCAATCATCTTATTTGGGGGTCTGCAAAACTCCCTAGCGTCACTAACCCGAGGATTTTTTTCCTTAAGGTAACAAGATCCTGCATTACTTTTGTCCATTGCCCTAACAAAGTTTTTGAAGAGCCCCAACTTTATGTGAAGAGGAGGTAGAATTATCTAATCAGGGCTCACCAGTGAGGAATAAACAGCATTCTTCTGTCCAGGAGTTAATACATGCGTTGGCCATTCCTTCTTGATGTAATGTTCCGCTTTGTTCCTACTGTCCCATTCGCAGAGAAAACAACATTTCGTATAACCAAGCTGCAAACCCATTAACAAAGAAATGACGTAAATCACAGCAAACGGTCCACTTGTATTTCTCATACTGAACGTTTTCTAACACTATTTCGATGTTTTCATAGGTTTCCTTCATATTAGTTGCATAAGCCAAAGGCACTGAAGGAAATTTGTTGCCATTGTGCAAAAGGACAGCCTTAAAACTAGTTTTCGAAGAGTCAATAAGCAATCTCCACTCTGTACTTATGTGCATGTCCAAGTGTATCCATCACAGCACACACATTATTACAATACACTAAATCATTTTCTTGAGAATAATAGTTTTGAAACTCTGTATGAAGGTTTCGAAAAATACACACTTTAGTGTCACCATGGAGCAGATTCCAGCCTTAAGTTTAGTATCAAGAAGTTCTGTCTGTGTCTTGGAGAGTTTTAAATCCCGTACGAGGTCATTTAGTTCACCGGGAGTTATCAGATGGGGATCCAATGTAGATGTGCTTCCTACATAAGTAGGATCATCATCTTCATTTGGAACTTCAATAGTTGCCTCAAGTACGTAATCCTCATTTACCGTAAGATGAGGAAGAGGTACTTGTATAGGTAATTCTGCACTGTGTGGAACTGGCCTAATTGCTTATGGCAAATTAGGGTACTGTACTGTGTGGTTAGATTTACTGCTTATTTCTTTTATCTGTGTCATACAAAACTAGCAGTCTGAAGAATGATCTTTTCGTTCCCTCCAGATCATCGGTACTGCGAAGTTCATGTTTCGTCCACCATTTGCCCACCCAGTCAGACGTTTCACGCAAGTACAACAAATGTAGTGAGGAACCCAGTTCTTATCTTGGTCTCCTACACAGCAACCAAAATATAACTGATAACACTTCCTCACAAGTGGAGTAAAACATCGACGTTGTGATTTAAATATCAGCTCCCCACATACATAACAGAAATTGTCCGGTTTATTACACATTTCCTCGACATCTTGTATCCTGTAACGTATCACACACACACACACACACACAGGAATCTACACTCCATCAAATTCCCACAAAATCCCTCTAGAAATTTCCTCATACAAAAATGGTGACATGGTGTACACATCATTGAAAATGTTTTATTGGAAGTCCAATGAGGTATAAACCGTGGTATATTGTAATTTTCGTGGAAATTATATGTGTTGAAGACCGACCCGACCCCACCTGTGACCCGAATTGACTGACCCGACCCGACAACCCGACCAGAGCTGACCCGATTGGCCCGACCCAAAGTGACCCGAGTGAACCAACCCGAAGTGACCTAACCCGACAACCGACCCGAGTGACCTGACCTTACAATCTAATCAGTTTGAGAGAGCTAGAACCTTACAAAACTGCCACCAGAAAAAAATGCTGACCAATTCTTATGCATAAACCATTGTTTCGGCTTTTTTATTTGTAGTATAATTATCCTCCTCCTCCTCCTCAGTGTTCTGCCATTAATGACAGGCCAGTTTCCGTGAACTAGGTAAGATGCTTCCATTTTTGCGATTTCCCGCTAATATCTGCCTCGCAACCCAACATAAAGTACCACCCTCCTTATTACAATCTATCAATTGCTACCTTCTTACACACTCTCGCTCTCTTGATATCACCCCCTTTACTACATCTCTCAGAATGCAATCCCTTAGCAAGATCGAAACTTGTGATCCGTCCATTTTTTCGCTTTCTTATATCGTCTAATATTGCTCTCGTCTCTTGCATTTTTTCAGCATTTCCTAATTCGTTTTCCTCTCTACCCTGCTAACCTTCTTTATTTTACTCCAATCCAAATTTCCAAGGTTAAAATTTAGGCAATCAACTTCGAAAATCAAAATAAAATTTGACTGAGTTCTGAAGACAAGTTCTGAAGACTAAAAGAATAAAAGTTCTGAAGACAACATTATTTTCTAGTAAGGAATGTATATAGAACTTCTTTTAATATGTTTTTGCTGTGTAACAAACAAAAATTTCACCACGTTAACATCCCGATTTTTCTATTTAAAAACAGCGTTGCTGTCTGATAGAATCATAAGGAACTAATTGCACTGAAATTTCATTCTGTAGGGAATTACCTTTTATTTTTTCTTGATTAATTTATCTAGAAGATATTTGCAACATTATATAAAATTAGCAAGTATTTTATTGCGGAGAAAGTCAAATCACTACCGCAGCAATAATAATAATAATAATAATAATAATAATAATAATAATAATAATAATAATAATAATAATAATAATAATAATAATAATCTGAAGATGACCAAGAAAGTTCTGTCTCTTTGTGGAGGTCTGTGTTCAATTGGCCCTCACACCGTGAGTTGAATGCGAATGGATGTAAGGTGAAGGTCAGTTGTTGGACGAGACGAGACGAGACAGAATTTTCATGAAGGGGTACGACATGAGACAGAGCTCTTTCAATAGAAACATATGCACTTTTCGAGACGAGACTACCTTCACGACACATTTTCGAGACGAGAATGCCCCAAACCTGGTCTCGTGAGCAACACTAGTAAGTATATCCAACATACTACTTGGTTGTGGCTGTTCAGATACACCGTGAACGTGCGTAAGGGCTGAGTGAACATGGGGCCTTCACAGAGCGTCATAAGGGCTTGTTTGCTGTACGAGTTCAAATTGCTGCTCCGCGGGGAGGAAGATATGACAGACCTTTGGTGAGGGTGTCGTGACTACGCGGAGAGTGCAGTGGTATGACGGTTTAAGGACGGTGACGAAACACTCGAAGACGCACCACAGCACTGGTGTTCAAAATAATGATGTTCAAAATAAATATATTCAGGCAGCAATTGAGGCGAAGCCAGATATGTGAGGAACTGGTACTACATTTCAGTGTGAGTGGAGAAACCATTCGGCACCACCACCATCAACTTGGGAAGCACTGCAAGTTGGGTTGATGGGTCCTACATGATTTGACTTGGAGCCAGAAAGGAACGCGAGCAGACACCTGTGTTTCTTTGGTGTCTCGTCTGAGGAAGGAGCAATCTCTGGACAGGGTGTTGACATGTGATGGGAAGTGGGTCCTGTACGAAGCTCCACGGCGCCGTCATTGTTGGTTAGCATCCCATGAACCGGTTGAAAACAGCCCAAGCCAGCACTACACCAGAATAAGGTTCTCCTGTGCATTTTGTGGACTGCTCGAGGCATCGTCCATCGGGAACTGCTACAAGCTGGTCAGATCATCAATGCAACTGTGTACTGTCACTGTGTACTGTCTGGATCCAGCAGTTCTGAATCGCAAAGGGGTCCTCTTGTTACAAGGCAACGCTAAGCCCCACGTGGCTAAAATGACCCAGTACATCATTCTACGCCTTGAATGGAAAACACTATTGGATCCGCCATACTCCACGGACATTGTACCGTCCGATTATCACATGTTCCATTCCTTGGACAATCACCTTAGAGAACGCCAATTTAAATCGCTAGTAGAGGTTCAATATGCACTTGATACCTTCTTCACTTCACGTCCCACCAAGTTCGACTGAGATGGAATCCATAGCCTTCCAGAACGTTGGCAGAAGGTCGTCGAGGCTGATGGAGACGATTTTTGATATTCCAGGTACGTCTTAGGTTACATACCAATGTTCGAAGGTGTTGGTGAAAAGGCGGCGGAACTTTCTTGGGCACTCTTAAAGTTATAATAATAATAATAATAATAATAATAATAATAATAATAATAATAATAATAATAATAATAATAATAATAATAATAATAATAATAATAATAATAATGTGTCCTGCCCAAAGGCAGATGTTTGACCCGAAGATTCATGGGTATTGATTCCAGTTCGTACCAAGTAAGTTTTGTGGTGGACAAACACCATGTGCATGGGTTTTCTCGGTGTGCTCCCATTTCCTCCCACTTTCTGCATTCAACCACTTCAATTATTTCTCATCATCGCTGTCTCTCTTAGCGTTACTGCATAACGTTGGACGTTAACTAGATATTTCCTTTCAATTTCACTTAATGTGACATTCAACTCGACATAGAAACGCAGAAAGGAAAAAAGTCAGTAGTAATATTAATTACAATTACAATGCCAATTAGTTAATATAGGGTTAAATTAAAATTTTGTTACTATTTCACCTTCAATTAGTCACAATTATCATTCATTCACCAACTTCGAATTGAATTCTACAACAAAGCTCCTTATAGTATTCCGTATAGAAAATAAGTGAAGAATGTGATGACTCGACCCGAGTGACCCGACACGAGCTAACCCGACTGACCCGACCCGACCCGTTTGAGAGCACTATCAGAGGGGTACAATTTACAGTACAATTTATTTTGTATGGTTTAGCATACTTTAAGGCTACCATACTTTTTGAAAACAGAAAAAACGGGACATCTTACAAATAGTAGTAAATATTGCATTTTGTATTAATTTTATCTTTCCAATTTTACTACAGTATCGCACTAGTTATACAACTTAAAATAATATATTATTATAGTCCATACTTAATCAACAGTACTAAAAATTATTATAGAAGCTAGAAGCTGTTATACAATGTAAACGCAATCAGTGAACATACAATATTTAGGCAAAAATTATATTTTCAATATTATTACACATACCACCTTTACATGCTCTACATGTCTATAAAGAAAAAAATCCAGATTTATGAAGTTGTTTCCAAATTTCAATAGACTGATTTTTTTTGTTAACCTAAAATGCGAACTAAAAGAAAGCAATTTGCATAATTGTTTTTCTGAAGCAGAAAAAAAATGTGTTTTCGGAGCTGGTCTGCAACGTCACAAGAATTTGTTGCCACCTCGGTTTATACATTCTTACTTTTAGTGATAAGAGTGCTACTTAGGAGGATTTAAACATTGCATGTTATATCCGGGGAAGCAGCGATTGGAATAATAATAAGGATTAGAATGGAATTGTTCCTATAGTATTGTCGGAATTGAAAGCAAAAGGAATAAGTCGATTTTATTATCTTTTCAGAAATTTTGATATGTAATTAATAATAATAATAAAGAAAAAAACAGGACAAGAAGGAAAATTTCTGCACACCGGAACAAATTTTAAGAAACCGGGGCGAATGGTAGCCGTACATACTTATTTGCATGCGGAGTGTCAGTACGGAGCCACTACGTAGCAGATTTGAAACAAAACCTCGTAAATAGGTTGCCAACTCAGGAAAACAAAATTACCGGCACACCCTCAAAATTCTCTGTACAAATGAGAAACTGAAGACTGTATTGATCGTTATTTTATTTACCAGCAATTGCCACTTGTTTAAAATTATCGAAACAGATGAATAATGCTGGATATTAATCTTTATGGAACAATAGTTGATTCATAAAATGAAATTTACTCTATAAACTTACACTTCAAACAAAGGAAATTGCTTTAAAAAGTCATTTTGTACTCTCAATAAATGTATAAAATCCTTTTACAATAAAATATAAGTGTTATCAAATTTGTTATATTAAATAAATAAAAAAACTGCCATACATTAAAAAAATATCGATAATGTATAATACAACGGAAATTTGTGTTTGTAAAGGCACTGTTGAAAAATTTCGATGTTCAATGTTATATTCTGGATTGCAGATTCCAAAATACCCGTCAGAAGGGGACTAATAAGTTTGTACCGGTCACCGGCCTTAATAAAAATCACAGCAAATACCGGCCAGTTAGCAACTCTACTCGTAAATCAGAATGCTGAATGCACCAAAATACTTCACCATGCATTCTATAGTTTCTGCGAAATGAGTTTAATAAAGATGATCAAATAAAACGAAATACTGTTTTATAATTTTCCCTTTAACAGTCTACTTTGTGAATTTGTTATATCTTCCACTTATCAATTTCCTGTACGAGATGAGAATAACGGTTTCTGCGCAAGATAGAAAGAAAAAAATAAATTCTTCTCATAAGAATTCAGCTCACGTAAGAAATAATGAATAAGTTTAATAATAAGAGCCAATGAGTGATAAACTAACTCAGCAATAATGATTGTAAGTATAAATATAAACAAAAAACAAAAAATAAACATTTAATTCCATTATCGTTAGAATAAGATCAATATAGTGAATCACACGATAATGTGAACATACCAAACAACACAATAGTGTGAACAAAGTCCTGTTAGAAAAATACTCCATAAATGTGACACATTTCTTTTT
This sequence comes from Thermobia domestica, assembly GCF_964235325.1. Lineage (NCBI taxonomy): Eukaryota > Metazoa > Arthropoda > Insecta > Zygentoma > Lepismatidae > Thermobia > Thermobia domestica. The sequence continues at coordinate 120,290,905 of NC_137471.1, forward strand.
AATGTTTCTACCATTTATACAGTCCCCCACATTGTTTTCGTTCTGGCGGCGCCCCTAATAGAGTACAAAAGAAAATTTCGACTGCACATTTCTGTGCAAACGATGTACAAGCGATTGATATAACTTGTGATTGAATTGGATATGGTTAGGGCTACCATTTAGACAGCCCGACTTTTTTCCTTCTGGCGGCACCATTAATTGTGTACAAACGAAAATTACGCCTGCATATTTCTGTACAAACGATGTACAAACGATTACGACAATTTGTGATTGAATTGGACATGATGGACGGGGTACCATTTAGACAGACCACATTAATTTCTTTCTTGCGTCGCCTCTAATTGTGTCCAAAAGAAAATTTACCTGCACATTTCTGTACAAACGACGTACATAGGATTGAGACAATTTGTGATTGAATTGGACATGGTCGGGGGCTACCACATAGACAACCCCCATTTTTTTCTGTTCTGGCGGCGCCCTTAATTGTGTACAAACGAAAAGTTTGCCTGTACATTTCTGAACAAACGAATTACAAACGCTAACGACAATTTGTGATTCAATTGGACATGGTGGAGGGCTTATACTTAGAAAGCACCCTACTTAGCTTTCGTTCTGGCGGCGTCTTTAATTGTCTACAAACAAACATTTCGCCTGCACATTTCTGTACAAACGAAGTACAGATAATTACGACAATTTGTGATTCAATTGGACATGGTGGGTGGGCTACCAATCAGACAGCCTCCACTTTGTTTTCGTTTTGTCGGCGCCCCTAATTTTGTTCAAACAAACATTTCGCCTGCACATTTCTGTACAAATGATGCACAAACGAATGCGACAATTTGTGATTGAATTGGACATGGTGGGGGGCTACCACTTAGACAGCCCCCATTTTTTTCGGTTCTGGCAGCGCCCTTAATTGTGTACAAACGATAAGTTCGCCTGTACATTTCTGAACAAACAAAGTACATGCGATTGCGACAATTTGTGACTGAATAGGACATGTTGGTGGGGGACTGCCACTTAGACAGCCCCCACTTTGTTTTCGTGCTGGCGGCGCCCCTAATTGTCTACAAACGAAAATTTTACCTGCACATTTCTGTACAAATGACGTACATAGGATTGCGAAAACTTGTGATTGAATTAGGCATGGTAGGAGGCTTCTATGTAGACTGCCCTCCCACTTTGTTTTCGTTCTGGCTGCGCCCCTAATTGTGTACAAATAAACTTTACGCCTGCACATTTCTGTACAAACGAACTACAAACGATTGCGAAAATTTGTGCTTGAATTGGACATGGTGGGGGGCTACCACTTAGACAGTCCCCAATTTTTTCTGTTCTGGCGGCGCCTCTAATTGTGTACAAACATACATTTGCCTACTCATTTCTGTACAAACGAAGTGCAAACGATTGCGACAACTTGTGATTCAATTGGACATGATGGGGGGCTAACACTCAGACAGCCTCCCACTTTTTTTCGTTCTGCGGCGCCCCTAAGTTTGATCAAACAAACATTTCGCCTGCACATTTCTTTACAAACGATGCACAAACGAATGCGACAATTTGTGATTCAATTGGAAATGGTGGGGTATACCACTTAGACAGCCCCCATTTTTTATGTTCTGGCGGCGTCCCTAATTGCGTACAAACGAAAATTTAGCCTGCACATTTCTGTACAAACGAAGTACAAACGATTGCAACAATTTGTGATTGAATAAGACATGTTGGTGGGGGGCTAACACTTAAACAGCCCCCATTTTTTTTTGTTTTAGCGGCGCCCCTAATTGCGTGGGAGCATACATTTTGCCTGCACATTTCTGTACAAAAGAAGTACAAACAATTGCGACAATTTGTGATTCAATTGGACATGGTGGGGGGCTACCACTTAAACAGCCCCATTTTTTTCTGTTCTGGCACACCCCTAATGGTATACAAACGAAAATGTCGCCTGTACATTTCTGTACAAACGAAGTACAAACGATTGCGATAATTGGTGATTGAATAGGACATGTTGGTGGGGGACTACCAGTTAGATAGCCCCCAATTTGTTTTCGTTCTTGCGGCTCCCCTAATAGTGTACAAACGAAAATTTGGCCTGCACATTTCTGTACAAACAATGTACAAACGATTGCGATAATTTGTGATTCAATTGGACATGGTGGGTGGGCTACCAATTAGACAGCCTCCCACTTTTTTTCGTTCTGGCGGCGCCTCTAAGATTGTTCAAACAAACATTTCGCCTCCACATTTCTGTACAAACGATGCACAAACGAATGCGAAAACTTGCGATTGATTTGGACGTGAGGGGGGGGGGGCTACCACTTAGACAGTCACCATTTTTCTCAGTTCTGGCGGCGCTATTAATTGTGTACAAACGACAATTTTGCCTGTACATTTCTGTACAAACGACGTAGAAACGATTGCGACAATTTGTGATTGAATAGGACATGTTGGTGGGGGGCTACCACTTAGAGAGCCCCCATTTTTTCGTTCTGGTGGCGCCCCTAATTGCGTGCGAACATACATTTCGCCTGCACATTTCTGTACAAACGAAGTACAAACAATTGCAAGAATTTGTAATTCAATTGGACATGGTAGGGGGGGCTACCACTTAGAAAGCCCCCCATTTCTTTCTGTTCTGGCGGCGCCCCTAATAGTGTACAAACGAAAATTTCGCGCGCAGATTTCTGTACAAACGAAGTAAAACGATTGCGATAATTTGTGATTGAGTAGGACATGTTGGTGGGGGGCTACCAGTTAGACAGCCCCCAAATTGTTTTCGTTCTGGCGGCGCCCCTAACAGTGTACAAACGAAAATTTCGCCTGCACATTTCTGTACAAACGAAGTACAAACGATTGCGATAATTTGTGACTCAATTGGACATGTCGGGGGGGGGCTACCACTTAGACAGTCCCCACTTTGTTTTCGTTCTGGCGGCGCCCCTAAGTTTGTTCAAACAAACATTTCGCCTGCATATTTCTGTACAAACGATGCACAAACGAATGCGACAACTTTTGATTGAATTGGACATGTTGGTGGGGGCTACCACTTAGACAGCCCCCAATTTGTTTTCGTTCTGGCGGCGCCCTTAATTGCGTGTGAACATACATTTCGCCTGCACACTTCTGTACAAACAAAGTACAAACAATTGCGACAATTTGTGATTCAATTGGACCTGGGTGGGGGGCTACCACTTAGACAGCCCCCATTTTTTCTGTTCTGGCGATGCCCCTAATTGTGTACAAACGAAAATTTAGCCTGCACATTTCTGTTGAAACGAAGTACAAACGATTGCGATAATTTGTGATTGAATAGGACATGTTGGTGGGGGGCTACCAGTTAGCCACTCCCCAATTTGTTTTCGTTCTGGCGGCGCTCCTAATAGTGTACAAACGAAAATTTGACTTGCACATTTCTGTACAAACAATCTACAAACGATTGCGGCAATTTGTGATTCAATTGGACATGGTAGGGGCTACCATTTAGGGGAACTCCCTCGAGAAGAATCACTCTACTTGTTTATTGCAAAAATCAGAATTTAAAAATTCGCATTCGTTCAAAGTTATCGTTGGAAGTAACAGCCGTTTGTATGTACGTACTAATATCGATAAGTTGCACTACGCGATCCCAATTAATACTTCATATACCCGCGCCACACACACACACACTAGCATATGTACACACGAAAGTATACCTGGTAGTATCCACATGCTTACGCCGGAAACTAGAAACACACACACACACACACAGAGAGAGAGAGAGAGAGAGAGAGAGAGAATGTCTTGTTGTACCTTACCATGTTATACTGAATGCACCATTACTCACAAAATCAGTTAAAAAAACAAAAAGGAAAAGAGTTGTAAATGAAACTTTCAAAGATTGGTACCACTGCTGCGTGTCACACATGAGATTGTTCCATAATGATTGATTCGTAATATGATGTATATGGGTTTCTTAATGGTAGTATAACAAAATGCCTTCAAATTGACCACTAAATAAAAAGTGAAATTTATTTTTCAAATTTTGTAAAATCGAAGTCGGTGGGTATTATGGGAACATTCTACAATAACAATATATGCAAATAAATATTAATATACTTCACGTTTTCCAGTGGGTGCAAGAAAGCTTCGAATAGTGTTTGTTGTGGTAATTATTAGCTGATGTAATATATATATATATATATATATATATATATATATATATATATATAATATATATATATATAATAATTTTGTTATAAAGTGTATCAAATATGTTGCATTTTGTTTGACTGTCTTCGATCAAAATACCTTTATGTCATTAAGCAAAAATTATTTCCCTAATTCATTTTATTGTAATGCTTTGCTTATCTAAAGTTTTATATAATATAAATTAAAATTTTGCTGCAGGCTTAAATAAAAATTTACATTCGAGTGTAAGTGTAACTACTACTTAAATGCTGAATCATGCATAGCTTTCTAAGTCTAGCATGGAAAATATTTAAATATTTAATTGTTTCGGGCTATGATCATCGTCACGCACGTGCTTTTGTCGCGATCTTTCAATGTCCTTACTATTTCTCCATTTAATCCCAGTGCTGTTTTTTAAAAATAGTTTATTCACATACCAAATTACTTTGTGGTCTAGGGAACAATTTTATCCCTTTGCCTTCCTGAGATATTATACCTAGAATATCATCGAAATCAAACGCTTCAAATTTCGGACCCCCATAAACCTATGGTGCCAGTAGTATCATTGGTATAGATATTTCTGCAGTCTTTACATGAAACTGTATTCACCACAAAACTTATGAACCACCCTCTTCTTTTCATTCTAACATACAGCTCCTTTGAAAGTGTAATTTGCCTGAACTTTTCCTTGTGATTTCATACATTGATTTGTATCCCTATATATTTATTTAGAAGCAGAAGTGTATATTCACTTTGTGCTTGAGTCTCTCCTCTAAACATTCGTTTTTGTTTGGTGTTCGTCTGGTTGGTCCATCCTGAGCAGCTATAGTTTCCGTACACGCTGGCATATGCAAAAGTTGACACTCAGCCGACAATAAAGATGGCCTCCTTTGAGGAGCTCCTTGTACATGCGACAACGTGAATAGCCTCATTGACCTTCTCATACACAAGGTTCATTACACTTAAATTTTTATAATTTTCGGAGAGTGTCTAGCAACCTCCTCTGGACCGAAGTATGGAATGAGTCAACTGCAAATGCTTACTATTTACCCAGCTACTCATGATAGATAAAATAAAGTTTCGATTACAATCATGAGGTGTTACGAAATGCACCTTAAGATGATAGGGTTCTGTAAAATTAGTTAAATTTCTGTACTATGAATCTTATGTAATGTGTATAGTTTAATAAACTCGTAAATACAAATTTAGAAACAGAGAAATGTATGCATTAGATATTCATTTAAATATACCAATAGATAATATATCAATGCATATAATATTGTAAATCAGTATTTGGTGATTTGTAACAGTGGCCAACGATTATGGAGAAATGCGGCATGTGGAATAACTAATAAAATTAAGACGTAGTCAGTAGTATTGAGTATTCATGTAATACTTACATTTCGAATAAATGTATTTACCTTTGATGTGTATATATCATTCTGAAACTATCCGAAAAGTTATATTTTGAAACAACATAAACGCATTACCAATACCATTCATAGATTATTATGCTAATTTTATATTGAACATCAATGTATAAATTATACTTTATTTTGTTTCTAAAAGTACTAAGTTCAACTCATTTTATAGGGAAGTATAATTACTGCGACGTTAAAGGACTGGTCTGCATCGCACGACTAAAACGTAAGTATAATAAATTGTTATAAATTTAAACAATTACTGTAGTTACCATTAGAAGTATCAAAGTAATTATTATTAAAGCAAATATCCTTTCATGTCTCTCTATCACGATTTTGTTTCATTATATTCGATTTCTTGTTTATGTGTCATATTGCAGTTTTGTTAAAAAATATTTTTTACATTTTTGATACAGTAAGAAATTCAAGAAATTCATATTAACAATATGCACAATTTTACCTAATTTTTCAAGTTACAATGCAAGTGTGAAACTTAATTCCTTCTTGTTTTACACGCAGGATTGCTTAGTAAGTGTGCAACTAGCATATATATTTTATATTATAAGACATAAAAGTAAAACACATCAGCCACCAGACTAAGCCTACTACTTGCAACTGAGCAAATATTATATGATAGTTATATAGAAGGCTTTTAATGTGATATCTGACCAAATTATACAGTTTCCATAAATATATAATAAAACTTATTGCAACATAAAGTGTTCCCTTTGAAACTTGTATCCTTTAGTCAATAATGACATGTATTAGATTTCTGAGAGTAAACATATGTTTCAAAATATATATAAAATTACGTAAATCTTATTTAATATAATTTGTAAAAATAACAACCATAAGACTTGTGAAGATATTTACATGTAAAGTGATGTACACCATGTAACGCTCCTGCGCTTAAAAGTGAGAAACCATCAAGTTCATCCAAGATCCCACAAAAATCCGTAATAAGAATTAGAAGTAAGGACGATTCGGCAAATCACAATACAGTGCGGTGCTTTGAGAATCACAGCCGTGCTTCCGAAAAATTGTCAGGCTCCATATATATATATATATATATATATATATATATATATATATATATATATATATATATATATATATAACTCAGAAAACTGATAAAAGTAGGAATCCAAAAATTTCAAAATCGAGCTAACTCCCAACAAATAGATTCATAGAACAACGATAATCTTACAAAGCTATCAGATCTGGTCGAAGATTTTACAGAACTAGGCTAAATTTCAAACCCACGAACTTATGTGGACTGAGAATAAAATTTGCTACTTAAACGCCAATCTGAACATTAGTAGCAAACAAATGATAAAATAAATTCAAAGTAAACCAATTAGAATTACAAATTGTACCAAAATAAATTTTTTAATGAACCAATTCAGACGGTTGATTTAACAATTGTATGCAATCAAATTATATACAAAAAAAGCCAATAACAAGAAATGACGTTAAAGCACAGAATCAAGTTTATTCTTCCGTAATATTAATGTGAAAGGTAGCTTCTTTCGACTAGGTCAAATAAACCAAGAGTACCGAACTTGAATAATAATCCAGTATACAAACTTACATGAAAGAAAGCTTCAAAAAATTAGGCTAATGCTGTAAATGTACTCGAAACTAATAATCCAAATGGGACACTAAATTTAAAAGAACTATCCGCAAACTATATGCGGCAAAATTACTCAAAACTAAAAGAACAAAAATAGACGCTAAATCTAAAAAAAAGCCTTTTACAGAATTGACTATTAACGCAAGATTACTCAAAACCAAAAAGAATTAATTGTGACACCAAATTAAACTAATCGAACTTCAAACCAAAATAATCAAAAAAAAACTGAAACTTAAACAAATTAAATGGGACGAGAAACTGGAGCACCCAACCTCCCAATTAATTATGCAAAAATTGTCGAAATTGAAGCAACTTAATAGGGACGCTAAACTATATCAACATTCAAAAAGTACTAGTAATTGAAGCAAATCAATAGGGACGCTAAATTGAAAGATCTTCAAACCAATTAACCAAAGTACTAGCAATAGAAGCAACTCAAAAGGGACGCTATATTTAAACGATCTTCAAACCAATTAACCAAAAATACTAGTAATTGAAGCAACTTAATACGGAAGCTAAATTAAATCCACCTTCAATCCAATTAACCAAAAATACCAGTAATTGAAGCAACTCAATTGGAACGCTAAATTAAGTCGACCTTCAAATCAATTAACCAAAAATACTAGAAATTAAAGAAACTCAATAGAGACGCTATATTAGTTCAACCAACTTAATCGAAGACAATAGTATCTCAATAGAATATAGAACACAAACTATGAAAAATCCACTCCTTTAAAGCAGTGAAATCAACGACCCGAAAGAAATACAGAAAGAAATACAAAATATAATATTTCTTTACTTACCGCAATTATGTTAACTCCTGGGCCTTCTTTTCCTTTTTTCTCAACATCTAACTCTGAAACTTCCGAATCACTTTCAACATTATACTTCTTGTTCTTCATATTATTGGAAGGACACAATATATCATCTGTAGTTGCTCCTGCTGGATGGACTGCCTTCACTTTTTCAGATATGCAGTGCCTCTTCTTATTTACACTATGCTGAGAAAAACACAAGACATCATCTTTAGCCACTCCTCCAGCTTGGACTGCATTCACATTTACTACTTTACAAAGACTATCCTGATATGCAGAAAATCCTGATTTATTATTTTTCCTTCTATTCTTCTTGCTCCTAGGTTTGGTGCAAGTACTTCCGTCCAAACATTGTCCCTCCAATTTAACTTCTTCCGTAATGCAACCATCAAACACTTCACTACAAATCCGTCCTAGATCAACTTGACAAGAACTCGATAAATTTGGTACATCTCTAAGATGGACAGGTTTACTTTCAACAAAAGATGACAACATGGGATCAGAATATCCACACACCTGCAAACATCGGTCAATAGAAGTAGCTTTCCCTTCATCTTCAATTCGTTCTGCATCATTAGATATCACGGAAGCGGAAGTAATTTATCCAATATTTCTCGAAGTTAATTTAATTGTTTATCAGTAGAAACAGTTATTTCAAGTAGCTGTTTTTCTTTAGTGAATAGATCAATATCGCACTGCACTCCACAATCGTTCCGAAGGACTGGAGTTGTAACCATCCTAAAAAACAACGAAGACATTCTCTTATTTTTCCTTCCTTCAGTGTTCGAAAAATTCAACCGTTGGTCAGAACGAGTTCCAAACCTATCTCGAGATTGCAGTTGACCAGAAGTATAGTTTAACGAAGCCTCTTCAAATGCATAATACAAACTATTGTTATTGTATTATTACGTAATATTAATTTATTCTTTGAATAATCAACTACTGACGCTGTTGTTCGCAAGAAGGGTATACCAACCAAACAATCACACGGAAGTTCTGGCACCACTTTGAATTTCACATTTTCATAACATCCGTACAAGTTCAATGGCAAACTAATCTCCATATTGCTTAAATATTCAGTTCCCAAAAGAGCTCTACTATTTTCAGGCTCAGTTTCTACCAAAACAGTTATCCAGAGCACACTTCCTAACAAAATGTTCCGTTGTTAAATTAAACGAGGAGCCGCTGTCCCCACAAGTCCGAGTTTTAACATTATTAATAATTGCATCAACAAAACAAACAATCCATTCATCAGACTGTGAGGGAATAGCCCGTACTCAAAACGATGTTCAGGACACGCAAATGAAATTCGTTTAGAAGCCAAGACATTATTTCCGAATAAATCCTTTTGAGTAAATTTAGATTTACTAATATTTCTTTCTGAACTATTTCGAAAATAAAGCTTACCTTTATTAACAGCTGCTACTGATGCCCCTGATTTAGCAGCCATCTTTTTCATATATTCAATTTGTTCCCTAAATTGGTTAGAATAATCACTACAAATTTCTCTTAATTCGGACAGTGATTTTGGCACATGCCTCTGAAGTATCCTATATCGAACTGATGGTTTCAGTCCATCTAACAATATATTAATCAATTGGGATTCACTAAAATTAAATCTCGAAACAAGAGATGCGTAATAAACATCTTCCACGAACTGATCTACCGCTTCATTTAACTTCTGTTTTCTGAATAATCTTTCAGGTAATAAACAATGTTTTACAGTATTTGACACAAATCTTCCAAGTATTTTACATTTAAATAACTCCCATGAGGAATTATTGTTTATGGCATATTGTAATTCCACTTGAAAATCTCCTTCACTACGTGTTAACAAAGCACTATAGAACGCTGTCATTGAGCTAGAAAACTACTCCAATATCTTTTCAACTACCAGTAGTATATAAAAAAAATATAAAACTATTTCTACCATCAATAACTTTAAACAATTTTATTTTCGATTCAAAACATTCAATAAATTTCTGAAAGGAATATAGGAGTGGTACTAACAGCTGCATTATTACTCTGAGCATGATTATCATAATTTGAAAAATTATTCCGCAATCTATCAAAAGATGTATGATCATGACGCATTGTCCGACCCGTCCGAAACATGCCTATAGGAGTCGAATTTCTAATTAAAGACACTCTTTTATTGTAATCAGATAGGCGCTGATAATTGTTAGTTGATCTATTACGATTTAGCAACTCTGAACTGTTGTCAGAAAATTGAAACCCCATTTGTATAGGCATAACAGGACTAAAAGATGAATTTTGACTAACACCTGTAGGAAAACTTCAGTTCCCTCTTGTTCTTTGACAAGTCTCCGCAGGCATTGGTGTAGGAGGTTCAGGAAGACAACCAAATTTCCCAGGAAAAGGTTCCTCTATACTATAAATTATCGAATTATCTCCGTCACGATCATATAATTGTAAAAAATGACTTCGAGGGGGTGTCAGACTCATTGTAGCCCTACAGATCATTTGACATATTTGTTGAGTGCCCTGTCTGATCTATAGTAACCAATCATAGATCATCATCATCTGAACTATGAATACGAGCTGACTCTTCTCGCGAAAACATTTTCAATTTTAATTAAAGACAAAATTTGAAAAAATCTTATAAAAAAGCAGTAATTCTTTACACAAAAAATGAATTCAATAATCAAGAATTAAATGATAATACAAAACTGACATCAGTATTTAATATACAGCCTACTACTCACTACACTTACTACTAATTATACTCAAGAAGAAAAAGATCTACCCTCAACCATAAGCATCTTTCAGAAACACACTACTTTATATGCATTCAAATTTCCGTTCATCCAAATATAATGTATTTTAACAGACTATCTTAAATGGATGTGGTCAGAAAATAAGAACAATTCTCAATATTCATATACACAAACAATTTATTACCTAAGAGCATATTAGAAACTAACTGAACCAATCTAAGCTCTATTTATTAGTTCAGATCCACAAGTTCCAATAGCTAATATGACGAGGTGCAAGACAAACATAATACGGTGACACGCAAGACAGAAATAGTGAGATGCTAGAAAAATATAATATGGTGAGAAGCTAGGAAGAATTTTTGTAACGCTCCCGCGCTTAAAAGTGAGAAACCATCTAGTTCGTCCAACGATCCCCAAAAATCCGAAATAAGAATTACAAGTTAGGACGAGTCGGCAAATCACAATACAGTGGGATGCTTTGAGAATCACAGCCGTGCTTCCGAAAACCTGCCAGGATCCATATGTATATAGCCCTTAAATAATCTTAAATTCAAGAACTAGCAATGACTTAAGGATTTAAGCAAGCAATACATTAATTCATAATCAACTAAATTCAATTTAACAATTTATTGTCTTTAACAGTTTTCCTTAAAACTGAAGAAAAATACTACTACAAATATTACTTTTTAATCACCCTGTGTATATTTCAATTCTCATTCAATCCGAAGTATAACAACAATTCCAAGAATTAATAAATACTATTACCTCCCAAGTCTATCAAAATTTCTTATCTTAAATAGAATGATTTAATTTGGTCACGCCGTCAATCACCAATTTCTACAACTAATCAAATTCCAAATTGATATATTTATAAGTAAGCCAACAGTCAACCGACTTAAATAGATTATATATATTTTTATTAACCTTAATAAAAATGAATTAAAATGAGCCAACAAATTTGAATCAAATAATTAGTTTCTATAATTCGGAGACTAAATTGTTACAGTTAATCAACTAGTTTTAAAGTTTTTTGCGAGTGGTTTTTGAACTTGAAAAATTTAGTTTCAGACGCTAAATTCCAAATCGAAAAATTCCAAATGAAACGCTATCAATGCCAGATTAAGCAAACAATAATATGCAAAATATTCTAAATAGAAACTAAAGCAATATAATTAAGTTTTAAAATATAACTCCAGAAAACTGATAAAAGCAGGAATCCAAAAATTTCAAAATCGAGCTAACTCCCAATAAATAGTTTCATAAAACAACGATAATCCTAGAAAGCTATTAGATTTAGTCGAAGATTTTTCAGTACTAGGCTAAACTTAAAATTAACAAACTTACGTGAAGTGAGAATAAAATTTGCTACTTAAACGCTAATCGGAACATTAATAGCAAACAAATAGCAAAATAAATTGAAAGTAAACTAATTAGGACTACAAATTGTACCAAAATAAATTTTTAATAATCCAATTCAGACGGTTGATTTAACAATTAAATTAAATCAAATTACATACCAAATAAACCCCAATAACAAGAAATGACGTGAAAGCACAGAATCAAATTTATTCTTCCGGTATTTTAATGTGAAAGCTAGCTACGATCGACTAGATTAAATAAACCAAGAGTACCGAACTTGAATAATAATCCAGTATACGAACTTACATGAAAGAAACCTTCAAACAATTAGGCTAATATTGTAAGGTACTCGAAACTAACAATCCAAATGTGACACTAAATTTAAAAGAACTATCCACAAAGTATATACGGGAAATTACTCAAAACTGAAACAACAAAGAAAGACGCTAAATCTAAAAAAGCCTTTTACAGAATTGACTCCTAACGCAAGATTAAGCAAAACCGAAGAAAATTAATTGTCGCATCAAATTAAACTAAACGAACTTCAAACCAAAATAATCAAAAAAACTGAAACAGACAAATTAAATGAGACGAGAAACTAGAGCACCCAACAACAACTAATTATGCAAAAATAGTCGAAATTGAAGCAACTCAATAGGGACGCTAAACTAAATCAACATTCAAACCAATTAACCAAAAATACTAGTAATTGAAGCAACTCAACAGGGACGCTAAATTTAAAGATCCTCAAACCAATTAACCAAAAATTCTAGTAATTGAAGCAACTTAATATGGACGCTAAATTAAATCAACCTTCAAGCCAATTAACCAAAAATACTAGAAATGAAAGCAACTCAATAGAAACGCTAAATTAAATCAACCAACTTAATCAAAGAAAATAGTATCTCAAAGAGAATATAGATCACAAACTATGAAAAATCAACTCCTTTAAAGCAGTCAATTCAGCAACCCAAAAGAAATACAGAAAGAAATAGAAAATGTAATACTCCTTCACGTAGCGCAATTACGCTGACTGCTAGGCCTTCTTTTCCTTTCTTCTCAAAATAAATTACATGTAAATTTTTTTCCCAAACTATCGATTAAATCCTATCGATGGATAATCAGAATGATTCAGAAAGTCCAAAGATTTCGAACACAGTACCAACCGACGTAAAAGCAAAAACCACAAAAACAGTAACAAACCCCTAGAATTCAATTAGAACAAATCCCTCTTAGATTTCAAACACACTCACTCAATCATGCATACAATCTACTCGTTGACGTGGCAGTACAGAAAGCACGAATGCGATTGCTTCGGTGCTGAGAAATAGCAACGTTCAATTCTTTCTAGCTTATGGCGCGAGGAAAGCAAAACACCAGCCACGAGGAACAGCGCAAAGGTACAAAGTTGACCGTTGACGTATAAGTACATAACACTCAATACAAAACATCTCTATTACTTTTCAAAGTGATTTCTGTTCAGTTTTTCTTCACAATTAGTGTCTTCTTTTTTCTTTTGTTTCTTCTTTTTAGAAGAAAGAAAAACAATGTTCTTTATTTTTATATGATTTTCACATAAAAATAGTCCATTTCACACCAATAGCACAACGTATTTCTTAAATCCAATAATTCCCGATGTTTGTAGAATCCAAACAACAGGATACCTCAAAAGTTCATATACAAAAATAGAAATTCACAGAAAATGTTGTGACGACGAGTCGAAGTTGTCACAACCAGTGATTTTGTACATTAGCACAAAGTCGACTTAGGAGCCGTTCAAAAATTGTGTAATCCCTGATACGAAAAGTAGTTATTGGCCAGGATTGCAATCTTTTGTATCAATTTTTTGTTCCTCAATATCTTCGGAATAAATAAGAAAAAAATAACTCGAAAAGTTAAATGGACGTGGGGTGTAGAATATTATTTTACATCTCATACCTTTGTCGTGTCTCACGTATCTGCTATTGCTTTGATACTCTTTACACATTTCTCATTTAGTAGTGGGTGTATAACTATCTATAGACACAAATCGTAGTAACTATATCATGTGTAAAATAATAATGTGTTGTGTACTGCGTTCTTAGTTCTAGATTATTTTGTAGTTATTTGTTCAGTGGACTCTAGTTTGTCCGTGCATAAAAACTTTAATTCCAATGGGACAATGAGATACACTTTCATTGAACTTCGTCTGATATTAGATTACCCTAGTTTTCGTTTAGCTCAGAATCAATCAGTCCACTAAGATCACACAAAAATATTTCGTATTCAGAATTGGATTCAACAATTTTGCGAAGATAAAAGCATCGAAGATCATAAATATATTTTAGAGGTGCTAGACTAACATGAAACCAGGTTTTATATTTAGTAAACCACACGCATTTTGGCAAACTTTTGGCGTGGCCATGCTGAGATGATTTCCATCACAGTTTAGGCACTCAAGTACAGCAATACTTATTTTCGTTTTTAATTTTACAATTTGCTTTTAACTTACATGAATTGTTTTCATTGTTAACTTCGATTTTATTAATTAATTTATTTTTCACATAAGAAATCCCTTTACTGCTTTAAGCTCACTAGGGCAGGTAACCGAAGATTCCCCCTTTTGGAATTTTGTATTGTTTGTAGAGGTTTTTTATTCAAAAAATTTATTTTGAATTTATTAGAAACCCAGTTTTCACATTTAGAATTTGATAAAACTTCTTAGAATGCTGCTAAGTGTTCGACAGTACTGCTATGTGTCGAACTGCTTAAGATGAGAAGCTGTAACTTTTGAAAGATATGTAATTTTATTTATCAAAGCACGTTTTCACTGTCTCCAATAAAACTTAAATATGTATTCTGAAATCCTTATTGGTAATTTGAAGTAACACTTGGTCAAGATTTTTTCTCTGCTTCTGTATGTGCTGTTTCCGGGGGACCATCTTCATATTACCTTCTACTACTTTTCCAGTTAGTCTTCTTACCAGTGACGACATGTGAGCAAGAATTTTGTAATGTTACACAATAGATCAATTTAAAGAATCGTATTTTGTTTATGCAATGGTCTTAATACAATAAGAAAATTCGGGTAACCATTTGTAATGAAAACTATGCTAACATTACCTAACCTAAACTCTGTATTAATTACAAATGTCATGAGACTAAATCACTACCAAATGATTTGTAGAAGATAGTAAAACGTAACAAATTTATGAAATGATTGAAACAATGTGATAAAAATAAGCAATTAGCACAAGGATTAGTTCTAAATCACTGGCAGTTCCAAAAGGATCTACAGTATGCCTGGAGTGATAATACAGATTGTTTGCAATTATTACAACATGGTGCCTTTCTTATATCTTGTGTATTAAGACAAGATAATTAAGGAGCGTCATAATAAGAGTAAAGTTTAAGATCTGCGTATGTTAATTATATTTTTTACGCCAAAAGTTTCTTTGTTAAGAGAAAAACCAAGATAATTACAGACGATGCCTTCCATTCATTAGGTCAACAATTGGGAATCACGCAGGTTGAGAAATTCAACGTATATTAAGATAAATAATGCATATTCCGCCTCTAATATCTTCACTGTTCTTCCAGAAAAGTTCTTAAACCCAAAGAACGATTTTCTAATGCCACAGCCAGAACCACATTCAATGAGACGTAATACAATATGTACGGCACAATACACTAATGTTGGACACCCAATGCCACAGCGTCTAGCACAACTTCAAAAGAATATCCTAGAGACTTGCAGCGGCAACTGCAGGAATGCCACAAAAACTGCCTTCAAATACCCTTACAGCTGCAGCAAAACAGATCTCCTGAAGATGGCTTTCTCTCAGCAACTTCCTATCTATCAAGGAATTAATAGGATTCTTAGCTGACTGCATGAAATATGAAAATGATGAAAAAGGTCTAGCACAGTCCTATATAATCCCAAAAAATTAGCAAGGCGTCGTAAAGGCGACACCATCCATTTACTTGTGGAATTCAATAACGGATTTGCTCCAATTCAAGATCCAGAAGACAGCGGCTGAAACTAAACCTACTGTATCTGCTTGATCTCCAAAAGTGCCGAAACCTAAATGTGTTACATTTATGGGATTGAAAGCAAATTTAAGTTCACAAAAAAGCTACCATCGCCGAAGAGTGCAAGTACTTTATCAAAATAACCTGTGCAAATCCATCTAACTGTGTCACCCTAGCAGACACTGCAAGCAACAGCAGCTACAGTATGTCACTGAAATAGCTGCAAAAACACTTACCACTTAAGGTGGTTTTATGCAAATCACCTGTTGACACTCCAACAGAAAATATACTAGATGATCAGAAGGGACTAAAGTTCCCTGTACGGGAAGTTAAACAACTGAAACGCAAAAGCATAAACACCAATGATAAGTTTTTTTCTTTCTTCATTTCTGATTTTACTGTAAAAAACACTGCAAGCCAAAGAGATATACAACTTGAAACACTTCTACGCATGTACCACAACATGGAATCTTCCCTGATGTATTGAATATGTTACTCTACCAAGGTATTCACTTTATCACCTCGCCAGAATCTGTCAGCGCACTTCACTCCGATGAAAATCCGGCTTACCTAGAATTCAAGGATGTTTACACTTCAGAGCTAAACACATCCTGCACCACTTCGACCGCCGACTGTAAGGCATACAAGAGAATCCTACCTCACATCATCAACCCCCCTGGCCACATGGATATTCGATCGGCTCTTAAGGCAACAGCGGAAAGTCTAACTGCGGAGATCAATAGTGAACCCACTCAAAATAAAAAGGAGTACATCATCACATCTCAGAAGAAGCTTCAAGCACCAAACTGCTGATTCTACTTAAGAGATGGATTCACAAACTGTAGCAGCTCACTAGACATCCCACTTTCAAATCTCTATTCAATCATCTCTCCAAAAAATAGGCAAAATACTTCACAGCATCCGACTTCGGCAATCGGATGAAAAACTTGCGACTTGCACCACTCACAGTCACGAATTTTAGATTCCATTAAGGACAATCAAGGCGTCAAAACAACTCTTCGACCACCACTCCATGGACGTCATGGAGTCTCATACACGGACGCCGACAAAACCACAGTTTTTCCGCAATCATATAGAGACATTTCATTTCTTCCTCACAACACCCAAAGAAGTCGAATAATTTCTAAAACACCTCAATCCACGCAAAGCGTACGGACCCCATCGGGTATCTCCTCCGGCTTCGAAATTACACCAAGAAAACTCACAATTCAACTCTCCAATATCTTCAACGCTATGGTACGCTTAAAGTCATTTTCTAACCCGCTGGAAACAAGCACGCATTATCATGTTACCCAAACCATGGGAAAATCCGCAGTTTGCACATCACTGCCAACCGATTGGTCTGCTTTGTCATTGAAGCAAAGTACTAGAACGCATTTTACAACGTAAACTGATTACACACCTGTAACGGAAACGTTAAAAAATAATATTGATAATTATCACAGTGTTTAACAGATGACAATTAGTTAAACTGAACATTAGATGATTTGCGATAAATGTCAGTTTAGCTGCCGTAGAGGCAGCGAACTTTGTATTGTACTACCACCTATTGGAAGTATTTTAAGTTACCGCAAGAGATTGCTAGTTATATTACAGCTTCGGTAAGCAACCCCTTAACATGCATAATTCCCTAGCGCTACTTAGTCGCAGTGGATTCATTTGTAATGTGAATTAAAGTGGTATATTCCGTGTATGGGTTTGTATGGTTGTGAGGAGGTATGGAGGATATGACCGTATTTAGTAAACCTTAGATTTTAGTAATCGCTTTATTTTGGTATTTTTGTTGTTTGCTTAATAATTTCTATTTGATATTTAAGTCACTTTACGAATAAATTGGCTTTCTTATTGCCAATGTTTCCATTTATCCTTTTAGAAAGGAGTACATTTTGTATTTTACAAACCTGTTCAAAATTGACAACCTTGAATTCCGAATATTTAGTAAAATTCTCCACTTTGCGCGACGTCAAACGGGTATTGTACAGCATTAAGGAATTAATCTCTACCTTTCGATTTTCATGTTCAGTGTTACTATGTTCATATATATATACATATATATATATATATATATATATATATATATATATATATATATATATATATATATATATATATTTTGTAGATACATACGGTTGATATTATTTAGGAACATATTATTTTGGGAAAGGAAGCATCTTAATTATTAAATGTTATATCCGAATAAAGAAATGAAATGTTGTCATATAATGTAAACACGTGTTTGTGTTTATGTGTTTACGTCAATGATTTGTATATGTGTTGAATGTTGTGTTTTGTTACGGCTAGACGCTAAGTCGTCAGTTTGTATGTTATTGTCATTTGTAATTTGTAATGTTTTGGCTAAAGAATGAAATGTCATCAAGATGTAATGCTGTAATATTGACACACTTTGACTGTGGCATATTTGTCAAGTTTGCAGAAATTTGTTGGTCTGAGAGTTTGATCACGATGTAATTCGGGTGAAACCAATGTTTTACCAATAGCTGAGATATACAAAAAGTCAACAACGTGAATTCCAGGATGTCTGGAAACCGAGTATAAAAACTTATAGTCTTAAAGGATAGAGGTCAGAAGTGGATCATCATAAGTTGAGTATCAACAGAGAGAACCACTGGTACTTCTATCACAGTAGTCATTCAGCTGTGATTCCAGTCGAGGATTAGATCTAGGAGATCTAATAGTATCCAGTACAACCATTAACGTGGATTATGGTTGAACAATAGTCAGTGACTACAGACTATTGGCAGCACGAGATATTTGTCATCCAGAACTTCAACATCAGACCAGGCGTCATCTACTAAAAGATATGTGTATCTCAGCTATGTTCGAGTTATTCGTGATTGACTTCTTAGATGCTTAAGATATGTGATCTGACGCGTTATACACAGTCTACGTTAACAACAGTAATACACGATATTTATGAAAATACAAATATCTAAATGAAAGTTAATTTTATGTGGTTTTCTTCTGTTACCACTTCGTACCTACTCATTACAGATGGTGAGTAGTAGCGATCTTCAACCGTCACACATTGATTTATCCCCATGCAATTTAGGCACGACGGTAGGAGGTTGTTAATATATATATATAATTTATGTTGAATTATTTCTCGTTTATTTGTTACAATAAATTGTTACATGATCGAAAGTTAATCTTCTATCCATTTCCTCGTTCGTGCAATACGTTACCACTCGTCAGCATGTCTAAGCACAAGTCTTCTCGTGCCGTGTGCACTTATGAGAGTCTACTGGCTGCTAACCATCTTCTACCTGGGCATTAATTTGCATTCCGTCTTGGCATCTGTGCAGTGACTAAACTTAGAAGATTGATGGAACGTATCAATTACGGATTTAACTTTAAAGTTCATACATTAAGAGATTTCCTAAATGTGGAAAAGGCCTTTGACCGCGGTCCCTGGCTGTCACGCTGGCCTCTTCTACGAGCTGTATCACTATCATTTCCCTCAGCTTCTCATTCATTTATAGCCTCTTGCCTTCATCAACACATATTCAAGTCAATGTCAACAGTCTCATCGCCACGTTACACCCTACCACAGCGTGCGTTCCACAGGGATATTTGTCACTCGTCCTATATAATCTCTACACTTCGGATCTCCTAACCACGATACGAACAACAGTAGCTACTTTTGCAGATGATACTTCCCTTTCTTTGCAAAATGGAAACATACGTTATGCTCAAGCTCAACGTCTTCTAGATGAACTAAAAACATGCCTGATAAAAGTCACATTGCACCTGTCGCAACGCACAGAAGACGCTCCTCGTACACTTCACAAGAAGATACCGAGTTCAAGGTCCTCAGCTCTCTTTGCATGGCTATCAACTTTCGCCTCAGCCAGGAGTCAAGTATCTTGGAACCTTTTGGTCAAAAACACTTTTTAAGAATCATCTAACCTAATGGAAAGCTGCTCTTCCTAACATTTAAAGCATTCTCCGCTAAAGATTATTCTCTCATCACAGTATTATTCGCATCTATAACTTGATCGTACGAGCACAACTCATATATGCACATATTGCGTTGTAACATGCCGAACCTTCACATCAAATCCCCGTCCAGGCAGTCGAGAAAGATGCGGCACACCTAATTACGGGTCATTCCAAAGATACATACATTGACCATTTTCATGAAAATCTTTATCTTCCGAATTTAACGTAAATCATGCAGGAACACCCATGAAGTTTCTGGCATCGCCTAAGTACCTGTCAGCTCAAAATACTGCAAAAAGTGAGACATCATCAACCTCCACGCAACACTTACAGAATGCCTCATGCATTCTGAAAAATCCACATACCAACGGACTATGACAATTGGCTCCAGCACCAGTGAAAGTTCGACCCACAAACACGTCCCACAAAAATTCAAATCAGAGGTAAAAGTCCACATCGACTCAAAAACTCATACACTAAAACCTGTTGAGATGAACTTGGTTACAGAGTTCATTGTTAGTTTATATTTAATTTTTCAATGTCATCATCATCATAATATTCTGCCTTTATTGGCAGGTCACTTACCGCAGCTGAGAAGCTTCCATGCTCCACGGTCCTCCGCTAAATTCTTCGTCTTCGCGTATGATCTTTCTGTTTTTATATCATCCATTAATTTTAGTCTCCTTTGCCCCCTCCTTCTCTTTCCCAATGAGATTCCATTATATTAGTCAAGGAGAAATAAAGAAGCTCTAATTAAACTGATGGCCATATTTCATATAAGATTTGTCTAGGTACGTTACAGTTCTCAGAAGCTGTATTTTGGCCTATATTCCCTTCCCTAAAAGAAATCATTACTCTTTTCATGTCTTCATTGTCGTACATAAATAATTATTTTTTTGAGCCAATAGTAGTAGGCTCCGCAGTATGGCCCGCCGTGTCAACAAAATTTTTGTCACGTCATAAGTTTCATTTTCACAATTCTCAAATTATCCTACAAAGTTTCAATATACCAATGTCTTGGACTCCTAATCTCATTATAGATCAATAACAGACCATACTAATATTTGACAATGATTTACCCAAAGAATGACATACCACCCAATTCTAAAAAACAATTATTAATTTGACAATAAGAAATGTACCCCTTCAACATTTAAGATCGGTACATAAAAACACCCGTGTCTTATAAAAAAGTAATAAATCCTGTACTCATTCAATGATAAAGCCGTATCAAAAAAGATAAAATCGGTCAATAACCCTTAAAATTTGAATAGTTGGTCATAAGAGGGACACCAACTTTTATTTGATAATTCCCAAATTTGAGGAATTGTTCTATGTACCCCAACAAAATTTAAACGGAACACAAAAATATAAAGGTAATATAGCTCTGTACACATCCATCCTTATCAAAGGGAATAGCCACTTCCGAAATTTACAATTTGGACAATTTTTTAACCACGAAAGGTAACAAACTTATAAGAACCTATATCATTATACCAAATTGGGCAATTTTCTAACTTTGAGGTTGAGCCAATGTACCTCTCCCAAATTTTAAGATGGAACCAAAGGTGAACCTATATCTTAAGAAATAAAATAGACCCATGAACCCATTCATATATTCATATAAAATAAAACCGCATCAAAGCGGTCAATAACCTCCAAAATTTGAATTTTTAACATTTTTATCCACGAAAGGGAACAAAATGGTCCACTCAAATTTATACTAATACATATTAGTGTCTTATAGTACTATATTAAACGTTTAAATTTGGCAATTTTCAAGATTTAGGGTAGAGGCCAAAGTACTGCTTCCGATCATTCAACGAATGCACCAATGTAACTATATCTTAAGAAATAAAATAGACCCCTACACATGACTATATAATCGTATAAGGGAATAAGACATCATCAAATGAAATAAAGTGGTTCAATAACCTCCGAAATTTGATTTTTTGTAGTTCTTTACCAGAGAAGAGGGACGAGATGGACCATCCAAATTTATGGTGGTACATATTGAAGTCCTGTAATATGATACCAAATGCTTATATTAATCAAATTTCAAAAATTGAGTGGATGAGTCAAGGTACCCCCTCCCAAATTTTTAAAGGGGTGTATCAATGTACCCATGTCTTATGATAGGAAATTAATCCCCTATACATGACTGTATAACTATGTAATCTAATAGGACCTTATCAAAGGGGACGAATTGTGAATAAGCCTAACACATGGTACAACATATTGCCTACGTTTATATTTTGGCATTTTTTTACCCATGAAGGGGAACTAGGTGGACCACCCAAATTTATCCAGATACATGTTGAGGGACTGTACTATGATACCGAATGCTTAAATTGGAAAATTTGCAAAGTTGAAGTGGTGGGCCAAGGAACCCCTCCCAAAAATTTAAAGGGGTGCATCAATGTACCTATTTTTTATCATAGGAAATGACCAACTATACGCGACCATAAAACCATACAAGTGAATAGGACCTCATCAGAGGGGATAAATTAGGCCAGAATCCAAACACGTGGTTGTACTAAAATTTGGCAATTTTGTACCCTAACGGGAGTGAGGTGGACCAACCAAATTTATCAATGGAGTGGTGGAAAAGCTATTCAATATTAAGCAGTATACAGAAACGGTAGGAGGCGTTACATTAAAAATGAAAAATAGCGCTAATAAGCTAACATATTCTACACTCGAAGTTTATTGCCTTAGATGACTATTACTGACAGGTTGACCAATACCAGCCAAGCCACAATTCTGTTCCCGCGAAAAAATATAATTAGTCATTGGAACTCTCGTCTCTTCTTATGATGTTTAGAACTTCGAGGTTTTCTTTTAACACTAATAATAATTTCGAGCATAGGACACAAGACTGGTGATGGGTTATCAACAACTATGCCAACACCAAATCTAAGAGTGTATGCACGTAGTAATTTACAAGTGTGTTTTTTTAAGAAAATGTTAGTATAGTATAATTGGTAGAATAATAGCGAACATTTTAATATAACTGAATTATATTTCTTTCAAAAATCCCGAGGAGATAAGATAAAAATATCAAAATTTTATTTATATCTATATCTATATCTATATCTATCTATCTATCTATCTATCTATATCTATCTATCTATATATATATATATATATATATATATATATATATATATATATATATATATGTGTGTGTGTGTGTGTGTGTATTGCAGAGTAAATCTTTCCCTAGAGATTTAGAATTTCTTTCGCTCTATGACTGAAATAATCATTTCTGTAAAATACTTACCTTCAACGTGACACCATGACACAAAAACTTTGTTTTATTGATTAACGAGAACTTTTACTGGAAAACAGTGGCTACGGAAATTAGTAATGTAATTAATGATTATGTCGAATGTAAAATAAACAACGCAAAAACCTCTATTACGGTAAAAACTATGCACACTATTTCTCTCAACGCTCCTCGTCTACTTGTTTGAGACAATATTTTAGAACGATAGATACCTTTATATTTAGGAACTAAATATCATTAATCTCTCTTGGACATTTTCACTAGGTTTCTTACTTTCTGTCTGATGTGAAATGCCGTGAAAAAATTTGTTTTGTATTCTTTAAAACTCGTATATGTTTCATTCGGGGTATTCCCAATGTGATGCTAACACACAATGCTACTTGTTTTTTCTTCAATTAAAGAAAAGTAATGCAGAATATACTGCTAACGTACACTGTCCAACACCTTGCATTCGTTGAACCTGTGTTGCGCAACAATGTGTGGAGAAACTAACCGTTTGTTGAAAAATATTTGAAACCCAAACACCACTTCATGTGGAGAAAGTTCATAGCACAAGTCGTAACATTCCTAAATCAATCAATTTCTAGTACTTTAGGTGTAATATATATTAGTTTACATTTAAAAGTAAAGTCTACGTATTCGATGTTCAAACATTGCGAATCGTTGTGAGTAAACCACACCTATGGTTATAAACAATCGTGATTAAATAAAAGTGAGCTGGATATTTCCGATGAAGATTCTGACTTTGAATTATTTAGTGATCATGATAGTTGCATAATGATGATGATGATGAAATACGGTGAAGACAACAAACCTAGCATAATAACATATTACGACAAAACGAAGGAAGGTGTAGACATTGTTGATGCTATCTATGTTGAATACACACTCGCAAAAGGTACCATTCGTTGTCCGCTCTGTCGTCGTTTCGCTGTCATGAACATTACGGTACTGAGTGGCTATCTCACTCTCTGGGCAAACCAAATAAACTGTCAAGATGGGATTATCTCAAGAAGCTAGGGATATCTCTACCAAGGCCTTACATTACGTAGTGTGCAACCAATCAAATCTCTCACATGAAACTCGGCTTCTTGCAGCAAGATTTTCTGACATCTAGGTGGACAGACAAGCTTCTTCGTAGACAGGAAAGAGGGTAATATGCCACAGATGCAAAGACAGCGAAACTAAATACTACTGCGTAGTTTGTAAAGCATGGCTATGTTTCAGGCACGCGAAAATGATCTATGAAGAATGCTATGGAAACTTAAAAACTTTACCCCTTGACATTCCGTACATTTCAACATCGGCGGTGCCTTAGGTTATGTTAAATAAAATTCTAAGTGTCCTTTACAATATTTCTGATCTATAAAAACATTTAAGCAAGTATTCTTTTCTCTATAATTTTTTACGAAAACTCATGTAATTTACTAAAATATATGTAAACAACTACACATATATTTTTAAAACTAAGCGAAAACATCCGTTTTGAGCTGAAATGTTTTTTTATGTTTCAGAAATACTTGTAATTACATATAAGTATGATTTTATTTCTTTAAATATCGTTTACAAATTAGTTATGCAGTTTTATTTTCTTGGGTCTGTTAGACACAGCCCGACAACTTATGATTTTTTTTACACCCAACCGTTGTAGGGTTACTTGTGCTAATCTTTGACGAAAAAAATATTATAAAGGAACATGTATTGAAAACGTAATATCAGTAAACTTTTACTTCAGCCCATCACATTCTGTTGTTACCTCCAACGTTAAAAATGAGGGGGAACCGAGGAGAATGCCGTACCGCATTTCCAAACAAATTATCTATGGTGTCCCCCCACCTCCCAAAACAATTGCGTTTGAGCACATACACATGGAGGCCGGCATGACGTCTTCCGTCCTCCGATTTTATTCAGATCCACTACTAACCCTGGTTATTTCTCATATTTCAGTTGCAGTAGCTGGTCAAGTTATTACCTTAAATTAAAGCAATTTATTGATATTCGCCTTTAGTGATTCTACACTACTAATAGATAACCAAAAATGTTCGTTCACACTCAGGACAAAAAACAAAAGTTCTAAACAATGCGGTTACCTTATGTTTATTCTGCAAAATATCAACCATCCACTTCTATATGTGCTGAGTACACCCCTTTCGTTATGGTTTTACCGCCTTCGGAGAACCCATAATGCACAATCCCAGCAGTAGTCCACTGTACACACAGCTTCACCTTCCGCTGATAAAGAGCAGGTTTTCTACTTAAAGACATGGAGCCATTTGACGTTAAACAACGGTACAATCATTTTTGTTTTTGTACATTACCCAAGTTTCATCACGCGTCAAAATAAGGTCTTATATTGGACAGTTTTTTTCCTAGTCAGCAAAGAAGAGCAAATATTCAGTCGTTGGAGACGGTTCGGAGTAGTCAGCACTTGAGGGACCTACTTACTCAGCTTTCATGATTCTCCGAGCTCGTGAAAGGTTTCGTCGCTTATCCCAAATCATTGAGAGAGTTCTTGACACTTTTGACTTGAATCCGCTTCAATTTCTGATTTGAGTTGGCCCGAAACGAGAGTTTTGGTTTCCCGATCGAGATTTTTCTTCAAGTTTCTCGTCTCCGATCGAGAGGGTCTGAAACCACTTTTGCGCTGTCCGTTCATTAATTGTACCTTCTCCAAAGGCTGCAAACAATATTTTCTGCTTCCTCACCTTTTGTGCCCAACTTGAACTGATAAAGTAAAGAAGTCCTAATTACTGTTCGACACAAACATGATTTGCTGCAAATGCATGATCTCGAACTGTCGAATGCGACCTGTTATCTACGTTTGTCGATGTTCCAATGACAAAGCTTTCAGAAACTGTCACATACACCTGATGGCGGAGATTATTACTATCCCACAAAAATAGCGACACGTGTAAAAGCCTAACGAACTTTGTTGATTGTCTGGTACAAACAGCTTTGTACAAATTTCATAGAAGTGGTCGTTGATGCGTTGAATAATGTTTTCACGAGATCTAACACTTTATGGTTATTTAATCCTTAGACAAAGCCATAGTAAAAGAACCAGTTGCATAATGTACAGCAAGATTTTCTTAAATTAGAATTATTTAGGTTTTCTCTTCATATATGTTTATGAAATGAAAATAGGATACAGATGCTCGTACGAAATATAATAAGTAGACTAACAAATTGAAGGAATCTAATCGAAAAGTAAGAAGTAATAATTTACTATTTATTAGTTTTAATGTGTATTTTAAGTTTATTAAATTAAAACTAAAAAAACAAATTGTGTATCTGAAAATTATGGTACACGATTCAGTGTCACACGAAATAAAATTCCCTTTAAAAAATATAAAAAATGAGACACGTCTGTAATAAAGATACCGTCTTCAACAACTGCGTCTTCCATAATTAAACAAAAGAGAAGGGAATGACTAAGGGAATATCGGATAGCCTGTTACATATGCTACATGGAGACCAAGAAGATGGAGTTAGGAAGCAAAACCTTTATGGTAATCATCGGCCTGGTTACGGTGTAATCTGTCCACGATCAATGAAAATATCTCGAGCAAAAATACTTCTTTTTTCTGTATAATTTGAATTCGCAATAAAGTATGGACATCCACTAGAATCCTTTAAAGTTTGCTCGAATTCTCAACACTGGTTTTTCTTATCGATTTTCCCTCTCCAAAATATTAAATTTTATTTTTATATTTTTTTTAAAAAAATCATTTTTTATTTTTCTAGACGCAATGCTTAATCTGAAGTTGAAACAACCTAACTCCACATAGGATAATATTTTCCAATATATTCTGACGTTGATGCTTTTATGAAAATATAGTCTGCTCCATATAAGAAGCACAACTACAAAGAAATAACATTGCAATAGGAAAGTACCAATTTTATAAAAAAAATATGAGATTTAGCCAGTAAAGTTGACACAAAGCTTAGCTTTGTTCACGTAATTATTTCTGTCCCCGAGATTAATGAATAAAATATAATAAGTAGCACTCAATTTGGCACTGGAGCTTTGCAAACCTGGGGTTTAAATAAGAAATATCAAATATTCAATAAGAAATATCTTTAGACGATGAAAATGAATTCAGTATAAGCAACATGATAGCAAACAACTGTTTCCCGTGCACAAAGAGACGTTTCGAGAAAGCAATGTCAAATTCCGACTCATTCAGAAACATTTTAAGGTGTATTTTGATTTTGTTACACAATCGTAGTTGACACACAACATTTGGCTCTCTTCAGACAGGAAGTAATCATTAGACCACTGAAAAGTCGATTAAATGTGATGAATGTTGCTCAGAAGTTAGTTCAGAAGAATGTAGCTCAGAAGTTAGTTATGGGACAGAGCTTTGCTTATTGTAAATAAGGAACTTCGGATTCACAGGCAATGCTATGCTCCGCGGAGGATATATGTTTGTCGGCGAGAGCTAATTACATCAGAAGACGAACGCAGGATAGTGAAACATACAAAAAAATGAGGACATATATCAGCTGATGCGAAAGGAACCACGTCTACGAGGAATGCAACTCGCTCAGTTATATTATCTACAGTATAACGTAGAATGCGTGGTGGTGGTTCCTTCATTTGGTGCAATTACGTTAAATAACATTGTTACTTGGATATCAGCGATAATATTTGCAGTGGAATTAAAAATACCAGTAATTGGCCGAGGATGATTTCGGTAGCATTTCCTTCTCCGATTTCAGCAGATTCATTCTGAGTAATACAAATTAAGTATATGCATTCATATCGAAACACGTTGGACTCTCAATTGATCTAGGAAATTTGTCGAACATAATAATTTGGGCGTGTTTATGTATTTCTGTGAACAGACAATACATTACATAGACATATATTCCATCTATTTACTTTCAGCACGATACAATAACCAGTTAAATTATTGTGAAAGTACACTAAATATTTACGTCAGTCTATTCAGACCTCTTTCCCATACTTCTTTTCCATACATGATGCTACGTAATTGTGTTTAATAGTCTCGGTAATGGAGCTCTTAGAAGGAAAGGATACGCATTTAATAATCTAATATGTATTTTCACCAGAATTCCAACGAGCACCTTCATAATACCATGGGGCCAAAAACCTGCATTCGAGTACATTCCAGGTATTCATCGCTGAACATGAACAGAAAAACATGTTTAAGACTATTGACACTAATTCAATAATATCATGAAATGCAACATACTTCACAGTGCTTAAATTCATTCCTCATTAAAAAAGTGACATACTTGTTATTGTAATCAGGACTTTATGATGTTTTTAATATCATACTAAGCACTGCTTTCTATATACTATTACATTTTCATAGGAAGTCATGTAATTCGGGTTCTACCTAAGTTAATCAGTACGCCCGTGTCTCATATAGCCTCGCTGCTGGAAGGGATGTTAAACTTAAAACCATCTCAACTCAATTGTCAATGATCTGTTTTACTTCGTTGAGATACACAATTCGAAAGCATTTTTCGCCCTCTTGTTTTGGACGCTGCTACACATTTAATAAATGTAATTTACAACATTAAATTTATCATGTTCCAACCAAACAGATAACGCTAATGTAATTTAGTCAATCACCTTGGTTAAGGAAGCAAATCCCTAGAGTCAAGACTTGTGCAATGAATATTCAAAATCGGTTTATTCTTGTGTATCATTATTTTGCGTAAACGAATTGTATTCTGTTCTGTCTATTGTCTAAAATTGCAATTATCATATTACCGATGTCATTTAATTTACGACACATTTTTCAAGAATACACACTAAGGGTATTATTAAGTAAACTATTTTCATTTCCGGTAATACATTGCCATGTAATTGTCGATATATAATTACTAGCTGCATTTAGAAGTTACTTTTATTAAGTTGTTTTAGTCCAGTGGATTTAGGCTTGAACCTGGACAAAAATAATAAAAATAGAGAAACAATTTGCGGTAGACTTTACACCCTCTCCAAACATATCCTTAAAATTCTCACCTTCTAATATTTTGGGAAAAATGCGCTAACTTGGATTCAATATGGTGACCAGACTGAGATATCGACTTACATGTGAATGACAATATCCTCTCATGGAATTAATCTAAAAACTCTGTTATTGAGTGAATTTCAAGATAATAGCATAGACTAACCTATGCAAGTTTACGTGTTTCTGTGTATTGCATTAATACTGAAAAAGGCCTAAATACTGGAGGCCATTATGTAAAAATTGTAGTTATTATAATTTTACAATAATGTTGTATTGGCAAGTGGCTCAGAAACTAACAGAGATATTATCAACTGCATCGAAATAAGTGTGATAGAGCATAATTGTGGTACAACTTATCTCGATCTATCTTAAGAAGCAAGAGAGCTAGTTGAATTTTATTGACAGAATGTGCAACTTTCGATAACATTATATTCAAGTGCCTGTTACAATGATTTCGTGGTTACTAACATGCCCCCTGTATTTGACATATGAAATTTGCTTAACCCATTAGGGACCATGATCCCCATTTGGGGATCCGTGATTAAATATTTTTTTCTGTAATTCTCTTAACTTTATATCGTGTTTTGTTTGTTCCCGTCTGTAGTTAAATATTACAGTTAACGTATTCAACCAATATTTGGCATTATTATACACAAAAAATAACTTACGTTCCAATAAATTAAAACAAGTTCAAATTTTCGTTTTTGAAAATATACAATAAATTTATCTTATCAATAAGTTTACAATGGATGTAGATTTGGGTTTTAGTTTCACACTACGGTACATGCAATGCTTCTACATTGCACTAAACTGAATGTAATTGCTCGACAGTACTTATAATCTGACATATGTATGCAATTAAATTGATCCCCATTTGGGGATTATGGGCCATAGCGTGTTGCTTTTTATCCTATTTGTAAAGTTTAGGAAAGAGCAGTATTTCTTTGAATTTTGCTGTGATTTTCCACCACTGCTTTGAAGATACGGTAGACTGACAGAGAATTGCATCACAGATGCCAGCAACAGATAATAAATTGTGTTGTAGGTGGCAGCACTTCCCAGATTTGTTTCATTTGGAGAGATAGACAGTGATTGTAAGCTAATGTGTAAAGTATGAACGTTATTTTTGTGCTTTTGTTTGTGTTTTCGTCTAATTTAGGCCAAATCAGTTATCAGAATAGACTAGTGTGTTTTACTTTTGATCAATTTCCTTGTGAACGTTTCTAGAATATGAGTCAAAAGTATCTGACACTCAAAGAAGTAGAAGACTTCCTTCTTGATCATCGTTCCTTCGAAAATGAAGATTTAGAAGACGATTCTCCAATTGACATTTGCGAATTACCTAATGATAATGTAGACTCACTTTCTGATATTGCGGAGGGTGACGATGAAGAACTAGTTGATACAATTCGCGCGATTTACCTGGTTTTGTTGAGATTCATACCTCGGGCGGCACTCAGTTTAGTAGTGACGAAACTGAAATTTTTTCAAACGGTCCAGAAGTTCCTCACAGGAAGCAAAAACAAGTTTGTATAAAAGTCGCTGGTTGAAGAAGGATGGTGAATTTTCTTCTTTGCCTAAACAGCCCAATACTTGGAATACTAATCGTGAGAAGCTCATATCTTGTGTACAAGGGAAAACTCCCGTGGAAGTTTTTGAACTATTTTTTAGCGATGAAGTCTTGGAGTATATTGTTCAAGAAAGTGTAAAGTACGAATTTCAGAGTAATGACCACGATTTTTCTTTGTCATCTGACAGTTTTCGTAAATTTTTTGTTGTTCTTATATTTAGTGGATATCACGTTCTCCACCAACAACGGTTATGTTGGTGCGAAGATGATAATATGAATGTAGGTACTTTTAGAAGGCGCATGAGCACGAACCGGTTTATGAATATTAAAAAGTACATTCACTTTAATGACAACCAAGATTTCGCTGCTATTCCACCTAGTGAGAGGGACAAACTTTTCAAGATTCGACCACTTATTGATATGTTAAACAAGGCTTTTATGAAATTTGGCATTTTCTCTGACAAGTTAAGCATTGACGAACAGATGGTTCGGTATTATGGCAATCACTTTCTAAAGCAATTTATCAGAGGTAATTCGGTTAGGTTCGGTTTCAAGCAGTGGGTTCTTTCGTGTTCCGAGACCGGATATTGTTTCCAGATGACTGTTTATGAAGGCAAAGGCGTAGATTACTCTCAAAACATGGGACTTGGAGAAGCAGTTATTCATCAGATGCTATCGGTAATAGAAGATCCTATGGCTCATCACTTGTATTTTGACATTTTTTACTAGCCATAAGCTTTTAAAACAGCTCAAAGATTGTGGAGTACGCGCAACAGGATCTGAGCGATCAAAGAGAATGAATAACTGTCCATTCAAACAAGATAAAGAGTTTTCCAAAGAAAAGAGAGGATCCTATGATTACAGATTTGATTAGGTTAATGGGGTTCTTGCTGTTGTTTGGAATGATAATCGATGCGTGAGAGTGCTAAGTAACCGCGAAACTGCGCTTCCAACAGTCAACGTACGAAGATATTCTCGTACCGAAAAACAAGATGTTGCAGTAGCCCAACCCTTGATGATCCATAATTACACTAAGTACATGGGGGGAGTTGACAAACTGGACTGGGAATTACAGAAATATAGAATTAGGATAAGAGGGAAAAAGGCACTTTCCTCTTTTCGCAAATGCTATTGACGTCGCTATTGTGTGCGCTCATAAAATTTACTGCCTATCAAATAAGAAGATTTCTCTTCTTCAGTTTCATAGGGAGATAGCTGTAAGATATTTATCTCGGAAATCGTGTTCAGACCCTACAAACCTAGGACTGCCAACTGCAGGAAAGACAAAATTTGGTAGAGATATAGCGCATGCAATGAGGAGAGATCCATTTGGGCATTCCTTGGAAAGGACAAACGAAGGCAAGCAACGAAAGTGTGCGGTGTAAAATCAATGTGAGGAAACAATGCCCCAAGTGCAATGTTGGTTTTGCACATGGAGTGCTTTGATGTGTATCACAAAGAAGAGTAAATCCATCTGCAGTTTGAAATCTAAGAAAGGTAAAGACATTTAAAATAAAACTATATGTCATCATTTTACCTATCTTGTATTTTTCCGGTAGCTGCATATTTTATTGTTTAAGTACGTTTACATAAATGTATTTTAACATACAGGTTTGTTTACAATTGCAGAGCTAACTGAGAAAAATGTATGTGGATTGTTCTCAACAAAAATATCTTTAATAACAGAAAAAATTACCCGTATTGTTCTCAACAAAAATATCTATGCTAACAAAATATATTCACGGCATGTCCTATGATCCCCATTTGGGGATCGTACATAAATTGGAAGTTTTAATCAATAAAAAGGTTTGAAAAAATCCTTCTTTCTCACTTAAAACACTGAAACACGTCTACCAGATGAGTTTTATTTAAAAACAAAATTTGGGCCTTATTGGGTTAATGTTCTTAGAGTAAAAAAATATTTAATCAGATGACCTGAATATGGTCAATAAGGCGACCATTTTGGATTCAAGTGGTGTACAGATGAAGAGGCCAATATAATACTTATATATAATAGCAGATATATATATATATATATATACTACTTACAGATAATATATAACAGCAATATCTTATTATAGAAGAAAGCTATGAACTTCGTTCTTGTTTTAAGTTTCTAGAGAATAGTTGTTTCCTTATCACCTATCGCTGCCATATTAAAATATGGCTGTTAGTGTCCTACAGGAGTGATTTTTCTGGTTTCCAAATGCTGTACCAGTGTCCAATAAATTCGAAACTACAGTGATGAAGGAATATTTCTGGAAATAAAACGAAAGTTTTAACTACACACTTGGTATCTTAAAATTTAACGAAAACCATACCGTTTTCGCATAACGATATTAGATGAAGTACCCTAGGCTACACAAACATATGTTTTGTGGAAATTATGTTTGTTGATTACAACATACAACAGAATGCTAAGTAAGGAAAATTCTATGTAAGTGTTTTTTTTTTAAACTTTGCGCACGATCTTGCGAATTATGAAAATCATCTTATACTTGAAGTATCTTCCATATCCTTTTGTATTACTGCAGTGGAACGGTTACTGCAACCATGCCCGGTACAGAGTCATCATGTTAGAGCACTGAAGTAAAATTTTTTGCATTCACAATTATTATTATTACATCCTTTAATACAGTTATAAGATAATAGGCGAATAAAATTTAACGGAGTATGTTCTTTCGCAGTTGGTATTGGAATTATCTTTACATTGCAATTTTTCCATTTTCATTGAGCGGAGTGAAGATTTACTCTCTTCTACTGTTGTTCGTGTTAGAAAATTCTTCATGAGTATTAACGTGCTGCACCTAAGGTAGTTGAAAAAGTAGCTAGATTGAAATTTTTAGTAGCATTCTGTTTTACTGCAGTTTTCAAGTAGAGCTTGTATCGCAACTGGTTAAGGTTATAATATTATCAGCAACCTTTCCCATGTATGCTACACAAATACACTTTCCCCAATCCTTTGCAATAGCTCCTGGTGTCGATTGTTCTTTATTAAAAAGAGTAACTTTCGCTTGCAATTTTGAATCATTCCTTGAATACAATCATTGAAGCTTATGAAAAACTTTCACTTTTCCCCATCCATACAGAACCAAAGTAGTGTCACATCATGTAGCAGCATGAAGAAAGAGCATGAACTGCTTCATTTGGCTCAACTATTGAAGTGCTTTGTTACTGTACGACATGTTACTGTTGTATTTTAGGGCATTCCTCTTTGCTTGAGTCAAGCACGTAAATATCATCTTGAGAAGGAGCATGCACAATTAGTAATACTAAGAGGTCTATATCTTCTCCAGCTATAACCGATCTCTTTTCGGTATGTGCTGTATCAATTGCAGTAGTCACAATTAATGCATTAGCACCATCCTCTGTTTGTAGCACTTACACTTATCCGGGCAACCTGTGCCTCGCGGGCACAGTAGCTTAACCCTTTTTTTGAATTTATCAATAAGCATACATATAACGATGTCAAAATTTTAAATTCTTCTATCCTTAGTCGAAGTTAAAATCATGAACATATAGTGCTGGTAAAACTAATGGATTTGAAAAAAATGAAAACTTTTCCTGACGTAAGCGGGAACTGGGGCCTAAGAGGCCATTTATAACTTTAATGAAATTCCCGTTAAATATAAGACCAAATGATCACATAATTATTTGTTCAACGAGTGTGTGCTATCATTATGTGTTGATATTGTTATTATTATCTGATTTAACTATTAGTAGAAATGCTTTGAATAAGCAAGATGAAGCAATGAACCAATATTTGTTTCGTATTTGCTGTTCTGAAAACAGTGCCGTGCCATGAGTGGGAAGATTGGATCGAGGCCTTCGGCCACCGAAGTAAGAGGAAGTAAATTTCTCATATATAATGTTACTCACGTTAGGAAAATGCATGTGCACATATAAAAAATGGAAGAAAAAAGTAAGAAAAAGTGCTCAAAATCAAGGAAAAGCAGGGATTAGTTTTGAAAATGTTCTTGCCCTTCGCGCTAGCCATAGTGACGCTTCGCGGCTGGCATGCCTACATCATTCATATGCTCGCGGACGCTGTACATAGTATCGCCCAGGCGCTGACTTTCCACTATATAGCACTGGCTAACAATGAGTGTACAACTAGAATTGTTGAAAGTGATTACAATCAGGCAATCCGAAGGCAAATAAAGTGATTGTTCTTCTATCTACAATGCACCGTGATAACACTATTGTGTGGAAAAGGATAATTTACCAGAGATAACTCTACAGTATAACGAAACCAAGGGAGGTGTAGATTCCTCGGACGAGCTTGTATATGTATATGTCAAATGAGGCGAACTTTTGTACTGTACAGGTGTTTCATGGTACATTTCGTTATATCTCTCCCATTTGAGCTTTGTTGTCCGTCTTTCTTTCTTTCTTTTTTTTTATTTTTCAAGTCTAGAGGCATTGTAGAAGACCTTACGTATGATTTCACACCTTCCTGTGTCGAGACATAGGAGGTGATGACGTCATAATTTAAAAAAATATATTTTCTTTTATTAAGCCTATGTTCATTTTTGGCGGGCTTATTTTTGCATGTACAAGATAAAAATTTTGCACAAACATTCAGCCTACAGAGTAGTATTTACCAGATTTTTTTCCGATTTTTGCGCAGCAAAAGCGGGTCCAGTTGTTAAAAAAGTTTAAAAAGGGATATCTTTAGTAAAAACACTCCTTTTCCACTATTTTTACGCCTCCGATATACGATGAAGACACGACATTGATACCGTCTGAACGGCAGTTCTATTCTAAAGAGAATGATGTGCATAAGTCAATTAGGGAATACATATTAGTGCACATGAAACCATTATAACAGGCACATGAAGAAAATCTTATCATAGTTTATCAAAAAAAAAATATACTAGCTATCTTGCTTTTTAAGATATCGACATAAGTTGCTGTTCTGAAAAGCTACGATTATGCTCTATCACATTCATTTCGAGGGATTTTATAATATATCTGTTAATTTCTGAGTTATATGTCAATAAATCATTATTGCAAAATAATAAATATAATTTTGACACAATGGCCTCCATTTTTCTGTACTGATGCAATGCACGGAAACATGCAAACTTACATTCGTTAATCTTTGATATCTTGAAAGTGACATAAGAACAAACTTCCTAGCTTAAATCAATAAGTAGATATTCTCATATAAAGGTAAGTCGGTGTCTCAGTAAGGTCATTATATTAAATCTAAGATGGCGGATTTTTCCAAAGTGGAGAAAATGGGAACTTTCAGGATATGTTCTGGAGAGCGTAATTAAGCTAACCCAAGTTTTTTCTCTTTGTTATTATTTTTGCAATGTTTGGATCAAAATCTGCCTAAATGCACTGGACTATTTAGAAATTGAAGTACACCTGATACCTGAATGTTTCATGCAGCAGTTTATACGTCTGCAGCGGAAAAAAAATGAGCCAAAAGTATCTATCCTTGCAGTCAAAGTAACTTCGACCTCATTGTTATAGTATTCATGTGTAAGTGCTCTTTGGTCACAGAAATGTATTCATAAAAATCTAATTTTATTTAACCATATTGCTCAATCCTACATTTTATAGCAGTTGTGAGTATTACTTGCTACTTTTATGCTACTTTAAAATGCCATCAAAATTCAAGATAAACGGTGGATCATAATGATGATGTTCTTATTAAGAGTTTTACTGAAATAAATAATACGCAATTTTGTAATATTAAATTACAAATGAAAAAATATTCTATATTATATGCTTGAAGTTCTATCGACTACCATTACTATAAAATAATAAAGTGATTTTTTTCCTTTTCGGAAAATTCTTACCGTAAAATGAAGTCTATTACACTCAACATATTAAATGAAATTGCTAGTGTATTATTATTGGTATGCACATGGATTGAATTTTGGTTTTAATAATCAGAGTATATATAAGAAAGTGTAAATTAACATGAATGATATATTTTTTTAAAGTCATATGTTATACTCAAAACAGAATGGGATAAACAAATCGTAGAAGTTTTGAGTAGGGGATAACAACTTTTTTTTGTATGTATACGGTAAGGAAACGCTTACATTTCATTTATTTGTGTTATATCTTTATGGATTAGAATTTTCTAATGTGTTCTAAAACACACTTCAAACAGACATCTTAAGAAAAGAAATAACAAATAAAAGTAAGCTTGATTCCTTTGTGCTCTCAACGAATCATCTATAGTTAATGTAATGCTTTTAATTTGTTAGAAGTTGTGTTATTCATGCTACATCGTAAACGACTTACATTTAACAAATGCATGTTGTCATACAAAGACAATTGAAATGCAATTTCTTCTTTCATATTTTATTTGCAAACATATTCCAGTAAATACGAGTACAAACAGAGAAGTATATCAATATGCTTTAGAAATAAGTAAGTGATGATGCATTAGGAAAATAAATAAAAGAAAAATGTTTGTGTCAAATTACATCTGCGCATTTGTATTGCGCAAATTGGTGATTGTGCCAATTAATATAGTTTGCTTCAATATTATCCATTATAGTGTAAAATCAATTATATTGGAGACTCAGAATTGGCAGGTTATTGAGAATAAATACTTTTGACGTGTTCATTGTGTCAACTCTACGTAATTTCCTATTATTATAGGAGAAATGAGTGGGTACGGTTAGAGTTTTCACGGTTTCTCAATTGCAAACGTCTTTAAATAGACGTGATTCACTAATGGATCAGGAATCGTAGCGCTAAAATCCCATTTTCCTGATTAAGGGTATGTATGTAACGTTTCCAACGTTATTGAAGTTTTCCTATTTTTCCTTTCTTGTGTTTTCATAAATAGATTAACTACATAGATAGAAAATATAAACTACTATTACTAATGGTTAAACTAATTTGTAAATAATTATAGTAGACTAAATGACATACTTTTAATTACCTCTACGAAGCCGAAGGTTAATTAGTCGCATTGAACACAAAAGTTGGCGTCAATTTTGTTTGCGTTTCTGAAGTATTTAATAGATTTTCAAACCTGCTAATGTCATTTAACGTTATGTATTGACTTCTACTAATAAACAACCCTGAAACTATATTAAAGTTCTCAAGTTTTATTTCAATAGCAAATATTACAAGTAAATATCACCAGTACAATACATTTCTTCAGATGATTTGAAGTACATTGAAATATATTGTTTGAGAACTAATTAATATACGAAATGTACTAAGGTTCGATTTGGTCAATATCTGAATGCAAATTGTGTTAGCTGTGTAGACAAGTTTACGAATACCCTATTGAAGTAATACAGTAGTTATGTAGCCATTCCTAATTTGCCTAAAAGTGTAATAGAAAATTGTTCTCTGAGTTGCATGGATATTCAATGTTTGTTTTGAATGGATTTCGCGCAGAAAATTATCACGCACTGGTCAATGTGGTAGTGTTCTTCAGAGTCCTTCCACGCTTTATTTTCGGTGACAGAACGAATTGGAAGCATTTTGTTTTCTCCATATCCTTGACACATAGATATACGTAGACTGGAAGCATCAGTCTTCACACTTCTTCCAAGAATGTGTTGTATTGCAGAGGCTGTTTTCTTTTCTTATTACATGAGATCTGTCGTTCACATCATATTTCACCAGAAACTTTCCGAGCTCAACGATATATAGTCTACGATGTTGTCTGTTATTTTCTTCCCATGCTGAATTATTTATAAGAAATATTGTCTAACTGTTCAAAAATGGAAGGAGAGAATAACACAATTAAAGCGGCTCTCTACTTTTGCCACTTTTCCCAGAATATTATCTTATCAGCTATTATATGACGCTTATACATTTCTTCGTGGAATTGCAGTACACCTTGATACCAGATTTGTGTCTGTCGTTTTTTTTTTGAAAATAAATAATTAGATACAGAGATGATAACATTACAACTTTCCTGTGCAATGTATGGAGCCATGGTAATTGATCGGGCAATAAAAATATGGAAAAACCGAAATCGCACTCTTTCTTACTCTTTAATTCATCCAGGATACATTTATTATTTATTTCTATGGGCCTAAACTGCTAGTTTACTACTAAGAAAACAGCTTTCCTGCTAATTCTGTTAGTATAGAAACAATGCATACTTAGGTTCCACTCGCAGAATGAGTAAATCCTTGCGTGATTTCATTAGGGCTCCTTTACATCTATGATCTATCATCCTTTTCTACATATACTTCTATTTTCGAAACATAGGGATATTCAGCGTCTGCTAGAATACGACTTATAATGTCTTACTTTCCTGGCTTATGTTTTATAAATAACTTGAATGAGTATCTTCCACGATCCTTACTAAGCGTTGAATCCACTGTTGTGTGTTCGCTTGGTACATAACATATCCTAAACAAGTAAGCGTAGATTTTAAAAAATCGGTCGCAACGGAAAACATGAATCTAAATTCCTACTTTCATCTCTGGTACTTTTGACATGAAATTGCAGGACTCTTAACCGTCTTTTAAATTTACAATGATTCCTCCACTTGTATATACGTCTTCCAAGTTTATTAAATGATATACTTAAGTCTTATACTGGTAGTTTAGTATCAATGATTAAGGCTATTAGCCATTTTAGATCTATAAATGCATACGTGTCACCCACCTTTCTAAGATTCATGTTTTTACTAGAGGTGCTGTCAAATTTCTATATTTGGGAGTTAGTTGTGCAGTCTCTCGTGTATAATATTTTAATAATATCAGTATTTCACTCGATCTTATCTGCTCTTCTACGTCTTTTGTATGTGCGAAGAATGTTGCAAAAATTTTTCCGAAGTTGCTTGCGTGGTACAAATGCACATACACACACTCATACCATATTTGACATAAGTTGTAGAGAATAAGATCAATATCAATAATATCAATAATATCATCTTTAATGCGACTTGAACTTTCTTGATCACGTTAGTACACACATGCTTAGTTTGATCATGCTGCAAAACCCTTTTTGCCATTGTACAGCGATAAATACACAAACAGAACTAAGCGAATAGAATTGCTCGAGAAATTATATCGTTTCAGCAACACAATATTTTCATACGATTCTTATTCTATTCAAAGTACTCAAAAATGCCTTTGTATATCAAAGAGTGTGTTCGAGATTCTTGAAAACAAACGGTTGCATAGCCGACTAAGGGAGAGAGTAAAAACATTTGCACTAAAATTTCCCATAAAACTACAATAATAATGTCTTTTCAAATAAAACTATATTTATGTCTAAAATAAAGGATGGTATAGATAATAAAGAAATAAGATAACGAAATATATTATTATTACGGCAGGAATTCCTTCCATTCGTGAAACGTCAGGCTGTTGTCGTTCTGATGCTAAACGACCTGACGGCATGACATTAATACCTTGGATGAGAGGCAAATTACTAGTTTGGGATTTTACATGTTCGGACACATTTGCCTATTCAAGCCTCCCATTGACTGTTATGAATGCTGGAGAAGTTGCTAGGCGTAGAGAGGCAGGAAAGGAAAGGAAATACAACAGTCTCCTCGACAAATTTATTTTTGCATCAATATCCATCAAGACCAGTGGGGCATGGGGTTCTAGAAGCCTTGATTTTATCAGAGAGGCAGGCAGACGCATATCTATCGTTTGTGGAGATGTTCGTTCAGCGTACTTCTTAGTACAACGTATATCCATTGCGGTCCAACGTGGCAACGTTTCGTCAGTTCTTGGTACGTTGCCGCCTGGAAGGGAACTAGAGGAGATATTTCTTCTCTAGTAGAGTAAAACGGGAAAAATGTCGCACTTAATGTTCAGCATGGTATTGCTGCTATACCAAAAACAATATTGAGATGATCCATAATGTTTATTTTTTCTCGAAAGCCACGTGAAATGAATCTTTTTATAAAGCATATATAAATATGATAAATTAATATATTATGTTTTTTTCGCTAATTATTTTGAACTTCTGTGCATAAAAATTCTGTAGTTAAATTTTACTGATTATTACACTGTATTTCATA
This sequence comes from Thermobia domestica, assembly GCF_964235325.1. Taxonomy (NCBI): domain Eukaryota; kingdom Metazoa; phylum Arthropoda; class Insecta; order Zygentoma; family Lepismatidae; genus Thermobia; species Thermobia domestica. The sequence continues at coordinate 120,331,861 of NC_137471.1, forward strand.
TAAACATAAGTGAATAGAAGGAAACTATATATAGATAATAAAAAGTTTTAAAACATTTCTTAAGATCAAAGATAAAAAGAAACTCCTTGCAATTTTTACCTCTTTAGACTTTCTGGGATTTATTCAAACATCGTTGGTGCATTATTTCCTCAAAATCCATAATTAAAAAGAATATAATTTGTCTCTTTACAGTGACTGAAGTAACCAGAAAGGAATGTAACTGTTATCCAACTTGTACTCAAGGACTTTATCATATTTCACTTTTCTATCATGAACCGTAAGTATTTTAATGCACATTGAATCTCTATGTGATTATGTTAAGATCTCCTGGAACAAACAGCCACATTTGCAAGAAGTTTTCGAATACTCGTGAATTAGTGAAAACCTTCAGTAAAAAGCTGCTTTAGCACGAAAACTTTCTCGTTGTGTCCTACTTAGCCCCATCGAAATGATAATAGTTGCCGAAATTTGATCACGATCTCAAAGTTATCGCAGATGCAATGATTAATTACGTTTCTTAAAGCAGACAATGAGTTTGAGATCTTAAATATAAAGTGCATACTCCAAAAAACAATAAAATAAATTAAAAATAAAAACGAAAATATTACAAGTATAATGCAAATAAGTTCTATTTGAGATATGTGGGCACTGTGGTAGTATAGTGACAAAATCAGAAAATAATCTCTATACTATTTTAGTAATTTATTTTGTATTCTAATGCTTACAGAAATAAGAATAAAACGTTTTTGGGAAAGTGTTCGTATTTGCACTATCCTCCCGCTGTAACAGAAAATAACGAAAAACATACAGGTCACTACTGAATAACAATCGAACAGAAAAATGCATCTTCAGACCTTTGCAAAAAGTTTCCATAATAGGATGCTATTGCTCATTTAAGAGTTACCTATTATTAAAGTATATTCAAACACAACGTATATAAGTCATGCATTATTTCAAATTTATGCCACATAAATCCGTTTATCTATATCTTCTAAGTTGTCTCATATTCCGAACTTTCGTGCCAAATATGTTGTTCTTTTCGTGTCCGTTAAGATAATTGTATATTTGGCTTTACGATGTTTAAAATTCAAATTAGTCTGCCTTGAAAAGATACTATTTAAAGAAAATATCTCTTGCAGGTAACTGTAAAGAGTTCATGCCTAAAAATTAGTTTATCAGTGGTGTTGTAGTATCAGTAATCTTCAATATTATAATAATGTTGGTTGTAATAATAAATTTATGATAATCGATTACATTATTTATAAGAAAATTTATTCTTTCTCGATTATTAAATTCCATTCATTCACCAATTGAAGTAAAACTATATATACACATGAAATGATGGGTAGGTACATGACACTTTGCTAACACTACCATCACAACTTCTATTGTAGTAACCAAGGATTGACGTCATCGATACTATTTGTGAGATTTTGAACTTGTCCTTCGTCTCTTTAATTGCAAGTGGTGTATATACATTTAAATTGAACATTAACCCATTCAGGCCCAGTGTCGGCAACAAATATTGCTTTTCATAAATTATTATATATCGGTTGCTTTAGTGCTGCCAGTAGAAAGATGATAGTTTTTCAGTTACAACCAGCGGAAATATAATTTGGTGATAATATAGCATAATTCGGGTCAAAATGAATATAGTAAATGTTATGATAGTTTGAAATCAAAGCAAAACAATGAGAACATAAGCTAAAATCGAGGTTACTAAAGAACAGGTTGCCTTGAAACACTTCAGTTTTCGTTCGGTGGGAGTCAGTGACAATTGTAATGCGTCATCCGTATACCCAATTCTTTGAAGACACTTGAGTGGATGCGAAAGAATGCTAATTGTTCCTCAACCTTGTGAAAAGATAAATGTTTTGCACATCTTTTTTTTGTGCGTTCGAAAAGAAACTTTATTTGACTCTATAACGTAAGCTCACTTTTTCAGGTGATCTTGTTAGTGAAAACTTGCACCATTTTTTGATTATTTCTTGCACCATTTCTTCAGTGCAGTTATTTTTTGTGTTGTATGTATTAATTATTATTATAGATTTCCTCGAATGCCTTTGTTTTATTTGCATTTGGAATTTCGTGCATCGAATGTAGTATTTTTATATTTTTTGTAAAGTTCTAACTTAGTTTTTAATTAATTGCATTCTACGGTATTTGCAAGTGAAATCCATACTCCTGAAAAGTGTTCGGAGCATTTTGTTTTCAGTAACTTTGAAACAGACTGAAGAAAAGAACAGTCAGGGCTGCCTCTCGTCATGAAACTAAAAGAAGACACCGTACCTTCAGTTAATTTTTGGTTAGTTAAGTATGCATATAAAGGAAAACAATCTCTAAGACCGCGCGAAAAGAAAAGTGATAAGATACAATAGAAGAGTTGTTACAACTTTATTGCAGTCCACGGAAGAAATAGGCTATCTAAATGCTGCTATGGTTAATACAGAAAGAACCACAGTAGACGATTCCTCTATTTTCCTTCAGAAACAAATAAATGAATTAAAACAGGAGAAAATGAACAACAAAGTGTTAGAAAGTAAACTTGAAGCAACAGAAAGGAAATTATAGCTCTTAATAGAACAGCACTTTGAGATTTGCGAAAGGAACTCTTCCAGTATATAAGCAAAAATAAATCTCTTTGTGTGGTTTACGAGAAACTTGTATCATGACAGAGAGATTTTCAATGATAACCAAACTAAAATGCTAACAAATAAACAAAAGCGTATTAGGTGGACTGACGCAGACATTTCTGTATCCTTTACACTAAGTATATTTACGCTAACCTAGATTCTGAAATGGTGACTACGTTTGTTCGAATGAGAACATTTGACAGGATTAAGTTGTTGAATAGTTTGACAAGGCAGGAAAGTGTTACGGTTTCTGTAAAGAGAGACGGAAGAAAAAGATGAGGAAATTTATCCAGTGAGGTAAGTTTCTAACAATAGAGTATTATCGCAAAGCACAATTATTACAAATTCTTTATTCGATCATTATTCTACTAAGTAAACTACAAATACTTAAGTTTGATTCTGCATTCAAGAAACAAAAAAGTATTTTACTATGTAACCTTAATTCAGTATAGGTTTTCTCAGGTGAAGACCCTCTTCCTTTTCTTAAGCGGAAAAAGAGCAGACGATATTTTTTGCTCGCTTCACGTGCCTACGAGTGATGTCATTTCGGGACAGCCTATGACCGTGCAGCATGGACAAGAGGCAACCTGTTCTCTAGTAATCATGTCCTAACATAATTTCGAAGCATGAGAGCATAGGACTTACGTATCCGCCTAAAGAGGATAACATCATTTTAGCAAAGACGCTATTGCTTTCAACTTTCCTCAGTAATATGTTTGATAATTAAGCTCAAAGGAGTAAATTCGTAAGAAATTTTAAGATTGCCTTATTAACCTTTCCTTGTTTGGAACTCTAATAATAACGAATATTGGGGTAAGAGGGTTGCTTTTAGTATTATTTCAATAATTTAATGGTTTACACATAGGATGCTTATATGTTGACTTGTATGTTTGTATTATTTTTTTTAGCATTCTTTGTTCCAATTTTTGTAAAACTAAATACCCATTATCCCACTATGCCAGTTTGACTATTGAGCAGATTACTTCCTTTGTAGAATATGAAGAATTTTTGAGTATTTTTGATTCTTCTTTAGGAAAAGAGAAAGATTCAATCCTAACATAAGAGTTGGGGACAGCAGCGATGCTGATATGAATATAATTATATGAAATCAATATTGAACAAGAGCAGAACTTATGCAATCACATAAAATGGCATTCAACTCATATTATGTGGTAATTCTGATGTGTCTAATCACAAACCAAATGAAAAATGTATCTTTAAGGTAGAAAAATGAAACCATAGTCACTTCCTTCCAAAAAGCGTAACTGAAAGAAGTGTGATATCCCAGACATGGAGCAAATAGAAAAAAACGTCCTTTTTTTTTTCCAGACGTGTTCTTCTATATGTACGACGTTCTCAAAGTTTCAATTCCTTGATTCAAACTCAAAACAAATGACCCCATGAGAATCCTGCTGCCTACAGTCGTACAATTTAACAATACAGACAAAATGCCTCGGTCGGATTGCCTGCCCCGGAAACCGGCGTATTTCTGCGCGATTTGCGACCGCGACTAGCAAAAATAGAGTCGTTCAACAAAAGAAAACAAAGATAGTTACTAGGTAATTTGTTGCTTTAATATTCTAATTACAACTTATATCTCCATCGTATAAAGCTTTCTCGAAACAGCCGGCAGACAGTTGGAGGACGATTGAAAAAAAAAGAAAAAAAGAAAAAAACGGCAATTTTTTGAAAAACGGCGTTCGGCACGACGTCAGCGGAAGTTTCAGTATCGCGTACTAGCGGCAACGAATCGAATTTGAGAAAATGAATAGGGACTATATTTTCTTTAGTGATGAAGTAAAAATTGAAACTGTCCGAGGTTTTCTTGTGGCTGAATACTAACTCAATTAAATATGTCTTGTTAAAACAGAATCGGAAGAAAGTCGGCATACAGCGGAACTAACGACTCGACAAATGATGGTTGCAAAGACGTCGAAACGCTGATGGCGTGCTGCGCGTAAAAAAAGTAAATATATAGATTTAAATGTACTAAAGGGAATGCACGTAAAGGGTATATTAGAAGTAATTTTTTAAAAATTAAATTCCAAGTACGAGAGGATCCACGGAGAAATATTTTGGTAGAAGACGGCCAACAGCGAATTTGCCTACCGCTGCAAATATTGGAAAGATGCCGAAACGTTGGCGGTGTGCCAACAAGTAAAGGAGCCGAAAGAAGGTCGACAAACAGCGGACGGACCGACCTTGACAAAGATGCTCGGACAGGCTCCGAAACGTAGACCGTTCGCTGACTAGTAAGATATATCTTGTACTATAGAACCTGCAAGCGGAAGAGTATATGGAAAGTAAGTTTCGCAGCTAGTAGTAAGCTAATGATCATTTTAAAAAGAGTCGGAAAAGGAGAGGCCGATACTGGAAGAAACGACTGCAGCAGTTAATCCTCTTATATGCCTCCCTCATTGACAACTTGGCGCAGGCGATAGCGTACCGTCTCCTAATTCAGCAGACAGGCCGCAAACGCAGACGGTATCCGGGCAGGATAGAACATTTTCAGCTTAAGCCGTTTTGAAGATCTTTCCCATGGCGGCTAGCCAGCGACGATAACATCTTTTCCGCAGAAGAGCCTGATTGGAGAAATCGTCGTCTGATCGCGCTGGCTGTATTTTCGGTTCGTATTCTTTATTTCTCATATGGTTATGCAGTGTGGGTGAACTGCTTCAAACAAAAAGTGTTGTTGATTCTACGCCCAAACAAGACACGCAATAAGTGGGTAAGACTACGACTCAAAGTACTAAATTTTGGGTTAACTATAGCATGGCTATGTGGTCAATTTTAGAAAATTTACCAATTTTAGGGTCAATTGAAAAATTTGTTCAAATTTTTGAGGGAAAATGAATGAAAGTCTGGTAATGGGAATAGTAAAAGTCAAGGAAGGGGTTGTTTTCGATGTAAGCTTCACTGTATTTGGAGGCGGGTAGATTATTTAGCGCAGAGGTACGCTTGCTACGATATAGTGGCGAGAAAGGGAGTCTGGAAATTGTGCGTGTATGTCAAGGGAATGATATATATTATGTGTGAGTTTTACAGAACTATTAAAACGTAACGAGCCACAGTGAAGAAAGTGTAGTGCAAGATTTTCTTCTTGAAATTGCAAAAGTTTAGAAGCCTTAGTTTTGAAGGTAAGTGGCTGCTAACTCAAGGGCAATGTATTTCTGGACTGTGTAAGAAGGCTATATGTTTTGTGTACAACTGAAACGTTACTAGTATGAAACCATAACAAGCGATATTGAAATATATATGATTACAAAGCCCACATTTTTTCACTACCCTCCCTTATGCATATACCTACTGCCGAAAACACACCTGCTCCCTTCGGGCACACCCCTGCCCACCATCGTCCTCCAGCCCTGACTCAAATTTATAGCATTCGTGCTTTTAGCCACCACCTAGCACAGTTTGGTTTGTGTTTTTTGCACTGGAGTTTTTTATGCCCCTAGCGTAATGTAAAGTAATTGAACGTAACTAAATCTAATCCCACCAAATATAACCAATTGGAGTACACTTTGGTACATTTTTTCCATTTTCAAATTTGTCTTGCGACACAGCAGTAATTTCCTAGATTTAGGTTAGGTTAGTTTGAATAATGTTTAGATTAAGAGCTCTGGCTTACTGATAGAGGTGATAACTTGATTTTGCCTTTTTCTGAATAGTTGTTGCATAATACATTGAAAAATGATCCGCAATGTTCTATTATGGCAAAAAATAGTGATTAAAAATAGGTGCTATACTGGCTGCACCCATATAATAATATCAAAAGAACGTTATTTCCGAGCATAAATACGTACTCCAGGGAAACAACGTCACCGCGGTGAGTGGTAGGTCCGGTTTGAATCTCTCCGCCCCCACATATCTTTTATTACAATACTTTTATTCTCTAATTTTTACTTCTATAATTTTTATTTTAATATCATTTTCCAAGGGGAGTGTTACCCCTGTACTTTAAAACATTTAGGAAATCAGCTTTCGCCACTATTTTCCTTCCTTCAATAGCAGGCTAGAGCGCGCGACCAGTGGTCCGTGTTTTGTGGCGAGATTATAAAGTTAACAATTACGTAAAGATCTTTAAATCATAATGCTTTTCTCAACTTTTAGTACAATTTTGCAGAAACTTTTTGTACCAAATAACAATAAATGCACAATTTTGGTTATGCAAAGAATCAAACGGTTGTGTATTTTCTTAGTTGGTTATTTAAATCAAATTCATCATTTTTTTTTTCATTCTATGAACCTAATGTTCAGTAACCCTTTGGGGATCCCATGGTACAATTTGTACCATACGGGGTGTTTCATGGTACATTGCGTTATAACTCTCCTATTTGAGCTTTTTCGTCGTTTTTTTCTTTTACAAGTCCAGAGGCATTGTAGAAGATATTACGTATGGTTTCACACCTTCCTGCGTCGAGACATACGAGGTGATTACGTCATAAGTCTAAAACTTATATTTTCGTGTAGAACTTTTTGGGGGGTTATGTGAAGGGCTTAGTTTTGAACGTAGAAGATTGAAATTTTGAACAAACATGCCGTCCACCAAGTAGTATTTACCAGATTTTATCAGACTTTTGCGTTAAAACAAGGGGATCCAGAAGGTCAAAAAGTTGATAAAAGGGATATTTTTACCCCAAAATCCCGCTTTTCCTCTTTTTCCGCCTTAGATAAACGATGGAGACAAGTGAATGGCACCGCTTGAAAGGCAGTTCCATTCTGAAGAGAATGATGGGCGAAACATGACCCTAGGGTAATTAGGAATGTCTCAGGGAATGTATAAAAATTTCTCTCTGTATACGGAATTATGATACATTGTCCGTATATTTTTTGGCGGGCTTACTTTTCCACCTGGAAAATTGGAATTGTGTATAAATATTCCCACCGTGTAGTATTTACCAGATTTTTTTTGAGATCTCTGCGTTAAAACAGGGGTGTCCAGGGGGGCTTAAAATTGAAAAAAGAATATCTATACCAAAAAAATCCCGTTTTTCCTCATTATCCCGCCTTAGATTCATGATGGAGACACGTGAGTCATACCGCCTGAAAGGCAGCTCTATTCGGAAGAGAATGATGAGCAAAGCATGACACTATAGTAATTAGGGATGTCTCAGGAATTTTTTTACCTGAGATCATGGCGTGTTACTTTAATTTAGGGCATGTTGAGAATTCCTGATAAAATTTCTCTCGCCCTTGGTATTCAAGATAGAACCTTGAAATTTGGTACGCACATTCAGTACGCCAAGTACTATTTATCAGGTTTTGTTGATATGGCTACGTTCACACAGGGCCGCTCCAGAGGTGCCCAAATTGCGAGAAAAAATATTCCTTCCAAAAGTTTCCTTTTGACATCATTTTTATCGCTTCTGGTATATGGTATGAGCATACAGGTGGTATCCTTTCAACGCCAGCTCTATTCGGAAGAGAACAAGGTATGAACCAAGATCTTAGGATAAACAGTGACGATGCAGTACCTGCTTCACTGAAAGTCTAAAAAATAGCCCAAAAAACCGGGTACCGGAAAGGGGTAAGGTAAAACTGTTATTATTATTTTTTTTTTAATTTTTAAGTACTCTTGTATTTCGTCAATTGTTGTTAGGATCTTCCAAAGGCCTAAGAGCTACGAAGATTGATTTACTTCTTTATATTGTGCTCCTTCATTGGTTTCTTCCCAATCACTATAGTCACCGTAAGACACTGTTGCTGTGTGTTAAGGAGCCTCATAAACCAAATTAAAGTGCCGCTAATTTCATATTTTTTCTGTAATCAAACTCAAAAATATTCGAAAAATTGCTTTCTATGAACAATAGTGTGCATGAGATAGAGTTAACACGAGTCGGCTAATTGCTTTCGTTAAGCAGAAACTTGTGGAATTCGCATTAACGAAAGCAGTTAGCCAAATCCTGATAACAGTCGCATTCACACTACTGTTCCTACAAATCGATGTTTCGAGTTATTTTTCGGTTGGTTACGGAAAAAGGTAATATTTAGCGGTACTTTACTTTGCTTTCTCCGAAACTTGAGCATTAATTCGTCTGGTCGCCGTATTCATTTGTGGTTGTAAACAACACAAATCGCTTACCAATCCGCGTGCAATATTTTGGCGGCAGCGGACACGTTACCGCTAAGCGGGAAGACGGCGGAAAAAGTGTAAAGTTGTTGGCGGCAACTGTCGATACTGTCCCGAGGCCGCTGTTTTTTTGCCGCTGTTGGCCGTTGTAGGCACGCTGTCGGCCCGCCAGCGGATTGTAAATGAGGAACGCTGGTGGCGTGCCGACTACAAGGATTTTCACCGGTAATTAGTGGAACAGTAAATCTGATAAATTAAACCATGACTATTCTTTAGTTTATAGTCGCCGATTTTTGGCCATGCTCGCCAATAAAAACTGAATTGACGTTTATAATCCTTTTTCAAATAGTTGATGGGAAAACGACAGCCTGAAAAGTCCGTATTTCGACGGATTGTTGCGGGTTTCTTTTCTACGAAGAAAGTGTTTGGAATGAGTAAAATGCAGAGAACAGTTTTGTTGCTAGTGGTCCTGATAATGGAAAATTTGCTTTCAGGGAGAAAATATACTGACTGTTATAAGTTATCACAGTACGCCCACAGACGTGTTAATTGAATTATTCTTAACGGGCAATATTAGCTGCTTACTTGTTACTTTTAGGTTGCTTTTAAGCATTTGTAAGTCATTCCCAGACACTTTATCTCTATATGGCACTTAAATCATACTGAGAAATGTAGAAATGTACTGCGTATGTACCGAGTGCAACATTACTGGTGGGAATTCGTCATGATTTTCGTTGCATTGCTACGTACCTTTTATGTTGTTTGCCGACTGCTCAGAAAGAATACTTTCCAGGGGCAGCGCCGGTACATTGTATGTCCTTTTCCAGCTGTTTGTCGACTGCTCGGAAAGACCTCTTTTGATGTCGGTATCCCGATTATCCTACACACGGCATCCGAACCTTTGCCTCAGTCGAAAAGTGACCCTTTGCCGACTGAAAATCAGCCCTTCAGAAAGTAAAATTTTCACCACTTTTACAGTAGCTTTGCCTCAGTCTGCATCCGTGCTATGATTTTTTGGCAAGGGCATAATTGCTAGTTCGGAAAGTATATAATACTTGCATGTCCTATTCAATTTCTTGGTTTTTGGGTTATAGTGCTGCAAAGAAGCAAAGAGGAAGAAAGTTTATACTGGAACAAACACAAAAAATGCAAGTATTATACTTCAAGAACTTACAATAGTACTCCTTGTCGAGAATCTTAGCATGGAGGAAGACTTAGGCAGACTAATGTAAAAGGTGATAAAAATTGTGCCTTCCAGAAGGGCTGATTTCCAGTCTGCAAAAGGTCAGTTTTCGACGGCGGCAAAAGATCGGATGCCGCCTGTGGGAGAATCGGGAAGTCGACATCGAAAAGAGGTCATTTTGACTAGTCGGCAAACAGCCAGAAAGGAGCATAAAATTCGTAGTCACCGCCGTCGAATAGTTGCCTAAGTCTTCCGAAGTTTTTTTAGAAATTCTTTACTTTTTCCTATATTATGATATACTTATCAAAATGTATAGTTACATCCTCATAGAAACGTAATGTCACAAGACGTACATATAAGGTCTAAATAACGTTAGTCATTAGAGAATTCAATAGTAGTTTCAATGACGATTTGAAACTTCATAGTTCTGGAATACCCATAACTTTAAATACTACGTACATTACTAAACAAGTAAAACATAAAGTTAAAACTATCAACATATTAAGAAGATAATATTTTATGATAGCAAGATTACTTCCCCGTTGCTTCAATTACATATATAAACTTTACTATATATTCAGTGATAAGAGGAGTAAGAATTATTTCAGAATCTTGAAATACATTAACGTAATATTATACAATATGCTTATTTTAGTTTTTATATAGTAAACAGACATTTTCAATTTTTAATCTATATTATTAAATTTTGTTATCCCAAAATTTCATATATTAAATACTTTATAACTCTACACAGCGTATATTTTCAGACCTCACAATAAATTCTACGAGGAAAAAGACACTCGAAATCTATGAGTTAGGAATCATTGCTATGAGCTAAAAAAATCTCAAATATGGAACATTAAAACCATAACGGATTGTTCACATTTGTGTGCACTCACTGTTGTACTTTAATTCTAGTTATTTCGGTAATATATTTCCTCAGTAAGAAGATGTTCCTTAACTTAGGGCGGGATAAAATTGATCCTTCCTAAAAGTTTAAATCTGTAGGGATACAAGCTCGTATTTTATGCACCAAAATGCAGAAGATTATCTATTTTGCATGCACTGATCAGTCCCTTCATTGCGTTCGAAAGAATGTAATTAAAATTCTTTTCATTTATGTCTTGGAGAGCCACAATTGGTTTTTAAAGATATGATCATTTCTTTATAGTTAGTTTCCTTACTCAAATGTTATTTCTTTTATAATTGTTGTCACGATTCCCCTGTTGTTTTATTAATAGCTGTGATCATTCCGCCACCCATTATTTCAGCAATTTAAAATGTATTTTACATCAGTTCTTGTGCCATACAAAAATATAACTTCTCGTAAGTATATATTCATATATTGCATTAGATGTAATTTTGATTTTTTCGTCGAAAACCCAGATATTTTTTAATTTACCTAAAACCGGGTATGAATAAAAACTTATTTTCGAGATCCAGATTTTATGTCGCTTGCAGACAATCGAGCGTTTTGGGCTATTAGTTTATTAATCGTATCTGCGGGTGGTCAAATCCATGAGGAATCTAATTACTATGTCAAATTTGTAACTATTATTGCATACTAATCTAACCGCAATACACCTAATAATTATTTTAATATACATTCATCAACACTTCCATCAATACCAAATTCAATTAGTAAATAATATAAGAATTGTAAATGTTGTAAGATTAAACTTAACATGTTTGCTATCATATTTACCATACTATTATTATCCCTTTTAGGATTTTTGCTACCTTTTCTTACCATGGCGTAGTACCGTCTTTGACTGGATATTAGGGTTCTACAACAGGTATTTAAGCCAGGTTTTCATTAGGCAAGTCTAGGATGTGAGCTTGTGTCCTCCATCACCCCCATTCCATTTGTTTAAATTCTCCAGTCAGCCCCACCTGAAGTGGAATAAGGCTGTAGGCACAATACGTTAGCGCAAACCTTGTATAATGTTCTTTAATGTATTGGCAACAATTTGCTGTGATGACTTGCCTTACGTGCTCAGAAAACAAAGGGTTGTGAACTGTTATGATCTTTTAAAAAGTAGTTCCGTAAAACTTGTCGCTATCGACATTTATTCCTATTGTTTTTGGGACTTTGATTAATTTATCTAAATGGTAAATAGGTATAAAACTTATACCTATATATTAATTACATACGAATGATTTCTAATAATATTGTAATATTACTCATTGCCATTGATAGGCGTAGGAAGACGAACAGTTTTTGTCGATGGCGCGAAAGGTTGACATTGCGACGCCATCACAATTTAAATAAACAAGCATGTAGATCGATTCTGAAGGAAATTTGTGATAAAATTTGTCATCCTTCACGCTGTTGTAAAATGAACTGTATAAACAGTTTCTAGAGTTAGAGCAGTTTCACTTCTAAATAATAGAGTGAGAGTTAACGAATATATATGGCCATTATACAAGTTAGTTCGAAACCATGTGAACACTCATCGTGAAAATCTATTTTGTACATTTCTGTTCAACCAGTAAATTTAATCTTCACAGTTAATAACGTCAAAAATGATGGTAATATAACAAAAGATGGATAAAAAGACAAATTTATTCATCCTACTATGAATTTGTCGCATATCAAGTATCCTCACTGTAAGTAGTACAGTAAGAGGATCCAAGTTAAAGTACCCTGGATGGAGCCTTAAATTCATCCTCGGAATAAGAAGACAAAGCTAAAAGAATTTTTTTCGTGGAATTACTCTAAATCCCTCCCAGAAAATCCCTGTGAACATCGACAAAAGTGGTGAAGTGTTTAGTGAACCAACGTGTACTAACCTTAATATATGTCGGCAACGAAAATATGATTCCATTTTAAATTAATTCTTCCTCTTTTTTATCTTTTTATTCTATATTAAATTTGCTAGAAGGTTCTCAAAATATATTGAATTCCGTGTATTAATGGAAGTATACAAGTAAAAGATACACGTAAGTAAGTGTGAAATGTAAATTACCTACAGATCAAGTAAACTTTATCCTATACATTTATATTATTTTCAGTTATGTTCAACACGCTTCTTACATAAATCTTTACAAAAATGAAGCATTTTGTGTCGGTATTCATACATGCTCTGTACGCCTCAGGGATGGTGGCTATATACGAAAGTATCCTCCGCACGAGCACATATTGTTTTTTTAATTGGATTAAGAGCTGCGTTAAACTTTTGTTCTAACCACTGCCACCTGCAGAGTTCAGTATTTGTATTTACTGACCACTAAATCCGTTTTGGATACAAAAATTAACAACCCGAACATGGGAAATAGAACCCGGCCGGTCATAAAAATGACGCCCGAACAGGGACCGTGAAATTTAAAGTAGTGAATTATGTTCAGAAACGTAAAGGTAAAGGATAAGTCTGATTCGTGTTTTGATTTTTTTAGTCCTTCAAAATGGATGAAAATAATGTTAAGGTATTGTTGGAGGAAATTAAAACAAATAAAGATTAAATGCAAATTCTACGCGAATCTTTGGAAAGCAAAATAGCTGAAGTTAGTAAACAAACTAATAATGTACGCGAATCTTTAGAAAGCAAAATAAAAAAGGTTAATGAATCTTCGAAAATAAAATATTAGAAAATAAAATAAATATTAGAAATCAGCGAAGCAACAAATAAACAAACTGACGATAAACTCGAGGTACAATTAGAATTAATAATCAAAGAATGTGCTTATAGATATGAACAAATATCTAAGGATATAGACGCGAAATGGGAGAAGCTAAATGATAAATGTGAGAAAATATGGGGAAAAGTGTTCAATACTGTAAGAACTTGAGATTATTACGGTTGATTTGGGTAAATGCGTGGAAAAGGAGAACCGAGGGTTCGAAAAAATTGGATCGATTGAGGAGTCTGTAAATAATATTGAAAGTAATTTAGAAAATAAAGAAAAGATGTTAGTAGCATTGAGAGACACGACTCATAAGTTAGGAATAAATGTCACTAAATTGCACCGTAGGGTTGATAGTATGTCACAGAATACTATTCCTCAAGGTATTGACGTAATTAATACGAATCAAAGCATTGTTTCATAAGTTATAGATTGTCAGGTTTGGAAATAAAAGTGGATTTAACTCAAACGAAGTTAACTTCCATAGCTGAGAGCGCTAACAAAGAAGGGGGTGAACGTAATTTGCTTAGATCAAGTGTATCGGGTGATGATATTAGTAGCTAAACCAAGATAACAAAGCTGAAAAAAACGAATCAAAGTAAGAAAATCAGATAAGGGCGATGTGAAAAATGCTAAACGTCGAATACTACGTCACCGTGACATTGAAATGTTTCCAAAGTTTTCAGGTTTAGAAGATGGTGAACCGCCAATTTCACTTTTAAAGCAGTTTGAGCAGCCGGCGCATGCTGTAGATTTACCTGAATCTCAATATTTAGATGTACTAGGATTTATTTTTACCGGTAATGCTAGTGAGTGGTATAAGTCAAAATTAGGAACATTTCGGTCATTCCAGGACTTTTTTGATGAATTCAAAGCTCAATTTGCTTTCGAACAAGTTATTGCGAGTAAATCATCGGTGTCGCAATCTCAAGCATTTAACCCAAAAACCGACGGTACCGTTAGCGACTTTGTTTATAAAAGATTGAATAATATGCTTGGTTTGTCATCTGGTATACCGGAAACATTTATTGTGAAGACGATTAAACAACTGGTACACATATCTTACTAACGACAATTGGCATTGTTCCCAAATTTAGATTTTAATTCACTTTTAACTGCCATACAAAATCTTGAAGCTTTGTATTATGATAGTAGAAACATTAACGATAGGAACAATTTTCACGGAAGGACTATACGTGTTAATCAGGTAGATGAAGTGCAAGACAACCATAAGAAGTACAGTAAAAAGGGAAATTATAGTAATGAAAACCGTGAAAATTTAAATAAAGGAAAGTTTCGAGGACCAAATCAGAAGAGAAATTCGAACAAGAAAGGTTTTATTGGAAGAAAAGTAAGAATAGTCATGCTGGGAGTAATGCTTATAATCAGGGGCAAGGTAAGAATTACAATAATTATGAAGGTGATATTGTCTTTGAAACTTTGAATCGGAATGAAAGGCTTAGTTTTGTAAATAGTAATTAAGATGAAGGTATGGACCGAGCCAACCAATGCTAACATATGGTCAATCTGCACCACAATTTCCATACTTTAGCCCGAAAGTTATGTTCCCACAAATAAAGATCAAAATTTAAATTACTGTCAATCTCCAACGTGAGTGCGGTTGGTAGAGTTGGTAATGTAAATGGTAAATAAAGTACTCAAAGTGGAAATGCACTCAAAAATGATTCTCAATATGAGTTTGTTGTGATTGGAAAAATGTAGTTAATGTAATAAGATGGGAATTTCATTCATCTGAAAGTAGCGATGAAGATAAAAATTTAACAGTCAATGCAGATCAGCTGAGATTTTAATTCAACCAATAATAGCCTTGTGTGCCTCTGGAGCATTTGTTAGTCTTTTGTCTTTAGAGGCATGAAAACGGGTAGCGTCAATAATTTCCCATGCTCACTTGCGACAAGCCCCACATGCTTTGTTGGTGGATTTTTCAGGTAAGAAAAAGAAACAGGTGCAAGGAGAAACGATATTGTGTTTTGAAATAGGGAAAGTATATTTTAACGTACGTGTCCCAGTTGTTTCCGACTTAAACGCTAAATGCTTATTGCTTAGAAATTTCCCTACCAATCCCAGGCGAAAATAGATTTTGGTAATAATTCTGTAACGGTTGAGAAAGAAGGGAAAGTGCTTAACGTACCTATGCTAAGTGGTCAAGCTGACAATGCCAAAGTTATTAAAATTTTAACTAAAGGTGGTATGCAGTAAAAGGTAAACTTTGTGTCTCAAGCTGATAATAAAACTAATGCAAATGTTGTTAGCAATACTGATGATGAATCGGAATGCTTATTTGAGATTGGAAATGTAAATATAGAATGTCCCATAGTGTATAATTTGGTAAGTGAAAAGCTTATATTAGAGAGAAGAATGAGTTAATCATGTTGTTCTTTCTAACCAAGCTTACGTTAAAATTATAAATTCTTGTAGTGATAAAAAAGAAATGAAATTGCCAACGAAGATAAATTTTTGTTCTCAACAAATTTCAGAGAATGAGAGTGAGATTAAAAAATCGCATTGTAAATCGTTAGATAGAGTTGCAGTTTGTAATACGAATGATAGTCAAGCAGAAAGTGGATTTGTTTCAATTTCCAAAATACGGGAAAAAGTTAAGGAAGCAAAACTGTCATAAGGAAGGACCAAAGAACATCCTAGATGCGTTTCGGAACCGGATAATCAACTTAGAGCGTCAAGTGTGTTTGGAAGAGAGTGACCTTTTATTTTTTGTTAAGGGAAATTTCCAAAATTTTTCACGGCTTCGGTTTTCAGATATCAAATTGCAACTTTTGTAAGAGTTGTGTGCGTTTTTGGATATTTCCAGTTTTTGTCATCCCTACGCGAAACAGTGGCCTTGCCCGAGGAACGCACGTGTTTCGAGGGGGTATTTTTTTAGAAAAAATTCCGGTGCTTCCCGATTTTACCAATTAATTGCGTGATAAGGTCATGTGAGTAGCACCGTTGAAAAGGCCTTGTCGTAGTAAAGAAAAAGAGCCATGACTCTATAAGAAATACTAATGGCGCAGTAATCTTTTATAGGTGCATATATGTTAACGTGGGCCGAATTTCAACTCCTTTGGAAAATAAGTTCAGCGAAGCGATTAAAGGGTGTCTTTTAATGAGCAAAGTGTACCACATTTTTCAGAATTTCTAGTGATCGTCTTCAGGTGCCGCATCGAGGTTTTATGGAAAAGGTATGCAACAGGCAGAACACGGTACCATATTTCACGCTCTTGGCTGGGTATAATACATATACTCTTGTTTTCTTTTTTTCAGATTCAACCATAGTAATAGCTTGAACTATACATAATTCGAAAGTTTCAAAGCCCTCTTATGTGCACTTCTTCGCTTAAATTGGCTAAATTTAAACATTTTAGGCAAGAACGTTACATGTTTTTATATGTATGTATAAAAATAGATTTTTAGACTAACAGTAGAGTTTATTTTTATTTTATTTTAGTTTTGAGTGTAATGCAAATCATTATCAATATTCACGTTCATTTATTATTTGGCCATAACAACGAAGAACTCACCCTTAGTGGCGATTGCACTTCAATTTCCGCCCTCCCGCCCTGTTTAATGTTCATGCTCTTGCCATGAACTTATTGTGTTTTCTGTGTGAAATTGTTGTTAGAAAAATGAAATTTTGATACAATAGTTCTTTGCTGATAAGTGAAATATTGAAAATACAAATCATAACGCGGTTAACGGGATATACAGTTTTTACCACAAATAATGTATCGCACAATCCACCAAAGTTGAACAGATAGACATGTGCATGTAAATGCATCACTATAAAAAGAAAATATGTGTGTTCAGTTTTTTGAATGTTATGTTGGTAAGTGGAGGTAATGCAAACGTCGTAGAAAACTGAAATTTTCATTTGCTCGATCTTGAATGAAAGAAGTGAGTATTCATTTAAGTCCAGGCAACACCACACGAGTGAAGTAGAAAAACGTAAATATACACGATATATTATATAGTAACCTAGAAATATTACCCAAATCTTTACAAAAATAGAATAATTTACTTACAACAGAAAATCATAACTTGAAGCTGTCATGTGCCCGTTGCAAGTAACAGGAAAAATTAATAAAAGAAAAATAAAGTCTAAGGTGAAATTATTGTTAATAAAGTTAATGTATCTAATTATAGATGTGTAGAAGAAGGATACAAAATCTTTTAAAAAAAAGTTACTTTCAAAAATAGGAAAAAAAGACAGAATGAAATATCGTTTGTAAAAAGATTTCCTTTCTATTCAGAATCAAGAGCCTCAAGGTCTTGGCTTATGCGCTGGTAGTCGTTTGCGCATGGTCAGAGCCTTACAACTGCAAGCAGCTTGCCACGGCAAGCTACTTGGGTAGAAATCTTCCATCGGACAATATCTGGATTGTGTTGTAGTTCGAATGGCATACGAATCGAAATGGACTTATTGGCTTCGCTTTGAATTTCTTTTTCTCGAAGTAGTTGTTGTAGAAGTGTGTGTGATAACTGCAGTGCAATAAGAATTATCCTTCTAGGTGAGGATTATGATAAAGCTAATATTAAAGTTAGTGCGGTGTTACGTGTCTTTGCTTATTCTTCAAAAACATGTGAATTTAGTGTTGCTTAAAAAGTTGGTGAAAGGACTGGAAGCGAGCTTGGCTTAGCTCTCTCATTCTGATAACATGTTAAAGAAAGAAAAGTGCTTTGGGTACTACTCAGAATCTCAGAATTGTCATATTTTTCCGAATTATTTATCATTTTTGTGAGTGTGGAAAATTGTGGGTGTACGTCCCAGTTTCTCATTCATTTACTTATTCAAATTGGGATCGTTTCAACTAAAATTCTGAGCATATCCTCACTATATATTGGATTATTCTTGTTTTATTATCGAGTTCAGGGCAGTTGAGAGCTGGAGAAGTCCAAAAATTAAAAGTAACAAGGTATAAATTCAAGGGTGAGACACTTTTTCAATTTTTTAATAGTTTGTTTCGTCTGGGTCTATTACATGTTAATGTGGGTCGTCTTTTCGGCTTCCGTTTGGTTAGAATTGGGGAATTGTATAACAAGATTTAACGCGAGTAAACTCCGTAAATCCAAGGGAGAAAAGGTGGCGGGCTTGTACCCAAAACCTTGAATTTGTGCATATTTTCTTGCGTTCTTTTCAGGTTTAAAGTTCCTGACTTCGATTAGTCTATTTTGAACTGAAATTCCTATCAATTCTAATTTTGAGGGTTATATACTGAACCTGAAAATTATTGTTTTTCTAAAAAGTAATTATTGTTTGAGGTGTTTGATTTTTTTTTTAAATAATGTTTTTCCGGTTTGAGACTGATAGTTTTCTTATTTACAATTTTGTGGATTGAATGTAGTCAAAGTCCTGTTTGAGGTACTATTTCGTCATAACATTTAAATTTGCGAACTAAATTGCATAATTCAGTTAAATAGTATTTGCTGGAAATTATTTGCTGATTAATTATCTGCAGAAACATTTTTGATTATGAATGAAAGGGAAAACTTCATCAAATATTGAATGAATATGCTAATTAGTTTCTTTGTTTACAAGAAAGAAAAGTTACTAGTGTTATGCAAGAGAGGTCCTTGTCTGGGCTGGATTATGTAATTCAATGCTTGGACTTAAAGAAGTAGATGATACTTGTTTGAAATTAGAATATTTGCCTGAAATTAATTTTATTCTTGCTTCTAAATGAATATACGAATTCATGGGATCCAGATCCAGGCAGCTAATAAAATCGCAAGTTATTGTAATAAAAATCTTTTTCCTGAAAGTGTTGTGTTGTTATTTGCTCATATAATTAATATTAATTTGTGTGTTACTAAACCTCTGGATTTCCGAATTACAGATAACAGCGACGCTTTCTGGTTGTTTGTTCGTGTAAAGCCTCTTCTGCGGCCATGTTTGGATTGCTTTTTTCCCATCTTGTCCAATAGGCTACGCATGGGAGCGTTACAAAGCTCGAGTATGAATGTGATAATCAAAAAGAATTATTGATTAGTGATAATTGTAATATTGCCTTTTTTAACAAACATTGAGGATGAAATTGTTGAATGATTATATTAGTTCAACTATTGTTGCTAATGACATAAAGATACACTCTGCAAATATTTTTGGAGTCAGGTATTAATTGATGAGAGGAATATCAATAAAATTATGTTTAGTTGTTATACTTTTCATAGAATAAGCAGTAAGGACACGTCTGTGGAGAATTAAAACAGGTTGTATATCAGTGGTCAGATAAAATATTTTTCTGGAGTTTCTAATTAGGAGACTAATAAACATTTCAATTAATATTGATTATGCTTTTCCTGGCGACGCTTGAAGCAAGGCTAAATAAAGTAAGAAAAGTACATAAAAATTATTCATTTTTGGAGCAGTTTGTTTAATTGTTTTAGTCTGTATAGCATGTTAAAATTGGGAAAAAATAAAATTCCCCACATTTGGAACTTTTGAAAAAGATTCTGACTTCGTTCTACGAGAACAATTATTGCAGCTTTAAAACAAGATTTAAATAAAATAACTATACTGATTAGATTGATAATTGTTTTAATAATGTATAGTAAACAATTTTTAGAATGGATGTTAAGCTGAAATTTATAGACGAATTCACAGGGGTTATTTTTTTACCTCTCTTCTAATTAATATAGTCTTGGATACGTTAGCCAGGCTCTTACATTAATCTCCTCTAACGTGGAAGTATGTTGATTCCATGTAACCTTTCTTCAAGATACGAATGAAGTTATATTGAAAAGCAATATTTCCCAGAAGCTGAAACGATTGGTTAATTTGTTATTGATATTTTGAAAACTGTTAATTTATGATATGCAAATAATAAGTGAATGCTTTTTAGATGAAGTCTTATGCCGCTTTTAGTTCCTAGATCTTTTTATCTATCGATTAAGCAGGAAAAAGTTGAAAACGTACAATTTAATGTGTAATATAGGCATATAGGATCTAAATGTATCCAATCTCAACAACTCAGGAAATTTATGGAGAAGGATGTCAAAGTGTAGAAGAAATTGCCGAGATAGATTATGCTCTGACCGACGATTTGAAAATAAATAGATATTATTAACTTGGATTCATTCATATTTCTGCAACAAGATGACGGCCTTGTAAGGTGCAATTTTATTAATGGTAACAACACATTTGTTTTAACGAAAAACTAAGGTCGATTGGCTTCCCCACATATAGTTAACGCAATTCTCTTAGTTCAGATTATATTGATTTATTCTATGTGAATGAATGTGAGACGCAGTACTTTGAAATGAATGATGAATGAAAGGAAATTCTGTTAGGTCGATGGTACAATACTTCATAAATAAAAATCTTCGAATCATAATTTATCCGTTTCTTATAACATTTGGTTTCCCGCTCTAAAGAGTCTCGGAAGATGATAGCATATTTTAAATATAATCCTAGAATCTGTTGTATATTATTTGAATTAATACTTTTCAATAATCGAAACTAAAATCACATCAATTATTCTTAATCAGAGTATCAGAACCGAGAGCTAACACTCGATTAGAAGCATGTTCAAATTGCTAAGTTATGGGTCCTTAATTGCCGAAAAGCGTAACGCCGTTAGACGGATTATCTGTTAGAATGGAGTTATCTTAATATTAAAAACTACATATTGACGTATTTAAACATACGTAGCGTAGCTAATTAATTTTACTATCTTATATCTATAGTAAACATAGATCTCCTAATACTGTAGCGATATATGATTTCGATACCAAAATCTCTGCTCTCGTGCCAATAAACCAATATTGTACGCTTTCTTCCAAAAACGAAAAATAAATTTTATTAGTAAATCCTCCTTAATATATTTCAATGACTTATTTGTTTACGATTGTGTTTGTTCATCGCTAAAATACTTAGAGTTAAATACATTTACTGCTGTTTTTTTTCTGATCTTTTAAAAAATATTGTAGTTTGAAGTTTATGTCTCGGTTGATACGTAGTTAAAAAGATTGAAGTGAAAGTAAACTTGTGAAAAGTAAGAGAACAAATACTGGTTAAAATAAAATGAAACATAAATAAAAGAAGATAATATTTGAATAAAAATAAGGATATAAAATATCTTAATTTATCAGTAGCTACAAGTTATACCTTCAGTATTGGATACCTGACAATTCAAGCTAGTAAAAATGTACATGGAAAACGCGATGGAATTCTTGTAACAAGTCGAAATTTTTTACCCCGCGAATTTATTCAATTCTTTTGACTCACTCATTTCCTTGCCTTACGATAAAAATACAGTGGATACCCGCCAACAAAGGTGAGAGGCGCAGTATTAAATAGCTACAGCTAAAGTGATTTACCAGTATTCTTTCTGAGAATTTCGTTGTCTAAAAATGAGGCCAATGGTTGATCAATCTAGAGAAGGGTAGTGACATTCTGACAAAGCTAATTCAAAACTGGCCCGTAGAATGTCATGAAATAGCCAGTTACCTAAATGGGGAAACGCTAAACAGTTGTAAACTATTTGAAGAAATATTTTGCATAATGGCTCTTTCGGTGGTTTATTTTGATGATATAAACGCAGATTTAAAATCTGATAATTTAGCTGAACCCAGAATTTTTTGAAGTAAAAAGAATAGTGCAGAGATAACGGGGTAGATAACTAGATTGCGTAACGAAACATATTAAATAAATGTAAACATTTTTAGATGTAAGAGGCTGTAAAAATGAACGAGAAAGGTGATTAGTTTAGGAAATACACAATTCTAAAAAAAAAGCATTTCCCTGGAATCTGAAGTACGTATAACCAGATATTTTCATTTGAAACTCGAAGTTGAAGCAATATAATCATGATAAGGGCGTTGCACCATATAACCTAGAAGGCCTAAACTTCCATGTAACTGTGTCATTGTTCACGCTTACAAACGAATACTCACTTAAAATATCGCCTGTTTTTACGTAGGTGAGGTGTAGGAACTGAAAACCAAGAATCGCCGAGGATACCTCTTTACATAATTGCCCACTATCAACTATTTATAGCGTACAGTTCTCTCTAGTTTTGCCATTGAATTCCTAGTTTAATGAATCGAAGAAAAGCTGATAAATGCAGCATTTCTAGCTTGACGTCATATAAGGCTATCTTTAAGAATTCGGGAAAATAACCAATTTGTGTATTTGTTAAATAATAAATATAGAAACGGAAAGAGCCAACATAATATAGTAGTACTTTTCTAATCTGAGATAAAATGAGCGTAAATTTGTATTAAAAGAAATGGAAATGTGTGGTAAAATTTAACGACGTTCACTTGTATATTATCTTTGCGACATTCTTAGCGGAAATTCTTCCAAACAACCGGAAAAAAACTTGTGAACATTGCATCAACCACATAGTTGGTAGTAGTGATCTATCTTGATTTATAATTATTTATTTGATTATATAGTTGTTTAGTTAGAGAAAAGCATTAATTTATTTCAAATTGACTTTTGTAAATGGTTGCATCAAACACTAATGCTTTGCTTTTTGTTGTAACTCTTATTACATATTGTGGAGAGTGGTATGGCAGAATTATTTACTTTAGTATACATTACTGTCTTTTGGTAAGAACAATATATGTTGCTTTAAGATTTTAAATGTTTGCTTAGAGCTGATCCGTGGATATATATGTGTCCATGGAGAGCTTAAACAATTACCTTATAAATGCCAGTGTGGTTGTAAGCTTGTATGCCAACAAAACACTTACTGGCTACATACCTAACGAATGAAGTACAATCTATACGTATAAAGAGTCTAAGGCGCAAAGATTAATTGCTATTTAAAAATATTTCTAATATTCAATAACTGAGTTGGTAAGCAGCTAAACATGTTTCTCATAGCTTTAGCGTCAGATCATTCTGTGCAATGAATAATCTTCTTAGTAATTAAAAACGGGGTTTCATTTATTTTTGAACATCATATCTCAATGAATTAGTTGCATTTCAGAAATTCCCAGACACACTACATGATTGTTTGTGACGTATATCGTAATTTGAAATCAATTGTAAAGATTTTTATATAATTCTAAAGTCATTCTTGGTGATTGTTATTTAGCTCTGGAAAGCGAACAGCAACTGATATAGAATTGGTTTTGAACGACGAAAATATCGAACTTTCCTAACATATTTTGGTATTTGCTTAATCCTGGAAATTTTATAGTGAATTTCAACAGGACGTGTTATTTGTTATGTATATTGTAAGCTAAGGAATAATTTCCTTTAGCTCAAAAATAATAATCTTATATTTGAATACAATTTTGAAAGCAAAGGAAAGATAACATTAGTGAATAACTCTAATATATTAAAATATTAACTTGTAATTAAATGTATTGTACATGCTCTTTTACAGGTATTATAAAAATTATATATTTTCCTACATTAATGGGATTCCAACTATTAGGTTGAATCGGGAAGTTACTTTTAGTGATTTGGACTTAATTGGTAAGTTGTCTTTGATAGTATCCACTAATTCGCATAATTAAATGATGGGGAGAAAACTTCATCATTAACAATTTTAGCACGCATGATATTTTTTAAATATCTTTATTCTTCCTACAATATCCTACAATATAGTTATGGTAAATAAAACTAATTATACTACAAATATAGTATTAGCTATTTAACCTTGCAACTCACACACACACACACACACACACACACACACACACATATATATATATATATATATATATATATATATATATATATATATATATATATATATATATATATATATATATATATATATATATAATATGAAACACAAATATATAAGTAATTTTGGGTTTATATTGTGTTTACGTATATTTTGAATAATTTCATTACTTCAAGTCGCAACAACATAGCAAAATAAGTAAGAATATTCAAAATAACATAATTATATTTATGTAAAATTTTAGTTTAGCGTCCACGGTCGAGATTTTGTAATAAAGGAAGTTATATTAATTAATATCGTAAGTGGAAAATTGTAGGGTTATATTTTTATTTCTAATCACCAAACAAACACGAATGTTTACAGCAGAGACTGAGGTGCACATAAAATTTAATCATTTGCGTCTAAATAAATATACAGGGTTGCAAACCAATAAACGAAATCACCATAAAAACTACAGAAAATTATACAGGGTGTATAAAAAGATTATTCCACTTTGACAAGTCTGTATTTCTGAAACTAATAAACATATACAATTTTTTTTTTTTTTTTTGCATGACAGTGAAACTCAAAAAGTTTTTATGGCACCTGTTCATAGGTGTTCAATGTACGCCCCGTGTGATGCACGGCATATGTCCATGCGGTATTCAGATTCGTCCCAAACTGCGGCTAGCATGTCGTCAGTTACAGCTTCCACACATTTCGGTAGCAACACACAGGTACGAACCGAACGTTTTTTTTCGTTTTCTCAAAAACACTGTTCCGTAGCATGCGTCCTTTCTGAAATGACAGATTCATTTTTCCAGAAGAATTGACGTCCCGTTTCATCCTTCCCTGTTCTTAGCCAGACTTTCTATTTCGTGGAAGCATTTCTCCTAACTTTCTGCCATATTTCGTTTTAATGTTTCATGCTCCCATTCATCAGCTGATTGTTTCTCATGCAATTTATTTGATCGAAATTTGCGAGATACCTCCATTATGTGTAGTTTCGTTTACTATTTTTAAAAATATTAATTAGTATAATCATATTTCTCCTTTGCTGTAGTAGGCAGGTCATCCTTTAAGAAAAAACATCATTGTTACTATTAGCATTGGATGGTTCTAGTGGTATATTTTATATTGAAATTTTTGCATAAGCCTCTTGATTTATTGTTCATCATGTTATATATAGCAAGTGTTCGATTTATTGTTTTCTATTAAATTCAAATCAATGATAACTACGATTAATTTGCCGTCATTGATGTAATATGTTTCTTGAGTATATGCAACACTTCTAAATTTAGAACTGATATCTCTATAAATATGTTTAGAGTTCCTACGCATAAATCAACCAGTTATGAATCTTTAACAAAGTACTTGCAAATACTAACTTAGTTTAGTATTCGTGGAAAATTCAGTCACGGTTTCCAGTTTTTATTCGCATTTTCCAAAGTCCGTGATTTACTACTGTTTTCTCTTTTCTATATTATTTTACAATTATATTGTAATATTTTCGTCAATAAGGATGAAATTTTTTTACTGCTTCCATGACTTTTCTATACTACTGTTTCGTTATTGTGCAGTGATGATGGCATTCACGATTAATATGTACTTGATTTGATAGTACATTTTAGTACCATGACTATAGTGTACTGATTGTAATAATTTAGTCATAATTCTCTCCAGTTGTTAATCTTACGTTTAAATCTTGTGACACTGTTTTCCGTATCTGAGTTAATAATTGAGTAACTGCCTGGCGGAAAATCATCCTCTCTCTATTTTATCTGCAGACACCACTTAAGTTCACATTCATTTCTTTAATCACCCACTAAGTTTGCACAACTGAAGTTATATGCTCCAATCCCTTTTACCTTTCTACAACTAAGCATGCGTTTCCTGCGACTTGTATATCTTAAAAATGGCTTATTTTTTATTACGATATTCAAAATTTATGAGGTTTCCACGCACATATTGTTATTCGGTGTTATATTCTCCATTTTCATGGAATGCGTTCTTTGAAAATATATAGTATTCATTTCTTGTTGCCTTTTTTCTTCTTTAAACGCAAACTTTGCCGATATTCTGCACGAGAGAAACACCTAAACCTTTCAAATTGACCAGGACTTTCTATAACATAAAATGTTCTTATCAACGTTCGTCACTAAATGCATGTAAATTTCATATAGATGAAAATTGTATTAGAATCATTATAAATATTGATTAAAATAGGTAGCTAATTATGATCAATATCAAATACGCTAATGCCAATCCATATCGTCACATTATCATTTTCCCATTGTATATAACTTGCAGCACGGTTTACAATATTGAACATATAAAGTACAAATAGTATTTCATTACAAAATGGGACAGAATTGATAACAGAAATTCTAACAGATTTTATATAAAACGTTAGGCGAATTTTCGAAAGGAATCAAATACCAATGGTAAACAATATATCGATACATAAAAATGACAGAATGGAATCATAGACTAACAATAATTTAAATAATATCCAGAAACCATAAATATAAGTTTAAAATTGCTTAATAGGCATAAACAAATAATTATATATATTATGATTTTGTTGCATTCCGTATTAGCCATATGTTCCAAATATCTTCTGATTAATTTTAGACATTTTTCATCCAATTCTTTCCTTACAATTGCCATGAAACTTCGAATTAAGAAAGGATGGATCTTAATTCGCATTAACGGTAAATATCTACAAAATACCAATTTTTATTGTCAAGCATTGGTAACTCTAAAATGCTGTATTGTATTTTTTGTTGGAATGAATTATTTGATAAAATGTCGGCTTCTTTCCTATCTATGTTTAGTCCACTGATTTTAATATTTGTTCATTGACGTAGGTTTAAAATGCTGCTGTAGGTTTGTCGTTTCTCAGGAATTTATAAAACGTTTAGCAAACAATTTTTGTGTTTATTAACACTGACATATTGTGATATGCACTATCCTGACCTCTTTCTGCCCTGTAAAGTGTAGCACATATTACTATTACTATAAGCAAATTATATTATGGGATTTTTTAAATGTCATTTTTCTTTCGTAACTTCGTAACAATTTTGTTTCAATAATAATAATAATAATAATAATAATAATAATAATAATAATAATAATAATAATAATAATAATAATAATAATAATATATTTCCATTTAGTTTTAGATTTAATTTTTCTCCAGTATAAAATCTTGTGTTGATAGATATTTTTGATTTGTAGAGTTTTATTTCGTTTGATCGTACTCATTTTACTTTGATCGTTTAGTGTCGGTATGGACGAATATGAGTAGTTGTCACCGTAGTTTGTTCACCCAGTGATGTTTCCGTGCTCAGACACTGTTTTCGTTTACGGAGTAACACATATGGTACTCATCATTTCAATATTTGAGACGTTCAGGAATGCGTTGCGGGGTTTATTTTTATCATTGTGAACTTTGAGTTGTATGATTCTTAACATTTTAATATAAATGTAATTTCCCATTTTTTGCGGTATTTTAGTACGGTATTATCTCCGTGTATTGGAATTACATTTCATACTCGAAAACAGTTATTGGAGACATGTAATTTCACATAAATGTTTCGTGTAACAACGCAGTCATGACTGTCATACTACAACGCAGTTCTTCTCCATTTATAACAGTAATAACACCATTGGTAAAACTAAGTTTTGACTTCTTTTCTGCTTTTTAGCTAAGCCAACTGTTATTTTGTGTCAAAGAATTCAAGTTAAATATAAAAAGGTAAATTCCAATGCTGCATGGTGATAATTAAGTGCTTTCTAGTAAGGTAAAGATTCCTCAATAAGTTTAATGAACGCCATGCACTCTCTCAGCTTGTATCAAACAAAAGAAAATTAATAAGATCAATGAACTGCTGATCCTTCCAAATAAAGATGTCTTCTCGTTTATTTCATGCCAAACCAATCAGGAAAATATACGATTAAATTTTCGGTCCCAGCCAATTCCGGAATAGTGCATATTAGGTTACAAGCGATTACAATTTTGCATGTATAGAAAATAAATCCGAGGGTATTTTCAAAATGTGTTAAACTCGGAACACTTCTTTTTCCTTTTATTGACCCTTATGTTTATACACATTTTCGTACCTGTTCTTCTGACCATATTTAGTTAATATATGACACAAAGCAGCATGCAAAATAAAGAAATGATTTTTCTGTTAGCCAAATCTCTTTAACTTAATATAATTTATTGTCATTATCGTTAGTAGTAACTATTTTAATGAAATATTTGAACTACAATGATTAGCATCATTTAATCTTTTCCTTCTGTCTAAATACGTTCGTAAGGTTGTACCTAACAATAAAAAAATTAGTTTCTCGAACAAGGTTTATCAATCTCAAAATAAGAGTGTGCGTTTAATTTGTTTTCCTGTATGTCATTTGTGTTTTAAATAATAAGATATCAGCTAAGCACAGAAACTAGCAAGGTCCGGAGGTCATAGGTAATTCAATTCACTCGGAATGAAACAAGACAAAATCCTGTACGTTTTAAAAGTAATCCGTCATTATATTCAAGATATCCTATATACAGAGAGCTAACATTAGTCATAGTAGATCATAACAGAATCAACCTGCATGACTAGAAACTATTTTCTCTCTATAGTACTTTGTTTCTGATCCTGGATATCTTTCTTAAGAATAGCCAGTATAAAAACATAATATAGAGTCACAAGAAATATCACTGTTTCCATTGATTACGAGATATCAAATAACCTGGATACCCCAGGCCCTGGATACCCTGGATACCCCAGGCCTTTTCGATTTTTTATCCACTAATTTAGCAATGTAAGGTACACCAGCACGTAGTATACAAGACTGTTGTTCATACTCAACATGAATCTCTTATTAAAAGCGGCGTATAAGTTTATAAATTTTGTAGACTGTCATGCAATTATCTCTCTTAAATTATTGAATATGTCTAAGGAAAATACGTATTATACTTTACCTAAATAAATCTACACTATCTACAAAAGATATGTAACCAAGGCAATTACCTTTAAAACTCAAGAAATATTCTCAAATCTGTACAATTTAAATCTGTACGAGAACATAACTCGAATTGTCAATACTAATATAAATAGGGTTATTTTGAAATTAGTCGCCACAATTTATGTTCAATTCGTACTTTAGTATTTAACAAAATAACTCTTATAACTTTGGGATTTCTCTCTTCGTGTTATTGACAGAAACGTATATTAGAAATGCTTAAAACAAAGCTATTCTAGAGATATATCTATCTCCCTTAGCGTGAAGAACATAGTATATGAAATATTTTATTATGAAATATTTTATTTTCTCTTTTATAAAAGAGAAAGATATCAAACAATTCAGAGAAAATAAAATACCTGATTGAATATTAGTGGCTTATTAAGAGAATTATTTCCAGTTAGTATAAATATGTTTAAACGACTACATTTTTGAACAAATGTTAGTAGATCAAACGTGAGCTTTTATCAAAAACTGAAACAATTATTATTAGTATAAATATATATTTATTATTGCATAACATTTAAATTGTTTCAGAATTATATCAAAATAATATTGCATGATTGCGTATAATAAAATATGCCTAATCAAGTCTGTAATTAAACACACAGCAAAGTAGGAAATATCAGATATAGCATTATTTACTAAACCTATTTTTGAATACATTTTGCAATTACACATACTTAAATAAATTATTTTAGAACTATTTGGAACAATATAAAAATATTATAATTCATTGAATTATAAGATAATTCAGCTGTACCATAAAATATTAAGGAATTTGTTTTCACAATAAAGTAATATAGATAATAATTTTATGAACAAATCATTCAGTTATATTCGTAAGTTAAATAAATGTTTCTAGATAAAAGAAGAAACATAGTTTAATTTATTTGTTTGCACATATTGGTGCTAACACATAGCGCAAGGAAATAGTAAACTGGTACCAAACTCTTTACAGAAAATACTGAATGATAACCAAAATGCAGTTAGTGTCTCTTAGAAAATAATTATCATGATTTTATTACTACTTCTTAAGATGATATATTAATCATAATCAGTATTTCAAATGTAGATGTCTGAATTTCCATCATTAGATTCAATGTTGTTGTAAAATATTTTTGCGGTCTTGGTGATTTTCCAAAACCTTAATTACGTGTTCACATATTATATATCAATCTATACATTCTTAAGGATTCTTATTAGTTAATATATTTCTTTCGAACAATTTACGCAGTTCATATCAATGTATCACATACTGAACGGATTATGGCTATGAGTAATGTAATTATGCTCAGCACTTTTATTCCTCTCCTTGTAACGAGAAAACTGGAGTGAAGAGTTTTAATGAATCCATAAAATAGGTTAGAAATAACTGTTCTACTAGAACATGTAATAGTCGTCAAGTATATTAAAGAATTTGGAAGCAAAATGCTCCCGCTAATCGATGGGATTTTGAAACATATCGCAACTTGCCCCTAAACTCGGAAATACTTTCAGCATGTTTGGATATTTGTATCAAAGCCATTAGTAACTATATAACAATAAAACAACTGTTAAACTAGAACTGAAACTTTACTGTGCTTTTTTAATATAGCCGTTTAACATCTGATAGATATTTTCATTAATCTGCGTTAAAATCTAGTTATAAAACCATACGTAAATGAACGGCTTACGTGCATGAAAAGAGTAAGTAATCCTGCACAAAGATAAACGTCGTCCATTACTTTTCAGGGAAGAATACATGTTTTCAAATAAGAAGACATCCACCTAGACATATATGATTAAATAAAGAAATTATCATAACTTATTTTAATTTTACGGTAATTTATAAATATACCATAATTTATAAATTATCTTACTGACTATAAATAAAAAAATATATTACAGTAAAATATTTCTTTAAGGCTCTGTTACCTCTCCAGTACCTACACATTCCATATATATAATTTAAATAAGATTTATTACAAAATGTTTTTTTATATAATGAAGTAATGGTTGAGTTGATTTCATTTCAACTTTAAGGTCCCGTTCAACAGAGAAGACTATATGAGACGTGAACTACTAATTAACGTGCAATCCAAACCACATGAGTTCGGTCAGGGTATCGTACTTGGTTCTCCCACGTCATAATCGTGTACGCTAACCGCTTAGCGATGAAGTATGTATAAGGTAATCGAAATGTAATAGTAACTAAAATATCTTTAGACTGATATTAGTTAAAGTGGAAAATGTACTCTTCAGCAGGACTGGAAAACACTTTTTCCCTCCTAACTAGAAAGAATATCGGAGTAGTGCTTCGTGAATATATTTAGAATACCCGTACAGAATAAGGACGTGCATTAACCTTTGGACAAAGGGCACAGCATTCCCACAAACGAATTTTTGATGGATTTTCCCGACTTTTCCTGAATTTCCGTTTCCGCGTTTGTCATGAGACAACGGGCATCATCCAGTAAAAAAGTTGGGTTTGTTGTGAACAAAATCGTATAGCAGCCATGAAAATTGAATCAACATTTCTTTCTCCAGGAATTTCTATTTCAGATTCAGATATTTTTCCTACTACTTTATACATTACAACAGGATTGGCAAATATTTTTCCCTTGTAACTAGAAACAGTAACGAACTGGTGCTTAGTGACAAAATTAAGAATACCCACGCACATATAATGGTATTATTATAGTATATTATACGCACGTACGATTATCTGTAATGTTCTAGCGGCCCAAAATTCCTAAAAAGGGTTTCTTAATTTTTTCAACTTATCCGTAATTTCATTTTCCACGCACGTTGCGTTGCAATCAACATTTTCCCTTCTAAAAGCGGCTTTTATTCTTACGTAAATGACGTCACAACAAATAATTGCTGATGAATAGTTCACACGCCGTAGTTACTTAACTTAAAGTTTACAATTTCCTTTATAAATCCCAAAGTGTTGAAAAGAACAACTCCTCACAATCAGGATAAAAATATCAGATGCAAATATACTCCTTTCTGTTCCCCTACACACATTTAAATATTACTCGAATACATTCTTTCCCATTCATGCGGGGATTGACCTTCCCCAGGTACGACAATCACATTCAATCTATTTATTTAAGATATCGGTTTGAACAGATCCTGCGTAAGTCTCTCTACGCTTACTTATATCTGAGATAAATGCTAATGATTTTTTTTCATTTTACCTTTTAATTTTTGTAGTACTCACTAAATATATATATGAATATATTATGTGGTTATTTGTATTAGTCTACGTGTCCGTGTGAGATTGTGAGTGTAACTTTTGTCATTTCAATGTGCATCATTTCAATTATTATTCTATATCCACTTGGTAGTTTAATTAAATCCTCAACATTGCATGATCAAATAGAAGACAAGGCATGATTAGCCTTAACTTTGCCATGTAAATTAAAAGTAAATAAATAAAATAAAGTATTACGATGTAATTGATGCATAGAAAATACCTATGCGAAAGAAAATCCCCACAATTATGAAATAAGGAGGAATATGTTAGAACATAATTCCATTTAATCCCAACATAATGCATAGATCATGCGTTTCGTTTTCTTATATATTAGAAACGCTGAACATAACATCTCGTTACCGAATTTCATTCAGGGGTAAATATGCAGAGTAGTTAAAGAAAGACATGAGTTTTTCAGTGGCATTTATTATGTCTTTATCTTTAGGGGAATCCTGTGAGTCCGCAAAAACTTCAATAAAACTAAAAACAAGCGAAAGAGATGGAAAATTGTGTTTTAACGAATAGGTCAAATGTCCGCACACTCCGTGACTCCATGTTACATTGGACGTCTGAACGTATCGACGTTCGCACTAAATTTAATAAGTCACGACAACATTAGATTAAAAAAAAAAGAAACTTGATTCTAAATATTGAAACTTGTTAATTATGTTGTCTCCAAATTTAACAAAACGTCAATAAGAAGAGGACACTTTAAAAGAAAGTTTAGTCATGATATATATCCAGTTATTAAAATAAAGAAACACACATATTAAATGGAGTTACACTCAATATTACTTGAAAAATTTTCTATACATGATGATTCTTACTTGATAACATAGTAAGCACAAGAACGGAACATCTCTATAGAACAAATATCAGTGATAATTGTATATTCTAAATTAATACTTGAGTTTTAAATATAATTGCGGTCTTTAAGCAGATATAGAATGAGAAAACAGTAGTGCCTCACGTTCGCATATTGTATCTGTTGTTCCTTTGATATAACATAATGAAAGTTGTATCACATTTCAAAATGAAAGCAGATTATCAAACATATTACACAGTTATTTGTTTCTACCGAATAAATTGAAGTAGTTATGCAAGGAAAAAGGTCATACAATAAAAGATAAATAACAATGTATATTACATTATTAGAACCTTAAGAGTAGTCTTAGAACCATTGCCTGCTTTCCTAAGAGTACTAATAACAGTACAAATTCCGATACTTCAATGCTCAAAGGTTCTTCTAAAATTTATTTTTTGATACAAATATAACGCAATCTCTTGTTCATAAAGTATTGTAACACTTTCACGTGGATAAAAAATGAACATAATCGTACTGCAAACGTACTACATGAAAATTCTATATGCATGTGTTTACACTCTTGTACCGTACATGCCAAAAACAACAAAATAAGTTACAATCTAAACCAGTAGTTCTATAAAGAGTTATATTATAAACTGGAAAGGTTTATAAAGAGCTCATTGCCCCTCGAAAGAAAGATGTTAGAAAATATAGTGATGGATATGAAAAATCAAGAATTCAGATACACTAGTTAATGCCAAGTATTGACTGTTAATTCCAAATTAAGTTAAACTTCAAAGAAAAATGGAAACAACTTGTGGAAGTGATAGGCTTCACTGTCAATTTTTAATGAGATGGAGGAGGAAAAGTTGATAAAGAAAACTCTGGAAAGTATGTTTCCAGAGGGGAGCTATACTTCAGTCATATAGACTTCAAACTAGTTGTGTATTCTTATTTTAATAATATACACATGATTTTGCCCTGATATAAACTTTCAATTTACTACTTTTTAAACATTCCTAGCTTCTGTTTGAATCTTGTTCAGAACCACCCTATTAGTCTTGCAATAAATTTTGTTTCAAAATTATAATTATAAAATTTTCATCAGGAACCGCATGAGTTAATTAACTCATCTTATGATTGTTTAATCTTAGTATCGTTTGGTGGAACTGTGAATATATTTCTCGGAGGAAGCTTAGTTGCGTGTGCTGAGTTAGTATTTCAACTCGTTCTTTCTACTATTTCCAAACCCAACAAAAGACACAATCGTAACAAAGGAAGAGTAATAAACATATTGGTCAGACCCAAGGAACAATCTGATCAATTGCCGGTGGTGCAAGTAGAAGCAAGATGTTGTAGACAGCAGTCGTGGACGGATAACTCAACACACACATGCTCTATTAGAGAAGAATTGAGAAATCTGGACGTTAGCAACAGGTATGGACAACGTAAACATTCTTTTTATTATTAACAATTAAATATATATATTTGAACATAACAATTGACCATACTATAAAGGAAATATGATTATTGTGTTTATGTTCTATAGGTTAAAATCAGTAAATTGTTACATTCACGCACTTATATATTTTCCCTGTATTCAGCTGATATGCTATTGTAGTCTCATTTAAATATTCTAGTTCCAGAGATCATATAATGAAATGAAGTTTTTGAGTTTTACGTCACACAGTTATCCTGGCTAGGCTAACGTAGACGGTGATGATGAGAAAGTGGGAAGAAACGGGAATGAAGAAAGGAAATCAAGGCAAGCTATGTTTGCCCACCACAAAGTTCTGTGGATTCTGTTTAAAAAGGCCAATGCCACTTTCTGGCCAAAGTTAGAAGTTCGTCAATTTTCAACACCTATAAACTGATATTTTCTTGTGCAAGAAAATCAAATGTTAATATGAATAGTATATATATCCCAAAGTATTTCGTATTGATATTTGCTCCTCATGTTAAAGAAAACATCCATTAATAGACTTTAAAAATTGAAGAGTATCATCGGCCTTTGTAGACCCAAGCCACAGTCTCCCCACTCTCTCTCTCTCTCTCTCTGTCTGTCTGTCTGTCTCTCTCTCTCTCTCTCTCTCTCTATATATATATATATATATATATATATATATATATATATATATATATATATATATATATATATATATATATATATATGAGACACATACTCGGAGAGAGGTCAAAGCAATTTTACTTTTTTATCCACTCATATCAACACACTTTGTTAAGAATAAATTGAACGCATCATAACTTCATTTATTTGTCCTGACATGTATGTTTACAAATTTGTATATTTTTTGTTTTCATCACAAAGGTAATAGCTACAGAACTACATTCAGCACCTACCCTCTCCAAACTATTACACTGCCATTCACTAATTATGAACGAAATTGAGTTTTCCGAAATGTGTATCTCCAAAGTGATATGGATTAATGAAACTCAAACCATACATAGACAGTATACTAAGTAAGATAAAAGAAACAACCGAAAGAAACACGCGATTAGTCATGAAATTGATATTTTTAATATAAAAATGAAGTAAGTGAAGATAGAAGAACTACGGGTCATAATGTTCTCCTAACATTAGAATAGTGAAACAGTTCTTAATTGGTCCTTAATAAACTCTGAAATTTACTCCCATGCCATCCAAAAAGTTGGAAATTACATATTGTGGAATTCGGTTTTCTTACTTCAGAAACACTGTTCATAAATGTTGCATAACTTGTACTGTATCACTTGTGATTACTGCAAAAATGTATAAATGCATGAATGAACACAAAAATGGCGGACGGTCAGTAAGGTCACGCGTCCATTGCATCCGAATGTGACTGCGAACACAAATGCGAATGCGAACTGCGAATTCATGCGCCTGTACTACATCCGAAGTTTTGTGAATGCGAATCAAACTGCAATATATCTTTCAAACCTTCAATGTGACATATTTTTGCTTGAAAAATCATATCTTAAAGTTTTCAGAGTAATAATAATAATAATAAAGTTGATACTCATTACTGTCTTCTACTATATTGATAGTTCATTCTTTTGCGTTGCTTATATTTTACATTTGATAGCGACAATTATATAGTCTTTACATAGTTGTAATATTTATAATGTGTTTCTCAATTTGTGTATCTCAATTAGTTGTTTCGTTGCTGCAGGTCAAGGTAAGCTAATAGAATATCTTTAGTTAAATATCTACATATATTAAAATTGTTATCCATGCGCTCAGGCTATTCTCAATTTGTATGCAATATTCAGTAGATTTCTGATTTATGAATAGAACACCATATGTAGTAGGAAGAAATACAACTCTCACGATCAGTACTAATGAACCTTTTATATTGCTTGGACCTCCTGGTAAAAAATCAAAAAGACTAGCATTGCTCAAGCAAATGTTCGTTCTCTTGCTCCAAAAATTGATGAGTTGCGAATCTTGGCTAACGAGGAGAAATACGATCTTATTGTCATAATTGAATCATGGATCGAGAGTGCACTAAACTCATCAGCAGTAGTAATCAACACGGTTGAGAGCTATCACTTGTTGAGAAGTGATTTGAACACAGATGAGGAGGAGGAGCAGTAATTAGGAGTAGTAATTTAAATGTGAAACTGCTTAATGTTGATGTCTCGCACAGAGACAAAATTGACAGTGTATGGCTGAAAACTAACATGAATTCAGTTAGGTTAGATTTATGTCCATATAAAGACCACCCAGTGCTGGATACACTCCTCATAATTAACATGAATTCGGTTAGGTAAGATGTATGTGCCATATAGAGACCACCCAGTGTTGCGTACACTAACTTGTCGATGCTCGAAGAAGTGATCGCGAATATAGGTTGTATGAGTAATAATCTTCTCATCGTAGGAGATCTGAATTGTGATTTCCTTACGCCTTAAAGGCGTGACACAGGCCCTCTGTGTTATTCGAGAATTACAAAAATCAACAGTCCGTGGTTAACTGACAACTTTAAGCTACTAATAAAATTAAAAAAACGGTCATATCGCAATTTCTACAGGACAAGTAGCGATGTACTTTGGAATGAATACAAACAACTACAGATGTGATACGACAAGAGAAAAGAGCATATTTAACACTGATTTTCAATGGTAATAATGTACGTATGGAATGATGTACGGAATAAAGTGAAAAAATGCCGATCTGGACTAGTTTTTAACAAATTATTAATGTTTTTTTGGAATCAAATCTAGTACATTTTTGTAGTGTTTTATCGCCCACTTTCTAAATGCCGAAAAAGAATATGTGGATGTACTCGTTCTCTTTTATGACCTCTATTTTCAACTCCTGTATATAAGTATTGTATTTAACATAGCATATGACTATTTTTCGCAAATCCAATGTAACATAGCACAGCTGATAAAAGAGTATGCCTTAATTTTCAATCCTTATATAACATAGCCTATTTTCCAACTCTGTATAACATAGCAGAGATTTGGCCAGGTATAGTAAGTTTTTCAACCACTATTTTAACATAGCATAAACAGCTTAAGACAATAAACATGTAGCAGAGCTGATAAAAGAGTATGGGCTATATATTTAACCACTATTTAACGTAGCACATATTACATAACACTATGAGTACATTTTCGAACCCTATTTAAGAAAGCAGAAAGTACATAAAACTATGAGAACCTAGCAGGGAGTATTCGTTTCCTTTTATCAACAACTATGTAACATAACATAGAATACATAACACTGTGTACACAGAGACTACGAAAACATATTTTAGCAGTACTCCTATATAACATAGCAAAGACTATAAACACATCTATGGCATACCGCAACAATATATAACATAATAGATATTAAAAAGAAAGGCTACATAGCATTGTACTATGAATTCATTTTCCAACTATATTTAAGATAGCAGAGATTTGACGAGGTATCGTAAACTGTTATTATGACACATTTTAGGGGTATACACGTTCTGCTTTATGACGCTTTCTTAACCCCTATTTAACATAGGAGAAATTACATAAGACAATGAACACATAATCCAATCAGAAATTACACAGACACTACGAACACTTATTTTCGCCACCCCCTATGTATAAAAGAGTATGGCCTATTTCTAATCACTATTTAACATAGCACAGAATATAACCCCAATACAGCAGAGAATATGAACAAATAGCAGTAATGTATTCATTCCCTTTTATCAACCCATGTGTAACATACCAGAAATAATACAAGCATTCATTTAGTACTGCATGTCCCAAAAGTACTGATCATCGAGATCAAAGGTCAAATATTTAAACCCGAATAACTCGTAAACCGAGCAACGTATTGAGGAGCTTTTTCCACCTTAGTAATGAGTCATCAAGCAGTACAAGTCTCAAAAGTAGTGACCATCATGATTAAGAATCAAATATTTAACCCCGAATAACTCGTAAACGTAGCAACGCATTGAGGAGTTGTTTCCATATTTAATAATAGGTCATCAACTACTACATGTCCGAAAAATAGCATCCATTCAGGTCAAAGTTTATATATTTAAACCCGAATAACTTGTAAATGGGTAATTGAGGAATGAGTAACCACATTCAGTAAAAGTTCATCAAGTTTAATATTTGCCAAAAGTACTAACCATCGTGTCAAAGATTAAAACTTTAATCCAGAATAAATCATAAGCGGAACCACATATTCAGATGCTCTTTCCACATTTAGTAATAGGAAATAAACTACTGCATATCCCAAAATAACTGACCATCGAGGTCTAAGGTAAAATATTTAACTCTTAATAACTTGTAAACAGAGCGACGGATATATTAGTGAGGCCCATCTAGTTTTCTACCAACCATGAAAAAAGCGAAGGAGGTCCATTTTAACAAGTTCAAACTTTTGTACCTTTTGTACTACTCCCAATAAACGAAATAGATT
Organism: Thermobia domestica; assembly: GCF_964235325.1. NCBI lineage: Eukaryota > Metazoa > Arthropoda > Insecta > Zygentoma > Lepismatidae > Thermobia > Thermobia domestica. The sequence continues at coordinate 120,371,002 of NC_137471.1, forward strand.
TGGGTGTTCAATGTTTATTCCATTTTGTACTATTTACATAATCATCCTCCTTTCTTTAAGATTTTGTTTCTAAATAACACACAAGCCACCTTTTAAATAACAAACAAGTTTATCTTCTGGATGGTTCTTCTTAGCCACCAAGCACATACATATTTAAAAGACTTAATCTCTCTAACAGTGAAAAAACATAAAATAAGTGGACTCAATATCGATTTCGCACTACAAATTAGAAAATAAATTCTTTAGCTCTTCTTGCTGTTCCCTGTCTTTAATAACTGCTAATAATTCTGGATATCTACTCTTTCTTCCTTCTAGGGCTTACTTGTTATATCTCGATATTCTCCATACATATGTTGTATTTTAAGTTCTACCAATTCTGTAGTTCTCTTCTTATTGGACTGTAAATAAACCTTATTACGCGGAGGTATTTCTCGAGCAGTAAATGGATGCAAATGGTATGTAATATTAAATAATTTTCGAAACACATCCGGCACAACACTACTCGTGTCTATTAAATCAAGAGCTACTAGAGCAATGTCTTCAAAAATAGTAGAGAAATAGAATGTGTCTTAGTACAATATGTATTCCCTGTTTTAAATGACACTTCTGCTCTATAGAAAATCGATTCCCTTTACATTCTCTTAAAAGAATAAATTTATAGGCAAACGTTTAAACTAAGAGCAGAAAGTACAAATATTTATAATTTCTCTCGATCTTCCTCTTTATCTCCGAAAGCTTTACTTTGATGACAGTTAATTTTTAGTCTATAAATTATCCCAATAAGTATAATTTAAAAGCTTTTGTGTCTCATTAACTACTAAACAACTATTCTGCAAAGTATCCATTAGCTTTATCCTCATCTTAGGAATCGCAACTTTATAAAATGGAGCTTCTGTAAAATATTCTTTGATGTAAAAAATCAGATCAAGCAGTCTTGTATCGGATCCCACTTATTAGAATTTGTATTTTCATCAATAAAATAGTTAAGTATAGTATATTATAATCTCGTAATTCCATTTTGTTGTGACAAATTACTCTCGAAACTACTCTTTAAACGCTTGTCTGGAGACTGAATAAAATCAATTACATAGTTACCCAAAACCTTAGACACCCCTGTGGAAGTAATCTGGCAAACAGATTTGTTGTAAATTTTAATAGAACCATTACCTGTATTCCATTTAAGACAATCTAAGCCTATGTTCATCATTGTCATTAAAAATAGTGTTAACAGGCTTATCCTTCTCGAAATCACTTATAGAAGACCCATTTATTCTAAAATTATAATTACTAATAAGATACTCTTCCACTTATCTCTTAATGAAAATACTTTCAAAATCTTGTGCAATATCGAAATCTACAAGAAAATAGTATTCTGTTTGTAAACGATCTGGGATCCCTGGTAAATGCTGTAGTATTCTTTTTGTACGTACATCTGCTAATTCCACTTTGTATGGTATAATGGTTAGATCTTTGTACTTCTTAGTTACATTTCCCAAATATTTTCTACAATTTGCTGTACACTTTTTGATCTTTCTCTATAAGAATTTAGAGAGAAAGGTAAATTAGCCCTAACCCCATTTAAATCTAAAGAATTCTGAGAGAAGTTAGATAATATAAAAGTATAAAAAGAACTACAAGCACTCTTCTTAATTAGAACTGTGTTGTTAACTCTTTGTCCCTCGCAACAGATTCCCTAGGAGCTTACCTTAAAAAGACGTAAACTATCACGGAGTGGTGGTGTAATTGGTACTAAAATCTATGTCTTCGTTCTGCATTAGCATAAATAATACCTCCAATGTTCGCAAGTAAATTGTTTTTTTGTAAATTTTCCAATAGTAACCATTGGTTAAATCTAACTGCTGTTGTCGTTTATTTGCCGAGTATCTCTCTAAGACAATAAAGTGTAAAAACCTCGGCGGTCAGTTATTCTGCGGCTAGAAGATGTAGACTATAATAAACAGTTGATAGCCTTAGAAATAGACCATTGGGAAATTTTATGCAGTGGAATTTATTTTAAAAAATTGTATTATTGGAATTCTAAAACTCGCTATTAATTGGAAAACCTTGCATAATATAAACCAATTTAACCTGCTGTTATCGTTCATGCAAAAGCCACTATTAATAGGGAAATTAACTGCATTACTATAGGCTATTATTGTGAACGAAGTATAGTGTAGTGACGCGAAAATGCTCTTAAGACTGTACCAAATAACCATCTGTTTATTTAATTGGAAAATTTCTTTATTGTCTAATCTGTATGTATTATAAATGAATTATTTAGACTATACTTATCTAGAACAGAATTCTAAGTTGCAATTTGTTTCCTTAGCTTTCTGTGCTTTGAGTATATCGTCAAGCTAATGGCATATCATACTCTGAAATTTTTGTTCATTTTTAAAATGAATGTACTGATCGAGCTATTTAATGCAAGATCGTAAAAAGCAACAATTTACTAAATCTGGTTACCAAGAAAATCAATAAATCTCGTTGCCGCCGAAATTGGGTCGCTCAAATTATTTTCGTACCTACTTGATACAAAACTAGATAAGCCACTCAAATTTATTGCTTCGTTTGTTTGAGTAGCACAAAAAGGTATAACATGATGATCTAGTTAAAATTACAATTCTTCAATTTTTTCTTCTTGATACAAAATAAAATTGGTCACACAAATTTATCCCTTCGTTTGTTTAAATAGTACTAAATGATATACATTCTAACTTCGCTTTTTGTGGCTAGTGCAAATTTATTTCTCTCTTAATTTATGTAGCACAAACATTATTAGCTAGTTAAATGGTAATTCTTTGCTTTTTTCTGTTTGGTACAAAAGTAAATAGATCACACAAATTTATCCCTTCGTTTGTTTAAATGTTTTAAAATTCTAAGCCAGTCAAAAAATAATCCTTCTTCGGTTTCATTTCTCGTTGGTACAAAAGGAAATATGACAACCGAATTTATTTATTCATTTCTTTAAATGGAACAAAAAGGTATAAAATACTGAGCTAGTTAAAATGAACCTTCTTTGATTCTTTTCTGATTGGTACAATCCGCGGCAAAAAACCTGCAACATCAGCATATAAGTTTATTGTGAAATGCCGAAGTCTTTTGCTCCAAAATAAGTGTGCACGGGAGGAGGTCGAGGTTTATCCTGGCGTGATTCGTTCCACTTAGACATTGTGTTCATTCCCTGTGCTGTTAGGCGTAGTTTCACAATAAACTTACATCCTCATGTTGCAGGTTTTTTGCCGCGGATTGTACAAGAAAACACTCAAATTTATTCCTTCATTATTTGAATAGCACAAAAGATATAAAATGCTGAGTTAGTTAAAATGATCTTTCTTCGCCTTTTCTGGTGAGTACAAATTTATTTTACTAGTACAGAAGGCACATAAATTCTGAGTTAGTTAAAATGGACCTTCCTCGCTTTTTCTCTCGTTAATACGTAAGTAAAGAAAAGCCAACAAATTTTATTCGTTCTTTGCATTTTTCTGCTTGGAACAAAAGGAAATAGGACACTCAAATTTATTCATTCTTCATTATTTTCTAGTTAGTATAAATTTATCCCTTCGTTTGTTTAAATTTTACAAAAGGTATAAAATTCGATGCCGGTCAAAGTGGTCCTTCTTCGCTTTTTTTCTCGTTGGTACGAAAGGGAATAGGACACCCGAATTTATTTATTCATTTCTTTAAATGGCACAAAATGGCACATACATTCTTAGCTACTTAAAATAATCCATCTTTCCTTTCTCTGGTCAGTACAAATTTATTCCTTTCTTTATTTAAAAAATACAAAAAGGTATAAACATTGAACACCCATTTTTTATTTCTTTTGTTCGAGTAGTACGAAAGTTCCATAAATTCTGAGCTAGATCAAATTATACTTTTTCGCTTTTTCTCGTTGGTATAAATTTATCCCTCGTTTGTTTAAATATTACAAAAGGTATACAATTCTAAGAAAGCTAAGAATGGTCTTTCCTCGCTTTTATTCTCGTTGTTGCAAAAGGAAATATGACACCCGAATTTATTCATTCGTATGTTAGAGCTAGTTAAAATGGTCCTTTTTTCTTTTTTGATTATTAGAAATTTATTCTTTTGTTCATTTAAATAGTATAAAATACTCTACAAGTTAAAATGGATTATCTTAGTTTTTTCTGGTTGGTATAAAATGTAGAATATCCAAATATGTTCTTTCGTTTACTGGATATTACAAAAGATATATAAATTCTGAGCTAGTCAAAAGGGACCTTCTACAATTTTTTCGTGGTTAGTACAAAACTAAATGGGCCACCCAAATTTATTCGCCGCTCTGTTACAAGTTATTAATGTTTAAATGTTTTACATCTATTGTTAGTACTTTTGGACGTAGTACTTTATGACTCACTACTAAATATGGAAACATTACATCAATTTGTTGCTTTATTTACGAGCTGTTAGTTCTTAAATGTTTGACCTTTGCCCCGGGCTTGTATCCAGCGCAAAAATGTAGGAGGTCGCGGTAGTAGTCAGGGGGACCCGATCCAATCATATTATACTTCATCACCGTATTATAGTTCATTTGCAAGCCTACCGTGAAATTTACAGAGGCCAGCAAAATTTTTTGGGGGCGGCCTCCCTTGCCCTCCGTGGATACGGCCCTACTTTAAACTCGATTGTCAATATTTTCGGGACATGTATTAGATGTCGTATTACTAAATGTGGAAACGGATCCTCAATATGTTTCTGCGTTTACGAGTTATTCGTGTTTCAATATTTGACCTTTGACTTGGATGGTCGGTATTTTTAGGACATGTAGTAGTTGATGACCTATTCGTAAATGTGGAAAAAGCTCCTCAATACATTGTTCCGTTTACGATTATTCGGGTTTACATTTTTGACATTTGATCTGGATGGTCAGTTATTTTGGAACATGCAATACTAGATGAATGCATTGTGTAATTTCTGCTATGTTACATAAGGGTTGATAAAAGTTAATGAGTACACTCCTGCTATTGCTTGATATTCTCTACTGTATTAAATAGAGGTTGTATTCTCTAGTATATTAAATAGTGATTAAAATTAGAACATTCATTTATACATAAGGGTTGAGAAAATAGGTGTGCATAGTCTCTGTGTAATTTCTGTTTGGGTTATGTGTTATAGTCTTATGTAAATTCTCCTATTTTAAAATAGGGGTTGAAAAAAGTGGTCATGAAATAGAACGAATACCCCCATTATTGTCTGTTTGTTACTAGCCCTTGCTAGGTTATATAGAGGTTGGAAAACGGGTTCATTGTCTTTTATCAATGCTGCTATGTGCGTAGTCTTATGTAATTTCTGCTATGTTAAATAGGGTTGTAAAATATGCTCATGGCCTTATGTAATATTTGCTATTTTATATTGGGGTGGAAAAATAAGTCAGTTATACTATTATATTAACTCTGATATGTGTTGCAAAAAAAGGTGTTAATACTCTTATGTTATATAGGGGACATAAAAGAGAACTAGTACACCGGTTTATTCTCTGTTATTTCAGTTGTCTTTGTTATATTACATAGGGTTTGCGTAAAGTAATTAAATGCTCTGCAATGTTATATAGGGGTTGAAAATGGGATCATAAAACAGAACTAGTACACCCTCATACCCTTTTTAGCATTGAAAAAGGTACCATAAAAGACTACATGAAGTTACTAGATCTGGTTCCAAAAAATCAATAAAAGTTTGATAAAAAGTGGTCCAGATCGGTAATTTTTTCACTACTGAATGCATTAATTACCATCGGTAAGTAGGCGGAAAAATTCTCAACCATTAGCAGATGAACTTGCAAACAACAACGACGTTAAAGCGCATTGGTGAAATTTATAATGATAGAAATATCATCGACAATGTAGTTCAAAGCCGCATAACTGTGTATAATAATACTAAGTTATGTTCAAGTATGAATTCATTCGAACTCCGTAATGTAAGTAATTTTCATTTTCAGAATGCTATTAAATACTTAGATTGGAATGCATCTGGGCATGAGGGCATTACAGGTATGATGCTTAGGCTTGTTTTTCCACACGTTATTTTACCATTGACACAGTTAATAAATTATTCCATGGCCTCTGCTCCTTTCCATTACAATGGATAAAAATTTTTAACTTTTTTCATGATTCAGAAAAGCAAAGTACATTTTCTTATACGAATGAAAGTGCTGAATACGAAAATGACAACAAAATGCAGAATTGTTTTGAGTTTAAGTGTAATCGACAGAAATATATGTTATCTTGTGTTGATAATTTTCGATTAGTGAATTTTCTATTTGACCTTTGAATTAAATAGTTATTGTTTCAATTTTTCACCGAGTATCATGGTTCATATATAGTTCGCTTGAGAATAAATCAAGCTTTCATATGGTACTAAGCACATGTTTATATGATGTATAAGAGGCGGGGCATTTAAGGTAAAATTGGGGATTTCCAGTCCAAAAACCCTTTTGTCAAATGTAGCACTTCCTGGAACGGCCGCGGCTAAAGGTACACTAATATAATATACCTTTAAAACTACTGTAGTTTATATGTGATACATGTTTCAAGTTTCATTCTAATATCTAGTATAGCTATGAGAGGGAAAATATTACTCAGTTCTGCTTGATAGTACCAAATTTCATATAGGGAAATGTGAGATACAAAATAAAAAGAATCCAAACAATATACCTTGAAACTACTGTGGTTCGTACGCAATGCGTATGCCAAGTTTAATTGCAATATTTATGGATATTATGATAATATGGCCTTGTGCGCAACTTGCATAAAGAAAAACAGAGCTTTCTTAAGGGTGGCTGAAATATTTATTATAAAATATAAAGTACAAAAGTAATGTTTCTGAAGTATAGCACTTCCTTCCTCAGACTACACTTCACAACTGAAATGAGAAATAAATTTATATACAATAAAGAAAGGAGATCGTTAGTTCTTTCCACCAACTAGGAATCACTCCTCATTAAAAGTTCACTTTTCTTTTAAAAACACTACCTCCTCTCCGAGGGCAAGCTTAACTGCCTTTCACCTAGCAAAATTGATGCGTAACAAAATAACAACCAACTATTAACAAATAATGGCCGGCAACAGCTTTCTAACAATAAAATTCATGAAAACATGACCTTACAAACACCTACTTGAAACAAAGAGCTAAACAAGGTCAAAATTCTAATGCTTGTGACCATTTTAAAAACATTAACACAATGCAGAAAACCATAAGTAAATAATGAAAGCATGAAAAATAAGTAAATAACTAAATAAATAAATGAAGGTATAAAAAAGAATACATAAATCAAATAAGCGGTATAGTGTCCTTATATTTTACCCCTCTTCTTTCTCTGTTTTCCCTTTTTCAAAGTGTCCTCCCACTCTTCATTAATACTATAACCACTATTCCAGTTCATATCTTTATCGGCTACCTCTTTTATTCTCTTAATCTCTTTCCACTTCCTAACCAGTTGTCTCCACTCATACTCCACTGTCCCATCTCCTTTCCAGTTCACTTCATGACCAGATTCATTGACGTGTTTGAAAATAGCATTAGTGTGTCTCTTCAATCTGACATCATCTTGATGTTGTTTTAAACGTTTTTGCATCCTCTTCTTTGTTTCCCATACACCATATCGCATATCTCACACGGCACTTTATATATAACCTTCCTTTTTTAACGAATCCGCTGACGCTCGCATCTTCTTTTTCTAATGATATCCAGTATCTTCATTCCGCCCTTTCTGTAAGTCTTAATAACTTTTGTACTTAGAATTCTTATGATCTTCTCTGTGATCACCCCTGCACTTTCAATGCCGTGCCATCCTTTCTTCTTGTCCTCTTCTTTCTCTTAACCTTCTCTCTTGCTTTTCTTCTTTCCCTTCCTACTCTTTTCCTGTCCTCGTCACCGTAACCATTCCCTTTCAGCTGTTTCTATTGCCTTTCAATATCTTTCTACTTTTGATCTTCCTCCATATTTATCACCCTAATCCACTGTTGCATATTCATAATAAATTCAGCTTTGTTCTATCATCAACATCACTTTTCGTATTGCAGTATACGCCTGCTGCACAGTCTTTTTGGAACTACAACTTTGCAAAATTGCCTTTCCATGTTCTCGTAACTTTTATATGTAAGAAATGTATCACACGATCTTCTTCTATTTCCCTCTACAAAGTAATACCCTTCCTTTCATCATTCAATTCTCTAATAAAGCTCTAGTAATTTAGAACCAACATTTTCCAACAGAGTATTCTCTGATTCATTCATGACTAGATTCGCTATTACTAGGCTTATACACGAACAAATGCTTTTTCCATCTTTCATTTTCACTATCCTGTCGTTTGCTTTGCACAAACTATTGTCCCACAAAAACGTAAAGCTTTCTTCAATCTATTCTTATCCCAGTTTTCGATTTTCCTGTCCTGCATCACACTGTGCACTACTCGGAGAATTTATTCTCGCTTAAGGCTGGGGAACATACTTTTTACGTCCAGACTAAACATGACAGTCCTTTCTTTTCTAGTCTATAAACCCTCGATCAACTATCCATAAACCATCAAACTTTTCACTTCTGCTGAATTAACTACCCTACTGCTATCCTGATCTTCACTCCGAGCTTTCACAATCTTTTAAACCTTTTTCCCCAAGGCTTCCATGAAATTACCCCTACAGTCTAAGACAGGTCTCAGTTCCACTTCCTTCTTATGAATTTTAGGAAAACTTTTCATCTTCAGTATCCTTCCTTCACGATCAAGAAAAGTAGAGAATCCTTTCTCCTTGCCTTCTTCTATCACGTGTCTTTTTATCTTCTCCTCTTCGTCTTTTCCTTCTTCCGCTACGTCCTCATATGTACTATCATTCAACTTCCGAAGCTTCTCTTCGTACCATCCTTTCTCCATTACCACTACTGCACCCTCTTATCCGCTCGTTCCACCTCTATATGTTTCCAGTTCTTAATTCTTCTTAAGCCTTGTAACTCGTTATTGAATATTACATTTCTTCTTTCTCGGAACGTTTTTCACTAATTTAATTATTTTTCTTCTCACTTCTTTCAACCTCTCATTATCTTCTGTCTGTTGCAAAGTTTCCTTCGCTTCATAAACCAATTTTTTATGTCCGTCTTACAATTGGCCAATTTAAATTTGTATCCTAGGGTAAAAATTATTTTTCTTCTTTCGTAATTTCAGCCTCCCCTATAACTACAACCTTCTTCTTGCAATCACTCCTTTCCTCTTCCTTCCATCCTAGCCTTCTTTGTTTCTCATTCTGCCTCTTCCGCTCTTTCTCCCTGACGCTTTGGTTCCCAACGTCGTAGACCCTCCATTGTCCACTCCCTGACAAATATACTTAGGTCTTCTTGAAACCGGCTCTTCTTCCTCTCAAATTCTTGATTTTATTTAGCTCTTTATTTCAAGCAGGTGTTTCCAAGGCCTTGTTTTCACGAATTTTATTGTTAGAAAGCTGTTGTCAGTTCATAGTTGTTTGTTATTTTGTTACGCATCAATTTCGCTAGGTGAATGGCAGTTATGCTCTCCCCCGAAATGGAGGTAGTGTTTTCAAAGAAAAGCGAACTTTTAATGAGGGGTGATTTCTGATTGGTGGAAAGAACTAATGATCTCCTTTCTTTATTGTATATAATTTTATTTTTGATTTTAGTTGTGAAGTGTAGTCTGAGGAAGGAAGTGCTATACTTCCGAAACCATTAATTTACTAGTTTTAATTTTTTATAATAAATATTTTAGCCAGTCTTGTAACAAAGCTGTGTTTTTCTTTATGCATTATTTACAATAATTATGAGGGGAAAGTATTTTCAATCATGCTTGACTATACCAAATTTTATATATCGAAAAGTGATATATAAAATAAAATAAAAATAACTTATATGGATATTACAAATGGTGCCTTTTTGCCAGTCTCTTGTTTCTGATACATCTCTAGTGATTGTCAAACAACAATAGACAACAACAGATATACTCCAGTGGCTCTGATATCGTTTCTGGATCATAGATATAACTTGCTAGAAATGTTCCCCATAGTCATCAATGACTGCTACGCAATTTTATGGGAAGAAATCTATATAGGGGTGCAACATATGCATTGCAAGTGGCATATTACACCCCATTATTTCGTAGAAGATATTAGGTGTTCTATTTATTCCTTATAGTTCCGAGATCCCGCGTTATCCATTCGTCAGCACTTTTCGGAAATAATCCCATGCAATCATTTCCTTATTTTCTAACAATGCAATACATTCAGGATGATTGAGGAGTCAGTGAATTTGAGGGCCAATAAGGATCAATAAATAATTTTAGTTTCAGCAATTTGTGGAAGTTTACGCAGAATATATTTGAAGAATAATTTTGATTCGTATGTGAATAGCCACCATTTTCAGGATTATATTCAATGTTAAGTTTATTCATAAGACCTGTTACATTGTTACTTTCATAAAACCTATTACATACTATGTCACTTTCCAATGAATATACTGTTCCAGGGGATTTTGATGTCTTCATGCAGATACGCAGAAATTTATTTCGGGAGGAGTCCTAAGCTTTTTGTGGGGTCCAAATACAATTTGAGGCTTAATTATATTAAAATTTGTAAAATTGCAATGAAATTAGACTAGATTTAGAAAAAAAAATCAAAATTTTGGTGGCTCAAGGCCCACAGGATCCACCTCTGTGTACGTTACTGAGGATAACAACGAAACTAATCATCAAAGATTGGAAACTTATTGAAATAAGCAGATAGCTCCTGTAGCCACGAACAATTAATTCGCCCATCGCAGCACATCCAGTAACAACGTATTTCTACGGAACAGAACAAATCTTCAAAAACCAATTTCATACTCGTTATCAGCACTCTAAAATTAGTAAGAATTGCTTATTTTCACTGTTGGTCAGTGTTATCCTCGAAATAAGCACTTGTAATGCATGTAGAAAAAAAAGCAAAACGTATAATCTCTAAACGACCTTAGGCCTATTAGTCTATTACCAATATTGTCCTAAGTCATAGAGAAACTTGTGCGTAACCAACTCAATGATTATGTCATTAATAATATCTTACACCAATCAGGCTTTCGCAACTCACATAGAACTGCCAGAGCCCTACTTCATACCACTGACGACAATTTTCGAGCATTAGATAACAACCAAATATAATTCCTGGTATTATTAAATCTCACTAAAATACTTGATTCAATTCATCACGACTTACTCCTAGCTAGAATGAAATACTATAACTTTTCCCCTAAGACGATCGATTGGCTCAAATCGTATCTTTCAAATAGGCAACAAAGAGTGGTACAAAGAAATCCTAAACTTGCAGTATCAAAACGAATCAGTCTTCAAAGAAGAGTGTCACAGGGATCAATACTAGGACCCTGCTATTTTACCTATATACAGCAGACGTACCAAAGTTGCACTCTTGAATACATCTGTGTGCGCATGATATACAACTCTGCTTAGCCACGTCTCCAGAGCAGACCTTACACAGTACAGCGCTCATTAATGAGGAATTAAAAATACTTAGTGATTGGTGCTTGACCAATTCCTTGTAAATAAATGCAGGTAAATATATATTTACAGTCATGGAAACAAGAGAAAATCTTAGAAAAATGGAAAGTGAACAAAGTAATACTTCTATTCGAGACACACCGTTAGATTATTCACCTTCAGAACAAAAAATATAGTATTAATACTAGATGATCAGCTAAAGTGGAAGCGACATATATCTAGTGTTCCAATAAATCAATATCAATTCTGCGATTATTATATAACGTTATAATGATTTTATAAATCAGGACATAAAACTGTATTTAGTTAACTTCCAGTCTTCGACTATTGCGATTCTGTGTATGAACCAGCCACCACTAAATCCTTAGCAATATCAATTCAATATCCTTAGCAATATCAAAATGCCTGCACGATATTTCTATATAACACGGGAAAATGTGTACATATACTGCCTTACTAAATCAAAACAATATTTAAACCTTGTCAAGGAGACGTTTGTTGAATCTGTACTGCCAGATAAATAAGGTCATACACAATAAAGGGGGTCCCTTTATCTTAAAAGTAAGCTGACGTTCCGAAATGAAATCCACCCATATCAAACAAAACGTTCCCGTACACTTGACATCACCAGGCATACACTAACAAACGCAGCGAAACCTTTCTCTATTTCAGCTTGAGAGCCTGCAATTCATTAGCTCCCGATATAATCAAGTGCACACGATACTTGATCTTCAAACGTAGTTAAAGGATCATTTTTAGATCAACAGAAATTTAGCTCGAGTACCTACAGAGACTGGAGCAAGTAAACCTATATTATATGCATATTATAGTATAGGGAACAAGTATTGCTGTACCTAAACAACTATTATATTCTTACTTCATGATGGGTTTAATGATATATATGAGTTTGTATATAACTAAACGCTAAATTATTATTGTCGTTATATATATATATATATATATATATATATATATATATATATATATATATATATGTGTGTGTGTGTGTGTGTGTGTAAGCTATCTTTATATATTCCTATGGAACATTACTGTATCATTTCTAATTTTACCTTTGTTACGTTAAGTGGTAGAGCAGACTAAAACTGAATCTCGCCTCATGAAGAAAGGCATATTCAATTCAATTCTAAACAACTTATCGCTGCATTCCAAATGTACTAGGTACAATTTAAACTAACTGTTATAGAAGTGGATTTCAAGAAAATAATAGATATTCACGTTGGTAGCTCTAAGAATGCCCTTAGCTGCCACAGATACATTAATATTATACATAGTCCAAATGGTTAATGAAGATTCCAACAAAATACTTTTTTCGTCTAGTGTTCAACCCGTAAAAACGAAAAAGAAAAAATGCAAAGCATTTTGAATTTTTTGAATTTTTGTGGGACACTCACAGCACTGTTATTTGTAATATGCAGAAAAATGTCATCTTATGTGTACTCCACATATTGAGTATAATTATACAAGAAAATTAGGGTGAAAGATAAAAAAGTAAATTAAAGAAAATTCGAAAGTTTATACTAACGATAGTAGTGATTTGAGGTTGAGAATTTTCTTCTATTTTTTTCCGAAAATTTTCTGTTCTAAAAAAATATCAGTAATCAAGTAATAATTCCTCAGTAATCATAAAATTTATTGAATTTATCTATAGAAATGTTAAAAGTGAAAGGTCGTTTAAAGAATCTGAAAATCTTCATGGCTCAGACAATTTTCAGTACTATGTAGGAACATGTAAAACAATATTTCATGAATCGAAATATTTTCTGTCTTCTATGGACAAATTGAAGAATTTTTTCAGTCGGAAAATTTTCATCATTTTGAAGCAAAAAATAAAACAACTTTTTGTCAATCGGAAAGTTTTATTACTCTGTAGAAACAAGTGAAAGGAATTTTCATAGATCGGAAAATTTTAATTACGATGTAGAGTACAAATATCCCATTCTGTTATTTAAAATTTCAAATTACTAAAAGTGATCAATATTTTCCGATTCATAAAAACATACTCCACTTATTCCTACATAGTTTTTCAGCCGTAAAAGTTACTGCTAATGAATATTGTCGTAGAAAGTTTCATGAAGTTAAAATCTAATGATTCTTCATTTCTTCTAAAACGTTTCAAACCTTCAATGTATTATTCCCTCAGAATCCCCATTTGATCTCACAAAATTATATTTCGTCAGTTTAATACGCATAAGAGAAAGTTTTCTCATGGCTTTACTAATTTTCTAGAGTTCCATACGGAAACATTTATAAATAAGTTGAGATAAAGTGTCTATTGTAAATTTTTGTGTTGAGGGAGTTGATTTTGAGTTTAACGTTTTTAAGCAGCGAGGCTATATGACACGGGTTCTACTGATTAACGTGGAATCCGAACTACATGAGCTCCCGCCAGGAATCGAACCCGGGTCTCCCTCGCCTGTAACTTATTGACTACCCGACAAATTCGAGTTAAAGCAACTGATGAAAACAAATACTGACCATTTTCTGGAAATAAATATTTATTTATTCATATATTCGCTCAGAAGAGAAAGTGAAATGTAGCTAATAAGGAAGCTGATTTGTGTAGTTGTTCTCCCAATGAAATATAAAGAAACGTAAAAAGCTGCACTATTAGCGCTGCTTTTTGAAAACAACAAGTAGTTTCATTTTAATTTACAAAACAAAAAATATTTTTTTGTTATCTATATGTACTTGTTCTATCGAATCGTCAATATTTCTGATACATGTTTCTAGATAATAATAGTGGTTTTACAATGCAAATATCACCTCTAAGATGTTTATTAATCAAAATTCCAATATTGAAATTTAGATTTACGAATGTTAAACACAATAAAACTAAAGCATTTCTTTTTATTTTCTGTTACAAAAATAGCCTTCATAACAAACAAACTATGTAATAATTTCATTACATAGGCAAGCCTGTATATGAAGATATAGTGAAATTTTCTGTTTTTTAAATAATTCATATTTTCACAAAGATTTCTTTTCGATTTGTTGTTACATTTTAAATATTGGAATGGGATATTTGTTCTTTACGAACTCGATGTACGTTTCCTACACTTTACAAACACACACACACAAACACACACACACACACACACACACACACACACAGAGAGAGAGAGAGAGAGAGAGAGAGAGAGAGAGAGAGACTGTGCAAATGTTTGCTTCCCAACTTGAAATATTAGAAAATTTTCTGATTCTCGACTTTCCTCTACAGGAATTAAATTTTATAGCTCAATGTGCAGTTAAATATTCCACCTAATATCACCATACATAAATATCCAAAATTGCCCTGATTCTGAAAAGTTTTTGCATTTGTTACTGCATCGCAATGAAAATTTTCTGATCCTTGAAAATTCCTTTCACTTGTTTCACAATGATGAACGTTTTCGGACTCATAAAATGTTTTTCAATTTTTCCACCTAGGACAGACATTTTTTTCGATTCATAAAAAATTCCTTTGACTTATTTCTACAGAGCAATAAAACCTCCCGATTCACAAAAAGTTGGTTTTGTTTTTGTTTCACAATGATGAAAGTTTTCGGACTCGTAAAAAGTTTTCCGATTTTTCCATACAGGACAGAAAATATTTCGATTCATGAAAAATTGTTTCACTTCTTCCTACACTGAAAAATATCTGGTCCATGAAAATGTTCAGATTCTTTAAACGATTTTTCACTTTTTAACATTCCTATTCATGAATTCAATAAATTTTATGATTACTGATTAATTGTTACTTTATTACTGATATTTTCTTTTAGAACGGAAACTTTCCCGGAAAAATATAGAAGAAAATTTTCCACTTCACTTCACGGGTAAACAACGATATAGCAAAAAGTGGAGTATATTTTTATAAATCCGAAAATTTTCATCACTGAACGATAGTCACCCTTTCGTGTTTTCCGATGTACCGTGCTTTACCCTCACTTTGGCAGCCTCGACGACTTCATTTATTATCATAGAGGCATAAACAATACTTAGAATGCCCTGGGCCACACATCTGAACGAGGTAACAGCGGTGAATCCGCTTGGATCTCAAATAAAGAATAAAAAAGTAAAGACATTTTAAAAAACGTTTCCTTGAAATTTGTGGTACTGGCAGAACTGTTTTTTATACAACAAAAAAATTATCCCAAATGTATACAGTAATTTGGGAAGAGTCAAAATATGAACGAGGAAGGAACGAAAGCAAAAGAAATAAATATTCGGAACAACGTACCTACGATAGTACCCTGGTACATTTTCGGTAGGTTGTGATGTACGGCACTCTCTTTGGCAGTCCTAGTGACTCCCTAAATTGACAAAGAGAAATAAATCACCCCTCTTTGGAACAAGTAAGGGAGACATTCGAACGAGATACAGAGTCACAAGTGCAGGGTAACGCGGGGTATGCCGTACCACTACCTCCATAAATATGTACAGCGTCCCCAGTTATTGAAAAAGATATAATGCCTAAAGATAGGCGGGGAACGGCGTGACGTCATGCCCCTAAGAACCATCCCCTAGGTTTTTAGACTCACTCTTACCCCTGACGAGGTAACGTTTGTGCTTACATTCCAACTCGCAATAACGTAATACTTCATATATTTAGAAAAACAACATGTTTTCCTGAAATTGGTAAGACTGGCAACATCGATATTTGTCGTGGTCAGGAGAAATTAATTTCACATTTGCGCAATACATGTAGAGAAATAATTTAAAAATGAAGTTGGTAAGTGCAAATAGCAATGGGGACAAAATTAATAATTCCATACTTACGAACACGGAAATTATGGATTTGTCCTCAACTAGAATTGCACACGGAAAGATCATTCCATAACGTAAGATTTTCTCCTCTTTGTGGATTTGACGCAGTAAGATTTCCTGTTCTGAAAATACATGTCTTGTCAATGAAATTACAGAGAGGTAAGATTGTGTTTCCTTTATAGTCCATTGCTCGCAGGTAGGTGTTGTAAGTTACAAAATTTAGAGCAATTTTGAAGAGGGCTCTTTTTCTGAATGAAGCTACAGGGAGGTTGAAAAACGAGTGTGGCAAAGAACGTATGGCCTACGACTTATTTTATAACCATCAGTGCACACATCCCTTGAAATCGTTGTTGAGCACATCAGTTCTTTGTGAAACAGTGTGTGTGTGTGTGTGTGTGTGTGTGTGTATGGTGTGTGATTTTTTGTGCGACTTCTGCTTTTAATTTTTAGAAATAAGTTATTTATGAAGAAAATGAGTTTTTTGCTATACATCATTGTTTTTACACAAGCGTGGAGGGAGAGTTTCTCCTGGTGCTTGTGGCATAATCGAGCACTGTCAACCATTCTACCATTGAAGGATTTATTGTTTGTTGGTGGATATTGCTAGTTCCAGATTTTACTTGAATATATTTCGGATGTTGATATTGGTGGTAGAGGAACCAAAAAAGTAATGGATATTCAAGATGAGGGTGAATTTTAGGGAATAATTGAGAGAGAGAGAGAGAGAGAGAGCGAGCGAGGAGAACTATGTGCCGAAGAGAGTTATGGACATCGAGATTGTGGTGGGTGTTATTAATGATATTCAGCAAGAAGCAGAATCCCTGCCGTCCGGAAGTCACTGTAAAGTCTCGCAGGAAGTAGAACAATTATAGGACCTTTTGGTGAAACCTTTGAACTAATCTATCAGACGATTGTCAACTTGGTTTTCATTGCTGTTTCTTAGGAACTAGCTCGTAAAACTAGTAGAAGAAGGACAAACTGATATTATGCAACCACTGCTATATGACCAATATCGATATTGATTGACGTGATTACACTGTTTCCGTTCCTGACCTATAGCATGTAGTAAGGTATGCTTTACGAAGTACTGTTGCACTGACTATTTACATCGAGTGCCATTTTCTGGGGAAACCTTGACCCGTGATTGATTTTTCACATTCTACATTTCCTTCTGTTCGAGGGCAATCACGATAATCCGGATCACAACAGCTCTATCATAGGCAAGTAGTGAAATATCCGGAGAATTTTTGAATTTTTCAATACTTACTTATGAAGGATGTTCAGTACGAGTGAACACCTTTCACTTGGTGAAGCTATTGTACTATTCAAATATCGTGTCGTCTTCAAATAGTATATTATATAAAGCAGAAAACATTTTCAATAAATGTGTTGCAAACATGTTTCAACTGTAGATATAATCGGAATGTGCTTGTGTATATGTGAAAAATACATAGCTCGCATACTTTAGATATGATAGTAACTGAAACCATAATACACGAAATTTCGGAGGAATTGGAATGAGTAGATCACAAGTTCCAGATGAGGAGCATGTTAGGCTCTCTCAAACTATTTGACAAACTCAGGATCTAAGACAACATAAGGCAAAGCGTTACCCTTAGACCTAGAGATAAAGACATGTCGCGTGATCTTTCTGAAATGAGACAAAGAAAGGTGATATCGGTGTACATTTCTAGAACCCATTTACCGCAACCCGCTAGAAGGATGAACAAGATGTTTAGGCGTATTCGAGTATGCATTCAGCACCACCGATTGGGCATTACCTAACCCCTAGTTGGACACGGTCATAAATAGGATATAGTGTAAGACTGTATCACTCGTATGGGATATGCCGATAGGTTAAATATGATCTATATTTCTGCCTCTCTTCTGCTCAAAGGTTGTTTCGGAAGGGCTTATGTACAGAGTCGCAGTACTACGAGTCGTAGCAACATGAATGTTTCTGCGCTAACACTAGAGTTCATGCTCTTTCCACCAATAGAAGTCTCTGTCCTGCTGAAGTACACTAACTACTCTAATTTATAGATAAACATACTAGGACATTTAGGAATTTATGTCCTGCAAGAGGAAACTTGTATGTTCTATTATAAAACAGGACAAAAAACCATGAAGTGGGCAATGAAGCTCTTTTAACATATTTTCAATGTGGCAGTGACTAATGCTTTCTTGGAAACTTGAACGCACCATCTTCACTTTTGCAATTTTGGGAGTGGGCTGTCGATGGGAAGTGAGGTTTACGAAGGATCATAATATGCTTAGAGAGATAAACAATACCTGTTCAAGCTCTTCTGCTCAAGTGTGGCAAAGGGGCTCAAAACAACCCAGGCAGAAAATTATTATAGTATATTACGAAAAGGATCCGAGTATTAGGGAAGTGCAGGGAGTGATCATCCTGCGGAATTTAGAAAAAAAATTCTTCACAGTTTTTGAGGCTGCAACGTTGTATTCTACCTTCCTCATTGTTTCAGGAGTTACAATGAGCGACTAATGAGTAGTGGATACAGTGAATGTCTGTTTAATTTCTAGTGCACCTACGACACTCATTTTTAATATACTGAGTATTATTCTTCTCTAAGTCTGGCGTAAGAACAATGATTTTTCTTGCATACGACAAACAACAATGTTGGCAAACGCGCACGAAACTCAAGAACAATTATTTTTGAATTTCTTATTTTTTCACGGGTTATTCACAAGGAGAAAAGGAATTATCTGTTTAAAATTCGTATCTCCTAACCTTTCCATAGAGGATTTCTTTGTTTCTTTGTGGTAATATATGTGCTTGTCTGTGTGGGCGTAGACGGGACTGCAAAAGCGGAAGGTAAACCATAGTCAATTTGCAAATATCAGATGACCACCACAGGAAAAATCTTGAAAATCTTCAACCATGCTTTTTTGTTGTTCTTTAACTTTTATATGTTTGTTTCTAATGACTATTATACACATAAGATTATTTTATTGCGTATGACAAATAACTGTTGCCATAGACCAATAACTTTCAAAGGACCTTGTTTTACTCATTTTTTCGTTCTTTTTCTTCTTTCACTGTTTTGGCATGGGGACAGATAATAATCTCGTTACAATTTGCGTCCTGAGAGTTTTCTGACGAGGTAACACTCATGATTGTTCATGTTTATTTACAATTAGGGACGTCGCTAGGCTTGCCAATCTGTGAGCTCTATTTAAAAATACCCACATTGATGTTGATTTTTCTACCCATTTCTGGTTTAGATATGCCCTTTGTTTAAAATAGCTGAGCCACCATTTGACGTACAGTTTTTTTGTGTTACCAGTAGCCCACAAATTTCAAACATATTCCTTCTTTAACAAAATGTACATTTACAATGTTCATTTTGTAGCGGGTTTGGTGGCACACAATGCTTAGAAGAAGAGGTAACTGCAGAAACAGTTAACTATGCCCTTGATCTCTGCGGTGGGACCCTCAATTTAGACAAAATACATAACGTAGAAAAGTTTTATCCTTCTGTCGATAAATCGCAGGATAAACCTAAATCATCTCTAGGTTAATTAGAAGATAGGCTACTGAGGATTGAAGGGATGTTTCACTCCTCGAGTTATTCGTCCGGTAAAGGTTAGAAGAACATGCAGGCAAGTGTATGATCCAAAGGTTATCTCTCTTAAGATCCACGCACGTCAAACGTTTCAGAGCCTGCTCTTCCATGCGTTATTTTTAACAAGTACGGATTGACTCATATGAAAATAGATAGTTGCGAAGTAGCATGGTTGCTACGTAGTTTGCATGAGCTATGTTTGCTTGACACTTGATGTACCGCGTTCAAAAAGTTGTAGGTCAGTATACTAATGCAAAATAATCCCTGGGCAGAAAAATACACAAGAGAACTAATATATTCTCTTCTACAATCTTTCTGAGTTCATTGTGCCTCCCAGCCTTATGGCAGATGAGTTTAAGTTGTAATTCAGTAACTAGACTAAATTGAATCTCACCGAAGAATAAAACGCTAATGGGCTCGACTTCAGTCCAAACAAGGTGTTCTTGGTATTTGGATACATTTTTAAGCATGAGTACAACGGATTACAAGGTATTTGTCTCCGTGAGAAAGGATTGCATATACAGTCGACGTATCACTCCGTAGCGAAATTTTGGGTGACTTCCAATCTTTTCAGATGTTGTAATTCAATTACTGGTTTTAACCTCTGTATTTTCTTGCCTGTTTTAGAAACTGAAGTTCACTCGCTACTACGAACTCTGGTACAGTGTATCTTGCTGAGCCACCATTCATTACCAGAGTCTTGGAATACCCTTTCTTGAGCTTCAAAAAATACTGTGTAACCACAATCTTTAAGCCACACGTTCTTGTTCTCTCGGTTTTCCAATATTTCTTCTTACAAGAATTCAACTAGTATTTTATAATAGTTATGTATTGAATTCAAGATCATTATAATCGACATTGAGAGCTCCCTGACGGAAGCGTACTGCCTTATGTCTTTTATTCAAATGCTGAGGTTGAGGCAGCATGCTAGTTGGGCCTGGCGTATAATGCCTTTCTCTTTATTCACGATGATAAATCTTTTGAATCAGGATACTGGGTTCCATTTACTTCTATTAAGCATGCAGTATATTTCGTTCCTTTATTCATCTAGTCTTTAAATTCTGCGTACTATCATATTTATAGTTCATCGTTTCACGTTCATTATCAGGCAATAACAACTTAACGCTCAAATTGTGGTAATTAAAAAAGCAGTTATAATTGGAAACTAAACCCTAGGAATATATTGAGGAAAATGTTAAGAAATTAGTAGACGGTATACAAATATCTGGCTATAATTCAAATTATGTAGTTATGGATTTTAATGACTATCAACTTGTTTCCAATGAAGCCATTATAATTTTGGAGATATTAATTTTTACAAGTAGTAGTCATGTGAATTTGCTACTAAAGTGCACTTTATTGTCCAGAATTGTTCTTATCTACGACACTGTCGATCAAAAAATATTGCCGGTAAATAGATATCGCTTTGAAACAATATATTTATCTAGTTATATCATACATAATGTCACAAAGATTGGGGTGGGGCTGTAGGCATCCGGAATGGCTCTGTGCTACCATCTGTGTAAAAGCGAAAGTTGTATGTAGTGTGTGTTTGGCAGTTCATGACATATGTTGATATTGTACTGAAGTCTGATGCAGTGGGGCGATTACGAAAGTCGTGTAGCAGCAATTGCACTACACGAGATTGGGAAAAGAGTAGGTAAGATTTTCAAAGTCCAGAAACCCCTACAAATCAGCAAGGAATTCGTGTACCGCGCCATACAGCGATACACTGAGACTGGAACGGTAGATTACTGCACAAGAAGTGGCAGACCATGAATTTTACGAATCCTGCAGGTCCAGAAAGCAGTCGCAGCAAGAATTTGAAGAAATTCTGTTCGAACACAAAGTGTGATGGCTGTTGAGATAAACATCAGCAGAAATTCCATGTCTCGTGTGCTCATGAGTGACCTAAATCTACGGGCGTAAAAGAGGTGGACTGGCCCCATTCTGACCCAAACATTAATGTCGCAGTAGGTCCTTAAATCAAAGAGAGTGTTGCGGCGTTACTCTAACAATCTGCAAAGAAAGATTCTGTTCACTGACGAAAAGGTGTTTACAATTGAGCAGGTCTACAATACCCAAAATGACCGTGTGTATGCCACGTCATCTACTACAGCTGGTGAGGCATCTAAAAGTTTTCGTAGGGCACATTGTCCTGCCTCAGTGATGGTTTGATGAGGAGTAAGCTACTCAGGCACAACCGAGCTGCATTTTTCCGAACAAGGTGTTAAAGCATCTCCCACGGTGTACAGGACATAATTTTAACACCTATAGTGAAACCACTGTCTTCTACCGTGTTACACGGCGAAAGGTGGACCTTCCCGCAGGATTCCGATCCAGGCCACAAAGCAATAAAAACCTAGGACTGGCGGGCACGGAACGTCCCCGAATTCATTATATCGCTGATTTGCCTTCTAACAGCCCGTACCTTAACCCGTTGGGCTACAAACTTTTGGAAGTCCTTCAGGAAAAGTTCCGCCATAAACGGCATCAATTTCTCGACAGTCTGAAGCAATCCTTGACCCGAGCAGTGAACAATTTTCTGATGGACGTGGTGCGTAACGCCGTTGAACACTGGTCGGACAGACTTCGTGCCTGCATCGGGACAAAGGGAGACGTTTCAGAAAATGATTCGTGCGTCAGGTGTACAACATATCAATGTTAAAGATAACCAAAATAAATTTCCTTGGTGTGACTCTCTGTCATCCACATTCAAACTTGCGACAGTATTTATGATTAATTTCAAACTTAATGCAGTTTGGTCTACCGCCTAATTACAACATTATAAGGCAACGAGTGTACTTGGTAGAGTATATACTTTGAAACGAGTACGTTTGCATCGCCGAGCTATATACTGTTTAAACAATGGCACATTGAACTTCGCCCATTCAGAAAATTAAAATACGCAGGTTTCAAAGAAATAAGTGGCAGCGCATAAATCTTTCGTGAAGCATTTATTGTTCAAGCATATGACTTCTACAGGCCTCCAACGTAATCCCCTACAACATGTATCTGCCCTTGCCTGATGTAGGGAAGGCCGCAAAGTCCAAACAAAATAACGCACAAGAAGAAATCACCATTTTCCTGTTTGACTTTTTAACATTATTTGTCTTTAGTACATCAACTATTTTGTTGCGAAAAATAATATGCATTGCATTCACTATTAGTATTACTGGTAGTATTCTCAAAAATCAAATTTATAACAAGCTCGTAATTGCTTTTGAGAAGTTCAACAAACGTTGTTCGATAAGCTTCCTGAGTAGAGTCTTCTATATAAGAAGAGACGCTACAACTAAACAGTACATTATCATATTATCTTTGCGATAACGCTATGGACCCCTCTGCTTTATAGATAGGCGTTCTATGATTGATCGTTCACACCCAAAGGCTATTTATAATACATAAAATAATCTATAAGATGACAAAAATTACAGCAAAACACTGTCTTAAATTACATAGAATGCTTCAGCCCGACAGTGAACTATCATGATTCACAGGAAAGCACTCACAAATTCTCTTACATATGTTGTCTATTACTAATCCCCTTGAGGAGGGGTGAGATTAGCAAATAGCCACTCATAATCATTTGAATGCGCTAGCACTCAACTTTCAGGACTTACTTTCAGCTATAATAAACAAGAAATAAAACATAATTCATTTACAGAATTCATTCACTTGGAAATGTATTTAACGTATTGTTAAAGACCACTAGTGCACTCGTATAGTGCTTATAGTCAATTTTATGCTATTAGATAAATAAAAAGCTTAACGCAGAAGCGTGCTGTTTCATGTCCTCAATAGATCAGCTTTTACTAAAAATTATAGGCTCATTACAATCCCTACCAAAAGTCATATATATATTGTTGTAAAAACATTTTTCAGCTATTTAGTGCATTATATATTTCTTGGAACTCGTTCCGATCACAGAAATAAATACATCAGTCTACAACATGCGTTTGGAACATAAGTCTGTTTCTATTGTGTTTAGCGTCTTTCATATAGCTAGCACTTACTCAAATAGAGGTATTCACTTTATACGGAGTATACAAGAAGTTTGCGTGTGATTCCTATTAACACAATAACATACGTTTGATTATCGTAATTTTACACACATCGTGGCGGAACTGATTGCAATTAATGTAGTTAAACAGCAGCAGTGTACGAGACAAACTCCTTCAGCATAGTGTTATCTGGCATGCAGCAACATGTTCTGCCTTATTATGGGACAACTTGATAAATTCCTACTGTTCCTAACCACATAACATTCACTTGGAATAGAGAACAGTCCTCTCGCGATCACATCAAGAGACATTATGTACTTTGACTTTTTTGTGCTTTTCCATAGCATTCCCTGTGACGCTCGTCATCTTTTAGAAAATAGCTTCCATAATGAATCAAAGTTAGGTCTCAAATATGAACATCATAAAACACTATAAATTTTAAGAGCTCTCTTGTGTCCACATACACTTTTCTCTTTTCATATCATTTTTATAAACGATACTAATCATTAAGCTCTCAAATAGCACTGTATCCAGGCAGTTCGCGTTCTTCCTCGAAATAATACGTATATATTGATAAATAAATTACTTACATTTATTATATACATGAGTTTAGAGTTGCATTCCTTTTATACCACATCCAAACTCTAACCATATGAATTACTATTAAGGTAGTTATTGCTTTCAATTCGCATTTTAATTTCTCCCTACTAAGGATAAAACCAAGCCTTTTTGACTACTTACCTTCCATCGAACAATATTCTTCTCCCTGTGGTACCTTTCACTAATACTCTTAACATATTTAAGTGAACTAGTAAGTTATCCCTTCCGTATACGTGTATGTCTGTATGTAATGTTAGGTGACCTAAAGTAAAGATCAATTACTTTATTTTTTGATGAAACACGGATAGCACGGGAAATTATTCTGCACCACAATCCACTCACCCTTTTATCTTACAAATTAAGATTACATTGTAACGTCACAGAAGAACAGTATACCAAATTGATTTTATAGCTAGCTATTAAGTCAATTAAACCAAACAACTTTCATGAATATCGGGTATACTATTTTCATAAGTAATGAGTATACATAAGTAGTAACTATGAATATGTAAGGAGTAATTTTAGTATTTAAATAAAACAATGATATTTTAGAAACAAAATATGGACCAAGGGACGTATATGTAATTTCCTGAAATTTAAAATCAAAAATACTTTCAACCCACACATACAAATTTTATTAAAGAAAAATTGCACTTAATGGTGATTAAATTGATTGTAATTATTAAAATACTATTTTTTCAAGTGGTGGTTATTAATAAGCAACTTGATCACCTCAATGTGGCCCTCGTTAAGTAGACTTGAATTTAAGAAATTTATGCTTTGGTAAAAGTGGTTCCTGATGTTTGTTTATTACTGGAATAATTTTCAATTTTTCACAGAATGTACAAACCTTCCTCAATTAAATTAGATCGGAGTATTAGTTGCCTAAAACGTTTGTATTCAGAAATTCTGTTCTCGTCTTATTATGTGTTCCCAAATACACTATTAAAAATAAATTATCTCAATGACAAGATGTTTCCTCTTTTAAAAGTGAAATTTTAGAAACAGTAATATAAAAAGGTACATTTTCTATTCTGGTAATGTAGCAAAGCTTGAAATAATCACGAACAATAACAGGCGAGAGAATTAATTATTTTACTAATTTAAAACGCCAATTATATCAAATAATTACATATTTCAAAAAGTGTATGCAAATAAGCTTAAGCTATTTAAGCTATTTTTAATAAATGCATAGGCATAATATTTTACTAACTAAATATATAAAACCGCATAATCATAATATTTTACTAACATAAATATATAAAACTGAAATTGAGTTATTCTAAATCTGAATGTCTAATTTTCAGCGAAATGGGAAAGAGGATGTCGAAGTCGAAAAGCATGATGATACGGAACATATTATCTCGAGCAATCAGGCAATGTTTTGGAGAATCGACGATACATGAACTGAAATATGTTCTTACAGCTCCATATGCTGTAGTAAAGTAAGTAATGTGTATTGTAGTTTACGTCTACAGACAAAGATCAGAAAATCAAATCAAACGGAATATAAATATGATATTAATTACAAAAAATGTGAAGAAATCAATAGTCATCTCTTTTTTTTGATTAGTTATCATAGAACTCTTTAAATTACCCGAACTACAGACAAAAATCAATATCAATATTTTTATTTAGACGTAGATTCAAACAAAGAAAATCAGTTTTCTTTTAACTTGCAGAAACAATGTTCTATCACATAACGGATAATCATAGAAGAGAATCCATACTGATCGAGCTTGGACATTACGGGACCACAAATTTAAAAAGCAAAGGTAGAAATGTATGCGAGATTTTGATACACTTTTTGGCTGTAAAATAAAACAGTAGATATAAATAATTAATTATTATACTTATGGGATCATTTTATGTATTTTCAAAGGAATAGGGCTGCAGTTTCGTTTCCATGCGTCCTGTGGTTTATGAAAAATGTTAACACTTATAAGCCATATTTTTTTAAAAAAAATATAGTAAGAGCATTTGATTTGTTGGCCAACTTAAAGAACTACTATTATAGCTTTAGAAGATATATTTAAGAGGAGAAAACTTAAGGACTTAAATACTTAAACTTATGATTACTTTTTAGGTAAAAATTAATTTTTATGTGATGTGACGTAGGTTAAAATACCTATCAGGAAATTCTTATTTCTTCTTCCAGAGTAGAAGCACAATAAGGTCTAAATTACAACCGATCTATACTTTAGACCATTATTTCAACAACTTGTTTCTGACAATTGGGAATATAGTCTATGTATATCAACCATGCTAGCCCTTTTGGTTCAAATTTGAAATATTTAATGTGATATAACAGATATACCTAAACACGCAGTCATATGCCTCTACAATAGCAAAAGTGATGAACATTTCTGTAATGAAGCATTTTTCCTGAGAACTCATATCCATAAATGTGCAGAATAAAATTAGTAGAAGTAGAATTAGTAGTTTACTTCATGTCACGCACACACACACACACACACACACACACATATATATATATATATATATATATATATATATATATATATATATATATATTTGCACGAAAACAAAAAAATCTAATTATTTTCAGTATACGACGTTTTCTGAAAAGAATTAGATTTTCTTTGTTTTCGGTATTTCATTCATTAGCCTAATGTCAGGTAGGTCAAACAATACGATAGTTATTAAGCATTTTATGATAGTTTTGTCAAATCATTATTAGAAGTCGCAAAATAAAAACTTTTCTTCATCCTATAGACTTCTTTCGCCATTTATGTCCTTTATTTATTTGGAATTTGCATTTCTTATCATTTCTAAACATATTATCCAGAAATTAATCACTAGTTACATCCTCTATTTTCTCTCTCGTACATTTACAACAACTGTTTCGTTCCAATCGCCATCGCTTTTGTCTTTCCCCATATTCTTCAGAGCTTTTTACTTTCACCCATATTATTCAGACCCCTTCCTCAAATGTTCTATTATATTACTAATTTTCGTTTCAGATTTCGCAATAACCGACATATCATCTACAAACCGTTTGAACCTATTATTCTACCTCTAACTAAAATTTCGTATATGTTATAGAGTAACAATTTGCCACTATATCTTTTAAATACATCTATGGTCGAGAGAAAGCATTACTGTCGAACGTCCCATACAAATACACTACCCCGTCATATCCTCCGCTTTCCTAAGACTTACTTCTTCGTCTCATATAAAGGTTTCTTATATCTTCTTTGGACGCTTAAGGTGAATTTAGCAAAATCGTGCCAAAAATATTTAATTATATGTTTGATTGATTTCATTACATATAGAAGTAGAAATGATTAAAAGTCACGAATATGTTTATCATCAATTGCAGAGAAAGAAAACAGTGATGCAAACTTTACTGAGAAGGAGTCGAAATAACCCCACTGGGCATAGTAGTGTTATCTGCTGGCAGTGTTTGGCAAAATCAATTGAAATCAATTGCAATTGATCAATCAATTGAAAGAAATTGCTCCGAAAATTAATTGCAATTTATTTCAATTGCAATTGATTTCAATTTGTAATTGACAGTTAATTTCAATTGCAATTGAATACAATCATAAAATTTGCAATTAAGTTTTCGGCAATTGTTAACTGTTAATTGGTCACCAGGCAATTGAAACATTTCACTGTTAATTGTCTATCGCAAAGGGTGCAATTGAAACATTAAATTGTTAATTGTAATTGTTAATTGCAATTGAAATAAACAATTAAAGCTGAAGATATGAAGATGTGTGTATATTGGGATCTCCACTTGTTACTGTTTTACATATTTAAAAAAAAGATACAGGAAATGCTGGATAACTACCATCCTTTCGCCCTTCTGGGAAGAAAGCCATCGAACTAAGTATTTTTTTTAAATATTCAGTTTATGGTTCTATCCCCCTCGAAAGAACTCTATATGCCAGTCATGCATATAACAGGGATGGGCACGAGCGAATTCGAGAGAGTTTTCTTTAAAACTCGACTCGACTCGATGCATTCATCTTTGAGCTCGACTCGAGAACTCGGCAAAAATTTCCCCAGCCTGACTCGAATTCGGATCGATTTTTGAGTCGAGTCGAACCAAAACGACCCGATTCGAGCTAAATCCTTTGTGTAGATCCAAGTACTACTCTCTTCAAGACAATATAATTATCAATGATACTACTACTACTACTACTACTACTACTACTACTACTACTACTACTATAACTAATTATTATTATAACACTATTTATAAACATGAAATATAGGCGGTTTGTATCTGAACACTAAAAATTAGTTAACTGTTGATCTCGGTCGTCAATATATCTTCAGAAGACAAGGACATCGGTCACGAGGTTCTAGGTTTGAGTTCAGGAAGATCAAGTATTCGGCTCGAGCCAAAAATTGTTAAAAGTTATAGGACTCCAACCAATCATGTTCAAAACTGCTCGACCCGGGTTCAGGGTTGTCAACGACTCAAGCGGCTCGCTCACAGCTCATTCACTTATCGTGCCGAACCAAGCACAGCTCATCCAATCGGGCCAGCTCGAGCCGATGGCTCACAGGAGCGGAACCGAACCGAGCTGATTGCTTAACCCAACCGAGAAGGTTCGAGCCATTGTCTCAGTTGAGCTGACTCGAACCCAGCCTATGGACTCGTTTCAACGGAGCTGGTTCGAGCCATTGACTTCAATCGAGTTGAGTCAATGACTCGTCCCTACCGAGCCGACTCAAGCCAGCGGCTCAATTGAGTCCAGTCGATGGGTTATATATTTATATAAGAACTGCAGTATCTATTTATATTGGTGCTCACGGCGTCATTAACTCGTTCTGCCATCAAGGAATTTCGAGGTTCTCTGTTTTTCATCTTTTGTGTCGCTTTGTGCGCCTATTCCCATTCTGTGCGTCACCGGAAGTGGGTCAAAATGAGCCTAAAAATATGGCGAAATAAGTTATTGTGTTCCGCCACCAAGTAATTTAGACGTTGTTTATTTCAAATGGTTTTGTGCCGTTTTGAGCGTCAACTTCCACGCTTTTTGCGTCATGGGAAGTGGGTTAAAATGGGTCCCCAAAGTGCGATGAAAATGACCCACTGTTCCACACCACGAATTTCGAGGTCGCTCCTTTCGCATCGTTTAGTTCCATTTTCTTCCCGTTTTGTGTCGCTTTGTGCGCCTATTCCCATTCTGTGCGTCACCGGAAGTAGGTCACAATTGGTTTCCAAGATGGGAAGAAAATTACCAAGAGTTCTTCCACTATCGAATTTCGAGGTCCTTAATTTCATATCTCGTAACCTTTTGTGCGCCTATATCGATGTTTTCTGCGTCACTGGAAGAAGGTCAAAATGTGCCTCGAAGGTGGGACAAAAATGACCCACTGCTTCGCCCCTACCGAATTTCGAGGTCTTTCCTTTTGCATCGACTAGTGAATGTTTCGTGCCGATTCGTGCATCCTATTTCCAGGTTTTGTGCGTCCTCAGGAGTGTGTCATAATGTTTCTCGAAAGTGTGACGAAAACTACCCACTGTTTCGCCATTAACGAATTTCTAGATCGTTTCTTTCGCATCGTTTAGTGCTTAGTTTATTTAAAAAATATTTCTGCGCTTACTTCCTCGTCTTGCGCAATACCGGAAGTGAGTTAAACGAGCCTTGAAAGGGGAGTTAAATGAATCACTGCAGTGTCACTACCGAATTTTGAAGTCCTTTCTTTTGCATTGACTAGTGCCTGTTTTGTGCCGTTTTGTGGCACTATTTCCATCTTTTGTGCGTCACCAGAAATGTGTCAAGATGGAACTCAAAGGTATGAGGAAAATGATCCACTGTTCCGACACTATAGAACTTCTAGGTCGTTTCTTTCGCAATGCTTAGTGCCGATTTTTTAAAGTTTTCTGCGCCTACTTCCTCGTCTTGCGCGATACCGGAAGTGAGTTAAACGAGCCTTCAAAGTGGGAGTTAATGACTCACTGCTCCTCCACTACCGAATTTCAAGGTCCTTCCTTTCACATTGACTAGTGCTTGTTTAGTACCGTTTTGTGCCCTTATTTCCACCTTTCCTTCATCACCAGAAGTTTTTCAAGATGGGCCTCAAATGTGTCACGAAAATGACCTACTCTTCCGAGACTATCGAATTTCTAGGTCGTCTCTTTCGCATTGTTTAGTGCCTCTTTTTAAAACAAAAAGCTTTCTGCGCCTATTTCTCGTCTTGTGCTTCACCAGACATGAGTTAAACGGACCTTTATAGTGGGCGTTAAGTGGCTCACTGTTCCGCCACTATCGAATTTCGAGATCGTTTCTTTCGCATCGTTTACTGCCAGTTTTGTACGTTTTGTGCGTCACGGGAAGTGGGTCAAAATGGACCTACGAATATAACGAAACAAGTTAATGCTGTTCTGCCCCAAACAAATCTGGAGATTTTTCCTTCACATCGTTTAGTGTGTATTTTGTACTGTTCTTTTTTGTACTGTTCTCTACTGTTCTACTTCCACGTTTTGAGGATCACCAGAAATGCATCTAAATGGTCCATGAACGTGTCAGGAAAATGTGCCATTGTTACACCACTATCGAATTTTGTGGTCGTTTCTTTCACATCGTATAGTGCCTGTTAGTGCCTATTTCTACTTCAGTGCGACACGAAATGCGTCCAAATTTCCTACAAGTTTAGTAGATTTACTTAACGCTGTTCCGTCACCATCGAATGTCGCGGTCGTCTCCTTCACAATTTTGTGAATGATTTGTGTCGATTTGTGCATCAGCGGAAGCGGGTCAAAATGGGCCTTGAATTTGGGATGAATATGTTGTGTTTATATATATTTGTCCTTCTGATATACCGCCTCTTTGACCCACTTTCAATGCGCACAAAACGTGAAACTATGCGAAGAAAGGGTCAAAATATGCAATCTCGAAATTCGATACTGGTAGGAGAGTGGTCATTTCTCTTCCCACATTTAATGCACATTTTGACCCTCTGCCATTAATTCACAAAATGTGGAAATAGGCTTACAAAGCGGTAGAAAACACGCAAAAAACGATGTGAAGGACACTACCCCGAAATCTTCCCTGAATTAACAGCATTAACTTGTTTCGCCACATTTGTAGGATAACGTTCCCCATTGACGATGACGAACAAAACATCGGAATAGGCTCAAAAAGCGGAAGAGAGCACGCACGAAACTATGCAAAAGAGTGCACCTCGAAATTCGTTGGGGGCGAAATCGTGGGTCATTTTTGTTCCACCATGGTGGCCCATTTTGATCCACTTCCGAT
This sequence comes from Thermobia domestica, assembly GCF_964235325.1. Taxonomy (NCBI): domain Eukaryota; kingdom Metazoa; phylum Arthropoda; class Insecta; order Zygentoma; family Lepismatidae; genus Thermobia; species Thermobia domestica. The sequence goes on from NC_137471.1 coordinate 120,402,698, forward strand.
AACACACAAAACGTGGAAATAAGCGCACAGAACACGCACAAAACGATGTCAAGGAAAAGACTTCGAAATTCGTTGGTGGGGGAACAGCATTAACTTGTTTCGATACATTCGCACGCTTATTTTGACCCAGTTCCGGTAACACACAAAACGTACAAAACAGGCACTAAACGATGCAAAAGAAATGACCGCGAAATTCGATAGTGGCGGAACACCGAGTCATTTAACTAAAACTTTGAAGGCCTGGTTAACTCACTTCCAGTGACGCACAAGACTAAGAAGTAAGTGCAGAAAACTTTAAAAAGAAGCACTAAACGATGCTAAAGAAACAAACCAGAAATTCGATCGTGGCGGAATAGTGGGTCATTTTCCGCTTTGGAGGCCCATTTTGACACACAATAACGCACAAAACGTCGAAACAGGGGCACGAAATTGCTCAAAACAGGCACTAGTCGGTGAGAAAGGAAGGTCCTCGAAATTCGGTAGCGGTGGAACAGCGAGTCATTTTCTTCCTAGCTTCGAGGCCCAGTTTGACCCACTTCCAGTGACGCACAAACATGAAAATATGCTCTCAAAACGGCAAGAAAGTGGCACTAAACAACGCGAGAAAAGCAACCACTAAATTCGTTCGTGTTGGAACAGTGGGTCATTTTCGTCCCACATTGAAGACTCATTTTAACCCAGTTTCCAAGATGCAGAAATGTGGAAGTAAGCTCACAAACCGGCACAAAACGATGCGAAGGAATCGACTTCTAAATTCGTTGGTGGCGGAACAGCAATACCTTGTCCCGCCATATTTGTAGGCCCATTTTGACCCGCTTGCGGTGACGCACAAAAAGTGAGAATGGGCGTACAAAATAGCACAAAACGGTACAAAAGAACCATCTCGAAATTGGTGGCCGAACAAGTTAGTGACGCTAGTTCTCATGTCATTTGACGATGTCTCTTTATAAAAATCTATAGTCGTTCCCGCTATCTTGACAAGACGTGTGTTTAGCGTTCAGAGCTCAAGGAAATCAAATTGTGAGTAAAAGAGACAAAATTTGTACTCTATGCGTAATTACATGGAAATTTTAAGTTTGTACGGTACGCTCAATTATATGGAAAATTTTATACTTTTTTCCTTTACGTTGGTCTACATTAACTAAATTTGGGACTTTCAAATTTTATTCTTTTTCCACTGAAACGTATTTATAATTCAACAAGGAAAGAATTATCAATTATAATTATAATAATTATCTATACAAATGAATTTATTGTAAATTGGTCCATGATAAGCACTGTACCATTTTATACTACCGGTTATGCCAGTTGTTCGCGCGGCGCACGCTTATTTTGACTCAGTTCCGGTAACACACAAAACGTACAAAACAGGCACTAAACGATGCAAAAGAAATGACCGCGAAATTCGATAGTGGCGGAACAGCAAGTCATTTAACTAAAACTTTGAAAGCCTGGTTAACTCACTTCCAGTGACGCACAAGACTAAGAAGTAGGTGCAGAAAACTTTAAAAAGAAGCACTAAACGATTCTAAAGAAACAAACCAGAAATTCGATCGTGGCGGAATAGTGGGCCATCTTCCGCTTTGGAGGCCCATTTTGACACACAATAACGCACAAAACGTCGAAACAGGGGCACGAAATTGCTCGAAACAGGCACTAGTCGGTGAGAAAGGAAGGTCCTAGAAATTCGGTAGCGGTGGAACAGCGAGTCATTTTCTTCCTAGCTTCGAGACCCGGTTTGGCCCACTTCCAGTGACGCACAAACATGAAAATATGCTTTTAAAACGGCAAGGAAGTGGCACTAAACAACGCGAGAAAAGCAACCACTAAATTCGTTCGTGTTGGAACAGTGGGTCATTTTCGTCCCACATTGAAGACTCATTTTAACCCACTTCCCAAGATGCAGAAATGTGGAAGTAAGCTCACAAACCGGCACAAAACGATGCGAAGGAAACGACTTCTAAATTCGTTGGTGGCGGAACAGCAATACCTTGTTCCGCCATATTTGTAGGCCCATTTTCACCCGCTTGCGGTGACGCACAAAAAGTGAGAATGAGCGTACAAAATAGTATAAAACGATGCAAAAGAACCATCTCGAAATTCGTTGGTGGTAGAACAAGTTAATGACGCTGGTTCTCACGGCATTTGACGCTGTCTCGTTATAAAAATCTATAGTCGTTCCCGCTATCTTGACGATAAGTGTGTTTAGCGTTCAGAGCTCAAGGAAATCAAATTGTAAGAAAAAGAGACAAAATTTGTACTGTATGCGTAATTACATGGAAATTTTTAAGCTAGTACGGTACGCTTAATTATATGGAAAATTTTATACATTTTTTTCCTTTACGTTGGTGTAAAATACTTTAACTAGATTTGGGACTTTCAAATTTTATTCTTTTTCCACTGAAACTTATCTACAGTGTAATTCAACAAGGAAATAATTATCAATGATAAATATATTAATTATCTATACAATTGAATTTATTATAAATTGGTCCATGATAAGCACTTTACCATTTCATACTGCCTGTTATGCCCGTTGTTTGCGCGGATCAGATAAATATCGAAGTAAACAAACTGAGCAACGGGAGAACAATTAGGAAACGGGACAATTTTAAAATTTGATATATTTTGTGGGAAATTATATTCAACAACGTACATGTATTTTGATTGCGTAGGCTGAATTTGAATGTAAATACTATCGGGACACGTGTCACTATACATCTGAGCAACCCCGATAAATATGGATTAGACACAAATTTTGGTTATTGGTCATTGTCCCGGTAAACGCCCCTTGAGACACCTTTGGTTTGAATTGTGAACAATTCTCCTGTGGCCCCCAGACGATACCGCGAAAACTGTGAATGTGACACTATCACATCTTTTACTGATAGTGTCACATTCTCACTGATAGTATCACATCTTTACTGATAGTATCACATCTTTTACTGACACTATCACACTATGATCTCCCATGTTTTACTACTTTTTAGATATCTCGGTAAAAGAACCTATGATCCTGTAGTTTCAATATTGAAAAAATAGCGCCTGTGGTCCGCAGCCGATGGGGTTATAATTTGAGATCAACGCCTGTGGAAGTATCACCATTCATCCCAGCGACAGAGAAAACTATGGATTTGACACTGATATCGGTCATTTTCCACAATTTTTACAAGTCTCGGAATTCCCCCCTCTGGTGACCCAAGGACTGCATACAACGGTGGACGGATTTGAAAGTAATCCTTAATGATAGTGTCACCATTGATATCAGCGACCGCGAAAACTATGGATTTGACAGTAATATCGGTCATTTTGGATTACTTTCACTTTTCGGTATCCCTCCTGTTGACCCCTGGCCCGCAGCCGAATAGGTTGAATTTGGAAGTTAATGCTATTGGAGTTTCGCCATTGATCTCAGCGACCGCAGAAACTATAAAGTCGACACTTACATGTCCTGGTAAATGCCCCCTGAGTACCCCTGGGTCGAATTTTGTCCAAAACGCTTCGCCTTTCTGTGGAACCTGAACCAAGGTATCCGTGATCAAAATTTGCTAATTCTCGGTCAACTTGTCTGGTTCTCAGGCCGGTCCCGATAAACGTATCCTTAAGACCCCTCTACTTCGAAATTTGAAAAAGCTGTTCGTCTTGATTTTGGGCCTAGACCAAGCTACCCCTGATTAAATTTTGAAAATTTTCGGTCCACTCGTCTGTTCCACAGGCCATACAAAGATAGACAGACAGAAATAAACAAACTCTTTATTTTATTTATATTAAAAAGGTCAGATCCACCGTTATTGTAATAGAGCGGTGCTTGAGCTAGTGATCGTAGAAATTCAAACTCTGATAAATGATAATTTCATAGGTTTGTTTTATTACAAGTTTAAACTCTTTAGTCAGTAGAGAAGAGGGTGTGTCTCATGAGTCAGTGTTGAGTACAATGAGTTTAGAGGGTTTGTGCGTCACAGTGGGTGAGAGTGGGTCATGGTGATTGGTGGGTGAGAGTGGGTCACGGTGGGTCGTGGGTAACGATTGGTGGTGAGTCAGTTGGTCGTGGCTAAAGTTTTCATTGCCGTACGCCCTCTCTGAACTACTGTGTTGAAAATTAATAAGTGAAAATCAATTGCAATTGATCAATCAATTGAATGTAATTGCTGTGGAAATGAATTGTAATTGAATTAAATGCCATTTAATTTCGATTGGATTTGAATGACTAAATTCAATTGCAGTTACTTTGGAGTGCAATTACTTCCAATCGATTGATTAATTGCAATTGATTCTTCATTATTAATGGTCAATTGCGATTAACAATTAACCGTTACTTACTTCAATTGTTAATAGCAATTAACAATTAAATTGGCAGGTTAATTGTTAATTTTTAATTCTATTGAAATTTGCCCAACACTGCCTGCTGGTTAGAAACAAGATGGTATTGAGTTACGTAGAGACATACTGACAAGGTGAATTGTGATATCACCTTTTCTGATCGTTTACTGACGATAAGTCGTGGTGAATTGAATGCGTAGTTGTAAATGCAACGGGATATACTTCCAGTAGTTTTGGTCCTTAAGAGGTTCTCTTTCTCCATGCTATCTCATCTTCACTATATAAACCTTTGATAATTATTCCATTATTTCTTTCTTCGAGAAAAAAACATCTAAACTTATAATCGGTTTCCGTTGTATGCAACATCCAACCTCTGAACGCTGAGGACAACGATATCGCACCGACTGTTTTTGTATGATGTATGTGAGATCTCTCAGAATTACATAAATATGAGAGTTCATTATATAGAAAGATAATAAGCTGTATTGATGCATGCATATATATAGACAGAGAGAGAGAGAGGCTATGTATATTAGTTACTATTTCCGAAAACTCGACTCCCATTTACAGAACCAACCAGAAATAGTAACAAACAATTTAATTACCAAAAAGATTTTTGATATTTCTAGTTTTCATTTTGTATACGTATAGTTAGATTACCTACCCCTATGCGACTCTTTACAGATAATATACTGTGTTGTGACTTGTCATGATCCTTACGTCCTAAAATATATTTTCTCAATAAAGTGTTTTTTTTTTTAGTTTGTGTTAAGTTTAAGAGAAGTAAGCAAGTTTCAACGTCTCTATATTTAGAGAACGTTTTGGTGTAGATAAATGTTATTTTGACTTGCAAAGATATATTAGACATTAAAAGGTGTGCAATTAAATAACATATTCATAATTTATTAACGAATTCAATCTATTCAAAATTGTGTATATTTTTGCCGAATTTGAAGACAATAATGATGAATATGCAGAGTGAGATTTCTAAATAACCTTTTACCTTCCGAGTATGTTATTACTTTCTAAAATATAAACATATTACTTTGCAGATTTCTGTATTCAGTCATTTGGATCCTTTTCACAGTATGTGCTTTTCTCATTTCGATAAATTTGTGGAAGACATACGTGGATGACTCAATAGCCTATGACATAAAGCAGGTATCAAATACTTTTACAAATGTATCCCTAAACGCTGCTTTACTCATGATTCCAGACACATACGAGGAACAATCCGTGTAAGTTACTTAAATATTTTACACCAGTAAAAATATCAAGTAGAATGTATTTGACAGAATATGAAGTTAAGTTTATCTGTTTGAACTTATAAAGTTGTATAATGCCCGTAAACATCTGATAAATTTGAAGTCAAGAGTTTCAATTCTATGGAGGGATGTACAAGAGAACCGGTTTCGCAAGAATTATATATCATCGCACTTTTCCAGAAAATTTACTGGATCTGAAATCCCCGTCAAATAGTGCCCAAATGGAACGAGTATTCCATAGAATCCACTACTGTAAAAATCTTATTACTTATAATGAAAACTAAGTTGTTAAATTTTATTTAACCTACAAATTAATGACAAATGTTAGTATGTAGTGTACACATTTCCCATTAAGACTTTTTCTTGTCATGACAATATCTACAACATATAGCAGTTTTAGTCATTTTTAACGAAATCCTGAATATCGTTATTCTAGCTGTTTTCAAAAAAGTTGCCCTGTAGTGACCAAACGGTCAGTGATTTGTGATTGTGCTTATTGAGACTTTTTCTCAAGAACACCATATCTACAACATGACATGGTTTTAAGCAATTCCACTGAAATCCAATTTCCATAAGGATTATGCAGGGTCCTTTGTCATTTCGAAGGGAGCCATAGCCCCTGCAATCGTTTTCTCACAAAACCACATAGACCGTATTTCCTACTTTGCAGTCATCCTTGCACCGGCAGAGTTTTGTTTCTTTAAATTGGCCCTTTTAATGAAGGGATCCTCTTTTGAAAATGGGGCCTTTGCCCCCTTAACCTATTTCCCGAAAGAAACAAAAAATACATGTAGATCTTTTTTGCTATACTATATATGTGCCAAGTTTGAAGAAAATCGGACGACGAGAAACACTTGTGAAGCTACCTCCTTACATTTTCATTTTTTGAACGTAACCTGTTTTTGCCCCAAAGTCTTCAATTTACATAGATTTCTCTAAAAGATATGTTACTAGTGCGTTTAGTGTAACTGTTCCAAAACGTTCGTATGGATGGTGGGTACTTTACCTGACAGCTCTGGAAACGATCCACCAGCTATATTGAACCTCAGAAATGTTGTTGGGATCTAAAACCTTTTAAGTGAAAGTGGTTATATTTATAACAACCCACTCTTTCATAAGTTCCGGAAAAACTTGGCATTCAAAGTTTTTATGGTTGAGTGTTTATTTTTATTTTTAGTTTGTATTAAAATATAGTGTTAAAATAGAGTGTGTTTTTAAATTTACGTAGGGATATGTTGTTACTATACAAATCATCATTAATCGTTTGCGGTTTTGAGTTACTAACGTCATGGTGTTTTGTTCATAGTGGTTGCTACACTGATCACTATCCTATTGGCTTTCCCTCCCTTTGAATTTTTCCCGCTCGCGGTTCAGATGTTTGCTATTTATAGTGTGAGAAATCGGTATATTGGAAATCTATGACTATAGAAGAGTTTTTCAAGGTACTGGGACAATAACGTCAACATTTAATTCATCTTCTTACCGGAAGAGAGGAACTAAGGAAAGAAAGTGCAAGGAAATGGCCTTTTCATATATTACTTTCGGTAGATACTAAACATTATACCTGAATATACAGTATGGTGCTAAAGTCGTTGAACGAAAGCACAGGAGTGACTCCTGAGAGTAAACCAAAGAAAAAAGTCCCAATAAACATAGTGCGAAAACCCCATCGTGTACGTGTTATAGCCTGCCGAAAACCTGAAAAAATGAATTCTAAACGTCCATAGCTCCAAAACTACGGGACCTACTGTAGTCGGCTCAAGATACACTTAGGAAATAGTATGTGCTCTATTCAAAAATACTTGTTTTAGAATCCTAAAATACTCACACAACAATTTTTATGGAGGTAGTTAAAGTGTACTTTATATCATAGGCCCGTAGTAAAACTCCCTCTATAAAAATGTTGTGGAACCACCTCAGGATTCTGAGACACGCATTTTTGGATAGGTCATACACTAGTTCCTAAGTGAAGTCTTGACCCCACCGATGTAGGGCCCATAGTTTTGGAGCTATGAACCTTTAAAATTCTTTTTCTCATGATTTCGGCAGCGTATAACACGTAAACGATGGGGTTTTTGCCCCATGTTTATTCGAAATTGTTTGTTTGTTTTACTCTCAGGAATCACTCCTCTGCTTTTGTACGCCGAATGTATCTTCATACTGTATATATGTGCTACTTGTGAAAACTACATAATTTGTGGGAACATTCTTCTAACTTTTGCAATGACGAATATATAATGATTAAGATCTGTGATAGATTTGTTGGCGCCGAGTAAGCGCTTTCCAAATACTTCAAAGGAAGGCCGCTGACACAATAAAATATGCTTTATTGATGACATACACTGGAATAGTAGGAAAATGATTTTGCTTTAACCAATATCATACATATAATATATATAGCATGATGCAATAATATTTTGATTGCAAATATCTTATAAAATTCATATTTGCTAATTTGTTGCTCGAATTAATTCTCACTCATAGCCAGGGATGTGTGAAGCGAGAATGAAGATAAATAATACTTTCTTAGCCGCACCTAAAAATTCAATTCCTTGAATGCTATTTGGAGGTAGAATAACATATGACCTGAAAAGAATTCCAAAAATCTTTATAGCTGCCGTCGTAAGGGTTAGTTAGGAATTATAAGGCTTAGTTTATGTAAGTATCATACTTCATTTCTCGATACTGGTGGGACCTAAGCCAAGTTTGGCGAGTCAAACTGGCCGGCCAACTTATTTTTGTTTCCAATTCGAAATAAAACTACACCAAATATTTGAAAGCAATATGTACCAATTTGTACCGCCAAAATTAGAATTTGTACCCTTACCGATTTGGAGAAATTTAAATTTTCAATGCTGGAGCCAACTTGACGTCGAAACTTGGCTCGCGAAACACATTCGTTTTACGAATTCGTATTAACATGATACCAAGAATTTGTGCCAAGTAAGTACCAGTTTGTACTGTCAAAATTAGAATATCCAACCCTAGCAGTATCTAGAAATTTGATTTTTCATTGCAATCTGAGAGGGCACGGAAATCTTTTTTTGTACTGAATCAAAATAGCATTCGATTCGAACGAGAACGTGTAACCAAATTTCCCCGCGATTCATGAAAAGGGAACGAAAAATTTCCTTATAACTTGCATAAGCAAAATCATGTACGAATCTAGATTAGATATTATTATTCAACGAACGGCCAATTTATCACCAAGTCAACTTTTCCAGGCCAAAGGCTTATTCCGAATTTATATGAAAATTGTCCCAAAAAAAATGTCCGGCAATTTGTAACAAAAACATTACATTTGTACCTGCACCATTTCAACAAATTTGAAATTTTTACTCAAATATGTGGATACATTTGATCTCAAGGTAAAACAACAAAATCGTTTTTCTGTTTTTTTTTTTTTTTTGATTCGATATCACTTCGCAAACTAATTTGACTGACTCCATTAATCATTTTAACTCTGGAGTTTATTATTGAGGGTACCTGAATTTGTAAAAATTTGTATAACCAAAATTAGAACTTAGACGCTGTTATCGAAACGGAGATATGAGTGGATGGAGACGACTTCACCGAACTGATCCTCTGAATGAGTGCTGTAATAAAAATTAATATTGTCCATTATCATAAATGGTTGGAGAAAAATCACCCACCCAAAAATATTTTGGAGTCTTCAACATACGTAGATATTAGGCTCACTCTGTCTCAATCAAGTTCTGCAAATGCTAATGCTATCAATTTAATCTGCAGCCTACAAAAGTTGTTTTGTGATAATGCTTTATTTTATTTGGCACACCGTGGAAAAATATTAAAATCATTTTGTCTTCAGTGCTTATAGATGGCAAAAACTGATATCTACTTGGCACAAATTGTTGGTTACATTTTGATTCGAATTGATAAAGGAAATGTTTTGCGCGAGCCAATCTTCAACACCAAATTGGCTGAAGCATTCAGAATTCAAATTTCTGAAATTGGTAGTTGCACAAATTCTAATTTGTGTGGTACAAATTGGTACATATTAACGTACAGATGGTGATCAGAAAAATGGAAACACCTGAACGAAATCGCAACTCACCAGATTAATATGGTGTGGGGCCACCTTTTGCCTTCAGAACAGCCTTGATGCGACGTGGGATGGAGGCATAAAGGTCATGAATGGTAGCAAGTGGAATTTTACACCATTCCTCGTGCAGGGCATCGGCCAGTTCTCTGAGAGAGGATGGAGGTGGAAATCGTCGCCGGAGTCGTGTTTCCAAGACGGATCACAGATGTTCAATTATGTTGATATCTCGGGAGTGGGCGGGCCAGTAGAAGTGTTGAGCTTCTTCCCAATGTTCCTCAAACCACGCTGCAACAACTCCAGCTGTGTGAATGGGCATTATCATCCTGGAAGATGGCGTCATTGTCCGGGAACAACATCCGGACCATAGGATGCAAGTGGTCTCCTAAAATAGCGATATAATCATTGGCAGTTATTCATCCGCTATGTTTGACCACAGGACCAAATGAAAACCGTGATATGGCGGCCCACAGCATCACCGAGCCGCAGCCATGTTCACAGTTGGGCGGAGACACTGCAGATCATAAACTTCCTTGGGTGTTCTTCACACATAAACACGGCCCGTGGTTGGGAATAGGGTGAGGGATGACTCATCCGATCATACCACACCAAGTTGCATGGTCGCGGCGCCATTTGCGGCGTGCGAAAACGTTATGGTTCCTGATGAGCGGTTTGGCCCATGCAACACGACCCCGTAAGTTCATGTCATGTGATTCGCGGCGGACTGTGACTGCCGAAACAGGATGGGGGAGGTGCTGATTGAGTTCCTCCGTCCCTTGCTCCGCAGTGGCACGACGTTTCTGGGTAACAATGCGCATTAATACTCGGCGTGACCTGTCACTCATGATTTTCTTCCGCCCACTGTTCCGCTTCCCGGATGGTTTTTGTTAGTGGTTTTCCCGTGTGTTGTGTAGGCCGTCGTCACCTTCAACACTGTCCCACGCGACACACCTAACACAGTAGCCACTGCCGTCACACTCACTCCACATAACCGCGCACCAACAATTTGCCCTCTTTGAAAATTTGAGAGGTCTCCCATTTTACACTACCTCCGTCTGCTGCAGTCACTGGACACTGCTGTTCCACTGCGCCTGACGTAGTATGGAGACCGACCTAACACACCACCACAAGCGGTCAGGCGCTTCGGGCGCCACGACACCACTGCCAACCCATACATCTAACGTGTTGCCAACTACAGGTGTTTCCATTTTTCTGATCACCATCTGTACATATTTTCTATATAAATTTGATTCGAATTGGAAAGAAAATAAGTTGTGAGGCCACCTTGACGTCGCCATCAAAATTTCAAATTTCTCGAAATTGGTGGAGGGTAGAAATTCTGATTGTAGTGATACTAACTGCTACATATTAGCATAAAGTTTATTTACAATTTTTATTCGAATTCGAAAAAAAACTAGAGTTCTGTGTGACAACTTGACGTTAAGCTTACTCGCCATCAAAAATTGAAATTTCTCGAAATAAGTCGGGTACAAATTTAATTTTGGTGGTACAAATTGGTACTTTTAATACCGTTTTGATTCAAATTGGAAAGAAAATGTGTTATCCGGGCCGACTTGTTGTCAACCTAGCCCGCCATCAAAAATTCTAATTTCCCGAAATTATTGGGGGTAAAAATTCTAATTTCCTTGGTACAAATTGGTAAATGGAGGCTACTAATTTTTAGTACCGTTTCGATTCGAACTAGAATGAAAAAGTAGTTGTGCGGGAGCACTTTACCCAACACAAAATTTCAAATTTCTCGAAAATGGGTGGGGTACAGACTCTAATTTTGGCCGTACAAATTGTTACATATTGTGTACCAACACTTGATGCCACTTTGATTCGAATTGGAAAGAAAAAAAGTTGTTTGGATCTGCTTCATCCGTTATAAAAACAATTCAATTTTTCGAAATTGGTGAGAGGACAAATTTTAATTTTGTTGGAACGATTTGGTACATATAGGGTATAAGAGTTTGGTAGAGTTTCGTTTCGAATTTTAAAGAAAAATAAGTTTGTGAGTTAGTCTATTCCGCAAATATAAATTCATCCTCCTTGAAATTAGATGTGATATATATTCTAATTTTGGAAATATAAATTGCTAAATATATTAGCTACACGTTTCTGATACCGTTTCGATTTGAATTTGAAAAAATAGGAGATGCGGGCAACTTTGACCAACCATCAAAATTCACATATCTCGAAATTGGAGGGAGTAAATCTAAATAGTTATACAAATTGGGTACAAATTTTTGGTACCGTTTTTATTTGGTTTGGGAAGGAAAACAAGTTGTGCGAGCCAGCGTGACCCATCAAAAATTTAAATTTCAAGAACCTGGTGGGAGTAAACATTCTTACTTTTGTAGTACAAGTTTCTGGTACTGCTTTCATTTGAATTGAATAGAAAGGTAAGTTGTGCGGGCCAGTTTGATCCGCCATCAAAAATGCATGTTTCTCGAAATTGGTGGTAGTACATATTCTAATTCATGTGTTACAAATTGCTATATATTGAGTACAAATTTTAGTATCGGTTTGATTGGAATAGCAAAGAAAAATAACTTGTGCTCTCCAGATTGACTTGCCATCAAAAATTAAAATTTCTACAAAAATATTCGAGGTACAATTTCTAATTTTTGTAATACAGATTGGTGATATTTGGTACAAGTTTTTGGTATCTTTTTGGTTCGAATTGGAAAGGAAAATAGGTTGTCCGGCCCAGCTTGGCGCGCAATTAACCTTATGACGCCAGCCTTTCAAAATTACGTTAATCCCAAAATGGTGTCCGCACGATATATTATATAGTGAAATAATATATATATATATATATATATACTACAGGAATATACTAAACACAAACCATTTTTTATTCTCCTGCTTATGGATCTTTGCTTTCCTACCACACACACACACACACACACACACACACATAAATATATATATATATATATATATATATATATATATATATATATATATATAAATGAAGTGCAACATTTGTGTACTGCAATACATTCTACTGGAATTTTATATATACTACATTTTCTTTATTTCTATGTATTTTCTGATCGCTCACGGCTTTCAACCATTTCTATATGGATAACGTTTTTGCACCTTCTCATTGTACCAAGAACTCTTGTTATGAGAAGACACAACTCCCGGCAAGCCCGGTTCTTCTGAAATAAATATCCATTGTTATATTTCCTCGCTTATCTAACCATGGCTTTACAAGTCACTTCACCAGGTCTTTTACATTCCCTTGTTCATGCCCTAGATGCTGACAAACATATTTTGTTTCTGAATCATTATGATGTTTTAGTATTGCACACTCAGTAAATTTTTATACCGTATTTTCCGGTCATACTTGGAATGTAAACATACGAAAGAAATCTTCCACATGTAGGTACCAGTTACTGATCCATTGGTTACAAATTTCCAGATCTGTACAAGTCATGGAAATTCAGAATGAATATTTCCCCGAGTTCACGGAATGCTGATAACTTACCTTTTTTCCGGTTTCTCTTGACTAGTTTGAATATTATGGAATCAACAAAAGCTAAGGAGACAGTTGAAACGATTCAGCGACGTCGTTGTTTGGAATATTGGACGTCCATTTTCACTTGGCCACAATTCATTCAAGACTTTTTCTGCCGATTTTGGCAATAGGGCCAACATAATGAAGTCTATGAACGCATATATTTCAGTTTCGTCGTTTTCTGAGTTTTACTCCTTTGCTTTCTCAACATAGATTCGAGCTTCTCTTTCCTGCACAATTAGATTTGCTGATTCTGGAGTTTGGAAACTTGGAAGGCAGGTAGTTCATTCTGAATACTTAATTCCGCTGGTTTGAGTTCCTTGACGACATTTTCTGCCAATGTCTGGTATTCTGGTGGGCCCTGTGCACTTGATTATTTTTCACGTGGAGTTGTAAATTCTGTAGTCTTTGTTCCGTGCTCTGTTGACATGTCTAAAATTCGGCTAGAACGCTGCCGAGGGTCATAATCAGAAAACGGGTCCATGTCACGTTCATTAGAGCTACCGGTAGTTTAGTCTCCTTTCCTTTCTTCAGATAATTCACGTTCATACTCGTAATGGCTGTAGTCCGATTCAACCTCTGTTGCTTTGCTATTAGTTACTTCTAACATCCGCAGAACGCTTTCTTTAGGCAGTCCTAGACGAGACACTGCAACTAAATAACAGAACTTTCTCAATGTAATTTTGCCTGAAATGCATCGTTTTCTGTATATTTGAGTAGTAATATACTCCGGCAACATTGAAATACAAATAAAATTGAACAATTTCCTCACAAATATTATACAGGAAATACACTTTTTGTTAAAGAGAATTTATTTGTTTCAAAAATATGTGTATAGTAGCATCAAGTAAGGTATCCAAATTCTAATAGAATAATAGCACAAAGATAGTGCTGTCATCTCTGACAATTTTTAAAACAACACAACTCATTTGTCAGAGAAATAAATATTTACTTCTATTTATGTTGCCGTTATTAGAAACTACCAATTAGCAAGCTTTATTTATATATCTGCGCATATGGAAGCATGGAAAACCATGGGTTCCGTACGGACCCCAGGTCTCCTAAATAGGTTTTGGTTCTTAAATATGTTTAGAATTTCTAAATACAAAAGCGTACAACAAGTAAATTGTTATTAGTGAATTGAAAACATATTAAAAAGAGATGTCCTAAGTCCAGGATACGAAAATGTAACAAACAGAGAAAATATATGAACATAATGAAGCCTGGGGTCCGCACGGACCCGAGGTTGGCGTCATAGAGTTAAAAATTCAAATTTCTCGAAATTTATGGGGGTAGATATTTTAATTTCCGTGGCAAATTGGTATATATTGGGTACAAATTCCAGCTTGACCCGCCAACAAAAATGCAAAAGTCTAGAAACTGGTAATGGTAAAAATTCTTATTTTGGAGGTACAAATTGACATGTATTGGGTACAAATTTTGGTACCGTTTTGAGTCGAGTTGGAAAAATATGCTTTCTGGGTCACTTGACCTGCCGTCCAAAATTCAAATTTATCGAAATTGATGGTTTAAAAATTCTAAACTTGGTGCTATAAAGTGGTACATATTGGCTACAAATTTTTGGTGACGTTTTGATTCAAATTGGAAAGGAAATTAAGATGTGTGGGCCAGAATGACTTGCCATGAGACATCCAAGTCATAGGTATCCTACTTTTTAAAATTTGAATTGAGTGTTTGCTTGAATTAGGCACCCTGTTTTTTCCGTTAATTTGTCATAATCTAAGGCGGTACAAACGAAACAAGCTACAGTACACTCCGGTACATACAAATAATCTCTCAAATGAGCTAATTAAATCGTTTGTAGCGAAAGATGGAGGACCAGGTTCACGCATCCCCAAACTTGAGTTTCTTAATTTTTCATGATCTATTATGTTTAAACTCAACTCATTGTGGTACAATACGGTACTAACCAAGTACTTTCATAATTATGATATACAAAAGTCTTGTGTACACCGTGTGTTAACTCCTGACTTGAAGGCCTGCTTGAACTGGGCCTCCACTTTGTTCCGTTAATTTATCATAATCTAAGACGGTACAAATGAAACTAATCATGGTACAATCTGGTACAAACAAAAATCTTTCAGATCAGCACCTTAAATAGTTTGTACAATTCGCGGCAAAAAAACCTGCAAGATGAGGATGTAAGTGTATTGTGAAACTACGCCTAATAGCACAGAGAATGAACATAACGTCTAAGTGGAACGAATCACGCCAGGATAAATCTCGGCCTCTTCCCGTGCACACTTATTTTGGAGCAAAAGACTTCGTCATTTCACAATAAACTTATATGCTCATGTTGCAGATCTTTTTGCAGCGGACTGTACAACGCGGTGGGGGATAGGTTCACACAGACCCCCCCAATTGTTTTAAACAAATCATAATCTTTCATGATTAAACTAAAACTCATTGTGGTACAATCCGGTACTAATCAAGTACTTTCGTGTACCATACAAAAGTCATGTGTACCCGTTTATTAAGTGGTGATTTGAGGGTGTGCTTGACCTGAGCCCCCATTTTGTTTCGTTAATTTTTCATAATTCAGGACGGTACAAACGAATCAAATTACCGTACAATCTGGTATAAACAAATGTCTTTCAAATGAGACAATTAAATCGATCCTAGGACATTGTGGTGGACTGCATGAACTTGACCCCCCACTTTGTTTCCTTAATTTCTCATACTACAAAACAGTACAAACAAACACATTTGCAGAACAAACCGGTACAAACGAAGTACTCTTTACTGGTATGCGGAAATCTTTTGTACTGAGGGAGGGGGGCCAGGTTCACAAGGCTGAAGAATTTTCTTTCGAATGGATTTTATTGGTTAGTGCTCATTTGGTTATTTGGTTTTCAATATAAACTTATTACAAGCAGGAATTTAATGTAATTTTAATTTGAATTACTTTAAACAAAGTCTGATTTCTTATTATCATTACAACTGACAACAAATTGCTAGAACAGTTATACATTAAACAGTTTGTTTAGCTTAGAGCATAATTTTGGTAATAATCTTTGTTTTAAAAGCAAATAATAGGGGCCGGGGTGGCTCAGTGGTAGAGCGCTCACCTCCCCGCCGTTCGTTCCCAGCCCCCGCCTAGTGAACTTTGTGGTGGCCAAACACCGTGTTCGTGGGTTTTCTCGGGGTTCTCCCAATTTCTTCATTCAACCATTTCATTCATTACTCATCATCACCGTCTCCTTTAGCCTAACCGGCATAAACTTGGGACGTAACACTCAAAGATTTCATATCATTTTTTCAAAGCAAATAATAATAATCGTATTATTCGTTTATATTGTAATCTCCTTGAACAATCTTAGAAACAAATTTTATGTATAATTGAGTCTAAACGAATGTGGCATGCATGTAAGAAGGAACTATTCTACTTTACATGGAAATGTTTGAAGCATTTTCTGTTTTGAAACCAAAGAAACACATGTCGAAAGCGTGGGAAAATGACTATCGGACGCCAAAATTTCGGAAACGATCCAACATAAAGAGGGCGGGTAAAAAAATTACTGAAGAAGTCATACCTGGTGTATTGAATTTTGCAAGTTTCACAATCCTACCATGCACTCGCAAGGGATTCCCCAAAGGATCGTACGGAGTCCCGGATAATCTGCCAAATGAAAATTGGTCTAAATGGATATGAATTGATACCGTTTCTACCAGATAACCATAATTCATTTGAATTACCTCCATATCTGGAACAAATACAAAACTGCGGACACCTTCATGCCCGTTATGTGTGGTTGCATAATCGACAGGTACGGATGCTGGCCAACAGTGACGTTCTGAGTATTAAGTGTAGCGAATTTGTAGTAAAATGCTCTCAGAAAGAAATCTCTAGTGTTGGTAGAGTACAACAGAGGAAGCAGGGTGATTCACATGTGTGGATACACTTAACAGAAATTGCCCAGAAAGGCACTTATACTCAGTAAACGTGAGTTCAATGCGTCGGAAGTGTAAGTAATGGCATCAAGAACATAAAAAGCTATTTCCAATCCACCAATAATATCCCATCAAACCGATGCAATATGATCTGCATGTTTGCATACCAACAGGATGCAATAACCAAGTTAAAATTGTGCAAGGGAACTCAGTAAGAAACTCGGTAAACTAAATGAACATCATTAGTGGGATCGCATGATCGATGTTGAAATATGGCCAATGTGTGTGTTGATATCAACATGTAGCTAATGAACAAATGTCAACCCACGTGCAAGAAATAGGAAAATAACGTTGTACATTCTGCTATTACATCTGGTGTGCTCTTTGGTAGAACCTAACTAGAACACGATTGTATATAAATGTTCCTCTTTGTTTGGGGCATTGTCCCACAGTCGACACATATGAAAAGAAATCTAATCCATGGTTCAAATTCAGATATGACGTACTATAGTGGGGTAGGGTAACCGAAGAATCTTGCAAATCATGATACAAACATGCCATTTGGTGACGTGGTAGACCAATACCTAAGAATAAAATTTAGATGTAGACCCCAAACATCAAACACTTTTTTTGGCCCTGTGACGTCATCATACAACATGGCCGTCCTGACATTACAGAAACACCGCTTCTCACAATAAAGGCTCATAAAACGGTGATTACAAACAATTCACATCAAATTTTGAATTCGTATTACTCATATTTGCTAATAAAAGGTACATTTTTTGTCACTGAATCCTGTAATTAGTATAATACAAGTCCGTTGAAATCGGCCAACTCCGTTATTATTGCAGAAATAAAGAAATGTAAAGACAGCAAAATTGTTGGAAATATGCCATCTTCAATTTAATATGTGGCAACGTTTAAAACTGGGCAGACTTTGTGCTGTACAGTCACCCACATAAGTACCTGGACCTCAAGTAATGGAACTATAATAGTCAAAACTCCAGGTACATATCTGGGCGACCGTACAATGTTATGAACCCCAATGTTAAATGTAAATGTAATTGAGATTACCTATTGCAACGGACATTTGCAGAATTGATTTACGGTGCTTGCTTACAGAATTCAGAAGATGATGGAATGTGTTTGGCTAGGACTGCATCCATCGTGCAGAAGCACATGTTTAAAGCTTTCCCACAATTCAATGGGCATTTTACCATAGCTTGCCAGGAGCAATCAATTCTACAATCACTAGTAACACTTGTACGGATGATTCTTGAAGGTCCTAATATTGCAAATGAAGACACTGTTGATGTAAACCGTGCTGCACTGTCAATGTCTCAGTTACTGACACGCAGTGAAACGAGAAAGAAAGCAAGGACAGGGAAATGTACGGCATACACTATCTAGCAAAATTCCACTGTCCCTGTACATTGGATTAATGATCCATTCAAAAGCGCGGAACAGAGGGATCATAGATAAACTGTATAAAATAGGTGTGAGTGTATCATATGATCGAGTTCGGGAGGTATCGGCCACCATGACCAATGCACTGTGTGAACAATTTGAAACTAAGAAGAGAGTACATCAAGATAACCTTCAAACAGGCACTTTTACTTGTGCTGCCATAGACAATATCGATCACAACCCGCCGTCAGCAACCTCTATGCAAGCATTTCACGGCACAGGGATATCTATAATTCAGCCATCTTATCCTCGCAGCGATACTGAGGTTATAATCAACAAGTGGTCCGGCAAATGCAAAGGTGACTTGCCTGCATGGTTCACAAATGTTCCTCAGATGTCAATGCTGAAATCATATGTGCCTCTTTCTACCGTTAATAGTGTTAAATTACCGCTACAGGGAGATATTTTATCAAATATGTGGTTGAAAACAATCGATATTATTGACACAGAGAAGGCGCAGTATTTCTGAGGAACATATTACCTGAGCAGCTTTCCATTCCCAGCAACTTCGTGATAAGATTCAACCTACAAGTCGGTGTGTTCTACTACCCTTGTTTCCAGACTCCATCAACTCGTCTGCCATGATTCGTCATTACATTGACATAATCATTCAGACTGTGTCATCACTTAATCCTTCCCAAGTCCCCGTGGTTACCTGTGATCAACCCGTTTTTGCTATAGCGAAGCAAGTTCAGTGGTCCCAGCCTCTTCAGTATGGGGAAGACAAGATGGTAGTTATGATGGGTCCACTTCATATTGAAATGACAACCTTAGAAATGTTGGGTAACTGGTTGACTGAGAGTGGGTGGACTAATCTTCTAGTGTAAGCAGGTGCAACCACTGCTGGAAAAGCAGATAATTGCTTACATGGATTCCACGTGAAGCGAGCGAGATATGCTCACGAAGTGGCATCTGCAGCCCTGTACTAAATGCTGAAGAGAGCATACTCAGAAAGTGCATCGCCTGAATGTCCCCAAAGAATTGAAGAGTGGGTTAAAATTAGACAGAATGAATGATGTAAGTATTTGAACTTGAAATGCTTCTCTTTAGGCTATTGCACAGCTTGCGTTCTGCAGATTTTGAACTCTGCATCAGTTCCCTGTCAGAGTTGTGTCCCTGGATGTTCGCCTTGGACCACACGCACTACGCACATTAGATGCCAATATTTGTTAAGTCATTACAGGAGCTCAGTTGCAGACATCCTACCATTTATGAAGAGTTTGTGCGAGGAGGTTTCGTTAGTACTAAGACAAGTCGTCCTCATTCTTGTATGGGTTATGATCAAATGCATGAACAATGCAACAAAATCGTGAAGTCTGAAGGTGTAGCAGATGGAATAATTGAAAATTCTTCAGCGCTCTTGAAGTGGATGCTGTCTGGTCCAGTTATTGCCAATCTCATTTCCAATTTTGAAGAAGAATATAGCTTGTTACTTGATGAAGATGATAGTCAGACTCATCACGAAGACACTGTGGCTGTCAATAAACGATTTGTAAAAGACGTCTCAAGACTGATGTGTACATTTTCAGAAGACGACAGAAATCCTTTCACGCAAGACGGCACTGACCTTGTAAGCATAGTGTCTGACGTAATTATTAGCGAAGATGCAATTGCATCAGTGTACAATGCTGAAAAGCTCGGCAGAGACCAGTACGACAGCTTCAAAAAAGAACGCCTAATGCAGTGAAGTAAATCAATTTTTGAACCAATTCATCGAAATAATCTAATCCTCCACTGCAAACAAATTACAAAGACCACTGCCGCACACCGCAAGGTTAATATCATGTAAAATTATTGTTCTCTTTTCAGCGGAATGTTTATTGCTTGTCAGAGTCGACAAGGCGATCTTTCTGACTTCTTCGCTCATGAAAATTTGGAGTATCCTCCATCACTTTCTAACGATGGTTTCATTCGCAAGGGAACTAAGTCAGATCTTGTTACATGTCTGGAAAAGTTCGGAGATTCCCAGCATAATGCTCCCCAGGCCACATTTGTAATACTGGATGGTTCTGCTGTCATACACACGTTGAAACCATCTCCTACAGAAACCTTCCGAGATTACTTTGATACGAAAGTCAAACCATATATTTTATCAATCCTCACGGACAAAACTAGAGTGGAATTTGTTTTTAACCGGTATCTACCAGGCAGCCTGAAAACTGATGAGCGTCGAAAACGAGGAATTTCGCCACGAGTACGAGTTGGGGACTCTACGCGGATTCATGAAAATTGGACCATGTTCCTGCATAATGAAGACACAAACTACGATTATTCCAACTCATTGCAGACTTCTTCTTCTCAAATATTGACACACCAGAAGGCAAGACTATTATCTGCACTAAAGGCACTGGCATATGGAGCACGCCCAATGTTGATGTTTCTAAGCTCATACCCTGTACACATGAAGAAGCCGATAAGCGACTACTTCTGCATGCCAAACAGGCCAGTGACTCTGGTCACAAATCGATTATCATCAGAACAGTTGATTCTGATGTGGTGGTTCCAGCTTTACATGCCTTTCCTAACCTAACCCTGTCTCAAGTATGGATTGATTACGGAGTTAGAAGGAATCCAAGAGACCTTCCTGTCCATGAGTATGCAAAAAAGCTTGGAACCAAGCTTTTCAAAGCAATTCCATTCTGGCACGTTTTCACTGGCTGCGATACGGTATCAGCCTTTGCAGGAAGAGAGAAGAAAACAGCCTGGAAAGCTTAGCAAGTAAACTCATATGTCACTGCTGCATTTTGGAGCTTTCACAGTGTCCTTCGGAAATTGCAGACAGTTCTTTCGGGGAAGTGCAGCGCTTTACTGTGTACTTGTATGATCGTAGAAGCACCGCAGAGAGTGTTAAAGAATGTCGGAAAATGCTCGTCACCAAGAAAGGTCGTTCACTGGAAAGTGTGCCTCCAACTGAGGGAGACTTCTTCAGCATGTGAAACAAGCAGTGTTTCAAGGTGGATATATTTGGTCTTAGTGGCATAAGTTATAACCTAATATACCCGATCCTCAGCAATGGGCTGGAAGAAAGGTGGTGCTTCATACTCACCTTTATGGTCTTTACTGAAACAAATGTCTGAACACTGCCAAGAGATTTTTCACTGTGGATGTAAATCACTGTGTTCGCGTGCATGTAAATGTGCTAAGTTATCTCTTCCCTACACACCTTTGTGTATTACGATGGTCAGTGTAAAACAAATACTTCCAATGGAAATTAGTGATCTGTGAGTGATGGATGTATGCTAATGTTAGAGGAAAGAAATATCGTGTAATCTGCACACTCTTGATAATCTTGATACCAGAGGCGGCTTGTGAGGAAAGTTGCACCGGTAAAAATTAATGTTTTTTCTCTTCAAATCAAGTAAAAAAAGTTAATTAGTGTAATAATTGTTATATATAACAATCAGTAAATTAGGAAAGTTTCCATCTTTTAGTTTTAATAGAAAAATCCAAATCTTACCTGTGTGACTTCCCTCGCGAGCCGCCTCTGCTTAATACTCGTTATATAGTGATACTTTTTTCTATGATGGCAATGTGGAAGACTTTAATCAAGACATAATTCAGTTCATCACATCAAAATATAGAATTTATCGTTTGTAATCAACGATTTATGTGCCTTTACTGTGTTTCTGTAATGCCCAAGTCAGCCATGTTGTATGATGACGTCACAGGGGCAAATAAAGGGTTTGATTTTTGGGGTCTACATCTAAATTTCATTCTTAGGTATATATCTACTACATTACCAAGTGGCATGTTTGTATCATGATTTGCAAGATTCCCCTATCTCGTGACGTTACCCTACTCCACTACAAGAAATATAGTAAAATACCTCCATTAATTCGTATCTTACACGTAGTGCACATGCCAAGACAAAGACGAAAATGAGCAAATTTGACACATGTAACACTACTGTTGGAACACCATACATATGGAAAACCAAACGACATGAGAAACAGAAAGAACCATTTTTAAAACTCCGATTTTTTACAACTGTGCAGTAGGAATAACAAAATGAAACACACAAACATATCGGGAGACTATACAAGAGCGCTTGCCAAACTAAGTGGGTACTACTCAAAGAAATTAATACAGAGAAAGAGAGGCTCCCTCGAAGACTCATGGCTACAGCGCTCGCTTTCGCTCGCGTTGTCGCAGTTTCGAATCCTACTGGGAGCCCACGGCCTCAGATTCAAGACTCGAATTGTTATTTTCTTATTTTTACCACGTGGGACGGTGTCCCAGCAGTAGTGGGACATATTGACAATTGCCCATTAGCTACATGCCGATATCAACACACACATTGGCCACATTTCAATATCGATCATGCGATCCCACTAGTGACATTCATTTAGTTTACCCAGTATCTTAGTGAGTTCACTTGCACAATTTTAACTTCGTCACAGTTGTTGCATCCTTATTGGTATACAAACGTGCAGATCATATTGCATCGGTTTGATGGAATATTATTGGTGAACTGGGAAATGGTGCACATGTTCTTGACAGTAATCCTTAAATTTCCGAAGCTTTGAACTCACCAATACTTTACTGAGTATGAATGCATTTCTGGGCAATTTTCGTTAAGTGTTTTTACATGTGTGGATGTGAATGATTCATGTGAATCTCTCTGTTTCATCTGTTGTGCTCTACCGACACTCCAGATTTCTTTCAAGAGCATTTGACTACAAATTAGCTACACTCAATACTCAGAACGTCACTGTTGGCCAGCATCCGTAATTGACAATTATGCAACCACACACAACGGGGATGAAGGTGTCCGCATTTTGTATTTGTTCGGTTGCGCGGTTGCGCTTACACATCCTCTGGAAGAAGCCAGGGAAGCTTGAGAGTTAAATTGTTGTTTTTGTGTGATAATGAGATTTCAGTGTTGAAGATTTTGTGTCGCAGGCAAATGGTTTTGCGCGACTTAAAAAACTCAAATTTGTCTTTGTTACCATGTACGTCTAACGTGAATTGTATTTTTGTGCTGCAAATCCATTCCGAATTTATCAACTTTGAGTTTGGTAGTAATAAACAACTTCAAAGCGATAGTTTAAAATGTAGGCTCATTAAGAAAATTGTATTTTACGTAGTAAGTGCTTTGTACGTAACCAATTGGTCTGAAAGCAACATTTCTAGCCTGAAAGCAACATTTCTATTCATGTGCGTGCAGAGGAAGGGAAATTGCCGTTAATCAAGAATTCTCGTTAGATTCAATTTTTGAAGTCGTGATGCAAGCAACAGGGCCTTAGACTTGGGAAGGTTTAAGTCTCTGATCAGATAATTCAGTTCTTCCTGACTTATCACATGTGGTTCATTAGTGGCAGACACTGAAGCGTAATTGGTGTCTGACTACGTACTCGAAGATTGTGCAAATATGCACAAGCAGCAGGTTCTTCATCGGAGGAAACACTGCACAGGGTGTATGAGTCTGGTCGTACGGGTACAGGCAGACAAATATCATGTTTCATAGGTTTCCTCGCGGAATCTAAGTTAGGATACTGTATTTTATGCTTCATGATTTTGAGGAACCTTTTATATTAGTCAGGAAGAAGTAACATGTCTGATACATGATCACGGGGCTCGCGCCAAACCATAGGTACGTTGAACGGCATCGATTTATGTGTACCTGTCAACCATCCTGTTAGAGTACGCGCACACGAGTTACAACTTTCTTTCAGAGCCCAAACACGGTCCTGGTCGCCGATTTTACACTCGAAGTACAGATGGTAGGCTGTTTTCAGGAACGATCACAATGGCTAACTTTGTCCCTTGAAAATCACTTCCCCACATATGTAGCAGAATGATTGAGTCGAATTGTTGCAAGTTATCGGCATATTCTTTTAACACAAACGTCAATATTCCACACATAAATTTTTTCACCTACGGTATACACAGACACAGCTTAACACGAAGATCAACTCGAAACTGAAATATTTGTTTCACACAACAACGTGGTGTATGTCTTGGCATCTCTTTTAACAACCTGTTTGTCTCTTAGACAAAAGTCAGCAGACAAATGATCGCAAGTTGATTAAGAAACATTTCTGCGTCAATAACGCCTAGGTTTTAGTGTATGCTGTGTGGAACGACAGTAAATGTTTGCAACAAAGGGAAACGGGGTACGTTTCCCTGGGTCGTGAGCTAGAGAAAAGAATGTTCCTGAGATAAAGCCTAGTAAGAGTTATATGATTACGATAACAATTCAGACTTATGCACTACAAAAACCGAAAACACATATTAAATACGCGAAATACGATTTTTCTGTCAATTATGGAGACAGCACCCTGCCAGAAAAGAAAAACTTACGTCCTGGAATTTTCTCAATGAGATTTTCGTAATCAGCTTTTCGAAATATATCCGGTACACCCTTCCACCCTCGTAAAAATTCTGAATTATGCACTCCAAATACGGGAAACACATATTAAATACGACTTTGCTGTTAATTATAGAAACATCACCCCAACAAAAAAAAAACTTACGTATTGGATCTTTCTGGATGGGATATTCGTAATCAGCTTCACGAAATATATCAGGTACACCCTTTCACCCTCGTAAAAATTCAGAATTGTGCACTCCAAACACGGAAAACGCATATTAAATACGAAAAATGCAATCTGTCTGCCAATAAAGGAAACAGCACCCCACCAAAAAACTTACGTACCCTAGAATGAGATATTCGTAATTAGCGTCTCGAAATCTATCCGGCACATGATTTCGTGGGATGATTTTAATGCCAGCCAGTGTAATCTTAAAGGAGTCAATTGTAGCGTTGATTTGCTTAGATCTAAACTGAAATTAGAACATCAGCCAGTTTGCGGAAAACTTAAGATGCCGAAAAATTATACATCGACTCCGAAGAGCACTAAGAAATGTAAGCGAAAACAAGAACGAACATTGTGTAGTAAACTACATGGCAAATATAGTAATAGTAAGTGCAAACGTGAAAACGAATTTATACAAGGAACCACGATGCACAGCAAATCTAACCGTCGTAAACGAAGACGAGTAATTGCGTGGAAGTTTAGAAGATGTGTTGTAGAAAGGAGGAAAGTCCCACGAATCAGGAATAATAACAGGAAAAGTACTCGGAAGCGTGCGAATTAGCATGCGTACAAGTGTAACCGGCACAGATGCAAAATCAAGATCTTACCACAACTAAAGAGTGAACCTTGCCCGAACTTGGACTAAATCCGGGAAGAGACGAGAAACTAAAAATACCGAATCTGACTTTTATACTTTTAGAAAGAATGAAAAAAAAAATACTACTGCTTATTTATATAATTCTCCCCTAGAATTTCGAAAGTTAGGAATTTGCTTTTCAGCTTCAAAGTGTGTGCCCAGCACAGCCGACGCGCCAGCCCTAGTTACTATAGACGTTTATTCATAAATCATGTATGTCAATGTAAATGTCATGTTTTATGGTTTCTTTACAGCTTTTGGATTTGACAGATGAACGTGGAAAACAGAGGAAGGACAACACTGGAAAGTTTAAACAGCTAACTAACTTAGAACGCGAATTCGGACTTTGAAATTTTAATAAAGGCCCACCACTTTTGTAAAGTATGGTTATCCCGTTTTCCATACGAAACTTTTGTATCGAATTCTTGTTAGGATGTTCATGTTTTGTATGCTTTATTTCATTTCAGGTGTTTCCAGTTTTGGGACCATATTTCATAATAAAATTTGTATTATCTATTCTTGCTTTGAGCTTCATTCACTTTTCGTTATGTCTATATGAACATTTAGCTGTCCCCATACAATCATGCATTTAGAGAAATATTAGGTAATTAGATATATTTACAAACCTAATTACAGTAGTATTAGTAGTTATTACAATTCATTATGAAACTTGAATTTTGGGTAATTAAAAAAAGAAACAGAAAAATGTGCTCCTCGGCTAATGAATTTTTATCATCTGATGGTGTCATTAGATAATAGTAAAAGTATACTAAATTTGTAACACAATATTGATTCGTCGTCGGAATATTGTAAATTAAACATAATTTAGTACAGTATTGGAAATAATTGACAATAATGTTGAATCTGATAAATCTCTGAATTTTGTTCATATATGTATTCATTACGATTCTAATGAGATTTTCAATTTAGTACAGTTCAGAGACAGCTATATTAAAAGTTAAGTTACAAGTTAGAATATAACTCATCCCCTATAGGAACATCACTACTTTTTTACTAAATTAAAGTGATGAAACCAGCGTGGCGACTAGTTTGGTTCCAGCCAGGCCCGTGCTGGGATACTAACGAGGGCGGTGGACAAGCCTACAAAAAGGGCGCCCATAGAACGTGAATACTTATATGTATATATATATATATATATATATATATATATATATATATATATATATTAGGGTAGTCCTTAATTTTCCATTTCTGAATTTCTTTGCTCCTAACCCCTAAATTGGTTCCATGTCGAACCAAATTAATCTGTGAAAAAAATGGGCTCAATCGGAGAATATTTAACCGACCCTCAAGCGACCTAAACATCTGAATGCATTCATAATGTATAGTATATGGCAAAAGATCGCAATAAACTCTTTTAACTTAAAAATGGCTGGGGGAAAGGAATCATATCTTGGATAGAGGTTGTAGAAGTAGATCCATACCTGATACTAAGTAGTGACCGAAATGAGGCATATCTTTTCGTCCACCATCTTGGATTCGGGCACACAATTTTAAAGAGAAACGACCTCGTATGATATATCATTTTGAGGTGGCTTTTGACTACAAACAGACGTCTGCCTTTATTTTCCGCTTACCTCTGTACATGTAATAATTATCAACTATGGAAAATAAAAGCTCCATAGTGACAAAACTTAATAGTCTGTAAGTTCATATCTCTGTACGGGCTGCAGATTTATAAGATTGTTGAATAGTTTCCTTTATTTGAATTAAAGCGTAAAGTAAAGAAAGAAATGCACATGCCCATCTACTTGGAAAGAAGATATGAACTTTCAACGTGGGTTGAATATATTAAAAACGCTGTGGTGGTGAATGAT
This sequence comes from Thermobia domestica, assembly GCF_964235325.1. Lineage (NCBI taxonomy): Eukaryota > Metazoa > Arthropoda > Insecta > Zygentoma > Lepismatidae > Thermobia > Thermobia domestica. Next base: position 120,430,265 of record NC_137471.1, read on the forward strand.
GTTGCAGAGAGAGGTGTGAAACTGATACAAGAATACGGGAACATTTTAACAAAGGATGAAAAAGAGAAACAATACATATTGCAGATAGTCAGTGAACACAGAAAAAAGTATCTAGATGCTACAAAAATTTGCTTAATGATGCAGTAGAAATTGGCTAGTTATCCACAGCCTTTAGCTTTCTTCTATTATCATTTTAAACGGTATTATTTATGTAATTTCATTTCATATAAATAATTCCAATATAGGCTGGTGTGTATTTGGACGGGATGTAATTATGTAACAACATATATAATTATTTCCTTCTTACATGCATGTAATAGTTTATTAATATTTCAGTAACCTACAAAGAAAAAAATATTGAATGATAATAAACTATTATATCAAAGCTAAAAAGAATTAAATGTCCAGAGATAAGTTGAAAATAAGGGAAGATATGTTTTTATAATGAAAGGTTACCCAAAAACGATGCCACAAAACATCATTTCCATTTAAAATTTTGGTTCCGAATACAAAATTGGGGACTTCAAAATGGCCGCCATCATGCTATTTCTCAGTCTCAGATGTGGATTACTTCTAATTATTGTATCCCTTTTGCTTCAGCCGCTTTAAAGTAAGAAGGGATTATTCCAGACTTCTCCTATATAGTAATAACCTACTGAATATTCATTCAAACTTTAGGTCCCTTGGGATTCGCTTAAATATTCTTCGATTGAGTCCATTTTTTTCATGGATAAATTGGGTCCGACATGGAACCAATTTAGGGGTTGGAAGCAAAGAAATTCGGAAAAAAATTCGCCATGGAATTAATATATATATATATATATATATATATACACTATGTGATCAAAAGTACCCGGACACCTGTATGAAAATGATTTACAAGTTCGTGGCGCCCTCCATCGGAACTGCTGGAGTTCAATATGGTATTGGCCCACCCTTAGCCTTGATGACAGCTTCCACTTTCACAGGCACACCTTCAAACAGGTGCTGGAAGTTTTCTTGGGGAATGGTAGTCCAGATTTTATGGAGTGCTGAACTGTGGAGATGTATCGATGTAGGTCGGTGAGGCCTGGCACGAAGTCGGAATTCCAAAACATCCGAAAGGTGTTCTATAGAAATCAAGTCAGGACTCTGTGCAGGCCAGTCCATTACAGGGTTGTTATGGTCATGTAACCACTCCGCCACAGGCCGTGCAGTATAAACAGGTGCTCGATCATGTTGAAAGATGCAATCGCCATCCTCGAATTGTGAGAAGCAAGAAGGTGCTTAAAACATGAAAATAGGCATGCACTGTGTGAGTGCCACGCAAAACGATGGGGGCTGGAAAGCCCATCCAAGAAAAACACGACTACACCATTACACCACCACCTTCGAATTTTACTCTTGGCATTACACACTCTGAAAAATGACGTTCACTGGGAATTCGTCATACCCGCATCCTGCCAACGGATCACTACATTATGTACCGTGATTCGTCACGCCACACGTTTTTCCACTGTTCAATCGCGCCTTACTCTTGTACGCCTTAGTGCTGTACGTGTCTCTTCACGTTTCCACTTCACTATCACATCAGATACAGTGGACCTAGGGATGTATAGGAGTGTGGAAATCTCGCGTACACATTTCTGACACAAGTGGCACCCAATCACCTGGCCACGTTCGCAGTACGTGAATTCGCGGAGCGCCCCAATCTGCATTCTCACGATGTCTAATGACTACTGAGGTCTCTGATAATACGCAGCTGGAAGTAAATGGCAGCAATATGCACCTAATAAGAAAAACGTATGTTTTGTGGTGTCCGGATAATTTTGATCACATAGTATATATATATATATATATATATATATATATATATATATATATATATATATGTATGTATGTATGTATGTATATGTATAATGTATAAATATTAATATGATGTAACATAATTAATAGTAAATGTCAGGTGATTTCTGTCTCCGAGATAAACGCATAGACCAACCTGGGTGTAGAAACGCCTCCGACCTATGACCACCCGAAAATTTTCGGAAAAATGCAAAGGCATGCATACTCGAGAAAAATATGTCGGATCGAGTTCGGCCACAAAGAAACTGGAGTATTCCTTCGAGTATTCCTTTAATCGAACGTTGAATAAGGAAAATGAACAAGAATCAAGTACAAGATTTAACAATCAAAAGTACATCGTTCAAATTAGAACACTTAGAATTTGAAAGAAAGATACACATGTGTGATTAATGTATTTTGTCCAAACACAGAATAAACTCTCGGAAGAAAAATTTAAATGAAATGCAATCTCTAACGTATCACACTTATATCTTATAGGCTAATGGTGACTAATCATAAATGAACGGCTTCATGTCCAAGATAAGAGTGTGTGAAAATGGAGAGATATCTTTGACCCAGATTAGGTTTAGAACTACTGTGCATAAGAGTGTCAACGGCAAATATCATGTGTGATGAACGAGAGTATAAGGGATTTTTCACATGACAATAATGATTCCCATAAATTATGTGAATATAATTTGGGCGAAAGTAAGCTACATTAAAAGATCCACTCCTGGTAATACGTAATACCGTGGAAGATAATAATTCCGCGCACAGAAACAATGAAACTCTATGAAACGCAAGCTGTAGCGCGTCTTGCACAATAATACAAAAATACAGTTTGAAACTACTCATTCATACTCTTTCTTACAAAGTAAGATAATTGTGAAATACTCAGAAGTACCATGTACACTATTTGTGCAATGCAGTATATGTGCACGAGACAGCTGTAAAGAATAACAGTTTACAGTCTGATATTGTTAACGGTTGACCATATTGCAAAGATGACACCGACGAAGCAATTTTTTTCGCGTGCGGTCAAACATACATGAAATTTCGGAGATGACAACCACGGCTAAATTAACTCCATCAACAAGTTCTTCAGCTGTTGTGGCTGGTGTTGCATATAAAAGTGCTTCTTACTACTTCCCCCGAAATAAAATAAAGGGACGTGTGATATTGTGAACGATGTGGTAATAACATATATCTTTATTTCCCAATCCAACGGTATGGGAAAATTTCCTTTTAGGTAGTTCTGCATATTCGTGTCAAAATGTGGAGGTACACTGTCGTGCTGGGATCACATCTGCTGTCTTATGTTCAAGGACACAAGTTCTAACAGTGTTGGGAGAACATTACATAAATTAAAAGATACGTACTCTCACACAGACGGGACAGTAAGAAGTAAGGTCCTACCACAAAATTACCCACCACACCGCATCCCACGCTCGCACTAAGCCTCTGCAGCTGATCATTCACTAGAGTTGCATATGGATGTTTACGCCCTACGCAAGGCTACTACTAGTTTCAAGACGGTCTCTGATCATTCCCAGTACATTGTCTTCAATTTTAACTGTTCACGTGGTGCGATTTCCTCCGATTTCACGCAGGGGAAATTGAAGAGACCCATTGTCTCGAATGCGAATATGGAATCGTGAAGAAATACAGATAAATTTGCACTCTCATTTTAGGGCGATGATCACGATATGAATCAATTTTACTAATACCTACGTCTACACTTTATACAACCGTGAATACCTGGACGCAACCCTCTATCGTTGAATGCAACACTTGCTATTATGATATGCAACAATTGCACACGTAACGCCAGAGCATCGGACTATATACTGTATATCACTCACAAGTTGTGTTGATGACTACTGCAACACAACCACGCTAAATGACATCATTCAATCTACAACAAAACTGCAAGACAGCCTTCTGCACACAAGAGATGATAGTTCCGCACTGTGCGACAAAAGCATCATGCCCTTATTGAAAGTACTATGAACCACGTACGTGCTGCTGCATGTACGAAAAAGTGCCACATTTTATTTTCTCCGTATAGATATTCATCCGGCTCGAAAGTACATTAGAACATCGGAAAAATATTCACCCCTTTCTCTGGAAGGTTTCTTCTAGAAAATTTCTCTATCATTCACAAAATCAAAATGTAAGTGTTCTACACTAGGACGCTATTTTGGTATATTCACAATAACAATGTAGTTTGTCGTAGCTCAGGGCTAAAGGACGGTCTGCCAACTCCAAGGAAAGGAGGGAAACACCTCGAAAGTATTCCTGGAAGTTTTACCTAACGGATAAATCAAGTATATTGTTCCAGCGCATTTCTTTGCATCTTTATACATCGTATGCAACATCTCGTGTTTCGTCCATTTTTGTTACTTCCGTGTACAGAAGTATCATATTCTACAGAATGACATATTACGCGGGGGAAATCTTTTAATGCAGCCTACTTTTGCACAATATGTGTTCACGCAATATTTGCGAACTCTGTTATGTGGAAAATCCATTGTATACTCGTTCAATACATATGATCTTTGCACTTTTCAATGTTACATGTTGTTTCTTTACATGCCGCATAACTGTCCAATGCACAATCGTTTTAAATGTAATCTGAATCAAAGGTACTTTTCTCATTTTCACACACTCTTGGACAAGAAGCCGTTCATTTGATATCAGTCACCGTTAGCCTAGAAAGTATAATGTGATACGTTCAAGACTGAGTTTCATTTAAATTTTTCTTCCCAGAGTTTATTCAGTGCTTAGACAAAATAGATTAATCACGTATGTGCATCTTTCTTTCGAATTCTAAAAGTTCTAATTTGAACGATGTACTACTACTTTTGATTATTGAAATCTTGTAGTTGATTTTTGTTCATTTTCCTTATTCAACGTTTGATAAAATACTCGAAGGAATAATCCATTTTCTTTGGAAATCTCTCTTGCACCACCACTGCAGTAGATCCAATTGTCCACAAATGGAATCTACGACTCAAGATAATTGACATTCTCTTTTATCCGACTTCGATCCGACGTTTTGTTCTTCAGTTATGGGTGTTTTTACATTTCCCGACAAATTTTCGGGTGATCAGGGCGCCAAAGGAAGGTTTTTTACAACAAGGTTGGTGTATATTTTTCGTTTTATACGGGTACCATTTTTTGTATTAAAACCACCAAATTTGTTTAGTAACGCAAATAGCTAAACTGTGAAAATTTCGAAAACCTCTTTACTAGAGGAACACTTTCAGTTCTTGTAAAAAAATGTTAAACAAAATAAAGCTAAGGGGAATATATACAAATAAGTCTATATTTTAGAAATACAATAGGCAGTAATTGTTCGAATGCTGTTCTAAAACACACAAGATCAATCAGATTTGTAAATGAAGAGATTAGAAAAACTTGAATTGTTTAAACTGCGCTATATCGATTGCGCTTAACTTCTAAAAGTTTTTTTGGCAATTAATGAGTAGCTGCAAGAAAAAAAATCCTATATTATCTTACCAAATAGACCTTACATATTAATTGATTTACTGGCTTTATACATATGTTTTGGAATATGAATGCCCTCTTTACCTGTTCTTTGCCCAGTGCAACTATATGAATGTATAATACAAATATGGTATACAGAATAATAATAATAATAATAATAATAATAATAATAATAAGAAGAAGAAGAAGAAGAAGAAGTATTTATAATGTGATATTTCGCAGGCCGGCTTTTATAAGGGCGCACTGTACCCTTCACCATACAGAAAAATAAATAAAACCGTTTATCTTTGATGTGGTTTCGCAAGGGCGCTTTATGAAAAGCACACTGTACTTATCACGGGTTCTTTACCAATAACAACTGTAAGAATTAAATATAAGTAAACTTGTACCTTTACTTATAATGTGATGTTTAGGAGGGCGCTCCGTGACCTGTCCCGGTGTCCCTGTGGGCCAGTACGCGGCTGGTTCCAGCTAATGTGTAGATTCGGCAATTGACTACAGATTTCAAAGTTTTGTTTAGATTGTCAATATTTGTAATATTTAGGGAAAAGTATAGGAGCAAAATTGAAGTTTAGATTTTACATTCCAATGCAATATTTAATTCTGATTTGGTTTGAGAGAAGAAAAGAGAAATATTACTTTTTTCATTTGAAAATAACTCTTCTTCTCTTGTACCTGGAATTGTAAATTGGTTTCGAGAAAAAAAGGAGGACACCAACTTATAACGGTACCCAACCACTACGACGAACACCGGATACAATTATGTATCGATAGTATCAGATGCCTATGTCAGTTCGGCAGTATATTGTAAAATTAAGGATTATGTTAGGGGAACATATTAAATCTTTACGTACGAGTAGGCCCTGAGTAACATTAATGTTTAATAAACAAGTTATTGTTATTGTTAATATATTAAATATTATATTAAATATTAACATAAACATATTAATATGTTAACATATTAAATACTGTTATTGTTAAATATTATTGTTAGTTTGTATTTCACGATTAGGACAAATATTCTTGGATGTGACTTTACACCAATTGTGATAAGTGTATTTGCTAGTAAGCTGCACATTTTTATTGACTAGCTCTGTTTAAAATGTCATGTTTGTAAACCTACTAATTTTGTAGGTATGAGCGGACCCTCAACAATATTAGTGGTTAAATGATTAATGAGAACTCAGATGCAGGGCTGTAGCATTGAAATTCCTCCCCATGGTATATTTCTTATCGTCCTTTTCGTTGTATTTTTTCTTAAAATCCTTCCTAAAGGCCGGAATGTTGACAGCCCTGCCGGAGTTGGGAAATTAACCCGGACATGTCATAGCTGTAATGCGTAAAGCATTAAGCTGGGTGGGATATAAGGTTCTAGTGAAGAAGCGATTCATTTGAATCGTCAAGGAATTTAGCAACCTGGCACAGTTCAGCTGTAGGAGATGGTAAGTTTGCGTCCTTTGGTCTTCGGGACCAATTTATTAATCTACATTTTTATGAATGACTTACAACCTGAGTTGTCAACCAATGACGCACAGAATGGAGCTACGTAAGGTCATGTATTAAAATGTTTAAAGTTTCATTAGTTATGTTATGTAATGTTATGTAATGTATATAAATATTTGAACTATTTTGCATATAATGATATATGTTATATACGTAAATTTTACTCAATTTTGGATTTTTCCAATTTCGTAAGTAATTGTAGTGCGGAAAGCTTACTTAAAACAAAAAAGAAGTTTCGTTTTCATAATTTTTCGTAAGTTTATCTATTGTTCATCGACTCGCACAAAGGAGAGAAAACCTAATTTCTGTTTTGTTTTGTCTCAAATATTCATACAGTTGGAAAAATTTCGTTAACTTAATTTAATTTAGTTTATTTAATATATTTTTCATTTACTTGAATACGAGACAAGTACTAGTTAAAACGTTCGCTACATAATACATATGAATAGTAACAACTAACGAGTTATTTTGTAGTTTAAATATTTTTTTATGTTTACTGGTTCAAAAGAAAGAAAATTTTGTTTAAACCAGCACTTGTCAATAAAGTCACCCAATAGTAATACTATGTAACGAAATTTAAATTGAATTTGGGAATTTTGATATTAGAAAAAGAGAGGAAAAACACATAAAATTTATTTGATTCGTTGTTTAATCTAGTAATGGGTAGGTCCCATTGCTCATGGTATGTTAAGGAAATCAGTCATGTATTAATTAGGCACGTGAAAATCGATAATGTTAATCAGGCGAACAAAATGATTGTGCATAAAGTATTTTAAGCTGTATACGGTTAATTTAAATTGAATTAGGGAATTTTGATATTAGAAAAAGAGAGGAAAAAGACATAAAATTTATTTGATTCGTTGTTTAATCTAGTAATAGGTAGATCCCATTGCTCATGGTATGTTAAGGAAATCAAGCATATATTAATTAGGCACGTGAAAATCGATAATGCTAATCAGGCGAACAAAATGATTGTGCATAAAGTATTTTAAGCTGTATACGGTTAATTTCAACCGAATAGCAATTGAGCACTATAAATAAATTAGGGATATTTTTAGATGTCAAATGGCTGTCATAGAACGGCATTTTCGTATAACTTTCTTGCTGTGATGTATACGTATTTAACGTGATACCAAAGGCCATTAGAGTAGGGCCCAAGCGTGAGGGTAGTTACTCCTTCTTGCTTTTCGGATGTCTGGTTTCTGAATGCTAGATGAGTAGGAAGTGTTCGTTGTGCATGTTCAATATTTTTCGAGATGGATCTTATATCCCTCTTGTAATATTTGTTTGTGCTTAATGTCCATAAATGTGTTAGTATAGAGTTTTGCTTTGCGATTGCCAATAAGGTATTTGTTGAAGGTAAGTTTAAATAATGATTGTATCAGCCAAAGATCGTGTGTTCGCCAACGTTGTAAAAGATCCGTGAATTAGTGTTGATGCCTATGTACCTGTTATAGTTGATGATTTGGTAAAAATAGAAGCTTATGTTTGTGAGTACTATTGATAATTTTTTTTAGAAAATAAAAAGCTTTCGATATATTGGTGTAAATAACAGCAAGATAAGAGAGATTACTTTGTGAAGTGGACAAGTGATTACAAATTTATTTCAAATATTTAAATTAATTTTTCATTTCGTCGTTTGAACAATATGATTATTGAAACTTGAGACTTTAAATGGTTTTGTAATCTTTACGTACTTTTGATATTTAGTAACTTGCAATAGTGTTAATAGCAGTATGTGATTAACGCTATAATTATTTTACGATATGCTTACTTCGAAAATCTTCGTGTTTTATTAATGTTTTTCTGTGTATGAATATGAATATTATTAAGCATGATCATTTTGTTTGACATCATATTATGTACTTAAATTTCGTATTTGAATATTACAAAATATTTTGAACAAGAAGGTTTGAGTATTGATTAAGTTTTATTGTAGAAATGTGCATACACACACATTACACTACACCAGATACACATATTAGGAATTTCGACCTTACCATTTACACCGTCGTCAGGCAACACTTCCGAAATCGATATACATATCTTCTACTATTGTCTAGTAATTCAGTACTTTTGTGTTAATGTCTATCTGTACAACTCCATTTGGTTTAATGTGTTTACTATGTTTTCAAGTATGTTATATTATAAATTCAGTGAGAAAGATTGAAAAATCATTGGAAATCAGCATTCATGGTGAAAAAACCATATTCGAAAAAATAAACAATGACAATAATAATAATAATAATAATAATAATAATAATAATAATAATAATAATAATAATAATAATAATAATAATAATAATAATAATAAATAAGTGAGTTAAAAAAGGACTTATAAACTGCAAATATAAATAAATGGCATAATGATGAACGTTTTACTAATGGTGGCTTAAAGGTGGCATTATAAATAAAACTGTTGGCTTTAAGAAAAGGTGGTTTCACAAAAACGAAAGGTGGCTTATCGTCATACAGGTTGAAGAGATTTATAGTTAACAAGTGAAGTGTGATCCACTATATACAGTGAAGTCCCATGGTTAGCATTAAGTAACTTGAATTCATACACAAGGTGTTCCATAATAGAGTGAGTTTTAAATGATGCTTAAATATATATCATTAACCCTTTGATAACCAAGGCTATCTTCACAAATTGGATCGATTTCTTCGGTCACTTGTTCGGGTACTAAAATATTTTGTTCTTCGGTGCCACCCATCTTGTCATTATATTTCGATACAACCATTGGCCTTTCAACATAAAATTATGATCTTCTCTCTTTACTGTATCTTAAAACTTGGTCTACGGTTGACGTCCCGATGGCGTACACAACTCCAAAACATTAGTGTTATCCATCTATTTTCGACTAACAATATTATCGTCACTTCTATAAACTTCATCAGTTTCACCACGTTTCATGTCTTTTTCTCTCTTGATTTTCTTTACAGCGCCATTATTTCTGTTTGGTAATACTGTACCTACACAATAGACACAATTCTGAAGAAGCAGAAGATTCTTTTTCTTTATTTTTCTTTATCATCAGATTCTTCTTCTTCAGTGTCTGGACAAAATACTTCTCCGGAGTTCCCTTTTGATAGTTCTAGATTGCTATATTTTAAGTACTGTAGAGTGTCTGTAGTTGCTGACGTGCATTTGAAGGAAATTGACTTGAAATATTGTATGCTAATTACGAGAGACATGTACCCTGTAATACGCAAACCTCCCAAAATAAAATATACTACATTAAAAATCAATGAATTATATTTCGAATTAACATACGATAAGTTGGTGCACTATTACCTAACAATTAACTTATAGAAAGATGTCCAAAACATTATATCAAACAATAAATTTATTTCCATTGAAATTGAAACGGCAAAAAGAAAATAAATCTAGAAGAAGCAGTCAATCCAGCGATGTGCTCATTACAGACCCAGAGTCTTTCTTTGAGTACAATAAAGACAAAAACAATGCGTGTAGTTATTTGAGAACTCCTCATATGCCTCCGTTGTAAAAACTCAAAGTACTCATTTGGGAACTTACCTTTCTTGGGTCGTACTGACAAAAGTAGTAACTATTAAGAATAACTTATAAATGCGTCATAAATAACATCAATTAGGAGCTATATATATTTTTCCAAGTACTTACAAAATAAAACTTGCTGAGTACATACCTCTTTTTTGGTACAATCTTCTGGGCTCTGAACATTCAGCTATATTGATATCAGACATCACTACTTCCTTATCCTGCCAACCTATGAAAAAATAACTTGGGAAACTATGCAGCAAATGCTTCGAAGCGAGTAACATCGAAAAACATGATGTACCTCTATCTATGAATTAGAATTATGAAAAATCAATATGTACTCACTTGAGAGCACGGGGACCGTAGACGTTAATATGGCCACTATTAGAATTAATTGAATACGATCGCTATTACTATCGAAACCATTATTCAGGTGATAGCAAATACTTGTACTGACAGTTTCGATGTGATTTAATCTCACGTTTCATGGCAAATGAATACATTCCCAGTATTCATAGTTTTCGATATATCTAATTATTAGTAACCATTTTAGATTGCTTTTAGAACTATCAAACAATTATTACCCCCATCAAATTTAGTTTTTTGTCAATTTTTGGATTAATGATATATTTTAGGAAAGCACATTTTCAAGAAAACAAAAATGTTCGAATATCTTGTAAGTTTTCATTACTTCACTTTCATTAAAATGGATATCCTGAGGACAAAATATATTAATAACTTTTAATAACCCATTTCCCGTGAGAAGAAAAGAAGTTTCATACGTTTTCTTAAAATATAATATATGCTTAACTACACATTTGGAGCGAAAACATGTGTTATGGTACATGATTGTAGTGAAACTATTGTGCATTCAAAACAGTGAACAGAAAAGGTTTCTTGTCACTCAAAACATCTTTACCGAGGGACGTGAACTAGAAAATGCAAGAATGTATATAGATGGTTTACATCACTGTAAATAACATGAACTGGACTTAGGTTAGAAATATTGGCGTTAAACAAAAAAATCGTTCCACAATAACTTATTTTCACTACTTTCTTAAATGTGGGCTGAACTAATCCAAAAGTATCAAGTTCTTTTAAAGGAGGGCAGAACACACCATCAAGGGGTAGTTTCTTCTTAGTAATGATGTTCCTATTACACCTATTACACAATTATTTCCCCGAAAGTAGGCGATTGATAATACTAGTAATACTAGCATTTTCTGATGACGTGAAACAATTATAAAAAGCTAGGGATTTTTTTAGTTCAGAAATTATTGGAAGAGCTCCGTATTGCACAACCAATCAGGACAGAAGGCATCGAAATGAACATTATATCAGCATTTTACAATTAAAATGTGAAACACAAAACGATTATTGTAATACTTGAGGAATGTTGGTTTGAAGTACTAGAATAATATAAAAATGTGTAAAGTGAAATCAAATGTCGTTACGTAAGTTGGCACACTACACAATTTTCTTCTAGGCTGATGCAACAAGCCTTCCTTTCACCATGTTAGGACGTTGATTCATTACTTTAAGGAATGAAAGAGGAGAATACTTTGCATAATATAAACCAGTTGATTTTTCTGTTTACATAAGCATAAGAATACAAAAACCAATAACTACAAATTATCTATTCATGATATGCCTACGGTTCTTGAAAATTTTGGCAGATCGTATAAGATCTTTATATAAAAATATAAATATCAAACCATTTCCTTAACAAAGAGTAGTTACGTGACAATTTTGAGCACTCAGGACAGACTGGGTGGTACGCAGAAAATCTACTATGAAAATAAAGTGGCAAACCCTATTTTTAAGAATTCTTGTGTAGTTAAAATGAGGTACGAAAATGAATAATTATATTAATAACATTCGTAAAGGATTTACTACTTGAAAAGCAAGTAAAAAAACTTCATGTAAGAATCCAATTTTTACCGTTATGCAATATCTAAATAGTGATATTTTAAGATTATCCATTGTTTATTAAGGAACTAGGCAACGAAACAAGAAATAAGAAAATGTTGTTACTACTCTAGTATTTATTGACATTACTGTTCAAAATATATATATTTCTAAAAGTGTTGTACTGTTAAAAATATACTCAATATTTGAATTAAGAAGCTTTTTTATGTATTAATGTAGATTCTGCAAGAGATTTGAGAAATGCTATTACAATTCTCAAGAATTTGACTGCTGCTCAAAGATTCGCGCAATGCCGTTCACTCCAAGTTTTGGTTTCGCTATCAACTCAAGAGTTACAAGGTAAGGTATCTTACTTAAATCATAATATAATATTAAGTTATTTTTGAACCATTTCTTCAATTCATTCCAAACAGTCATACGTGTTGTGATTTAAATAATTTGAAATTTAGTGACAGTATGTTGATTTAATTTATTTAATAATTACCATTTCCTACATATACCTTGCAAATGCATAGTGAAAGTATGTTTATTACGTTTTACGTTTTCTTTCAATTTTGTTTCAATAATTTATGACACATTTTACGTTAATAATAGTCATGTGATAACTTATATTTCTTTTCCAAAGAGTCGTGTTTGTTCGTCCCGGCACACACCTTGTCGTGGTGTTGAAATGTGACGATTAATGTAATTAAATAGCAATATCGCACATGCGATCTAATAAAGGGTGCCCAGAAACACAATATAGCTGTGCATACAATATAGCGTTTTATTTTTAAACGGTAATAGTTGACATAAATTTGATTTAAAATATAGCTTAAACTAAACATTTTTCATCTCGTTTTTCAAAGTAACCCATAAATTAGGTCACAATCTAGAGTAGTTACTGATATATCCATCTATGATAAATCACCAAATCTATAACACAGGCTTAAAAGACTTGTCAAAATAACTTCATAGGGCTGGTTACAATTCATTGTAGTTGTTTGATATATAAATTACATATAGTATATTGCATCTTAAGCGCCTTAAGAGAATGAGCGATAATAGCAACCGCATGTAAAGATTCTGTATGTTCTGAAAATATTCTAAAGTCTATATGTAAATAAATATTTACATTCTTGTTCTCGGTATATTCTTTTTTATAAAAGCCCGAATCACATTTGATTTTCTCTTCCAACTATATCTTGAGTAGCGATATTTAAACAATAGAAGACTGTCATAACCATAATATACTAAACAATAGAAAAAGACATGGAACAAGAACTTGCACACAATTTAAGTCCCTTACCTGTAATGATATTTGATTTGTGTCAAGATCGTATTTTAATTTATATTTTTATACAACTATTTATAAAGCTGAGGAAACAAAGTTCTTGTTACGCTGTCAACATAACTTAGACGGCGATGGGTCAAAGGGATATAGTAACTGTCTGAGATTCTTTAGAGAGTTAATGTATCAAATGAATAAGGCAGAGGAAAATGAGAAGAATGAAAATAATTTAAATTAAAAATAATAATTTTCATGTAAACCTTTAAATTATAATCCCTTATATTGGTTGTATTAGTAATAATAAAAGTTTATTTTGTTATTCTTAATAAGAAATTAGTTATGAAAGGAAAAAATATCAGGATGTGGCAACTTTTTCAAAGCCTTTGGCAACCTTGCGGTTCTAGAGGGGCGAAACTTCTTGTTTCCTCGTTGAAAAATCCTTAGGAGAACCGCATCAACAGGGGCTAATAGGAAAAATGTATGGATGAACCTTCAAGAAGATGTGTATATTAACGTGGACAAATTGTTGTTTTCTTTTAGTGAAAAGTGTTCGTTGTTTCCTCTTCCGTCTCTTATTTCGGTTACCAAAACCTTTGTTTATAATTTTTGTGCTGCGTATTTTGGAGTAACTTTCTCATACTCGAAATCTCTCTTGATACAGAGAAGCTACCAAGGCCAAGCTGACGAGGCCAAAAAGCAGAGAAAAATTCAATAGAAAACTTTTATAGATATTTTTCCTAGGAACTTTCCACATTTACTTTTTTGAGGTTGCGATAGTTCGATTTGAGATTGTTTATTCTATCTTTAAGCTAGGCCTGTTTGAGCTACTTTTGCAGGAATTATATTTCGTCGTATTTGGATTATTTCTAATTAATATGTTCTATTTGTGTATCTCTGTCGTTCACAATCTTATAGAATCAGTTTCGTTTTTAACGTTCTAATGTTTTTCCCCGGCTATATACATATATAAGGTTGCCAATTTATCGATACGCCTATTGGAGCTTTTGAATTAGCCGTATTGTTATTTAACATACAGTAAATTCTGAAAATCTTTGAATTAATAATCGAGTAATTTCACTAGTTTTGCATTCTTTCAAAGATAATTATTAAATTTTAGCCTTGTTAGCTTAATTTTTGGAACTCCGTTAATTGTAATAGAGCTCGTTCCTAAGGAAATTCAGATTTATTATTGTGTTATAAAATATAAGTGTTACTGCAATAATTTGATTCTCCCGTATTGAATAGTATTCCTACTCTGAATAAATGAATATTTGACTCTTTTCTTGGCGGTGGTGATTGTAAGAATACAGAACCACCCCATTATTTTCATTTTCGTCTGTCTTCATAATCACATTTTTCTTCCGAGTTTCACCTTCTAAAATAATTCGGGCAGATTTCGTCCCCGCCCGGATTAGGGATATAAATTGTTAGCCTGGCCTAATCTAGTTCTAAAGGAATGTGCGGATTGTAGTTAAAAGGAGAAGGCCAGACCAAACTTAGAGAGATATCTGAAGTTTCTGTTATGGTTATGCCCCTAAAAGTTAGGCAAAATTGTGAACAATGACAAACTAAAACTGAATCGAGTAGTGATCCATGAGGTTGTTGTTTAATTTAGAAAGAAGTTTTAAGTTCATTTCATATCATTTATTGAGCATAGAGTTTTGAGTTCTTAGATTGGACGTGTTTAATTGTCTGAAAGATTGTATAGGATAAAAGAAAGGGAATCTGGCCAAAGAAAATGTCATACCTTGAGTACTGTTGGATACATGTTGTCATGAGTCTTCCTCTGCAGTTCCGTTTCGGATGTTATAAAATATGCTTGGAAATATCAAACTTGGTAATCGAAACGTTTGATAGCAAGAGTCGTTCAAGAAATTTCCGAACACTTTTTAGACTTAAGTGAATTATTTGGCGGTCTACTTCTGGGAATATGCAGTCAACTCTTTCAAATTCAAATACAGGTAATCTTTTGCAGCCATTAAGCAGTTCACGGATTGTCCCGCTAAAGGTTTTAGGACCTGTTGATTCCCCATTAACGTGTTGAAATAAGTGGCGGAGAGGCAACTCATTAAAATGGAGAAGACATATAGCCCACTGCAATGGTCTACACCATTCCTCCATCCTGTATTGGTAAAAATACCATCGCAGCCAACATCTAATTCGTCCAAAGAAATGTCAACTTCAGTCAAGTAGGAAATTATGCTGGATTCGATATCAAAAGAAGATACCAATGATTGAGAAACGTAGCCAATGTATGTCGACCAAGGTTCTTGAATGGTAGTGTAGTACTCCTCTTTTTGAAGTCTACGAAATAACTTACAATAACTTTAATTACCAAGGAATCATCTTTGCGTCCATCAAAGTATGGACCATGAAGCAAAGTATCAGGTTTACACTGCAAAGATATCCTTTTCTCTCTCCGTATTTTATTTTTGTCGACCGCGTGAGAATAGTCCGTGTCTGTCACCATTCCAATATTTTGTAGAACGCTGGAATCAATTGCAGCAGTAGCACGGTCAGAAACGCCAAAGATATCACTATTTAGTGCCGTTTGCTTCAGTTGTATTCTTATTTGGCACCCTGATGGAGTTTTGGTAGGGATATGTGGAACGAAATCATCATTTTCACCTTCACAGAACTCGGAAGAGCCCGAACCGTCTTGTTGAAGTCTTGAACTGAAATGATCTGTAGGGTCGTTTTGAAAAATGGTTGATGAACTCGCAGCGTATCAGTTAAAAACACGTTTATGTTTGTAGTTCATTCTTCACAGTCTTGAAGTTAGCCTTTCCGTTGTTTGAAAATCTATTGATCCAATTTTGCCCAAACCAAAAATGCTTTGAAAATAGATGAATCGTAACTCAAGGCCAGGTATCTTCTTAGACTTCTCACACTTGCACTTGACAGAAAATAAAAATCCATACAAATCTTCTGTCTTATGACACGTACACTTCAAAATTATAGGACATTTGCATACTGCCACATCAAATCAAGACAATGATCTTTGCTTGAAGTCTGCAATCTTCTTTGCAAATGTTGGCTTGTTCAAATCACGACCGTACGATTTTCTCAGTTTATAGTAACTGTCATTATACACAACGATAAGCTGCACGATTCTGTACTCAGTAATGGTAGGAATGGACGCTCTCTCATAAATGTTTCTTTTTTATTTTTCATGCTACTATCCAAGCAACTTTTCAAAAGCTCAGTTTTGCATTGTTTGTTTGTGGGTACAATTGTAGTCTTTCTTGAAAATAGCACCGATGTACATCTTCATATGTAGGCAATTTAGTTAGTTGCAAATCTCTGGGATGACCAAAAAGAAGACACTTAAATTTTTGCCTCGTTATCATCTTCGAAGCTGCCATTGTAGCGCTACGAAAGATCACCGCACTGAATGCAATACAAATACTGAGTACTATAATAGAAGATAATAAGCAACAACTAATACAAATGTAACAACACATCTAACCCTGAAGAGGGCTTCTGCACAACGCCACACTTGTTCACTAAGTGAGGAAATGACGAGGATATGGCGGGCGCGGAATGCGTGTCAAAACGTGCAGCGTTCAGCATTCAGCAACAATGCTCGAACACTCTCAAAGTCAAGCTATCTTGCAGAGGCAGAGGGGAAGTGGGATTAAAACCAGTAAATTGTCGGACTGTGGTGAAATATTTCCCTGTCAATCTGCTTGTTTTTAAACCAATCATTTAACTCATATGTGCAAAATTACCCCAGACATAAAGTATGAAAAGTCTTTTTTGTAAAAAAGGATAAGGTTTCAGTAAAGTTGTGTAATTGGAAAACAAAACAAAACAACTCACTAACAATTTTTATACTTTACTGCAATTTATATTAACGAAAATAAATCATAGAATCGATTAAATATTATTTATTTGTAAGGCAAAAAAATTAAAGATCACAAGATTTTCGTTAATTTTGGTAAACTTTAACTGCGATGCGTGATCGAAAAATGTCAACCGATTTTAATTTTCTTCTTAATTTTTCTAATCAGTACCAAAGGCAACTTTTAGACGCTATAGCGACTTAAAAAAATTAAAAGCTTTTTTCTGCGCACTTGAATATATATGTATATATATATTACTTCAATTTTACCCTGATGTTTTAAATAACTGATTCGTGTAATATTCTTCATAGTGGACTTTTTTGTCAAAGAGTTGTAAACGAGACATCGAGAGAAATATTTTTCTGTTGCTTAGGAAGCAAAAATAAATTAGATAACATAGAACATGGAATGATAATCTACTCACTCAAACTACATGACTTATTTTATCCTACTACGAAGTTTCTTTTAATATTTGTGTAAAGTGATTTTCTGCTCTGTACTAGCTCTGTAGTTTACAATCAATGCAATTTAGTTTAAAGCAAATTTATAGAAAGTTGGAGCTCTTGCAAACTGCACATGCAATTTTAGCACAAGCCATAATTTGTCTTACACTGTTATTACCTAACTAAATTTAAATGAACCCGTGTTATAATTATGATTTGGTAGTGGAAATAATTTAATAGTTGTAACACTAGAAACACAATACCGTGTTTTTTTGTTGAAATTATGTATGAAGAACAATATAGTTGCAGAAAATAGTGAAGAATATCATAGAAACCATCGATATTTTGTGTGTAGTTACGATTTCCTTTTAGGGATAAGCAGTGATTTTCCCTAATTGTGTGCACAAAAATATAATTTCTGCCGCAAATCTTGAGAGATAATTGATCATCAAATAGATCTATTGGACACGAGAGAAAGTTTCAACATGTGTCACATTTAAGTGCATCCGCATCTTACTAGAACAATTTTACATAAGTAGATTTTTCGAATAGGATATATGACTAAAGAAGGACTTGATATGATGTGATTATTTGGTATGAGAACATTTAAAGACGCAGGAACAAGCAAAACTGAAAGACCTGTAGATCAAAATATATTATGATACTCCAAATACGCTGGATTACCTCAATCAGTATACATTTATGTATTAGAAAGATCCAGAATTGCCTTTGCGTGCCTCAATTAAATATAAGATTATATATTGCATTTTGATTTTCTAAAGATGTAGCTGGTGATTAAAAACAAATGTTTGCCACGTACAATAAATCTATTGGAAAGTTTATAAAGAAGATGAATGTGACTGACAGAATCAAAGGCCTTCGAGAAATCAAAGTAGATAAAAATCTAATTGATTATTGTTATTCACACATTTGACTGCACAGGAAAAAAAAAGAGTACTTAGGTTTGTGAGACTTGAGCTTCTCGGTAGAAAGCCGTGCTGATGTAAGCTGAGGTGAATTTAAGTACCCTGTTTTTGATTATTTTTTCGCAGATAATTCACACTACAGAAAGAAGTGGCATTGGCATATAGGGGGATACATGGTCTTTAAGTGCAGTTTTATATATTGGGGTCAGGTAAGCTAGATTCCAACTGGTGGGATAACAATCTTTCTTGAAGCATCTATTGAATAAGATAGATAGAGGAACCGCAATAACTGAAGCAGTTTTGTTGAGAAAGAGTGCACGAATGTTATCAGGTCCAAGTGATCTAGGTGGAGATAACGATTGCAAGAGAGCCAGAACTTCACCTGGGTTGATAGAGAGGTTGGATAAGATTTTCGAACAGATAGGCAGAGAGGGGGAAGAGGGGTTGTAGAGGGAAGGGAAGTAAATGTTTTGCAGAAGTAGTTATTCAAGAGGTCGGGTCGTTGATTATCACATGCTTCAGTATTTTCATCTTGAACTGTTGCCGGTATGCCCAAAGATTCTGATCTAGATTTAATTACAGACCAAAAAAGTTAAGGGTTGCTAACAGTAAAATCACAAATTGAGTCCATGCATTCAAAATACATATGCCACCTTCTTGGCAAGTCTTCTAATTTTAGCAAAGTTTTTGTATGCGTAGTCATTCGGATGTGATTTCCATAGAGTCCAGGCTAACTTTTTGTTTTCGAGAAGTTTACGAATTTCATTGTCGTACCAGACCGGAAACCTGTTCGTTTTTGATTCTTTCGCCGGCACAAAGTCCTTTATGGCTGAGTGGACAAAAGATGTAAATAAGTACACAGCGTCGTCAACAGTTCCTATCTCTAACACACACCAAGGGAAATATGTAATAGGCCGGCAGATGTCACCCCAGGAGGCTTTCTTCCAGAGAAGTTGTGAACTACGTTTGAGGGGCTGGTTTGTACGGTGGAGGGAAGAAAATCGAAACACACATCCAATTAATCGTTATCCCAAGGAAAAAGATTTTTTCATGGTACAACACAAGAGGTTCTATGCTAGAGAGAATATAGTCACGGTTGCTACTTTTGCGGTTATTACGAATATTATGTTGACCTAGACCAAGGCCATTTATATAATAGTCCATGAAATATAAAATTAGTAAGGGATAAAATTATGCAAATCAAAATTGTATTCTTAATACTTTGTAAAATATAGATCAAATGTGCGTTGGAAAATAATTCTCACTGTACCTGTTTTGGTATGTGAGAGCTTACTGATTATTTTGTGCAATCATTTTCACACGTCAGGCTAGATTGTGATGGCGATACGTTTTAAATAAATACATTATTTAATCTCATTCTGCTTAAAATAATAGTACTCCCAAAGTACAGTACACGCACTACCAATATTCATACAAAACTAAAACAGACAGGATAGAGAAGCACTGACATTAAAAGACTACAACGAAAAGTCACAAGCAATCTTTGGTTTCCAACTTGAAAACTTGATAACTCGTGAAAGAAAGAAAAAAATCGATCTAATTTTCAACATAGATGAGGTTCGGACCTGAGATGATTTTTATGATTTCACTTTCATGGGAGAGAATGGGAGAAGGAAACAAATGAAATAAAACTTAATGACTCTTGAACCAAACAAATCTCAATCAAATTTTCAACCTATGTAAAGTTCGAACCAGTTATAGTTTCTGTCAAATCACTTTGACGTTTTAACTTAAGAGATGGCTAGGGCAAGCGACATTTAAAAAAGAACAAAAATGATCGGTATTAGTGCTGAATCTAAAATTTTTGAAAGACGCTGAGATTAACAATGACTTATCTGATGTTGTTTAAATCCAAATTGAGTTCGCAACTTGGAGCAGAGGCAGACTAAAAATTATCGGAATAACCAATATCACTGTCGAATTCATAGTTTTTCGCCTCGCTGAGATGAACAATGACACTGCAGATATTGTGCCCCACAACATAGAGTAGGAGGTGATATATAAAACTCATCGAAAATGACATATATCAAAGAGCGCTTTTGTAATGGTAAACAGTGGCTGAGTAGCGGAACATTTACTATTCTTTCTCAATTTAATCCAACGAAGCGGGTAATTGGTAATAATAATAATAATATACAACTATACTGTGAGTGTGGACATTTATTATTATTATTATTATTATTATTATTATTATTATTATTCACGTACTTTAGAACTTGCACGGCGAAATTACTGCAAATATGTTTTGTTTCAGTAATTCTTCCTGGATTGTATGTTTTTCCTTTAAGTGGGCATTAATGTCTCTCTAGGCCGTCGAATAAATTAATTTCGTTGTGCACCATTTGGGTTCGTTCCAAAGATCAGGGCAAAAGTAAATAATATTTGATTTGAAATTTCAGGTGGTCTCATAGTGCAGGGGTAATGCCGTTATGAATAATAGAGCTATCTAACATAGATTCAAATCCTGTTCACGCCGAAGTTAAGCTTTTACAAAGAGATTGTGAAAAATCAATTTATCATACTGGACAACCAATACATAAGCATGTGGAAGCAAACACCTATGTCATGATATAAACCATTTACGAATGTTAGTTGGGATAGGACAAGGGAATTACCAATTCGTTCAAAAGGCATCGTTCATATTCAGTATACACTTTTCGTATTATCGTTCTCAGAAAGAAGCACTACACCATTTGTTAAACAAAGTTTTGCTACAGCAATGGGTTGTTTAGTGGTAGCGTGCTAGTCTTCCAACTGTAAAATCTTGGTTCGATTCCCCATCAGGTAGTATGATTTTGTAGCAAAAAATAATGGCTGCAAACAGAGATTCATCTTGTGATGAAGAACTTACAAAGTATCACTGATGATAATTCGAGTAAACAGTGTGTGCGTTTTACATCATACGCTGGAATGATAAGTATGTTTCATATTTATATTTGTACCCCTCTCACTTTCTTGATCCGTTTCGGCTCTAAGCGTGTTCGATCTGTGCAAGTTACGTTATATCCGGAAGAGATGTGTGTCCGGTGTTCTTGACAGATACATCTTCCGAAAAGACTAGAAAATGGTAACCTCTTTGGGTCTTTGAAAACAAAATTTTATTTATACTAGTTCGGCACAAAATTTGTTTTCATTCTACAATTCAATGTGTTTTATTCACGTTAAAATTTGAAACATGCAACATCAATGAGGAACATAAACTTTTCCTTTCGAACATCTGTAACTTTTCATTACGATACAGTTTGGGCATTTAATATAGGGTATTTCTGATAAAAAATTAGCAGTACAATAACACTCTTCAATATTCTATTTCTTTCTATTTTCTTTTCGTTTCGTCTTTTTTGTTCAGTTTGCATCAGTAGTCTGAAATGGAGGATATGACCAATGCTATCTACTTGGTATATGATAATGTGTTTTGTATCAGTACGTAAAATGAACACTACTGAATTTGCAATTGAATCAAGCGGAAGTAAATCATGTGTGTTAAATTTTGTCATTATGCTAGATGTGTCTCGGAGATATACAGTTCTAGTAGAAATTGAGTATGGTATCCATTATGAAAGTGACATAACGAATGTTTAAAGCATCCTCTACATATTCGGATAATTCTGAAAATATATGTAAAACAAACGTTATTTCAATAATACTGTTGCATTTCTAGAAACAGAACTTTATAATGTTCTGTTCTTTTCTTACTACGTTTGAATTCCACAGTTTAATATGTTCTACTTCTATTTTTTTCTTATTCTTCTCCCTTCTCTTTCTTATCTCTCTCTCTCTCTCTCTGCCGCATTTCTGAATCTCTGTGTAATAGAAATTCATTGTTATCAATTTTTCATTGTGTTTGTTTCAGTTTCCTCTAAACCAACCTATGAATCTTCTTTCGTCTCACTTTTGTTATTTCATTTTTCGAAGCTAATACATGTGTAGTTTGAAATTCGAATTGTGCTCATGTTGTAAGGAACTATTAGTAGGGAAAGAAGAAAAGAGCAGACAGTAGGGTTCTTATTACCTGACCCGATTATGAAATAAAAAGGTGTTTATTGTGTGGCCTAACTGCACGGCGTTAGCTGTCACAACTTTTTCATCCTGATTGTACCATATGCGGAATCAGGTTTGTTTTTGGTAATCTGACAGACTACTTATTATTTGCATTTCCAATAAATGTATTGTTTCATATTAGGCAAATACACAGATTTCACTAAAATGTCATACGTCTTTGAAAAACCTCCGTGACTTCAACCAATGGCAAAAGTATGTGCAGCAATAAAACCATGTAACGCAATGAAAAAGGTACAGCAAATAAAATTTAATGCAACTTTATATTTTCTGTTTTCTGTTCAAAATTCCTTCCTTAACCGTAAAATAAGACGCTTGCCTTTAAATTTCCGGGGTTTCCTTTTCCTCTGTTTCTAATCAATAAAAAATATTCTTATAAAGCTATCATTCATTTTTGGCTTCTAAGAGAAGATCTGTCACTTAACATGTTATTACTCTCATTTACAGTGGAAGTAAATACTTGGGGATCTTCCTCATTCTGTTGCTCGTCAGAAATATCCCTGAGGGCGCGAGAAAAACGTGAAAGATCATCGACCGCGAAAGATCATTGAACAATACAGATATATGTATTACAATAAAGTTATATTGTTCAATGAAACTAAGCCACCTCGTAAATTGGCCAATATTTTTAGTCTGTTTCAAAAGTAATATGATCTTAAGTAAACTTTTTAGTAAATAATAATTTTTTATTAAAAGTGACTTCCTAATAGAAAATAGCGAAAAGATCAAAAGGCATATATAATGCTCAAAAGTTATTGTTTATTAGGGTGTCTATGTTTCTCACTTTTATATAAGCTAGGGCTACAATAAGCAATGGGAGTTAACTCTTGGTCATCTGGAGAAAGTATAGGTTGTTTTAGCACAGGAGCCTAACTTCCAGTTGAGGCATCACTGACCAGATATGCACGGTGTTTCGGATTGTAGTGCATTAAATATGGCGACTTTATAATAGTGTTTTTGACCTTCTCAAAAGCATCTTGTTGTTTTTGGGTTCACTTCAACGGTACATCCTTTCTAAAAAGTGCGTTAGAAGGCTCCGTTATTTCAGAAAAAATGTAAATAACGTCTTACAAAACTAGCTAATAATAGATAACCTTTTACGTGTTTTTCGTTTTCGGACGTTCATAATTACTAATGGAATAATAGTTAGTCTCTCGGAAATTCTCAGCCCATCGTACAAAATATCGTGCCCCAAAATCGTTAATAAAAAATATGCCAATTTTTGTTTTTTTCTGATGCAAGTTTGAAAGCACGTTACCTAAGTAGTTTAAAGAAATTTTTACTGAGATCGTTAACGGTATTAAAAGTGTTACTACCCGAAAACATCATCGAGGTACCCAAAACCTTGTTCAGATTCTAGTCCTTCTAGCATTATCTTTACTAATGTTTTTAAACCAGAGGAACTTGTGACAAGACCCTTTGGGAAAACTCGCAAACAAACGAACCAATTCCTGGTATTGAAAAAGCAGTGATATGTTGACATTCCACAGTAATGCTCACTTCAAAGAAACCGTTTAGTAAGTCAGTACTGCGCAGGTAGCAAGACCTACTAAGACACGAGATAATGTCCTGTATCGACGGTACTGGATAGCTGGCAGGTGCTATACGGTGATTTAAAACCCTTGCATTCAAAAATATAAATGATCCGGGCTTCTTTTTTTAGGAGAAGAATGGAGGAATTGTAATTTAAACCCAACTCCTAAACACTCCTTGTTTATAGAAGGTTTCAAACTGTTTTCTAACTCCTTCTCTTAAGTGGAAGGAAATTGGAAAGTGGTTCTTACGGACAGGGCCGTTATCTAGCATACTGATTTCATATGTGTAACCTTTAAGCACCTCAAAATCATCCTCTGACCACGAAAAAGCAATCCTTATACTCCTCCATAACAGAATAAAACTCTTGTTTCTGACTGCCAGAAAGTTGAGGGTTAATGTCCACAGTTTTATCGTACACACCATCAGGAATATTACTGTTTCCTTGTTTACTGGCCACACAATCATTTTGAACACTATCTGTATCATTTGGGTAATGAGACCCTGCATAATGTCAATAGAAGCACCTAAGTGAAGATCTTTGTCTAAACACAAATTTTGTTAGTAGGGTTGACTACTCGTATAACAAAATTCACAGAATCCACTCTAGATTCATTCGCAAAAATTTCAGCCTTGGAACAGATTTTTTCATTAGATTGCAAAAGATTCTTAATGCTCATTAAATCATTAATTTTCCAAACAGGCACTCAAACACAAGATTTTGTTTTAAAGTGGCCAGTAAAGGTTTTGCCTTTGTGAAATACGCTTGCAGTAAGTTCGTTTTTTTTTTCGGAAACTACCTATAGCATGACTCTCAGGTAGCGCGTATTCAGTGGATTTTCCAAACCTAATTATGTGAATCAGATGAATGTCTTGCTTAAAAGTAACATGTTGACGATACAAGCAGTCAATCCCCACGAAAACAGAAGAAAACATTCGAAAAATTTGTCTAATACTCCAAAAATATAAGTAAAAGAATAGCCGTCAATTTTAAACTTTAAGAAACCTAAAATGTTAGTTAAAAGGTCTTTACCCTAAATGCCACGGATGATGGTAAGTATTTTTTGTAACTTTGATTTTAGGAGGAAGAAACTCCCTAGTAGAGATAGAAATTTGACTGCCAGAGTCCAATAGTGCCTCATACTCTTTCTCTACAATATTAATATTGATATAAGGCAACATTCTATTCTTTTCGTTGCGGTTTTTATTTTTGTTCGTGAGAACAACAGAATTACTCGTAGGAGAGCTTATTCTGTTTTACTTATTATTATTCGTGTCTTTCTTACATTCATATGTATGAAAGGAAGAATAAGAGTTACATATTCTGTTGATCAAGCGGGATTGATTCTACAGAATGTTGATTACTGCATTCTTTCAGAGCGGATATCATGAGATTCCAAAAGTGCAAGCTTTTCTTTTCTTTGATGTTGTTCATCGAGAGGAAATAAAACAGCTGAGTTATCAACAATGAGGTGTCAGCTATCTTTGCGATAAATTTCAGCGTGCTATACTGCAAGATTTGTTCTTTAGATTTAGCTTTAACAAGCGTCTTACAATTCACAATTAACTCAGCTGACTGTTCTTTTAAAAAATTTACACAACATATCAACTGAAGTAAACGATTTATTACATGTCAGTTTAAAGTACTGGGTCAACAACCCTTCAACCAAAAAATTGATCTCCTTCTGTAAAAGCATGGCGTTATCAAAATGAATTGCATGATCTAGCTCGTCATAAATATATGTCATGATGGGTTTCCCTCCTTTCTGATACCTTGACCTAATGGTGTGTTCCGTGACCAACGACAAAGCCTCCAAATAATGTAATCATGCATCTCTTAATATTTATGTACTACAATTTCATAAATTGGTCTATCCTAGTTACTATTAAAGACACGCCATGGCCCCATCCCGTAATAATAAAGAAGCAAATAACGTTTCTTGACTGCGTTAAACTTATAAATGAAGTAATATGATTCAAAATATTGAAAAAAGAATGATATCTTACAACACTTGCCATGAAATAGGTGGGAAGTACAATAGAATCTAAAGAAGTGAGTCTAGCATGTGACATAACATCTGAATGCACCATTTTCTCAAAATATTCCTAAAAATAATGCGTCGAAAAATACACCTAAAAACAAGTTTACACGGCAAATTGACATGGTGGAGGGACGGTAATAAAATAAATACAATTCCAACTAATTCTAATGGTGGGCGAAAAACAAATTAATGCAAAAATGTTTCCTAATCTTGTTCAGCTTCATTAGAAAAATCGAGAGTTATGAATAAGTTGTAAGCCCCATAGCATTCCACCATGTGAAGGCGTCCATTGCAGTTCAAAAGCCCAGATAACGCGCAAATGAACCTTGCATTTGGGAATGTCAGAACTGACAAGTTGCGCCAAGGATTTTGTAAACACTAAATTTCTAGAGCACAGAATACAGGATCTACCTGGCTTGGATTTGAATAAAATTGAACATATATAAAAGAGTCAGATTGTGATGTCAGAGGAGGTTAAAGTGTGTGAGAAGGGAATAGTGATTGGGATCGGTTAATCTACTAGTACTTACTTGTAGAACTCGGCGTTCCTTCTTAGATAAATCCTTTCGATGGGTCGGTGTTCGTTCATTAATCTTTTTGGTCTACTGAGCTTCAAATTAGCCGATAGTTAGGACTCAGCGAAATCCAAACAGAAAAAACGAATATCACAACGACAATTAATCCAATTAAAATCGAAATTGCTTTGTAGTGAACAACTCGTTGCAGTCAAGAGCTTTATCAACATTAGCTGAGACAAATGCTCTCTAAGCTAGAGCGAGGTATGACTTTTGGTAAGTTCGAAATTCTTCATGATCTCACATCTTGACTCGTCTTAAATCCAATTCGGTAGTATCAACTACCTGTTCCAAAACTCTCCCAATGGTTTTGTTCAACGTCCCTTCTGGGTTAATATCCTAGATCATTGACTGTTTCTCTGTCTGTTTGAGAAGTTCATACTATATATATTAACCAAAGCTAAGGTGAGAATAGTAGTGCGAACAGGGAAACAATGTGCTGTTTTAATAATTGAAAAATTAGATGTGTAAGAAAGAAATGACCGACAGCAAGAAAAAATTCTTATAGAAAAGGAAACAAACATAGAAAACAAATACTAAAATATGATTTAAAATTAAACAGACGATGATGCTTTTCACTGAGTCGAATTTAAAACGAAATGTCCAAAATTTCAAAATGAAATACCTCATAGTGTATCCATATATCTTTACAATAATGAAACAGAATAATATTCACCTCAATGCCCTATGTAGAAAATGTATTAACTATCTCTAAGAGATGATTTGTGAAATGAAAATATATAAAAGAAAGATTTGTATCGGCTTTCGAGAAAAGTGCCCAGAATTAGACGTAAGGGTACTATAAGCACGAAAAAATTGTAAACTTCATGATGTAAAATTCCATTTTAATGGTAAATTACCCTTTGTAATGCAATCATTATTCAGTGTAATGTATCATAAATTCCGTATGTGTTAAGAAGGTAGCTTAATATATAACTCGTCCAGAAGACAGTATTTACTTCAATATATGATAAGCTATTTTTTCCTACTCGGAACCCAGAATAAATTAACCATCAACACTGCAAACCGGAACCTGCATTCCCTTAAAAAAACAGTTGTATGACTATTTAAAAATCCATCCAGTATCCCGTCTATTATTATTATTAGTAGTAGTAGTGGTAGTACTAGATACATTAATAATAATAGATTACTAATAATAGTAATAGTAGTAGTACTAGTATATTGCAGTATTTGTAATTGTGTTACTAGTGGTAGTGGGAATAGTAGAATAAACTGAATCGTGCATTTTATAGTAATTTATGAACAATATTTCATTTTTACTTTAGGATATATGTTTAAAATCGGATAAAGTATAATCGGTTTAAAAAGACTCCTTTACGAAAGTATTAAAATGTTTGAGGTATGACTTTCTGTCTAATTCTAAGCTAAGGAATAACCAAACCTAAACTTCATCGCGACGGAAAACGAGCAACTCCTTCTAGAAAGCTAACGTATGTGGGGACTGATTGACTTCCCGACTAATACGTGTGGGTAGCTATGCTAACTACCGAATTAAATGGCAGTTAGAGCACAGAAATGCAAAAGCAACAACACACAATTTTCGTTAATGCTGTTCAAGAAATACGTAATTTCCTTTATTTACGGAAGAAATACACCGTACATAACCAAATCCAATGACTGAAGTAGACTGCAATCTTTTAACGACGCTAGTCACGGATCCCGTGGCAGGATATTGGACACAACACTGAGGTAATTACACTGACCTGGAGACGAGGGATAATAATATCTGTAGGTACAAGTGTGCGTTATGATACTAGGTATCTCAGTCTCCACCCAACAGCACACACGAACATCTTCCTTATTGCTGAACCTACATTATCTTATCAATAAGGCTCTGGATACTTCCCCTGTGGATACATGCGGATCTCTTTCCTACGGGTTTGAGTACCACGTAGTATTATCTCAAGGAGTCACGGGGACGACATGGTTGTTAATTTCTGAGGATATATTCTGTATCTGTTGCTTTACCTCCGACAGTGAGACTGATATATAGCACTACCTACCTCGGAGGCTGTTAGACTAAGAGATAACACACTTTTATTTATCCCGACTTTACCATAAGCTTTGTTATGTGTTTAAGATTACCCAAAACCTACAGCCTTCAGAAAGGCTTCTCTTAACGTTGGAGAGTGCTGGGTGTCGGAGTAATGATGTCATCAAAATGGCTCACGACGGAATTCGTAACACAAGTCTTAACTGAGAATAACTATCCAGTCAATCAAGGCAGAGAATTCGTTCGAGAATCAAATTGAAGTAGTAAACGTGTCTAAAATTTCATGTCATTGACGTTTATATACATTTTTATCTTTTTGTTTTATGTTATATACATATATCTTTAAATATGGCGCATGATTCGTTCAAAATTTCGTTTCATTTGAGTTATTATAAATATGTACTGTCAAATGACTCTAAAACCATTGTTGATATGAAAAAACGACTTGGAAACAAACATAATAGAGCAAAAATTGAGCTTTCCAACCATAACCATTTCATTACTATATCTTAAAAAATGAATGAGTAATTCGATTTTATGCATCACATGGTGTTGTATTCTTGTCCTATAATATTATGCAAAGCGAAAGGCGTATAACACTTCTATTTATCCCAAATTTACTTCGTTAAATGCTTAGGATTTCCCATAGTCTATAGTCTTGGGACAGGTTTCTCTCAAGGTTGTGAGTGGTAGGGATCCGAGTAATGACGTCATCAATATCGCTGCCGCGCCAAAATACAATACTTTACACATACAAATATAATACTACAGCGTAGAGAATTGTTCTTTTTTCCTAAATGCTCGTAATAAAGTACCTTTTGTTTTGTGTAATAGTAATATATTTTGTAACTCCAATAGTCTTCCTTATATTTAGCTTGAAAGTTACTTTTTATAATTTTTCGTAACAAAGTTAATGTTTTAACCCAACAACTTTTAAAACGTTAGGGAAATAAAATTTATGAAAACAGAAACTTTCCTAACATTGTGAAAAATTAAATATGACTTTTCGAAGGACTAAGCGATAGTAATTGCAGTTATAGCCTTTTTCGCAGAGCCAAGAACTTCTTAACAGACCCGTATCCACTGAGAGTCTAGGTGGGACCGTGACCAACTAAATGTTTGCTGCCCTCCCTAAAATTTTCTCAGTAGGCTAGCAAATGAACGATAATATCGTCATGAAATATAGGTTAGACCAGGCCCTCCCTAACTTCTACCGGGCCCTCCTACATTTTTGGGCTGGCTACCGACCTGCTTCTTAATCAATACACTGTTATATGGATGCGTTAAAATGTAGGTTGGATAATATCAACACACAACAAACTTTATGGAATAAATAAAATGTGTTCTCTCCCTTGGTCTGTGAGTGAATGTTGACGTTTTTAATTTACTAATACGGATTTGTAATGTAATATAATAATAAACAAAGACTAAGTAACACAGAAATGAAATATGTTTATGTGAAGTTTGTTAATTATTTCGCAGTAACTAGGCATTTGAATGTATCTTTTTTAAATTTTGTAACGTAATATTATTCTACTGAGTAAGTAAACTTAAAATTTATTGCTATATATTACAGTAGGTGTCAGAAACAGTATAAAATTCGATCTTGCGTTCCACTTAAAGCATTGGTTTTATACCGATCTTAATATATCTTACTGGATAGAAACATACCAAATTTTGGAAGTAAACTAAGTCAAAATCTTCTTAGCGCGTACTTCAAAGGCACAAAAACATTCGAAAATCTTAAGACTTTATATGTTATTGATCCAAGAGATGTTGAACTTCCAATACTAAAAAAACAACCTTGTTATGAACTGTGCTCTTAAAACTATCCAAGATTGTTTACTTAGAAACTGCAGGTCGTAAAATGCGCCTATGCTCTTTTTGCAAGATTTCTCAATATTGTCTTTGACCAGAGGTTTGACGTGAATGGTGTTTTGACTTATTCTCTTGCGGCAGTTCCTCTAGCTCTTGGAAATATAGACAGTTCCATGAATAATACATATAAATCAAAACTGATGCTCAAATTGGAAGAGCCTCAGAAAGAAGATATAGTATCTGCTCCAGCTTCTGTGGACACAATCATCTTTGATGCCATGTTCATCTTGCATACAATTCAATTCCCAGGTAACTATAGAGTTCTAGTTTACCACATACTAAAATTAATCTATAGAGGAGAAGCTAGAGAAATTCACTTAGTATTTGACGCCTATGGCCTTCCAACTATTAAGGATACTGAACATAATGTACGCAATGTTGGAACAGCAGTGAAAGAAAGACTTGTCTGGATCTTAACAAAATACCCGAAAAGGCTCTACGAAGCGGGTCATTCAAATCACCTTTAACAAAGTTTTTATGTAAATGGAGTTCTAAATACTGCCACTTGCTACACAATAAAATTCTACTGGCAAAATTGCTGTAGAAAAGATTTGTTACAAGTACTCATGTATAAGAGTGACCATGGATGTGAATGAGGCGAAAGAACTTGCATGCCAACACAATTAAGTAGATACGAGGATCACTTGCCATATTATCACACGACTCTTTATTGCGAACAAATTAATGTTTTGCTGTGAGCAAACAATTTGAATATTTTAGTGTTAATAATCTATCACCAAAGAGATCAAGTTATACAATTACTACTTAAATGTGGATTATCTCCATACAATTTTAGAGGATATATCAGCGTCACAAACATAGCCAAAGAAATAGGAAGTGAAATAGCTGAGAACTTGCCAGGTTTCATGTCTTCACTATTGTTACATATTATACTGCTGCTTTTAGCAAAGAAAAATCAAACCACTTAAAATTCTAACATAAAGCATGACTCAAAGAATTTCGGCTAAATTCTAAGAATCTGTCTTGATGGATTAATCATTGCTGTCTGGTGTAAAGTCATTTGTGTGTTGTATGTATGTCCATCCTTCATACTCCTCTTTGTCAGAAGTGAGATAATATATTTTTAAAAAGAAAACGTCTCATGTGTTAAGAAGTAAACCATTGACAAAATTTAGACCTGTTGATCCCACTGCTTTTCCTCCGTCAAAAGCTGGTTTGGAACAAAAAATAAAGCAGAGCAATATTGTGTCCTGAACGTGGAAACGCGCAATTCTGTGTCACAATCTCGAAGACATTGATCCAACCTGTCATGGATGGAACTTAGAAAACGAAAAATACCAAGTTAACTGGTATGAACGGCGTATGTCATCTGGCGTTCTTCTGCAGGAAAATGTGATACTTCTGAAAGTGAGGATGAAGTTGCTTCAAAAAGCTGTGATAGAGACTCAGATTACGAGTAGTAAGATCGATATAAAACAATACTTTAAGCTAACGCAAGATCGAATTCTACATTGTTTCTGTTTTCTACTGAAGTAGCAATAGTTTTAAGTTTACTTAATAAGTAGAAGAATATTACGTTGCAGTACTTACAAAAACATATTCAAATGCCTAGTTATAAATGTGCCTAGTTACAAAATTTACATAAAATATTACATTTCTTTCTTACCTAATCTTTGATTATAATTATATTACATTTCAAATCCAAATTTAAAAAGTCAATCTTCACTCATAGACCAAACAACTGAACATATTTTATTTATTCCATAAACTTTCTGGTGTTAAGATTATCTATAACCTAAATCTTAACTTATCCAAATAACAGTGTATTGATTAAATAGTTCTTGGCTTCGAGAAAAAGGCTAAAACTGCAATTACTATCGCTTTGTCCATCCAAAAAATACATTTAATCATTCACAATATTAAACAAGTTTCTGTGTTTTCATAAATTTTATTTCCCTAATGTTTTAAAAGTGGTTGGGTTAAAAACATTCACTATGTTACAAAGAAATTATATAGTGTAACTTTCATTCTAAATATCAAGAAGAATACTAGAGCTACGAAATATACTGGTATTACACAAAACAAAGTGTATTTTATTAAAAGCGTATAGGAAAAAAAGAACAATTCTCTACGACGCTTGTTGCAGTATTGTACTTATTTATATAAGGTATTATACACTGGCGCGGAAGCTATAATTTTGATGTATGTACTTGAATCCCTACCACTCACAACCTGAGAGAAACCATTTCTAACACTATGGACTATGTGAAATCTTAAGCATTTTACGAAGTAAATTTGAAATAAATAAAAGTTGTCTACACTTTTACTTTGCATAATATTAGAGGGCAAGTATAGAACACCATGTGATACATAAAACTGAATTACTCATTCAATTTTTAAGATATAGTAATGAAATGGATATCGTTGAAAAGTTCAAATTCTGCTCTATCAATTTCGTTTCAAATTGTTTGCCATATACATAATGGTTTCAAATTCATTTGACAGTACATATTTATAATTACGCGAATGAAACTAAATTTTGAACGAATCATGTGCCATATTTAAAGGTGGCGACAAAGTAAATAAACGGCAATGACATTAAATTTATGTACGTTTCTTACCTTCAATTTGATCCAGAAACGAAGTTTCTGCCTTCATTGAGTGGATACTTATCCTCAGTTAAAACTTGTGTTACGAATTCCAGAGGCAGTCACCTTGATCGCGTCATTACTTCGACACCCATCAAAATTAAGAAACGTCTTACTGAACACTATACGTTATGGCTAATCTTAAGCATATAACGAAGTTTATGGTAAACAGGGATAAATAAAATGTGTTCTAGCTCTTGGTCTACGTGAAGAGGCCACACATTCTCTCGCAGATGTAATTGCACGAGTTAGTCGCCCATTTCGGAGATTAGACTAAACCTAACCATCCCAGTGTGTTGTTTACCCATCGTAACGAAATACTGTCATATATGGTAGCAGGCTTACGTTCATAGACCATACAAGACTAAGAGTTTCCTTGTTTTTGTATTGACCAATTTCCATCCTTCGACACAGGGACTCTGAAGGCGGGCTCAGCAAGTAGAAGGAGGAGATCCCTCCTGTTTTTCAGCACAGGCTTGGTACAAGTCAAATAAATGTATTGGAAATTTCTGTCCGAAAATTGTGTATTTACAAAACGTGTTTCTCATAGTAATGATGTTCAATACAAACAAAATAAACTAATTAACGTATTACAGTGTTTTTTATGAGAGGGAAAAGTACCCTGATACTTGATTAGTGACCATACCACTTGTTGCAGGGTCACACATATTTAAATCTCCTGTTGTCAAATACAGAAATATTTAGTAGATATAATGACAGAGTACTGTAGTCTGAGCTAGCAGTTATACATTTAGTTTATGAAGTACGAGCTAAAAGATGGAAACGAAATCACGTGCATATTTAACGTTTATTGAGTCAGACATTGTTACATGCACTTTTTGAAGTGTTCGCCTTGGAGTGAAAAGCGACTAATTTACCAATTCTACTGGAAGACAGATTTCCTCTAACAGTGTAATTTTGAAAGTTTAAAAAAACTTAATATTACAACAGCAATACCGGATACTAGTACACGAGCTTTAGGACGGGCGCTTGACTTATTACCAATAAGAGACAGATCATCTGTTCGCGTTATAAAACGCCACAAACTTTATAACAGGAAAATTCCCCTTTTGACATTATGGCGATTACCTGCACAAGGAACTGTCACTGTAACCAAATTTCAAACTCTTGATTTACAAATAAGACTATAATTATACCAATAAGGGTATAATTATTAGTATTTAATGCCCAACAGACACAAAAGTCATGCTTGGATGTAGAAACCCACTTGTTACTTTCTTGTAGCTTCAAAAGGGGAAATTTTCGTTTAGTGTACGACCTGGCATAGTGCAGGAAAACCTGATTGATCCTTGGGTATTACCTACTACCCACCATTAAGTTTCTCCCAGGATTTCTACGAATTCTTCATAAGCACTAAAGCAGCTACTGCGTTTCGAAAACTATAGATCACCTAAAATATTAACTTACATGTAAAGAACTTCCAATTTCAAATAATCGCAAAAGTGTAAATTTAAATGCAGTGTACCTACGCCTCGTTCAAAACTCCTACACAGTAGTTGGATTGTTGTAAAGTGATGGGGAATATCTTTGTGGGAAACATTTAGTCCAGGTCGTCAGGAACTCATGTCATTGCAGCTGCCAATATGATATTTTTGTGGAAGTTGTATTTGATTTTACTAGATCAGTCAAAATTCGGTCAAGCTAATAATACAATGATACCAATCGGACAACTTCAATACGTTCCCTGAGGATTCCATACTTTCTTCTCTGTAGAACTCGTACGAATAGTTGCAATATAAGGTATTATCAGGTTGCAATTATGTGAATAGACTTTTGAGAAGATTCCTGGATTTCAGCTCAAATGTAGAAGAAACTATATAGATCCAAAAGCAAATTCTTTAGAAAATCAACAATAAATAAATAAATTGTTCATTTACCTCAAAAACCAAAAGAGATAGATCGCTGAAATTCCACTTAAGTATAGAAAAACTACGTATATTTTTCATTCCAAAAGCAGATTGTCTTGAAATTTATGGAACATAATTTTTTTTAAAAAAAATCACGAAACATTAACAATAAAGTCAATGGAAAAACGCCGACAAAATAAGTCGTTCACATATCTGAAAAACTAAAAAACAAAATGGCTAATGAAACGCTTATTGCAAAAAGCAATAAAGAGCTTAAAAAGCGTTGTATAGCATATAAGGTAAGCATGCAAAATGCATCGTTAAAAGTCAAATTGTTTGAGTAAAATCAATAATAATTATAAAGTGTATGAATCTTCTGCGAGTTATCATGGACCCTGTATGTGTAGTACGAGCTTAAAACTCTCAAGTCTGGATTTGTAATGTCCAGACTTGATTTAGCACGTAAAGTGAATTTATACCTGATCACGTGACACAATCTGCTCCTAATGCTTACCGCACAGGTCCTTTATAAATTTATATTGACGAAAGTAGAAAACTAGTCAGTGATGAACCGAGATTCATCTTACAATCTTTTTCTAAAGATGCATATTTAAAGAGCTAGTTTGGGTTTCCCTGATATCTGAATATCAGTGTATTTGTGTTATATTAACCATTTTGTATCTTAAAGAACATTCATACACTGTTTGCCTAGTTCTATACCTCAATACCACTGTCATTTTCGCACAATGTACATTTTGCTTTTATGTGTCCTCATATTTTAAGCTTAGACATACCTCGTCTGAAAACTTCACTAAATAAAATTTGAGATTTAACAATACTAATATTACTCTCCAGGAAGAGCTGAAACCGCAATTAGCTAGATGTAATCACCGTATAAGATAGTTATGTGTGGACTGTGACGTATGCTGTTAAACGTAAGCTACATAATATAGAATTCTTGGTACTAACAAGTGAAATCCGACAACTTAATAATGTGACTCTTGTATTGAAATCCTAAAAACCATAAGTATGCAAAATTACGCAATAACTATATACAACATAGTTGTGATTTCTTAATTTACAATTTAAGAGAATACAGTGGTTTACCAATTGTATCGAAGAACTTTCATTGATAGTCTGATAATGACTCACGAAATTACTATCAGTTTTGTAAGATTGCTTGTTTACTTCGTATGATGCATTATACTCACAATACTATTGTAGTGCAGCTGTTATACGTAATTCTCACGATTCACTAACACTAATTACCTGCCTTCGAACAGTGTGATAACACACAACTCACTCCTACGATGTTGTTTCCTTGGTGGTGTAAACTGCAGCTTCCTAGGATATGCGAAGCACCATTCAGCTAATGTTCTCGAATAGGGATGCATCAAAGGGTATGAACATTCCAAGGCACGAAACATAGTATTCGTATTACTTTATCGAATTCCACACTTACGCAAAATATTGCGTCACTACAAACTTAAGCATTTTGTTACTATAGTAAGTAAACTTTCATATGTATGATAACTTAAACATTCTTGAGCAAATTTGCAAGCGCATACCTATATTCTAACAATAACTTACATGTTCCCCACAAACCCATGTTTGTGGGGAACATATACGGGTTTGTAGGGGATATGTATACGTTTCCACCTATAACAAACTGAATACCTCTAATTATAAAAAAATACGGAAATCACAATACTGTACACCAAATGGAAATACTCATACGGCCTTCGAAAGGAAGGAAAAATAGAATTATGCCTAAAGTAACGTTTTCTTTTGTCTGCAAGAATGATTTATAAAGTTACTTTATTTTTAGCATTTCCTAAAACAAGTACATAGCAAGCAGTTTTCTTTGATTTACAACAAAAATTTAAAGTTGTATAATTAATACTCGAATATGACATAGTGGTTTCTATTTGATAAATTGATCATGAAATCGTTTCATTTAGTTTTGAATAGGAAATGAATACTTCTAATTATCTTTGTTGTTCATAATTGAATAAAACTGTATATAAACTCCAGGTATATTTTCATGTGTTCTTCAACGTTTTAACAATATCATCGAAAATAATATGAATATTATTTTTGTGAGGTTCGATATTATCAAATGCAGGGATAGATTCTTTTTAGTTTTAAAATCATTTACGTCTAGGATCGTTTTAGCAAAATATTTAGTAAATTGAATACTTGGGATACTCATTCATTCTTTGGAATTTCATAAAAAAAATATTTTTCTTTTCATTCAACGTTCATTTCGTATTGTCATTATATTTGTGTGACAACAGCGTTTTGCATTTGCCATCTAAGTGTTCCAATATTTATTCGCACGTGTTTATTTTGAAAAGATTTTCAGAGCGATATATATCATATGGTTTACTTTTCCCTGTTTCATATACACTAATAGTCATAAGTCATTAATATGGTTATATTGTAATGCTTTTCTCCGCAAGTTTCCGAAACTGAGCCACCGTGACTCCTGAAAGAATAATTGAATTTTATTCAAACAGAAAAGAGATTCAAAATCTTTGATGCTTCTTCCTACAGCTACTTTGTGCTAAATTAGAATAGAATATATATTTCTATTTTTTCTAGATATTTTTGCATTTGGTTTAACTGCTCATACAATTTAAACGAAGACATATATTACTCTAATTTTTCTTATTTATTTTTACCTATACACACACAATTTGTCATGTGTACTGCTAACAATTTGGTGCATGTTAGACGAATGACTTGTATTTTAATTCAATTTTCGAACTGGAGACTTTCACATAGTATGCCAACTATACTGCATATAAGTGGAAATAGTACCCATATTGTCAAATGCTAACATTATACGAAAAGAAGTGTGCTTGAACGATGGATAAAAGCAAGCTCAGATACAATAAATGAATCGTTTTAATAAAACGGTGTATGTGCAATAAAAAAGGTGTCGGTATATGACAAAAACTGTTTCCTCAGAAGACGATTTGGTTTATGAAAAAAGAAAAATGCCTTATATTTGTAACACGTTTCAAGAAAAACACATCTTTTTAACACAAATTGTTACATCTACCTCTAAATTATATATTTCTTTAAAAAAGTTGAAATTCTAAAAAATAGTTTACATACGCCCTTTTGTCAGAAAGCAGTTCAAATATATTCTGGTTCAGAAAGGCAAGATCCACTAAACATTATTCAAAATTGTACTTTGTAGCAAATATTTTTTCACAACACAGTTCAACCCAGTAACTCATGCACGATTTTGCTCTTCTAAATCCAATCCTCCTTCATATCTCTGAGAGGCATACATGACAACATTACGTATGACGTATATAGTATTAGTTTCTTTGGAATAACATCGTTCTGCAACCACTCATTTTAAGTGATTTTAAGTGTTTCAATAACGTGAAATGTAAGCACAACAATAAACACTAATATAGTATGCTATGCTAAAAACGTTTTGCAGTGTTTGATGTATAATTTAGACCACACAATACTGTTTTAGTACACACCTAACAACTTCAAAAAAGATGTAACTCACATTAATAACTACATGTTTCAATTTAATGTATTCACTGATTGTAATTGGTGAATATGAATTATGTGTGATATTTAGTATATGAACGGTATACTGCTTTTCAATCAATACTCTCTCTCTTAAGTTAATTATCATTCATCAAGGACTAAGCTATGATTACCCTAGTGATTTCATATTAATGCTTTAAAGCACTATTCATTTTTGATAAATCTCAAATTACTTCGGCAGTACTTCACTTTCAATGAAAATTTTGGGACAATTCATTGAGTACCTTCTAATCCAATTGTTATTCTCCTTCTCAGCTAAAATTCTAACACACAGGATCGGTGTTACTCTTCGTTATTTATTTCGCGCATTCATTTATTTTCAACGAAGGCGTGGAAAACGGCAAGGGTGAGGATGAAAGTTGAAGGGGTAGATTGGTTGGCGTTTGGATTTTTTATCATTACGCTTTAATTACTATGGTATTCTTATATATTTATATGTGTAAAAGTAATTAAACATATCCATATTGACTAAATCTGAATGTTGTAGTTGAAATTAGTATTTGATTCATTCTGTTTTTGTTAAGTAATCAGAAGATATTGACAAAAATGATTTATACCTTTCCACAGGGGAGCTTCGGCGACTGAAGAATGGTTAGTGTCCAATGACGGAGAAAGTGAATTTTCTTTTGTGTTGCGAAATCTGGAAACAAATATATATGTAAGTATCTCTAACACAAGATAATTACACAATAAACTAAGTTCGTAATGGTTATGTAAATTTTGTTCAGTGTTTGTCGTCATCAAAACTCTTAATATATTTAAGTTATCTTAATTACATATAGTAATTTTTATTCTTCACATTGATTTTAAGGATGTATATGCTTTTATATGCGATGTGCATGTAAATAATGTAATGCGCACGTAGTGTGCGTATGCATGTAAATATGCGATGTATAACCACTCACTATACCCATTGCAGCTCAAATATTTGATATTAGCACAGGGGTTTCAAACTGTGTGGCGCGTCTCCCTTGGGCCCACTGACACTTCCGTTTCCTTGGGCCTACCACACGGTCATGTTTTCTCAGTCTTCTTCTACTTGATAGTGATTAATGAGCACACGCAGTTGTTTTTAATATCACGACTGCCTAGTTTTCAATACTCATTGAAATGCAATTGGCGATCAGTATCTGTGAATATACTAACATACGTTATACTACACTCAATAAATTCCCTTATTCTTTTGTTGGTGAATGTTATTTTCCCTTCTCCGTTAAATATAGTATCCTTTCGTTTCTGTCTTTTGCTCTCAACTCTTTCTTTTCTACTCCGTTGTTTCGTGTTCCTTTGTATCTCATTCCCGGGAAATAGATTAACAGTTTCACTATTGTAAGCACTGAGGTAAATTTTCAGAAATCTCTCCAGATTGTAAGTTTACGTTTTAGCAAATATGGAGGTAGTATTGTGTCCACAACTGGAAGAAGCGTAATTCTCTAAATCAAAATGTTTTCTAGCATCTATTTCTTCTTCTTTCTTCTTCCGACATGTTCTTCGCCCTGCAGCTATAACTTGCGCCCTCGGTACCAAATGAAGAACTTACTTAAACTTGGTGAACCCTTGTGCTGTCATCATAGTCTATGTCACATTTCGATTCACGGTAATCATCATAAGCTGTTTCTTCGTGAGTCGATATTAGTTTTCTTGTTTCCTTCAGGCTTTTTCCAACTGGAAATAATGGGGAAAATTTTATAATTGTCAGCAGAAATTAGTCATGATCAATAATATTATTAATATTATTGTTATTTAGTGGTACTAACAAATAGAAAGCATTTACTTTAGTTAATAATAATAATAATAATAATAATAATAATAATAATAATAATAATAATAATAATAATAATAATAATAATGCCAGGTACTGTAATTTAATGAAAATATGTTATTCAAATGAAGGTTTAGTTCAGTATCATAATTCCTTTGAAATTAGAAAGTCGCTCTCATATTTCAACTACTGTATTATTTATGATTTACTGTTGTGAGTATAGCTCGTCAGCTTGAAACATTATTTGTCATTTCTCATATCTCTCGCGTCCAATTTGAAAGTAACTAAGAATTTGTAATTTTCTTACAATGTTTGCGCACGTCTCCGGCAATGCCCGTGTCCGGCTCCGACAATGCCGGAAACGGAAACGAGGCTGCTTTGCACACGCGGCCGGCAAAAACGGTTCTGGCTCCAGCATTGTCAATCCCGACGTTTCTTTGCACACACATCCCGGTAATGGCTTTGCCTAGAACTAGTTTGAGTTTCAACGTGAAGGAGAGAACATGAACCCTGCAATAAACAAACTATATCTCCTTGCCTTGCTGTACTTATGGCGAAGAAAGAGGAAGCAAAGCAGCACTAGAAAGATTTGGATCCATCCATTGTTGACAGTGCGTCATGTGGAAGGTTCGTTTTATACATAGTATGAAAAGCTGCGGAAACATGATTCTAAGTTTTAAAATTACTTTCGTATGTCTAAGCAAACGTTTGATTTCTTTGTACAACGAATTAGTAAGCATACTCAGCGCCAAGATACAGAAATGAGATCTTGCATTCCACCAGTGGAAATGTTACGGTTGCAATAAGATAAGTGATGATATTAATTTTATCATTATTATTCATAATTGTTCTGCCATTAATGGCAAGGTATTTTACGTGAGCTAACCAGGAATGCTTAAAAGATGTAAAACTGGTTTAGGTTAGATTAGGTTAGGTCAGGTGAAATGTTGAATTGATGACCAAATTTAGTAGCTGGAATGTTGTTTTAAAGGGACATTGAAAGGTTATTTGAGATGCCACATGAGTCACTTTCCATTTGAATCAGTTGTTTGTATGGAATATGTCGATTTTAAAGATGGCAAATATGTTGACCGTTCATTCTAACATCGTACATTTACTAATCTATATTAATCTGTGTGCATTTCATTTTCATTGCTTAATCAAATATGCGGAAATTTAGAACCTGTAATTTTCCCTCAATCGCCCCGCGAAAGCATAGAGTCATATCAGGACTGACGCTGATATACTTTTGAGCGAACGAAATAATACCGTATGTTTCTAGCAAGATCCATAATAATCTTTTATCCATGTTCAGTTAATACGGTAACACCGAAATTTTACGCCAATACTGGCGTTCGTGTAACTAATTAGTATTAAAAAGCATTGCAACAAAAATTGAAACTTTTCTTCAATCTCTCTTCCAAGTGTTTGTATATTTATTGTACATGAAGAACAAAATATGTTTTTACCTCAAACGTACATGACATCTATACCTTTTTAAATATATATATATATATATATATATATATATATATATATATATATATATATATATATATATTAGTATCAAAACCACAAAACTAAACAAAATAATAGCTGACCAATGGCAAGCAATTGACAATAACTAACTTATATTCAGGATATAACTTTTTACACAGAATTTATACCATCAAAACTTAAGAATTCAGCTATTTCGTTAAAAGAAACTACTTACTAGGGTTGATTCCATACTGCGACCAAGTACCTGTACAAAACCTATATATCATCCGAAAGCTCTTGCCATGACAAGTACGAAACCGTTTTCAAATCACGGGCAAACCTACAACCTGATGCTATGATGGACCAGTTTTTTTATGTTCGTGATCCTATGTATGGCATATTCGACAGAATTAAATATGAATATTACGACGCACCACCCGTAAACGGTTGAGCCTGTTAGGTTCTTTTTGGATCATAGCTAGTACGTGCCTCGGGCAAGGCTGTGATAATATCACTTTGCATCCAGGCGTACCCATTTGGTCAGTGCTGCCAACGAATTGTAAATACAGTGTGGTAGGTGGTTTCTTTACCATTGGATGTATATTCATGTAACGTGGCATAAGCATCATTCGTCACTAGGGAAATATACAGTGGACGTATTCCTGTCTCAAGGATCCCAGTTTGTCCGTGTTGCCAACCAATTGTACAAATCAAAAATTGTAAAACATTTTCCATGAGATAAGACGTTTATTCATCATGCTTGGCAGAAATATCACACG
Organism: Thermobia domestica; assembly: GCF_964235325.1. Taxonomy (NCBI): domain Eukaryota; kingdom Metazoa; phylum Arthropoda; class Insecta; order Zygentoma; family Lepismatidae; genus Thermobia; species Thermobia domestica. The sequence goes on from NC_137471.1 coordinate 120,473,233, forward strand.
ACACAATAGCAAAATGACGTTGAGTGTGACCATATTCCACCATCTGGTTTTCACTGTTGCCAACCAAGTGTAAACATCAGAATGTTGCGTGCAACTGCAATGCAGAATATAAGCAAATGTGACATAAACAATATTGGACAATGGAAAACCAAGCAAGGGTCACAGTGTAATTATGCCCGCCAATGATGTAGACTTCATCCAAAAATCTTGAATGTTCACATTGTTTGGCAACACTGCTAAACTTGGGTGCTTGTGTGACTGAGACACTCATACTATGTTTTCCATTGTCTAACAAAATAGTTCTAAGAGAGAATACTCTATAGCAATAAGAACAGCGAGGTATCTTTAAATTCAACAGAGGTGCTAATGATCAGTTTGTGAGCGGCTAATATCAATATGAAGAAAAGAAATTAATATTTTTCTCTTAACTGTAGTGTTTATGCTAAATACATATTGCATAAGTCATATTGTTGTAGTTCGAGCAAAGTCTATATTTGTGGAATATATTTTTCATTGTTTACATGCAGTTGTGTATCATATTACTGTTTATGTACGGTCTGATACAATTCCATTCCCTACATTTAAAAAAATGTGTGCATAATATTTATGAGAACTTCAAGTACCTGAAATGAACTTCTTGTCTTTATAGGTATGAGTTATCTTTGTAGGCATCGAAGCAAACGGGTGTAGGAAATTTGCCACCAAAACTAGAGAAAGCGAACAATTGGTCACCAGTTACTACAAAGGCGGAAAACTTGCCACCGGGTTATTTGCCATCACTGCATTGTTGGAATAAGTATAGATTTACTAGCTACTATAAATTGTCAAAATTATTAATTTAACCAGCTCTCTTTAGGAATGCTACACATGAAGACCTGCGCTTTCCCTGCAGAAAGACCAAATGCATTTTTCTCTTTACGTGTTCACAACGTTGTACATTTACATTATTTACAGTGTGTTATTGTTAGCTTATATATATATATATATAATATTTTGAAATTGTTTCAGTTATCAAACTTCAGACCCTCTTTATAAAACTATAATTAGAAATAAACATTTTCTATAATGAGTTTCTGTATGAGATATTTGACTGTTCAGAAGATTTTTTGGCTAATGTTTAGCAGAAGGGGACCAGCAGTTGTTTCTAAACATGATACACTTTTGGTCATTTCTGTTCACATTACGTTACTTTGTTTTATGTTAGTTCATATTTCATTGTTAGTGTAGGGGTCCAGCATAATTTTCCAAAAAACGTTTAGTATTTCGCCTATTTCGGCATTTATTCCGAAGTTAGTCAGTCGCCTAGTTTTTGGCTAAGAGTATAATAATTGGTTCCTTTCTGTACCAAAGTTTAATATTTAATTCATATAGTATTCCCAAGCGAGCGTTTGGAAGTGAAAGCGGGTTAGAGCCTCATAGGGCACGTTGTTTTTTGTCTTTATTACAGATAAATGGGAACAGGGACCTGTGTTTTGGCGCCTTGTTGGTTATGTTACCGTTACATTGAAAAGTATAACTTTCTTCACGCTTCTTCACAGTTATTCGCTTACCGCATTTTCTACAATTCATTTTTAGATGTATTAAGCCATACCTTTTACTTAGTTTAAGTAGATTTTCCTGATTATTACTAGATACGGTTACAAAACAAATGTTCGTTATATTTCCATAATCCTGTCATGAAGTAACATTGCGCCAAGAAGTTCTCTCCGCTTGCTGAATATTTTCATGTTTAGAGCCATTTATATAAGAATATAAATACAAATTTCTCCCTCTATGCATTATCAAGCACACACATCAGCAAATTATTCATTTTTCCGGTAAATTGTCAAAATTGTGCTAGAAACTGACGACCAACTTTGGAACTTAATCCCTTATTTCTAATATATATTAGGCTAGTTTAAGTTAGTTCAGTTTACCTTCGGTTAGGTTATCTTGTGGTTGGTCTAAGTACTTGTGTCATCAATTTCTCCTGTAAATTTTGCTTCTACGTCCCTCTGGACCCCTTCTTCTAAACATAACCCGTTTTTTCAAGAGCCATGTAATATTACTGACTGGATTGAAGAAATGGAATGGTTGTTCAATATCTGAGAGAATAGCTCAATGCAAAGAACAAGGTTAATTGTATTACGTCAATCAAGCAACGTAGGAGCATTAACCTCTAAATTTAATACATAAAGGTATGTTTTAAATTGGTCCTATATAAGCGTAATCAAAAGCATTCGCAGAAAAACGCTGGCTAAATTAATAATTTCGACAAACCACAATAGATAGTTACCCTATGCTTAAACTCACAATTCAGTACTGTTAAATTGTCAAGCCTTTGCGAAAACTGGTGGCAAATTTTTCGTTTTGTCGAATTTTGGTAGCACATTGGCCGCTGGTAAATTCTCGTAACCCAAAGAAAACATCGAAGTGGCTCATTCCTATTTCTCCGATTGTACGTTTTATTTTTATTTACATATAATCTACATTTTATGTATCAACTGTAAGTAAACAGAAAGCGTTTGAATCACTATTGTTTGCATTATCCTATACATACCTGTCGCTTCTCGTTTCTTTTTGTCCATGGTGTCGAAGTCTTGTGCATGGTTTGCATATACTTCTTACAAGGCTTTCTGCTTTTCGACCTTGTGTTTATATGTGTCTGTAGTCTTGTCCCATAGACACGGTTTCATATCCACTAATTCACTGAGTTTCAAAATGTCGTACTGAAACACTTTGAAATGAATCCTGCATCTTGCATCCTTTAAAACAAAAACACGGGCTATTTGGTCTGCAGCCTGTTGTGTTAATAATTATTAAATCAAATCATACTACTATAGATAATACTCTTCTTTATGCTTTCCTTTAACTCTTTCAACAAACATCCCCCTCCCAAACTAAATTTTAATTTTATTAATGCATAGGATTTTCTTCACAGGAGATTTTGTTCTAGATAGGCCTACATATGTAGAATATCCGATATAACATGCATAGACAACGCCTTGCAATGCATCTTGTATCCTTTAAAACAAAAACACGGGCTATTTGGAATGTAGCCTGTTGTGTTGATAATTATCAAATCATATTGCTATAGAGGATACGGTTCTTTATGCATTCCTTTCACTCTTTCAACCAGAACTCTCCTCTTCCAAATTACGTAATATTATCTTGCAGGAGCCGAGAAAGAAAATTCCTATAGGAGAAACCTGATCCCTATCTATGATTGATAGAAGCAGTATTGGAAATATTATTTTTCTATATTTGCCTCTCGGGACAGGCTAAACAGAAGAGCGAAAAAAGAGGTTATTTGCTCTTTGTGTGTGTGCTTGTGTGCGCACGAGGTGTATGGCCTTCTTTTGGTTTCTTTCTCTTTTTTCACTTTTGTTGCCATTATTTTAATATCTATTTAAATTTCTCAAAATTGAAACAGACTGAGATCATGGTATTTAAAATAATAATAATAATAATAATAATAATAATAATAATAATAATAATAATAATAATAATAATAATAATAATAATAATAATAATAGGTTATGAAAAGGAAGCATTGCGGTTGCCTATTCACTCAGTCCACAATCGGTGTATGGAAAAATTCAAGATTAGAGAGTAAAGCAGCATGCAACCACAAGATTGGAAATTTTCTTGTTCTGTTTGTGATTTTTCAGTTCTTTCTGTAATTGTGTTTTAGTTTTTATTATTTTAATTTCATTTGCAACATTTGTTATGCTTGGGGATGCCTACTTCTTCGTTTATGATGGAGATATAAACCATTGTTTTCTTATTATATTTGTGGTACATCACAGCTATTTTGAGTGTTTCATTTTTCATTATATATTGAATCGATGTGAAAAAAGAAAATAACAGAAAAATTGAAGTAAGTACAAAATCCAAATGCGAGAAAAGAAACAAGAATACATAACGTCTTGGCACTTACTCACTGTAGTTAGATTGAAGAAACCTTTCACCAAGCCGACTGCGTGTGCGTCCACGCATAAGAAAGTATTGCCGCGAGAAAACCGGAGGCGGATCCTACACCGACATTGTCGGCGTCTAGGCCGACTGCATTTGCCGGTCCCGGGAGTTCTATCGGCTTTTTTACCGGGTCGTAAAGCTTGTGCAAGCTACCATTTGATTACATTGCCTCCGATGTCATAGCCGACATTGTCAGAACCGGAACCGGCATTACCGGGGACGTGTGCAAACGCTGTTAAAGATAGATGTTTCTTTAAATTTCCTTAATATGAAATAAAAAAGAACGTTAATTTTAAAATAAATATAATTGGAATAAGAGGTAGATGAGAGTGAGACAAAACTCTTTTCAAATGACAAGTTACATAGCCTTGAATGATCTTTCTGCTTCCTCTAATAGCAGTGAGGCGGCTTGCTGCAGGTGACACAACACATACACATGTACTTATCGCACGAGTACTATTCATATCAAGACTATACGCGCTAGCTAGAAATATTGCGTGTCATTTGTTACCGAACCTGCAGCTTCTTGTTTGAAACGAGTTGGAATCTTTGTACATAGGATCATCCGATAAGAAAATAAATTTGTTTTTTAATTAACATTCATATTTTAAAGAATTACATTTACCATTATATTGTTGATTATCTTCTTCTGCATCTGACGTATTTGTTTCCATTTGTTTCTTTCTTGCAAGCCACACTTCTTCATGTGTTCAAGACAACATGTTTCAGCAATGTCACCATTTTATTTAGCCCTATACACAAACAAAAACTTTTCCTTGCGGCAAATAACACCTGTAGAAAGAGTGACATAAACAATGTGAAATAAAAATGCGTTTTGTAAAATAAAGAAAGAAAGAACTAAGAAACTCCACAACAATCTTTGTTGTACATTGGGTTTCGGTTCTTTAGGCGACAAACAAAGCCATCAAATGAAAGAAAAAACATAGAAAGTTCTTGCTATTAGCTCACATAATGGGGTATATGTACATAAGCACCGCGTAACGTGAATGTATTGTAACTACGCATCTAGACGTATCCGCTTATTCACTCTCAGCTCGAAATTTACAGCAATGTGCACAAACATATAAACTGATATATGTTCTTATTCCAAAATACAGTATATTCGTGATTAAGAAGTTTAACTCGAATAACCTGCTTAATTTTGACCTACCTGGTTATGTACATTCATGTCCAAAATGATTGTCGCATACCTATAGCTGTCTTCTTGTAAGAATATAATTTGATAATGATTTTGCCGGGTACTTTTAATACTGATACTGTGCCTATAATTGAGAAATGTATATTTGTGCTAAATTTAATACGAAAGAAATTATATATACGAAAATTAGAATGAGTAAAACAAAATGTTGCTAAACGGACAAGAAAATTTTATTTTCGTTTTATTGTTCTTATTTATTGCTCTTTTCACATGAAATTTGCCGCGTACATGTCTTTGCCGATAATACCTATACTAACATTTTAAGAAATACCAGTCGAATTCGTTATCAAATTATATTCCTACAAGAACATATTTATAGACATACGACAATAAATTTGGACATGAGTGTACATATAACTTTCTCATTTTTAAGAATTGGCCTCACCAGGTTCTACACAATGTATAAATCGTCAAAATTGCCTTACGTCTGTAAAATCTCAATTTTTTAATAAATCTACTTAAGGCAGGGTCTCATAAATTGTTTAAAATAATGAAGAGCTAGGAAACGGAGTAAAAATTTGGTAGAGTTATATAGATTCCTAAGAAATTGTTAACCTTTAAACGCTTCTTTCCGCACCCCTACGTCATGGCTGTATACTTTCAAACCTTGGTCTCTAATTACTGCACGAAGCTAACTTTGGTACCAATGTTGTCACCTTAGCATGGGCGCGTCCTCAGGTTGCGGATCGAGTTGAAGATCTCCAGATATAGAAGTTAGCTGCGAATACACTGAATAAGCAGTCGCGGAATGACGACTAGGAGTGATCCTCCAGCTTTTGGGTTTGAGTAAGGCTAACAACCTCATCCTGTAAAAAAAAGGTATTTGTTCAGAAATATTCACAAAAACCTCGGACAAGGACTGATACCACGGCACGACCTCAGCAAAAGAAAATGAACACGATATTTGGAACATGCAATATTAGAAGTCTTTATAGCGCAGGCGCGTTAAAATCCGTAACGAGTGAGTTAGAGAAATACAGGATGGACGTAGTAGGCCTTCAGGAAGTTAGGTGGGAAGGAAATGGATCTGTTTATTCCGGAAATGTTACGCTCCTTTACGGGTAAGGTAATAAAAATCACCAGTTAGGAACAGGGATTTTTGTTCACAAACGAATATTACCAGCAAATAAACGGGTTGAATTTGTTACCAACAAACTTTCTTTTATTACTCTTAAAGGACAGTGGTGTGATATTATTGTTTGAAATGCACGTGCAGCAACTGAAGATAAGGATGACAATATAAAAGATTCTGTTTTTGGATTTCGATGCGTATGTAGGACAAGGTGATATTTTCAAACCGATTACATGGGACGAAAGTCTGCATAAGGAAAGTAATAAGAACGGTGTTAGACTTGTGGACTTTGCAATATCCAAAAACCTAATCGTGAAGAGTACAAAATTCCCACATCGCGACGTTAGAAGTACACTTGAGCATCACCAGAAGGAAAAACGCATAATCAAATTGATCACGTTTAGGAGATAAAAGAGGACCATCTGCCATAATTGATATTTGGTCGTTTAGAGAGGATGATTGTGACTCTGATCACTAGCTAGTAGAAGCGATAAAAAGATGGAGACTATCATTGAATAAAGGAAATTTTCAATGTCTGAAAATGGAGAGATTTAATTTGAAGAAATTTGAGGAGAGCCAGATAAGAGAGGAATACCGGAATGAAGTTTTGAATAGATTCCCGATTTTAGAAGATTCGGAGTATATTAGTGTTGAGGGTACTTGAATTGCTATTAGAGACAGCATTAAATGTCGAGCTAAAGAAAAATTTGGACACGCGAAAACCATAGTTCGAGCAGGAATGCATAAAACTAGTAGAGAAGAAAAAACAGGCCAATTTACGCTGGCTACAAAATCCGAATGAAATAACTACACAAAATGTCGCAGCTATCAGGCGCCAAACTTCCAAAACTTTCTGAAAAACGAAACGCGTATTTTTAAAAGCTAAAATTAAGGACCTTGAAGATAATAGTTAAAATAAAAAAATATTCAGGACATTTATAAGGAGGTAAGCGAATTTAAGAAAGGCTATCAACCTCGAGCTTTATATTATCCCTTTCACTGTGGAAGGCGACGGAAAAAAATTTCCCTAACCTGCGAATGTCGATTATAGTCGACGTGTTAAAATTGGTCTGTATCTTGGTTTTGTCGATTGTAGTCGCCAAAGGTTTTCTGTGTGATTTCTATTGTTTATCGAAAACAATAGAACACAAACAAAAATTAACGGTACAACTTTGGCGACTACTCTCGACAAAGCCAAGATACGGACAAACAAATTTTAACACGTCGACTATAGTCGACATTCGCATGTTAATGAAATTTTGTTTCTGTCGACAAAAGTCGACTTCCTCTGTGAAAGGGTTAAAGAAAGCTGACGGAACAGTTATCACTGATACGGAGAACATCTTAAATATCTTCAAGATTTCTTTGACTATTTGCTTAACACGCAAGAAAAAAAAACTAATGTGAGTGGAGAAAAAGAGATACAAACCACAGAACCGCAACTCCAAGAACCCAACCGAATAGAAGTGGAAACCGCTATAAAGAAATTAAAGAAACACAAATCTCCACGTGCAGATGAAATTCCAGCTGAGTTTCTTTTTAGCTGGAGGCAAAATGTTGCGGATCAAGATGCACAAACTCATTCCCCTTATCTGATACAAGGAGGAATTGCCACAAGAGTGGAAAGAATCAATCTTTGTTCCAATTCGCAAATCCTTTCAAATATTCTATTACCAAACCTTACACCATACGCAGATGAAATTATGGATGTTATCAGTGCGGAATTAGAAGAAATCGATGAACTATCGACCAAATATTTACCATTTGCCAGATACTCGAAAAAGAAGTGGCAATACAATACCTCGGTACATCAACTATTTATTGATTTTAGAAACGCCTACGACTTGGTTAGGAGAGGAACATTATACAATGTTCTTATATAACTTGGAATACCGAGAAAGATAGTTAGATTAATTAAGATATGTTTAAATGAATACCAAAGTAAAGTCTGGGTAGGAAAATTTTTGTCCACGAGCTTTCACGTCGAAAATGGCCTGAAACAAGAAGAGGTGTTGTCGCCATTATTATTTAACTTTGTGCTGGAATTCGCTGTATGGTTGCGAAACAAGGTAGCTTACTCTGAGGGAAGAACATAGACTGAAAGTATTTGAGAACAAGATCCTGAAACGAATATTCGGACCCAAGAGGAATGGGAATGGAGAATGGAGGAAACTTCATAAGGAGGAACTACATAATTTATATGGTTTACCCATCATTGTTAGGGTCGTCAAGTTTAGGAGGTTTAAGTGGGCAGGTCATGTAGCTAAACTGGAAGAAAGCAGAAACGATTTCGAAGTCTTGACTGCAAAACCAATCGGAAAATGACCATTAGGTAGACCTACGCGCAGATGAGAGGGCAATATTAAGATATATTTCGCAGAAATAGGAATACAAGGTAGAAACTGGCTCCAATTGGCTGAGGATAGAAGTAAGTGTAGAGCTTTTGTGGACACGGCATTGAAACTCCGGGTTCCATAGGCCGTTGATTTAGTTACTTAGATAGTTAGTTATGTGTTTGTGGAAAACAAAACTTTCTCAGGATATGCATATTTTGTCTGTGGGGGTACCACGGCGGAGAAGGTCAGAGTAAAATTCGTGTTATTTGTCATTTTCATCAATTTTTGTTTCATCAACTCTTGTACTCTTGGAGATACAGTTATAAAAATATATATGGGAAACAACGAATTAGCGAACGACACGCCAATACCCTGCAAACATTCTTGTTGGTTATGTTTATGGAATAAAGGTGGGACAAATTTGACCCATATTTTTTTATGAAGAATACATTTACTTCCTGGATGGTTTGATTTAAAATATCTTTTCAGTGAATAAGTTTAAAATAATAATTCCTGTTGTGGTTTGTTCTACGGACAATACTGATGAAAATGTTGTGCACATAACCTAGTACTATGGTAGAGAAGGGGGCGCGGATGTGGTATTCAATGTGGTATCAATTATATATATATAATTTTTTCCAACAGAAGTAATTCATTATTCTCTTCTATCCCTTTGGGGATTTTATGGTAACTTTTGTACCATACGGGGTGTTTCATGGTACATTGCGTTATAACTCTCCAATTTGAGCTTTTTCGTCCGTTTTTTCTTTTGTTTTTCAAGTCCAGAGACATTGTAGAAGACATTACGTATGGTTTCACACCTTCCTGCGACGAGACATAGGAGGTGATGACGTTATAAATCTAAAATTTATATTTTCGTGAAATACCTTTTGGGGGGGGTTATGTAAAGTATTTTTGGCGGGCTTATTTTTGCATGTACAAGATTGAAATTTTGCACAAACATTCAGTCCACCAAATAGTATTTACCAGATTTTTTTAAGATTTCTGCGTTAAAGCAGGGGGGATCCAGAGGGTCAAAAATTTGAAAAAAGGGATATTTTTTACCAAAAAATCCCGTTTTTCCTCCTTTTCCCGCCTTAGATAAATAATGCAGAGAAGTGAATGGTACCGCCTGGAAGGCAGTTCTATTGGAAAGAGAATGATGTGCGACACATGGCTCTAGGGTAATTAGGGAAGTGTCAGGGAATTTTTACCAAAATATACTTCTGTATAGGGGAATTTTGGACATTTTCGGTATTATTTTTTGCTGGGTTATTTTTGCACCTAGAAGATTGAAATTGTGCACAAACATTCAGTCCACCGAGTAGTATCTATCAGATTTTTTAGTCAGATTTCTGCGTTAAAACAGGGGTTACAGAGGGGCTAAACATTGAAAAACGGAATTTTTTACCAAAAAATCCCTTTCGCGGGATTTTCCCGCCTTAGATACATGATGGGGACAAGTGAATGGTATTGCCTGCAAGGCAGTTCTAGTCTAAAGAGAATGATGGGTGACACCTGACCCTAGGGTAAATAGGGATGTCTCAGTGAATGTTTAAAAATTTCCCTCTGTATACGGGAATATGGGACATTGTCGATATATATATTTGGCGGGCTTACTTTTGCACCTGGAAAATTGGAATTGTGCATAAACATTCAGCCCACCGAGTAGTATTCTCCAGATTTTTTTCAGATCTCTGCGTTAAAACAGAGAGGGGTCAAGCAGGGGCTAAATGTTGAAAAAAGGATATTTAGACCCAAAAAATCCCGTTTTACTTCATTTTCCCGCCTTAAATACAAGTGAGTCATACCGCCTGAAAGGCAGTTCTAAGCTGAAGAGAATGATGGGCGAAACACGACCCTAGGTTAATTAGGGATGTCTCAGGAATTTTTTTACCTGAGATCATGGTTTTACGGTAATTTGGGGCATGGTGGGAATTCTTGATAAAATTTCTCTCGTCTTTGGTATTCAAGATAGAAACTTGAAATTTGGCACACACATTCAGTGTACCAAGTACTATTTCTCAGAGTTTTTTTAGATGGCTACGTTCACACAAGGGTGGTCCAGGGGGGGCCAAATTTCGAAAAAAAATTCCCTCCAAAAGTTTCATTTTGACATTTTTTCCCGCTTCTGGTATATGGTATGAGTGGTATGAAAGTGGTACCATTCGAAAGCCAGCTCTATTCTGAAGAAAATGAGGTATGAGCCATGATCCTAGCATAAATAGGCACGATGCAGTAGCTGCTTGACTGAAAGTCTAAAAAATAGCCCAAAAAAACAAGATCCCTAAAGGGCTATTAGTATAACACAATAATTCTCTTTCCGTATATACATACACACACACATGCTTACAATAATTGGTTGTAGGAAAAAATATCATGATTTCCCTCCAAAATTCAACCTTTCCCTCTTGATTCATGAAAATAAGAACAAAGTAGCTTTTATTGAAGTCTGGATCATTGTTGACGATTGGAGAACAAGAAATGTTACTTTGCCACCAGCGAATTCCGACCACCTAAGCAGAAGTAGTCTTGTCAAACACTCTCTTTCAACCCCACCCTCTCCGCCCCGTGAAAGTTTTTCACCACCTTTCGATAATGATATACATGTTTTTTTACTAGGAATTTCGTTGTTAATTTTTTACTCATTTTCTATTGCAGCAATGGCTATCAATTTTGCAGATTATTATCAGAAATGTGTCATCTACACATGAACTTCATTTTGTTAGTATGGTAGAATTTTAAGGGTTGCCAGGGCCTCAGAAATTCTATTATTTAAGTTTTTTGGGGATTGTTTCTCTTGTATCATCTTCTCCTGCGAATAAAGCGAAAATTACACAAGTGTAACCTCGTTGAAATTTATCGTCCACAGGTTTCCAACGATGTATGAATCAGTAATTTGTGATCATTACAGGCTCCTAACACAAGAGTCTACTATTTGGTCAAAATCCCTGGCGGCCTTTAAAGGTTAATCAAAATATTACCCACAGTTGGTCGAAAGAGTAAAAGCTATATAGAAATCTAGAAACATGGAATTTGTCAGCAATTAGCAGAGAGAAAATTTTAATGTGAAAATAGATTCAGTTCCCTACAAATTAAATATGTAAATTTTACGAAATATTATTATGCTAATCTGCAAAAATCCTACTCCATGCCTTACATAAATATAACTGAAATTGTATCATATAAAGCTTTCTACGTACATATTTGTAACCAACCGTTAATAAAGTAGATTTTATTGCTTAACTTTGGAACCAATGCAAAATTGTTCTATCAAATTATATACTGCTTTCTTTTAAAAATAAATTTGCTTATAATTTTCTTTCCTTGAATAGTATAATTGTACAACTGTACTTAAATATGTATAACAAAAAATTACTTTTTGTATTATCTCAAACTTATTTTCGCTTTATTTGCCAAAACCATTTCATGGTGCGATATTTTATCGTTTTCTATCAGATTAATTAATCAAGAAACATATGATAAATATTTTTATTACAACTTTCTTGACCAAGGCATATAACATTGTTAAATAATTAAACTATGATTTTTAGATAAGTAAGTTAAACTATTAGTAAATATAGCGGAAATATTCAACTATTTCATCTTTCACATATGTTAAAAAACACTAATCTAAAACAATGTTTTGTAATGTTTTGGATACAAATTAATAGCTGTAATGGATCCACTTTCTTATTATTTAAGAAAGGCTTAACTTAGAGTCAAATATTTCAGTATTAACAACTATTTTGTATAAATATTTGTATTTTTCACTTCCAAAGTGTCTATCCTAGTAAGGTAGTGAAATTGACCCTTGATCCAGATTCGGTTGCTATTGACCCAAGTAGTAGTGGTCCCGTTATATGCAGCCGAGTCAGCAAAAATTTTGTCGATTTTGATTGGTTGAGAGAGGTCACGTGATTCTGGGCCTTGCCCACGCGGAAAACTCAAATTTCCAGGTCACGTGGTATGACGTTGGCATTGGTTGGCACCTACGGGGAATACCCACATTTTCTTTTATGACAAGGATATTTGATTTTTTCCCTTTTACGGGTAAGATGAATGCTTTGGTACCACGATGCTGATTTTTTGATAGAGGTCACATGTTATTAGGCTCTAGGACTCTTTTTAAAATTCGTTCCCTTTTATGGGTAAGATTAGTGGTTTGGTACATTGATTTTTATTGGTGATAGAGGTCCCATGATCTTAGACCCCGGGATTTTTGAAATTCGGGTATTCTCTTTGATGAGTACTTTCTTACCTCGATTCTGATTAGCTGATAGAGGTTACATGCTCTTAGACCCCCACACGGTGAACAGATTACATGGTATAACGTGAGGAAATCCCTCACTTTGATTTTTTGAAATTCATTTCATTTTACGGGTAAGATGAGTGTTTCGGTACTTCGATTTTGATTGGCTGATAGAAGTCACAGGATCTTACCCCAACCCATGCGAGAAATTCATTTTTTTTAGGTTACGTGAAATGACGTCATGAGATAGGACGATCCACACTCGACAGGGATTTTAGAATTACGTTCCCTTTTATTGTTAGAAAGAGGAGTCCATTCTTCTCGCTTGTAGATTTAATTGTTAGAACTCTTATAAAACATTGTGAGTTTAAGCGATTTCTTAAATGCTCAGCGTTTTATTGCTTAGTAAGCGCTTCATTAATGGAACAGTGTTGCCAGATTTTTCTTACCAAAACTGATCCGATTCCTTTCGAAACCGTTCCGAGTGCAAGAATTTTCAAACTAAAAATTTTCGAACTAAAAAAATTCAAAATTAATTAGAACTAGAAAAAAATCAAACAAAAAATTTTCTAACTAGAAATTTTGAAATTAAAAAAAATCAAAAAATCGAACTAAAAAATTGAAACATTTTTTCGAAATAAACCAATTTTTAAAAACAAAAGTTTCGAACTAAAGATGCAAATCAAATTAAGAAATTTCAAGTCAAACTTTTTATCAAACTAAACTTTAAAAATTTTCGAACTAGAAATTTAAACCAAACTTTGAAACTTTAAACCAAGTTTTAGAAAGCTAAAAAGAAAAATCCTAAGAAGTATTTCTCGAGGAATCCAACTCAGGTCTTTCAAACTAAAGACGTGTATGCTAACCATTAGCTATGAATGAATTCGGTTTTAATCATGCTTGGTGGGTTTCGAACCGTGGTCCCTGAAATACTTTACGATGTGTAAAAGAAAATAACGTTTCCGTTATTTAATAAAAATAATATGTTAAAAGACTTCTTTTTGTGTTAACATAGAAGCACATATAATTGAAATGCAAGAGTCAGCGGATGTTTATTAATAAAGAACTATAACTTCTTAAACGCACAAGGTTTGTGAACCTTGGACTTCACTAGTTGGTGAAAGTCGTAAGAAAACGCCCTTCGCCGGCTAATAGCTTGTGCCCCTTAACACAAAATCATACTTAATTCCCGACGCAACGTGCGTGGTGGCTGCACACAATATCGGAGTCAAACTCCCCGATCTCAAAAATTTAAGATGCAAGATGCCATGGTTAACTTAAGAGTGTTGGCAGTTCATTCCCAAAACCACTCAGTTAACTCACCTGTATGCACATACAAACAGAATATAGAAAATAATTTGTCAATTTTAGATTACTGGCTATGATGCACGAGACACTAAGATAACTCGGGCGTGAGAAAGTACAGATAAGGAACTGCAAAACGAACGTAGTTGGTGTCACTCTGATGCTCGAAAATCTGGTCAGCTAGTATTTCCACAAGCCATTAAAAAAACACATAATTATTTCCACATAACTGCAGAATATATACTGTGCGTAATAATAAGTCAGCGAGAAACAGTGAAAACATTCGTCATTCTCTGAAATATTCTCACCAAAAGACGTTTTAAATATATATATGAAAAAATAATGAAATACTTCTTTGTCCAGTTGCTTGGGAAAGAAGCATTTCCGATCAAAGAAAGAGCCTATATGCGTCACAGAATAAAGTATATATCAAAAAATAGTCACTGTCTATACGAAATATACAGAGAGTCCTCAAAAATATTTCTATAAGTTGGTAGCGGTTACAGATTTGGGGCTCGTCAAGGGAACGAGCTGTCAGGTTAAGAACCTCGAACCACGTAGACAGGTTGAGAACCTCTGGCCGTATAATTATATTCATATAAAATTAGGTTTTTCACCAAAAACTTAATACCAGTTTGTTGGCAACACTGTGGTATGGTGCGAGACTTACGTGTGTAGAAGTTGAATGGTTTTTAAACTGAAAAAGGGCTATTTAAAATAGTTAAATAAGTTGTTCACTCAGTACAACATCTTAGGTTTCCTGCATGAGCTATGTCCAATCCAAATATTCCATGATGTAATAAAATCCTCTTGGACGATTGATGCAGTTGGGTTTCCTTATCTTCGGTTTCTGGACATGTTGAAGCCATGCAGTCTTCCTGTGTTGACTATCCTCCACGGTTCTCCAACGATGAGTTGATGAGGGAAGAAGGGGATTTTTTAAAAACTGGTGTTAGAACGAGGTATAGTTAAAATACCTGCTACTGAAAATGCGCAGAAAGTGTTTATAGGGCTATTTAATTCTTACTTTTTTAAAATACTTTTCGTAAAATGTGTTTAAGTGTTCCGTTTCGATCACTTTATTAGATATAATAAGAAGGAAATATATATTGACTCAATAACTATTCATGAAAATTTCGTCTTAAAGAATTATCAAACATTGCAATAAAAGTTAGTAAATGTCTTCTTTTAAAATATACTTTTATCTATATTTAAAATATTAAAATATGAACGGATATGTAAATAGCAAACGTGTTAAACGTATTAAAATATTAAAATTATTGTGAAAGTTTCAATATTACAATAATATATTTTAAAAATATGAAAATCAACGAAAAAGTAAAATGAATGAAAGTGTAAACACATGATAAACTGACAATATACAAAAGATAAGACATTCACTTTATGTCCTTCTTTTAATCGTGCCTTGTGTGGTTTGGCAGAAAAGAACGAAAAATCGTTTGTCAAAAATAAAACAAATAAGCTTAAGTGTAAAAAATGATGTTAATGGTAATTCCAACGCACAAGCATGATTTTATATATCAAGAAAAAATCGTGATTTCGTTGACATGTATGAAGAAAATTCGTTTCGCCATAAGATCAAAATGACATCTGCTCGCCATGAAAAAATCGAGACTTTAATTATATAATGTTCAATGTAACAAATGATTTTCTCGTGAAACAAGAGTTATTATTAGCTTAGTCCTAAAATAATGGTTATTTACTTCCAAAAACGTAAACATTTTATTGTTACCAGAATAGGTGTCTACTATCTGCAAAACAACTTATTAATAAAGCGCTGAAAACTATACAGTGTTGATCCTTAGTTTTTGGAAGGTCTGAATCAAGGAATTCGACTCCTAGTCCAAACATTCCTTAAACTAAACTGTCATAACGTGATGAATTGACCAAAAACCATAGGTGGGAAAAATGTGTAATACTACACGTACTTAGACACAAAATATGCGATCGACACATGCGAGGCAAAACTAGAAATGTGAAAAGATATGCAACCATAGGCACTTACAAAGTGTTTCTATACATAACTGAAATATCAGCACTTCAATATTCAGTAAAATACATATATGTTCCCTGGAACATAACGTACGTCTTCCACCTAGAAAAAGATGTGTAATATCACAAGATTCAAATGCTCTCGTAGCGTAGTAAAATATGTCTCTATAAGGCAAAATACATGAGAAAAGAAAAGCATGAGATACAAACACAAATATATAGTCAACGACATTATAACTTTCTCGTCGGTCTGAAACAACCAGATTAATTTCCCTAGGAAACAGTTATGTCATACCCCGACAGATAAACTTTCTTAGGCATCTTCGCTACAAAATATTCAAAATGGGCTTTTTAACACATTAGAATTCAAAGTCATCGAGGATATGAAATAATTGGTAGAAAGTTATTTTCATAAAACATTATGGTTTCATGCTGTTGGAAAGAAAGGAAATAAATTTATTTTTCGGGTTCTATATCGAATTCGAATAGTATCTAGGACATACTAGAATTAAAACATAATTTTCTGAAAATTAATAAAAACATTAAAACATATTAGCATATAAATCCACATAATAGAATTACGGTTAATAAACATTAAAATATTCACTGAGATGTTACTGAACATTAACATATACTGAAAAATCTAATCTAACAATACACATGCTTAGTTACGGGTTACCATTAAAATGAAAACGAGAATCTAAGAATAACACTGAAAAAGGAATTTGAGAATGATTATAAATGTAGAATTTCATATTCTACGCATAAGATAACATACTAACTTTCAATAACAAATATACAAATATACATAATTAACAACTATTTTTTATTTCCTGGGCATCTCGATATATTTTTTTTTAATTCTGAAAAGAAAATCAAAAATTCATTGTGATCATAGGTCTGATAACATGATTAAGGGTTTGGAAAGTGGGAAGGTGTCCTAAATAAAGATTTTAAAATTTAAAACACTTAGTAAAATGTATTTTGAGCTCAAAATGTCTTCCCACTGGCTGAAGTACGGAACTGCGCTACTAGTTCAAACCGTTTCTAGATAAATACTGTTCTCCTACGTATGTGATTACATACTAAATATTAATTATAAAATACATCTATATAAAAAGTAACAACAAAAATTTTTGATTCTGGGCATCTGGACATTTTTTGGAAAAAATTCCAAAACGAAAATCAAGCATTATCGTAAATAACATGTAATAACATATTTAAGAATTTCGATAGTGGGAAAAGATTCTTAAAATGACTTTTTTTTTTAAATTAAACACTTCGTAAAATATATTATGAGCTCAAATTATCTTCCCACTGGCTGAGGGTGCGGAAGTCTCTCCAAGATTTCAAATTGCTTTAGAAAATGCAATTCCCCTATCTATTTAGAATGCGTTTTTAATAAAAATCTTAAATTCAAACATCTGCAATAAAAATCAATGACATTATTCTAATAGTAAGTCATTAATAAGGTTCGCAACATTGATATATAGTTAAATGTATGAAATAGAACGTTGAGCAAAGAAAGAAAAAAAAGAAAAGAATCAATAAGCTGCGTGTCGTCCGTTATTCGTCGACATAAACAGGCTTTTGCAAATGCAGCGGCTATCTTATCAAAATAAAGAAAGAAAAACGTGTCATCTGCTCTTTGCTAAACAGTTAAAAACTGGAAGCAAAATGGAGTTTTAAAAGTAATACGTAGTTCTTCTTTTCGTATTCAGGCGTTCTGATCAAAAATTAAAAGCAAAAAAGAAGGAAAATGAATATGTATGTCACCTAATAGTTGAAAGAATTATTAAAAGAAATGTGTGGCTTACTTGGAAGAAAAAATTGTATCAAGGTACGAAGTCTTGGTTACTTTTTATTTTCTTTCTGTATGATTATTGTTTCTGTCTTGGTAACTGCAGCCTGTTCGTTTATTTCTACAATGGTTACCGCTACATACAAATCTATTCTTGATGTTGTGACAGTTGTTGCGGTTCCTGTCTAGTTTGTGATAACTCAGATTTTTATCGTGATTTTCGACTTCTATTGTATCTGTTATTGTTTTGTGTGTGATCTTCTCTTTAAATTTTGTATTGTTTACGATCTGATCTCCGTATCTTTGCCTATTCCTATAACTTCGTTTACGCTCTTTCTCTTTGTGGTTTGTAGTAGTTGCTTTTGTGAGCTTACGACCTCTGTCGCCTACAATCATATGTTCGTAATTTTCACTACTACTACTATTAGGGATGTTATGAGATTCTGAATACATAAAATGATTATCAGATTTGATACAAGGCTGGTTTAGAATACCTGTTTCTGGTTGGAATTCAGATTTCTGCGTTTCCTTTTCATTAGGAGTGTTAGTCTCTAGCTCAGAATCGAATTCCAATGTTTTGTTTTCAGTATTTACTATTTCCTGATCGTTTTCGCAACATTCTTTCGGTACGGTGTCTAAACTGTGATCTATTTCAATATTTGGCTCGACAAAATTCTCGTTATTTTTCTTTTCTAATTTAGCAAAATTCTCACCAAACTGAGCACAATTCTCTTTACTTTCCTTTAAGTATCTGCCAACTTTCTGTATATTTTTTCTTCCTTTATAAAACTTGCACGCATCCTACTAAGAAAATCCACTTCCTGATCTGCCATCTTGAATAATATGGGAATAAAATGAACTATTACAAACACAAATGATTAAAATCACCTAAATGATTTTTATTCAGATTACTGGTTCTCAGCTAGAAAAGAATATTAAAATTTGATCTTACAAGTATATTCGAGCACCAACTGTGTCGGTAGTTCGTGTCGGTAGTTCGGGCGTCATTTATTTATAACCAACTTTACTTCGTATTCTCTGTTCGGGCGGCCATTTATTTGTAACCGACCGGCTGTCGGGTCGCTGTTCGTGGTTCGTGCTCCTACCGATAAATATTCTCCTGAGGCCTGAACTTACCTGGATAGAACTATGAAGGAACTCTCCAAGAAGGGTTACATATTGCTTCCAAATCGCTCGTCGGCCTCAACGATGAGACGAGCATTAGGCACCGAGATATTTGGGTGTCTCGTCTCAAAAACCTTACGGAAGATCAGACGGTGATCCAGACCATAACGCACGCAAACGCCACCCACAGGAAACACGAACACAATGGATTAAATAACACTATGCTTATTTATTAGAATGCTATTGTATAAAAATAACGAACACACATGAACACAACACTCAACACATAATATAGAGCTCCTCCGTTGCTAAGCGGTTAGCACTACGCGCCTTTGCCGTGGGAGACCCGGGTTCGATTCCCGGCGGGAGCTCATGTGGTTCGGATTCCACGTTAATCAGTAGATCCACGTCTCATATAGCCTCGCTCCTGGGCGGGACGTTAAACTCAAAATGAACTCAACACATGATATGTAGAATAATCTTCATTGCTAAAATCACACTTTGACCTTTTAATGCAATGTAGCCCTTCATAAATATATATATATATATATATATATATATATATATATATATATATATATATATATATATATATATATGAGATTATATCTGAAATTTCACCACGAATGCTTCTCTCAGCTTGAAACACTTGGGGATTAGCACTGGCGTAAAAGTTGCCGCGATAATCCGAAGCCGAAATCCAATTGCTGCGGCAAACAATCCTGAAGCGTAAAGACGAATCTTCAGCAAATTAAAAAAAAGAAAGTAGAATGTTGATGTTGTAGGGCGCGTGTATAACTTTTTAAACGCACAACGTTTGTGAACCTGGGACTTCACTAGTTGGGGCTAGCCGTAAGGCAACGTCCTTCGCCGGCTAATAGCTTGTGCCCCTTAACACAAAATCATACTTAATTCCCGACGCAACGTGCTTCGTGGCTGCACACAATATCGGAGTCAAGTTCTCCGAGCTCAAAAATTTAAGATGCAAGATGCCATGGTTAACTTAAAAGTGTTGGCAGTTCATTCCCAAAAAAGCTCAGTTAACTCACCTGCGTGCACATACAAACATTATATAGAAAATAATTTATGTCAATTTTAGTTTACTAACTACGATGCACGAGACACTGCGATAACTCGGGCGTCAG
This sequence comes from Thermobia domestica, assembly GCF_964235325.1. Lineage (NCBI taxonomy): Eukaryota > Metazoa > Arthropoda > Insecta > Zygentoma > Lepismatidae > Thermobia > Thermobia domestica. Next base: position 120,493,458 of record NC_137471.1, read on the forward strand.
TACAGATAAGGAACTGCAAAACGAACGTAGTTGGTGTCACTCTGATGCTCGAAAATCTGTCAGCTAGTACTTCCATAAGCGATTAAAGAGAACACTTAATTTAGTTCCACATAACTGCAGAATATATACTGTGCGTAATAATAAGTCACGGAGAAACACTGAAAAGATTTGTCATTCGCTGAAATGTTCTCACCAAAAGCTACGTTTTAAATAAATATATGAAAAAATAATGAAAGGCTTCTTTGTCCAGTTGCGTGGGAGAGAAGCTATTCCCACCGAAGATAGAGCTTATATGCGTCCCAGAATAAAGTATAAATCGAAACAATAGTCACTGTCTCTACGAAATATACAGAGCATCCACAAAAATATTTCTATAACCTGGTAGCGGTTATACTACTAACGACAAGGTTGGACCCCTCTTTCACCATTGTTAAAAATAAATGTATCCCTTCACAGACACACTAATTCAAGGACAAGATTTCCATACGTAAACATATAAGGTAAGAACAATCTTACACATAAAAGGAAACGATAATATTTAAGGTGAACTTCAGTACATAACCAGAACAGTATCAATAAAAGGGAACATAATTCTAAATTCAGGATCAAGAGTGGATTGCCTGATCTCATGACGTCATATCCCGTAACGTAACAAATCTGAATTCCCTTATGGGCTGGGGTTAAGATCATGTGATTTCTATCCTCCAATCAAAATCGAGCTACCAAAGCACTCATTTTACTCAAAAAAATAAAACGAATTTTAAAAATTCAGAGTGTGAGATTTCCCCACAAGGTTGACTCATGACATTATACCATGCAATCTGTTGACCGTGTGGCTGGTCTAATATCATGTGACCACTATCAAACAATCAGTTTCGAAGTACCAATGTGCTCATCAAAGAGGATACCTAAATTTAAAAAAAATCCCAGGGTCTAAGATCATGTGACCTCTATCAACCAATCAAATCAAGGTACCAAACCACTTATCTTAGTCATAAAAGGGAACGAATTTAAAAGATGCCTCAGAGCCTAAGATCACGTGACCTCTATTAAAAAATCAGCATCGTGGTAGCAAAGCATTCATCTTTCCCGTAAAAGGAACGAATTTCAAATATCCCGGTCATAAAAGAAAATGAGGGATTTCCCCAGCAGGGTGACTCATAACGTCATACCACGTGACTTGGAAATTTGATTTTCCCGCGTGGGAGGGGCCTAAATTCACGTGACCTCAGCCAATCACAATCGACAAAATTTTTGCTGACTCGGCTGCATATAACGCGACCACTACTACTACCCAAAGGATTACCCTCGATCTAGCACTACCTCAAAAAAACTTGACCCGCACCCTTACAGAATTATCGCATCATACATGCTCAAAACTAAATATTTGTTTTAATTTTGGAGGGGATGGTTTTAAAAATTTTGAGTTTCACAGATTGTAGATACTGTTTAGATGTAAATGGGCATTTTTTCAAAACAATGGATGCGTCTTCTCTTTATTTTTTCGCGCTCTGAAATTTTCAAAAAAAAATTGTAGAAATCCATTTCAAGGTGGACAAGTCGCTGATTTTTTGGTTAAAATACGTTCTTAGGTACAACATATATTTTCCGGGGCCTGAATGTGACGGCAACATTGTCAAAAATCATTAAAACGGAAAACAAACGTCTTCTTCGCGCAGTTTTCTCACTCAGAGCCCCTTCAAAGGCTCCTTTGCCAGAATTCATCATTTTTCTTTCTCTTGCATCCCTTTCGATAATGTCGTTTTTCGCGGGCTTCCATTGTTTACTCACCATTTCAGGGCAATCAAAGTGAGGGCGCCTTCAAACAATCCTTTGCCAAAGCTCACAATTTTCATTTCTCTTACGTTTCTTCCGCTTATGTCGTTCTTCGGCTGCTTCGATTCTTTCCATTTCGGAACGGAAACACCAAATATATCTCCGTAAAAGTGCTTCCACTGCAACCGACTCTTGCACAACGAAGTTGCACACACCTCGCGTTGGTGTCTTGTATTTATCAGTGCTTGCTTATCTGGCCACACGCACAGCGGCGATGTCTATCATTAGCGCTCACTACCGCGAGCTGTGTGACTAAAAAATCAGCGACGCGCTAACAACCAATTTTTTTTCTATATTTTTTTTTGAAATTTTTAACACGCAAAAAATAAAGAAAATATGGTTTCGATGGTTTTGAAAAAATGCACATTTACATCTACATAGTATCTGCAATCTGTGAAATCCCCCCCCCAAAAAAAATTTAAAATATTCAATTTTGAGCATTTATGATATGATATTTTGGTAAGGAAAGCGGGTATTTTTTTTAGGTAGTTTCAGGTCAAAGGTAACCTTTTTGCTCTATAGCGACCTAATTTGGATCCAGGGCCGATTTACCTTTCTTACTAGAAATTACCCTTTGAGCAAAATATTGATTCTCCTGTTTAGTCTGACGTCTTTTCAATAGCTCCATTTTATTTATATGTTCAAAATGATGGAAGATTTCCACAGGAAGAAAGGTTAGTCATAAACTTGTTATAAATGATTAGGTTCAACATTATTTTAAAATAAAGAAATTAGAAACAAAAATCTTAATCTGGTCAAAAATAAGAGAATTATTAAGTGTGTTGAAAACAGAACTTTTCTGGAATTAAGGGAGGAGATTCAGTAGTTCAACTTAAAGCAACATAACTGGCAGTGAGAACAATGTGGATTCATATTCACAGACAAAACATTTAATAAAACAGATGTTAAATTTGTTACAAGAGATATAGATATATCATGTTGATTCTATATAAATTATGAAAATTCTGGACGTTTTCACAAAGGACGAAGCACAACGTGATCATTATGTAAATTTATGTCTTGAATAGAACAGATGTCTAAAACGTCAGAAATCAGAAGCGTATTTGGGTAGCATGCGAACGCAAAAACTTTTAAAGAATGTGAGTGAATGTGGTTCCAGCCCTGTCCAAAGAATGTTTTTTTTAATATCGTGATTATTTTTGTGTGTTTTGTTTCTGTATGTTAAAAAATTCAACTACTCTATGGGTGTAAAACTCAGCACATCAAATTAAGAAAAAAAGGCCGTTCTTGCACCTGTATTGTTATTACAAATTTTATATTTGCAAAATTTTCGTAATTATTTTCTGTGTTCAGTGGTGCTTAAAGAATGTCTTGCACTAAACTCATTTTCTTATAATGTTCCAAAAACATTGCCTTAATTAACTTATTGAATTTCATTATCAATTTTCACATTATTTAACGTCCCGCTTGCCATACAAGCTACCGTCCTGACTTTGTTTAGGAAACTGTAAGTATCAGTAACTATGGGAAACATCTAATTGGGGTTAACAAGTAGTGATTTACTAAGACATTTTCTATATCGAACACTTTAAATGTAGTTATTCATTAAGAATTACAGACATGTTGCCACTAATGTGGAAACCGAACGCTTAATAACATTCCGAAATTATTTTATCACTGTAATCAATAGGAATGAATGAATGATTGTGTTCAGAGTCCGTAAATGTCTTTCGTCCAATTAAAGTGTAATGCCATACTTATCGCATTTCATCATCCTTGTAAACATCTCTGCTTTTAATATCACTCGACACAATGAAACGAACTTAAATGCCTACCAATTTTATTTTTCTTAGTAGTTCTTTCTCTAGAACGAAGGAAATGTCATGATAATGGAATATTTTATTCGGGACGCATAACATATTCTGTATTCGATAAATCTGTTCTTGAGAGATGGCTTCTTACTTGTTCCGACTTTGATCACGACCCACTACTAACGATACTATCTGTTGGTGTACTTCCTAGCTTGTCTGACCCTTGTATACATTTTCCCGAGTGTGATCTAGGATTAGATAGGGTTTCGCACTTTATTGTCAAATTTAAGATTTACTTCTATGTACACTGGGCACTTCTTTTAAGTACTTAAGATTTCATGTGGTTTGGATTTTATTAATGTAGCCATTAAACGGGCTGTTTTATATAAACTCGCCTCAATATTAATAAGATGACGAAGGAATTCTGCATCAATTACCTCTTGTATTCTTTGTGGCATCGCATCCATGAGACGCAGAAGGTAACGTTCGATCTGAATAATCTTCTTCCATGTCTCTAAGTCCCACAAAGCAGATTATGCAGTGTGTGGCGGATTATTAAAGGGTTCCTTGACCACTCTTTTCAATTCAGACCACACATTTGATAGGCTTCATGTCTGTCCTCGCGCAGGCCAATGAAAATCATCTAGATCAGCCTGTTTTTCTATCGAACTCTCAACCAAACCACATTTGTGGATTGGAGATCTCTCTGCACTTTATTCTGAAGAATGTACAAATACTGCGAGCAAGTCAAACGTTTCCTTACCCGATGGAATACTCTTAAGGCCCATTCATGATAAAAATTCACTACATAGAAACCTCTTTTAAAACGACGTTGTTGTGTAACTTATAAGATGTTTCCTTCAGTAACCACTTTCTTATGCAGTATACACGAATTTTCTTGTTTGTATCTATCCACATTTTTTTCGCAGTTGAAAACGAAGCAGGATGTGAGGGGTTGTAGTAAATTTTACTTGACTGTTTGTTTATGGTTTCCATCTTGACCATACGGGACGTTTACATACACATTTCTCTTCCTTATAGGAGACTACTTTTTCCTTTCCTTCTTCTCTTCTGCTTCATCTTCGCCGTCTTCTGCAAACGATTTCTCAGGTATTTCCCCTTGACGATGATGCTTCAATTCGTCGTAAAATGACAAACGTTTTGGATTTCCAATAAGGATTTTCAATCTAAAATGTAAGATCCTTCTAGTTTATCACCTTTGATGTAAAAAGTTCTTTTATTATTCCATGTGATATTATCATCATCTATGTAGTAGTAATTCAGCTCTTTTACGAAAGATTTTGGGTATCGATAACAATATTTCTTCTTCTACTTCAGGCTTCTCGGATTTAGTTGTTATAATCCAAAGTGTCCCAGTTTATTGTTTCCGTATTGAATGTAATTTTTTGAAGAATATTATTATATTAATTCCACTTTTCTTCATCACTAAGCGATGACAAATGTAAAGTCTGTTGCATTTCTTGATCAAACTAGATTCTCGTTTCTCCAAGTCTGATGATGATGATGCTGATGTTTTTTATAAGATTAAGAACTTCAGGTGGAATTAAAATAATTTTCTTTCAGTGTTCCATTCCACTAACGGAATAGTAAATTTGATAACACACGACTTACAATAGGACCTAATAATGCCGGTAGAGATCCACCCTGCTACACTAATAAATGCTTCTTCTTGTTTTACATGGTTTCCTTTCTTCACAAGATATCGAAGCGTCCTGTTGTATCGCTTTAATCTTGCTTTCTGTGTCTCTGTAAGAGATGCGTTCCCTTGTAACACATTATAACAAACTTCGCAAATACTACGAATCACCGAAGAGTCTGCATTGGTCACTATAGTTTTACGTAATTTTGGATTTTCTTTTCTCAGCGTACGAAGAGAATCCCGGTGTTTTATTCTTGGAGACATATTGCCAGAATAAACAATCACAGTTTATCCTAACATTATAAACACATAATCTTCTTCTATTTCGTTGGAACATAAACGTAATGATAATATCATCAGGAAAGATATTTGATTGAAAACGCAGTTAATCTGGTGTATCCTGTTTTAAATCAATAAATAACTATCCATATGGTAACTTTGTTGCGTCGTTGAAACTTTCTTGAAGAAATTTTGGATTCTCAGGAGTTAGTTGATAACTCAAATATTTAATTTGTGATTTATCTCTTGAATTTTTAAATAATAGGTGATAAGAATAAATAAAAGCCAATATCTCTGCTTCTTTTTCCCTAATAAATAGTAATAAATAATACACTAAGATTTCTATGATGAGAACCCTTTGAAAAAATCAACTATAATGCGGTTCACATATATGATCATCAATAATAATAAGAGGAGGTCCAGTTTCAGGTAAAGGGTCATTTGTTCGAGGTAATCCTTCAATGAATTTGTACTTTTGTCGAAATTTCTCTGTATTCATTTTGCCAATGTGCATAGTACGAATAAATATGACGCAATGATGTATTAACAATACGTAATAAATTAGACAGAAATCGTATTACAAAGGAGTTTTTCCGCATATACTTGGTCGTGCAACCATATATGAAAAGGGATTTTTCCACCTTGTATCCATGTTAAGAAATATGACAATTTTCTCTTCCTGCCTATATTTATAATGGAGCGTATTACATTTCCCTTCTTCTTTCGTTGGAAGGAGTGTAGCCATATAGACAAGTTGCATATGCATTCTGAATTGTACTTCTTTTTATCTAATGTATCTTATAAACGTTTGTTTCGGGCATGCTAACGATTATATGATCTTTCCTGCGGCATTTTATTTTTCATTGGTACTTTTAACTTCGGTGGGACGAGAGTCTTCTTCTTCTTCTTCTTCTTCTTCTTCTTCTTCTTCCGCATCCTATTCATTATATATTATCAGTTTCTTCATTACATCAAAATTTTTGGTGTTTAGAAGATTCGTAGTCTAATGAAAAGTCCCGTATATTGCAAACTTTAAACTCCTTTTTCGTACTGCATTCAAAAAATACGTAACCCATAGTTCTTGGTTCCAAGCAATATATTCTGAAATATTTGCCTCTTTACCATATTCAAGTACCAGTTAAATCACCTAAAAAGTCATCAGTTGGAATTGTACTTTCACCAGGATTTTGCGTATAAATTACTGAATGAGTATCAAAATACAATATTCTTTCTTATAATTGTTCTAAATACTTGTACAGTTTCAATTTTGTTTGCGCTGTTGTGTATGCGTCTATGACAACGTTTACTGTTGGTAGTGAAGCACTAACTTCATCTGGGTATTGTCAATATACATATAACATGTCATTATTTACTGCTAATATTTGATGTACGTCTATATCATGAGATGTTAATTTCTCATATAATTCATTGGGGTCATTAATAATGCTTACATCCCCCATTTCTTACCTTGACCACATTTTCTCCTAAATGAATTTAGCATTCATTTAGCTAGGCTCCTAAGTGCTGGAATATGTTTAATTTTCTTTACATCTAGACGTATTCCTTCCTTTTCATAAAATTGCTGGACGTACTTCTTATTTAGCTGATCTCCTTCACATCGTGATGGCCACTCACTAGCTTCCGTATTTGCTTTCAGGAAGGTATTTATGTAATGTGCAAGTAAGCCGCCACTTTTTGTTTCTTCATCATATTAAACAACATCCTACGTCCAAATTTCATGACTATATATTAGTTTGTGTCATTTTTCCAATGCTTTTCTTACCTCATCTGCTACTCATGTACCAAGTAGACTCGGTGTTCATCGCTGTGATTTCAAGGTGTCTGGTTCAATTCATCACAACATGTACGACAAAGTGTAAACATCAATCTATCATTTGATTTGTAAGTTAAAAACTTGGAAGAGAGTTTTTCGGGGTTGAATACTTAGCTTAGCGAATCCTTCTACTTATTCAATGCTGGGAATATTTGAACCTCCAGACAGATAGATAGATAGATAGATCATCTCCAGAAAGATGATGAATTTGAAATTTCATACTTTTACATGTATACGGTCAAATGCTGATAACATCTTTGTAACAGAATGTTTCTTTTTCAGACTCCTGTGCTTAATGATACAAAAGTATGTCATTCACACGTTATCCATAAATAGCGTCGCGAGGATTCAACTGTGATTTATTTGTATATAGATGATTTCTAACATACTTTTCATCCCTTCATTTCCTGCCAATTGTTTTATAAATTCACATGCCCATAGTTCGTGAACTTCACAGCCACAATCTTGTAATTTTTGAATCTTCTTTGTTGCTTCATATCGAAATTCCATGGTATCTATAGCATTCTTATACATGGATTTATATCTGATAGTTAGGGTAGCAAAAATACAACCAAGTGTCCAACATCCTTCATACTCTAACAGGTGTATTCTTCCTGTATCGGGATCTGTCCATTCACCATCTACTTTCATTGACGCATTTCGTTTTTCCTTACTATGTGCGGCATTGGCAATCAGAATGATTTTTATTGATTTTTCTTCCCAAGCTACCCATTGCACTGCGTCAATTGATTGTACACCTCTCCATCGATACCCGTTCTTTGGTATGATACCAATAGTATTTTGCTTTAAGCATTTTCTTCGATACACCGAATTACAAGCATTGGCGATTGTAATGCATTCAAGTGAGGAATTTACATTCGTTTCAGATTCAAATGTATTCATAAAGGAAATACATGCCTGGCGTAAAACTTCAACATCCTGTAACACTTGACAACTTCTTCCTTCGTTTTAAAGTTAACAGTACGAAGCTCAGTATAACTGTTAAAAAAACTTTAGTCTTTAGTCTACTTTCATGGTATATGCTCCATAATACCTAATGTCTGGAAGTGTACCTTCATATGTTTCATTCTCACGTCGATTGAAAAAGTGTGGGAAATATCCTTTACAGGATTGAAGGCTAAACGCACAACTTAATTTACTTAAGGGCATAGGAAGAAAACTTAGTAAATTTCTGAAGGTTGTTTCCAACTTTAAGAGATAGAATTTTCGCCCCACTCATGATCGTGAATCTATGAAGGTTGTTTCCAACTTTAAGAGAGAAAATTTTCGCCCCATTCATGATCAGTTCTGGAGTCCAATTCATCTTCTCAACCATGGTCTAAATGATGAAATGTGCATCATAACCCTTCGAGTTGTGTGCAATGCATGTTACTGATGTAATGTTTGGACGTCATTTTTGTAATGTTTTAGATATGTTCTATTACATTTCCTCAATCGAATATTTTTTCTGGTTTTCCAGAAACGATGCAATCATTTTTATGTCATCTTCATAGAAACGTTAAGATGTATGCTGGCTAACGAAAGCGTTAGGTATATGTTCATATATGTTTGCGTCCTCATCTTCATGATAATATGTTACGTTTGCCTTTTTAATTTTGTTCTTTCATTCATTTTCATGTAACATTCATGATTAGGTGGAGGTATAGTATTGGAAATATTGTAATACGTTTCTCCACATACGTGAGATCTTTCTTCTTTCACTACATAAATTTTCAAACTCTGGACAAGACATTTCACAATTTAACACAAAGACTTTCCATTTTGATAAGGACAGACCTGTGATAATCATAGCATGACTGACCATAAAATTATCGATTACAATCAATCCATGTAATATGGGCTTCTTTAAATTTACATTGTGGTTTCTGATGACATCGGTAACATACAGCTGTCGAATGTTTCAAATCTGCATACTTGCTTTCATATTTCTTTTGACAACTTTCGAAATAATATCTACAGCTAAAACATGCTGTCAAACTTTCAATGAAGATGTAATGATTATCTATGAAAAGTAAGTTTAAAGATGTTCTCACATTATCACTTATTGGTGCTGGAAACATTACATCACTTACTGAAAATCCCCTCTTCACTGTAATTTTATAATCCTCTAAATATTCCTGAAATTTACGAATTTCAGGAATTCCACCACCATGACTGAGATCTATCTCACTGCTTCACATAGGTATTTTGCTTCTTTTTCAATTATATATTCATATTGTTTTACATATCTTCTGTATTCGGTTTGATTTCTCCCCTTGTGTTTAATTAATACTATTGCAATGACGATTGCATGCGGTAAACATATTTTACCATTGTTCTTAATCTTAACAATACCACGTTTTGCCTTTACATATTCTTCGGTATTCACAATATGTTGTTTCAATCTACCTTGTCCTCTTGTCATATGTACATGATGAAAATTCACGATGCAATCTTCATTTATAAGAAAAGCCGCATTACTTTACAGTATTTTCTCAAATTACTTCTGCTAAGAGATTACTTACTTCTCTAAATGATAAAGAAAAGGCGCCATGTTCTTTTCTCCTATTGCGATTGTTATTCCTCCGTAATCATGTTGGTTTACATTACGTAGCAAATAATCTATTAGAGCCCGTAGACTTGTTTCAATCGCCGTAAAATGATTTTCAATTGCACGCACAGGGGCTAAACGGATTCTTAGGATTGTACCGTCCATATTGTATCTTCTGTATTGTCTTCTTCGCTCTTCTATTATATGAAATCTATTCTTTCCATGTTTACTCCTGTTATTTCGAAATCCCACTTGTACATTTGAATTTCGTACTTCTTGAAATTCATGTGGCAATTCATCCATTATTTTCTCTATTTCGTCTAAATCAACTTTTATTTCTTCATGTTCAGTGTTAGCCTCTGCTAATATTCCCTTAAACGATGGATGTATTTCTTCTCCCTATTCATTTCTATGATTGGGAAACAAATTGTTAAGCCAATTTTGAAGCTCATTTTTGTAAAACTCTTCTTCTATATTGTTCTCCTCCTCATTGTAAGCCTCTCCTATTATCCGCGAGAACGTAAGATTTAGCAATTATTCTCTTTCCTCCTCTTCTTTTCCAGGATTTAGAAATAAATTGTTGCGGCATATTTTTAGCTCATTTTCGTAAAATTCTTCTTGTTCTTCTGTCTTTTTCATTCTCGTTATAAGCTTCTATTGTCTGCGTGGAACGTAAGATTTAGGAATTATTCCCTTCTTCGATGTCTTCTTCGTCTTCCCCTTCTTGCAAATATTTTTTAATTTTTTTTTCAATACAGAGGGATGCATACTTTTCCTCTTCCTGTCTTATCAATATATTACCTCCATTTTCTAATATTTCAAATAGTTCCTTATATTTCTCTTCTTCTTTTCCCATTTTAATTTCATTGACTGTATCTTTTTCTTCATCATCTTCTTCTTCTTTGGTAGTGGTGATCAGGTCTTCTTCTTTCTCTGCTGCTGCTGCTTTTTCAATTTTATTAAGTAAGCCTCTTTCTTCTTCTTCTTTTTGTTCTTGAGCAATTGTTTCTGATGGTAATCTTAATTTTTCCTTATGCATTCCTTCCTTCTTCCTTTCATCATCTTCCTCTTCTTCCTTAAGGATTCCTTCCTTCCACTCATAATGAACATCTTCTTCTTCTATCCCGAATACGACATCTATTTCCCTTTGAAGAACTTGCGTCTGTTTATTTGGTACGTTATCTTCTTCTTCTATGTCGTTAATAAAGGCCGTAATCTCTTTTAATAATTCTTGTGTACTCTTGTTTTCCATTTTACTCCCTACTATATGTATAATAAGTAAATGAAAAAGGTTATTTTCCTATATGCATATGTGACTATTTATACAGGATATGTACGTATTATGTAAACGTAATATATATATATATATATATATATATATATATATATATATATATATATATATATATATATATATATAAGGATATAAATACCTTAAAATAATATATATGAGAGTGTAAACAAGATGGATATAAGTATTTAAAAAATGAATAACGATATCAATGAGGATAAGGATAATGAATATACACGAATCTTCGTTTATTTGTATTCAACCTAAAATAAAAAAAAATGCATCTCGTTACCTATAACCATATTCGAAATAAATATAAACAATATAAACAGTACAAACAGTGGACAAAACAATCTTTTAAAAACTTCACACAGGACGCATAAGTTTGGCCCTCCACTGTACAACACGGGTTGCCGTTACCGATCGCTTTTTATTTTTAATGTCTAATGTAGATCTTCCTCTTCCGTCAACAGTAACCAGTTGACCTCTGATTATCGTGGTGTGAAAGTAGTGCGGTAAAATGGGACTGACGGACTTCTAAGAGGCCATGATCTTTGGTGCCCATGTGGTTAGAGCTTCAGCGGCAACATTGTGGCGAACATTGTACGGTATCGCACTGTGTTGATTATCACGAGACATGCAGAATTTATGGGCAAACGACGTCTACAAAGCAGAACAGTGGTCGAAAGACAATCCTCTCAGATGGGGACCGGAGTTAATTAAAACGGATTATAGTATGTATAAAGAACACCACTGCAATGCAAATCACGCTTGAACTCAATTCCCGGCTACAAAATCCGGTTTCATCGAAAACAGTGGGACAGAAACTTCATAAAATAAACATTCATGACACAGCCGCTATCGCCAAACCTCTGGTCACAGCAGTAAATGCGAAGAGGCATATCCAGTGAAGCAAGGACCACAAAGAGTGTACTCAGGAGCAGTGGAAACACATAATGTGGTCCGATGATACGATCTTCACCTTGTTTCCAACAACCGGTCGTGTTTACGTATGGAGAACACCGTCGCAGGCCTATGATACATACTGTCTGCTCCCAACTGTAAACCATGGGAGTGGTTTTGTTACAATATGCGCAGTGATATCGTAGTTTTCTGTAGATCCCACCATAGCCCCTAATAGAATGATGAATGTTAAGGCGTATGACGCCATTTTGGGGATCAGTTTCTACCCATGGCCCAAATATTGTTCCCTGATGGTGATGACATCTACCAAGATGATTTAGCACCCTTTCACGCTGTAAAAACGGTGAAATCATGGTTTGAGGAGCATGACCAGGAGCTGTGACCTAGTCTTCCCTGTGTCTCACAATCACCAAATCTGAACATCATCGAGCCATTGTGGTCTGAGTTATAAAGGCGTGTTAGGTCCAATTACCCTCCACCAGCATCCGTTAAGGAATTGGATGATGTTTTGGAGGAACAATGGTACAAAATTCCACACACCATGATTCAGGTGCTATATACGTTCATTCCCCGTCGGATCCAAGCTGTTTTGGACGCAAAGGGAGGCCCCACAGTATGCTAGGTATGATTTTCACATTTTGCAAACGTTTTAGATTTTTCCTCCCTTTATATATATATATTTCAATTCGTTATACGGAAAGACAGAAATTTCAAGCAATCAAGAAGCAAACGTTTTAAGTATTTAACGTGTGATGAAAAATGATTTTTTACCTTCTTTTCATATTCCACAGGAATGAATCAAATGCATGTTTACAGTTTGCTTTAAGTATGTTGTCGAATGTACAAACGTTCTTACGCGAATTTTGTACTTATTCTTTCAGAGTTTCAGCGATCACGTAACATATGTATTTCACTAATATCTTCCGTTTTACAGATCATATTTGTGGGACGTTGAACTGAAAGATTACATCTCTCTCTCTCTCTCTCTCTCTCTCTCTCTATATATATATATATATATATATATATATATATATATATATATATATATATATATATATCGCTCGCTCGCTCTCTTTTACAATGTTTGAATGAATCCGAAAACTATCACATAACACACTATGATGACCTTATTCCGCAGCAAATACGAAAACTCAATTTAGAGGGCCGTGAAAACTTCAACCCCGCTTAGATGATGTGTTAGTCAGCTCGGAGTATCATCATTGAACACAGCGGTCACGAAAACTATGGATTTGACAATAATATCGATCATTTTTATTTCTTTACGTGTATAGGGACTACCTCTGGGGTTACCCAACTCCAACCCCCTTATATACTGTTTTAAAGAGTTATGAGTTTCCTCACTTAACACAACGACCCCGAAAACTATGTATTTGACATTAATATCGATCATTTTAAATTATTTTACATGTTGTCAATAACCCTCATGGGGTGTCCCTTACCTCATGAGAACTAAGCTAACTTTGAAAGTAACGTGAACGCGAATTTACCATCCCCCAAAACGCTTCGTCTTAGCCTAAATCCATGAACAAATTTTGATAACTCTTCGGCTCCCTTGTCTGACCCCCGGATCCAGACAGACAGACAGATACAATTTTAATTAAAACTATCGTATGGTATTATCAATTGTTAAAAAACACAAATATCTTCGCTTCGTCTTTGTCTGAGACCATGAAAAAATTTTGATAACTTTTCGGCTCCCTTGACTGACCACCCACATCACAGACAGACAGATATACAGTTTTATTTAAAGCTATCATATAATATCAATGGGTCAAGCACACACATATATCTTTGCTTCGTCTTGGTTTGAGACCATGACAAATTATCTATCACTTTTCGGCTCACTTGTCTGATTCTCCAGACCACAGACACACACCGACAGACAGACAGGCAGACAAATATACACTTATTTTTATATTTCACACGTATAGGGATGTATGTTCATTGTGAAAAGATTCATGGGGTAACAAAACAATCATTGCATGAGTATTGCAGATTCACGTCTCTCTCGTTCCAGGGTCTCGGTGGCTCAGTGGTAGAGCATTCACCTCTAGTGCATGGGGTCCCGGGTTCTAAATCATGCTCCCACAAGTGAACTTTCTGGTGGACAAACACAGTGTACTGGGATTTTCTCTGGGTTTTCCCGTTTCCTCCCACTTTCTTCATTCCACCATTTCATTCATTTATCATCATTGCCGTGTGCATTAGCCTAGCCGGCATACCTGTGGGACGTAGACCTGAAAGATTTCATTCACATTTTTCTCTCCTTCCACATTTTTATTTTAGTATAATTTACTTAGTAGCACGTTGGCTCAGTATTATCTTAACTTTAAACTGCAAGATATACGCCTTGAAAATTCAACGTTCACTCTCTGATTTCTGCGAGACTCCAGGCATTTCTCACGACAGCTGTGACCGAGTTGAAATTTTATTCCTTCAGGGATAATCATGGACGTAACATTTTAGTAATATATTTTTTATTTTCCTATTTTAATAAAAACGGGAAGTGTCACACTTGTTCACAGCTATCGAATCCAGCGGAACAGGATTCACCAAATACACACACACTATTACAAATTTGAAGCGAAAGACGGTGTACTGAACACACCTTCACGGTGTTAAATCTCATTTAGAATTATTCTATTTCCGTCTTACACACACACACATACATACATACACATACACACACAAGTGATTACCTTCGACAAAACATGTCATAACAATTTCAGACAAGTCTTCAATAATCGGGTCGCATTAATCATATCTAATTTCTCGTGTGCCATCAAAGGCTATACTAATTTCAAACTGGTTTGCATAATTTGATCTCTGCATAAGTGAATTTGATTACCAGTCAAGATTTTTTATGGAAATGTGTTTCACAGCAATATCTCATCACGTGTAACACAAGCCACCTGGGGACTTGAGTATACAAATTTTCATCCCACGTTGTCAAAAGATTATGAAATGCTATGAGAATTTTCCGTTATTAGATTATGTTCAATCAATGGAATCCAACCCGTTTTAAAACAGTCATGAACTACGATATTCATCTTAGCAACCCAGCGCCCAGATTACATTCCCAGAACGAAAAGTTTCCTACAGGGATCCTAACACTTAGCAACAGCATGTTTGATTATTTTGATTACTAATCATCGTTTTCTATGGTAATCTCTTTCGAAACTAACAACTGAGCGTCCAGCCTATGGAAACATCTGCATATACCATTTCTCATCTCACGTTTTCAAAAAAGTCATGAAATACAATATTTACCTTAGCAAATAAGAACAGTTTCATACAATCTGATGGGAAGCTTTGATCATTGAATATCACAGGTTCAGTTCATAACCTACAGGCATTTCAGTTTTAATACGACCAAGGTAAATAGGTCGAGGGGCTGGGGCGGAAGGGAACCAAAATAGCTACACAATGCTATGAGAAGCTTTCGTTCTTAGCTTCGTACGAGGGACGAGGGTGTGTGGGGATCCAAAATAACTACAAAATGCTTCTGCTTAACTTCCTTTCTTAAGGCGGGGGGTCGAAACAACTAGCCAATACTAAAAAGAAGACGAAGAAGAAGAACAAAAGGCATGTTTCATCTTGCTTCTATAGGTAGTAGACGTCCAAGGCTATGAGCATAGCAACATACCAGTTTAGACCGTTTTAAAGCCCCCTGAAACCAGATTTAGGGCCAAAAGTTTCCCACAGAGATGAATCCCCTATATTCTACTGTGACGTAGGGATCTCAGTTTTACTTTGAACTACAGAAATCCCTCGCGATCTAGAAAAACACTCTTTTCAACACAGCTTATAATTTGAGTGTTTTCTGCCAAACTAAGTTTATTCTTCTAATTTCATTATTTAAAAATATTTATTTCAAAAACATTATTAAATAACATTTAATAATTTCGAACACACAGAAACAGAAGAGATTTTCTTAAAACATCACATTTAAAGGACACGTCATTTATTTTGTTCACACTTTTCCTTATTATAGTTGGTAGAGCTTCAACTCTTCCATTAATTTGATTACGTTTTCTTTAATGGGTATTGATCAGTTATAAGTTGGTATAATTGGTATAAGTTCTAATATAAGTTGACAAAAATGAATTATAAGAATTTATTTTTTTATTTCTCCAATATGGAGGTATTCAATAAAAGTTTGTGTTTAAAATTATAAAATCGATACGTTTTTTCTTCTTGTAATAGAGGAAATGTGATTTTATTTTCAAGATTTTTATAACCTCCAAGTACCAAGTACCATACACATTAAACAAGATGGCGGACGTTACATCAATTCCGACAGCTTATCCTGTCCCTGGTGAATTTTATGTTAGCTACTTTATATATGATGAAGATGCCAATAGAAATACAGTCAACGTTGATGAGGATTTAAGGCATTGCAGATTTCATTATGAAACACAAGGATTAGAGGGATTTGAGTACTACAGTCAACAGATTTGTATTGAACAATACCGAGTCAAAAACAAAATGAGATATTGCAATTGCACAGATTGGCTATTTGGTTATCAAACAGGTAATTGCTTTTTAATACTTTATTTTCGAATTACTGTTTTCAATACCTTGGTTATCGTTAACAAACTCACTTGCTATATTGCATTTTAATTTAAACTCTCTGATTTTTTGTGTAGATTTAACTGGGCTTCAAAATATATATTCATACATAGAGTTTCTATACTTTATTGTTCCATACAAATATTTTTTCTTCTTGGAAACAGTTACTAAATCATCTATTTTTGATTTTTAAGCTAAACATAAACGATCTTCAGGAGCACATTGTGAATACATTTCTCAAGGAATTTATGTTATAGGGAATATCGACTTTTTAAAATTGATCCTCTTTTACTAGTGAGTCCTACTCTAAATCCTAGCATTAATTTCCCTTCTTAGATTAGGGAAATTAAGTACAAAATTTATGAATGAACGATATCATTTAGACGCATAATTTCTTTTTCTCTTGACAAAATATTTTTTTTTTGCACTACAACACTATACCATATACTATACATCATGATAAAGCACGCGAATTACATTGCATTACATTCAAGATTATCAAAATAAAGAAACAGTTATGCTCATCATTAAAGCAAAAAATCTGTACGCAAGTACATAAAAACCTTAAACAATACTACGAACTCAAACTTTTCTTGTACACGCCTGTTCACAAAAAGCTGGAAACTCGTTCAGAAACTAAGTCCAAAAAAGTGAGCCTAGATCCGTAACAATTCCCGCAGATCTATACACAAGGAATTGCATATTCCGTGAGTTCCTTATATAGACACTAGCTGCAAACCGTACTGTCATCCGAGCGATGTGAAAATGTAATAGCAAAATTAATCTTCTTATTTCTGATATTAATATTGATTGGACACTTCATGCACAGCTCCAATATGCAAAAACAATCAATATCTTAAGTAGAAGTTCTCAATAAGACCGAAAATGACTACTTAAAACTTCAAGTGCCAATGTGTGCTTGGAGCGATACAATTACAAATATTATAACGCACTTCCTTCTAAGCGCTCCATAGCCAAGCTTGTTTACTAATGGTGATTGAAATTTCTGAAGCGAAGGGCGACGGTTCGAGCCTCCGTGCGGAAAGATTTTTTCATTGCTTCTTTTATAAAATATATAAAAACATTGCTATAAATATAAATTTCTACTTTGAAGTGCTTGGAGAAACAATCAGACGTACTGTCACTATTCAAATCTCTGTTACATTTGCTAGCTTGCCATTTCCATAATTTATGTATCAAAACGTTAACACAGACGTCAAAATGTAAATTATTCATGTTCCTGATATATATATATATATATATATATATATATATATATATATATATATATATATATATATATGTGTGTGTGTGTGTGTGTGTGTGTGTGTTGCTTGTCACCAACTCTGTAACTGTTTTTTTTTTTTTAAAGAGAAATGCTGAACTACGAAAACATGATGTATGCCTTGCAGCAGATGAGTTTATCGACTTAAGCCAACGAGTAACGAAATCACCTACAGCCAAACAGCTGCTATTGATTCATTAGTCATGGCTCATCGTGGTCAGAATGTTCGCTAGCAGTTTACTGCTCTTGTTGAATACGGTGTTAATAGTGTGAGACAAGCTAGCGAACGTCTTCGTGTTCCCTGTTGTACAGCATATACTTGGTGGAAGAAACGCTCAGAAACAGGTAAAGTGTCTAGAAAACCTGGCACTGGCCTTCAAATGGTTTCAACCCCACAACAAGATCGGTCCCTAGTTGATGTAAGCCGTCGCAATCCTTTCATGTCATCCCGGGAGTTAGTGATAGGGTCTCGTTTTCCTGGCTCTTTCCTCACCGCTGGGCGACGCCTTAAAGATGCAGGGCTTCACTCATATCGAGCTGCGAATAATTGATGACTAGTCGTAAAGTTGATCGACTAGCATTTGCAGAGGCAAAAATTGGTCGTAACTGGGATCATGTCATCTTCACAGACGAAAAGATATTCTCTTCAGCAAATGATGGTCCTAGACTTGTATATAGACCAACATGAAAACCTTACGATCGACAGTACATGCACACAACGCATCGAATGGGGCATGTTACTATACATGCCTGGGGATGGCTATGTAAGGATAAAGTTGGTGAATTACACCGTATAGAAGGCCGATTGAACAGCAAGAAGTATCTGGATATTGTGTAGTATGGCTTGCTCCCCGCTGCGAGAAATTTATTTGAAGACGGCATTGTAGAAGTTCAATCATCGTAGAAGATCATAGCTTAATAAACGATTCCCATCTACTTCGAACTTCGTTTTAAGAGGAACCCAATGTTGAGCAAGTCGACTGGGTTCCAAGAGGATCTGACTTGAACCCAATGGAAAATCTATGGGTGGAAGTTACGAGAACTCTACACGAAGATTGACCTGATCCCCCACCAAGGACAGCTAACGCATATTGGGAGCTAGTTTCTGACGCGTGGGAAGAAATAGCACAGGGACATCAATATGTCGCTGGCTCGGTTAACTCATTACCAAGAAGATTAAGACGCGTCGTCGAAGTTAACGGCGATTATACGAGATATTAATACCTGAATAAAAGTTTGTCTTCATACCCAGGTGACCTTCGAGCTCTTTGAAGAGCTCACTAAGTTGTTCCATTTTTCCTTTACTATTGCATTTATTGGGACGTTTGCGTTTCGTCGGAATCTGCAATATATATATATTTATTTCTGCTCATTTTGTTTACCCTACACAGATAGTCCAGTGGTTAGAACGTGTGCCTTTGGTGCACGGGGTACCGGGTTCTATTTCCACTGGGAGAAGCTTGTGTTTTACCGATCTGCGATAATTCTGTGTTCGTGCTCCTGTTGTTAAAGAGGTACTGCTAAAACTATAAAACAGAGTAACACAAAAATTAAAAAAAAAATATTTACTAAGGAACGTTCGTTAAGTCAGTTTTGTTTTAAACCCTAATGCCTAGCGCTGTCGTTGTTCTGTCTTACAGTCGCGGGATCAATTACCGTTAATTGTCCATTAAAATTTTACTTGAACTGGAATTTATTTCCATGAATCACCCGTCTTCTTTATCCTAAAGGACATAAACGTTGAGAAAAGTATATAGTAAAACTGATATAAATAATAACACAGTAATAATAGTATTAAACGGTATCTATCTACATAGGATATAAATGAAAAAATCGTCGTCTATCAGAAGAAAAAATGGCTTAACTGTTTGAAATTATTTCTATTAGTTAACACTTTCTCCTACCTCTGACTCATGGGCACCCAAAGGGGGCAGGATGGGGCGCCCTCTGACTCACGAAACAAACAGAAATACCAAACATAATATATAACAACCATGAAGATAGTCCCTTTTAGAACGTTTTAGGGTGCCATGCGCGGACTGGCTTGTTGTCACGCCATTATATTACAATGCATATCCTAGCAGAGGAAAGGAGTAAAAATTTATGCCAAAAGTAGAATATCTCACATTTATGAGATGAAACTTGACCCCATGCCGTTAACGTCGCCAATATCTAGTGGCCCAGTTGCCGGTAAATGTCGATCGTCGATATAGCGACGCATCGAAAGATTGCCGCTAGTGTGTCCCTGGCGGCTGGGATTCGTCGAGTCAAAACAGACATCTAGAGTAGAGATGTTGCAGTTACCTTTATATATATATTGCAGAGAACTTTATATATATATTTTGTAAGTGCTTTTTAGACTCATCTCAATGTAAACGAATTATGCATATAGGCTACTTAACATATTTTGGTGGAGTAATTTTGTAATTCGTTGGCATTTTGTCGCGTCTCTGCCACTGGTGGTATAATTATCAAAACGGAAGTGGGACCACCGCGTATCGTTGCAGTAGGGCCATCCACTTTTGGCGAGAGGTCGATAGTTACCCATCGATGGTCCACCGACGCTTACAGCACGGAGTAACTCTAAATTAAATTTAATTAGAAAATCACTATAGTTGCTATAAGAACTAGTTTTCGAACTAGGACAACCTAAGGTTCGAACTCACAACCCAACGCTCTCAATCCAAAACATTCTGTAAATCTGTAGGGAACTCTTTTAAGTATAACAAGATATGTTCTTCCGTTATTAACTGTACTATAGAAACAATCCATCATTGTAATACTTAAGGATAAAGAATTTCGAAATTATGTATACATGGGAGCACATGGTAGTTGCCTCTTTCCAGCCTTAATCAACGCCCTCAATTTCCTTCGTGCAGTTCAAACCGATTTTCCGGCAAGCTGTTATACAACGACAATTAGTCTAGTTGTCTACGTGTCGAACTGCTGCGCCAAAACTGAGGAATCGAATCGCGGAGATGACATTAAAATTTTTATTACTTGCAGAATTATACATTTCACCCATAATCAAATCAGCATTCAAACAGTTTGTGTTTCCGTGGAAAAGTAGTAATTTATTTCAAGTTAAACATGTGAGCAGTAAAGCAAAACAAATTGGGCTTGTTTTTGTTCGAATACCTGACGATTTGAAAAAATAATACGACACGCCTTTAGTATTGAGTTAGAGAGCTTTCTGGTACGTATAAAGAAATCTTACTGACTTAAAATCCATTACGAAATAAGACGTACCAGAAGCTTCAACACCACGTCTGCCTCACTACGGTGAACGCTGCATCGAAGCTTCGTATATAAATTTCACTCACTTGACGTCTAGTCAGTTGACCGTACTTGGTATGTTAGATAACTGTATTGAAGGGGTATAGACGAAAAATATGCCAAATCCATTTTTCAATTTTGTCAGGAAACGAAGAAAATGTGACGCCCTTATGTTTCAGAATTGTTGAAATTTTGGGGGGCTGGTAGATTTCACTCATCTGTTGTAAGTAGTGGCTATTGCTGTTAACGATTGCTTTCTTTCATTTTCCAATTAAACATCCTATCCTCTTTCAAGTTCGGTTCCACATGCCATTCCATTTAGTTTCATATATTCTATTCGATTAATTACACATTCTTTCATCTCTTATAATATGTTCAAATTAACAAAACGGTTCTCTTTCTTTCTTTCTTTCTAATATTGATGATTTAGATTTCAAGTGAGTTAATTTTAAACAAACTTGCAACCAATTTGTTAATTACTACGAGCATTGAGTTCTTTGCCATTGTGTGTTAATATATATTCTTCAGTGTTTACATTCTAATAACAATAAGTATTTATGACAAACTTAGATATAATTGCAGTATACGAAGGTTAAGTGGGTAATAAAGGAGTTCAAGCCAATATCTTACTTCAATCTGTATCGTAGATTACCATTTCCGTTAAAAGAAATTGAATATTCGCACACAAAGTTGATTTTCTCTAGGTAGTATGGATAGGGATGCGCACGAGGCAAAATTTGAGGCCGTCTTGTCTCAACAATATGCTGCAAAAGAGATGTCTCGACTCGAAAAATGTATAATTTTCTATTGGAAGAGCTGTGTCTCGACTCGAATTTTGTAAGGACAATTCTGTCACGACTCGACTCTGCGCATCCCTAAGCATAGACAGTTTGTAGTGCCCAGTATTTGAAAACTGGCGGCGTAACCAATTACACCATCTCGCAACATCTGTTTCAGATACAACCATTATTATACATTTCATTTTCACAAGCTTCTTCTTATAATATCTGTATCGATTACCTACTTAAATTCAATTATAGATAATTGTTTCTTATGTAGCAGCTAATATTCATGCTATACAGTATAAGACAAGTACAAAATGTAAGATATTATAGATTACTGGCATGGCGATTTAATCCGATTTTAAGCATTACATATTTTCTAAATAATTGTTCAAATTGGTTTATAAGAATTCAGATTATGAAGTACCCTAAGATTTTGTAAAGCAAAAAATACAAGCATATATATATATACAAACAGTTACGTAATTCGTGTAATTTTCTACAGCACAGGGAAAAGATGAAGTTTTCATACTATTAATGTAAAATTTGGCACTCTTATTTTGAAATATCTGAATTTATCGAATTTCAAAAAGAAATTGAAGAAAATTACTGTTTAGCCTCCCTTTTGGGGGTGTAAACACAAAACTTCATTTTCCTTATGGGAGATTCCATGTTAAATTTTGGAAGCAATTTTCTCAAATAATTATTCGTAAAGATTTTGGAGCAAATGAGCTGTGTTTGTTACGAAATGCAAAAACAATAATTCGGAAAACTAGTAAAGCCATCTCACACATTGGTTTGGGAAAGGTTCCCCTTTTGGGCGGCAAGGGACTGGAAAAGTTGGTTGGTAATGTGTTACCAAATTTCCAAAATTTATTTTCGGAGTGCCAGTAAACGTCAGGTTAACCACGGATGTCACAGAATTAATGCTCCATTGTTCCTTACATGTAAGTGACTGATAATTGGGATACAGCCCCCTTTCAGAAATAAGAAAATCACCATAAATATCCTTAATAGGTACATACGAAGGGAAGGTATTTTTTGTTAATTAATGTAAACTTTTTTCGTCATTGTAGCAAAAGAGTACGCGTTTTTGAAATCTGGAATGCTAGTCTGGTAACGCACCGTCTTATCGGATATAGGGGGCGAAGCATTAGATGATAGATCTTTATTTAAAAAATCAAAATTTAGTTCCGAAATGCCAATGAGCTTCAGGTTTTTCACAAATGTCACAGAACTAATAATCTAATGCTCCTTGCATGTGCCAGTGACTTATGTGGGGCCTCCTTTCAAAAATAAAAATTCACCATTAATATCCCTAGGAAGGACAACGAAAAAAGGTATTTTTTTCAATTAATGTAAAATTTGGCGTGGTTGCAGCAAAAAAGTATGTGTTTTTTATATCTGGCATGTTATTTTGGTAACCACCGCCTTAGGGTGCACAGGGGCGAAGCATCAGATGATTGATCTTTATAAAAATTTAAAATTTTGTTCCGGAAATGCCAGTGAGCGTCAGATTATTCACAAGTGTTACATAATTAATTTTCCAATGCTCCTTGCATGTGCCAAAGGCCTTATATTGGGCTATAGTTCCCTTTCAAAAATTTAAAATAAAAATCACCATAAATATCTTTAGTATTGACATACGGGAAAATGATTTTTTCTCAATTAATGTGAAACTTAGCGCCAGGTTAACAAAACGTTACGCGTTTACGAAATCTGGAATATTGTTTTGGCAATATACCGAATTAGGGAGGTTCAGGGAGTGAAGCATAAGTTATTGGATCTTTAAAAAAATTTCAAATTTTATTTTGGAAAATCCAATGTGTCAGATTGATCACAAATAATGTAAAATTAATATTCCGATGCTCCTTGCATGTGACAGTGACTGATATTGAGTTACAGGCCCCTTTCAACAACTACATTAAAACTTTACAATAAATATCCTTAGCAGGGACATACGGAAGAAGCTATATTTGGTGAATTAATATGAAATTAGGTGTGGTTATAGTAAAATTCTGGAATATCATTTTGGAAATAGGAGGCAAAGGGCACTGAGAGTATTTTGGTACCTTTGGAGGTCATAGGGGGAGGACTGATAGAAATTCCAAATTTTATTTTGGGGGTGCTCATGAGTGTCAAATTAGTTGAAGATGCACACAACTAATACTTCATACTCCTTTTATGTATCAGTGACTACTATATTACTACAGCTATCTTTGAAAAGCATCATATATTCAATGTGATTATTCTTATGCAAAGACCTACTAGCCGAAGCATTTTTCTTCCAATGTGAAATTTGGCTTATTTTAGAAAAAAATGTTTGTGACAATAAGATAATACCCGTATGTGGATTTCTTTTAGGGGCGTGGACTGAGAATGTCTTTTGCCCAATGGGAGTGTCAATGTGAAATGTTGAAAGCAGTTTTCCCTAATTATTTGTAAGAATTTTGCAGTAAATTATGCATTTTTAATTAGAAAATACAATAATTCTCTTTCCTGTACCTATGACGGTGACGCGTTTATAATTTTATTAGGACCATTCCTGCTTATTGGGCAACATAAAACAAAGAACTGTACAGAGCGTAGTCATCCAGATATGTTGGAGAAGGTGTTCGCTGTGGCTCTAGTAAATCGCATTAATTCATTCATGTCTTGCTCTTTCACCAGGGCATGCTGAATAAAAGTAAGTTCATTTTATCTGTCTTACACTTAGATTAATGGAATCTTTAAGCAAATTAGTTAATGACAACTGAGTCAAAAGAAAAGTGTTGTTTTTATAAAGGGATAATATGTTTTCTTGGGTTTGTGGTATAGCAAGTCTCAACCTGATCCTTATTCCTTGAAATACATTTATTTTTACTACAAACATGTGTCCATAGTATATGATTTCCTGAAATGCTTACATGTGCTTTATACGAGTTGTCTACTGCGTGGAAAGTGGGGCCATACAGTAATTTGGAAGAAGGAGGGAAAA
The DNA here is from genome assembly GCF_964235325.1 of Thermobia domestica. Lineage (NCBI taxonomy): Eukaryota > Metazoa > Arthropoda > Insecta > Zygentoma > Lepismatidae > Thermobia > Thermobia domestica. The sequence goes on from NC_137471.1 coordinate 120,518,518, forward strand.
GATACGCTTTTTATGAATAAAGAAAATAATATTTTAATTTTTAAAATATTACTTCTGATTTAGATTTTTTCGTTAGTGGTACCTACGGCATTTTCCATTGTCATTTTGTGTTCTATCTGGAGTTGGTTTGCTTAAATGTGTAGAAAATATGCTGGTGACTTTATGTGTGATTTTATGCTATAAGAGGAGTTCAATTTTGTTTTTAAAAACGCAAAAATATTTGATTATAGTCCAGTGATGCGAGAAAAACGAAGCTATATCTTCAATCTGTTACGCTGACAGACGATACTCATTTACACTAGATTCGACATTTTAAAAAAAATCATAACATTATTCTACAATAATGACAAATTGCACAATAATTGTAAAGCATGTTTACCTCCTTCCCGTACGTCCCCGCTAAGGATATTTACCGTAAGTTAAGTGATTTTTGGAAGGGTGGCTGTAGCCCAATATCAGTCACTGGCACATGCAAGAGGCATCGGAATATTAATTTTGTATTATATGTGATCAATCTGACACACATTGGATTTTCCAATCTAAAATTTGAAATTTTTATAAAGATCCAATAACTTATGCATCACCCATTCTGCTTCCCTGAGGCGGTACATTACCAACATATCTTTCCGAATTTGATAAATGCATGACGTTTTGCTAACCCGACGCCGAGTTTCACATTAATTGAGAAAAAAATCATTTTTCCCGTATGTAAATATTAAGAATATTTATGATGATTTTTTTCTTTTTGGAAAGGGATACAGCTTCATATAAGTCACTGGCACATGCAAGGAGCATTAGAATATTCTTCTGAGACATTTGTGAAAAATCTGAGGCTCACTGGCTTTTCCGGAGCAAAATTTTAAAGTTTTATAAAAATTCATCATCTAATGCGTCGCTCCCTGTGCCACCCTAAGGCGGCGGTTACCAAAATAGCATTCCAGTTTTGAAAAACACATATTATTTTGCTTCATCGATGCCAAACTTCGCGCTAATTAAAAATACCTTGTTCTCTTATGTCCTTACTAAGGATATTTATGGTGATTTTCTTATTTTTGAAAGGGGGCTATAACCCCAATATCAGTCACTCTTACATATAAGGAGCATTGGAGGATTAATTCTGTGACATTCGTGATTAATCTGACGGTTACTGGCACTCCGAAAGTAAATTGGGATTTCGGTAACACATTACCCACCACCTTTTACGCCCATTCCCCCAAAAGGGGGGCTTCACAATATAATGTTTAAGACGGCTTTACTAGGTTTGTGAATGAGTTTTTTTTTTTTTTTTTTTTTTTGCATTTCACAACAAATACAACTCATTTACCGCAAAACCTTTACGTATAACTATTGGAGAAAACTGCTTCCAAAATTTAACACTGAATCTTCCATAAGGAAAATGAACTTTTGTGTTTACTCCCCCAAAAGGGAGACTAAAAAGCAATTTTCTCCAATTTATATATATATATATATATATATATTTACATCAGCTAATGCTTATGACAACAAGTACTATTCGAAGCTTTCTCGCACCCACTGGAAAACGTGAAGTATATTAATATTTATTTGTATATATTGTTATTGTAGACTGTTCCCATAATGCCCACCGACTTCGATTTTACAAAATTTGAAAAATAAATTTCACTTTTTATTCAGTGGTCAATTTGAAGGCATTTTGTTATACTACCATTAGGAAACCCATATACATCATATTACGAATCAATCATTATGGAACAATCTCATGTGTGACACGCAGCAGTGGTACCAATCTTAGAAAGTTTCATTTTCAGCTTTTTTCCTTTTTCTTTTTAAACTGATTTTGTGAGTAATGGTGCATTCAGTATAAAGGTACAACAAGATATTCTCTCTCTCACTCTCTCACTCTCTCTCTCTCTCTCTCTGTGGGTGTGTTTTTGTTCCTACTTTCCGGCGTAAGCGTGTGGATACTACCACGTATACTTTCGTGTGTACATATGCTAGTGTGTGTGTGCGTGTGTGGCGCGGGCATATGAAGTATTAATTGGGATCGCATAGTGGAACTTATCGATATTAGTACGTACATACGAACGGTTGTTACTTCACACGATAACTTTGGACGAATGCGAATTTTTAAATTCTGCTTTTTGCAATAACTAAGTAGAGTGATACCTCACGAGGGAGTTCCCCTAAATGGTAGCCCCCACCATTTCCAATTGAATCACAAATTGACGCAATCGTTTGTACATTATTTCCACAGAAATATGGAGGCCAAATTTTCGTTTCTACACTATTAGGGGCGCCGCCAGAACGTAAACAAATTGGGGGATGTCTAAGTGGTAGCCCCCCACCAACATGTCCTATTCAATCACAAATTATCGCAATTGTTTGTACTTCGTTTGTACAGAATTGTGCATGTGAAATTTTCCTTGGTACACAATTAGGGGCGCCGCCAGAACAGAAAAAAATGCGGGCTGTCTAAGTGGTAGCCCCCCACCATGTCCAATTCAAGCACAAATTTTCGCAATCGTTTGTACTTCGTTTGTACAGAAATGTGCAGGCGAAATGTTTATTTGTACACAATTAGGGGCGCCGCCAGAACGAAAACAAAGTGGGAGGTCTGTCTACATGGAAGCCCCCTACCATGCCTAATTCAATCCCAAATTGTCGCAATCCTATGTACGTCGTTTGTACAGAAATGTGCAGGTAAAATGTTCGTTTGTAGACAATTAGGGGCGCCGCCAGAACGAAAACAAAGTGGGGGCTGTCTAAGTGGTAGCCACCCACCATGTCCAATTTAAGCACAAATTTTCGCAATCGTTTCTACATCGTTTGTACAAAAATGTGTAGGCAAAATTTTTCTTTGCACACAATTAGGTGCGCTGCCAGAACGAAAACAAAGTGGGGGCTGTTTTAATGGTAGCCTCCACCATGTGCAATTCAATCACAAATTATTTCAATCGTTTGTACACCGTTTGTTCAGAAATTTGCAGGCCAAATTTTCGTTTGTAAACTATTAGGGGCGCCGCCAGAACGAAAACAAATTGGGGGCTGTCTAAGTGGTAGCACCCCACCAACATGCCCTATTCAATCACAAATTGCCGCAATTGTTTGTACTTCGTTTGTGCAGAAATGTGGAGGCGAAATTTTCGTTTGTACACAATTAGGGGCGCCGCCAGAAGAGAAAAAAAATGGGGCTGTCTAAGTGGTAGCTCCCCACCATGTCCAATTCAATCACAAGTTGTCGCTTTCATTTGTGCATTGTTTGTACAGAAATGTGCTGGCGAAATGTTTGTTTGAACAAAATTATGGGCGCCGCCAGAACGAAAACCCAGTGAAGGCTGTCTAAGTGGTAGCCCTCCATCATGTCCAATTGAATCACAAATTGTCGTAATCGTTTGTACTTTGTTTGTACAGAAAAGTGCAGGCTAAATGTTTCTTTGTACATAATTAAGGGCGCCGCCAGAACGAAAATAAAATGGGGGACTGTCTAACTGGAAGCCCCCCACTAACATGTCCAATTCAATCACAAATTGTCGCAATCGTTTGTACTTTGTTTGTACAGAGATGCGCAAACGAAATTCTCGTTTGTACACAATTAGGGGCGCCGCCAGAACAGAAAAATGGGGGCTGTCTAAGTGGTAGCCCTCATCCATGTCCAATTCAAGCACAAATTTTCGCAATCGTTTGTACGTCGTTTGTGCAGAAGTGTGCAGGCGAATTGTTTGTTTGTACACAGTTAGGGACGCCGCCAGAACGAAAACAAAGTGGGGGCTGTCTAAGTGGTAGCCCCTTCCACCATGTCCAATTCAACCACAAATTGTCGCAATCGTTTGTACTTCGTTTGTACAGAAACGGGCAGGCGAAATGTTTTTTTGTACACAATTAGGGGCGCCGCCAGAACGGAAACAATGTGGGGGCTGTCTAAGTGGTAGCTTCCCATCAACATGTCCAATTCAATCACAAATTCTCGCAATCGTTTGTACGTCGTTTGTACAGAAATGTGCAGGCAAAATTTTCGTTTGTACACAATTAGGGGCGTCGCCAGAACGAAAAAAAGTGGGAGCTTTCAAAGTGGTAGCTTCCCACCAACGTGTCCAATTCAATCACAAATTGTCGAAATCGTTTGTACTTCGTTTGTACGGAATGTGCAGGAGAAATGTTTGTTTGTACACAAGTAAAGGCGCCGCCACAACGAAAAAAAAATGGGGCGTGTCTAAGTGGTAGTTTACCACCAACATGTCCAATTGAATTACAAATTGTCGCAATCGTTTGTACTTTGTTTGTACAGAAATGTGCAGGCAAAATGTTTGTTTGTACACAATTAAAGGCGCCGCCAGAACGAAAACAATGTGGGGGACTGTATAAATAGTAGAAACATTAAAAAAAAGTGTCACATTTATGGAGTATTTTTCTAACAGGACTTTGTTCACACTATTGTGTGGTTTGGTATTTTCACACTATGGTGTGATTCACTATATTGATCTTATTCTAACGATGATGGAATTAAATGTTTTTTTTTTGTTTTTTTTTATATTTATATTTATACTTACAATCATTATTGCTGGGTTAGTTTATTAAACTCGGCTTTTATTATTAAACTTATTCATTATTTCTTACGTGAGCTGAATCCTTATGAGAAATTTTTGTTTTCTTTGTATCTTGCGCCGAAACCGTTATTCTCATCTCGTACAGGAAATTGATAAGTGGAAGATATAACAAATTCAGAAAGTAGACTGTTAAAGGGAAAATTATAACACAGTGTTTTGTTTTATTTGATCATCTTCATTAGGCTCATTTTGCAGAAACTATAGAATGCATGGTGAAGTATTTTGGTGCATTCAGCATTCTGTTTACGAGTAGAGTTGCTAACTGGCCGGTATTTGCAGTGATTTTTAATAAGGCCGGTAACCGGTACAAACTTCTTATTAGCCTCCTTCTGACCGGTATTTTGCAATCTGTAATCCAGAATATAACATTGAACATCGAAATTTTTAAACAGTGCCTTTACAAACACAAATTTCCGTTGTATTATACATTATCGATATTTTTTTTTATGTATGGCAGTTTTTTTATTCATTTAACATAAGAAATTTGATAACACTTATATTTTATTGTAAAAGAATTTTACATTTATTGAGAGTAGAAAATGACATTTTAAAACAATTTCCTTTGTTTGTAGTGTAAGTTTATAGAGTAAATTTCATTTTATGAATCAACTATTGTTACATAAAGATAAATATCCAGTATTATTCATCTGTTTCGATAATTTTAAACAAGTGGCAATTGCTGGTAAATTCAATAACGATCAATACAGTCTTCAGTTTCTCATTTGTACAGAGAATTTTGAGGGTGAGCCGGTAATTTTGTTTTCCTGAGTTGGCAACCTATTTACGAGGTTTTGTTTCAACTCTGCTACGTAATGGCTCCGTACTGACACTCCGCATGTAAATAAGTATGTAAGGCTACCATACGCCCCGGTTTCTTAAAATTTGTCCCGGTGTGCAGAAATTTTAATTCTTGTCCTGTTTTTTTCTTTATTGTTATTATTAATTACATATTAAAATTTCTGAAAAGTTAATAAAATTGACTTATTCCTTTTACTTTCAATTCCGACAATACTATAGGAACAATTTCATTCTAATCTTTATTATTATTCCAATCGCTGCTTCCCCGGATATAACATGCAATGTTAAATCCTCCTAAGTAGCACTCTTATCACTAAAGGTAAGAATGTATACCCCGAGGTGGCAACAAATTCTTGTGACGTTGCAGACCAGCCCCGAAAAACACATTTTTTTCTGCTTCAGAAAAACAATTATGCGAATTGCTTTCTTTTAGTTCGCATTTTAGGTTAACAAAAATAAATCAGTCTATTGAAATTTGGAAACAACTTCATAAATTTGTTTTTTTTTCTTTATAGACATATAGAGCATGTAAAGGTGGTATGTGTAATAATATTGAAAATATAATTTTTGCCTAAATATTGTATGTTCACTGATTGCGTTTATATTGTACAACAGCTTCTAGCTTCTATAATAATTTTTAGCACTGTTGATTAAGTATGGACTATATTAATACATTATTTTAAGTTGTATAACTAGTGCGATTTTGTAGTAGAATTCGAAAGATAAAATTAATACAAAATGCAATATTTACTACTAATTTGTAAGATGTCCCTTTTTTGCTTTCAAAAAGTATGGTAGTCTTAAAGTATGCTAAACCATACAAAGTAAATTGCACTGTAAATTGTACCTCTCTGATAGTGCTCTGAAACGGGTCGGGTCTGGTCAGTCGGGTTAGCTCGTGTCGGGTCACTCGGGTCGGGTCGTCACATTCTTCACTTATTTTCTATACGGAATACTATAAGGAGCTTTGTTGTAGAATTCAATTCGAAGTTGGTGAATGAATGATAATTGTGACTAATTGAAGGTGAAATACTAATAAAATTTTAATTTAACCCTATATTAACTAATTGGCATTGTAATTGTAATTGTAATTAATATTACTACTGACTTTTTTCCTTTCTGCGTTTTTATGTCAAGTTAAATGTCACATTAAGTGAAATTGAAAGGAAATATCTAGTTAACGTCCCACGTTATGCACCAACGCTAAGAGAGACAGTGATGATGAGAAATAATTGAAGTGGTTGAATGAAGAAAGTGGGAGGAAATGGGAGAACAACGAGAAAACCCATGCACACGATGTTTGTCCACCAGAAAACTTACTTGGTACGAGCTGGAATCAATACCCATGGACCTTCGGGTCAAACATCTGCCTTTGGGCAGGATACATTATTATTATTATTATTATTATTATTATTATTATTATTATTATTATTATTATTATTATTATTATTATTATTATTATTATTATTATTATTATTATAACTTTAAGAGTGCCCAAGAAAGTTCCGCCGCCTTTTCACCAACACCTTCGAACATTGATATGTAACCTAAGACGTACCTGGAATATAAAAAATCGTCTCCATCAGCCTCTACGACCTTCTGCCGACCTTCTGGAAGGCAATGGATTCCATCGCAGTCGAACTTGGTGGCTCGCGAAGTGAAGAAGGTATCAAGTGCATATTGAACCTCTACTAGCAATTTGAATTGGCGTTCTCCAATGTGATTGTCCAAGGAATGGAACAGGTGATAATCGGACAGTACAATGTCCGTGGAGTATGGCGGATCCAATAGTGTTTTCCATCCAATTCGTAGAATGGTGTACAGGGTCATTTTAGGCACGTGGGGCTTTGCGATGCCTTGTAACAGGAGGACCCCTTTGCGATTCAGAACTGCTGGATTCAGACAGTACATAATGACAATACACAGTTGCATTGATGATCTGACCAGCTGGTAGCAGTTCCCGATGGACGATGCCTCGAGCAGTCCACAAAATGCACAGGAGAACCTTATTCTGGTGTAGTGCTGGCTTGGGCTGTTTTTGAACCGGTTCATGGGATGCTAACCAACAATCACGGCGTCGTGGAGCTTCGTACAGGACCCACTTCCCATCACATGTCAACACCCTGTCCAGAAATTGCTCCTTCCTCAGACGAGATACCAAAGAAACACAGGTGTCTGCTCGCGTTGCTTTCTGGCTCCAAGTCAAATCATGTAGGATCCATCAACCCAACTTACAGTGCTTCCCAAGTTGATGGAGGTGGTGCCGAATGATTTCTCCACTCACACTGAAATGTAGTACCAGTTCCTCACATGTCTGTCCTTGCCTCAATTGCTGCCTGAATAACACATCTGTTTGCCTTCCGGTACGTGGTGCGTCTTCGAGTGTTTCGTCACCTTCCTTAAACCGTCATACCACTGCACTCTCCGCGTAGTCACGACACCCTCACCAAAGGCCTGTCATATCTTCCGCCCCGCGGAGCAACAATTTGAACTCGTACAGCAAACAAGCCCTTATGGCGCTCTGTAAAGGCTCCATGTTCACTCAGTCCTTACGCACGTTCACGGTGTATCTGAATAGCCATAACCAAGTAGTATGTTTTATATACTTACTAGTGTTGCTCACGAGACCAGGTTTGGGGCATCTCGAAAATGTGTCGTGAAGGTAGTCTCGAAAAGTGCATATGTTTCTATTGAAAGAGCTCTGTCTCATCTCGTACCCCTTCATGAAAATTCTGTCTCGTCTCGTCTCATCCAACAACTGACCTTCGCCTTATATCCATTCGCATTCAACTCACGGTGTGAGGGCCAATTGAACACAGACTTCCTCAAAGAGATAGCACTTTCTTGGTCACCTTCAGATTATTATTATTATTATTATTATTATTATTATTATTATTATTATTATTATTATTATTATTATTATTATTATTATTATTATTATTATTATCATTATTATTATTATTGCTGCGGTAGTGATTTGACTTTCTCCGCAATAAAATACTTGCTAATTTTATATAACGTTGCAAATATCTTCTAGATAAATTAATCTAGAAAAAAATAAAAGGTATTTCCCTACAGAATGATATTTCAGTGCAATTAGTTCCTTATGATTCTATCAGACAGTAACGATGTTTTTAAATAGAAAAATCGGAATGTTAACGTGATGAACTTTTGTTTGTTACACAGCGAAAAATATTAAAAGAAGTTCTATATACATTCCTTACTAGAAAATAATGTTGTCTTCAGAACTTTTATTCTTTTAGTCTTCAGAACTTGTCTTCTGAACTCAGTCAAATTTTATTTTCACTTTCGAACTTGATTGCCTAAATTTTAACCTTGTAAATTTGGATGTGGAGTAAAATAAAGAAGATTAGCAGGGTAGAGAGGAAAACGAATTAGGAAATGTTGAAAAATGCAAGAGACGAGAGCAATATTAGACGATATAATGAAGCGAAATAATGGACGGATCAAAAGTTTCGATCTTGCTAAGGGATTGCATTCTGAGAGATGTAGTAAAGGGAGTATAATCAGGAGAGCGAGAGTGTGTAAGAAGGTTGCAATTGATAGATTGTAATAAGGAGGGTGGTACTTTATGTTGGGTTGCGAGGCAGATATTAGCGGGAAATCGCAAAAATGGAAGCTTCTTACCTAGTTCACGGAAACTGGCCTGTCATTAATGGCAGAAATGAAAAAAGCCGAAACAATGGTTTATGCATAAGAATTGGTCAGCATTTTTTTCTGGTGGCAGTTTTGTAAGGTTATAGCTCTCTCAAACTGGTTAGATTGTAAGGTCATGTCACTCGGGTCGGTTGTCGGGTTAGGTCACCTCGGGTCGGTTCACTCTGGTCACTTTTGGCCGGGCCAATCGGGTCAGCTCGGGTCGGGCTGTCGGGTCGGGTCAGTCAATTCGTGTCACGGGTTTGGTCGGGTCGGTCTTCAACACATATAATTTCCACGAAAATTACAATATACCACGGTTTATACCTCATTGGACTTCCAATAAAACATTTTCAATGATGTGTACACCATGTCACCATTTTTGTATGAGGGAATTTCTAGAGGGATTTTGTGGGAATTTGATGGAGTGTAGATTCCCGTGTGTGTGTGTGTGTGTGTGATACCTTACAGGATACAAGATGTCGAGGAAGTGTGTAAATAAACCGGACAATTTATGTTATGTATGTGGGGACCTGATATTTAAATCACAACGTCGATGTTTTACTCCACTTGTGAGGAAGTGTTATCAGTTATGTTTTTGTTGCTGTGTAGGAGACCAGGATAAGAACAGGGTTCCTCACTACATTTCTTGTACTTGCGTGAAACGTCTGACTGGGTGGGCAGCTGGTGGACGAAACATGAACTTCGCAGTACCGATGATCTGGAGGGAACCAAAAGATCATTCTTCAGACTGCTACTTTTGTTTGACACAGATAAAAGAAATAAGCAGTAAATCTAACCACACAGTACAGTACCCTAATTTGCCATCAGCAATTAGGCCAGTTCCAAACAGTGCAGAATTACCTGTACCAGTACCTCCTTCTCATCTTACGGTAAATGAGGATTACGTACTTGAGGCAACTATTGAAGTTCCAAATGAAGAAGATGATCCTACTTATGTAGGAAGCACATCTACATTCGATCCCCATCTGATAACTCCGGGTGAACTAAATGACCTCGTACGGGATTTAAAACTCTCCAAGACACAGACAGAACTTTTTGATTCTAAACTTAAGGCTGGAATCTGCTCCATCGTGACACTAAAGTGTGTATTTTTGGAAACCTTCATACAGAGTTTCAAAACTATTATTCTCAAGAAAATAACTTAGTGTATTTTAATAATGTCTGTGCTGTGATGGATACACTTGGACATGCACATATAAGTACAGAGTGGAGATTGCTTATTGACTCTTCGAAAACTAGTTTTAAGGCTGTCCTTTTGCACAATGGCAACAAATTTCCTTCAGTGCCTTTGGCTTATGCAACTAATATGAAGGAAACCTATGAAAACATCGAAATAGTGTTAGACAAAATCAGTATGAGAAATACAAGTGGACCGTTTGCTGTGATTTACAAGTCATTTCTTTGTTAATGGGTTTGCAGCTTGGTTATACGAAATATTGTTGTTTCCACTGCGAATGGGAGAGCAGGAACAAAGCGGAGCATTACATCAAAAAGTTGAGTTGAGTTGATTTTAGTTTAGCGTCCCTTTTAGCACCGAGGCTATATGAGACGTGGACCTACTGATTAACGTGGAATCCGAACCACATGAGCTTCCGCCGGTTACCTCAAGAAGGAATGGCCAAAGCATGTATTAACTCCTGGACAGAAGAATGCTGTTTATTCCTCACTGGTGAGCCCTGATTAGATAATTCTACCTCCTCTTCACATAAAGTTGGGGCTCAAAAAACTTTGTTAGGGCAATGGACAAAAGTAATGCAAGATCTTGTTACCTCAAGGAAAAAATTCCTCGGGTTAGTGACGCTAAAGATTTTTGTAGACCCCCAAATAAGATGTTTGATTCGTGACCAAAAATTTGCGGATCTCTTAACTCTGGTTGAGAAAGCAACTTGGTGTCCATTTAAATGTTTAACAGAGAATTTTTTAGGAAACAAGAAAGGCCCAAATTACCGTGAAATTGTGAGTGATTTCCGGCAATCATTCAATGAAATGGGTTGCAACATGTCCCTTAAAGTTCACTTTCTAGACTCCCACCTGCATTTCTTTCCTGAAAACCTTGGTGCTGTTAGTGATGAGTAGGGGGAACATTTTCATCAGGACATTTCCTCCATGGAAAAGAGATACCAGTGACAGTGGAGTTCAAAAATGCTAGCTGATTACTGTTGGACACTTAAACGAAATGTTCCAGAAACGAAACACAGAAAAAAAATAAAATGAAACCTTTAAGTTTTAAGTCCAACAGTTATGAGGGTGAGGCTAAAGGAGACGGTGATAATGAGAGATGAATGAAAATGGTGGAATGAAGAAAGTGGGAGGAAACGGGAGAACCCCGAGAAAACCCACGAGCATGGTGTTTGTCCACCACAAAGTTCACTTGGAGGGGGCTGGGATCGAACCCGGGACCCCAAGCACCAGAGGTGAACGCTCTACCACTGAGCCCCCCCCCCACGAACCAAACACAGAAGAAAGTCGACAATTAAAACATATTAGTTGAGGTAAGTAAGTGTCCATTTATTAAGAAGATACCACTCACTTCTATTGTATTATTTATTAAGTAGATATAACATTGTGACACGGTGTATACATCATTGAAAATATGTTTTATTACAAATCCAATAAGATATAAACCGTGCTTATATTGTAATTTTCGTGGAAGTTATATGTGATTTTATCTGCACTAATGAATATTGTAAAATGAACAGTACACATAGCATATTTTATATAAATATGTTTATTTCTCTAGATAGAATAATGCTATTCTTATGAAACTTAGAGGGCTTACTAAGTATAAATCAAGCTAACATACAATATAATTTGTGCGTTTATATACCTAAGGTACCCAAGCTACAACTTTGAAAATGGTTTAAAAAAAAGAAAAAGAAAAGAAATTTGAGGGGAAATTTTCCGAAAACACCTCTGTCACGGGAATACTGAGAGTGATGGAGAAAAACTGATTCCAGATTCTATTTCTACGTGAAACGTTCTATTAGAATCAGGCATTTTCTTCCGTATGCCAGAGAAAAAGAATTTTTTTTCGACTAGTGTAATAGGTACCATTTTCAAACTCAGCAACCATTATTCAAACCGGTTAACGTTGATCGCAGATATTAAAAATACTCACATCCGTATATGAGTTATTACAAACGAAAATTTTACCTGCAGATTTCTGCACAAACGATGTATAAACGATCGCGACAATTTGTGGTTCAATCGAACATGGTGGGGGGCTATCTCTTAGACAGCCCCCTCTTAGACAGCCCCCTCTAGCACTTAGACAATTCCCCCTTTTTTCGTTCTGTCCACGCACCTGATAGCGTAGAAAAAAAACTTTCGCCTTTGCATTACTGCTCAAACGATGTACAAACAATTGAGATAATTTTCTTTTGAATCGGACGTAGGGAGGTGCTACCAATTAGGCAGCCTATACTTTGTTATCGTTTTGGCGCGCCCGCAATTGTGTACAAACGAAAATTTCGCCTGCAAATTTCTGTACAAAACAGTACAAACAAGTGCGACAGTTTCTGGTTGAATTCGACATGGTGGGAGGGCTATCAATTAGAGAGCCCATAGTTTGTTATCGTTTTGGCGGGGCCACATTTATGTGTAAACGAAAATTTCAGCTGCACATTTCTGTACAAAGGCGTACAAACAAGTGTGACAGTTTGTGGTTGAATTGAACATGGTGTGAAGGCTATCATTTAGACAGCCCCCCCTTTGTTTTCGTTCTGGCGGCGCCCCTAATTGCGTTCAAACGAAACTCTCCCCTGCACATTTCTGTACAAACAATGTACAAATGATTCCGACAATTTGTGATTGAATTGAACGTGGTGATTGGGCTATCACTTAGAAAGCCCCCACTTTGTTTTCGCCTTGGCGGCGCCCCTAATTATGTACAAACGAAAATTTCGCATGCACATGTCTGTACAAACGATGTAGAAACGATTGCGACAATTTGTGATTGAATTGGACGTGGTGGTGGGGCTATCACATTAACAGCCCCCCCACTTTGTTTTCGTTCTAGCGGTGCCCTTAATTATGTACAAACAAAAATTTAGCCTGCACATTTTTGTACAAACGATGTAGAAACGATTGTCAAAATTTGTGATTGAATTGGAAATGGGAAGCTAACATTTAGACATCCCTCACATTGTTTTCGTTCTGGCGGCGCCCCTAATTGTGTACAAACAAAAATCTCGCCTGCACATTTTTGTACAAACGATGTAGAAACGATTGTCACAATTTGTGATTGAATTGGAAATGGGAAGCTAACATTTAGACATCCCTCACATTGTTTTCGTTCTGGCGGCGCCCCTAATTGTGTACAAACAAAAATCTCGCCTGCACATTTCTGTACAAACGAAGTACAAACGATTGCGACAATTTGTGCTTGAATTGGACATGGTGGGGGGCTATCTCTTAGACAGCCCCCTCTTTGTTTTCGTTCTGGCGGTGCCCTCAATTATGTACAAAGAAAAATTTAGCCTTCACATTTTTGTACAAACGATGTAGAAACGATTGCGACAATTTTTGATTGAATTGGACATGGTGGGGTGCTACCATTTAGACAGCCCCCACTTTGTGTTTGATATGACGGTGCCGCTAATATTGTACAAACGAAAATTTGGCTTGCGCTTTTCTGAACAAACGATGTAGAAACAATTGCGACAATTTGTGATTAAATTGGAAATGGGGGGCTACCATTTAGACAGACCCCACTTTGTTTTAATTCTGGCGGCGCTCTTATTTGTGTACAAACGAAAATTTCGCCTGCATATTTCTGTACAAATGATGTACAAACGACTGCGACGATTTGGGCTTGAATTGGACATGGTAGGGGCTATCACTTAGACAGCCCCCACTTTGTTTTCGTTCCGGCGGCGGCCATAATTGTGTACAAACGAAAATTTAGCTTCACATTTCTGTAGAAACGATGTACAAACGATTGCGACAATTTGTGACTGAATTGGACATGGTAGGGGCTATCACTTAGACAGCCCCCACTTTGTTTTCGTTCTGGCGGTGCCCCTAATTGTGTACAAACGAAAATTTGGCCTGCACATTTCTGTACAAAAGATGAAGAAACGAATGCGACAATTTGTGATTGAATTGGACATGGTAGAGGGGATATCATTTGGACAGGCCCCACTCTGATTTCGGTCTGGCGGCGCCCCTAATTGTGTACAAACAAAACTTTCGCCTGCACATTTCTGTACAAACGATGTAGAAACGATTGCGACAATTTGTAATTGAATTGGACATGGTGGACGGGCTAATATTTTGACAGCCCGCACATTGTTTTCGTTCTGGCGGCGATCCTAATTGTGTACAAACGAAAATTTGGCCCGCACATTGCTGTACAAAATGTGTAGAAACGATTGCGATAATTTGTGATTGAATTGGACATGGTGTCGGGGGCTAACATTTAGACAGTCCCCAACTTTGTTTTCGTTCTGGCGACGCCCCTAATTGTCTAAAAACGACAATTTTGCTTGCAAATATCTGTACAAACGATTGTGACAATTTCTGATTCAATTGGACATAGTGGGGGACTACCACTTAGACAGCCCCCACTTGTTTTCGTTCTGGCGACGCCCCTAATTGTGTACAAACGAAAATTTCGCCTGCACATTTCTGTACAAAAGGTGTAGAAACGATTGCGATATTGTGTGATTGTTTGGACATGGTGTCGGGGGCTAACATTTAGACAGTCCCCCACATTGTTTTCGTTCTGGCGACGCCCCTAATTGTCTAAAAACGAAACTTTTGCTTGCAGATTTTTGTACAAACAATTGTGACAATTTCTGATTCAATTGGACATAGTGGGGGACTACCACTTAGACAGCCCCCACTTGTTTTCGTTCTGGCGGCGCCCCTAATTTTGTACAAACGAAAATTTGGCCTGCACATTTCTGTTCAAGCGATGTGGAAACGATTGCGACAATTTGTGATTGAATTGGACATGGTGGGGGGCTACCATTTAGACAACCCCCCAGTTTTTTTCTTTCTGGCGGCGCTTCTAATTGTGTACAAACGAAAATTTCGCCTGCACATTTCTGTACAAACGAAGTACAAACGATTGCGACAATTTGTGATTGAATTGGACATGGTGAGGGGCTTCCACGTAGACAGCCCCCACTTTGTTTTTGTTCTGACGGCGCCCCTAATTGTGTACAAACGAAAATTTTGCCTGCACATTTGTTTACAAACGATTGAGACCATTTCCGATTGAGTCTGATAATGGGGGGGGGCTGTCTAAATGGACGTCTTTTTATCACCTCAACTGTAATTAAATTCTTCCTCGAAAAAATCTGAAATCAACACTGTCAGTAGTTACGTCCTCGACTAATATACCTTTACAAGTACAGCTTTATTTTCGTATGTTTTTCAACAGTTAACCAATTTAAAACTATCGCAAACAAGAATATGTAGTCAACTTGTTAAATACGTCGCTCCGCAGGAACCCGTTCAGCGCGTGCAACAAGCAAAAACCACATGTTTGGCGTCTCACAAATGACAAAGAAAAAAAAAAAGAAAAGCAAAAGCAGCACGGCAGTGCCTTATCGCAGTCAGAGCTGACAACATAGTTTCGGTCGTCACATACGCCAATAGACCTACATGCGGTGTACAAGAGTTATATAGTTACAATATACGTTGTGCCACAGTAGCGCTACAGGCGGAATGTGCATGAACTACGAATGAATATGGTTCTTACAAGTATCAGTCATTGTTGAACCCTCTTTACATTCTACATATCCTTTTTTGTCCCACTTTTTGACCTTCACAAGCAGAAGTACTAGGCTTTCCGAGTTCACAATCATAAACTGTTTGTGTACAGAGTACGTTTTCAGTTCTTCGAATGACTCTGCGCGCGAAGAACAGGGGTGATGATTGGGCTACCGAATACGGCAGTCAGAGACACCCGGTTGCAATAATAAATGTAAAATACAAATATAGAGCCTTGACAATGCCGTGAGGATGAATATATATATATATATATATATATATATATATATATATATATATATATATATATATATATATATATATATATATATATATATATATATATATATATATATATATATATATATATATATATATATATATATGTGTGTGTGTGTGTGTGTGTGTGTGTGTGTGTGTGTGTGTGTGAATTTTAGGGGACTTCCGGGCTTGATCACACTCCCCGAAATTTTATGTTTATTCTAATAAAATATTGTAAAGTGAATGAAATATCTTGCAGAGTGTTCACATTTCCAAGAATGAAGTTAGCAAATCCCCGCGAAATATATATATCTCAATAATTTTCATTTTGGACGTGTGGTTTTTACGTATTCAACTGTGTTCACGTTTCTTATTTTAGCATTTTCGTACATGAATTATTGACACGGCGAGC
This sequence comes from Thermobia domestica, assembly GCF_964235325.1. Classification (NCBI taxonomy): domain Eukaryota; kingdom Metazoa; phylum Arthropoda; class Insecta; order Zygentoma; family Lepismatidae; genus Thermobia; species Thermobia domestica. Next base: position 120,534,973 of record NC_137471.1, read on the forward strand.
TAGTAAATGTGACAGGGATTTGAAAAGTTCGTCGGATAATGTGTTTCCAATCACATCACAGTAGCAATTTATATTTATAAAAAAGTTCTTATATATGTAAAAGAAGGAAGAAAAACTTTAGGTTTCGGTACATAGGCTTCAACCGTCGCCCTTCGTTTCAGAAATGTGAGTAGCAGTACTAAACCCGATGACTACAGACTGAACTTACAAGAGATTGTGTTATAATATTGATAATTGATTGGCTCCAAGCACAAGTTCCTACTGGGAGGTTTAAATATCAACTTTCTGTCGGTTTCAGCAATTTCTACTTACGATAACGGTTGATTTTGCATATTGGAACTGTGTATGTGGTGTCCAATCAATATTAATCTCCGAAATAAGTAGTTTGATTTTGTTTTTAGATTTTCACGTAGCTTGGATGACAGTACGGTTTGCAGCTAGTGTATATATAAAGAACGGCGGGAACATGCAATTCCCTGTGTATAGATCTTTGAGAATTTTGACGGATCTAGGTTAACTTTTTTGGATTTAGTTTCTGAACGAGTTTCCAGCTTTTTGTGAAAAGGTGTGTACAATGATACACGTACAGAAAATATTTTAAGTTTTCAAGTTATAGACAGTTACACTGAAAACTAACATACAGTCTTCTTGTTGCAAATACAAATTGAATTGAACGATAACAATAAACATTACTTTAGTTAATTTAGGAAGTTGGTGTATTAGTTTGAGAGAAAGTATAGAAGGTTAAATTGACTTGAAATGAATACAAGTAATGATTTTTCTACACATTTTTATTATCTCCTCCCTTTCTCTTTATACATGAAATGTTTATCATTGCGACTATAAACCTAATATGATACTTCGCTTTTGCTGAACCATCTTCGTTAGGAAATATGGTTATATTCATTTTGAGAAATAGTAACATTTTACATTATTTTAAAACCATAACAAAATCATTACTTCTAAATTATCATAAAATAAACTACAGTATAATAATAATAATAATAATAATAATAATAATAATAATAATAATAATAATAATAATAATAATAATAATATTAAGAACGAACTCTTTCTACGGGCTATGGAACACGGAGGTTTAATGCCACGTTCACAAACACCCTCCAGTGACTTCTACCCTTAGCCAACTGAATCTAGTTTCTAATTTGTATTCGTATTTCTTCGAGATCCATCTTAATATTGTTCTCCTATCTGCGTCTAAGTCTTCCTAATGGTAGTTTTCTGATTGGTCTTAAAGTTAATACTTTGAAAGTGCTCCTAATTTCTTCCATTCTGGCTACATGACATGTCCATCTAAGCCTCCTAGATTTGATGACCAATCTGGTAAACGTATAAATTATGTAGTTCCGCGTTATGAGGTTTCCGCCATTCCCCATTCCTGTTTCTCTTTGATCCAAATATTCATCTCAGGATCTTGTTTTCAAATAGTTTCAGCGTATATTCTTCTCTCAGTATAAACGACCATGTTTGGGAACCATACAGAACAACAGGTGTAATTATCGTTTTATATATTTTAAGCTTCTAATTCCTGGACAGAATTCGCGACGATAAGAGATTTTGACCTGAATAATAACAAAAATTCCGTGCTTTTAGACGAAATTTATTTTCTTCGTGAACAGGGCTTCCGTTTGTTAATATTGGTCCTAGATATTTGAAAGTATCTACCTTATAAAAAGTATTATTCGATATTTTAAGGTATCCATAATGTTGTATTACGATTCGACGAACTTCCATGTATTAAGATTTCTCTGAATGTACTTGTAAATCCATGTCCCTTCAAGCGTTTATTAAGACCTCTGAATTTCTTCCTGTTCTTCTCCTATCATCCCCTATTAAATTTATGTCATTAGCATACACCATATCCTGGTAAGCAACATTCAACTCTAGGTGGTTGTTGCTTTATTTAATTTTTCTTCTAGCGTATTCCAGGAAAAAATTGAATAATAATACCAGCAGCTTTTTTATCATTTTCGTTTCTTAAGGTTGCAATCTTTGGTGTATATGAACATATAATCGTTAGCGGCATATTATGCAAGAAAAGTATTAACTCTAAAACACTTTTATTACATTTAAGCTATATATTGATATTTATGAGAACACATGAAGAAGACAATATTTACACTGTGACTTCTGGTGTACTCTCATGAATACCTAGGTATAAAACGAAAACGGTCTTTCAATGAATAAAATCTAGTTATTCCATAAATACTGTCAGATTGTTGGAAATTGAACACAGAAACAGTGTTGACGATACATAGATATTTATATTTAAGAGATGATTAACGAAAATGTGAACCATAAAGAGAAAGGTCTGGAGGTACCCCAGGAATCTGGTAGAAGACTCTTCAACGAAATTACGAACGTAACGATAGGTAAGTGACAAGTTTGCTTAAGCAGAGCACACTTCACGCAGTTGAAGATAATTTGACTCTCTTTCCTATCATTCATAGGAAAAATGTTTATTGTCGAACAGGCTGGGGTTCCTCGAAGGGCAAACAGGAATAAAGCTGCGTAAGGTTTAAAATTCCATTTTCCGCATTCGCATTTATTTTTTCTTAAAAGTCAAAGATAACTACTAATCCAATTAAATATATTGTTTGTTATTAACCTAAATTTGAGAATTTCTTTACCAGCATTTGATACTCGAATTAAACCTGAATATATGCAAACAAATACTGAATATATATATAGAAAATACTAAAAATAGAAATTACAAAAAATAAATAAAATTATAAATGCATACAATGATAAAAGTCCGGACATTCTGTTCTATTGTGTGCTGTTGTGGTCCACCTTCTTATTCCGCAGGTGGTTTCTTTTAGATCCATTCTTTTGTCTTTTGTTCGCTATTTCTTCCAGAGACATGCGTTTCTGTCGTCGAGAACGATCTTCTTCACCCTGCTACTACCGGAATTTTTTCGTTACACTGAATACCGTTGGGGTCATTGGTGACCCCATTTCATTTATTGAAGAAACACAGCCTTCTTTGTTTTCAAAAAACATTTAATGGTGCCCACTTTTACATTCTATCGTGTTTGTTTATACATTGTTATTAACTTATCTTTTCTGGTCACGTAATATGCCCAATGTGTTGATAAATTGATAACATTGTGCAATTATATAAATTAAGTACAGGTATGCACACAGGGAAACTTAATAATTTGGATGATGATTAGTAGTATAGCTGAAGTTTCCAGTCTAATTGCCTAGTTTAGACATACAATTCGATTCTAAAACAGTTCTCTAAATTTTTGTTTACCTGCGAAGTAATTTTTTTTTTTTCGTTCAGGAAATTTTGATCTCCAAGAAACAAACTGCTCACAAACAAACTTGTACAAAATTATACTGTCGTTTTAGTCATTGTCCCATTTTACACAAAGAATAGCTGGGTGTTGATTATACACGTATGTTTCGCATCTTTGCATATGTCTTGCATAACATAACGCTCATAGAAATGACAACGAACACGTAATGTTACCCGCTATATATGAGTCCTGTAACATACTTCCACATGCATCAAAATCGTCTCTAATTGGAAATAATTTGTCCGAACTATGATTTTTGCCTCGTTGTTGAGTGTCATTGAACCGGAAACATCCAGATATCTGTGTAAATGTATTTTTCCACATTGATTTGTTGGAAATAGGCCTGTCATATTCTTTATTCCACAAATGTATAATACATTCATTGTGTGCTTTTTATACTTCATCCAGTATAAGAAGCAATATGAAACACTAAAGTTTACCCTTATCAACATACGCTCATTTATATCCATATGTAATAGAGCATTCCTTGTTTGTCCAGTTCAAAATAGTTTCAAGAATATTGGGTCCCATAAAGTGTTCGAAAGGAGATTGAACCGTATCCACATTCCTGATACTATGACGTGTAAGCCCTGTTTCCAGTGTTGATAATATTGCAAAACGAAGTCTTAGAGACGGAAACTGAGTCCTGAGAAGTCCTTAGTGGATTACTACTATAGATTTATTGTCCATTCTCCGACTTGAAAAGAAAATGCGGATTCATAAGATAAAAGAAAGGGAAAATCAACATTGTAATAACATAAGATGGCTAACAGAAATCAGGATGAAATACAGAACAAGGATAGACGTATGTTTATCTTCGTAGTTGATCGTGCTCATTAGGAACAATTTTAGTGGAGTATTCAGAAACATGACATTGAATAATATGCCGCGGTGGCTCAATGATAGCACCTTCGTCTCTGGTGACTGAGATTCTTGGTTCAATCCCAGCTCGCGCCAAGTGTCATTTGTGGTGAAAAAACACAGTGTGCATGGGTTTTCTTGGGGTTCACCCGTTTCCTCCCTCTTTCTTCTATCAGCCATTTCATTTATTCTCATTATCGTCGTTACCTTTAGCCTAGGTGGAATAAGCGTGGACTCTTTTCCAATTCATTTTTCTACAATATTGAATAAGAATGGGAAAAAGGGAAATAACAAAAGGGGAATCATATTATCAAATGAAAGAACAATTGTGAAATATGTCTTTCATGAAAGTTCAGAAAACTAATACATCAGGATAAAAAATACAGCAGATAATGCAAGGCTACGATTTCAATTAGGAGCTATTTCTCATTATTTTCAGGACCCCGCTGGATCAAGAGGCTAGCTCACTTACCTTCGACCCAGGGCCGGGTTCTATTTCCGGTAGGAGTACAGTTGACAACAATGATTGACAAAAACACAAATGCAACAAAGTAGAAGTCCAGTAGAATATACCTACTTGTAAGTGAAGATGTTGAGATACCATTTTTGCTTCTTTCAAGCATAGAGTCATCTTCAGAATATAGATATGAATCTGAATCATATTCATTTATGTCATTATAGTCCAAAATTTCATCTATTTCACAATCGTCAGTAGATGAAACATCATCACTGGCAGGATCTTCTGGCGAAAAGTCAGATTCAGTGATTTCGTCATGCAATTTTTTTTCTACGTCTTTGCAAGATAGACTTTTTGATGCCATGGTGTTTCTCATACATTCGAGAAAACACCTGAAGAGTGATTTGTTTCAAATTTCACTCCAAATAATCAGCGACATGTATCGAGAAATACAAATGTTATTAATAATTGCTGGGGTCCTATATGACCCTAATGGTACTCGGTGCAGGAAGTAGAGAATCTTGCGCTCACATACACACAAAAAATATCACAATGTACCAAAGTGAAGTTCCAAAGCAAACATGAAAATCCAATGTTTTTCATTTTTTAATGTAATATATTACGCGAGTTACACACTGTTAAACTTAGCTTGGGGTCATATAGGACCCCACGGTAGTAGGAAGGTTAATCCTGAGTCCGTTTGACCGTATCGGGCCCATGCTGATCATGCGGGAGATTTTTTGCAAGATAGCGAAGTTGATAGAGTAAGGGTTCATCATTAAGGCTTCAATTCGATGTTACAGCTTTGGTACGCAAACGTAAAAGTATAATTAAACTTATTTTATATGTAATAAAACTTTAAAATCAGGTCGGGTGCACTCTTTCCTAAAAGCTTTTAAACCAAACGAGAGCGATACAAACTCTCAAGTTGTAGATCGTGTGAAAAAGAAACAAGCATCGTGTTACCTGTAGTCGAATATATTTTAATTAAACGTAAGATGTTGATAGTGCCAATGCTGCAACAAATTACTCGAATGCTAATAATGGCATGTCCCATATTATTATAAGTAATTATACCCTACTAATAATGTTTTGTTTATATTACTTATAACGCAGATTAAGTTTAATATATCAAAAAAATTGGGATTACATTTTATTTGTTAAAATTGTCAGCGATAATCAAACAGCAAGGCTACTGAAACATTTTAACAGTGGACCTGGGAAATGTCGATAGAAATCCAGCGTCTACTGAAAGTTTCCACCGATATAAGATCATGATGGGACTTTCTAAGCGTGTAAGAGGAATATATTAAATCAGAGCTGGCTGAACAAGTATCTCGAAAGCATTAAGAAGTTATATGAAGTTCTGCATTCACACCTACTGATTCCTATTTCCAGTTTAACTACACTTTCGGACCACACGAAGACTTATTATTATCAACTCAAGCTCCTCCTAAGCTTCATTCCCAATTCCCTGGCAAATGCAAAAACATTGAGCAAACCAGGACTTTGTGTAATGTTATTGCTGCTTTTGCGCGAATTGAGTGCAGGTTAGTCAGGGTAGTCATGCTGAGAAGCGACCGAGTTATTTTATGTCAAGAGAGGGCTAGCACCGTACTTGCTCTCGGAACTGTGCAGCCTTTAAAAATGCGAAACGAAACAGAGAGATGATGATTGTTGAGAAGATCTCTGCTTCTGATGCTAAGCATCGCTAAAAGGAATATATTATTCCTTCGCTTTCTGCTTCCTTTGTTACAGTTGCGATTACTTCTTGTAAATCTGTTGCAATTCAGATGTCCGATATTTTTACCCAATAGATCTTGTTCCCAATTGAAATCTTAAATTCTTACTCCAGTAACATCTACTAGGGAATACCTCTAATTTATTTTTATCAATTAATTGTGACGAAACTGATCTTGTTTCCGACAAAAGATTAGAGATTCGGACTTGAATTGCATCTACTACGAAACCCCCACAAGTCTACGTTCTTCTTTTAATTGTGGTCTTCCGGAAACTCTAGCTCATTGATATTCACTTTATATGACCGGCCTAAAATTCTGACAAATACGTACGACAGCTCAATGATCTATGCATATCTATGCAAAATCTATACATATTCGTACCTACCTACAGTTGCTTCGAAATCTGACATGGCGGATGATAACTTGATAAATAGTGAGTGGACTGTAGTCGCCCTACGTACTAAGGTTTGCTTAAAACTTTAACCTTTTGTCCCTATTATTGCCATTTCCTTTTGCTGTATCTCTATATATCGTTACCATTATTACAATTTATTGTTAAATGTGTACAGTTTATCTATTGTTATTGTTATTTCTTACTGATACTGTTATCTATTCACTACGTATTGTTGTTTTATTATATTTAATATTTGTTATTGTTGTTATACATTTTTCTGCTAATATTCAATTGTGGTTTTATTCATAATTGGCAATATTTTTCTGTATCTTTTACTATATTTATTTTAAAATTTTATTTAAGTTGTTCTGTGTTTGAGCAGTCATAGTGATCGTCATTTAAACCTCTATCAATCAATCACCTTGCATTACTTCACACATCATCATGAATTTTGACATGGGCGCTTCTTATAACCTGAAGTTGTACGTACTGACATAAGATCAGGGCTTTTGGGGTCCTGGAGCCGACTATTTCAAGGTGCCCTATGTTACGAATAATTCCAGCGCATAAATTTTCTTTCTTGTCTTCCGCAGCCTCATGGGCTTTTCGAAACACCAATAACAATGCTGTAATATTTTAATATGTTCTACGTTTACAATAATTAGTTTAATTACATTCAATATTAACAGTTAAATGCTCATATATTGCACTGTAACACGTAAATGATAAATACAAGCCAAATGATCATCAGTCCCTGTAAAAATACTAATAGAGTAAAAGAGATTTCGAAAACTTTGCTCTAAATAACGACAGAGATATTTCAAAGGAATTGTCACCCAAGCTAATAATTTGGTTTGTAATAGAGGCCCAAAATAGCTCACTCCGTCACAAAATACGTATCGTGAAGACACTAGTAGAAGAAGAGTTAACTCTAGTGATACCGGAGCGTACCGAGAGAAAAACAATAGCATGGGTCTGAAGCCTATGGTATAAAAATTTGAATGCCATATTTTGGTATTAAAGAGAGGAATTTTGGGGGAACCCCTGACCCTTGGGGCCCTGAAGCCAGGGCTCCATTGGCTCCGCCCTTCATCCGCTACTGCATAAGGTGTGTATACAAACTGATTGCAAATTTTTGAGTACAAACATTTTAAGTCTTACAAATTCCTTCCTCATATTTCGTTTAATTTAGGTTCGTGGAGGTGTACTGTTAAGAGTTGTAATTCTTTTACTGGAACTGGTCATTCCTTTAGGTCAATAGTTACATAATGAAATCTGACATGAATAGTGCACGTATCTAATATAAATCATGTATAGCACAGACATGACCTGCGACAGACGAAATCAATTTGATGTATTTAGATATTTGTTCAGGAAATAATCATTATTAACCGTTGAAACTTATAATGCTATAATTTTACACATTGTCTAAAATTTCGTGTCTCAGGAAACCAACTTTCTCAACCACAGATAAAGCGTTGTAATTAGTCGCTTCGAAATACTGCGATATAATATTAATGAGGGTCTAAAAATGAATTTGCTTATATAGAGAAAAATAAATATGAAGATGAACGGATTTATTTTACGTGCTTTTTCTGAATTCATTTTAATTTAAAACAAACTGTAGTTATTTAAATGAAGTTATGTTTAGCTTACTAGCTTGATAAATAAGTAAATTCAGTTTGATTTTACTATTGATAGTAAGATGAAACACTAACTTGTCTCATGTAATTATTATTATTTTCATTGCACAAAACATAGAAACGAAACAACTTAGAAATATGTTCTTCGATGGAACACTTGGAATGTAAGGCAATTATCTCACGAGATTCCACAATGAACGTTTGATGATGCAGTTACAAAGTCTAAATAAAATCTAACATAAAAGCTCGTCCTTTAGTTTCTGTATTGCTTTTTAATATGGAAGCACAAAATAAAATAAGCAGCATACAATCGAAGCTAAATTGTTTCGAAGTACATTAAATATTCTCTCTTCCAGCATGAAATGCTAATTAATTGCTTCGCCTATGCAACCCAAAGTAAAGCATGACATTACAAGATCCCTCTACTGTGCTCATAAATACAAAAAAATGCATTGTCGTATCTCATTATAGAATAGGCAGGCAGAGGTTGTATTGCAATATAATTATATGTATATATAATTTGCTAATCCGGATATAATTATTTTGTACGTTGCACACTTAATTCATTCCTAACATGCTGATGTCATTTGTTCTATGACACAACATAGAAATTGGTATGATGAGCTTCACTATTTTAATTCAAAGCATATATATATATATATATATATATATATATATATATATATATATATATATATATATATATGCATCTGGATTTTTTGGCATGAGGTAATATTTCTAAGTAAGATTGCTTCTCATTTATAGCGAAGGTAAAGGATTTTCCTTTTAACATACTCTTGTAGCAGCTTTTGGATTGGAAGTAAAAACTAAGATATTTCATAAATTGATTCAACGTCTGTAAGATGCATACAATTGCATTCAAGGGACATTCTGAAATGTTTGAACTTATAATTACCAGTGAAGCTGAAGAAAATGAATAATCACTGTTTCCGGAATGAAAAAAAGTATAATTATATCGCGCAATTTTTATATCTATATACAAAAAGAGCTCTTAAGCAGTGGTACAAAGCGATACGGGAACTTTGGCAGATTTTGGCCTTCTAATCAATGCGTATATATGCATATAACGACTAAAATATTCAATTGTTCTCCGAAGAGTAGAACAAAACATGAAATGAAATGAAATCTTTAATTTCTTGATTCCGACGGTTATGACGGGTAGGCTAAAGGATACGGTGATGAGGAGAAATGAAGGAAATGGTGAAGTGAAGAAAGTGGGAGGAAACGGAAGAACTTTGAGAAAAGACATGAACACAGTGTTCATCCACCACTAATTTTACTTGAAGCGAGCTGGGGTCGCATGTATAATAATGATAATAGTTTGTTTAGAAGTCGAAATGATTTCTTACTACTACCTGCGGACTTTCTTAAGTCGTACCAAGCTAACCATAATAATTGTCTCATAATGTTTTTTATGAAAATATTTTTATAATGCAACAAATAGTTCTTATTAGCTTGTATATTTTTTTATAGATAGAAGCAATACAATGTTCGTCATTTTATAAGTTTTAGTAGTAAAATTGTCTATTTCCTATCAGTTTATTATTTTATGCATTTTAGTGGTCTTTTTGCAGTCTGCTCATAGTTTTTTCATACAACTATATTTACCACTTCATACTATTTCTTTTACACGTAAGACAAATGAAGTTTCTACTACCGACTTTTTTTTACTTTTACGGAAAATATTAAAGTGAATAAATGAAGCTACCAGTAATTTCTAGGAATCATATCTAGATGAATAAAATTCGAACTTCAGTTTAAGTTCTGCAGTAGAGTGTTTGTTTACTTCAAAGGTTTCGCGGAAGTATCATATGAGTTATTACCACAAATGAAATATAATAATATTTTACACTAAAATATTTAAAGATTATATAGTTAATTAACTTTTTACTCATTCCGTTTATACAATAAAATGTTTATTTAGTTTTCAGAAAGAATTAAAACTATGCTATTAATTACAGATGATCAAAGATTCTGTACTACAGCAGAGCGTTCTTGTATAGCTACATGGATAGGTAAGCAACATTTTGCAATTTTACAAAAAAAGAGTATACTTATTCGAGAAAATTAAACACACGTGCTCATTACTCAATGTTTAACTTCCATATTATAGTTTAGAATTGTTTGCTCTTGTTAGGTTATAAATGAATAAAGTCTAATTTGTTAAAGATATGTAGTAAGGGTTAGGCAAAGTCCGGTTGTCTCCTTCACAGATTTGAATTCACATAGTATAAATTGTCCGGAATATATCATATATTATTTAATTCGAGTCATATCATATGAAAGTGAATGATTATCTGCAGTCTATAACATTAAGAAAATATAAAAGATATTTAACGATCATGAGGATCAGATTTCAAGTTAAAATTCACCTGCAGAAATGACACATGCATATTCACTAGACACCTAATATTTTTCACGAACGTAGAAGCGACAGGATATACGCTGTAATTCAGTATTTAACCAACATATTCAGCGTATAATGGAAATAAGTTGCGTATTTTAAAGATACGTTTTGTGGACATGTACACGAGGTTATCCTTTGTGACTATTAATGTGACTCCATACAATACATCATTTTGAGATAGCTACTTTTATTAATGTTATGACATTGATTACATTTATAGGATAATTAACATACAGTACTAGTAAGCATGATTGTTTTGTTTAAAACAAATTATGAAAACTTGTTTAAACAATTGATTTTGTTTAAAACAAATTTTGTATACATTTCAAACATTTTGTTTTAAACACGTCTATTTTCAAAACTTGTTTTAAACATATGATTATTTTTATTATATTCTATCTTTGTAAAATAACACTAGTCAACAACATTTTGTCACAGAAATGAAGGTACATGATTGTAATAGAACTTTCTACATAGAATTTGAATCTGCAATCAGTGTTTCTCCATTACCCTCAGTTTCCCCGCGACAGAGGGGTTTTCGGGAATTTTCCCCTCAAATTTCCCTTTTTAAACATTTTTTTAACCTATAGCTCGAGTCCCCTTAGATATATGAACACACAAATTGTATTGTATATTAGTTTGATTTATACTTAGTAAGCCCTCTAAGCTTTATAAGAATTGCATTATTTTTTCTATAGAAAGAAACATATATATAAATAAATATGCTATATGTACTGTTTATTTTACCATATTCGTTTAAAAACCATATTCGTTTATTTTACCATATTCTAAGCTTTATAAGAATTGCATTATTTTTTCTATAGAAACAAAACATATATATAAATAAATATGCTATATGTACTGTTTATTTTACCATATTCGTTAGTGCAGATAAAATCAATATAACTTACTCGAAAATTACAATATAAACACGGTTTATACCTCATTGAATTTGAAATAAAACACATTTTCAATGATGTGTACACGATGTAGCCACCTTTGTATGAGGGAATTTCTAGAGGGATTTTGTTGAAAATTCCCTCCAAAATTAATTTATAAGATTTTGTGTCGCAATTTGCTATTTGTGCATAGTGATACAGAAACAGGATCTGCAGTAAAACATAGTTTTATGTCTACTTAATAAGTAATGTTTATTTCATTTGAATAGCATTATTCTCTCTAGAGATATAAACTCTTTTTATAGGTATCAAAGAATATACTATGCAAGACTTTTACCAAACACAAAATCCTAAGGTTGACGTTAGCACAAATACACATGCTTTCTGTAGAAAATAAGTCACTTTTTAATATTTTGATCTGGCAACAATGCATAAAAATTGTTGACGGACATGTAGCCTGATGACTGTTAGTAGCCTTGAGTGAAGGTCCAAGCTGGACGTGTTTTAGATCTGGCCGCGTGTAAGTTGAAGTGTTAGTGCAATGTGAAGTTCGAATATATTGTGTTGTGTTGTGATGCACTGAGTTAGATTACGTTTGTGCTGCTTCACGATTCATGGAGTGTAGATTCGTGTGTGTATCTGTGTGTGATACAAGATGCCGAAGAAGTGTGTAAATCACCCGGAAAATTTATGTTATGTGTGTGAGGAGCTGACATTTAAATAGCAACGTCGATGTTTTACTCCACTTGTAAGGAAGTCTTATCAGTTATATTTTGGTTGCTGTGTAGGAGACCAAGATAAGAATTGGGCTCCTCCGTACATATGTTGTTCTTGCGTGAAACGTCTAACTGGGTGGGCAAATGGTGAACGAAACATGAACTTCGCAGTACTGATGTTCTGGGGGGAACCAAAAATCATTCTTCAGACTGCTACTTTTGTATGGCACAGCTAAAAGGAATAACCAGTAAATCTAAGCGCACAGTAGAGTACCCTGATTTGCCATCAGCAATTACACCAGTTCCACACAGAGCAGAATTACCTGTACCAGTACCTCATTCTCATCTTACGGTAAATAAGTATTACGTACTTGAGGCAACTACTGAAGTTGAAAATGAAGAAGATGATACTACTTATGTAGGAGGCACATCTACTTTGGAACCCCATCTGATGTCTCAGGGTGAACTAAATGACTTCGTACGGTATTTAAAGCTCTCCAAGATACAGGCAGAACTTCTTGCTTCTAGACTTAAAGGTTGTAATCTGCTCCATCGTGACACTAAATTGTGCATTTTTCGAAATTGCCATACACAGTTTTAAAACTACTATTCTCAAGAAAATGATTTAGTATATTGTAATAATGTCTGTGCTGTGATGGATACTCTCGGACATTCACATATGAGTAAAGAATGGAGAATGTGTTATGACTCTTCGAAAACTAGTTTCAAAGCTGCAATTTTGCAAAGTGGCAACAAATTTCCTTCAGTGCGTTTTCCGTATGCAACTAATATGAAGGAAACCTATGAAAACATCAAAATAGTGCTAGAAAGAATTCATTATGAGAAATACAAGTGGATAGTTTGCTGTGATTTAAAATTTATTTCTTTGTTAATGGGTTTGCTTCTTGGTTATACGAAATATTGCTGTTTTCTCTGCAAACGGGACAGCAGGAACAAAACAGAATATTACATCAAGAAGGAATGAGCAAAGCGTTTATTAACTCCTGAAGAGAAGAATGTTGTTTATTCCTCACTGACGAGCCCTGATAAGATAATTCTACCTCCTCTTCAGATGAAGTTGTGACTCTTCAAAACTTTGTTAAGGCAAAGGACAAAAGTAATGCAGGATTTTGTTGCCTCAAGGAAAAATTTCCTCGGGTAAGTGACGCTAAAATCAAGGAATGGATTTTTGTAGGCCCCAAGTCAAATGTTTGATTCGTGACCCAAAATTTGAGGATCTCTTAGCTCCGGTTGAGAAAGCAGCTTGATGTTCATTTTACGTTTAACAGAGGTTTCTTATGAAACCAGAAACCCCGAAATTACCGTGAAATTGTGAGTGATTTTTTGCAATCATTCAAAGAAATGAGTTGTAACATGTCCCTCAAAGTTCACTTTTAGACTCCCACCTGGATTTCTTTCCTGAAAACCTTGGAGCTATTAGTGATGAGCATGGGGAACATTTTCATCAGGACATTTCCTCCATGGAGAAGAGATACCAGGGACAGTGGAGTTCACAAATGCTAGCTGATTACTGTTGGACACTCAAAAGTGATGTTCCAGAAGCCAAACACAGAGGATACTCGACAACTAAAACATTTTAGTTAAGGCAAATGTTCATTTATTAAGAAGATACCACTCACTTCTTTTGTATTATTTATTAAGTAGACATAAATCTTATAAACTACTTTTTGGAGGGAATTTCCAAGAAATCCCTCTAGAAATTCCCTCACACAAAAAGTAGTGATACGGTGTACACATCATTGAAAATATGTTTTATGTCAAATTCAATGACGCATAAACAGTGCTTGTATTGTAGTTTTCGTGGAAGTTCTATGTGATTTTATCTGCACTAATGAATATGGTAAAATGAACAGTACACGTAGCATATTTTTTATATAAACATGTTTATTTCTCTAGAAAGAATAATGCGATTCTTATGAAACTTAGAGGGCTTACTAAGTATAAATCAAGGTAAGATACAATATAATTTGTGTGTTTATATACCTAAGGGTACCCGAGCTACAGGTATAACAATTGTAGAAAAAAGGAAATTTGAGGGGAAATTTCCCGAAAATCCCTCTGTGATGGGAAAACTGAGGGTGATGGAGAAACACTGCAGATTCGAATTCTACGTGAAAAGTTCTATTAGAATCGGCTATTTTCTTCCGTGTGCTAGAGAAAAAGTATTTTTTGTCGACTAGCGTAATCTGTCAGAAAAAGAGAATTGTCAAAAGTGCTCTCTATTTACCATCGAATCAAATTTTTGTGTTATATTCAGAATACAAACAAAAGGTTATTTGCTAAATTGTGGTTCTGAAATTAAAATATCACAGGCATTTGTTGATACAATACACGTTAGCGATCAATCTCCACACAACTTGCAATCGTTTAACATAATTTGGGGCAAATTTATTAAAGTTACTCAAACTCCATCAGATAAGGAAACGACCATACGAGCTCGTTGCAAAACGTGTAAGAAACAAATGCTTGGGTTAGTTCAAAAATGGAAAATCATTATGAAAATGCAATGCTGTAAAAAACTGAAAACTCAAACAAATAGTAAAAAGTGTTGATGTAGTTCTCATGATTCTAACGTCAGTGATGTGCTTGAAATGGAACTGGAAACTTCATGTAAGAATTAATTTTGTATCAACAACATCTTTTTCACTATATTATGAAAATATTATTTCGTCAGTCTTCCCCATCTCAGTTCTAAATTTTCATGTGTGACGGGACCAGGCGAGAAGGCGCAAGGTATGGCAGTCGCTCGCGGAATTGATAGTTCTAGCTCTCAGATAAATGCAAGATCTGATAATACAGGACAATTCCCTAATTTTGAAGAAAATGTTTTCCCTTTCACTTGTGTTACCCCACATGATGTAATGAAAGCGATTAAGAGGATAAAATCCACTGCTATAGGTGCTGATGAAATAAGCATAACATTGATCAAGAAAATACTACCCTTCGTTCTCTCCCCAATTACTAATTTATTTAATCTTTCCCTTACTACCGGAACATTCCCAGTCTTGTGGAAGACAGCACGAGTCCTGCCTCTCCCTAAGACTAACTATGTCCGATCTGCAGAAGACTTAAGGCCTATTTCAATATTACCTGCCCTATCTAAAGCTCTTGAATATATTGTAAGTGATCAAATATGTGAGCACCTTCGAACTTATAACCTTTTAGACACTTTTCAATCCGTAAACATTGCAGCACTTCTACAGCCCTTACCAGTATTACTGATGATATACGTTCTGCTTTGGACAAGAGAGAGATAACCATACTTACCTTACTGGATTATAGCAAAGCATTCCAGTCAGTAAACCATGACATTTTGCTACAGAAACTTGTACAAAAATTTAGTTTCTCTACTTCAGCTGCTAAGTGGGTCCAAAATTACTTATGCGACCGAAAACAGTATGTGGTGGTTGCCAACTTAGTTTCTGGTCAGCGTAACCTTCCTTGTGGGGTTGCTCAAGGTAGTGTTTTAGGGCCTCTTCTTTTCTGCCTTTATATTAATGACTTAGCACAATCTCTAAAACACTGTAAGTATCACATGTATGCGGACGATGTTCAATTGTATCTATCTTCTTCACAAAAGCAAATAGATACTTGTATAACAAAGATGAACGAAGACTTTCGTAATTTGGCTAAATGGTCAGCAAGTAATTGTTTGATTATAAATCCAGTCAAATCAAAGTCAATTTTAATTACTTCCAAACGTGCAACGACGTTAATAGATGCTTCACTTGTTCCCAATATAACTTTAGAAGGCGTAAATATTCCCTTCTCTTCCTCTGTGAAAAATCTTGGCGTCATACTTAACAAATATTTAACTTGGTCCGATCAAATTAACGCATCATGCAAGAAGGCTTTTGGAATTCTTCATTCTCTCAGCAAATTAAAAAACGTTATACCAACACAGTTGAAAAAAACTCTTGTTCAAACCCTAGTGGTACCACATTTGGAATACTGTGACACCGCCTTCACTGACGCTGATATACATTTACAAAAGCGTTTGCAGCGAGTACAAAATGCTTGTATACGTTTTATTTTTAACTTAAAATTCTCAAATCATGTTACGCCATTCTTTAAAAAGCTGCAATGGCTGAAGATGCAGCAACGGCGAAAATTGCACTCCTTGGTACTGCTGTATAAAACACTTACTTTTACAGAACCTTCCTATCTTCTAAAAAAACTTAATTTTTTATGCGATTTCCATGAGAGGGACAAAAGATCACGTTTTAATAGCCAACTTGCAATTACTATTCATAGATCAACTTATTCATCCAAATCATATATAATTTCAACGTGTCGTGATTGGAATACTTTGCCAACCTCGGTACGAGAGTCAAAATCTTTAGCATCTTCTAAAAGGGCAGTTTATAATTTATTGTTGTCGAAGCAGGGTTGAATGGACACAGAGACAGAAGACCCAATAGAGAAGCCTGTCATAAAGATATGAAACTCAACACTTATTACATATTATAACATGTATGTACTTTCGTGTAGCACTATATTATATTTGTGTGTGTATGTGTTCAAGTGACAATCTGTTTCTTGTGTTTTTTTACTTTCTAACTTTTTTTTCTTTTGCTATTGTTAACTATATCCTTTGATTTTTCAATTTTGTGTCATGTTTAGGTGGTAGATAAGGCTACATATAGCCTTAACCTCGACATGTAAAATAAGTCAAAATAAATAAATAAATAAATAAAATAAATAAACATTAAAGCGTGGTACGTATTGTAACATTAGTGCTGAACGTCAGTGTCTGGGACAATTTGAACTCAATTTGTTCTTCTGTCTGTATGAATGCATCATGCTACAGCCTTCAATTTGTGTTTTCTTAACATTAAATTTTGAGGGCTGAAGCATGATACGTCGGAATTCGCTGTATAGATTTTGACTCCGTTCCGACGTAAAATTTCAAACTTAGTGGTTTGGATCCCACTTTAAACAAAAAGCCCTGTCTCATACAGCCTTGCTACTGATGCAAGACTGTAATTAATCAAACTAAACAAACTAATTTTATGAGCTTCGAACAAACTTAGATTGCAGGATAAATTTGACTCCAACTCAGTTTTTATAAAATATTTTTAGATATGGAGCGTTCGGAGCATAAGGGATCCAAGCCCATTTTCAGAGAGGTTCACGTTTGCTCAGCAAACGCAGTATTTTCGTAGACAAGAGTACGAAAAATATTAAACAAAAACCACGTGAAAGATTGTGGACTAGTTTCGTAGGACATCACTAGACAAGGGCGTCGATAAAATGGGGCAAGAGGGGTAATTACTCCTCCTTGCTAGTAATACAGGGTGTGTTTAAACGAATACATCAACAGAAAACGTCATATTTTCACAACCACGAACCGGAGGTAAAAAAAGAAAAAGTACATGGCAAGATACAATATAGAATTTTATAAAATTTCTCTAGAGAGGGGCGTTCGTTTACAAGCCATCCGTCCCTTACCCTGAACTTCAGATTTTGCTTGATAGTAATACAGATTTAGAAAACTTTTCCTGAGCAAAGTCCAATATAAAAAAAATTGAAGTCCTTTCGACCTCTACTTTCGATTTTCGGACCTCTTAAAATTCTAGAAATTGGGCCTAAACAGCTTTCCAGTTTTAAACATCTGTATCTTCTCCGTGTTTATTCGGTGTAAGGAGCTCAAGCTTGTTCTGTTAGACTTTGCTTATCAAAAAAATTCTAAAACTGCTTTACTGGCAGGACCGGCCTTAAGCCGATTCAACCGATTGCCCCAATCGGCCCCAAGCCTAAGGGGGCCCGTGCTAGTGCCGTCTACTCTACTGTCCAGCCTAACCTACTCTCCAGTGCCTCTTTAACAGTATTGGACCTCAGAGCAAATGAGTGTGTTGTGGTCTCTATGACTAAATTTTGCTCCTAATGTAATTAAATACATGCTATTCTGTTCGCAGTTCCGCCGGCCAACTGGCTATAGTACCGTTAAGATGGCTCCGTTACTCTCAGTTGTCAAGTACACACAATATATTGCCATACAGGTACATCAATGAACTCCACAAGGGATGGTATGGCCTCTATCTAAGAAGTAAATAAATACTGTGTATTAAGTTTTCGGCCATAAGCAAATATTTTCTTAATTTAATACAGCAGTAGTTTCTTTATTTTTTCGTTTACAACTTCTGTTGTAAAAATAGATGTTAAGTCCAGGGAGTATTCTGTATATTCCTAGCACTTCTAACACTCCCCAATTTCCTTAAACACACTCCTGGGCGTAAAAATATTGTTTTCTTTGAGCTTGTGTAAAAATATATATCATTATACTGAGTGCACATTGTGCTTTATTTTGGACACCTCACTAAGTAAAAGTTCCTATCGTTCTTATTGATTGTCATGTGATTCTACCATGAATACCGAGAAGGTATCAAATAAATCAACCTGTGCGACTTCTTTGCATATTTTTTCTCTTATTATAGCCATATCTAAAATACAAATCAGAGGGCAAATTTTGCCCTCTCCTACGAAAAATCCCGTGATCAATTCAGAAAGACCGAATGTATAATGAATAGGTGGTGCTTACGAAGGTTTGTCTTCTAACTCAAATAATTCAATGGAAAACATATCTTCCATCTGTTCCGTAAGGTTTATGATCGTCTCGCTACCATTTCATTTTGTCTGCAGTCGATAAAAATTTGAAACTGATTATATCTTTCATATGTATAAAGGTACACAAGAAGGGTCTGTCGCTTTTTGTGGAAGACTGTTTTCAATTGGCCCTCACAACGTAGGTTGAAAGCGTAGATTAGTTGTTTGTGGGGATATATCCCACATACTCCCTGGTTGTGGCAGTTCAGTTACAGCATGAGCTTGCGTAAGGACAGAGTGAACATTTTACCTCCACAGAGCGTCATAACGTCGTGTATGCTGTACGAGTTCGAACTGGGATCAAACGCCGCTGCAGCGGGACGTAAAAATACGCCAAAGCCTTTTATGAGGGTATCGTGACTACGCGAAAAGTGCAGAGGGGTTTAACAAGTTTAAAGATGCACCACGTGCTGGAATAGCAACAAATGTATAAAATGAAGATCTTCAGGCAGCAACTGAGGCGAATACTGGCTAGACATGTGACAAACTTAAGTTACAATTCAGTATGAGTTAAGAAACCTTTCGAAAGCAACTCCATCAATGTTTAAAGTACTAAAGTTGAGTCGATGGGTCCCATGTGATTTGACTTGAGAGCCAGAAGGCAACGCAAACAGACACCTGTGTTTCTTTGCTGTCTCGACTGAGATAGGAGCCATTTCTGAACAGGGTCTTAACATATGATGAGAAGTGGGTCCTGTACGGACCTCCGTGGCGCCGTCATCATTGGTTAGCATTCCATGAACCGATTCTAAAGCAGTAGAAACAAGCACTGCACACATTTTGTGTGTTTGGTGGACTGCTTGCGGCATCGTTCAGTAAGAGCGGCTACCAGCTCGTCAGAGCATCAATGTTACTGTGTGCTGTCAGCAGTTAAGCTGTGCTCAAGAAAAACTCAAAACTCTGAAGCCAGCGCTTCTGGAAAACAAAGAAATCCTCTTTTTGCAAGACAACGCAAAGCTCCACGTGGCTAGGATGACCCGGGACATCATTCTACGTCTCGGAGGGATTCACTGTTGCATCTGCCATACTCCCCCGACAGTTCACCGTCCGATTATCACCTGTTCCATTCCTTGGACCATCACCTTAGAGAACGCCAGTCCAAAAACCTAGTAGAGGTGCAAAATGCACTTGATGCTTTCGTCCCTTCACGGTCCAAGTTCTACCGGGATAGAATCCATGGCCTTATAAAGCGTTAACATAAGGTCGTCGATTCTGGTGCGGACAATTTTTTATCTTCCAAGTATGTCTTAGGTCATATATCGATGTTCAAAAGTGATAGGTGTAAAAGCGATAGAACTTTCTTGGTTATCTTTATAGCTGCCTACGATGTTCTCACCAGCGTACATTAGGTTTTTCTGACTTTAATTTTTTTAGGAAGATACAGGATTAGGACAGCTTTGAACCAAGGAATTAATATCAGTATACATTTAATTATGTCCTATAAATAAAAACTTCAACAGTACATTTCTCGTAAACTTCTAACACAATTTATTTTATTTATTTATTTATTTAACAATTACCACATACACCTCTGATGCCATTTTATACTGGATATATAACAACAAGAATGGAAGGGATTTGGTAAGGTAACGGCCAGGGCCTGTTTTAGTAGGTACTATCGTGCCTGGTAGGATTGAAGAAACCCTGGAAAACCTCAATCAGGATGGTCGGCAGCGGGAATGGAACCAGCGACCTCACGAATGCAAAGCCAACGCTCTACCACTTCAGCTACTTTGCTCGGTAAAGGTACAGGACCCAGTTCCTGTTTAAAAACTTCGTGCGAGATACACGATCGCCGACTTCAAGATGGTGGCCATAATTGGTACCAACAAATATATGTCTAATTCCTCCCGGCATCTGCTAATGTTTCTTTGCATCCCTTTATCCGTTTCACAAATAAACTGAAATTTTCGAACTTGAAACACATTGTTATGGCTTTTTCTGATCAATCAGGGTTTTGGTCACTGCGGTCTTCCTGGATGGAAGCACTTTACATTTTGAATCTTGATATTCAACACTTCTCTGCCAAGTTAGGTCAAGAAATTAGTTCTAGGCATCGATAGGTTTACTTGTAAGAGTTTAAAACTATCAAATACCGGTACAGAACCTTCTTGAAAAATTGCAAGGCAGAAGGGTAAAATATGTATTCTAAAATTCATTCACTGTCTTTGTTTCCGTTTGAGTTATTTCTCTAAAAAATTAGTTGCTATAAGCAATGAACAGGATAAGCGTTTTCACCGGAATATTTCTAGTCTGCGCGAGAGAAACAGTAAAACTCAGAAATTGGAAAAATTAGATAAGTCAAAATTGGAGATCTGTGTGTCATGCACCAAGTCCGGTTAAATTGGTGTTTGTCAATTCTAAACGTGATTTGAATAATCGCGTCTTGGTAATCTTAGTATCAATGTTTCATAACTTATGCATGGTAAAATAAAAAATTGCCTCCTGAAAACCTGTGTTTTATGACTTATACTGTAGCTTTTAACACGCAGTCTTTGCACACGGAAAACGTTATAAAGGGAAATGGGTACAACCATTAGACTTGCAGGTATAGCGATATATATACAGGGTGCTTCAAAACAACACCGACAACTTTTGGGAGGTGATTCCTGACACCAAGATAAGACAAAACTTAATAGACAAACCTGGGTGAACAAGCGTTTCCTTTCGGAGTTATAGGCTGCCGAAAACATGAAAAATTGAAATTTAAAGGTCAATAGCTTCAAATCTATTTTACCTACCGTAGTCGGGTCAAGCCTTCAATTTGGAACTAATATGCAACAATCCAAAAATATATGTTTCAGAATCCTAAGGTACTCACTCTGCAAGTTTTGCAGATGGAGTTTGGTTACTTGAAGTACTCAACAACTACCTCTATAAAAAAGGTTGAGGAAGTACCACATAATTTTGAACCGTGAACAATTTGGATAGGGCACGTACTAGTTCCTAAGTGAAGTCTTCACCCGACTAAAGTAGGTCCCATAGTATTGTAGTTATGGACATTTAAAGTTATTATTTTTTTTTGTTTTCGGAAGCCTATAACTCCGAAGGGAAGTATTTGTGTAACCAGGTTGGTCCATTTTGTCTTATCTTGGCATATATATATATTGATGCTACAGATATTGGTGAAAGTTAGTTGTAAACCTGGGGCCCCGCAAAATGTTCCCAGTTGGGCTCCGAACTGCCTAAGGCCGGTCCTGCTTAGTGGCACAAAATCTGAAATTCAGAGTGGAGATGGGAGCGGTTGTCCTTCTGTCCCAGTTACGAGCTGTCTGGCGGGTGTCATATGAAACTATCCCACACTCTTTAACATAGTTTTAGTTACAGTAGCTTTCGACTCTTGACTGCAACGATATTATTTTTTAAAATAGGATTGATTAGTTGAGCGAAACTGAACTTTATTGAAAATGGATGTTGATTCATTGTGCTCTGAACGCCCCAAATATAACCTTTCTTCAATAAAATATTGAATCAAGTAACAGCCGATTACATAGACTTGCAGAAAATATTATAAAGTTAGCATAATATTGAGTGTGCTTCAAACATTACTTTTTAAAAATTCAATACTTTAAAATAGGTATGATTTTATTAGCATCACTGTTCAGAAATAGTAATCAAGTCTTGCAACAGAAATCTCGCCCGCCTCCACGCAAGGCGAGCTTAGACCCTAAATGCATAACTACAAAATTTTCAGAATCGGTAACTCCGAAATGACTTGCTTTAGGGCTAAAATAACCGCCCAACCTTATTTCTGGTAAAATTCTGGCCTTAGAACATGAAACATGACTCTCTTTGCATTTGAAATTTCGAATACCAATCGAAGATGTCCGCCATGATGCTTGGTAGCGCCATCTGACATGTCAGACCATTTCCAAGTTTCATCATTCTCTCTCAACCCGTTCTCAATACACAAGAATAGTGAAGACATT
Source organism: Thermobia domestica (assembly GCF_964235325.1). Lineage (NCBI taxonomy): Eukaryota > Metazoa > Arthropoda > Insecta > Zygentoma > Lepismatidae > Thermobia > Thermobia domestica. The sequence continues at coordinate 120,557,995 of NC_137471.1, forward strand.
TGGTTTGCCATATATATTGATAGATTGTGTGAAATCGTTATAGTAGGTAGATTTTAAAATCTATCTAAAAAGCTTATTACAACCAAGAAAGTACTTACAAGAGTCAGTGGCAAGAGGGTATAATAGAAAGGGATCGAGATATGAAATAAGTTTAGAATTAATAACCTAGACTGAACTATTCTGTATCCAAAACGGTGTAGTCTTCACCAGAATAAATTACATGAAAAGATCAGTTGAAAGAATAAAAAAAAAATCTTAATAAATACGTTATTACGTGATTTTGAAATATGTTTAAAACCATGTTTTATACTGTTCAAAATATTTAAAACATGCTTTTTCGTGTGTTTTAAAACGTGTTTAAAAAATTTTGAAGACGTTTTTCATGTTCCAAACACATGTTCAGTTATTTTTGTTAAAGAAAAACTGTATTGTTTCCAACCCTGCTAATAAGAAATATTTCCCTAGTCCAAATAAAGTATTTAATGGTGTGTTGGATAGAAATAAAGGGCCATTAAAGCTGTTGTTAGCCCTTCAATATTATATATAACCAACAACGCACGCATTTACCTATGGTAGATGTTTTGCAAAAATATGTTTTCTCATATTAGAACCTAAAACAATAACATTAGGTTTGAGATAACGTTTCAAGTTAATAGTAAATGCTATAATGGTGAAAGATGTCAAACTGGAAATTAACGTTGACAGTCGAGGTCAAATGCCTTATCCCTCGAAAATTATAATTGTAAGGGAAATATTTAAAAGTTAGGAAGGAAGTAGGACTATGTTGTTGTCGTTGCTGACGAGACATTGATATTCCTTTGGGAATGGGATACACAAATTTAAGAGATGTATCATGAACATTAAATCAACAGTTATTTGGTATATTTACGTAAAAAATTAAACTGTGTTGTCGGTGTTTGAATGTATTAGATATTACTACTATGATAAACTTAAGTCATAAAGTCGGAGGCAAACATAGTTAAATCAAAACAGTTTGTATGTATTTAAATATTTTGATTCCTTAGTCAGCTTATTTGGTCATAATGTGTTGTTCCAGCACTGAGAGTCACATATTAGGTTTCCATTTATCAGGTCATGTTGTCTACTCATACATCCAACTCAATTGAAACGTACATAAAGCGGTTGACGCATGAATCGGAAATACATGCAATCCCTTCGTTACACTCTCTAATAAACTAAATTAATTAACACGGTGATTTGAGCAATAAGCCCGTTGTTTAAGACAGTTTTAGTCCACCATGAAAAGTTCACACTCGGTAGCTACGGAACGATTTCTTTAAGATAAATGAGAAATACTTGTCAAAATTATATTCAGTGTTGCATTCTTCAATACAAACTTCCATGCAAGTTATACGAAATTTGCATTATACACATTGAGCACAATTAGTGATGAATGAGAAGTATTTTTTAACGTAAAGCGCCAAATTTCTTACTGGAGGTCTAAAATGGTAAAACGATTTTTTTTGTTACGATATGAAAATAAAATATAAAGCATTACTTCACATTTTGATATGTTTTCTTGAAACTTTCTTCACATTAAACTTGCAATAGTAAAAGAAATAAGTCCTACACTGGTAATTTTAACAGTGTTCCATTTATCCAATATTTCAGAGTAGAGTACATATTGTCATGAAAGGAGTCTCTTTAAGGATTATTTTCCACGTTTATTTTATCACCCTTACGCAAACTAATGCATGATAAGATTTCGTGTGTTTTGGGCTGCACCTGCTCCGGATTACAACTTTAAAAATATAAATATTAAAAAACATATTTCTTGTTATCATATTTTCCACGGCGTTACTGAAATCTTGTCAGTTGTTGTTTCATGTTCTTTTGTTTGTATAAAATGGCCTGAATTAATAAGACAATTTACATCATTTTGTATCTGATAATGCTATATGAATAGATGTATTGTGGCAAGTGGAAAAGTCTGCGAGCGATTCAGTCATAATCATATGGTTCTTGAATTACGGAAGAAAAGTCGTTCCTTTTTAACAATATCTTTCGGATAGATGAAGAGCGTAGTTGGTCATGATCAAAATGGCACGAGGAGTGCATTCTAGGACTACCTAAAACCATGAGGTATAATATACGTTAAACCCAATATCTTAAACATTTCGGAGGACATTGCCTCAGGGGTGCATTATAGAACTACTTAAATTCTCTCCATGAGGTACAATATACGGACGTCAGCACAGAAACAAGTAGGGGAGAGTAGCCAAAATGGCACCACTTCTTACATAAACGGTTTTAATTAGAAACTTTTGATGAAATTTAAAATGATTTTCTTATCGCATTGAACTTTATAGTTTTCCAATAATTTCATAGTGATTTCATAACGATATCTTACATTATCATGATAAAAATGACGTTAGTTTAGAAGCCTTCGATTGGTGCAATTTACGAATTTACGCAACAGGTTTCCCAAATCGCACTACGTGAAGCCAAAATCGTATCGACATTTGACTACATGCAAGTTTTGCAGCAAAGTATGTGGATAAAACAAACTGTCATTTCCATTGAATATCACATTATTTTATTTATGTTTTATTAAGATGAGGAATAATACATCTTTAAAGATAAAAATACTGCAATGAAGATAACCAAGCACAGAAATAACACCTTAGAAATAAGCTAATTAAGTAGAAATGCAATCTATAAATAAAACAAATTAATATTTCTATGATATATCACATTATTTTATTTGAGTGTCATTAATACGTGGAAGAATATATCATTAAAGGAAATTGCAAAGCAACGTCACATCTATACACAGCTTAAGAAAAAAATCAATATTTTGATTCAGTAATCAACAATCCATGAGCAATCTTGCTCATAATCCTATGAGATTTATACGTATCTGTATATATGGAAAACACCCAAGTTACACCTTGTGTGTACATTGGAATGTACGTTCATATTCTGAAACACCCACACAAGACTCTCGTATCCAAACTTTACACAAACCACACTGTATCATGTCATCAACTAAATTTTGTTCACAAAGAAGCAAAACCCATCTCGTTCAATAGTCACATTTGAAACACTGCGAATATGTTGCTCGGACCATCGTGATTTGGATGTATCTACTTTTCGAGTACACTTTTTGGTGTTACGATTCCCTAAAGCACATACACACCTAGCTCGGGGTTCAGAAAGATTAGGTCTCTACACACGTTTGGATACTCTTGATATTCTTCAAGATGTTTTTTGAAAGGACTTGACGGAAAAAAAACTTCTGTTCTCTATCGTTGTCTATTGGTAGGCGTACTTTCTCCTGTTATTGCTCTGGGCAGCGTAATGATTTCATGAACCTTTTTAGTAGCTTTGACTATTTTCCGTATTTCCGGTTCCACATGCCACTTCACCGCTGTAGTGTGGCAAAAATGTTTTCTTTAGAATACCATACTTACTTTCTATTTCACTTAATTGCACTTCATTTCCCCTATACACTTTCAAAGCACGATGCATGAACTCCGGATACGATTTTCCATATTGGAGTGTACCCATCTTCTTCGAATTGTACGAAAAATGAAGCCAGGATAAACAATTACACCACGGGAGTCAAAACTGCAGTGGTGCGATTTCGGACACACGGTAGTAGTGCGATTTGGGAAACTGTGTCATTTTTTAAAAAAATGATTCTTACGTACCTCACAAATTAAAAAAAAAGCTTAACTTGAAATTGCCACTATAATATTAATGGTATTTTGTTTATTACTACTTATTGAAACACAAGTTACTTCCCTTACATTAATTGCTACTCTACTGTGAAATACCCCGAAAATTAGTAAGGAATACCCCTATTTTATTCTACTGCAACTGCAAACATACATAACTTACTGAACGTCGTCACTTCACTGTCCAATTGTGGGAGTATGCTTTGGTATTTAATTTAACTACCGGATGGCATATTACTATTACGGTTCTTTTTAAACTAGGGGTGGTGCGATTTAGAACCCGGTGCGATATTTCTCATACAAACATGCCTCCTCAAAGAACTTCTATCACAAAGTGACTTTTGATCTTCCATAGACATAAAGGCACAAAAAAAGCACAAGTCACATAAGAACGTAATTTCTGTTTAAGCTCTCCCTGCAGATCAAAGGTCCCATCGGGACAGAATCTTTTATTCTACTCTGATCAGAGGCAATTAAGGGCAATTAATTAAAATGTAGACACTAGCCCTTTCTTAACAATAATACACAGAATATTCAATGAATTTCTGGTCAAGTTTGTTACTGTCACATATCTTTAATTAGTAGGATAGAGCTACATTTCTAAGATTTATCTCAAGCCTGGAGTTACTTGAAAGCGAAGGTAAACTAAACATAGAAACTAAATATAGCTTACTTTTCCTGAGTGTTTTGAAGTGCGGAACACTATCAGAATACCATTAAATTCCCAGCATAGCTTTCAAAATTACCTAGTGATATTGTGGATTTAACTGATTGTTGAAGAGTGAGAGTAATTTCCGAATAATAAATTACATAATGAAAAGTAAGTAAAGTCCAAGCAATAATTCATGGACTAATTTAAGCGACACGAAATAATGGAAAATAACAATATTGGGCTTGGGTCAATACAGGTCTTCAACATATGCATTAACCAGTCACAGGTAACATGCATGGAACTCTTTAATCTTAAGAGAAGTTAAGCTATCGGCTCACCTCAATTAATTGTAGTATATTGGGTAGAAAATTAGCGTGATACTGCTTAAATCGTCTCTTCTCCATCGCTTTAAACAAGATTTGTGAAACAGGTATTCGAAAAAGTTTTAAGTTCATTATCTCCAAGGAAAACTGCTGTGTACTATTTATCAGAGCTTAATCTTAAGTATACTTTACTCAAATACGCTGTACTCTGCTCAAAAAACAACATTTTCTTGCATATAGTGAGATCTAAGAAGTGAAGCTTGCAATTGTGAGGAGATGAAGCTCCAGCATGACTCAATCCTTCAAATTGAGGTGTTCAATTTATAGGATACACACATCAAGGATTGTGGTAATATAAATAAGACAAATGATGATCATGGATGAAGCATGAAGCGTGAATTTTATTTTATTCTCTTTATTTTTTATGAAGCATGTCGCTTTTCAGCTAGCTAGGCAGAAAAAAGTTTACCTAAATGCTTGTTTACTGTTAGGTAAACTATTAAATAATGAAAATTTTTTTCTATAATCTACGGCATTGATTGAAGGAGCTTACTGACTGAAATCATAAATTAAACCAGAGTAATTTTGTATTCAATTTATCAAACAAATTTTCAATGAGGTTATACTCTCCCAGAACTTTATTTAAATATTAAAACAGAGCTTCATGTGAGGCTTCTCCCAAAAGAGAGTAGAACGTTTGTGGTAATCAGGACGGGAGGAAAATGTAATCGTTACAATTAGATCCTTCCCTTCAATAGATTTATTTCACCCCCTGCCGTCTTGGCAGATGTTCATTTGTTTCGTTCCGTACGGTGATATATTCACACAGTGTCCATTAAAGTAGCATTGCTCGTGTTCCTTACATTCCTTGTTATCTGTAATGCGGCATGTCATCTTAAAAAATTTAAAATTGTTACCCAAAATAAAAAATGAACGAGGATTCAAAATAGGGACAATCCTATTTTTTCCTCGAGTATTTATTTTTTTATTTATGAATGAACTGATATGCTTGTGTTCGAGGAGACTCAGTTCTTTCCGTGGCTTACCATTCTGCTAACTACAATCGTTTGTCGTTCCTTTGACATTTAAAATTGCTGCACTTGGGCAGTATTATTTTCCTTTAAGAAATAATCACGTATAACTCTCTATTTACTAATATAACTTTAAGAATATGAACATTATATAAGTACAGAATCAGGAAATCAATGTTAAGAATGATATGACGTATCGTTCAAAGACCAGAAGCTGTTATATATATATGTCAACAATATGTTCACATATTCCACTATTTAAGAAGACAAAACGATTATACATATTAACAAGTCATAATTACAAATAGACAAACACATGCTATAACGTCTTCAAAATTCCGCTTTTAAATGGGGAACTTATACGATATTTTACTTTTAAATACAACTTACATACATGATATGTGTTTTATGAATTTTACCCTAATTTAAATAAAATACTTGACTTATCGACGCTGAAAGTACAAAATCTCATAATTCTTCGGAACCAAATTTTTCAGAACAGCAATAAAACCGTTCTGCTTTTAGCACAAGAATTGCGATACGAGGATTGTAAAGTTCGTTTTTCCTGTTTATTATTGGGGATCGTTTACGAGGTTATGCACACATGTAGGTGCAGATGTGGGGAATATATGCAAAGAAAATATAACATTTCATAAAAACTGGAGATACAAGGAGACTTTCGCCATCGCTATGGCGATTCCAAATACTAATTTTCAAATTAGCATTTTCATTAAAATGACCACCCTAAGGAAAAGAAATATTACCATCTCACTTTAAAATTTACTACTCAAGATCACCTTAAATTAGGGAATTGGGAATTTGTAAGTTCATTCCCTTTCAAAAGTAAGCTTATGGACCTTACTGGCTCTTTTTGAAAACTCAATCGTAATTGATAAAGGAGGATATTGTATATAACTAATTCTTAATACAAGTAATTATATTAAAGTTGTAAGTCTTAAAATTGCAAATAGAAATGAAATTTTGAACCTAATTCTTATAAGACTTCGTGAGTGATTTGTGATTTTTTTTTAAATTAAAACATGTAATGAAGAGATACATACTTAAAGAAAATACGCAAATCTCTTGTGTCACATGGTATAGTAATCTTGGAAAGAGAAACTAAGCGTTTAACCTTTCATTAATAATATATAAGTTGCTATATGCTTGAACGTTTTATACAATCTCGCTTCAAGAAGCAAAATGGGTTTTAGCCGTCTACATGTTTTCATTATTTTAAATATAAAATATATTTGAGCTATTTAAATGGATTCTTGAGCATAAGTATTACTTCAATCCTCTTTAATTTTTGATATTGAGTTTGATTGAAATTTATATTCAAAGGAGGGGAAAGAAATGTAAATATAACATAAATAATACTGCACAAACCATCCTAAATGTACACAGAAATATGGTGTTTACGTTGAGATTCCATTCCAATTCCAGTTGAACTAAATAAAATTATGATTGCGGTTTTTATGTACTCAATAGTAAAATATTCATAATACTTTTTTACCAATGCAGATAATAAGCAATTAAACAATTTGGTCATATGAAAGAAAAACATGTCGCTGGAAATTCAATTAATAGAAATATAAACTTGACCAGCAACACTAGGAGTGCTTTCAGTTAAAATAAGAAATTAAGGTTAACATAAAATTCCAAACCAATGCAACTAACAATTAATAAAAAATAACCATGGCATACAATTCCACATATATATACTGCACTGTCTTCTGATTTTATTGTGAGTGAGATGTGCGTTAGAAGCAATACTTTTCTTTCACTGTTAATTAATAGTATACTTACAATTCATCAAAATAAGACGTGCACTTTCCATCTTCTCACAGGACTCAACCTGAGAAACTGCAACTTCCAATGCAATATAAATTGTAATAGGTAAGACAAAGGACATATAAATTACATATTGACTCACAGAAATTACACTAATCTCCACTATTAGCTGAACTTTGCAGGAAGCAACTATGAGCAGGGTGATATCGTTTTATGTATTCAACAGCACCATGCAGTGGAGAGTGTTGCTATTCCAGTATAAATTTATAGTTTTTCAAATGGCACTATGTCAGATTATTACATATTTCAAAGTAGCACGTTAAACGACAACATTAAATACCACATATGGTATTCACCGTTGCAAACTAGGGATGTTATCACATATATCCAAACTTTAGAAACCTCTATCACACATACAGCACAACAGAGATGGACAAGACAATTACTTCACCGTTGGATACTATGGTCCTAGTATGACTTGTTTCGAATGAATAGCAATGAAGTCACAAGGGCTTGAAAATTCGAATTTTTGAAAGGTTTTATTTCGAAAACATGCTTAGGTAAGTATCATATCTAATTATTTGTGTTGTTTGCAATTGGCAAGCAAATCATTTTGCTGATTACAACACTTCAATATCTTAAATCGTTCCTGATATATGATAAATATTGATAATGTTCTCAACACGGCTAAAAATAGCGTTTCATGGACAATATTTAAACTGGTTGTTGTTTTCCTTCTGTTCCATAGCACTGCAGGAACAATTTTCAGTACGTTTACGTACAACGAGTCCTCGAAATTACACGACTTAAGAAGTGTTGCAAACTTCAACAATCTTCATCGTATCTCTGTAACGGTTTGAGATACAGAAGTGCTGTAAACGGCAAAATTGCAAACTACACAAGTAACTAGATATGATGGTTATATAAGCATTTTTTCGAAATAAAGCCTTTTAAAAAATCATATTTTCAACCCCTTGTAACTTCGTTCTTATTCATTCAAAACAAGTCATACCATGACAATAGTATCCAACGCTAAGGGGTTTCCGATGTGCATTGTCTTGTCCATCTCCGTTGTGCTGTATGGGTGATACAGGTTTCCAAGTTGATTTAGAATCCACAGTTCTCGGTGTAAATGTGATTGGTGAAAGTACGAATGATATTTGTACTTAACTATAGTGGAAACTAGAGCATAACAGCTAACGTTCTTTATTATAACCATTTTCTTGATGAGATCCCTCGTGGCTAAGCAGTTAGCGTACACGACTTTTTCGTGGGAGACCCGGGTTTGATTCTCTGGAGCTCATGTGGTTCGAACTCTACGTTAATCAGTAAGTCAACTTCCCATATAGCCTCGCTGCTGAAAGGGACGCTAAACTAAAATCAACTCAACCCATTTTGTTGATTTAAAGTTCCATATACTGTATTCAGTCTATGTATCTCAGCAGCCTTGTAATTCAACATGGATTGTGCTATGTGCTATTTATTTTACGCCTATATTTATTCTTAAAGAATTTTCATGGGGTTTTGTTTTCTTCAGAAAGAACATATATTTTAAAAAAATAGCTTTTTACAGTTAACTCGATTTCTTCAGTTCAGGGAAATTACATTGCGTTTCGTTTCGTTACGTATGTAGATACAATTATTAAAAACATGTGAAAAACAGTTATAAAAACATATACATAATTTTATATATATTGTGTGTTTCTTTCAACCACTGGGGCTATCTGATGTGGGTACCTTTATCTCATGAAGGACTTTTAATTACCATAATTTCTTAAGAAACAGTGATGCATGGATCTAGTGATCATGTTAGCATCTGTATCTTCACTAGGAAAAATGTATTTTTATATGAGTTTATATCTTCTATTATTAATAAAACACGTACTAACACGCAATTGCAATTGCATTTTAGAAAAAGAGACCGAAACAATAGACGACAATTCCGGCTGCATGCGCGACTGTGTGAGTCCCCGATTCATGCTAAGACGACTTTCAATGTAAGTACTGTATTTATCACATTATTATAAACTCTAGATAATCAACTCATTTTTTCCTCTTAATGATTTTTTCTAAGGAAAGCATGGAAACGATGGGATAAGAGATATATTTATTTTGTTATCGACCATCAAAGCACTTTCAACTCTATACATTGAATATAGCCAGTCCATACGATAATACGAGTTGTCTTAAAACAATGAGAATATTTGCCACCATTTCTAGTAATCTCGAGCCATATCAATTTTTACTATGAGAAGAAAAGTAAAGTCGAAATGCATTTATGATCATTAAGCTAAATACTTAATACAAATTTTGAATGTTTAAAATATTATTTCGTTATCATATTTCTTGCCACAAGGCCAATTAATAATTTGGTTGGTACAATGATATAATTATAATTGAGAACAACATATGTTAAATGATGGTCGTAATGAACTGTTCACTTTCGAAAATTTTTATATAAAAAAAAACTAGAAATATTGCGATATCAATTCATTGACACTAAAACCTTCAGTACCTTCCAGAGCTCTAAACAAAATTCCCAGGAATCTTATTTTCCTTAGTTTTTAGCCGAAGTCGGGGTCAGAATTGAATGATATTATCAACATTTTACTGTATATAAATAAAAGGATTGATACACGTTTTAAGAGAAGAACAAGAAACGCATTACATGCACTTGCGACTGAAGATGATCAATTAGGTGTTCTTCATTTAAAAAATGCCGTTAAGGAAGACAATTTTGAAAACAGTAACTACATTTCTGCCTGCGATAAATCAAGAATGAAAGCCGCATATTGTAATAAGCATAACAGGATGAACTATCTTCATGTATTACTGCACGAAAAACATATTTTTAGGGAAGAACATTGCCACCAATTGTGTACACAAGCTTTACGACAAAGTACAAGGAGAGGAAATCATAAAATTAATTCTCATTTGCCAAAGGCCAAAGAACACGCAAAACGAATAAAACACTGATATAATGTCGGAGTTTCTTCTTTAGTACCAATATGTTCAAAATATTCGTTAAATATACAAATCAGGGGATCGGAACACACTGATGCTCTTATATTATAGAGAAGAAGCTTACATTTTAGATATAACAACCATCAAAGTCTTCCTGGGCCTACTATACATTGCAATTGTGCTGGAATCATACATTTAACATTTCGGTGTCTTTTACATCAAGGTTAGCAATAAACCATTGAATTATACTAACAACAATGATTCTTTGAAGACTGCGATTAGTCCTCCGCGCTATTTGTTAGACACCAAAGTAGAAAATACAAGAGAAAAGAGGTTGAAAAGTTTCCGGCTATTTGGGATAATTTTCAGAAATTCAGCTCTCAGTGAACAAATTCCTATACGATCGGGAAATAAATCACAATTAATAAAATGCCTGAACCTTTGTGAGGCTGACGCATTTTGCTAGTCTACATGAAGTAAACACCAGCTACGTTTTTGCATAAAAAAATATTCGCTTTGTGTGATACTATAATATTTTATACTTTCAAAATGGAGGTATGTGCGGGCCTGGAAGCCGTCGAACTATTTCAGACTTATAACTGACCTCATCACGTTATATTTAAGCTAGTAGAACATATTACTCTTGCAGGAACAAATGCCACTACTAACAACTGAATTAGTTTCACGTACTGACAATGAATTACAGAGACCGCATGGATCCCTACTTGTCACTCTGCCAAAGAAAAAAGAGAAATAGTGCAGTAGAGAAGATAGGTTACTTGTAGGATAGTTTTTGAATAATATGATTTAGCATGACGTTTTGCTAACGGAATCTATTAATTATTTTATCAGAGTACTTTACCTAGCGTAAGAGTATTTAAGGAAGGAATTTTAACTAATTAGAATGTTATAGCTTATTACTATAGAGCATATATCGAAAACTATAACTAAATTATATCTACCTACATCCAAAATTAATATACTTCTCTTCTATTATATAATGACCCCACAGTAGAGTATATATATTCCACTTTTCAAAACATATCTTTTATCATCTGTACAATTTACTGTTAACTTATTTACTTCTACACTAAACATATCGTGCTTATAACATGTAGTTAATTCACATTCTTAAAGTACTTTCTTAGATTGAACATTCAATCTAGATATTCTTTAAATATAAATTCTCTATATACAACACTTTCCTTAATACCGTTTGATTTCTACCTTTTTTAAAAATCGAAATTGCCTTTAAAGTCTTTGTTTGTTAAATCGATTTGAGGTGCTTTAATTGAGTACATTTTCGACCGTAAACAAACAACCTGGTCTATAACTGTACCTTTAAATTCATCGTTCATTTCACAAAGTATATTCTTGTTTAGCTGTGCTATATTTTATCTATTATTTTTCATATATTCACTTGTATCAAAGTAATTGATATAACTTTTCATATCTTGCTACACATCTTTTGTTTGAATATGGTAACTATCTGCATAACACTTTTCTATTTTATGATAATATTTTGGTTTCATCACATGATAATGGAAGTCGTAAGTCGTACATTAAATATTTTCATAAGTCTAAGATGCTCATTTCAACATATATCGCTTTATTAAAAGTTAATTTGATTCGGCTCATTATTATTCCACATAGATTTTCTGTATAAATAAGTCTATATTTTAAATTTGGTTGAGCAATTAGTTTCTCTACGCTTGATGGTTACAATTTATTTTTGTAGGCTTACATTTTTCTAATATTTTTCATTGTTTTTCAAAAGACTGAGGTGTTCATGGTCTTATATAAGTCTTTCTGAAAATCCTTTGTTGCTTTAGCTCTCATATGTGTGTTTAAATCTATATAATTCTTTAACCAATCTGATTCACCAAACTCGTTTACTCAATGTATTTTCTTTAATTTTAATTCAAGTGACAAACTTTAGATTTCGATAGTGAATTACAATTTGTTTCTTTATCATATAGGATTGTTAGTAGCTTTGATTCTTTTCCTCGAATTGGACACATATTTTGAGGATCTAATGGGTAGTCTTTGTAATAATCATGTAATTCTATTGGACATTCTAATATAAAACCAGTACTGGAATTATCGAGTATATTTGTAAAATATTTTTTTTTTGTATTTCTTCCTCACTTAACCAATTAAATTCCTTATAGGTAAACACTGTATACCGTAATGTTCTTCGTAGCGACGGAAAATCTCGGCAACAGATTTCATTGAAACATAAAACAAGCAGTTAGCAATCTTCCCAATGATACAGAAGAAGAAATAACCCTGGAAGCCAGCGTTGTCCCGAAAAGAGCCGTCATGCCCAGACCAAACATTAGCAAAGCCGAAAGGATCACACTTACAGCATTAAGAAAATACCTAAGCATCACTATTCTACCAGCAGACAAACGAAACATCACTGTATTGCTTCCCGCAGATGTCTACTTTGAGAATAATTCGCAGTTACTTCGAGATACACCATAAACCACCTTGTCACAAGATCCAACAACTGCGGTAGTAATAAGAACATCGTCACTACTATAGAAGACGGGACTGGACGAAGATACACGGAAACAACTTTCACCACACTGCAACATATCTCCGAAACTATATGGCTTACCAAAAATACATAAGACACATATACCCCTAAGAGCAATTATTAGTGGAATAGAAAGCCCAACCTACTCTTTGGCCGAGTATCTTACAACATTACTCCAACCATACGTGCGAGATTGTGTACACCCGGTGAGAAACTCAACAGAGTTTGTTAAAATTCTTAAGATGATGAAGATCTCTTCCAATGATCTTATGGTTAGTTTCGTCGTGGTATCATTGTTTACCAGATTTCAGATCAAAGACAATGCTTCTTCTTGGGGAACTCTCCAGGAATGATATATTGGATCTCTGTCAACATGTTCTCACTTCAACCTTTTTCCTATACTTGGTCAGTACTATGAACAAACAGACGGCCTCGCCATTGGTAGTCCACTCTCATCAGCAGTAGCCAATTTCCATATGGAGCTCTTTAAACATCAAGCACTGAGGAAAGCACCACTTGCACCCATATAGTTTGATAGATATGTTGATGACTCGTTCACCATTTGACAATATTTTACATGAATTCCTGCAGCATTTCAACAGCCAGCATCCGAATTTTAAATTCACCCTGGAAGTTGAACAGGAAGGTCGTCTATGATTTTTTTGACAGCATGGTATACAGAAAACCGGATATCAGCCTGGGCGATATACGGGAAACCCAACAGAAGAAACAATGAATGAAGAACGAAAAATCACAATCTGCCTTCCGTACACCGGCAACACTTCTGGAAAGCTCAGCAGACTATTAGCCAGGTACAACATCAGGAAAATACACAAACCTTCAGCAAAAATAAAAATTTTATTACGACCAACCGAAGACTATCTGGGCCTCCGAACTGCTGGAGTTTACACATTCCATGTGAATGTGGTAAATCATATATTGGACAAACAGGATGAACCTTTGTAGCCAGATGCAAACAACACAACAATTACATCAGACAAAACCAACCGAAAAGTCTGGGCTAGCTGAACATGGCATCAGAGAGAAACGTAAGATTTTATTCACAGATACCGAAACGATAGCAAAATGCTCAAGAGTTTCGGACAAAAGTATAAAAGAAGTTATTGCAATCAGGAATCCAAATGAGTTAAACATGGGCACTAGTCATATCCCGCCATTTCAAGCACCACTCACAAGCTTCCATTTCAACCACCAATCTGAAGAGTCCAATCACACATACATGATGCATATATTCCATACACTCTATTCTCCATCATATTGGCCTGAAGATGAGCACCACGCCAACCCTCGAAATTCGCAAGATATAACAACATTCACCTGACTGTTAGCCCTAGAAGACCTTCATACATTTAACACATACATTATTATCTTTCTTTCGTAAGACGTTTTATCAAAATACTCATCTTCATTGTTAGTTTCTAATAATTCTTGCTCATAGAACCTTCCTTGTACATAATCGTCATTTAAATCTTTTATTCTGTATGTTGCTGGATTAGATGGAATAACTAAATAACTAACTAACTGTACGGCCTATGGAACCCGGAGGTTTAATGCCGCGTTCACCAAAGCTCTCCACTGACTTATATCTTTAGCCAAATGCATCCAGTTTTAACTTTATATTCCAATCTCTGCGAAAACCATCTTAATATTTTCCTCCCATCTGCAAATAGGTCTCCCTAATTGTCGTTTTCCGATTAGTCTTCCAGTCAAGACTTTGAAAGCGTTTTTGCTTTCTTCCAGTCTATCTACATGATTTTCCCACCTAAGCCTCCTAGACTTGACGACCCTAACAGTGTTGGGTAAACCATATAAATTATGTAGTTCCTCGTAATCAAGTTTCCTCCATTCCCCATTCCCGTTCGTCTTGGGTTCGAATATTTGTCGCAGCATCTTGTTCTCAAATACTTTGTCTATGTTCTTCCCTCAGAGTAAGTGACCATGTTTCACAACTATACAGCCCAACAGGCATTAGTTTCGTTTTGTATATTTTAAGCTTCAAATTCTTCGACAGAATTCGCGACGACAAGATATTATGAACCGAATAGTAAAGCCAATTCCCTGTTTTTAGTCGACGTTTAATTTCTTCGTGAATACCATTTTCCTGTGTTAATGTTGATCCTAGATATTTGAAACTATCCACTTTATCAAAAGTATTATATAATATTTCGACGCATTTATAATTTGCTGTAGTACGCATTTATAACTTAGTTTTCTCTGCATCCACTTGCAAACCCATGTCTGTGCAAGCGTCAAATAAAATCTCAGCATTTCGTTCCATTGTTCTCCTATCATCCCCTATTAAATTCACATCATCAACATATCCCGTAACCTGGTTAATACCGTTCAACTCTTGGCACTGGTAGCAATCTTTCATTTTCCTTTTGTTGTATTCCAAAACAAAGTTAAATAATAATGGCGACAACCCATCTCCCTGTTTCAGGCTATTTTCGACTTGAAAGCTCGTAGACAAAAATTTTCCTACCCAGACTTTACTTTGGGGTTCATTTAAATATATCCTAATTAATCTAATCAGCTTTCTCGGTATTCCAAGATCTGTAAGAACGTTGTATAATGTTTCTCTCCTAACCGAGTCGTAGGCCCTTCAAAAATCTATAAATAGTTGATGTACCCGGGTATTTTAATCCAACTTTTTTTCGATTATTTGGTGGATGGTAAATATTTGGTTGATAGTTGATCGATTTCGTCTAAGTGTGCACTGATAATTTACAATAATTTCATCTGGGTATGGGGCCAATGTAGCTAATAGAATATGTAAAAGGTCTTAATAGAATGCTGACAGAACAGAAATGATTCGATAATTATTACAATCAGTTTTGTCGCCTTTCTTGTGAATTGGAGCAATGATTGATTCTTTCCACTTTTGTAGCAATTCTTCCTTGATCCTGATAAGGAGCATGAGTTTGTGTATCTTGTACCACAATTTTTCGCTTCCAGCTAAAATTAACTCAGGCGGAATTTCGTATACACCTGGAGATCTGTGTTTCTTTAATTTCTTTACAGCTGTTTCTACTTCTATTCGGTTGGGTACTGGAATATACGGTTCTGCGGTGTGTATTTCCTTTTCCCCACGCACACTAGTTTTTGGTTGCGTTTAAGCAAATATTCAAAGAAATCTTTGAAGCTATTTAAGATGATAACCATAGCAGTAACAACTGTATTGTCCGCTTTCTTTAATATATAAGCACGAGGTTGATAGCCTTTTTTTAAAAAATTCGCTTATCCCCTTATACATACTCCGGATATTTTTAATTTTACTATTATCTTCAAATCCCTTAATTTTAGCTTTCAGAAAATCGCGTTTCTCTGTTCTAATAGTTTTGGAAGTTTGCCGCCTGATATCTACGAAATTTTGTTTAGTTATTTCATTCAGATTTTGTAGCCAGCGTATTTTTGCCTGTTTTCTCTTCACTGCTCATTTTATGCATTTCTGGTAGATCCATGGTTTTTTCCTACGTATTTCCGCGTGTCTCAATTGTTCTTTTGCTGAAAATGTAATGCTACCTTTAATTTTAATCCAGATATACTCAACACTAGTGCACTCCGAATATTCTAAAGCCGAGAATCCATTCGAAACTTCAATCTGGTAATTGTCTCTTACCTGGCTCTATTGTAATGTCTTTAAATTGAATCTCCCCGTTTTCGGACAATGAATATTACCTTTATTCAACGATAATCTCTTTCGTATTATTTCTGCTACCAGGTAGTGATCAATGTCACAATCAGCCCCTCTAAACGACCGGACATCAATTATGCTAGATTGCCTTCTTCCATCTACTAAAACGTAATCAATTTGATTATATTTTTTTTTCTCTAGTGATGTCCAAGCGTATTTAGGAACGTCGCGATGTGGGAATTTTGTACTCCTCACGATTAGTTTTTTAGATGTAGCAAAGTTCAGGAGTCTAACTCCGTTTTCATTACTTTCCATATGTACACTTTCGTTCCCTATAATCAGTTTGAAAATATCCTCTCGTCCTACATACGCATTGATATCCCCTAATAGAATTTTCATATGGTATCGCGGGAGTTGGTAAGTATCCGTTCTACTTCTTTTATATCGTCATTCTTATATTCAGTTGGTGCATCCCGGCAGGAGCTCATGTGAATCGGATTCAATGTTAATCAGTAGGTCCACGTCTCATATAGCCTCGCTGCTGCAAGGGACGCTAAACTAAAATCAACTCAACTCAATTCAGTTGAGGCATGTACATTTAAAACAATAACATCACACCACCGTCCGTTAAGAGTAATAAAGGAAAGTCTGTCAGTAACAAATCCAACCATTTTAATTGCTGGTAATATTCGTTTGTGAACGAAAAACCCTGTTGGTAACTGGTTATTTTTATTTCGTTCCTCGTAAAAGAATGTAACAGTTCCGGAATGAACAGATCCATTTCCTACCCACCTAATTTCCTGAGCGCCTACTATGTCCATTCTCTATTTCTCTAACTCACTCGTTACGGATTTTAACGCGCCTGCCCTATAAAAACTTCTAATATTCCATGTTCCAATTGCATATCCATTTTCTTTGGCTGATGTGAAAATTTATCAGTCCTTGTCCGAGGATTTTGTGAATATTTCTGAACAATTGTCTTTTTTACAGGATGAGATTGTTAGCCTAACCGAAACTCCCAAGCTGGAGGACCACTCCTAGTCGTCTGTCCGCGACTGTTTATTCAGTATATTCGCAGCTTACCTTTATATCTAGAGGCCATCTCCTCGATCCGCAACCTGAGGACGTGCCATACAGTAGTGACAAGAACTTACGTTACACGCGTGTTAGATGCAATAACCCCTTTAATAATAAATACTCTGTTGACCAGTAAGATGAATATCCTTTCTCAAAAAACCTTCAGGTCACTTAGACGAACCTACTCCCAAATTTTATATTTAGGTTTAGGAGGCTTCTATTCTTTCTTATAGACTTTCTCTAATGTTATTTGCTTACTATTTTTATTAAATTCTTACCAATTGTTTTAGATACTTTTTATTATACTCACTAACAAATTCTTGGAAGGTATCAATCTATTTATAATTGCTTTGCGTAGTAAACCTCTTCCACGTGTCTTCTGTAAGAGTTCTGTTGAAACGTTCTACGAGGGAAGCCTTCTTACCACTATAATTTGACTAATGATTGATATTTTATTGCTTCATCAACTCTTTAAAATCTTTGTTATCAAATTATTTTTCCTGATCAGTTTGTAAGTTACTAGGTTTCCTAATATTTTATATTGATCAAACTCTTCTTTAACATTCTTATCGCTATTAACTTTAACAAGAAGAGAAAACACGTATTTCGAGAACATATCTATTTTAGTTTATAAATACGTATAGTCTTTCTTCAATTTAGAAACACCTTCTAACACCCAGCTATCCATTTCTACAAGAACCTTGTCAAAGATCATCAATATCTTTTATAACAACTCGTAACCTAGGATAGTTTTTCATGCAGACTTGTGAATTTATTCTATAATATCTTCTCTAACACCTTTACCTTCTTCTAGGAAATATTGTTTTTTAACAAATTGAGTTTTATTAATACTACATACAATAGATATTCCTTTCTTAATGTAACTTCCATTCTTCGCTCGTTCCATTCTAATGGTATATTTCTTTTTATGTGTTGATTTCTTAAACTTAAAACGATAAATCGTCATCATCACTATTCATTATGTAGAAAATTATGAAAGTTGTATTTCTATATACATACTAACAAATAATAATTTTGCTTGTTCCAAAGCTGAACGTTTGTGTGCTTGAAAGGTAATTATATCGTTCTTTTTAATGTTTAAAGGAAAAATTTCAACAACAATATTGTTTATAAGTATGTTTACATCCTGTTTATTGAGACTTAAATCCATATTCATTATTTTCATTATTTTACTATTATAGACAAATTTATAATCGTTAGATAGATAAAATACTCCGAAATTTGGAACCTGAACACCTTTACTTATCAATGTACATAATCTAACAAATCTAACTATATTATCCTTTTAAGCAACATTCCCTAACTGTGATATAATTTCCTCTTTATATTTATTGATTTCTACATAGACATGTACACCATATAGGACTACTATTTTTTTATTAGTCTTTTTCTTTTCTTCCATATATTCATTCATTTAAGCATCAATATCCTCTTTCTTTATACTTGTGTCTTGTAACATTAATAATACATCTTCAAATGTGTTTCTATCTGTTTCTAGTCGATCGTTAAAATTACTATTTTTGATTCAAATTGTTCTAAAGTTACTACATCTTGTTGATCAATTGCATTATCTACACTAAAAAATCTTTCATTTTTCAAATCAACACATGTTGCATTACTTGATTTCGAAATGTTTTCCAATTCACATTTACTCACTTTAACACATACATAAGATCTCTTTGACTTTTATATTCATTAAAGTCTTCTTTCTTAACAATATCGTCTAAATTCTGTAATAGTCTTAATTGCTCTTTAAAACACGTAGTCTTAACGTCACCTTTCCTATCAATAGCTTTACCAGATATATTCATGTTTATTACATAGCAAATAACAATTCCCAACCAACCTCTAGAAACATGTTTTCAATAAAATATCATTTGGTTTTCAACTTTCTAAATTCAATAGCAATATCTGTACCATGTGTTATTAGCTAATACAAAACATGCTACATATTTACAAAGGTGATTCGTTCACCAAAATAAAGTTCGTAAAAGGTGTTATATAATTTTTCGAATTTATATGGAAATCTTTCTTCCACATGTAGTAAATTTATTTCTGCTCGATCTGTAGAGTAAAAGTGTATTAAATAAACGTCATCATAATATTTTCTGTATACTTAGTTTTTTAATGTATCTTACAGTAGTGTTTAATCTTTCGATATATTTTTGATTTATTCGTGTAACATCGTAAATATGTGTTTTTGTATGACTCTACGTTGTAAAGCTTGTAAAGGACATAATTGTTACTCAAATTTTATTATAGTATTCTACCATTCTTTTCTTATACCAACATTATAACCTTTTGTTCTTTCATCTATATAGTTGTAACTGTTTCCTTTCTAAATCTGCCAAAGTCATTTTCGAAGTAATTTATAATAATCTCCTCTATATATCTACCAAGGAATAAATCGACTAGTTATCTCATTATTATTTTCTAGATTACATTTATCCTTTAGATATAAATCCTTAACAAGTATATTTCTATTGAAGTTTCTCATCAGCATTTTCCTCATAATACTTCTTAATCACATTGTGTACATCTTCCGTGACTTTTACGACATTAGTCATAAAACCATTCAACATATATTTTAACATATTTCTGTACACTACATCGCTGAAAGAATATCCATCACTTAATAGTTTTGAAGTCTTAACAATTAGATTTCCACAAATAACATAATTAAAATCCTGTATTCGATCGTCAATATAAAATAGATTTTGATTTCCAAGATATTGTATTAACGAGTTAGGTGCTATTCCTCCGTATGAACCAAACACACATTTAGGGCCTTTATCTTTCCAATAACATATAGAATGTGTACCAATATTTTCTAATTTATCTTAATTAACAACGCTACACTTACCTTTATAAGGTTTCTTTACGTAATTCATCACTCATAAACACTCCTCGAAAGTGCTTTATTTGTATTTTTTGACTAAACTCTCTATGTCGAAGTTGGTTAACGGTTTTAGTGTCTTGACAATCTACCGCCACCCAGTTTTACTTCTATTGGTAAGTTATGTTGTTTTGTTCTTGTTCTTGTTTATTCTTTTTTTTACATCCTTAACTGCTTTAGCTATAGCTGCTAATAATAATGATAAAAAACCATCTGCTCCTAATGCTGCAAGAATAGCTGGTATTGGAAACATGAAATAACCAATATGTTCTTTAGGAGAATTCCTATTCTTTTTCATTTGTGCATTAGTCAAATTTAAATTCATACCTTTGCACTCTTTAATTCTCTTAGCTTTATCACTTACTTGTTTCATTCTTAATATATGATCAATCTTTAAACTTTAAAGTTCATTTTGAGGAATGAAAAAAAGTTAATAGAACACATTTTTCTCATTTGTTTAAGATAAAATTTTTGTTTGTGAAAGTATTGTTGTTGCTTCACCAAAACCAACTAAAATGTCATTCTCATTTGTCATTTTTATTTCGAATTCAACGATCTCATTTCTTGTGAAAGGACAACCAGGTTCATGTATAATACTAGGTTTAAACTCAGCATTTGTTTTAAATGTTGCTTTTATTCATGTTTCTCTATCATTATAATTACCGCCTTTGGCGAACATACCATCAGCTACATTACAGCAAAGGTTAATTTTATCAAAAGGATGAAACTTTGGTAACTTACTTCCAATAAATCTTTCGTTCTTTACTAATACTAGTAAATGCTCAACTTCAAAAACAGTATAATTAATTCAATTTCCTATTATAAAATCAATATCGACTGTTTCTATTCTTATTCTATTTCTTACTCGTCTCCTTTTTCTATTATATTTACAGATTGTAATCTTAAATAATGGTTAAGGCTCTCTAAATTGTATTGCCCTCTTGGTATAGGTACCCGTTTATCTCCATATATAAACACTGTATTGTCTGTAACATTTGAAGGGAAATAAGTGCTGTAAAATGCAACTAATCCTACACTTAAATCTTATTACTGTTATCTAATTCATAGTGTAACGTTTTTTAAAAAAAAATTGAAGTATTGCTAGTTAACCTGACCACCTTCGCCATTTATTGTACAATAAATGGATGAATTTGATTTGCCTAAAGATATTCCAGAAAAAAGTAACAAAATTAATAGATGATGTCATTAGAAAATTTGAATATACCATAATTAAGGAAAATAAGAAATTACGTTATGTTAAATATTCATATTACAGTTTAATCACTATATCCATATTATTATCTGCAACAACTGGCTTTGTAGATGTATTTATCCAGGCGACGGTTTATTGAATTATAACATCTTTAACTAGAGGTAGTGCAGTCATTACGGTAAATCTTTCTAAACTTGATATTAGTAAGAAGAAGGATGAATATAAGAATATCGTAAAGTCTATTAATTTCTTCAAAGAACAATTAGAGGTTATAATAACATTAAATGGTGATATGGATGAAGAATATATTAAATATACTGTTTATATGATTAAACGAGGAGTTAAAAGTAGAAAAAAAAACATATAAGGGGCCGGAAATCATGATCCCCTGGGGGATTACGTAAAAGAAAAATATCAACAGAAACATATTTAATAAAGGGGTAACTAAATGTTCCCTCATGAGAAACATTTGTTACCTATTAAATGGGTTGGATCAGGAAAACTGTTAATAGAGATGTGCAAGAAATGATTAAAAAAGAACAACTAAAAATGGAGACCTTTTACCTAATAATATACATTGTCTTACAATAGGCCCATCTGTTTCTGGTGAAACATTTCTCTTATTTAAATTCTTACTGCAGCCAGCTTGAATAGACAATAATTATTACTACATTTACTCAAAAAACTTGATCCAGCCAAGTATCAACAATTACAAGAAAATTTGAAGAAGTAGAATTAAAATTTAAGAAACAAATGGAAACAATTTTAAGTATTAATGCCCCCGTTGTACCTATTAATGAATGTAAAAAATACTCAATTGTTGTATTTGAGGATTAACATAACTAAGACATTAGCATTTAGTTTCTTTCTATCTTGCACATCTTCCAAAACAACTAAACAGATAGTAAGAGATCATGTTAACGTCTTATACATATTTCGTCAAGATGATACTAATCTTAAATATGTGTATAATGAGTTCGTATGCGAAGATGAGTCTCACAATAAATTTAAAGAAATATGTTCTTCTTGTTGCAAAAGTGACTAAGGTTTTATATTAATCGATATGACAAGGAAAGCGAATAATGGCAAGTATAAAAAGAAGATAAACATTTAATAAACATTTGATTAACGTCCATTTTCTATGCGGTTCTTAATGTTTATGAACGTTTGTCCACTTTTTACTATTTATCGTGTTTTGTAGAAGTTTCTTCACGCCTATTAACATCTTCTAAACGTTTCTTCACGTTTATTAATATTTGTTCATTTTCTTTATAATAAATGGATGATAAAAAAGTTGAAAGGAACATTAAAATAAAACAGATCCTTGTTAAAAGTTAAGATCCTTGATTAAAAAAGTAGTAGAACAAAACAAATATCTAACAACAAAACATGTTCCAGTTGCAAATAGGAATGCGAGAGTTGATTAAAAATTTTTAGAAATACCTCCAATGTATGCTAGTTGTGTAGAGGGATATAATTCGCCATCTACTATAGAGATAAAACAAATAAGGAAACAAATTAAAGATAAAGTAGAAGATGTAGAGCTTTACACAACTCATTTTGGTAAGATTGCAATGAGATATTTAGCTAAAATAAATTATGTATTTTGAATAAGAAGTGCCTAGGAAGGTGGTATAATAATAAATAAAATAGTAAATTCCAAATTTAAAGTTAATGGTGATGATTAACGAAATTAACGAAAAATATGTAAACTAACAGAAAGTTTAGGGGAGCTGTTATGAAAGAATACTAATAAAAAATTTGAAATTTATGATAATGATGATTTTAATATTAATAATAACTGCAACATAGAAAATATTTAACGATAACATATAAAACACAATTAAACATCAGAAATCAAAGTTTGTGGTGGTTCCTCCCTTGCGGATTTACTACTGTTCGCTCAGTATTCATCAGCTCATTTCCAGCATATCAAACATTAAAAAAACTGAAGCTGGCTTAAGAACATGTGGGTATTTTGCTCTTTTTGAGGAAAGGGTCGCATCATGAAGTTGGAGTATTTACTTGTAATCTGCCCTTGTAAGGTGAGCGGCGAAGAGCTAGAGTTCACCGAAGAAGAATACTAACATAAATATGTTGGGTTTTTGGGTGTTCGCTTTTCAATGAGATTAAGGTCGAAATTTCTGTACTTTCAGAATAATAGGAAAGAGTATGTTCTGGTAGTAACCTTGGATATCTGCGTTGCCATAGATTTACAGGAGGAAACGCAAACTGTAGCAAGGAACACAGAATGAGAGCAAGGGATGTTTCTTAAACGACCTTTAGCATAGGCAGCAGAGTTCTTCCCAACAAACATTCGCTCTCACGTAAGTTTCTCAGTTTGAAAGGCTGGACAGTCTCGAAACAAAGCGGAATTCTCGTCTTTGCTCTTCACACAAAATGAATTCGTTGTTCTACATGTTTCTTACCATGACTATCCTTGCCGAGAGTTGACATTAGGAATATTACAAGGGACTGAAAATATATGTGTGGAATTTAAGTAGATAATAACCAGCCTCCACGTAATCCGGAAGTGAGGGGAGAGTGACAGTAAAAAACAGTGATTGAATACCAACGAGTTAACCTGACTCTTTACTTTTTAAGCGTGCCTCGGTTCATGTTAGTCAATGTTATTGAGCGAGTTCTGATTGAATCCCGTCTTCGCTTCTGTTTAGTAGACCCAAACGTTCTGTTACATCGCAAAAGACGTTCAGTAAACGATGGGGTTCTACCGACACGTTAACTGTTCCAACAGTAGTCAATTTAGTACTTTTACCGTTCGTTTCACGTAGATTGTTTCTACTATTGAAGAGTAATTTGTCAATATCTTCATATATACATAACCTGTCTGTTTTTGTAAGTAATTATTTTAGTAATACGAAAAGAGAACAAGCCATCACTAAAACTCGAATGGTTAGCTTCAACATTCGTATTATCAGCATCTTTATCTTCAATTGTAGTCACCACTATATTAATTTTTTTCGTACTATGATACACTTGAGAGTTTGTCTCGTTTGTCTCGTTCTAGTTTGGTTTGCGAATCTTACGAAGAATGAGCCTGGACCCGATTGTTTAGTCTCATTGCCAATGAAATGTTAATGTTAAATATACATTGGTAAATAAAAATGCGCGTGAAATCCGCAAATTCACACCGGAATTGTCACAAGAGCTTACACTAGATGCTAGCCCATAAACATGCCTTCTCAGTAGGATCAGCGTGGGACCGATGCTGTGAAGGGGAATGGGCATACAAGAAAAGAATCCTGGTCAACGATAACGCGTAGCCCGGCAAATGAACAATTGGAAATAGAACGATATTAACTAAACTGAAGTTATATGTCAAACCAAAATCATACATTACCATCATCCCAAAGCAAAAAAGTGCAGATTCTTTTACCTTTTCTGGTATTATTACTTTTTAAGATTTTAATAGAATTTTGTATTTTTTTTAAAGTTTCATTCACTTTGACATCGTAGAACACAAACATTAGACGCACACAACTGTATTACCTTAGATTTTAGATATTCATATTATTACAGCGACGTAAAGAGTAATCTTTAAATATTGAAAATAATTCACACTAAACTGTACTAGTAAATAAAGAAACGATTGTCTGCTGGTAGCGCAATCTCAAATTTTATATTCAAAAAGGACACTTTGAATCTTGTAATAACATTTTTAATACATATAATCATTACAAGCATGGTTACCGACAATTAGGGCAAATTTACAAACGATGTTCCTTGCAAACGTTTTCCCTGCAATCGTAACAAGACTTACTTATTTTCTCTGGTGAACGCTTATCAATGTCATATGTGAACGTTGGCTTGGGTTTTCGAAAGTTACTACGTTTTTCTTCAATCTTCAAACTTGTTTTTTCCAAACCACATTGTAACTTGCCATCCGAACAAAAATGTTACAAACAACCAAGAATATCTGAAGGTACACTTCTTGCATGGTATTTTCTTTCAGGTAAGTGCCCAATGACATTAAATGATTTTATATTCTGTTCAAAGGACTCATTTATTCCATTCGAGACATTTACTCTTTTCATAAACAAACTCTGAAAGTGTAACGTTGTCATCATTAGATGCTGAACTTTGTTGAGTTGTTTTCTGTATAAGATGAATGGTAACAATTAATTTTAAATTTACTATCCACATTTGACTGACATCAGATTCTAACTCGCTCTGAGTTATAGTCTCGATTTCGCGCTCATCTAAGGGCTGATTATTACCGTAACATTCCGCCGTACTCACAATATAAAGACACAATCTCTTATATTTTACAAAACAAGCAACAACTATTTCTTGTCACAGTAAAAGTATATTTTACTTTAGACAAGACGCGAAAGAGTTCTCCTCAATATTTTCATACCTCAATAAAGTATTATTATTGCAGACAAAATCGGAAGGACATCAAATTCACAAGCACACTGCAAAATGAAATTACGTGGGTAAACAGAAACTTCTGCGGATAACAAGATAAGAGGCAGCGGGGTATTTAACTAACCCTTATGTACACTTAATGGTTAAACAAGTATAACCACTTAAGTAAACAACTACTTGTTTCTTATTTATTTTTAGTTCCCAACGATAATTTACTACTGACTAGTGTAAGGCGCAGTACGAATATAAAAAAGGTTTGAACTGCAGAATAGAATATCCTTAAAATATATTTCTAATATTCAAGTCTTTTATATTTTTATTTGTTAAATTGGACAACATAACTCCAAGCGTTTATTTTGAGAAGAAATACATATGTATCGTTTCACGCAAAATATCAAGCATATTGGCCTAGAGTAAGACTATCATAACTTGCTTCATCCATTTATTACAGGATTATGTGGTTATTGTGCAGAATGTTTACATTTTTTTCTCATTCAAAGTTCGTTATAATATGTATATAAGGTAGATAAAACGAATTTAATATGATACACAAATAAAACATATCACTTTCTGGTGGCAACTTCCTAAAATCATTTTTAGTCCTAAAGGTACTTTAACAGTATAATAAGTCTTGTAAAAAAAACGTTTCCTTCTATCCGACTATTGTCTCATGTGATAGCGAAAAAGTTCAATGATGTAGTAGGAAATGAACTCTATACACGAGTTCAAAGAGACAAGAATACAGACACCATTCTTGCATAGTCCTGTTTAGAAATTGAAAGTTGTAGGTGGCAGTAAATCCATATCAAAATTGCATATATTAAAATAATAGTAATCACTAATAAACATATGTGTTGAATGGTATTAGCATCGCAAAAATGATTTTCAATCGACCTTTATCCGTTTATTAACCCAGAAATTGTACTACCAACTGTAACTTGCGGACTCGAAATTTACTCATAACAGAGTAATTCCACTCTAGCATTCAAACAATTCAAAACTTTGTTACATGTGTTAATACACTGTCTGAAGTTTATATCAATATAATTTAAATCAATACCTTATAGTGTGCACCAACTTGCCAATACAAAAGAAAAATAACCTATAAATTATTCGAAATTCATATATATAATTGGAAGCATTCCCTTTCCTGCTCCTTAAATGAAAGTCTTACGTACATATTTGCAGGGCTGATGGTCTTGAAAGAAATGGGTACACCACAATTAGAATACATCTAAAACTTTCAAACTACGCAACAGAGATGCGGGCTATTCGAGAGTTGGTTGACATTGTAGGTGAGTGTATTATAACCTCATTCTTCACTATCTATTGCTAAATATAGTTAGAAGTCCACTTTATGAACTTGTGTGTTTTTATGAGAATAATACGTATGTGAAAATATTGCACGCATTAGAATACGAGTCACTTTACAATTTTCACAATTCTTTCAGAAATGAAACATACTCGCAGAACTTTATTTCTATGCATGAAAATATTATTACACGTGAAAAATGTAATGGTATGAATCATTTTTCCTCCCTAATGATTCAAATGGCAGAGAAAAATTCAAATACATAACACGAAATATGCATAAGGAATTAAAGCATCGTAGATCTTTTCATTTATCTATCGAACCAACATGCAAGTAAATACTGCATGTGGTACAAAACTTCTGAAAATATGTAGAAGATTTCTTGTTTTATCCCTCTTCCTAGACATTTACATCTAAGTTAAATATTTTACGTTAAATACAATTATCTATCCTTAGTTACAGTAATATTAGGTTAATAAAATAGTGTTGTAGATTGAGGCTATATTTATTGTCTTCCGAAATAATTAAATTAAATCACATATGAAAATTTTTGTTCGAGAAGGTTCTGCATTTTCTTGATAACACAATAATCCCTTCGATATGCAAAAGATGCAGTTCTGCGTCAAAATACTTTTAACACTTGCGTTTTAATGGCGTCATTAACAACTAAATAATCACCATTTATCATAGGCACAAGGTGCTAGCTAAGGCTATGTTGTGTGTGTGTCAAACCCTCATATCCATTTTCCGTCTGTTTCTGACCGGTTGTTTAAAATGTATACGGTTTTACGTTTTGAGCGAGATAGACGATTACAATTCCGTTCACCTTTCTCGGCCGTGTCCTTTGAATTGATAAGTGTACCTGACTTCCGAGTATAAAGTTCTGTCTATTGCCAGCACTTCCTAGCCCAAGAAACCTTTCTTGACATCAATGTGGGCTTGCCAATAACTGTAATTTCTACTATGTTTTCATCAATAATTTACAGTACATTTTACTGTTTATTATCCACTTTGTATCTTCTTTGAAGAAACTTTTCACAAATGCTGAAGCTAGTGACTTATCAGTAGAAATTTGCACACAGAAATTTGGTCAAGCAAACGTGTTAAAATTATGTTATGTGGTAGACATCCATCGAGTTTCTTGCTTATTTTCAATTTTTCGCTTAATAGATTAACACTGTGAAGGAACCCTGGTTCTCTATTTTTCCTACAGTGTTATTTTTGAATATTTTGTACACATTCAAATTATTAGTACCTTGGGGAGAATGAAAGAGTTTTGACAAATAGGAATGATCTATCTTTTTCAATGACCTCAAATTTATAGTACTGACGAAACTCTCAAACCAGTTTAAAATAACAGATATTTATGTACATATGGCTATAGCAGATAAATATTAGTAGAGCCAGTACAGTTTAGTGGATCATCTCTTTTTTATTTTAAAATGATCTGTGTTGTTGTTTACAAAAATAACTACAATAAATATTTAGACCTACTTAGATTTTGATTATGAATTCTGGTACAAATGGATGCTTAGTGGCGCAGAAAACATGGTCTTATGTGTTTTGATTATGTGTTTGTCCAATTACACGTAGCGAAATGTTCATAATAGTAAACGAAATATATATTTATCTAGCACCAATACTTTTAATAAAGTGGTGATTTATAACATGTGTAGAACGTGCTCAGGGCTATTATCATATTTTTATTTGATATCTTTACTAACATTGCGTGTACAGAAAATATCAGTTTAATATTGTAGGATTCCATAACCTCAACGACTTACTACAAACACATGCTTTTACTACGGACAAGTATCATTATGTTAAGCATAAGCAATAGGAAACGAATGAAGGAGACTACCAGAGAAACATTAACAGAATTCGGAAAAATATGAAGATCAACCTTTTCCTCATGGATTCATTCCTTCAAGAACACGCCTATAAAATAGCGACGACTAGGGTAAATTATCAGTTCACAACTGATCACTCACCTGTGAGCACTTTCTCTGGGTTCGTCATGATATATGGAGAGTTCCCTTAAAACACAATGTTTGAGGCTCTTATGAGCGAAGGAGTCCTCTTATAATTACTTTCTCCCAGAGCTGCTGCAAACGAAGGAAATATACTGTAATCATCCACTCCTCACGCGGCACTGAACAGATGGGTTATTCTCATTACCTATAGAAAATTTAGCTTTTGCTATCAGGCCAATTTTATGTGCCCCAGTGTATATTGACCTCTGAGAACTTCTAGAAGCTTACAGAAGCTTTGAGACCCTGTTGTAAGATTTTAGTTTTACAACAAAAGGAGTAAGTTTTTAATCAGTGCTTTGCTATTTAAGACTCCATTCAAAGATCATTGTAATATTTAATAGAATAAAATATACATTTAATCACATAAGTAGTAGCTCTTATAAACATGGGTATTCAATTTAAAATAAAATCGGAAATTTATATGTCTATGGCAAAATCTAATATTGACAAATAGTAACAAAATAGTCAACTAATTCAGATTTTTGTCGCTCGAATTTCATTGCATATTTTCCTTTTCTCTTTCTATCAAAATGGACGTTTGAATATGGCTTGCTGCAATTAAAGGTTATCTCTAATGTCAATGTTGTTTCTAGACAATAATAAAATATCTAAAGGTTACAATACATTAATTCCCGGCGTAGTTTGAGGAGCATTGTAATAAAGTTCAGCACCTCTCCTGCTTTCCTAATTACACGTACACACACAGGAAAGTTAAACATTTGTGTTTCATTTTTGAGGCACAGATCAGGACTGATAGTTGAATCTATTCTCCCTCTCAAACTTGAATGACACCCTCTAACGTATTACTGTAATATTCTACTTACTAACATTCACAATTACTATAATTCTATTTCGCATCAAAAGATGGTTAAATTCCACATAAGTCGTGTAAATTGCATTTATAAGTTCCTTACATTAAATTAATAAGATATTTATTTTTACATTTGATTAAAATTTTAATAATGTCAAATTAATGATGATCGGATATTGGAATACAATGAAAAGTAAACAGACGATATCGAAATATAAATACATGCAATATTAAAACGAAATAAACAAATGCCATGTCTCAGCAATAAGTAACAGGCTATGAGAGTGAAAAAATATTATGCTCACTCCTATAAAAGAGAAATATCTAGATATTTTTGGATTCTATTTATCAACAACTGATTGAGGAATGAACATGTTTATCATATTTTTGAAATAAAAAAAAACAGATGGTAAAGTAGTGGAAAACATTAAAATAGTAACATCAAAAATATATGAGTTAGTAACACTAAAGACGTGCATGAAAATTCTCAATTAGTTTGCAGTTTATTAGGTGGCATATTCAGCATATTGAGTGATGTAGAATAGTTTATTATTGTTAAACATGAAAGAGATGTGGCAATGTATAAGAGAAACCGGCATTACAACTGCCTCCTTACACATTTGAAACAAGTAAATCAGTCGAGTTTGCTACAATTTCAATACGCTATATTAACTAACTAACTCTATGGCCTATGGAACCCGGAGGTTCAATGCCGCGTTCACAAAAGCTCTCCACTGACTTCTATCCTTAGCTAACTGCATCCAGTTTCTACTCTGTATTCCAATCTCTGCGAGATCCATCTTAATATTGTCCTCCCATCTGCGCCTAGGTCTTCCTAATGGTCGTTTTCCGATTGGTCTTCCAATCAAAACTTTGAAAGCGTCTCTACTTTCTTCCATTCTAGCTACATGACCCGCCCATCTAAGCCTCCTAGACTTGACGACCCTAACAATGTTGGGTAAACCATATAAATTATGTAGTTCCTCGTTATGAAGTTTCCGCCATTCCCCATTCCCGTTCCTCTTGGGTCCGAATATTCGTCTCAGTATCTTGTTCTCAAATACTTTCAGTCTATGTTCTTCCCTCAGAGTAAGTGACCATGTTTCGCAGCCATACAGAACAACAGGCATGATTATCGTTTTGTATATTTTAAGTTTCAAATTCCTCGACAGAATTCGCGACGACAAGAGATTTTGAACCGAATAGTAACACGAATTCCCTGCTTTTAGTCGACATTTAATTTCTCCGTGAATATGATTTTCCTCTGTTAATATTGATCCTAGATATTTGAAAGTATCCACTTTATCAAAAGTATTATTTAGTATTTTAACGCATCCATAATTTGCTGTATTCCGGTCCCGACGCACTTCCATGTATTTAGTTTTCTCTGCATTTACTTCTAAACCCATGTCCCTGCAAGCGTTTAATAAGATCTCTGCATTTATATGCGTATACGATAATTAAAATAAATATCTAAATTAAAGAAAAGGGTAGAAAAGACATTCCAATTATACATTTGAGACCTCTAAAGGGTTTGTACTCCGAAGTATGTTATCTAAGCGATAATATAGTGCAACTGTTGGTACGTAAAAGTACATATCCAATTTCCTAGTATTTCATTATTTTTGGAAGTTTTATATGGTCGCTTGCCGTCGATCGTATTGATATTTTCCACTGTAAAAATAACAAATTCTGAATATGATGAGGATCAACTCTGTAATAAATGCAGTGTGGTATAGATTTGTGAATACGGGAAAGAGATCTGTTCGGATCCTAACCCGTCCATCCTCTAGCCTCCTTAGACCAGAAGGCAAATTTTTGTAGCTCGACCTACCGTTGACTATGAATTATTTGCTCAACACTGATGCTAAGAAACCTCCCCAGGTCCAAGTGGCATCTCACCTGGATGTCGCTTCCAGCAGGCATCTATTAAATGTTAGTAATTCTTTGTCTCTCAAAAAATAAAAAAAATCATTTCTACAATTGACAACTTAACTCGACTTCCACGAGCACGTCTTTCAAGCTAGTATTTTGCCATCTCGACAACCTACAAATATTTTGTTGATTTGTTTCAAGTTGCCTAAGATTCGTTCAAGATTTTGTGAGATGCCATTTGTACCTGGGGAGGTTTCTTAGCATCAGTGTTGAGCAATAAATTCATAGCCAACGGTAGCTCCAGCTGCCAAAATTCGCTTTCAGGTCTGAGGACCTTAAAGTTTTTTAAAAAAATTCTAGTTAGTTCTTTAGTTCTTGGTCGGAAGGAGATACTGTGCTACATAACAAGTTGAACCACATGATAAATTAACAATATAATCCAAGTAATTATGTATGATTCTATTAATAAAATCTCAGACGAAATAAGTTTCATCTCCAGGCTCTCGGTAGTAGATATTTAATAGTAAGAATGCACTAAGCATCATTTTAAGATTTTTTAATATTACGATTATGTAAAGCTGCATATCATTAAAAATTTGTGGTCGCTAACAGCAACCTTCAATGTTGATTAAATGATCTGATTCATCTCATGGGTTGCTCTTGTATGAGATGGTAATAATTTAGAGTGTAAGAATTATAAAACCTCAGAATCATAAAAATAAAGACGCCCTTATATCTATATCTATCTATCTATCTATCTATCTATCTATCTATCTATCTATCTATCTATCTATCTATCTATCTATCTATCTATATATATATATATATATATATATATATATATATATATATATATATATATATATGTAGACCCTTTCAGAGCTAGGAACAATTGATAATGATGAAAGATGGTAGCAAGATAAACATTTGAAGAAGGGGTAGAAATGTACTGAAGTAAGACGTTTCGGTTTTACCGCTAACCGAAAATATTCTACAACGTGACAAAGATGTTCGTAATGTATATTATACATTATTTGGTTTTTATAATACATTGTAATTAGTTTGATTGTCAGGGTGCGCAAGTGTTACCTGGACACCAGGTACAATTAATGTGAAGAGAAACCCACAACTGTATGGTACTGAATAAAGTTCTTTCATCAAGAACGATGTGTAATACTAGATGAGAAGAAAACTTGAGGCTGCATAAGAATGAGCTATGTATTGCATGGTACTGTTGCTAGAGGAAATATGGCTAGTGATTTTGAGAAATCACTAAAGTGTAATCTTAGGTGAAGTTACTGGATCAGACTTTGTTAAAACCAGAGAAGCTGACAAATATTAAGCTAAGCATGTGTTACTTATTCAGGATGCCTATACTGCAGGATCATTGCATATACCGCTCTAACCAAGTGCAGAGAAAAATAGGGGGAATGTTAGTTGGTTGCTGATGATGGCTGCCAATGAGTTTACAGGAAATTTATGTTGAGGTTTTTTAATAATTATCGAGTAAGAGTTTTAATCGAAAAACAAATGATGATTCGAATTATCGTACAAAGTTTTTAGTAAAACAAGCTTTATCTATGATCCCGTCAAGAGGTATGAATTAGTGGATGGGGCTACAATATGCAACACAATCCATATATGAAATTCGGCAAGTGAGTCTAAGTCAGTGTGACTAAAATTGACCATCAGCAATCTACGGATGATACAACTGTTTATGTTGTATTTTCCATACAGTAGGTGTTTCCCACTCACTTCAACGCTCCTGTTCTCGTGCTTGTTGAAGAATGTATCTCTACGCAAGAAAGCTGTTTTTTTCAAAGCTGGAAATCTTTGTAATTCGAATTGACAGCATGTAGTGAATTTGTGGTCACAAGTGTACAGCTAAAGGAATTTGCTCAAGGAGGTGTGAAAATATGCAATAAATTTAATGTCTCGAAATGTTGAAATATTTAAATTATGACCTAGCCGGTTTATTGTTGTTTAATAAATAGCTATTTTCATTAGGTAACTAACAACTAACACAATGCCTTATGGAACCCGAAGGTTCAATGCCATGTTCATAAAAGCTCTTCAATGACTCCAACAGTTCTATTCTGAGCCAATCGGATCCAGTTTCTTCTTAATATCATCTTAATATTGTCCTCTCATAGGTGCCTAGGTCATCCTAATTGTCATTTTCTGATTGGTTTTCCAGTTAAGCCTTTGAAAGCGTTTTTACTTGCAACAACTGTCATAATTATATATTTTATATATTATATATTTGATATATTTTATAATTTATATATTTTACATATTTTAAACTTCAAATTCCTCTACAGAATTCACGACGTCAAGAGATAATGAACTGAATAATAACACGAATTCCCTGCTTTTAATCGACATTAAATTTCTTCGTGAATATGGTTTTCGTCTGTTAATGTTGGTACTAGATATTTGAAAGCATCCACTTTATTATAAGTATAATTTGATATTTTAACTCGTCCATAATTTGCCGCATTACGATCACGACGAATTTTCATGTGTTTGAATTTCTCTGCATTTACTTCTAAACCCATGTTCCTGTAAGCGTTTAATTAGACCTTTACATATATTTTATCGTTCTCCTATCATCCTCTATCCAGCATATGCCACAAGATGACAAATAGCATTCAACTGTGGGCCCTGGATGTGATCTTTGATTTTCCTTATAGCGTACATGTCCGCTGTCTGGAGTTTACAAGACAAGGTTGAATAATAATGGTGACAACACATCACGTTGTTTAAGACAATTCTCGACGTGAAACCTCGTGGACAAAAAATTTCAGAACCTGGACTTTAATTTGGGAATCATTTAAACATTTCTTAATTAATCTAATTAGCTTTCTCTGTATTCCAAATTTGATAAGAACGTTGTACGATGTTTCTCTCCTAATGAAGTCGCAAGCCTTTCTAAAATCAATAAATAATTCACATACAATGTTATTATATTCCCAGTTCGTTTCCAGTATTTGTCAATGTTAAATATTTGGTAAATAGTTGATTGGTTTATTCTAAATCCGAATGATAATCCGCACTGATAATTTAATATTCGTATGGGGTCATTCTTGCTAACAGAATATTTGAGAGGATTTTATAGAATGCTGACAGAACAGAAATGCCTCAATAATTATTACAATCAGTTTTGTCGCTTTAGTTGTGCATTGGAACAATGACAGATTCTTTCCATCCTTGTGGCCATTCCTTCTTGTTCCAGATAATGTGAACAATTTTGTATATGTTGTTTCATAATTCTACGCCTTCAGCTAAAGTTAACTCATCTGGAAACTCACCTATACCCTGAGATTCGTGATTCTTTAATTTCTTTAAAGTGATTTCTTTTTGGATAGGTTCTGGAATATACGATTCCCCGGTGGGCGTTTCCCTTTCCTCCCACTCATTAGTTTTTAGCATGGTGCTAAACAAATCTTAAAAGAAATCTTTCCATCTATTTAAAGTGCTATCTGTATCAATGATAACTGTTACGTCGTATTCTTTAATTTAATGACCACGTTGTAGATAGCCTTTCTTAAAATCGTTGATCCGCTTTTACATGTCCCCAATGGTTTCGAACTACACTCTCGATAACCTTAAAGAGTGACTTCAGGACCCAACTTGTTTGTAGGAGAGATACACTGAAAAAAATACCTCAATTGACGAATCCAATAGTTTGCGTTCTTCATGGTATTAAGTGGCACTTAATCCAGAGTTTAGGCATGATTAGTCAGGGAGCAGGATTTGGAATTTATAGGAATGCATACGTTTATTGTAACAACGCTCTCACTCTGTATATATATATATATATATATATATATATATATATATATATATATATGCGCGCGCGCGTGTGTGTGTGTGCCATGCATGCATAGATATGAATGTCAAGCATAGGTCTTGAACCGAACTTCGTAGACATAGGAATTGGAATCTAAAGAAAATATTTCAGAAGTAGGGTTCGCAAACGACAGGAATTCAAAAGAGATTTAAAGACAAGTAAAACAGTTTACATTAATGACATTAATCCATAATTTTCAAATTCCCTGAAATTAATAGTGTTTGCTCCAATGATGTTTACATAGAGAGAAGAGGAAATTAGAAATAAGTATGTCAAAATAACTGATAGTTTTGTTAAATTCATAGCTGAGACTATCTGACGTATTTTTAAGTGAGCGGGGTCGACAATATTTAGTACCGGATTCAATCTGGTATTATATAATCTCAATTTGATTATATGTACATTCTTTGGGGAAGTATATTCAATAGTCATGCCGAAAGTAGAATATATTCTATATTTTTGTCATTGCACTTTCATTGACATAAATACTCTAAGGGAAAGATGTTTCAAATGTTTCCCATAAACCTTTCCTCCTACAAAGAACGGGCAGTAGAAGTAGTATATATGTGTAATGTTTGTGCTTCTGTATGTTGCGAAAGTGTCTTGCAGTAAATTTGTATTAAAGTTTAAGTAATTCCCAAACAGTTAAATTTCTGGTATAAATAATAACCTAAATGCATATGTCCTTTGGATTAAACCTAAAGGCATATGCCCATGCTTTATAAAGTCACGATAAACACAATGCACGATACATATTATTAAATTACAAACCAAATTCTATGGCACTTTCAGTGTTTAATTTTACTTTTATGGGAAAGAATCAATTGACTCCCGTGTCTTTGGAAGTTTCTAAATCTAAATAAGGGAAGTGATTAGAAACTTCAGAAATATACATAAGAATTGACATTTTAACAACTTTTTCGTGAAACTCTATTTACTGAAAAAGATACTATGGATGAACGTACTTACGATTTTACATTTTATTAAGCTCATAGATAAACGAAACGTGTTTACGAAATATTTTGTGTAAATTATTTGTAAAAATATTCTGAGATAATCACTCCCGTATTAAGAAGAACTTTAATCGATTCAAACCCATAGGTCTAAAACGACCCACTTATGTATTTTGTTATTGCTAAAGCTTATATATTTGCCCTGCGGATCGTTTTCGATCTAGTATTATAATTAGCGAATGGGAGATCAGCAGAAAGAAATTACTGTAAATTCACCAAGAATATTTCGGAAACTATATACTTTTTCAAATTAATAAAAAATAAAACAAAGAGATAAGGGTATAAATGTGTTAAATATACTGATGGTTATGATTATTTAGACTGAGTATCATATACGAAATTTTGCACTAAATTGATAATAATAATAATAATAATAATATACATCATACTTTTCAAATGTCAGAAGGAGGTATCATCTAATATGGTCAAGATCACAATCATGGTGAACTAATTTAATTATAAACTGGCTAAAATATAATAATATGTGAACTATGTTGTGTATAAAATGAACTTAATAATGTAACACTATTTTCCTATAACACTAAAATAATTGAATTTAAATGTTGGATTAATGTACACTTTTGCATGTGCAGATTTTCATGATTTCATCCACAAATGATTGGAATAACTAAAAGGAAAAAACAGAAAATCTCTACCTTCTATTTAAATAGAATACATTGCATGAGTTGGACTCCAAAATTAATTTTATATTAAGAGTTCATCAATTCCCTCTTCTACTATCAATTGCCTCTAATAGAAACAAAATTGGTTCAGCAAGATGGAGAAAGGCATATATCGATTTTTATATATTTATTTGTATTTGAGCCTTACGTTGCCTACGTTTCATGATTTGTAGTGGCAATCAATAGCACTAGTTTTTTTTTATTTTAAAAGAACAATTTCTCTACAAAATCGTAATTAACTTTACTAGTGATCATGGACATTCTAGACTCTAGCTAAGATTTAAATTTAAGTTATTATTTTCATCACATAACCGATTCCTAAATGATCCCAACTAGCACAAGTAATTGCTAATCTTAAAATGCAGATTACTTTACGGAGGTTGTCTTGAGCATACTTCCTAATCAAAGATGAAGAGAAGAATTAACATAATCCTTGATGTAAACCCAGAATAAAAAAAGCTCTTGGAAAACCTCGAAGAACAATAAACTATGAAAAATGACCATGTTTACAGGTAAACGGGTAAAGTTTCCTTTTCGAGAGGCAGGGTACATTTGAGAGCAACTCAGTGTCCTATTTTCGTCAGATTTTAAACCTTCGCGAAATCAACGTTTACAGAGCCAAAATAATATGCGACATAGGGCATCCAAATCATATGTAATAGTATTATTACATTAAATTGTTGGGAGCCTGTGCACACACACTCATTCTCAATGGCATGTAGAATTTCAAAAGGTATTCACGTATGGAGACTACTTAAAAACACATTTTAAGATAACACTTCCAGTCCTTTATAAATGTATAACTGGACGCTAAAGAAAATTCCTATCAGCAGCACAAAATCTGAAATGACGCAAAATTTCACTATTTTTTAAATTTAAATTAATTATAAATAACATATATATTTTAGGCATTTTTATCATTCCACCTTGTTTCGCAAATATACTTCCATAATGTCTATTAATGTATTTATATCGCTTACGAATTATGTTAAAACACGTTTTAAGTATTAAAATATGAAATATTTAAGTATGAAATTTTATTTGAGTAAAAGTAAAATCTTCGTTACTCTATATTTCAGTAAGTGCAGGAGGAGTATTTGGGTTATTCACTGGAGCCAGTCTCATGAGTGTCTTAGAGTTGCTGTACTTTATTCTACTAAGACAATTGTTCATCTACTGTACGACGAGAAGAAGTGTGTTATATTAATGAACTCTTTAGAGTAAGAAGTGCTTTTGTGTGAAAATTCGAACATTCTTACTTTTAATTTCCCCAATTAGGTGGTGATCAAATAGTCTTAATTACATAAATGAGATTCGCACATTATACTAAAATTTCTAGTTACTTTTGTTTTAGTTCTAAAGGCAGTACTTTCGTCTTGTTACGAACATGTGTGTCACTGTTAGAGATAGATATGTTATTGCTAGCAATATGTGATCAAAGTATGTATTACAATAACAAAACATACAAAAATAATATGTATAGATCGATAGTGTGTTTCTACGCATACAGTTCGCAAATAGATATACAACATGCTGCGAAAGAAAACCAATTTGAAATTATTGTTGATGCAGTTTTAAGACTATAATAATTCATTTTAAAATATTTCCTTAAGAACTATACATGATATTTAGCCCTTACTCATGAAATATATATTATATCGATATGAAATATCAATGGAAATGTGTCTCGTTCCCACTAGTGTTTATTATATAGGGAGTTTCAGTGAATTAGCCGTGATTTAGAAGTGCAATAACTTATTTTATTGATAACCATAGTAAGAGAAATTTACATGGTATAAGTAAAAGACTAAACTTAGTGTAACATATATTTGAAGTGTCCACCATGACGATTGGACACTTCCCTGACCCTGATGCCCCTTTTATCAGAAATTTTACTAAGGGTGACGAGAGGAACTGCTGTGCTGCACTGCTCAATGTCAGCTCTTAATTCATTTAAAAATCGTGGTTTAAGCTTGAATACCCCTTGCTTGAGGTAACCCATATCACAAGAGTTAATATCTGGGCCGCATGGAACAATGTCCCAAAAAACAAACAATGGAAAACGATTAGAGATCACAGAACTGCGGAATTTTGTGTGAAGACAATTGAGGACGGGTTCTCTTGTATAGGGTTTAGCTCCATCCTGCCGACGAAGTAAACACGTCAAAGGCCACAGGCCAGGCCAGGATAATGCTCAAACAATTTCAAAAAAATTTCTGATGTGACAGAGCCATCATAAAAGAAACGTTCAATTACTCCACCATTTGATACGCCACACCAAACCAAAATTTTTCCGGTTGCAAAGGTTAGTCTACCTTTCGTGTGGACATTCTGTTGCATAAAATCTTACATTTTGTTTGTTTACTTCACGTGGCAAATAAAAATAAGTTTCATATTTACACCACAAGTTTTCAATATAATATCTGGAACATCATTATATTGAATGTTGGAATCGTTCGAAAGGACATTAAATGTAAGGCGCCTTTTAGAGGACAAACTTTGTCATATCCTTTCCCATTTAGCCGCTAGAGGCGTTGTTGCAGACTTATATCTGACTACCTGTAGCAGACCTTTATCTCAGCTAGTAATGCACATAGAGCTGACAAACGAACAATTGAATTACCAAATTGTATGCGTAGAATGCAATAAAAATAGTAGCGACACCAGTAGCGTATCGTGAATATCTCCAGCGTGGGTCATCTGCAAAATTTGACATGGAAACAGGGGTTGGTTGTGCCTCCATTTAAAAAACGCACAATGGGAGAAACGTCGGGGAAAACACCTTGGCATATTTCTTCCTCGTTGGCAGCAACACGGTCGCATTGCTAGATGAAGGTCAGATGGTGCGAGGTTGTTTCTTGTCGACGTTTCTCCCATTGTGTGCTTGTTTAAATTGAGGCACAACAATTTGATTTTTGGAGTAAGCGGTTCATATCATGGAAAGCAAATTATTTTTTTTTGTTATGTAAAAGCGATTTTTTATGCATTCTGCTTCGCTACGTGTGACCTGATATATATTGGTGTTTGTGGAGTTTTGTTATGTAGTGTGTTTTAGTCACAAATTGAATAACCACAAAACCTGTGACAGGGACAATTTTACACAATCGAAAGATTATTAAGTCTTCTGTTACATTGCTATAATATTTTACTTATTTAATAAATGTTACAGATGCCTGGGGTTAGAAACATTATTAATTGTTCTAAAGGTTTGTGTGTAAAAACGTTTGTAGAAAATCTATTGCACATTTTACACCGCAAAAAACTAATAACATAATGTTAATACACGTAAACCATAAAATACTAGTTATCTCTGGCAAAGTACAAATACTTGTTACCAGTAAGTAGATTTTCAATATTTGAGATACTGTGATGAATATCGAAAAATGACTTAAAGTAAGCATTTTTCAGGGACAAGAATTACTTTAGTAATATATAACAGGTAATTATTTAGTCATGAAATGTATAAGGGATTATCTTTTGACGGAAGCAAGGAACATATTGTTTCAAAAATGTCATTAATAGTAAAATTGTACTCGAATACTATACTTACTAGATTGATTATGAGATGATGGATATAATTGAATACACAAGAAATGAAAATTTTCTTTGCCTTGATTTATATTTTAAAATAATGTAGACTTCAGAACTTACAATGTTAAACTTTGGTACTGACATCAAACAAAATTATTTTTTCGAATCTTAATGACATAGCTTTATTTCAGACAGTATTATATTTAAACAAGCATCCAAAGAAACCTCAAAATTACTATTAAATAATTTCTAATAAGTTGTATTCGTAAATGTATCGTTAGAACTTTGATTTATACTATACATAACGTGATAACTGAAAACAGAATTATATTGAACTTCTGGCGAAGGTATGGAAACAACTGAATGTTTTCTGTGTGCGAAGCTGAAAACGAACGAGTTTCAGCATTGGGACTGTTATTTATATCGAAAAAGGGAACACGAGATACAACTGGTAATATATATATTTGATGTAAAAATTTAATAGGTTAATTGTTGGAAAGGAGCATACCCTTCAATTATGTTGATATTTATTAATTAATACAAAGAGTTCGATAGCTAAAGTGTTCATTATTGGACACAATTAGCACAGTAAAATTAAATATTGAATTACATGTACAATATTAATGTTATATGTTGTTTTGATAAGCTATACACTCAGACATTCAAGTGCATTCATTTACGAGCACTCTTAAGATTGTGACTACAAAATTCGCCCTTGATTTGGAGGTTGAAGTTGATTTTCCTATTGAAGTTTAATTGGCCAAGTCTCTTCTCAAGTTGTTGGTCCAAGTCCCATATAGTCTCGCAGCTGAAAAAGGCGTTATAATCGAAACCAATCACTAATAAATTAAATATTGGATACTAGTTGTAGTTTGACTTTTTTGCCGCAGTTCATTTAGCTACAAGAAAATAATTGTACATGACGAATTGTGTTGAAACAGACATATGCACAATCGTTATATTAGAATTCTGCTAATATATTTAATTACCGTAAAATGAATTCTAAAATATTTCTTCCAAAGGTGAAACTTGGAAAAAGATCCGGTTTAGTGCCTCTCCTTGATTGTGATAAGCGCTGTTCATGAACTTAAACAATGATTCCTTTTTCAACACTTATAGTTGGAAATATGTTGATATTTTGTCGTTACTTAACTTGTCTTAGATGTAAGTAAATTTATGCATGAAATAATATCGTATACATAATTTTGCGTGTGTTTGCCACGTTATGTAGAAATGTGACTCACTTAGTAATTATGATAAACTTATTATCATGTATTACTCAGACCACTTTCAAAACTGAAAGAAAGGAAACAATATAAGTTTACCATGGTGATTTTAAACTATACACCTTTAGATTTGACTATGTTATTTTCAATGTTTTACATTGCAAGTCTGTAGATATATTGGGGTGTTTTAGTTAATGTAAATGTAACTATTTATATGTGTGAATAATTATAGTATTTCTAAGATAGATTTATAGTGTTATATGGGTCAGGGAGAAGCAACGTTGACATAATACCTGTGTTATTAACGATTTGGAGAAAGATATACACCGGAGCAGTGTAAATAATCATTTCAATTAGTTATCGTCATGTGAGGGTCATGTTTCAGAACAGATTATGCAATAAAATAAAAACAGTGTATCGTAAGATACGTTGCAATGTGGTTATATTAGACAGTCAAGGTAATATTAAAATGTCATATGAATGTGTGATTGTTATTATAAGAAAGAAGAATGCATCACTGGTCAAAAACCGAGTTTGGACACTTTGTGGTCAGTGTCATTTTAAAGTGATGGATACTATCAGTACACCGACAGTTCAGAAAATGGAAACTGCATGTAGTTTTTGTATTTTGTTTAGAAATGATCATCTGCTTCAGTATAATTATTTTGCAGTGTTTTCTTTGTTTCTTACAGGTTTCTCGTTTTATAAATTAAAACTAAGCACATAAACACAAACATTTTGGACAATAGGCTATGTATTATAAACGATACATAAATTAGTTGTTTATATTATGGCGCTATTTATCTGAATATAAACGATTTTAATAATTTTAATAATAAGAAATATAGTACAAAAACAGAAGAGCAGAGCATTTGAATGATCATAATGATCAAGTTTGATGTATAATAACTTCATGGAACTGTTTTATAATAACCCAATATCTTCGGCAACTATTAGTCCCCAGCTACTCACAGACACGTAGAATCTTTTGGCGGTTGCACAACTGGTTTGTGTTCACTACTTGGTAGTATTTTGAATGTTGGGTTACAATGTAGGAAGGCTTTAAAAATTGTCAAACCTCTAGAATATTACTCATATTTATGTATAATAGATCACTCAACAAGATAATATTTAGTACGTTTAGAAATATCTAAAATACACCATTTTAATACTGTGCGACTGTCTCATGATAGCTCCTTTTCCTAGGATGTCTTGCAATAGTCTCACCTGACCCTACTATGTTACATAGAAACACTGCTTTTTATTTTATTATTTATAAATTAACATATTATGGCACATGAGAAACTGAAAAAGTTACTTAATGTTAGTGTTTTATAACGATTGTCAAATGCTATATACATGAGTATGTAACTACAAATGTACGTATCTTTTTAAAATTGAAACTTTGTTGATATTTTTGAGTGCATTAACTCACTTTAAATATAAATTAACTTTTGTTCTGAAAAGTATATCATTGTTTCTTTCATATAATATGCTCTATACAAAATTCCAATCACCATGAAAATAACTGTTTATATATATATACTCAACTGGAAAGTCACGCAATCCGAATTTTGACACATTGGTACTTGTGAACTACAAAATCGAACGAAATTGCTACCCTTGCAGTCTCTATATGTGCTGAAAAATTTGTTGTATTAATTTGTGTATTGAGAAGTACCAACTACCACTGCGGATGCAATAATATTAATAATAATAATAATAATAATAATAATAATAATAATAATAATAATAATAATAATAATAATATAAGAAGGCGATTCCATATTTAAAAAAAAAACGGGACAAATGAAAAGTTAAAGCCAGCTATCCCTTGGTTTGTGAGTAAACGGAAATATGAATATTACAAATCTATCGCTTTGAAACAAGAACGACACATTGGTACTAAGGTAGACATTTCAAATTCGTGATAATAACATGCTGTAAATAATCAATAAGTCAATACATCTTAAAAGCCACCAATTA
The DNA here is from genome assembly GCF_964235325.1 of Thermobia domestica. NCBI lineage: Eukaryota > Metazoa > Arthropoda > Insecta > Zygentoma > Lepismatidae > Thermobia > Thermobia domestica. The sequence continues at coordinate 120,602,573 of NC_137471.1, forward strand.
TTTTGCATATATACTTTTATAACGAGCATACAACTTATAAGTCACTGAGAAAGGATAATAGTCTAGTTATAACCCAGACGTCGATAGAAATGTGTAATTTTCTTTCCTGTTTAGTGAAGTATATCTGTGGTTAGGGGATAACCACATGCGCTCACACCCGTTCGTACTATGAGTGTTGTCATACCACGGCATAACCTTCGAAGACCTGTGCCTTTCACGATACATCATTATCACATCCATTATATGTTTGCACTTGGTATAAATGTGTTCTTTTTTATGTTTGTTTGTGTACAATACATTCCTATTCAACCTACCAATTACATTCCCCTTTAACTTGGAAAAAAGCAATGACTGCCATGTATTACGATTCGTCACATTTTATACATAAATGCAATACTTTTGTATGATTCTCACATTTGTAATGGCCCGGTATTCTGAATCTATACCGTGCATTACATATATTTTAAATTTATGTTTTGTAGTTAAATTTTGTTTATTTAGTTTCTAAAAAAGTTCAATTTGAAATTTTAATTATGTTTAGTGTTAAATATTTAGATGTGGGCAATTAGTTTTGTGGCCCGTATCATCCCTAGAAACAAAGATTAAAAGAAGAAGAAAATGTATTAAATTAATGATTATCTGTATTATTGATCAGAAAAAGTTTTTAAAAACTTCTGAAAGAAGAGAGGAAAACTTGTTGAAGATAATTTAAAATTATTGAAGCTAATATTATAAAAGTGCAGAAAATATAATAAAATAGTTCTGAAGAAGCTAACAGGTAATTTTATAATTATTAAAATTTTTAATAATTAAGGGTGAAGTTAGACTGTCAATGATAAGACAAAAAATATCTCAGCTTCGAACTTCATCTAGGTTGAAAATTTGACCGAAATTCATCATTTTGTTGAAGAGTTACTAAGTTTTACTTATTTTTATATATCTCCCTCTTCCGTTCCCAACAACTAAGTTCTACCGTCAATGTGAAATGATAAAAACATTTTATTCCCGAACTTAATCTATGTTAAAAATTTGATCGAGATTGATAGTTCGTTTCAAGAGTCATTAAGTTTTATTTACTTTTTAACTCCTCCCTCGCCCTCCAATAAGATTTACCGTCAAAGTGAATAGAGAAATATTATTCTAGGCCCGAACCTCATCTATGTTGAAAATTTAATCGAGGTCGGTCGGGTAGTTCGAGTTATTAAGATTTATATATATATATAAATTGTATTTTACATTTATTATTGCAACCGGGTGTTACTGACTTCCGTATACGGTAGCCCGATCATCACCCTTGTTCTTCGCGCGCACAGTCATTCGAAGAACTGAAAACGTACTCTGTACACAAACAGTTTATGGTTGTGAACTCGGAAAGCCTGGTACTTCTGCTTGTCAAGGTCAAAAAGTGGGAGAAAAAAGGATGTGTCGAATGTAAAGAGGGTGCAACAGTGACTGATGCTTGTAAGGGAACATATTCATTTGTAGTTCGTGCACATTCCGCCTGTAGCGCTACTGTGGCACGACGTATATTGTAACTGTATAACTCTTGTACACCGCTAGTAGGTCTATTCGCGTTAGTGACGACCGAAACTATGTTGTCAGCTCTGACTGCGATAAGGCACTGCCGTGCTGCTTTTCCTTCTCTTTTTTCCCCCTTTTCCATTTGTGAGACGCCAAACATGTTGTTTTTGCTTGTTGCACGCGCTGAACGTGTTTCGGCGAGCGACGTATTTAAGAAGTTGACTACATGTTCTTGTATGTGATAGTTTTAAATTGGTTAACTGTTGAAAAATATACGAAAATAAAGCTGTACTTGTTAAGGTATATTAGTCGAGGACGTAGCTACTGACAGTGTTGATTACAGATTTTCTCGAGGAAGAATTTAATTACAGTAGAGGTGAAAAGGAGACGTCCATTTAGACAGCCCCCCCCCTTATCATACTCAATCGGAAATGGTCTCAATCGTTTGTACACAAAGGTGCAGACGAAATTTTCGTTTGTACACAATTAGGGGCGCCGTCAGAACGAAAACAAAGTGGGGGTTGTCTAAATGGTAGCCCCCCAACAACATGTCCTATTCAAGCACAAATTGTCGCAATCATTTGTACTTCGTTTGTACAGAAATGTGCAGGCGAAATTTTCGTTTGTACACAATTAGAGGCCCCGCCAGAACGAAAAAAAGTCGGGGATGCCTAAGTGGTAGCTCCTCCCACCATGTCCAGTTGAATCACCAAATTGTCGCAATCGTGTGTACTTCGTTTGTACAGAAATGTGCAGGCGAAATTTTCGTTTGTACACAATTAGGGGCGCCGCCAGAACAGAAAAAATGGGGGCTGTCTAGCTGGTAGCCCCCCACCAACATGTCCTATTCAATCACAAATTGTCGCAATTGTTTGTACTTCGTTTGTACAGAAATGTGCAGGCGAAATGTATGTTCGCACGCAATTAAGGGCGCCGCCAGAACGAACAAAATTGGGGGCTGTCTAAGTGGTAGCCCCCGACCATGTCCTATTCAATCACAAATTGTCGCAATCGTTTGTACTTCGTTTGTACAGAAATGTGCACGCGAAATTTTCGTTTGTACATAATTAAGGGCGCCGCCAGAACAGAAAAAAATGCGGGCTGTCTAAGTGGTAGCCCCCCACCATGTCCAATTCAATCACAAGTTGTCGCATTCGTTTGTGCATCGTTTGTACAGAAATGTGCAGGCGAAATGTTTGTTTGAACAAACTTAGGGGCGCCGCCAGAACGAAAACAAAGTGGGGAGCTGTCTGAGTGGTAGCTCCCCCCACGATGTCCAATTGAATCACAAAGTATCGCAATCGTTTGTACATTGTTTGTACACAAATGTGCAGGCCAAATTTTCGTTTGTACACTATTAGGGGCGCCGCCGGAACGAAAACAATGTGAGGGCTCTTTCAATGGTAGCCCCCCTCCCATTTCCAATTCAATCACAAATTGTAACAATCGTTTCTATATCGTTTGTACAGAAATGTGCAGGCTAAATTATTGTTTGTACATAATTAAGGGCGCCGCCAGAACGAAAACAAAGTGGGGGGCTGTTTAAGTGATAGCCCCCCACCATGTCCACTTCAATCACAAATTGTCGCAATCGTTTCTACATCGTTTGTACAGAAATGTGCATGCAAAATTTTCGTTTTTACATAATTAGGGGCGACGCAAGGGCGAAAACAAAGTGGGGGGCTTTCTAAGTGATAGCCCAATCACCATGTTCAATTCAATCACAAATTGTCGCAATCGTTTGTACATCGTTTGTACAGAAATATGCAGGCAAAATTTTCGTTTGTACACAATTAGGGGCGACCTCAGAACGAAAACAAAGGGGGGGGGGCTGTCTAAATGGTAGCCCTCCCACCATGTGCAATTGAATCACAAATTGTGGCAATCGTTTGAATATAGTTATAAAGAAATGTACAGGCGAGATTTTCGTTTGTACACAATTAGGGGCGCCGCCAGAACGAAAACAAAGTGGGGGCTGTCTAAATGTTAGCCCTCCCACCATGTTCAATTCAACCACAAACTGTCGCACTTGTTTGTACGCCTTTGTACATAAATGTGCAGCTGAAATTTTCGTTTGCACATAAATGTGGCCCCGCCAAAACGATAACAAACTATGGGCTCTCTAATTGATAGGCCTCCCACCATGTCGAATTCAACCACAAACTGTCGCACTTGTTTGTTACGGTTTTGTACAGAAATGTGCACGCGAAATTTTCGTTTGTACATAATTAAGGGCGCCGCCAGAACAGAAAAAAATACGGGCTGTCTAAGTGGTAGCCCCCCACCATGTCCAATTCAATCACAAGTTGTCGCATTCGTTTGTGCATCGTTTGTACAGAAATGTGCAGGCGAAATGTTTGTTTGAACAAACTTAGGGGCGCCGCCAGAACGAAAACAAAGTGGGGAGCTGTCTGAGTGGTAGCTCCCCCCACGATGTCCAATTGAATCACAAAGTATCGCAATCGTTTGTACATTGTTTGTACACAAATGTGCAGGCCAAATTTTCGTTTGTACACTATTAGGGGCGCCGCCGGAACGAAAACAATGTGAGGGCTCTTTCAATGGTAGCCCCCCTCCCATTTCCAATTCAATCACAAATTGTAACAATCGTTTCTATATCGTTTGTACAGAAATGTGCAGGCTAAATTATTGTTTGTACATAATTAAGGGCGCCGCCAGAACGAAAACAAAGTGGGGGGCTGTTTAAGTGATAGCCCCCCACCATGTCCACTTCAATCACAAATTGTCGCAATCGTTTCTACATCGTTTGTACAGAAATGTGCATGCAAAATTTTCGTTTTTACATAATTAGGGGCGACGCAAGGGCGAAAACAAAGTGGGGGGCTTTCTAAGTGATAGCCCAATCACCATGTTCAATTCAATCACAAATTGTCGCAATCGTTTGTACATCGTTTGTACAGAAATATGCAGGCAAAATTTTCGTTTGTACACAATTAGGGGCGACCTCAGAACGAAAACAAAGGGGGGGGGCTGTCTAAATGGTAGCCCTCCCACCATGTGCAATTGAATCACAAATTGTGGCAATCGTTTGAATATAGTTATAAAGAAATGTACAGGCGAGATTTTCGTTTGTACACAATTAGGGGCGCCGCCAGAACGAAAACAAAGTGGGGGCTGTCTAAATGTTAGCCCTCCCACCATGTTCAATTCAACCACAAACTGTCGCACTTGTTTGTACGCCTTTGTACATAAATGTGCAGCTGAAATTTTCGTTTGCACATAAATGTGGCCCCGCCAAAACGATAACAAACTATGGGCTCTCTAATTGATAGGCCTCCCACCATGTCGAATTCAACCACAAACTGTCGCACTTGTTTGTTACGGTTTTGTACAGAAATTTGCAGGCGAAATTTTCGTTTGTACACAATTGCGGGCGCGCCAAAACGATAACAAAGTATAGGCTACCTAATTGGTAGCACCCCCTACGTCCGATTCAAAAGAAAATCATCTCAATTGTTTGCACATCGTTTGAGCAGTAATGCGCAGGCGAAATTTTTTTTCTAAGCTATCAGATGCGTGGACAGAACGAAAAAAAAAGGGAGTTGTCTAAGTGCTAGCCCCACCATGTTCGATTGAACCACAAATTGTCGCGATCGTTTATACATCGTTTGTGCAGAAATGTGAAGGTAAAATTTTCGTTTGTATTAAATAATATACGGATGTGAGTATTTTTAATATCTGCGATCAACATTAACCGGTTTGAAAACGGTTGATGAGTTTGAAAATGGTTCCTATTGCACTAGTTGAAAAAAAAAATATTTTTCTCTGGCACACGGAAGAAAATGCCTGATTCTAATAGAACTTTTCACGTAGAATTCGAATCTGCAATCAGTTTTTCTCCATCACTTTCAGTTTTCCCGTGACAGAGGTGTTTTCGGAAAATTTCCCCTCAAATTTCTGTTCTTTTTCTTTTTTTTAAACCATTTTCATACTTGTAGCTTGGGTACCTTAGGTATATAAACGCACAAATTATATTGTATGTTAGCCTGATTTATACTTAGTAAGCCCTCTAAGTTTCATAAGAATAGCATTATTCTATCTAGAGAAATAAACATATTTATATAAAAAATATGCTATGTGTACTGTTCATTTTACAATATTCATTAGTGCAGATAAAATCACATATAACTTCCACGAAAATTACAATATAAGCACGATTTATATCTTATTGGATTTGAAATAAAACATATTTTCAATGATGTATACACCGTGTCACCATTTTATATCTACTTAATAAATAATACAAAAGAAGTGAGTGGTATCTTCTTAATAAATGGACACTTAGTTACCTCAACTAATATGTTTTAGTTGTCGACTTTCTTCTGTGTTTGGTTTCTGGAACATCTCTTTTAAGTGTCCAACAGTAATCAGCTAGCATTTTTGAACTACACTGTCACTGGTACCTCTTCTCCATGGAGGAAATGTCCTGATGAAAATGTTCCCCATACTCATCACTAACAGCACCAAGCTTTTCAGGAAAGAAATGCAGGTGGGAGTCTAGAAAGTGAACTTTAAGGGACATGTTGCAACCCATTTCATTGAATGATTGCTGGAAATCACTCACAATTTCACGGTAATTTGGGGCTTTCTTGTTTCCTAAAAAATTCTCTGTTAAACATTTAAATGGACACCAAGCTTCTTTCTCAACCAGAGTTAAGAAATCCTCGAATTTTTGGTCACGAATCAAACATCTTATTTGGGGGTCTACAAAAATCCCTAGCGTCACTAACCCGAGGAATTTTTTCCTTGAGGTAACAAGATCCTGCGTTACTTTTGTCCATTGTCCTAACAAAGTTTTTGAAGAGCCCCAACTTTATGTGAAGAGGAGGTAGAATTATCTAATCAGGGCTCACCAGTGAGGAATAAACAGCATTCTTCTGTCCAGGAGTTAATACATGCGTTGGCCATTCCTTCTTGATGTAATGTTCCGCTTTGTTCCTGCTGTCCCATTCGCAGAGGAAACAACAATATTTCGTATAACCAAGCTGCAAACCCATTAACAAAGAAATGACTTGTAAATCACAGCAAACGGTCCACTTGTATTTCTCATACTGAATTTTTTCTAACACTATTTCGATGTTTTCATAGGTTTCCTTCATATTAGTTGCATAAGCCAAAGGCACTGAAGGAAATTTGTTGCCATTGTGCAAAAGGACAGCCTTAAACTAGTTTTCAGAGTCAATAAGCAATCTCCACTCTGTACTTATATGTGCATGTCCAAGTCTATCCATCACAGCACAGACATTATTACAATACACTAAATCATTTTCTTGAGAATAGTAGTTTTGAAGCTCTGTATGAAGGTTTCGAAAAATACACACTTTAGTGTCCCGATGGAGCAGATTCCAGCCTTAAGTTTAGAATCAAGAAGTTCTGTCTGTGTATTGGAGAGTTTTAAATCCCGTATGAGGTCATTTAGTTCACCCGGAGTTATCAGATGGGAATCCAATGTAGATGTGCTTCCTACATAAGTAGGATCATCTTCTTCATTTGGAACTTCAATAGTTGCCTCAAGTACGTAATCCTCATTTACCGTAAGATGAGGATTAGGTACTGGTACAGGTAATTCTGCACTGTGTGGAACTGGCCTAATTGCTGATGCAAATTAGGGTACTGTACTGTGTGGTTAGATTTACTGCTTATTTCTTTTATCTGTGTCATACAAAAGTAGCAGTCTGAAGAATGATCTTTTGTTTCCCTCCAGATCATCGGTACTGCGAAGTTCATGTTTCGTCCACCATCTGCCCACCCAGTCAGACGTTTCACGCAAGTACAACAAATGTAGTGAGGAACCCAGTTCTTATCCTGGTGTCCTACACAGCAACCAAAATATAACTGATAACACTTCCTCACAAGTGGAGTAAAACATCGACGTTGTGATTTAAATATCAGCTCCCCACATACCTAACAGAAATTGTCCGGTTTATTTACACACTTCCTCGACATCTTGTATCCTGTAAGGTATCACACACATACATACATACATACACACATACACACACACACACACACACACACAGGAATCTACACTCCATCAAATTCCCACAAAATCCCTCTAGACATTCCCTCATACAAAAATGGTGACATGGTGTACACATCATTGAAAACGTTTTATTGGAAGTCCAATGAGGTATAAACCGTGGTATATTGTAATTTTCGTGGAAATTATATGTGTTGAAGACCGACCCGACCCCACCCGTGACCCAAATTGACTGACCCGACCCGACAACCCGACCCGAGCTGACCCGATTGGCCCGACCCAAAGTGACCCGAGTGAACCAACCCGAGGTGACTTAACCCGACAACCGACCCGAGTGACTTGACCTTACAATCTAACCAGTTTGAGAGAGCTAGAACTTTACAAAACTGCCACCAGAAAAAAAATGCTGACCAATTCTTATGCATAAACCATTGTTTCGGCTTTTTTTACTTGTAGTATAATTATCCTCCTCCTCCTCCTCAGTGTTCTCCCATTAATAAACAGGCCAGTTTCCGTGAACTAGGTAAGAAGCTTCCATTTTTGCGATTTCCCGCTAATATCTGCCTCGCAACCCAACATAAAGTACCACCCTCCTTGTTACAATCTATCAATTCCAACCTTCTTACACACTCTCGCTCTCCTGATATCACCCCCTTTACTACATCCCTCAGAATGCAATCCCTTAGCAAGATCAAAACTTGCGATCCGTCCATTTTTCGCTTCCTTATATCGTCTAATATTGCTCTCGTCTCTTGCATTTTTCAGCATTTCCTAATTCGTTTTCCTCTCTACCCTGCTAACCTTCTTTATTTTACTCCACATCCAAATTTCCAAGGTTAAAATTTAGGCAATCAAGTTCGAAAGTCAAAATAAAATTTGACTGAGTTCTGAAGACAAGTTCTGAAGGCTAAAAGAATAAAAAAGTTCTGAAGACAACATTATTTTCTAGTAAGGAATGTATATAGAACTTCTTTTAATATTTTTTGCTGTGTAACAAACAACAATTTCATCACGTTAACATTCCGATTTTTCTATTTAAAAACAGCGTTACTGTCTGATAGAATCATAAGGAACTAATTGCACTGAAATATCATTCTGTAGGGAATTACCTTTTATTTTTTTTTTTTTGATTAATTTATCTAGAAGATATTTGCAACGTTATATAAAATTAGCAAGTATTTTATTGCGGAGAAAGTCAAATCACTACCCCAGCAATAATAATAATAATAATAATAATAATAATAATAATAATAATAATAATAATAATAATAATAATAATAATAATAATAATAATCTGAAGGTGACCAAGAAAGTTCTGTCTCTTTGTGGAGGTCTGTGTTGAATTGGCCCTCACACCGTGAGTTGAATGCGAATGGATATAAGGTGAAGGTCAGTTGTTGGACGAGACGAGACGAGACAGAATTTTCATGAAAGGGTACGAGATGAGACAGAGCTCTTTCAATAGAAACATATGCACTTTTCCAGACGAGACTACCTTCACGACACATTTTCGAAACGAGAATGCCCAAAACCAGGTCTCGTGAGCAACACTAGTAAGTATATCCAACATACTACTTGGTTGTGGCTGTTCAGATACACCGTGAACGTGCGTAAGGACTGAGTCATCGCCGGCTACGATCTCTTAGCGCCTTCCCAAATAGCTCAGAGAAGCGAACATGGCTTAGTTCCTATAGGAGCCGCTGTGGCGCTAGTTACGTGCACCAATATTTTCTCTGTGTAGCAGGGAAATGAAATAGCTAGCTATAACAGGAAAAGTCCCCCCCCCCTACATAGTATCACAAAAACTAAACTGTTTTTAAAATTGAATACAATTAGTATCGATTAATTAAGAATAAAAGATAATAGAAACACACCGGGAAAAAATCCTTTACAAATTACAAACGAAATACTTCCCCAGATAATGGCTTGGCATTTTGAAATTTTGCATGTTCAAAACATCGTGTTTCAACATCTGCTATGTTCTTCAGCAACACTGGAACTATTACATCGTAAATTTTTACACATAATTTAAATGAATGATTGTCCGAAAAGAGGCACTGCAAATACTAAACGTGTTGCAGAAAGGATACAATATAGGCGGAAAGTGTTTCCGAAATTCGAGTGTTCACAAACAGGTGGGCCTTTTCAACAACGTGAATCACTCATACTAGTTCTTTTGTAGGATAGCACATTACGTTTCTACTGTCTTGTTTATATATCAAGTCCATAATCGTGGAATTGAATTTGTCCTGACTGATAAGGCACAATCTATACTTTGAATAATTTTCCGATCTACAAAACTTCCTAAGAAAGCAGTAGAAGCTAATTTCACTGTTCCTAATAAAATGCCTGAAAAGAAAACCATAAATGGGAACATTAAAGTACTATACAAATTGAGACAATAGTAGTGAACAATAGGCTAAAATGTTATGAATTGACTAATTTCTTTAAAATGTTATGAGTTGACTTATTTCTTATTGTGCATATAGTGTGTACAGACTGAATTGTTAAGGATTAGATTTCATTTGCGTTATGATTTAACTGAATTTCACTTTTAGTTTACACTTTAATGAATGTGTCTATTTTTCTCCTAGTGCAAAATGGTTATATTTTTTTCCTGGCATTATCATATTAGTAGGTTTCATATGGTAGATTGTCAGAAATACACAAATATCTTTCTAAAACATGGGATCTTTGTATATTATTATTATCTGTTTTAGCAAGATGTAAATAAGACTCTACTAATATATTACTACGACATTTCACAAAATAAATAAAATCATTTTATCTATTGTAGATAAATATTAGGGAAATTTGGGGTTACCACTGGCACACCAAATACTGGGATAGTATCTGAAATATAGACTCTGGGTTCTTCTATCCCATTAGCAAGGGCATCAATTTTGGGAAGCTTTGTAGGCCGGGCCCTCCGAAGTTGAAATTGGCTCCCCTAATGGGGGGGGGGCAAAATGATAAGTTGAAGTAGGTTCTCCAATTTCTACAGTACATGGTAATTCCTTTCCCTGTTCTACTAAAGCGTAGCTGCCACAGGGCTCCCCCAAAGTTACACAGAAATCGGCACTCTTGCACATAAGTTAAAGGTTTTACGTCTGTTTTTTTTTTCTTTAGAAAAGTACTAACCTACGTATAGATCCCATTACTAATCAGAAACATAAATAAATAAAATTAATTACACAAGCAAAAAAACAACACTTACTAGGATCAGTATGAAGACCAGTTAACAATTATGTAACTGTATCTGGTATGGGGATATATGCTTCAGAATAAGGAAAGTGATCGGGAATATTTTCCTTTGAAATAGTAGTAGAATTTGTAGTGGAAGGCAGCGATTGTAATCCAGTTTTCAAAATTCGATTTATTGTATATACAATGGCTCTGCTAACCAACATATCATTGCTCCCAGACAAAATGATAAACAACAATATACCATAATTAAAACAATAAAAGAACATTTTTGTGTTGTTAATTTTACCACCTAAAGGTACTGCAAGTATTATGAAACTATAGTGCCTACACACGCCACGTGTCTTTTTTTTTTTTTAGAAAGGAGAAAAATCACGTAAAACACCATACTCAGGGTTCCCAAATGTCCCGGATTTTAAAGGACAGTCCCTTATTTTATGATTTTGTCTCGCGTCCCGGGGAGCTTCGATACGGGGCAGCAAAAGTCCCATATTTTGCCCAAATGACAAATTTACCTCAGACAACGACTTTAAAGCCCGCAATTTTTAATGAGTCGTCATGACTGCGGCCAGTAAATGGTAAATGCTATTTCAGAAAAGCTCCGAGTTGCCAAATTTATTTAAAGTCGTCTCCTTTTGCCTAAGGATCCCACCGTCAAATTCATTTGTGGAAAGTTTTCTCATATATGAATTTGAAATGGACTGACACAGAAATATGTGTTTCTGTGCAGTTGATGACAGCTGAGTTTTTCGACAGCCTAAAGAAAAATCCAAACTTGAAAAAGATTATAAGTACAGTTAAGTCAAGCGTGAAGTAGTTTTTTTGAAATAGTTTAGATTACGTAAATCCAATGTTTTATAAGTAAGATTTACCTATTTTTTCTTAGATCTATATTAACTCTTTGTATTAGTTTATACTTTTGTATTTCCTTCAGTCTAAAATGATTACTTTTTTATGTGATGCATGGTTCATTTTCTACCACTAGATCATGTTTATTAAAATCTTCCCGTTAATACTCATTGAAACTCGTCAACCCACCCCTTATTTAGACTATTTTTATTTGGCAATCCTGACCACACTACACTTGTCTAAATCCACTCAGACTTACGTGAACAGACAACCTGTCCTTCTGTTTAGTGCACGTTAGTAGCGCCACAACGGCCGAAAGGTCAACTATGCTCTGTACGCTAAATCTGATGTTACGAGAGGGATATGGTAAGGCGCTAAGGGATCGTAGCCGGCGATGACTGAGTGAACATGGGGCCTTCACAGAGCGTCATAAGGGCTTGTTTGCTGTACGAGTTCAAATTGCTGCTCCGCGGGGCGGAAGATATGACAGGCCTTTGGTGAGGGTGTCGTGACTACGCGGAGAGTGCAGTGGTATGACGGTTTAAGGACGGTGACGAAACACTCGAAGACGCACCACGTGCCGGAAGACAAACAGATGTTCAAAATAAAGATCTTCAGGCAGCAATTGAGGCGAAGACAGACATGTGAGGAACTGGTACTACCTTTCAGTGTAAGTGGAGAAACCATTCGGCACCACCACCATCAACTTGGGAAGCACTGCAAGTTGGGTTGATAGGTCCTACATGATTTGACTTGGAGCCAGAAAGCAACGCGAGCAGATACCTGTGTTTCTTTGGTATCTCGTCTGAGGAAGGAGCAATTTCTGGACAGGGTGTTGACATGTGATGGGAAGTGGGTAAGCTCCACGGCGCCGTCATTGTTGGTTAGCATCCCATGAACCGGTTCAAAAACAGCCCAAGCCAGCACTACGCCAGAATAAGGTTCTCCTGTGCATTTTGTGGACTGCTCGAGGCATCGTCCATCGGGAACTGCTACCAGCTGGTCAGATCATCAATGCAACTGTGTACTGTCACTGTGTACTGTCTGGATCCAGCAGTTCTGAATCGCAAAGGGGTCCTCTTGTTACGAGGCAACGCTAATCCCCACGTGGCTAAAATGACCCAGTACATCATTCTACGCCTTGGATGGAAAACACTATTGGATCCGCCATACTCCACGGACATTGTACCGTCCGATTATCACCTGTTCCATTCCTTGGACAATCACCTTAGAGAACGCCAATTCAAACAGCTAGTAGAGGTTCAATATGCACTTGATACCTTCTTCACTTCACGTCCCACCAAGTTCGACTGCGATGGAATCCATGGCCTTCCAGAACGTTTTCAGAAGGTCGTCGAGGCTGATGGAGACGATTTTTGATATTCCAGGTACGTCTTAGGTTACATACCAATGTTCGAAGGTGTTGGTGAAAAGGCGGCGGAACTTTCTTGGGCACTCTTAAAGTTATAATAATAATAATAATAATAATAATAATAATAATAATAATAATAATAATAATAATAATAATAATAATAATAATAATAATAATAATAATGTGTCCTGCCCAAAGGCAGATGTTTGACCCGAAGGTCCATGGGTATTGATTCCAGCTCGTACCAAGTAAGTTTTCTGGTGGACAAACCCCATGTGCATGGGTTTTCTCGGTGTTCTCCCATTTCCTCCCACTTTCTTCATTCAACCACTTCAATTATTTCTCATCATCACTGTCTCTCTTAGCGTTGGTGCATAACGTGGGACGTTAACTAGATATTTCCTTTCAATTTCACTTAATGTGACATTTAACTTGACATAGAAACGCAGAAAGGAAAAAAGTCAGTAGTAATATTAATTACAATTACAATACCAATTAAGGTAAGTGCACCAGTAGCTGACACTGCCCCAAAAGCTGACACTTTTATCGTAAATTGTACATAATAAGATTATTTGTGATCATTAACAGATTTATGAACGCACAAACCTTTTTTGGTGATTTGGCAGCATTTTGCTTAATCGTGGTTAATTTGCGCCTCAACTGATAGAAGTATGCCGAAGTTGAATTACGTGTTATCAGGAAATATGCAGAAGCGAGAAGAATTCTTAAGAAATACGGTAAGCCTACTTCCCTTGTTCCTCTTATGTTAATTTATGATTTTTTTCTAGTTCAGTAGCATGTTGAACATGTATTCTGTTGGTGAAACAGTGTAGTGAATTACGGGAGGAAAATTTTGTTCAATTTCAAATTCTAAAATTTCAGGAGGGGGGTGTCAGGTATTGGTGTCCTTTTGAGTATGGTTATTCCAGTAGGTGACACTGCATGTCAGGCATTGGTAAACAGCATAACGACATTAATTTATGAATTTCATACATAATTTACACGAGAAAGTAACACTTGTCTTCTGTTATCAATTTCACTAAATTTGGATGTCTCGGTCCAAAATCTGACAGAGTCTGTCACGTACTGGAGCAACAAAATGTTGTTTTGTACCAAGACCTGACATGAAAAAAAAATCATTGAATTTGAGCAATGCAATGGCGCAAACATCGTTATTTTACAGGAAAAAAAGGGTTTTGTGGTTACTCTAAACAAATTTAAGACAAAAATTCATGACATGCTTTCCTTAACTTTTCATTGATTAGAACAGAGATAGATAGTGTCACTTCCTCCTCTTGTTGGAAAATTGGATGACCCGAGGTGTGTGAGCTTGTTGGAACAGCCAACAGTATTTTATCCAGGCACCTTAAGATCCATCCAGAATTCTTAACACAGACGAGACTGCATTCTATGTCCAAAAGGAGATAGTGTTAATTCGTAAGGAAGAAGAAAATGTATACACATGCAAGCAATGATGGAAAGGAATGTATGATAACGCTGGTTATAGCTAGTGCTTCGGATATTTTGACTCCCCCCGATGGTTGTACACAGTTACAAACGAATACCAGCTTATGTAGTTAATATAGTGCCTAAGAATTGGATATTGGTAGATCTGAGTCAGGTTGGATGACAGGAGAGAGATTTTTTGAATATATGACTAATGTGTTTCAACCATGGCTTGAAAAATATCAAAACTCCTGTGTTGGTTTGGGTCTAGGTCAAAATCCCCACAGCCAAAATCCCCACACTCAAGAAATGTCAAAACGCCCACACGATCGGTCATAACTCCCACACAAATGGACAAATCTCCCAAACGCACGAACGGTCAAAACTCCCACCCTCAAGAAATGACAAAACGCCCACACAAATGGACAAAACAGCCACACACAGCAACGGTCATAATCCCCACATAAATGGACAAAGCTCCCACACAAATGGTCAAAATTCCCACATGCAGAAATTGTCACAACTGCCACACAAATGGACAAAAACCCCACACAATCGGACAAATCCCCCACACTCTGAAATGATCGTGATTGCACGTCTTTGTTGCGGCTCTTTATGACGCCCACTTTAGTGTTTCTGTCATTAGAAAACAGTGCAAGAAGAATAGTTGCAACATCAGTTTAAGTGGAATAAAAAATGTTATTAAAAAGTACAAGGGCAAGACATGGGAGATTTGTCCGATTGTGTGGGGATTTTGTCCATTTGTGTGGCAGTTGTGACAATTTCTGCATGTGGGAGTTTTGTCCTTTTGTGTGGGGGTTTTGTCCATTTATGTGGGGATTGTGACCGTTGCTATGTGTGGGAGTTTTGTTCATTTGTGTGGGAGTTATGACCGTTGGACGTTATGACCGATTACCAGTGTGGGGGTTTTGGCTGTGGAAGTTATGACCGTTCGTGCATTTGGGAGATTTGTCCGTTTGTGTTGGAGTTATGACCGATTGTGTGGGCGTTTTGCCATTTCTTGAGTGTGGGAGTTTTGGCTGTGGATGTTTTGACCTGTTCCCGTT
Organism: Thermobia domestica; assembly: GCF_964235325.1. Taxonomy (NCBI): domain Eukaryota; kingdom Metazoa; phylum Arthropoda; class Insecta; order Zygentoma; family Lepismatidae; genus Thermobia; species Thermobia domestica. The sequence continues at coordinate 120,618,033 of NC_137471.1, forward strand.
GGTTTTCCTTGATGGTCATGCATCGCATCTCAGTGAGCCTCTAAGCATTTTTTGTAGTAACAATGGTAACTTGTAGCTTTGTATCTGAATTCCACTCATGTTCTTCAACCAATGGATGTTTCAGTTTGCCATCCAGTCAAGAGCGCCTTGAAATTTGGTGTGCATCAGTGGAGCATCGAACATGACGGCAGAAAGCTGAGAAATGAAGACCTTGCATCTCTTTTGTAAGAAAAACAATGAAAATGTCAATTACACCAACTACAATACAGAATTTATTCAGAGCATGCGGTCTTAACCCATTTAACGCTGATAATGTAGACTATCAAAATTTCATGAAAGGAGAAACAACTCTAGAATCTCTACAAGGAAACTAATCCCGGCCAAATAATTGAATTCTTATGTTTCCAAGAACAATGAATTGGTACTGAGAAAGTTTTAAAAAATCCCCGATGGTGATGTCACGTGGTTAGGCAACACAATATAAAAAAAAATTCCTTCTGTGAAAATCTATAAAGCTGCATGCAGAGAAGTGTGTAACGGATGTGATCCTCCACCCAGAATAGACAACGAATAAGTATAAGTAATATATCCCACGAAGAAATATCTACTCACCAAATACAGATGAAACTACTAACATCAATTCCAACCATTTCAGACCTTACAGGAACTGACTTTCCTACGCAGGAACAAATTACAGAAGTAATTAAAATTTCTACTCATCAAAAAAGAAGTGAGGACTTCGAACACTACAGAAACTGACGTTTCTACCAAAGAACAGGAAGCAAAGGAAAATACTCTAATTTCCTCACCATTTAAAAGAGCTTTATTTTGGCAGAGTGGAAGAAATACCATGAAAATAAGCGAAAGGAAAAGGAACGTATCCAGGGAGAAAAGGGGGATAAAGAAAGTAACAAGAATTAGCGAAGAAGGTCAAGTAAGAGAAGAAACTAAGTTCGACGGAAGGAGAAAATGTGGCATTTTCTTCGAGGAATCGTCCGACTCTTCCATTGAGCTTTAACTTGAATCTGACGGAAACAGTGACGATTGGTATTAGGGAAGGTTGTCAACTAGTGGAAGTGAGTCCGAGGACAATTTTCACGTCAATGATTATGCAATTGTTCAGTACGAAAGTGAATATTTTCCAGGAAAGGCTTTGAAGACCGAGCAAAACGAAGCTTTTGTCAAAGTCATGCTGAAGACTGGATATGGCTGGTATTGGCCGAAATTTGAGGACAAGCTATGGTATGCATATGAAGACATTTTTGAAAAAAATCAATACCTAAATATGATTCCCAGATGGGTGCATATCTGATAGAAGTAATTGAGAAATACCATGTTAACGAAAGGTAAGAAATGTCTTGGAATTTAAAATGGATACATTTGAATAAGTACCCAAAGAGCAGATTCTACCTATTATAAGTACTGTTACTTCTGTTTAACCTATACTTTGAAAGAATATTTGATGTTATTCTTACTAATAAATTATTTCATTTTACTGTCAGCTTTTGATACATTACCATGTCAGGTATTGGATCATTGGTATTTTCTGTGTGTCAGCAACTGGTGCAAGGGGGTTATGTTCCATATAAATTTCGGTAACTCATATATGTTTATCTGAAGTTCTTATATCAATTGAAAACCTTTCCTTAAACTTAAAACTTTCAGTTATTAAAGCCATAATCATTCTATGTTATTTTATTTACAAACCAAAGCATTAGATTTAGAAAGGCATCTTTAAAGTGTCAGCTATTGGTGCTGTTACCTTAGTTAATATAGGGTAAAATTAAAATTTTATTACTATTTCACCTTCAATTAGTCACGTTTATCATTCATTCACCAACTTCGAATTGAATTCCACAACAAAGCTCTTTATAGTATTCCGTATAGAAAATAAGTGAAGAATGTGACGACCCGACCCGAGTGACCCGACACGAGCTAACCCGACTGACCCGACCCGACAACCCGACCCGTAACCCGACCCGTTTAAGAGCACTATCAGAGGGGTACTATTTACAGTACAATTTATTTTGTATGGTTTAGCATACTTTAAGGCTACCATACTTTTTGAAAACAGAAAAAACGGGACATCTTACAAATTAGTAGTAAATATTGCATTTTGTATTAATTTTATCTTTTGAATTTTACTACAGTATCGCACTAGTTATACAACTTAAAATAATGTATTAATATAGTCCATACTCAGTGGCGTATTTAGGGGAGGGCTTCCGGGCTCAAGCCCCCCACCGAAATCTTACTTACTATAGTAAATTATATGAAATATCTTGCAGAATTTTCATATTTTCAGGCAAAGCACCCCCGGAAGTTAGCAAAGCCCCTCCCGAAACAAAATCGTAAATACGCCACTGTCCATACTTAATCAACAGTGCTAAAAATTATAATAGAAGCTAGAAGCTGTTATACAATATAAACGCAATCAGTGAACATACAATATTTAGGCAAAAATTATATTTTCAATATTATTACGCATACCACCTTTACATGCTCTACATGTCTGTAAAGAAAAATATCCAGATTTATGAAGTTGTTTCAAAATTTCAATAGGCTGATTTATTTTTGTTAACCTAAAATGCGAACTAAAAGAAAGCAATTTGCATAATTGTTTTTCTGAAGCAGAAAAAAATGTGTTTTCGGGGCTGGTCTGCAATGTCACAAGAATTTGTTGCCACCTCGGGGTATACATTCTTACTTTTAGTGATAAGAGTGCTACTTAGGAGGATTTAAACATTGCATGTTATATCCGGGGAAGCAGCGATTGCAATAATAATAAAGATTAGAATGAAATTGTTCCTATAGTATTGTCGGAATTGAAAGCAAAAGGAATAAGTTGATTTTATTATCTTTTCAGAAATTTTGATATGTAATTAATAATAATAATAAAGAAAAAAACAGGACAAGAAGGAAAATTTCTGCACACCGGGACAAATTTTAAGAAACCGGGGCGTATGGTAGCCTTACATACTTATTTGCATGCGGAGTGTCAGTACGGAGCCACTACGTAGCAGAGTTGAAACAAAACCTCGTAAATAGGTTGCCAACTCAGGAAAACAAAATTACCGGCACACCCTCAAAATTCTCTGTACAAATGAGAAACTGAAGACTGTATTGATCGTTATTGTATTTACCAGCAATTGCCACTTGTTTAAAATTATCGAAACAGATGAATAATACTGGATATTAATCTTTATGTAACAATAGTTGATTCATAAAATGAAATTTATTCTATAAACTTCACTTCAAACAAAGGAAATTGCTTTAAAAGGTCATTTTCTACTCTCAATAAATGAATAAAATTCTTTTACAATAAAATATAAGTGTTATCAAATTTGTTATGTTAAATAAATAAAAAAAACTGCCATACGTTAAAAAAATATCGATAATGTATAATACAACGGAAATTTGTGTTTGTAAAGGCACTGTTGAAAAATTTCGATGTTCAATGTTATATTCTGGATTGCAGATTCCAAAATACCGGTCAGAAGGGGTCTAATAAGAAGTTTGTTCCGGTCACCGGCCTTAATCAAAATTACAGCAAATACCGGCTAGTTAGCAACTCTACTCGTAAATCAGAATGCTGAATGCACCAAAATACTTCACCATGCATTCTATAGTTTCTGCAAAATGAGTTTAATGAAGATGATCAAATAAAACAAAATACTGTGTTATAATTTTCCCTTTAACAGTCTACTTTGTGAATTTGTTACAATCTTCCACTTATCAATTTCCTGTACGAGATGAGAATAACGGTTTCTGCGCAAGATAGAAAAAAAAAATACATTTTTCTCATAGGGATTCAGTTCACGTAAGAAATAATGAATAAGTTTAATAATAAGAGCCGAGGAGTGAAAAACTAACTCAGCAATAATGATTGTTAGTATAAATATAAATATAAAAAAAAACAAAAAAAACATTTAATTCCATCATCGTTAGGATAAGATCAATATAGTGAATCACACGATAGTGTGAACAAACCAAACCACACAATAGTGTGAACAAAGTCCTGTTAGAAAAATACTCCATAAATGTGACACATTTTTTTAATGCTTCTACCATTTATACAATCCCTCACATTGTTTTCGTTCTGGCGGCGCCCCTAATAGAGTACAAACGAAAATTTCGCCTGCACATTTCTGTGCAAATGATGTACAAGCGATTGATATAATTTGTGATTGAATTGGATATGGTGGGGGCTACCATTTAGACAGCCCCACTTTGTTTTCGTTCTGGCGGCGCCATTAATTATGTACACACGAAAATTACGCATGCATATTTCTGTACAAACGATGTACAAACGATTACGAAAATTTGTGATTCAATTGGACATGTTGGTGGGAAGCTACCAGTTAGAGAGCCCCCAGTTTGTTTTCGTTCTGGCGGCGCCCCTAATTGTGTACAAACGAAAATTTTGCCTGAACATTTCTGTAAAAACGACGTACAAACGATTGCGACAATTTGTGATTGAATTGGACATGGTCGGGGGCTACCACTTAGACAGCCCCACTTAGTTTTCGTTCTGGCGGCGCCCCTAATTGTGTACAAACAAACATTTCGCCTGCTCGTTTCTGTACAAACGAAGTACAAACGATTCCGACAATTTGTGATTCAATTGGACATGGTGGGGAGGTATTACTTAGAAAGCACCCTACTTTGTTTTCGTTCTGGCGGCGTCCCTAATTGTGTACAAACAAACATTTCGCCTGCACATTCATGTACAAACGACGTACAGACGAATGCGACTATTTCTGATTGAATTGGACATGGTCGGGGGCTACCACTTAGACAGCCACCACTTTGTTTTCGTTCTGGCGGCGCCCCTAATTGTGAACAAACAAACATTTCGCCTGCCCGTTTCTGTACAAACGAAGTACAAACGATTGCGATAATTTGTGATTGAATTGGACATGGTGGGGGGGGGCTACCACTTAGACAGCCCCTTTTTTCTGTTCTGGCGGCGCCCCTAATTGTGTACAAACGAAACATTTGCCTGCACATTTCTGTACACACGAAGTAGAAACGATTGCGATAATTTGTGATAGAATAGAACATGTTGGTGTGGGGCTACCAGTTAGACAGTCCCCCACTTTGTTTTCGTTCTAGCGGCGCCCCTAATTGTGTACGAACATACATTTTGCCTGCACATTTCTGTACAAACGAAGTACAAACGATTGTGACAATTTGTGATTCAATTGGACATGATGGGGGGGGCTACCACTTAGACAGCCCCCCAATTTGTTTTCGTTCTGGCGGCGCCCCTAAGTTTTTTCAAACAAACATTTCGCCTGCACATTTCTGTACAAACGATGCACAAACGAATGCGACAACTTGTGATTGAATTGGACATGGTGGGGGGGCTACCACTTAGACAGCCCCCATTTTTTTCTGTTCTGGCGGCGCCCTTAATTACGTACAAACGAAAATTTCGCGTGCACATTTCTGTACAAACGAAGTACAAACGATTGCGACAATTTGTGATTGAATAGGACATGGTCGGGGGCTACCACTTAGACAGCCCCCAATTTTTTTTCGTTCTGGCGGCGCCCCTAATTGCGTGCGAACATACATTTCGCCTGCACATTTCTGTACAAACGAAGTACAAACGATTGCTATAATTTGTGATTGAATAGGACATGTTGGTGGGGGGCTACCAGCTAGACAGCCCCCAATTTGTTTTCGTTCTGACGTCGCCCCTAATAGTGTACAAACGAAAATTTGGCCTGCAAATTTCTGCACAAACAATGTACAAACGATTGCGATACTTTGTGATTCAATTGGACAGCGTGGGGGGAGCTACCACTCAGACAGCTCCCCACTTTGTTTTCGTTCTGGCGGCGCCCCTAAGTTTGTTCAAACAAACATTTCGCCTGCACATTTCTGTACAAACGATGCACAAACGAATACGACAACTTGTGATTGAATTGGACATGGTGAAGGGGGGCTACAACTTAGACAGCCTCCAATTTTTTTCGTTCTGGCGGCGCCCCTAATTGCGTGCGAACATACATTTCGCCTGCACATTTCTGTACAAACGAAGTACAAACGATTGCGATAATTAGTGATTGAATAGAACATGTTGGTGGGGGGAAGGGGGGCTACCAGTTAAACAGCCCCAATTATTTTCGTTCTGGCGGCGCCCCTAATAGTGTACAAACGAAAATTTGGCCTGTACATTTCTGTACAAACAATGTGCAAACGATTGCGGCAATTTGTGATTTAATTGGACATGGTAGGGGCTACCATTTAGGGGAACTCCCTCGAGAGGAATCACTATACTTATTTATTGCAAAAAGCAAAATTTAAAAATTCGCATTCGTCCAAAGTTATCGTGTGAAGTAACAGCCGTTTGTATGTACGTACTAATATTGATAAGTTCCACTACGCGATCCCAATTAATAGTTCATATACCCGCGCCACACACACACACACTAGCATTTGTACACACGAAAGTATACCTGGTAGTATCCACACGCTTACGCCGGAAACTAGAAACAAACAAACACACACACACACACACACAGGGAGAGAGAGAGAGAAAGAGAATATTTTGTTGTACCTTTATACTGAATGCACCATTACTCACAAAATCAGTTAAAAAAGAAAAAAGAAAAAAGTTGTAAATGAAACTTTCAAAGATTGGTACCACTGCTGCGTGTCACACATGAGATTGTTCCATAATGATTGATTCGTAATATGATGTATATGGGTTTCTTAATGGTAGTATAACAAAATGCCTTCAAATTGACCACTAAATAAAAAGTGAAATTTATTTCTCAAATTTTGTAAAATCCAAGTCGGTGGGCATTATGGGAACAGTCTACAATAACAATATATGCAAATAAATATTAATATACTTCACGTTTTCCAGTGGGTGCAAGAAAGCTTCGAATAGTATTTGTTGCCAGAAGCATTAGCTGATGTAAATATATATATATATATATATATATATATATATATATATATATATATTCTCCACTCTTCTAAGTTCTACCGTCAAAGTCATATGATAAACACCACCCCAGGTACAAACCTCATCTATGTTGAATATTTGGTTGAGATCGGTCTGGTAGTTTGAGCGTGATTAATTCACAAAAGCAGTAAATTTTATTTTTATTTTTTTACATATATCTTCTTCTTCCCCTCCCTCTCCCCTACATTACACCGTAAAAGTGAAATGATGAAAACATCCCAGGCCCGAACCTTATCTATATTGAAAGTTTGATCGAGATCGGTCGGGTGGTTCAATAGTTATTAAGTTTTATTCATTTTCATATATTTTCCCTCCTTCTTCTCCCTCCTCTAAGGTCTACTACGAAGGTAAAATGATAGAAAAATAACTTCCCATGTTCGAATCTTCTCTACGTTGAAAATTTGATTGAGATCGTTTGGCTGGTTAGAGAGTTATTAAATTTTATTCATTTTCACTACAAGTCATTTTTATTTTTATATAGATTTTTGTATATCTCCCTCTCCTATCCTCCCCAACGTTGCTCGGTCAAAATGAAACGATAAAAAAACATCCCAATCATGAACCTCATCATTGTTGAAAATTTGATCAAGATTGGTAGTTTAGTTCTAGAGTTATTAAGTTTTATTTATATTTTATAATTCCTCCTCCTCCCCCTCACCTAAAATCTACAGTCAAAGCGAATAGCTAGAAACACTCCTAGGCCAGAGCCGCATCAACTTAAAAAATGATCGAGATCCGTCGGGCGGTTCAAGAGATTAAGTCACAAACATATTCTGGAAATATCCAAGTAAGTTACTGTATTATTCCCATCTACGTAATTATAATACTTATATATACGTATAAACGTTTGACCTCTTTCATGCAATAAAATTGAAGAATTATACCAACAGAAGCAATTAATATATGTCGACACATTGTTTCTGTACTTCACGTGCTATAGTTGAAGATTTTTATATGATAAAAATGAATTATTCTCTTTTCTCAGGCTAATTATTATGTAAGCGTTTTAGCTTCAAAGAAGAGTTAGTACCTGTGTGTGCTCTATGTAAAATCTATACTGTTTACGTAACCATAAGTCACGAAAGAGTGTCTAAACATATATATTTGAATATCTTTCATACAATAGAGAAATAGACGAGCTTATGTGGTGCGAAAGCTGGTAAGTGTTTTCAACGTTCTTGTTTTTATAGTTTTTCACTCATATATGCATTTTCACCGTGTATATTCCGTGCGTTCCACAGTTGATATAGGACGAACATCTGATGTTGATCCAAAGTAATATAGTTTTCTTCTCTTCCAAATAGATAGAAAAAAATGATAATGCTTCTAACCAAGTCAAAATAAATTCTTTCGCGTATCTTTCAATATACGAGGGTCATTTCAAAAGTTCTGCGCACTGAAAGATATTACGTAAATAATTTATTGTTTAAAATAGCTATACAGGCCTTCAATATAATCCCCATTCTTGCTTATGGCAGCTTCCTAAGATTTTGTTAAATTCTATACTCCGGGTAGGGCACCATCATTGTTGAGCTGTCTGATCACTCTGGTCACCTTACTGGAAGTTTCATCAATTGTATCGGAACGTTTCCCACGAATGGCTTTCTCAATTTTGGAAACAACTGAAAGTCTGTTGAGTTCAAATTAGGACTATATGGTGGGTGGGAAAGTATTTACCATCCACACTTGTCGAGAGTTTTTCTCACTTGAATGGCAATATGTGGTCTTGCATTATCGTGCAAAATGAGGACACCAGCTACAAGCATGTCAGGCATTCTTTGATGAATTTCCGTACTCAAAACATTTTTAGAAACAATTTAGTATACGCCTGTTACAGATGTCCCCTGTGGCACTATATATATATATATATATATATATATATATATATATATATATATATATATATATATATACATATACATACATACATACATACATACATACATATATACATACATACATACATACATCACTACACTCACGTCATACGCGGAGATTATCATGAGTTTATCCTTGGATTGTAGGCGGCGGAATTTCTTTTTGCATAGAGAGCCAAAAATTCTCCTTTGTCACAACCGAGACTTCAGTTGCGGTTCAAAATCTCATATCCGGGTTTCATCAATTGCAACTATCTTTCGTATAGGCTAATCTCCTTCTGTTCGATAATATCGAAGCAATTCTTTTGCAATATGCTTTCTGATCTTCTCTTAGATCCTGCGGTGCCCACTTGGCATTGATCGTTCTCATCTTTATCTTTTCAGTAATGATTCTGTAAACTGTCGTCTCCTTTAGCCTAGCTGGCATAAATGTGGGACGTAAAACTCAAAAATTTCATTTCATTTTCATTTTTTCCTTTAAACTGAAATGACAGACATTCTGGTCTCATATGAAATTTCGTCACATGTTGTCCGTTGATCCCCTCCCAAAATGTCATTCGCAACATCTCAGAGGTGTAGTCTGTTGCAGTTGATGGACTTCCACTTCTTCAGTTGTCCACACTGCTTACACGACCTTCACGGAAACGAGGTGACCACTTTGATACAGTGCTACTATTCAGTACTCTATTTCCAGAAACCTCTCGCAAAGCGTTGTAAATTTCAGTTGCATTCTTTCCACGTGGAGTTTCGATTTTGATGTAGAAACGGTGGGCACTATGTGTAATCCTGCCTGAATACGGTTTCGCCTTCCCTTTTTAACACTGAATTTCTCACAACACAGCCCTGCGAACCAGCAAACACAGACACAACCTTCAAGCACATATATTGACTCACAACTAACATAATATTGAACTGTATTACACTACTCAAACGGTAGAGTGCACGCTGTGTACAAGACTTTGGAAATGGCCCTCGTAGAATTGATAGCGAATATTATTTCTAATTCAACGTTTTCCGCGGTGGTGCACCCACTTAATGAATCGTGGGCACCATACCTGATTATCATTAACTATAACATGTAGCTTAACATAAACTTCTTTAGAATTAGATGTTATATAAGACATATGATATGGCCTTGAGATCTCTTAAAGCAACCTGTTAATTGGTGCTTGAAATGTGATTCAAATAGTACGGAGTGACTTACTTTAATTTTTGCATCATCAGTAAATATGACACGAAGCTTAATTTCTTCCCATTAACAATATAACTTTAAGAAGAAGACAAAATTGCAGCATCGAAGTTGGTACGCAGGAACCGGACGTATACAAGAAGAAAATTATTGAACTCGCCGGTCTCTAAGGCGTGCGAAAATGTGATTTTAGTTAAGTGGAACTGGCGTCAGACATTGTTCTATAGGCCTAGTATGAGCGGTAAGAACGGCAATTACATTGTGAGTCAGCAACAGAATGAAAGCTTGGATGTCATCATGTGATGAACACACTAAGAACATATTCAAGAAATTAACCGAAATATTTTCGTCCAGGGTGAGAAAAGACGGAGTTTGATTTTGATTTATAGTGATAAATGAATCATTAAGGAGTGTTAACCCCTTAAGCGCGGAAGTTTCAACCGTAGATTTATCACGTGTTGGGAAATTTTCTTTTACAAAATCAATTAAGTAATGAATTACTTATATTATTATTATTGGTACAAGTATTATTCACAGGAAATTGCACCAGAAAATTACACGTAACAAACCTGTGTACATAATATGTAAAGAAAATAGATACATCACCATCACTATTATTAATGTAAATCTTTTAACTTAATCGTTCTTTCCAAGGAAGTAGACTTTCATCAACACAAATATTTCTTTGTGGTGTGTAAGGTGATTTCCACTTTGATACGAGATAATTGAGAACAGTTCTAATATTATAAAGCTTAGGATTTAGCTTCCTGTCTGGCTTATACTCCTGGTTGTTATTGAAGTGCAAGTACTTCAGCAGCAGGTGGAATCACTGCTCAATTATTACGTCACGAGGAAAGGATTGCTTATTATTTTCTCAGTAAAAAGCATGGCTGAAGAGGGGTTTCTGTACAATATCTTGCAATATTAGAAGAGCATATATTAGCTTTATTTCACCAGGATTTGATCAGCCCATTGCTTCTTTCTTTCTTTATTCATCCAAAGTCTATCAATTTGATTGGTAACGGAGCATCACTAAAATCGCAATTATCATCAAAGTGATTTTCGCTATCACTTTCACTGAAATAATATTCCTGAGAGTTATCAGAACCTCCACTTGCTACAGTTAAATCCCTCAGGAAATTTGCTATATCGTCGTCACGAACACGTCACTCACAGCAGAACTTATGGGAGTCATTCTCTACCAAATGATAAATACAATTCACTATAGAATATAGTACGCAAACAGAACGCCAATCATACAGTATACAAGTAGGAAATTTGTCAATAGGTGACAGGTGGTTTCCCCCCAATTTGACGAGTATAAACGGTCTACACAAGAAGAAAAAGGAAAATAACATTCAAAAACGCTTAAACGCAGTTTACCGAATAAACGTTATTTCAGCCGTGACGCTTATAAGCGGTCCACGCACTTAAAGGGTAATATTAAATGGGGGTACACAAGAGTTGTATATCATTACTACTGTGCGGTCCTACGTCATTGGCACTAACAGATAAGGGAAATTTAAAAACATCTTGAATAATCTTGTGAAGACATTTTTTATGTGTTTCATCTTTATTGATTAAGAAGAATTAAGACAAAATTATAAGAAAATGCCAGATATAACCGATACTACTAAAAAGTTTAAAATAGTTCTACTTTCAATTACATTATTTAAAAAAAAAATATATTTATGGATGGCTAAAAGGGAAAGCATGGGTAGCGCTGTCGTAGGCAATTACTTGATACACATACTTTTTCAATGAAGAATATTTACAATTATATTGCATAGGAAAGCAGCCTCCATGCTTTTCTCTAATCATGTATAGATAGACTATAAAAAGGCCTTAAAATATAATATTATGTTTACTTTTTAAATATAGTTGATTTGTTTTGTTTGTTATTTTTTTTAGAACGAAATAATATTTCTTATCTTGACAATTCTTAAATTCGTGTTTTTACTTAGCACCATGTATTACACCTGAATGTATACATACAGGAACTATGTATCCAGTGGATATCTAATTGGTACATTTTAATGTTCACACACATGTATGCATCTACATTTCCTCTTTCCGAACGAGGAGCTTAACCATTATCGCTCGGAAGTTTTCTTGTATAGGATCGATACAAAAGTTCGTGCAGTTTTCTTTTGAGTTGGCAACAATGCGGCGTGAAACGATTGTTTATCGTTATTCCGTTGTTCTACCATAGTTTGTGTGTTGTGTAACACAGGTTTTCTGGTTTGTATATATATTTCAGACAAACTAATATGGAATGTCAAGTTGACAAAAGTGATATTTTCCGTCACATTTTACTCTTCGAGTTTAACCGAGGATCCAGTGCAGCAGAAGCTGAGAAAACAGTTTGTGCAGTGTACACGAATGAAGCCATTGCTGAAAGAACAGCACAGAAAAGCTTCTCTTGACCAATGGCTAACAGATTTCGTCCAGTCAAAACGAAAACAGTTCTATAGGTGAGGCATTGAACTTCAACCTGAACGTTGGCAGAGGGTCATAAATAGTGGAGTTGATGTATTCACTCAGTGATGTATTCACTGAGTGATTGTGAGTTAATGCGAGTGACAGTCAAATGTATGCAATGTATTATTACACTCGTTGAACATGTTAATGTTATGTCTATGTTGTATTTGTATTTGAATTAATAGAACAGCAGAACAAACATAAAATATAAAATATAAGGACCGCACGAACTTATGCATCGACCCAATACTTTCACATAATTTTTAATTTGTTCTTCACTGTCGATGATAATATGATATGATTATATTCTACAATGAGTTTTCTATGGCAAATATAGCACAATGCAGCGGTTTGGAAAATTTTCATGAAGAATACTACACTCAAGAGAATGGAAAACAAACGGAAGCATAACACATAGAGCTTGAAATCCGGGATACCAGAAAGCGCTGTTTATTTCAAAAGAAAACAGTACTGTATATATCAAAATTAAAATTACTCTTATGTTGACTGCCAAAATCAACTATTTATTTACTTAAAGTACCAATTTGACAGTAAACCCATATGTAACCTCGTATTAAGAGATAAAAACTGTGACTAATTTAGAATGATTGTCAGAACTTAATAGGTAATATATAGAAAGAAGTGATTTCTTACAATCAATTTATCCGTACCAGGAATGCATTACATACAAAATCCATTATCGTTTACTAAACCGGAAGTGGTAGAAATACATTTCAACTTCTGGTTTTAACATTTGTTACCACAAAGAGAAGCGATAACAAATAGTGGAAAAGACATTTTCAACTGATGAAGGTATTATCTTTATTTTAACACACTTTCAAACTACAAGTAGCAGAATTAACAAATTTTTGATTTTTACGTTTATTGTCAAATATAAAATCCATAACAGATATTGAAAAACGTTTTTCTGTAAAAATTATTAAACATCTCTACTAAGACTGATATCTCTACTAATACCAAAAGTGAGAGAAATATACCACTTTCTGTTTTATCTTTTGATCATTATACCGTGATACAATCGTTAAGGATTAGAAGACATATTCCCTATTCACTATAATATTGCTATTAAAGAATGTTGTGTCAGAAAATCAACCTCTTCCGGTTTCAATGATTATCACTTTTGAGTGAAAATGATAGTAGATAGAGGGAAGCTGTTTTTTGCAATCGATTAATTTTCCCGTAAATTCATTTTATTTACATCCTTAAGTCTCTACTAAAACCGAAATTGTTAGAAATCTACAACTTCCGGACTCAATACAGATATTTAGGGGGTAAATACAGTATATAGCAAGGAAGGGTTTTCTACTGTAATTTAAGCAAAATATAATATAATATCTCAACTATAATATAATATCCCAGCAAAATATAATATCTCAACTATAATCTATATATTGACAACCTCCTCAGTTCGTGCCTAAGAAATGGGGATGTAATCGTTGAACTGAGAAAATTACCTTCCACTCACCATCTAGAATGAGTGGGTACGTTACTGACTTCTATGCGAGAGGTTATTGCTTGAAGCATGTTCTTATGGGGATTAATTTAAAATGACAACTCAGTGTTTAAAATGATAACACTGAGTTAACAGTTATATTTCTCATTAAGTTCTGTGTTGCTGTGTAAATGTTGTGTTCTAATACGGATATCTAGAAACTTGCCAGAAGAGCAACGCACACCAAGCATTGAGCATTTGATCACTGATTTCGAGGTCACATATACCTTGAATGTTGACTTCCGTCGTTGGCCTCTGGTGGTGCTCTCCTGGGATGATCTCTGAGTATCGATATCACCAAGTTGATATCGTTTTGTAGTGGTGTCTCTTAGGTTAGGACTCGGCTAACATTGGTAATGGCTTCTCGACCAATGTCCTCGGTGACTAACGTTGGAAGTTAGTCTGTTGAATACAGTCGCTTTGAGACTGAAAACTGGAGTCTCAACTTCGTACTCGGATTGGTACTGTCACGTTACTCCGACCGTCTCGATACTTCACTGTCTCTCGTCACTTTACTTCCTCTCTCTCGAGACCTCCTGTCCTCTGGTTTTGTTTGAAAATCCTCGTCTGGAATTCGATGGCGTCGACTGATGTCAAGCACGTGTGCCCTCCTTTCTTTGGAAAACAAGGTTGTTTCCTTGTTTCGCGAACAACAACTGCAATACCTGGAATGCCCTGAACTCATGACTCTAGACAATTTCTACATACCCGTGAATGTGTTCACAATCATTATACAATTGCAACTCAAAGGATTTTACAAATTGTTCTTGCAAACACATTTTCTAAATTTAGTTCCTGCATTCGCAGACTACTAGTTATGTGCTTTTAGTTGTTTCTATTAGCTGACAGCAAAATTATAGGAATTTCATAAAACTTGCATTACCAGGAATCTCAGGCTTGACATAAATTATATTTGTTATTTTTCCTTCACCAAACAAAATTAAAAATGTTTTCTAAATCCAATATTTCCAAATAAATATAAAATTAATTGTTAAATTATGAGCTCTGCTCTCTAAAAATACAGGCTCTGTCACAATATTACAACCGGAAGTGTTATAAACCTACTACATACAGCTTAGTGTTTTAATAGTAATTGAAGAATATTACGTCGTACACGTCAAAGTATATTACGTGTTGTAGACGTGACAGTGTTACTTATTTATACTGGCAAAAATAGTTTTGTTTGTGGATAACTCTAGACTCCGCTGGAGAAACAGTAGAAGTCAGAAATTAACAAAAATGAGATAAGTCAAAATTTGAGATCTATGTGTCATGCTCCGCCTCCGTTTAACTTGGTTAAATCAATTCCAAACGTGAGTTGAATTATCACAACTTGGTACTGTTAGTATAACTGATTCATACTATTTGGTCTAGGAATTAATTCGTGCGGGTGGACAAGAGATGGCGCAACGAACGGAGTGTCCCACAGTTCCGTGTATCCACACATGTGTTGCAAACCCCTGTCATCGCGTATCGTTCGTAGTATAGGGCAGTGGATTAACGCCAGTTTGTAGTTAAGTGAACATGGCGCAATTTGTGCCTGATAAAGTGTTTTTGCGGGGTGTCCTGCTGCATTACTTTAACATGCAAAAAAGTGCGACTGAAAGTCATCGTATTTTGGTGGAAGTGTATGGTGACCATGCTCTAGCTGAGCGAACGTGTCAGAAGTGGTTTGCACGGTTTAGAAGTGGTGATTTCGACTTGGCAGACCAAGAGCGAGCTGGACAGCCAAAAAAATTTCAAGACGAAGAATTGACAGCATTACTCGAGCAGGATTCGTGTCAAACGCAGGAACAACTTGCAGCAGCATTAGGCGTTGATCAAACAACAGTCTCCAAACGCTTGAAAGCCATGGGAATGATTCAAAAGATGTCACATTGGGTTCCACATGAATTGAAAGACAGAGACGTTGAAAGACGAAAAACCATTTGCGAATTGCTGCTTCAACGACAGAGCAGAAAGGGGTTTCTGCATCGAATTATTACGGGTGATGAGAAGTGGATCCATTAGGAGAACCCTAAACGAAAAAAGGCCTGGGTGAAACCAGGTGAATCAGGTCCATCACAACCAAAACGAGATATTCACTGTGCAAAGGTTATGCTGTGCATATGGTGGGATATGAAAGGTGTGGTGTACTATGAGCTGCTGCAACCGGGTGAAACTATGAATGGAGAACGTTATCGACGACAATTAATGCGTTTGAAGCAAGCTCTGGCCAGAACACGACCAGAATGGGAGAACAGACATGATAAACTTATTGTTCAACGTGATAACGCTCGCCCACATGTCGCAAAACCGGTCAAAACCTATTTAGAAAATGTCGGATAGGAAGTTTTACCCCACCCGCCGTATTCACCAGACGTTGCTCCTTCCGACTACTACTTGTTCGATTGCATGAACAACGATTTGATTGGACAGCGGTTTACTTCTTCAGAAGATATCGAAACATGGGTCTCTGACTGGATCGCTTCCAAGGATGAGGACTTCTTTCGCCACGGAATCCGTACATTGCCTGACAGATGGGCGAAAGTGGTGGGTAGCGATGGACAATATTTTTCTTAAGGTATTTATGTATTTTGTGTTTGTACTACAGCTTCAATGTGTGCGTACCAACCGCACGAATTAATTCCTAGACCAAATAAATGCTTGGTAAAATAAATGATCGCCTCTTGAAAACCTGTATATTTTTTATATACTGTTTCTCACGCGCAGTATAGAACTAAACCATTTAATAATTGAGCATAGTGAAAACTACACGGACTATATCTCAGCCTCATCCAATATAATGTATATACAATACTTCGAAACACTTTTACGAAAACAAAACATAAATTTCACTCTGCAGAACGAGTCTGAAATACTGTTAATTACAATTTATATTTCAACACATGTTTTCAACGTGTAATTGGAAGGTAATTTATATAGTAACTGAATGTGTTATATGTTTATAGATGTAGGTAAGTAACTGAGGCATCTAGTAAAAGAAACTTCTTTTTGATAATGAGATTGTTTTACTACTTCTCCTTATCAAAGGTTAACTGAAATTACGAGATTGTCTTAAGGTTCTTTACCGAAATATCTTTCGGTCAGTATTCTGCATTCTTTAAAGTTTGGAGAGTAATGCTAATAGGTCAGATATTTATATTATCATAGTTAAATTTTGATCAGTGAAAGGATATTAATTGCAAATAAGTCATTCTTTCATTGCGTTAATATGGCGAATTGTCTTTGTTGTATGGCGCTCATGGAAGTTTTTACGTTTATTTTTTTAATATTCAATTGTGTTTTTCTTTGAGTCTTGAAAATGATTTAATTGTTCGAAACTGAAATAGTATAAGAATGCGGGTATTTATACATTTCCTCTGATTTTCACCATAACATGATGTAAAATTTTAGAACTAAGCCAGGTTTTTAAGTTGCAAATCGTTTAGCTGGATAAGTTCGAATATATATACAGGGTGGCTCACTTTAATCTTTCCACGGAAATATCTCAAAAAGTAACTCTACTCAATTTCTCTCCGCAAAAACTGTAAATTACACTGTACTCGTTACTCAATGCATCGTTATTATGTTCAACTAAATGGGATTTATCTTTTAAAATCTCTAAAGTACCTGACTTATCTATCGAAACTGTTATCCATCGACAATATTTAGAAATTTGGGATCGTTAGAAAAGCCTAACCCTCACAGCGTCTACCACCATGTGCAGATGCTGTGCCATCAGTCGTAGCTGAAAATACTCATTAAATTAACGCAACAAATTGGGGATGAAACTGATGCACAACACGGTACTTAACTGTAAAATTATGGTTGAATTTAAATAAAATTCAAATGTCTTTATTTTTAAAAATGACTAGTTGGGGAAATAGGTGAGAGAGAGAGAGAGAGATAGCTTATGATTAAAAGTTATAGGAAGAGCACTAGCCTGACAAATCCAATTAGACTGTTTTCGTCCCGGTCATATGGATGATGAATGGTTTTCCCCGGAGGAGCCTGGATGTTCTGGAATGAGCCAACAACTGGATCTTAATCCTGCTGGACTGCCAGGGGCGTCGAGTTTTCTCTTGACGATACGCCTTTTACAATGATATGCTCTTACACCTTTATGCCACTACTCAGATGTCAAACTCAAAATGTGTCTGCGGCGATGAACCGGCAGAATGGTATTCTCGGGACGTGGAGTCGGTCGTCCTTCAACGGTGGGATCTACTTGCCTCCGATGATCCTCCACCTTCCTAAACAGTGGCGAATTCCCTTTGCCGATGTGTCCTCCGCTGTTTGGTCTGGCTATAAAGTGATGACTCTGACGTTCAGTTGTAGCGTTCCCATCCGCTGTCGGGACAAGAGCCGATGTTAAAAGGGCAACATTCATGGATACCAAAACTCAAGCAATTTTGACCAGTCAACACCACCCTAAGCCCAACCACAGAGGGATCTACGAAGACAAACGCAATCCCCCGTCACTCGGCAGTTAACAGATGGATAATTCAGCATACACAAGCAATAAATGAATATTTAATACCAATCACAAGTTATAAATATATATATATATAGTAAATAAATAACAACAACAACAACTCGAGTGAATATAATTTTATTATAACAAGATACAATATATTAAAATTCACCAACAAGCAATTCCTTTCGTCCTTCGCAGACAATGAGTGCTTTTGATTATTTTGTATCATTCAATCAATTATGATAAATAAATTAAACTAACTTTCATCAATTTAATAAACCTATTCGGTAACAATCACGTATTAGGGTAAAACACAAATTTAGTGAATAATAATTAATATGAATTTTTATCAGTTATTAATTACTCAAGTAGAGAGGAGAGAAAAATTCCTTTAATTTAATTCAAAATATCTTAATTGAATTAAATAAATATCAAAAAACCAAATATCCGACCAAGTGATTTTTTTTTTGGGGGGGGGAATCTCCGAAAATCAAGAGATCCGAAAGGTAAATGTTGGCAACAACGATAACAATTAATTTAACAAGCTATATCAAATCGTTCTAGCAAATTTTGAATTGCCGTGCCTCACCCCACCGTTCGCCTACAATAGCAGATAATAGTCTGAATCTCAAATAGTTCAAAATCGGTATGGATTAACATCAATCTTTTACCGTATTAATTAAAGATGAAAGACAAAGTAGATTATAAACAATACCATATACATCGGGTTTAAGCCCGTTTACCAAAATCAAATGCTGAATTATCAATCACATCCAGGAAATTATTACCGCGGTTCGTAGAAATAATCTATAACACGATCCGTATTGGAATCGATAATGACAACCCACACACACAAAACACAAACAATGGACAAATAACTGAAATATACTTCAATATACACTTACCTATTATAATCCTCTTTACGTTACCTTTCTTTGGTGCTTTATGCCTCAATCTCAGTCTGCATGTCGTCCTTTCTGAATTTGATTACAAGAATAAACGTGCTTTGGCAGTGTCCAAGAAGCTAGTTCAAAGACCAGTGCTTAGGTCAAGAAAGTGAAAATGTCGGAATTGATACAAATTCGTTCACTGTTCCAGTCATCTCTCTCGATCCACAAACATCGAGTCACGACACAAATCTCCAGTGAAAAACTGCGAGACAATAACCAGGATTAGGTTTTGTGTCACTTAGCGGACATTAACCACCATTCTCACCTCAATCTGCAACATTGACATTCCACCATTCAACTGGACTAGATTCAAACTGAATATAACGAATGTCACGTTCTTGTTTCTAGGTTTATTAAAACCACAATGACCGAACATAGGTCTGGTTTCCTTAAAGTGATATGCTCTTTACCGCTTTCCCACACTGACATTCCACCGTTCCGTCAGACAACTGGACAAAACGAGTGTCACAACCCTGATTACAATGAATATAATTGCTATGAAAGACCAGGCGTTGCAACGTTCAGCGGGGAGCTGACCATTGTTCCCACTTGAATATCCCACATTGGCATTCCACCAACCGAACCACCACTTTAGATTCTGGATATTACGAGTTTTGCTGCACTGATAACATGCTATTTTAAGGTAATGATCAAGAACAGGATTATCTATACTCAGTTGCAAATCAATCACTTCTTACTCTTGCATGGCCCACATGGACATTCCACCATTTGATCAATCTCTCTAAAAAACGATGGCTTCGTCGCCAAAATGAGATAGCGATCGATCGACCAAGACTTAGGCCAACTATACAGATATGCACGTTACAGAGTGAAACCATCAAATGCCCCTGGTCTCCTGATAATGCAACCAACTTGTCTGACAAAAAATGGAAATTTCAGCAATTGCAATTTTAATCTAATTCGTCCAGCTCAATTCACGATACGGAAAAAAGCCACACAGCATAATCTTACCCATTCAATCTTACTTACATTGCACCAAATCGTATGGTCAAAGATCAACCTTCCATTTGCAACACTCGTATCACTCTATTTCCTTTAAAAAAAAATCATCACAAAACACCACATAGCTTGCACTTTTATTCGTGTGATTTAACACCTTCCAAATATAACTTAACACAGAAAATAGCAGACACTACAAACCCAAGCAAAAGGAACAAGACACGCGGCCCATTTTCCGGCATCGACCTGTTCGAAGACTGCAGAAACGTCCGCCTTCCATCAGGATTCAAGGGTCAGTTCGCAGCCAAGAAGGCTGCGAGTTCCCTCAAAGGCCAACGGCGCTACGATCGCGATAAGACACGACTTCTACCACGCAAGCGACCTTGAACTAACCAACAGTAAAGGAATATATTTCTCTCGCTCTCTCTCACTCTACAATCATAAATAGATTCTCTTCATTTCCTTTATGCTTTTTTTAAAAAGAACAAAGCAACAAGTAAGGAAGGTTAAAAATCCTTATTAAGTTTGACAAATCAGAGAAAAATATCGCATAATCATCAACATTTCTTTTCTTCTCTTTATCATAGTTTTCTTTTTTTCTTCTTTCCCAACTCATAGTAACGGTATCGTTACACAGTGAACTTCAATATGTCAAGCTGGGCAGAAAGGAACGCGGAAAGGTGAAGGAATCTAGTCGAGCTTATTGACAATTTCGAAAGTGACAATTAACAAATACACGCTTATGCAAACTGTCTGGCAATGCACAACATTAATAAAAGGTTTGTTCCGTTTGATTTTAAAGAGTTCATGCTTCTCTAGTTGATAAATGTAATTTAATAAAATAATTGAATTTTGTGAATTAAGTTAAGAGTTTACACAATTATCACATGGTCACTTCACATCTAATAAACAGCTACTTCGCAATAGGAAATAGCATGGGGCACATCGAATGGTGTTGTCTTGGTGCTTCCAGGGCCATCCATCGTGGGGGCCCAACTTTAAAATTTTAAATGAAAACATGGGTCGAGTGATATCTCGTTCGTAGATCTTTGAAACCTAAACAGCGTTATGGCAAAATATTTTTCATTTGGATCACCATATTCAAAATGACCGTTAAGACATGTTGTCTGTATCAGATAAATCATCCAGTACCACTAATATGAAAACGGTTAGAGATAAACGAACACAGAAAAACTCATATAGGAAATCATAGAGGGTATTTATCATTCTATGACTCAAGAATGACGCAGGTATCACTTGTCTCATATTTTCAGTTAAAATTTTGAAGTTGGGCACTGAGCCTCCACGAAGGACGGCCCTGGAAGCATCGTGACAATACCACTCAATGCACATCATGGCATTTCTTATGTCAGTTTTGGTTTAGTTCATTTATCTTCAACCGTTTTCATATTAATAGAAGAGTCATAACGCCTTGTACAGGTACTATGTCTTGGAGGCCATTTTGAATATGGTGACCCATATGAAAAATCTTTTGCCACAACACTGTTTAGTTTTTAAAGATCTATCAAACGAGGTATCACCCGCACCATGTTTTTATTAAACGTTTTAAAGTTGGGCCCTGGGCCCCCATGAAGGGCGGCCTTGTGTGGAAATACGACAACACGATTTGATGTGCCCCATGACATTTCCTCTTTGGGTTTTCCTTTGGTTCATTTACGTTCAACCGTTTTCGAGATATCTTTGTGGAAAGATTAAAATGGGCCACCCTATATACGTATATATATATATATATATATATATATATATATATATATATATATATATATATATATATATATATATATATATATATATATATATATATATCCTCAAGTGTCACTAAAATCTAAAAAAATATACATTTGACTCATTAAAATATGTTGGTTGGGGTTAAAATTGTTCAGGATTAAGGCGTGAACTTAAATCATAACCTATTGATTGATTAATGAAAAGAGTTTGAATTCTTACCCAAATGTATCCTGAGACTTTTCCTTTACTCCACAAGTATAATGCAATATAGCGTGTCTCTTTTGAGGCTTTATAGTTAAATCTACAAAGTAACCAAACAAGTTCTTGCTTTTGTGGAGCAGTGGCAAAGAAAGAGAAATACAATATTTAACTTTAAATTCCAAAGTAATCTCTATCATCATTAAACACCTATGGCTACGTTTCTGCAGCTGCACTATATTGGTGATAAAGCTCGGCTGCCATGAAGGCAAAGAAGTCCATGCGTCCGTTCCGCATGTCTTCCTCATTTGCAAAGGTTTCTCCCACGGAGATGGTTGTCGAGAGAACGAAACAGGTGGAAATTGTTGGTACAAGTTATGGTGAATATGATGCACGGTACAATGTCTACCAGCCAAGTTGTGGAAGGGTCTCCTGGGTCCTCGGCATTATTGTTTAGGAAAAGGACACAATTGCCATTCCCCAATGCTGGCTCCTTTTGCCGAAATGTATGGTGCTCCACTGCAACTGCTGGGAGTAAAGGTCAGCAGTAATGATCGAACCATGTGAAATATTTCGTAAGCACCACTTTAAAGGAATTCCATTCTTACAAAGTACGTAAGATTACGTTGTTGCAAATGTAGTCTTGAGGTGTGAGGAACAGGGTTATGTGGCGATAAGCAATGTCTATCACATTTTGTAGTGTCATAGAGGACTTGTTCCTCCTCACCGATGAGCAAGTGATCAAAGATGGGTATGCTAAGGTGCCGAATAAACAAGGATAAACTAGCTATGTCAGTCGGTGTTCCTTGCTGGTTGGCGAATGTGTGTGGGATATTCACTTGCTTAACTTCTATGATTCCCCTATCTAATATTGGTGCACTCTGACTATTTCAGCGGAACAATTGAAGCTTTATGAAAGTTCATCATATAGTAGACGACTTTTCTTCTTGATGGCTGTTTTTTGGGCCTCTCCATACATTACAGGTGGCTGTCCACTGCGAGGTTCATCCAAAAGGCGTACGTTTCTCGCACGGAATTTCTGGAACCAATGGCTGGCGGTTAGTTCGTTCATGTCATTCTCACCAAATGAATGGCAAGTGCAACTACATGCTGCAGCAGCTGAAGAGCCCATTTTAAAGTCATAGAACAAACACACGAATAAGCTTCTTCAATACACCATTTCTCTTCAATACTGGACAACCTATAACTGCTGTATGAGCACATGTGTGTATTGCTAAAGGTAAGAGTAACTCCCGATCGCTTCCTAAGTGCATGCGTCATTTCCTTCCCTCTCAGTTAGTGTATGACCAAGGGTACGTCTAAAACGGCAAGGACGTTTTTCATTACCTTTAATTTCTTCACGTCCTTCTACTGTTAGTGGATAAATTACATTCAACTGATTAAAATCTTTTAATAAAATTCGTATATCACGTTTAAAAAAGCGATACATATCAGAAAATAAACGAAAAATCAAGCACTAAAATATTACTATTCTGGTTAAACAAAATTGAACTCTATGTCATGTGAACATATTATTGCCTAATATAAAACTATATCTTGCGTTGTAGGGGACATGGTGGCTTACTGGTACTGTGGTGCATGAGGTTCCTAGTTCAATCCGTGGCCAAGTGAGTTTGTGGCAGACAACATCGTCCAAATGGATTTTCTCGAGATGCTCCCTTTTCCTCCCACAACATTATTCCATTATCATTCAACTTAATTACCTCTCTCCCTTAGTCTAGTGGAATATTCAAGGGACGTTAAGTTAAAATATTTAATTTCATTCCATTTCTTTTACCTTCAATTTTAATTTTATTAAGCATTACTTTGTTATTCTTGAAATTGAGTTAAATATTTATTATTGACAAAAGTAACGTTTCAGGGTTTTCTTTAAGTACTTTCTTCTTCTAAGTGTTTTCTATAATATTTACAAATTATTAGTACTTCTTCAAAGTTGGTTAATACTGCTTTGAAAGTTTGATTCCTTGTCGCCTTCAGGTACTAAGGTACCTAAACTAACGTAGGAAATTAACATTTTAGAATGTAAATTTACCTACGGAACGTGCTTGAACATTTGTTTTCATACATTAACTCGGGACTTACGCAATTCTACGTGAACATAGCTTAACCTCAATTCTATTATATACACTCTTTTCCGTTTTGGAATTTCAGAGTCTAGACCCGGAGGCTAACATTAAATTCTAATCAAATTCCCACGAAACAAATACAAAAGACAATCTTAGCGAATTGTAGTATTTAATCAAAATCGGAGCATGTATTTATGCGTAATCATAGGAACAATATCGTTGGTTATTTGTGGTATTAACATTGCGCCCATTGAGATAATCTAACTCTAAATAATATCACTAAATTCTTACGAAAGTTAAATGTGGGAGTTGGGGAACTATGCGATATGAATCAAAATAGAATAATTAAAATTGATGTTGCTATGTTCAACTTATTCGTGAATATACTCACAACATACATTACATAAGGAGTTAGGTCAAAGGGTTCAATCAAGAACCCCCTTTTTTCCTTTGAAACCAATTAAAAATAATGTTCCTTTCTGCTGAATTTTTAAAAGAAAATATTATACGAGTTGGCGTAATCTAATCAGTAGTGTTAATGTTTTTAATACGTTATCTTCCAAAATCATATCTCCTATTATCTGCAGTACTATAATCTACAATTTTACAAGTTCTCCCCAATTCTGCTTTTCTTAAATTTCCGGTAAGCCATCTTTCAAGATATATATGGTATACTCTTTCCTTTTTCATCTAACTACAATATTTTTGTTACACAAAAATAAAATATAAACCTTGCAGAGTTAAGAAAAATATTTGTTCAGCAAATGAAACTTTTGTTTTGTATACAATATGGGCAATATTATTTGAGTGCCAGGAATAGGAAATAAGTTAAAATTGCGTCACCTGACAAAATTATTGACAAAAAGACAATGTCACCCTAACAATCACGCGATTTTCCGTGAACATAATACATGTATTTCAGTCCGAAGTACTAATATGTATTTGTCAACCAAACAACAAAGATAAAACATTTTATAGCTAATTAGGTCATAATGGTTGTATAATTATTAGAGTCTTCATGTCTAGCACCTTCTAGGCTGAATCAATAACTGAATATGGATCTAAAATCCTGAGAATTACTGTGCCAACCGTACTGGAAGATAGTTCTTATTTACGGAGATAATCAAGAATATTTGTGGAAATCAGGTAACAACTTGCCGCTTAGTAACTAGACGCGTTTCAACAAAAGAAAAATAAACCGGTTAATCATATAACATTATGCTGATTGCTAATTGTTGTGTAAATTACGCAATATTTCTCATCATGACACCCGATAAATAACGAAGTTACGAAAGTTTCTTTTGCGTTTAATATAGTTTTTAATTTGTACAGTATTATCTACTTAGATACTAACAAGGGACATCACCCAGGTGTCCGGCTCCGATTCAATGAAATTTTGTTTTCTGATAGAGAACATGCATACATTATTTGTGATAACAGACATTTTTGTCATGGTGGTGTATAATTTTTAAGAGTTGTGATCCGGTTATTAGAGATTACCTCAGAAGTACCTTACTATCCTTTTTAAACGGAGTGTTATTGAAAGAAAAAACATCTAGATACATATAAGGCCTAGGTGTAAGTCGTATGGTAATATGACTTTGATGGCAGCCATCTTGAAATCCGCTATTTTGATTTAAGGTAAAGTTTTTAAAATGGGAATAGGGTAATATGATACATAATTTTGAGCTAGAATTTAATCAGGAAAACAATGGTGAAGTTGTTTTAAGATACGCCCATTTGGGGAAAAGTTACAGGCATATTAATTGTTTATACTTACTATGTGCGTAAGTCCCTTACTTCCGCTTCTAACCCTCGTACTAATGATAATAAGTGGATAAAAGCTTCGGTAATGCATACTATGCCTAGAGGCAAGTGTTACGGTATGGGTAACTTTGACGGCAACCATCTTGAGAGCTGCCATTTTAAATTAAAGTGATGTTTCGAAAAATGGAAACCATAGCATGTGACATCTCATTTTAATAGCATTTTTTCCAAAAAGCCAATGCTATGCTTACTTTTGTTCTATAGTTAACCATTATGAATTTATTGCTGCTTCTAATGAGCAGCCAACGTCCATTATTCGATCTTTCAAATTGGCAACACTCCTAACTTTCTCCACATGTTTTAAGATTCCAACTGCACTTTGCAATTGTTGCCATGACTCATGTTTTCTAAATTTATTGCATTTTTAAGAGGTGCGTTTTGTCAGTTCCTGAATAGTGTTGGGATAAGCATCCAGCAATCTTTTTGAATTTTGAGACTTGCAACGTAATTATTTATTTTGATATACCTGCCCTTCAAACACTCGTTTACTGACATGAATCATCGCACAACGAAACAAAGTCAAACTTTGCATTCAGGTAAACCGAAGATGTAGCTTGTAATGGATAGTAGATGAGACGAGAAATCAAATGAAAATGAATTCCAAAAAGGAAAACCACTAATGACTGTTATGTAACTGAATGACCTTTGATTTCGTTTTATATTTATTTCTTTATTGTTCATTTATTTAATTTATATGTCAAAATTTAAGCTAGTCAGACAAAAATGTCATTCACTTACTTGCGATTTTGTCAAAGGTTCATATTTGTAAAATTTATCATCAGTTTTGATCGGGAACTTGATTAAGTTACCCCTCTTTTTAAACAAGTTACATGTTTTCATTTTGTGCTCATGGTACAAACAGCGTGTTGCAAACAATCACATTATGCCTCTTTGGTATTTTCTATCATTCGTGCTGCTCCTGAAAAGTTGTATTTATTAAAGATATTTTATTGTTTGTCGTTTGCGTAACATATAGGTCACATTTCCTGATAATTTTGCGCTTATATAATAATAATTTGTTGTAATTTCATTTGTATTTATTTACGTTACATAGGTCCACAGGCTTCTCATGTATTCTGGTTTGAAATAAATAATTACATTGCAAGTCTTCAAAATTCAGAAAGATTACTTGTTGCTTATCGCAACACTATTAATAAACTGAAAAATCGCAACTCTTAAAAAAATTAATAAATTTAGAAAACAATTGCTATGTGCAGTTGGAATCTTAAAAAATGCGGTGAAAATTAGGAGTGTTGCCAATTTGAAAGACCGAATAATGGACGTTTGGTGCAAATTAGACGCAGTCCTAAATTCATAATGGTTAACTATAGAACAAAAATAAGCATACCATTGGATTTTAGGGAAAATTGCTATTAAAATAAGATGTCACATGCTATGGTTTAATGTTTCAAAACTTCACTTTAATTCAAAATGACGTATCTCAAGATGGTTGCCGTCAAGGTTACCCTTACCGTAACACTTGTCTTTAGGCATAATATGTATTACCGAAGCTATTATCATTTATTGTCATTAATACGAGGGTTAGAAGCGAAAGTATGGGACTTACACATATAGTAAGTATAAACAATTAATATGCCTGTAACGTTTCTCCAAATGTGCGTATCTTAAAACCAACTTCGCCATTGTTTTCCTGATTAAATTCTAGCACGAAATTATGAATCATATTATCCTTTTCCAATTTTAAAAACTTGACCTTAATCAAAATGGCAGATGCCCGCTGTGAAGGTCATACCTACCATGCGACTTCCTCCTAGGTCTTATATGTATTTACCTTATACGTATCTAGATGGCTTTTCTTTCATTAACACTCCGTTTACAAATGCTAGTAAGGGACTTATGCAGTAATCTCTAATAACCAGATTACAACTCTTAAAAATTACTAAAAAATAGAAAAGAAACACCATAAAATTATGTCACCACAAATAATGCATATATATCTGAAAACAAAACTTCATTGAAATCGGAGACGGATACCTGGGTGATGTCCCTTGTTAGTACCAAACGTATATTCAGAAAGTATAAGGTCTTAGAACCTTATTAGAGAAAACACTACGTACTTTTCTGGAATCACATATGCCCTTTCAGCATTTAGTAGAAAGCAGTTCGTTTCACGGTCTGAGCACTCTGTAGTGAGTGGTATCCTCACTTTGAACATTTGAGATCATGGTGATCAATTCCTTTGGGGGTTTCCTAGGGGCTTTCCGATTTCCTATTAAATTCTCAATAAATTCATACTTTCATAATTATTTGTTTTCATTAATAATACCTCTCTATTTACTTACAGTGCATAACAATAATGTTAGGAATTTCCTCAGGGATCTCCGATGTCTTCTTACATTCTTTTTCCAGCAATATAATCAAACATTATGCAGGATATAATCATAGAACCTTAACACATGCTTTGAATTTTCATGCTAAATTAATCAAAGTATTTGCAAGGATGATTTCAGCAAACTGGCCATTTTTTAAGTAATCACAAACAATGTAGTTTTATTTTTATTGACAACCTGGCTTCAGTTCAGAACGTTCTAAATATCATATACACTGTACACAAGGGCTTTCAGTTTGATCACATAACCAACTAGTTTATTAAAGCGAATAGTTTGCCCGTGCATATGAACTCTATATCCTGTATGGTTCACTTTAAATCTCTGAGTGTACTTCATTCATAATACACCACGTACTCAGCATGTTCGTCAACTGATGATCACCAATTTGTTTATTCTGCGTAAGAATATTTTCAAAATTTTCTCACTTAACAGGAACTGCCATTCTCTTTTAATTGCGACTTTGCAATTATATAACTCAGTAAACATCAAAAGAGACGCCTACAGTTATCATCAGTAACAAAAGAAATACAGAAGTCTCTTTGATAAGTACGAGGTAATAGCAATGTTAAAATAAATGATAGACGTAAAGAAGTGTTAGCGCTTATGGTGAGTGAAATTCTAACTCAGCTCACAAGGAATATCTTCCTTCTTTTCTTGTCTTTTTTTAAAAACAGGATCTTTATGACAATTGTTGTGTATAATGAAATACGTAACCTATACAGCTATATTAGGAACAAAACAATTATCTGTTCATTGGTTATTGCAGAGTAGTAATGTCCAAAGAGCGGTCCGCGAGTATGTATCAAACGGCCTGAGAATAGAAACTAAATTGTATGGTCTATTTGTTGCTGAATATGAATAGAGATTACCCTTTGAATTCCTAAAGTACTTCCTTTTACTTGATGGATATGCACCGATTTCCGAAAGGATTTCAGAATATCATAGCTGAAATACTAATTGGCCTCGTCACCTAGAGCAAAATACAGAATACTTAGAATAGAACAAACATTTACAAGTTAGACTATAATTAATATATTCTTTAGTTTCAATACTTGTGTGTTAATTCATTTAATTATGTGTTTGTATAATTTGAAATGTGGCACCAGAAGAAATGAATGTTTAAGGATTCAAGATGGCGGATAGTTTCTTTACTCGCTCTCAGGACATGTGTGCTACGTTTATGACATAGTGTAGAGTTGCTGAAATACGTACCTGACTTGACATTCTTATGTAGGTAAAAGAAGATCAGTATGAGATTTTGAAAGTAAAAATGGAATGAAGGTGCGTTAGTTTAATATTTTAAAATATCGCGTAATCGTGTTAATTTTAAATGTTTCCGTGTGATTATCGCGAACAATTTGTAGTTCTTGTGATTGTTAATTTAAAATTTGTTTTTTGAAAATTTATTTTGCTTTTCGAAAAAGAGCGGCAATAATTTAATTAATTACAATAGTGATTTGTTTGTAGTGAACTTGTACGTTTCTAGGTACGATTTAACACAAGAGAAATGATCATTTAGAAAAGCGTTCCTAGGACTCTCCTTATTTACAGTCAATCTTTTCAAATTAATTTGTGAAATTAAAACGCGGGCCTCAAAACCTGAAAAATGAGCCTCGGTTTAAGAGATCTAACACGTTAGTTAAGGATAAAAAATGTCGCAGTATTTAGAAATCTTGTAAAGAAACATAATATAACCCTACCGCATATGGGGAAATTAATTCAGCTTCGAAGATTAGATTAACTGCCATAGTAAAGTATTATCTCAGTCTTTCCAAGAGTTGCAGTCACTAAATACCACATGTGATTCCATATGAGTAAATAATGGCCATAATGAGTGGCAACATTATATGCTTAAAATATTTTCGCAGAAAAGTAAAAACGTTTGTAATATCGTTACAGGTGACTAAACAGGGATTTACAACTATGATCTGGAAACAACACTCCAGTCGACAGAATGCAGTGTTGAAAATGATACTGTAACTTAGGAGGTGAAACGAGGACGCAGCACAGGTAAAGTTATAAGGGCGTCCTTATTTCCTAAAAAAAAAACATACATGTAGATATTCTTTGAAGATAGTATTGAAATATTGTAGCATTTAGGATTTGAATGAATATTTCCTTTCTTTCTAAACTTAATAGCATTTCAATATGTCTTATTATACTTAAAAGAAGAAAACAATCATCTGTACAATGTCTTTCGATTTGGAAAGTTGGCAAGTGGGATCGAACCTGGCACCTTTGATTTACTGTTTCCGAAGATACCCGATATTAGCAATGTCCTCAATCTTCTTGATATAAGGTGTACATACTTGCAAATGAAGAAACAGCAAAGAAATGCAGTTTACAACACCAAAGGAAAAACAAAACAAAGAATTCAAATTGTTAAATATGACGCAAAGAATATCTGAAACACAACGCGTCCGATAGTTAGTCAATTAATTGAAGGCCCCTCTACAATAACAAATACGTAAAGTTACTTTGATTCTTAGTAAAACTTCGAAATAAAAGCCTATCTTGCTTCTCCACTTCTGCCTATTTGAAGCGTAAGTTATGGGAAAACATTATTAATCGGTAACGAGTCGCCGTTTCTCGATGAGGGTGTCAGAGACCCCCACCGTCTGCGGCCAGTGAATCAATCGTTAGAAGATGGGAGGATATGACATAAGGCAGGGGCGGATCCAGGGAGGGGCGATCGGGGCGATCGCCCCCCCCCAGAACAGGAAATTTTCTTGTTTTATATATATATATAAATAAAATCCATCCCAGAGTTTAGAGCCCTTAAAAGTAGCATTATGACAACCCACCGCCCCCCTCAGAAGTCGGTCCTGGATCCGCCCCTGACATAAGGTGTGTCTAACTTCGTTGTGCAAGAGTCAGTTGGTGTGGAAACACTGTTATAAAGACATATTTGACGCTTTTGTTACGAAATGGTCTCAATCAAAGCAACCGAAGAAAAACACAAGCCGAAAGATCGTAAGAGAAACAACAATTGTAAGCCACGACAAAGAAATGTTAGAAGTTTGACCCTTAAGGCTACAAAATGGTCGAAAAACTGTGGCAAAAGCACATTTGTTTTAAGTTTTATTTTTGACAACGTTTGCCATCACATTCAGACCCCGAAAAATAGATGTTTTACCAAGAGTGTTAAAAAACTTTTAGCAAAAAATTTAACAGCAAATCTCCGCCGCTCAAACTCTTTATATGTTTTTTTTTTTTTTTGCAATTTTTAATACGCAAAATACAATGAAATGAGTATCGATGTCTTTGAAGAGACATTCACTTTTGTCTATATATAATATCTGCAATATAAAGGTAACCAAGAAAAGTTCTGTCGCTTTTCCACTCACCACATTCGTACATCGATATGTCACTTAAGATGTTCCTGGGAGTTCAAAATCGTCCCCATCAGCATCGATGACCTTCTGAGAATGTTTTGAAAGGTCATGGATTACATCGCGGTAGAACTTGGCGGGCCGTGAAGAAAATAATTATCAAGTTCATTTTGCACCTCTCCTAGGGATTTGAACTGGCGTCCTCTAAGGTGATTTTCCAAGGAATGAAACAGGTAATAATGGGACGGTGCAATGCACGGAGAGTATGGTGGATGCAATAGCGTTTCCGATCCAAGACGTAGAATGGCGTGCCAGATCATCCTAGCCATATAGCGCTAAGTATTGTCCTGTAACGAAAGGACATTTTGCGATTCCGAAATGCTGGCTCTAGAGTTTTGAGTTTTTCTTGAACACGGCTGAACTGCTCACAGTACACAGTTGGATTGATGTTCTGACCAGGTGGTAGCAGTTACTGATGCATGAAACCGTGAGCAGTTCACCAAACACACAAGATAAACTTTTTCTGGTGTAGTGCTGTTTTCGGCTGTTTTCGAATCGGTTCATGGGATGCTAACCAATGATGATGTCCCCGTGGAGCTTCGTACAGGACCCACTTTTCATTAAATTTCAACATTCTGTCTAGAAATGGCTCCTTCCTCAGATGAAACAGCTAAGAATCACAGGTATCTGTTCGCCTAGCCTTTTCCTCACAAATAAATCATGTGGGACCCATCGACCCAACTTAGAGCTTCCCAAGTTGATGGAAGTGTTGCCGAATGGTTTCTCCACTCACACTGAATTGTAATCCCAGTTCCTCACACGTCTAGCCAATGCGCGCATCAATTGGTGCATGAAGATCTTCATTTGGTACATATGTTGGTGTTCCGGCACGTGGTGCGACTTTGAGTATTTCGTCACCGCCCTGAAACTTGTTAAACCAGCTCTACACTGTCCGCGTGGTCACGACACCCTCACCAAAGGACTGGCATAACTTCCGTCCCGCTGCACTGGCGTTTGACTCCACTTTGAACTGGTACAGCATACACGCCCTTATGACGCTCTGTAGAAGAACCATGTTCACCCTGCCCTTCCATAAGTTCACTTTGTAACTAAACTGCCACAACCAGGTAGTATATTGGATATACTCACACCAACAACAGACCTTCGCCTTATCTCCATTTGCGTCAATTCACATTGTGAGGGCCAATTGAACACAGACCTCTACAAAAGCGATATAACTTTATTTTGGTTACCTTTATATTTCTATCATCGCTACAAAAAATAAACAAAAATCAATTTTGAGCATGTATGATACGATAACTAGATAAGGATTTTGGATATTAGGTTGAATTTTGTTTTAAGTTAATTTTAGGTCAAAGATAAGATTTTGGGTCAAAAATGATCTAATTTGGATCAAGGGTTCATTTCACTATGTTACTAGGTAAGGTCCGTAAAAAAAACATTGGAAATTATATTAAATACTTGATATTAGTGTCTAACCAGAGCCTGGAAAATGTATTTCCATTGAATTTAAAACGGATGATAGAAGATTGACCGAGGAAGTTTTCAACTGGTAATTCATTCTGCAACAAAAACGCGAAACTTTCAGATATTTTACAATGTTCTCAGATACAGCTTCAAAACTCTACAAAAAATTGCATCAGCTCATATAGCAAAATAAATACATTGACCCGTGAGATAAATATATTTTGATCTTGACTTCAATACCTAAGGAGAAGAATATTTTGTGATAATAGAAATCCTTTCTTTCATAGTAGTATATTGTTAATTTGTATTTGAGATAGGTAATTTGCACATTTTTCACTTCGGATTGCATAAGAAAACCCTGGACGGACTTTGAAAGTTTAGATTGAAACATCGTGCCAGAATCACTTCAGATTTCAGCATACAATACATGTATGTTCTTAAACTATTAAAAATGTAAAAAGAGTAACACGCATAGCATATAAGGAAGTAGGTGGTCTGGATGTTGTCAACAAACAAAAATATGATATTTATGCAAGGAACTGCCGTGTAAAGTAAAGAAAGAATGTAAAAAAGAAATTTACTCTAGTGTAGTATAAAATTAACACACTATGTATGAGGTTCAAGGTTAAAAACACATAGGTGACAAAGGTAACGATATCTAATCACAGTGTACTCATGGAGTAGCAGTAAGATCATGTTTACTGCATATTTATATGTTCATTTTGACATGGGTCTAAACACTGGGTATGAAATATTACTTGTTTTGCTTTTTGTAGAAAATATGCGGTTTACGAGGATTTATAAGAACATGCATGTAAATCTCCATAACAAACATATATGTATGCTTGATTTTAAGTTCGACTCAAATTCATTACTATATATTTTATTTGTATTACAGAAATGTAAGATATAGCGAACAAAATGTTCTAGATGATTTCTTATATTGGAAAAGTATTTTCTCAGACAAGTTTTCATGGACTTCAGTATGTTCCGAAGAGGGAAAATTCTTTGCTAAGGTAATTAGTTTTTCTTTGTTTTTCGTTTAAATTATATTCAATGGAAGTGTTATGGTAGTCTAACGTTATGTTAAGATAGTAATGCATTCAGTACTTGGTTCAAAGATATTAATATACGATTTCACTGGAAGTATATAAATTAGGCGATGACATTCCATTAGTGAATTTGTATCGAATTTCTTAAGCAGGAACACAAGCACAGTGTACAAATTGAAATAAGCAAATAATAAATCTAATCTTTGAGGATTATACAGCTTTCATTACACACATGCGTGAACGAACCTTGAAACCTGGAAAACACAAACAAAATATTCGTTTAATAGTAATATTCTTGAACTTCGTGATTTATTGCCTCTAAGGAGCTATCCCATCATAGACGGTATGATGGCCCAAATGTCATACCTTCTCGAAAGCTTTTTACAAGATCAAATACAAGAACACAGGAGGGTTTGGAAGTGTTGAACTGGTTGGTGATGAAAGTAGTAAGACGGAGATGTTGATCTGAGATGCTAAAGGAAGGAAGGAAACCAGCTTAATGGAGAGGGAGTAAATTATAAGCCGTGAGATGGGTGTGGAGACGTGTGATAAGCATACGTTCAAGAATTTTGTTAAATACTATAAATACTATCAAATTACATTTAATGCAAGCTTAGACAAACTTCATCGAGCAGGATTATTTTAATTCTGGCCGGATCCAAGGCAGTGCCTTCACGCTCCAGGACAGTTTGTAAAAATTTCGTTTTTTCTCCTTCGGTGACACATGTACTAGGCTATCCAGAAGCTTCCATTTGTGATTTTAGAAATGTGTTGATTTGTCCCGTGAACAAACCACCTGTTTTCGTGATGGAATCATATTGCTGAATGTCATAGTTCCATATTTCATAGATTTCCTCAGGCTGATATCTCAATTCTATGCTTTTTGCATGTCGCACGACACCTATGGTCCTGTGAGGTACCACTACTGATCGCCGTGCGTGTACCTTGCCGTAGGGTCAGACTCCATTTCTTCAGCATAAGCACCACATAACGAAAACACGAAATGTTTGTTATATCGATATGGAGAAGGCCATAATAGAGATAGCGACATGGAAGGATCGTCATTTTGATCAGACCATTTACTTTACTTATTGGTGGTACATTATCATCTCCTTGTAGATAAATTGGTGGGTACCCTAAGGGTTTTTAGCAAACTTTTTAGTGAACGAGTATAACGTAACAATATCCGTATATCTTATTTTTCTCTTGCCTTTCCGTCGTCTTTATGGTACATTTTCACACAATTTGTCCAGCCTCCAAAAAGCTATCTCAAGCAACAAAGGGGTACGGTTCCTGTAAAGGTGATTCTTGAGGTACGTTGCCATTGTTGGATTTTGCTTCTTGAGTTGTTTAAATTCACATTCACATTTCATGAGCAGTGTACCCCAATTCACGCAATCTTGCAAAATTTCGTTGCGTGCGCTCATAACGGAATTTCATGGTGTCTTCTGGATTGCCGTAGATGGCCTGATTTTGTCCTGTAGTGATACAAGTCGAATACCCATGGTGGAAACAACCTCATAGCGAAAACTCGTGCTCAGCGAAAACTCATCCAAAATGGTTTATTGGTATTTCGTGGAGATATTACTGATAAACCTATCATAGCATCTTTGTCAAGATTGTTTAATAAATGATTCAGAATCGGTTGGAAACTGTTATGTACCTATTAAATAACATAGGTTCCTGCGGGTGGTGCGTTAAATTGTACTTCCAACATCCTCACATCAATATTAAATCATCTGTAGGAAGGAGTGATTCATTGAAAAAATCCGATAGGAGAAGAAAGGAAAAAGAAAAAAATGGAAATAATTACAGTAAAAATATGTTAGGGGAAATGAATTTAACAGCGTTAATTTGATTTTTTCTACAGAGAGAGAGAGAGAGAGAGAGAGAGAGAGAGAAACTCGTAAATCAATCACCTGACCTCGTGATAAAAAGGAAATCATAACTAACATAAATTCTTAACTAAGCAATTAGTGTGGAATATCTGAGTTTGATTCCCTCAGACGCTCAGAGTCTCACGGCTGAAATGAACGTATTAGAAATACAACCAAAAACGTTTTCTCGGATCCCATGCCTTAATAATAATTCCATTCTTAAAATGCACGTTTTACTGTGGTCATATTGGATATCAAACACATGCCTTATTTATGAAAACGTAATATACATTACATCAACGTGTAACTGACCTACGATTCTCTAGTGAAAGAAAAGAGAATGCATGAATGAAGTTGTTTTCTAATTGTGCTGAGATTCGACAGAATCTTTGTAGTACGCTTCAGCACTTTTTCCTCTTACAATGAACCTTAAAGTGATGCGTTTGCAAACCTAAGATATCCATCAAACATTACGCATAATGTACGATATGAACATTTCGCATATGTATTTTTCAAGAAGAAACAATGTCATGCTTTTGTTTTGTATATCTCTGTACTGTGAAGCTCCTTTTTTTTATCAATTCCGCCTGCACTCTTTTCGAAAACCGAGTTTCCTAAGCGGTTAATGTACGTGCCTCTGGTGTGGAAGACCCTCGTTCAATCTGCAGTGGACACTCATGTCGTTTGCTTTCCAGGTTAAGCTGTAAATTCATGTTATAGAACCTCGCTGTTAACACTTACGCGAAACTAAAAGTCAAACCTTTTCGGGAATTTAACAATATTATTCTCACGTATAGTTTCTCGAAAAAAGTAAAAATTTGTAATTTTTTAAATCAACACTCATGCATTCGTTTCGAAAACTAAACTTCCTCATACTTAAGTCGTTAGCGTATGCACCTCTAACATGGAAACTCGCCATCATTTCCCGATGGCCCTTCGATACCACGTTAAGCTGAAGGAATATTGAATTAAAAAATAAAACACAAGAAAGATTTTAAAGGACATGATAAATGTTTACTACTGGGGCGTGACGTCACTGATTCGATCCCCGGCCAAATAGATCTGTGATGAATATTATGTACGTGAGTACTCCTGCTTCCTTCCACTTTCTCATTCCACTAATTCCTATTGTATCATTCATTTTCTCTCCCATAGCCAATAGGGTCCTAATCATGGGATGATATTTCATACATAGTTATCAAAAAAGTAAATTTGATAACAGTATTTTAGTAACAACTTTAACAAATTTCAAGAATAAAACATTATTATCTTTATGTGTAGTTTAATAACAGCACGTATCATTTTCTGAGACACAATAATATGATTGCCATGCGTAGGTTACGAGAAATACAGTTCTGAAAGCACTCCAATGATGTTGAGTAACGAGGTTTTCGAAGAAAATTATAAACTTGTCTGACGGTAAACTCTCAAAATTTAATATTCGAAATATATTGTTAACTTTCGTTCCAACAATAATTCGTGACGATAAATTTTTAAAGAATTCTGACATACAATAGACACCCTTTTAGACTCTCGATCTTCGTTGGTGTAGGATTTGAAAATGAAAACAATGGATTTTTATTTAGGTCAGAAAAGTGATCACTAAAAAGTGACATCACTATCAGCCAATCAAAAATGAGGAAATTAATGAATGACGTCACTGAGAACCAATCAGAACACAGCCTTCAATATTACACAATATTGACAACATCGTGAACCACGAACCGAAACGACATTGTAAAAAGCAATGTGTGGATGTGACTTCATTGAATTGCTAATTCATGATATCGAAAATAGTTACGTTTCTCCTGACACATCAATAGTTGCATGACATACTTCTATTAGTAGATTTATCTTTTCAATTACACCATCCAGTATCGCAATTTTCATCATGACATCGTCCCGAATTCTTTCTGTCAGGATCATGTTACTACTTCCGAATCTAACTGTGACTTCACAAGAAAGCGACATACGTACCTTACAAAACAATGCATTTATTCAATGAGCAATAAGAAACAAAATGCACATGTTTCCATTTCGTGAATATGCTGATACGTTTGTAATAAAACAAAAGTAATACAATACAGCATTTGCTAACGTTTGCTTTGAACCATATGTGCTTTATATCAACACACAACGATACATTTTAAATATTTTCAAGCGTTTTATTTAACCCACAAACGGAAACGTTAAACTATTTTAAACCCAGGTAACCCCAACTTATTTTTTTGTTTCATAATTTCGTAATGCTTTCTAAATTTATTGATTCTGACCTTATTTAGAATATTTTGATAGTTTTAGTGGTAGCAGACGCCTGGTACCAGGTCCTTACTATAAAAGACGAAATAAATTCTTTAAAAAAATCCACTAACAAAAAAGGATAAGACTAAGTTTTTCGTACTTGAGAACAATGGGCTTAAATGGGTTTCAGAGGGACCTAGGCTTCCCCTTTCACAAATTTTAGAGAATAAATGTATCCTTTCAGTGGCATACTACTTGAACAGTTAGGCACCACTGTTCGAAACTCACCAATCAAGATCAAACCGAGCTCATTCGTAGCTAAGCAGTTAGCGTACCCGTCTTTGGCTTGAGAGACCCGCGTTCGATTTCTTGCAAATGCTCATGTAGATCAAATTACACATTAATCAGTAGATCCTGGCCACGGTTCTAAAAGGGACGTTAAACTCAAAATCAACTGAAAACTTATCCTTGACCCTCATACCCGTCCAAGGGAACGAAATTAGGCCTGGACAATAACCTTGAGTCTGCTAAAAGTATTAATCTTGTCCTTTGATCTCTGCCTAAATTTAAGAGGGTTTGTTCACGTATCTTTGCTCTATATCAGAGAACTAAGACATACACACCTCCAAGAATCTGTCACCAATCAAATAAGGATACCAATATCAGGTACAATCTCCAAATTTAAAAGATAACGAGAACATTTAAGGTGGGTATATACATCAACTTCTCATTAAGGTGGCCCTCGAGAGGAACTTCTACACTCCATCAAGGTAAGAAAGAGGGTAACACTTTTCAAAATTTTAAAACCGCAAAGAGGAGCGGAATCATTTAAGGTGGGTCCCTCCTTAAGGCGAGCCCTCCAAAAGAACTTCAGTACACCATCACTTTAAGAAAGAGGATAACAATCTTATCCTTGAATAAGAATAAAGTAAGTCTCCCATTTAAAAAAAAGGTCACAAAAGGGAGTGAGGGGACCTCATGACGTCATCCGGTATTCCAAATTTTATATGAATGTTTTACAATTATTCTCTCCTATCCGAGTCGTAGCCTCTCAAAAATTAATAAATAACATCGGTCTGCGAAATAAAACTTTCTTCCTCCATCAATATTGAAAAAGTTATTTAACCTAATTTATGTGCGCTGATTTCAAATATTGAAACCGCTATGCCTATAGCGTACAGTTCTTTTGCTATCGAAATTTTTTATATTGTTGTAATTTCCATAGAAAACACTTTAATAGAAAACATGTGTAGTTTGAATAGGACATGATCAAATTGCAACGAATGTACAAACATTATTTATGTAACAGGTTAATTTGTAAAAAGTATAAATCTAAACACAGAACCTCTATATTTTTGGCTATCGCATACAATTTGCTACTATATGAAATCGGTTTTTTCCCATATTGTTTTAATTTCAACACAAAGTTCACGCTGATAGACAATATCTGCAATGTGAATAGAACATGATCAAATTGTAACGAATATACAAAAAAGCACTGCTTAATATAACATTCTCACTGCTAAAATGTATGAATATCACTACAAGAACATTATTTTTTGCTGCATTTTGATGTGAATGGACGCTGTGTTCATTTGCGTTTGTATTCCTCAGTAGGGTTATCTCACACAAGACATCAACAGTAATCTGGCATCATTTAGACGCCCCATCGCCCCTGATATCTTCGTTCCATTTCTTCTATGTTTTGATGGAACCACTTGCCATGTTCCTCGCTGAATGCTCCTAAATTTGCAGGAAAATACTGAAGATGACTGCGCAGGAAATGTAATTTTAAGCCCATGTCGCAGCCTAATTTCCGGACGTTGTACAGTACGGTTCGACAATCTGTTGGTAGTTGTCATATTTAACATTACCCAGGAAATTGCTATATACCTAGGTACATCCTTGAATGATTCTAATGGCTCAAGCTGTGTTTCGTTGATCGTGGTAGTGAATGTTGGATCCTTCATAAGCTTTCGAATTTTGGGGCCGTGAAAAACTCCTTCCTGGCATCCGACATTCCAGAAAATTTCTGACACAGGTACTAAAAGGAGAGAATACTACTATCCAAACTCTAAACGTACTGCTTCATAATTCGTAATTTTAAATGTATAGGGGCAATAGGACATTTTGAGGATCAATTAATGGACGATTTACAGTGTTGTTTGCTCCTGGCACGAACTGTTTTCTCTTGGGCCACTCAGAAACTAACCAGTATCTATTCTTGTCCCGAGAGTCCCACTTACACATAAGACACGGGAACTTTGTATAACCTGGTTGCTATCTTAAGATGATACCGCAAAGTTTTAAATCACAACACAGTAACCATCTGTGTTCATTATATTTCAGTTTCTGCAGAACCATACATAAATTAAGATAGTTTTCACTATGAGATGTTGAATGGGCGACTGGGACTGAGGCAAATTTATTCCCATTGTGCAGAGGAACACCATTGAGACTTCTTTTACTCGAATCAATAAATAGAGGCCACTCCTTTGCTTGGTAAACTATTCGAAGACGAATCAAGTCAGGGATGTCACAGCAAAACACAAGTTCTTATTGGACAAAAACTACCTTAATTCTTCCACCCGGTTTCTGTAACAATACGAATTTGTCCCAGGAAGTAAAAGATTTTCTCTTTTAATCTTGATCCTAAAAGTTCACTATTTCCTTTAGCCAGGCCTAGGTCAAGCACCAAATCATTTAAGTCACACTGATTATAAAGATTTGTAATTTTATCTTCAACATGCACGATAAAGGTATCATCATCACCATCCTCTGCACTTGAAAATGACGAAGACATACTCTCTGGTAACTGTGTTGGTGATTTTGGGACATGAATATCAAGTCCATGTGGTTACGGGGGTTATGGCCGATGGAAGCCTCAGATACACAATGTCTTATTTGTTTTTCGTATTGAAACCGGACACTTTACATACACAAAAATAACAGTCGCCAACATGATTTCCTTTGTTCTCGCCAAACCATTAGGATTCCGAAAGACATTAATGCAACAACCCTTTGAACAATTGCCGAAGTTTTTGTACAAACGTTTTAAACACAATATGAGATGCGAAATTCTTGTCCTGATCACCTAACTTCATGTTGCAATATGCTAGCTACAAGCTTATTATAAATGCAATATTTCGCTTGAGGCCTTTAATTTCCACATACATAACAGAAATGATGGATTCTTTACACATTTTCGACTCCAAACATCACTGCCACTTGCCGTTTTTAACACACACTCACTCATAGATGGACTTCAAATGTTCGTTATAACTTGTAGACAAAGGCGTGATACACGTTCCCACAATCCGCTCTCAGACAAAAGAACTGGGCGAATTGACCTTGCCTGGCACTGCGCATGCGCGAACTAGAAGCGTAAAGCGAAGTTTTCATTTTAGAACAGTCTTGTAGCTGTTATAAGAAAAACTTGCAAACCTATTATAATGTTCCATGTAAACATAATCTTGAAAGGGACATACAACATTCTTTTTTCACCTTGCAAGAAGTTTAACCACGTGCAACTTTCTGGGTTGTCTTGCTTGCTACGTGCTATCAACCTCCCACTAACTTAAAAAAAAAAACACTTTTGATGCTTGCGAAACGACGGATTCTTTTGGAAGGGGAAGGGGGCGCCAAAATACACATTTTTAATGATGAGTTTCACTGTTTGTCCACTACGTTACAGTGTTGCATGAGTGGAGATATCTTTCTTGCTCTCAGAAAATTCTTATGTTTAAAAAATAGAAAGATCTGTTTGCAAAATCTTTTTAATGACACTTACGAGATTCTTGCAAAATGATAACCTGGAATTATATTTGTTGTTCATATGTTACTTGATAGTTATCTAAACCCCTCCAAAACAGAGGACGTCCAATATTTTATCTCAGACAAATCCATACCTGCATTCCGTACACCCAATCCAAACCTTATTTACAAAAAAAAAAAAAAAAAACGTAGTTCCATTAGCATAAACATGAGGACTTGTGATAATTCTGTACGTGATACGAAACAACTGGCATTATTTCTTTTTACATAAGGACATTAAATATAACTTATACAACACAAAATTATATTTGCCGGAAAATATTCGAAGGCCGAATGCACTGGGGTATTGTATTCCCACCTTTTTCGATTATTTGTCGAATGGTAAATATGTGGTTGATAGTTGATCGATTTTGTCTAAATCTGCATTGACAATCTCCAATAATATCATTTCGGAATGATATAAATCTTGCTAATAGAATGTTTGAGAGTATTTTATAAGACGTCGACCAAAGAGAAATGGCTCCATTATTATTATTACAGTCGGTTTTGTTACCTTTCTTGTGAAATGGAACAATGATTGTTTTCTTCCACTCTTGCTGCAATTCATCATTGTTCCACATATAGAGCATAAGTTTATGTATTTTGTTCCAAAAGTTTTATCTTGCAGCTGAAACTAGCTCAGCTAGAAGTTCGTCTACACCCATTGATTTGTGTTTATTTAATTTCTTTATAGCATTTTCCAATTCTTTTCGGTAGGCTCTTCAACAGATAAATGGTTTAGCTGTGTGCATTTCGCTTTCTCCACAAACATTAGTTTTCGGGTGCGTTAAGAACATTATCAAATAAATATTTCTACCTATTTACGATGCTATTTGTATCAGTGAGAACTGCACGAACTGTAGTGTACCGGTGAGAATGAGTTACATGACTGAAAACTGTTAACATATATAAATTGTCAGAAATTGAATTTGTGATCACACTTTTTATGCTGTTGATTACTTTAGGCAACCCGATTCGAACGATCGATCAAAATTTCTTTCTTGATTCCACCCATCCTTCTTTAATATAAATCCAGTGAAGATTATTATTATTTAAAATTGTAAAACTGTTGACATTTTACCTAGGAACGTATCTTTTAATGTAAGTACACATGTGCTGTACCATAAAAGAGATTAAGTGTATTTAGGAATACAAGTAGCAAGAAATCGATAAATGAAATAATGTGTTGGTTCATTATGAAAAGATGCCCTATTGTGACGTATAATAAAACGTGACCCCTGAATTTCCTGGTTGGTAATCAAGTGAACTGGAAGTCGGATATAAAGCACTTGATATCTAGTAGTTTATGTTCTTTATTTATT
Organism: Thermobia domestica; assembly: GCF_964235325.1. NCBI lineage: Eukaryota > Metazoa > Arthropoda > Insecta > Zygentoma > Lepismatidae > Thermobia > Thermobia domestica. The sequence continues at coordinate 120,661,781 of NC_137471.1, forward strand.
GTGAAATCATTTGCAGTAAGTCGTACAGTGAAGAAATTGATGAGAGGCTTTAACGATTGTTTAAATACCAGTAACCGTTTGTCAAGAGGAAAGGGTCTCAAATATTAAAAAAAAGGCAAGACTGTTCCATTGTACATTGAGAAACGTAAGGAAATTTTCTTAGGGGATGCTGTACTGCCGCATATTCCCAAGTTTTGCAGATGTTACAGCAGTTTGTCATATATATTTGTCATTTACATATATAGTCGCCTGATTTGATGGTAGAAAGGAAGAGTTTGAACCAGAGCTAATAGCTCCAGAGTAGTTGCCATAAACAAGCTGACGTAAAACTAAACAAGTACCGGACGCCCTTATACCAATTCATAACGTTTAAATTATATCAATATTTTTCTATAAACTCAATCTAATGCATGCATATGAGGAAATAAGTGTATATGTATTAATTGATATGGGTTTCGTTGCTAGCAAGTAAAAAATCTAACGCCACTGATGCTTAATTACCATATTAGTGTCAAATGTGAAAATCGATTTATCATCTTATGATTTTTCTGAAGTTATTCTAATAAAAAAGATAAAATTGTTATATAATATATTGTATTATGTTCTACTATTAGCAGGCTATTATGGATCTCGTTGTTTGTTGTTGGATTAATTCTAACGGGGATTCTCATTCTTCAATCATGGAAGAAATTTCAAGAGAACCCAACTGTAGTGGTCATAGAGAGAAACTACTTGGAATGGAGGATTCCTATGCATGCTGTTATGGTTTTCCCACGTAGTTTTCTCTCGAAGAGTTTGAACAAAGTTCTCAAAGAGTAAGCAAACAACTTATTTCAAATAATAGTTTGAACTGACAATTTTGTTTCCTAAAATAGATGGTAAGACTTGTTTCTTGAAACAAATCAAATATAAGTTATTGCAAAATAGAATTATATATATTTCTCTTTTATATGTGTCTGCCTAACATTGTTTTAGTGTATGGTATAATGCAATGCTACTCAACTGGGTGTACGTGTTCCCCTGGAGTATGCGAAGATGTTTCTAGAGGTACGTAACGCTGTTTCTGGGGGTCTGTTGGAAATGTACGTTGACAGTTGACTGCAAATGAAATACCATAGTTTGTCAACTTGCAACTTTTGTATTTTTGCTAGAAAAGAGCACAATAAAATTAGTGACAGTGCTATTTCATAACTTCTTTCGTGTACACCAACACATTTGTGTAAACAGGGTTTCTGTACATTAACATCAACAAAAATGAATCACAGAGATTGCTTGAATTCAAAATTAGCTCTGATTTTCGCACTCTCGAAGATTGGATCGAGAATTGAGGAATTGGCGTTCCGAAAACAGGTTCAGTCATCTCATTAACAGGTTAGTTTTAAAATTACTTTCAGGTTTTCAATTTTTAACACTGTCCTTAGTGTATGACTTATAAGGGAGGATGAGAAAGAGTCCTCCTCAATATAATATTATGTATGTCTGAAATATGGTTTGAAATTTCCCATGTTAAATAGAAATTTCAAAACATATGTTACAGAGAAGTTTCCAACACGGTTGCCAATTTGCTGACCAGTAGCCGAAATACAAACCATAAACGAACTAATGCTCTTTTGTTCCCAATTACAAACCGTGTATTGAATTCGTTATGTTGTTAATATAAAACTTTAAGAATAAATACTTTCGTAAGGCATGCGTACTCGAAATTCATCTTGACCTGCAGTGTTTAGAAAAAAAATCCTCGCCCTTCCACACAGAAATTTTACTGACTTGAAATAATATTTTCACATAGTAGACGGGACTTCCACAAAACTTTAAAAGAACCTCTATCCACGCAACGGTGCACACTCAACAATACGTAATTTCCTCAACATTGACATGATTGTTGTGAGGTATATGTTATGTTGGGAGCTACTCGGTTTTATGGTACACCCATATCTTCTTCAGAGTTTAAAATTCTTCAAATACATTAAACATTGTAATTTTCTGTACCAAACCAAGTACTTTGTACAAAGAAATAGTAAGCATATCCAAGCATATCCCTGCAAGATGAATTTTGTTTGACCTAGTGTTAGACTTCGATAACTTCCGCTATATGTTAACTGAGCAATTAGAATAGTATCCAATATTTTTTGTTAATGCGTCAGAGATACAATGTGTTTTAAAATAATTCTCGGGGTCAGATTTTTCGCCTTTCGTTTCTAAAGTGCTCTTATATACGATTTCTTGGATATGTTATGTTTCTGTCATATAACCAGATTAATAACTGTGTGGATTACTACCGTAATTGTTGCTTTGAGTAATTCTGCTGCAATATACTCGTATAGTGGTACTCTTCACATTTATAATACTATTGTTATTTTGAATATCGGATTCTGGTAAACCCGCGTGAACTCATAATCCTGTATTGTATGCTTTACCATCTCACTGACATATAATAATATCATTATTATTATTATTATTATTATTATTATTATTTCTATTAATAATAATAATAATAATAATAATAATAATAATAATAATAATAATAATAATTTGTTAGTTTTTGTGTACGAATGTTGAGCATATTAAAATACTAATACGAAACTGACGAGATGCAGAAATATTATTATCTGGGAATGAAAGCAAAGTGATAGAAAACTGTAAGGAAATCGGAAATGTCAATGTCAGATGAAAGATTTCAGATATTCTGTTCCTTAGAACTTATTTACGTTTGACAAATAGTACTGAGAGATGAAATAAGATAATTGCAGAATCCTGGTGGAAGAGATAAAAAAAATTCCAGTTGTCTATAATAAAGAAATATCAATATACTAAATTAAATGGGTGGGATTATTATTATCACTATATTATTACTAAATTAAAAATCCAGTTGTCTATAATTGTGGGAATGTAATTGTATGTGAAGGAATTTCATATTCATAATATAAGAGCGAACATGAAACATTTACAATATTGTTTCTGACTTCCTATTTCACAACCGAAGTCCTAAACGGCAGAAGTCCTAAAAATATAGGGAACAGACCTAAATTTTAGGACTTCTGCTTCTTAGGACTTGTGCAATTTAGGACTTGTGCCGCGGTATGATTTTTAGGACTTGTGCCGTTTAGGACTTCTGCCGTTTAGGACTTCTGCCGTTTAGGAATTCTGCCTTTTATGACTTGTGCCGCTTAGGTCTTGTGCCTTTTGCATTCGTTTGCTTTAGTTCTGAAATTCGCCACCACCACACGAAATTGGAACGATGCAGCAACTTGTTGGCAATAATGCTACGAACGTAGCTAATTCCAACAGTAACTGCTATATTTGTACTACTAAGATTATTATTATCACTATCTGTTCTGCACTTATACACGACTTACATAATACGACTTACCTATTTCATTGTAAGAAGTAATTACATAATTAGTTAAGAAATTCGTTTCTTTCAAATGGAGATGCGAGAATCCCAAGACAAATTCCTAAAACAAAAATAAATAAATAACTAATTAAAAATAAAAAATGTTTAAAAAGCATATTTTACCAGACTTCTGAAACCAAGCAAACATTCAGAATTGCAATATATACGCTGTGCGCAGCGTATTTTATTAAGAGTAGGAAAAAAATCCACCAAACTTTACTTAATTAGGACAAAAGCTCACTAGACATTTCACGAGTGAACATTAAATACCAACTGTATACATAAAGAACGCAGTAAATTTAAAATTGAACAAAGAACATTTATTATGCAATACAGTGGGTGACATTCATAAGTCCTAAACGGCACAAGTTCTAAAAATATAGGCACTACACCTAAAGTTTAGGTCCTGTGCCTTTTTGAAAAAATTACTACATACTCATTTAGAGGTGTAGCCTGCAATTTTTTCTAGGGGAGCAGGATTTTTATTATATATTAACAGCAAACCAAACGTTTATTTCCAGATTGCGAAAGCTTCAATAAGACAATAAATTTATACATATTATACATGTACGTAAATACATAATATTATTATGTTTCCAGTTAGTTCTCTATATGCTTCTTCTTCCTAACAAGTCTGAGTGATAAGCACCTGCAATTCCATCGCAAATAAGGACTAAATTATTTTATAAACTACTTGGTGAACCTTTGTTAATATAAGGCTATTAGTTCTTACAACCTTTTGTTAATCTTATTTAACAGTTGCAAAATGGAATAAGAGAGAAAATATATAATGATGATGTTCGTTTATTTACATAAGGTATACATACAACAAACGAGAATGTGTTGGTCACTACTGCGTATCTGCTAAACCAGGGTCAAACTCTGTGTGTCACAAAAGTTAGTTTAACAGAGTTTAAAATAATATATATTTTGATTGACTTACAAAGATTATCATATTAGCAAAACGATTTGAAACAACGCGCCAGGCACAAGATAAGCCTTGGGCTATATCGCTTAGAACTGTTTTAAGAGTGAATCTATCATTTATGCATTAAATTTCATTACTGGCTACTTACACGTTTCGGCCTCGTATTGGAAGTCAGCTTGTCGTGTTCTTTTCATATCCCACGATAACTGTTTTAATTGCACACTAATTATAGACATTACAATTCACTAGATGCATCACATCTTCCTCTTCCAAGCCTAGAGTTGCGATCGGGTTTGAGCCCACTACAAACATCTTTGTGTGGCTATATAGAACGGTATGGATCTTATTTAGTTTGAATTTAAACGGCATCGAAAGTGTCACTGTTCACCTCAACGACCACAAAAACTATGGATTCACACTAATATAAATTATTTTGCATCATTTTTATGTACCTCCCTCAGCTACCGCAAAAACTATGGATTCGGCACTTATAGCGGTCCTTTTCGATCCTTTTATACATCTTCCTCTCCTTCCCCCAAGTTGCAGTGCTGAATTACAATTTAAGCTTAATCGGAAATGTCGGTGTTCATCTCAACCCCGAAAACTATGGGTTCGACACTAAGATCGATAATTTTTAATATATATCCGCACTTCCTTCCTCCCAGTTTCACCTTCAAAGGGAAATGATTACACCATCTCAGGCCCAAACCTCATCTATGTTGAAAGTTTTTGTCGAGATCAGTCTGGTGGTTCAAGTGTTGTTAAGTTACAAATATAGTTACTTTCATTTATATATATATATATATATATATATATATATATATATATATATATATATATTAGTGGTGGGCACAAAAACCGGTTTCGGTTTTCTTCACAACCGGTTATCGGTTTTCTCCAAAACCGGTTCGGTTTTTCACCTGATTCGGTTTCGGTTTTCTTCAAAACCGATCCCGTTTTTTTTTTCAAAATTTATTCTATTTCTGACCAGAATGGTGTTTCGTTGTTCTCCGGAAACCGAATCCATGTTTTTGAAACGTTTTTTTAAACGTTTTCAGTAAAACCAGTTTCGGTGAAAACCGAACCGGTTTTTGGAGAAAACCGAACCGGTTTTTGGAATTTCGATTTTTCGGCTTTCGGTTTTTATAGAAAAAGGTTTTCGGTTCTTATAGAAACCGGTTTTCGGTTTTTATAAAAACAGGTTTTGCCCATCCCTAATACATATATATTTATTTATTTATATATATATGTAATTACATTCTTTCATTTCTAGTCTCGTTAGTTATATTCTAGTATACTTTCATTTATACATATATTTATACAAAAAACTCAGCTATTGCTTCTGCACTATTTCAATGCTTCGTACTTTAATACATCCCTTCCTCAACCATGGTTGCGGAATTGATTAAAGGTAATGTTCTTTTATTAAATAAATTTATTTTAAGTATATCTTTCTCATTAATTTCAATTAAGTTGCTTTTCAAATATCCTCTAAAATTTCAGTGACGCACTATGGGCTATAAGCCATTAACTTCTATGGCCACCCTGCTACAAACTACAGACTTAAATATTCGATAAAGCATTTCAGTACTAAGTAGTTGCCACAATACCAATATGAACGTATTTAATTAAAACGGTAACAACTACGTTACTAACGCTAAAATTATTATTAATAATGATAACGAGTTAGGAGTAGTTAATTACGAGTATGACAATTATTTGCTAGAGAAAGACTTCTGTGCAAGAAATATATGTGTAAAAATAATTTACTTCAAAACAACACAAAGAAAGCAAAATTTATAACGTATATAACTAAAACACAATATTATGTTACTAATATGAGGCCAATGGTGTGGAAATAGAGAAAAACAGACATTATGAAAGATCTGGGAATCACATTTGGTAGGAAGTTAAAATTTTTTCAACATAGAAATATATCATGGAAAGAGCAAGAAAGAACAATAGGCTTGATTTATTTATTTATTTATCATTTCAGAACCATATAATATGTATTTATACAAATAACGTGTAAGAACTAAGGTTCTGTAATATGAAACAGTATATCTAAAACTTTGACTAACAGATTGACAGTATTCTATTACGGATGTGATGGTAGCGCTACAAGAGATTTTTAGGACTTCTGCAGTTTAGGACTTCTGCTGTTTAGGACTTGTGGCTTTTTTGACTTGTGTCGCGAAATGATTTTCAGGACTTCTGCCGTTTAGGACTTCTGCTGTTTAGGACTTGTGCCGAGATATGCTTTTTAGGACTTGTGACTTTTAGGACTTCTGCCATTTAGGACTTGTGCCGCGAAATAATTTTTAGGACTTGTGGATTTTAGGTCTAATTCCGTTTAGGTCTTGTGCCCTTTAGGACTTCTGCCGTTTGGAACTTCTGCCGCGTCCCCCGTTGACTATTTAAATTTTAGCGTCTCTTTTCCAAGCGTTATTTTCATGTAACGGACCTTCCTAATATGGAACTCAAAGTATAATTAAGGATTATGCCTGCAGCAATTACCCTTGGAATTAAAACCAATTAAAATTCCACAAAACGTTCTCAAATTAGTCAGTTGATAACCAAAGACAATTAGATTTAGCTATCCATCACTATATTAGTATTCTTTGTTGTGGATAAACACCGTGCTCGTGGATTTTCTCGGGGTTTTCTCGTCTTTTTCTCACTTTTTTCACTCCACTATTTTATTCATTTCTCATCTTCACCATCTTCTTTAGCGTCACCGCCATAAACGTCGGACTAAACTTAAAGATTTCATTTAATTTTTTAATATTAATAGACATGATGGATTCTGGTTTTCATTACTTCACAAAAATCTGTATCTGAAAAGAAAATTTAAAAGTTTTACTTACTTTTCCGTCTTTTATGGTATAATAATATCTCGGCCTCTTGTGTTTAGTTAACCATTCCCACGAAGAAAAGGATGTCTCTTACAAATAAATATGAGCTAAAATTGAACCAGGAACCACTTTCTAGTTCCAAAGGTAAGTACTCTAAAACTGGATTATTGTATATCCGAAGCTATTATGCAATGGAATATGTTTGATTTAGCTCGAAATAACCCAGCAAAATCTTCAAATGTCAATCAGAAAATATAGAACAAAGTTACTCTGTTTGTTGTTTTTAACTACTCTGTGAAATATACATAACCGAAAATTAAACTTTTATATATTCCTTAGAATATGTTTTCTTTACGCTGAACAAGTTAATGTCAATATTTCTTTCAAGTATTTTTGGAAATTTTGACAAAAGCATGAAGAAATATTATAAGGACTTTGTAAATCTTGTGGCACATGCAAATGAGAAGACTATAAGTGAATTCCATAAATATAGTGAAGACAAATTTTTGAATGAGTTGAACTTAACAGATTTGCAAGATAAGGTAAGCATATAATATAAGTTTAAATGAATAAATATGATCATTATAATATAAAAATAGGTGTAAGATAACTGTAGTGCTCAATAATTTTTGAAACTTATTTGTGTATCTAATATTGGAATCTATCTAATGATATTTTAGTGTAAAAAACTGTGAGTAATTTAATATTTACGAGTAATTATACTGTAACAACAATATTATCGTATGCTTTACTATAAGCTTCAACCATATCTGCAATTCCCGTGAGCAGATACGTAACTTCTTCTGAAATTTAAATATTAAACTTGTCCAATTGTGTTTGCAATGATAAATGGCCCTGGTAGTAAATAAGAGTTTAACAATTTTAGTGAAGAGAAAAATCACATGTAATTGGCAATACGTGAAATATGATAGGTGCAAGTATAAATTAATATAGTTAAGGGGTGAAAATCTTATATGGAAAATATAGGAAACTGGTAAAAATTCAAAGTAACAAGATATATACGCAAAGCTTAAAGATTTAATATTCAACTTACCTAACGTACAAGCGTTTTAAAAATCTGAAAAAGTGAAACAAAAAGAGAACGATAAAAGTCGTGCAAGGAAAAAATTAATGCCTTATTTGCTTATTAGTGTAGCTTCAATATCACAATTTTCTAGAAGAGAATATTAGTCACTTTCAATATTGAAAAAAGGTACTCCATAATTATGTATGGTTGCTACCATGAAAGAAATATGAAATGAGATTTTGAACTACGAAATTCTCTTCTGAAAAAAATCCAATTTTCAGTTATAGCAGCATTTGGTATCTCATTGTTATTACTGTACGCATAGTCATTGCTTCAAATAGATTACCTGCAAAACCACCTTCTACTATATTGATGCAATTAAGTTCCTGTTAATATAGTGTTCTATCAGTATCAGTTTATCTGAGTGGTTCTACTTCTCTATGTGAGATATAGAAAGGAGTGAAGGAAAAACTGTAAGATCAAGGGGCAATTGAAAAAAGATGTCTTATAACACTGGTCGGCATGAAAATCCTCCCACGAGGGTGAAAGGGTGTACCGGATAGCTTTCGAGATGCTGATTACGAGTATCTCATCGAGAAAGTTGCAGCACGTAGGGTTTTTTTTGGCGGTTTGCTGTTTCCATAATTGACAGAAAAATCGTATTTTTCGTATTTTGTATGTGTTTTCCGTGTTTGGACTGCAAAATTCTGATTTTTTTTATCTTGATCCAAGAACTGTTGCTAGGCTATATCGCAGGAACATTCTTTTCTCTTGCTCACGGCTCCCCGGAAGCGTACCCCCTTCTCTCGGGTTGCAAAGATTTATTGTCGTTCCACACTGCATACACTAAAACCTAGGAGTTATTGACGGAGAAAGGTTTCGAAATCAACTTGCCATCATTCGGCGCCTCCCTTTTGTCTAGACGACAGACAGATTTTTTGAAAAAAGGCGCCAATCCATACATCAAGTTGTCGCTTGAAACAAATATTTCAGTTTCGAGTTGATCTTGGTGTTAGAAGGCGGTGTTACGCTGGGTCTGTGTACACCGTACGTGAAAAATTGATGTTTGTGTTAAACGAACATGCCGAGAACTTGCAACAATTCGACAGATTCATTCTGCTACATATGTGGGGAAGTGATTTTCAAGGGACAAAGAAGGCCATTGTCACCGTTCCTGAAGACAGCCTACCATCTGTACTTCGGGTGTAAAATCGGAGACCAGGATTGCGTTTGGACTCCGAAACAAAGTTGTAACTCGTGTGCGCGAACTCTCACAGGATGGTTGAAAGGTACACATAAATCGATGCCATTCGCCGTACCTATGGTTTGGTGTGAGCCCCGTGATCATGTTTCAGACTGTTACTTCTGCTTGACTAATATAAAAGGTTTCTCAAAAAACATGAAGCATAAAATACAGTATCCTAACTTGGATTCCGCGAGGAGACTTGTGAAACATGATGTTTGTCTGCCTGTACCCGTACAACCAGACTCATACACCCTGTGCAGTGTTTCATCCGATGAAGAACCTGCTGCTTGTGAGGATGTTGCACAATCTTCGAGTACACAGTCAGATCCCAATTACGCTCCAGTGCCAGACACTAATGAACCACATGTGATAAGTCAGGAAGAGCTGAATGATCTGATCAGAGACTTAAACCTTCCCAAGTCTAAGGCCCTGTTTCTTGCATCACGACTTCAAATTTGGAATCTACTAAAAAAGATGTGAATATATCGATGTATAGGAAAAGAAAAGTGAGCCTATTTCCTAATTTTACAAAGGATGGTGATTTGGTGTATTGCAGTGACATTCCACTGCATACGGGACAACTGAAGTTGAACTACAACACTGAAGATAGGAGGTTATTCGTAGATTCCTCTAGGACAAGTCTCAAGGCAGTGTTGCTACATAATGAAAAGCCAGCCATCCATATTGCGCATGCTGTACATATGAAAGAAACGTACGAGAATATGCGGAACCTATTGCAGAAAACAAAGTACAAACAGTTCCAGTGGTCTGTATGCGCTGACCTTAAGGTTATTGCCATCCACACCGGTTTACAAGGAGGTTACACAAAACACTGCTGCTTCTTGTGTCATTGGGATAGTCGAGCCAAAGATCAGTACACCACCACAAAACGACCGCCAAGGAAGCAACTGGTCCCAGAGAAGATGAACATGGCTAATGAACGTCTTGTAGATCCGTGGAAAATATTCTTACCAGTCCTTCATATCAAATTAGGGCTCAGGAAGGCCTTCGTCAACGTCCTGAATCCTGATGGCGAAGCATTTAATCATTTCAGAAAACTATTTCCAAGAGTCAGCAAGGTCAAGGTGAAAAAAGGTGTTTTTACGGGACCTGTAATCAGAGACGTTTTTAAGAATACTACATTTTCTTCTAAGCTTAATGAAGTGGAAAGTGAGGCTTCGGAGGTCTTTCGAGAAATATGCAGTAACTTTGTAGGGAATCATAAGTCACCTGATTACAAAGACATTGTAGACAGGTTAATTACTTCGTTTCGTAACATGGGACGCAATATGTCCCTAAAGTTACACTTCCTGCATTGCCACCTGAACTTCTTCCCTTAAATGTACAGCTTTGGGGAGGTCTCTGACGAACACGGGGAAAGGCTTCACCAAAATAGCTACCATGGAGAGGCGCTACTATGGCAAATGTAGCATATGTGAATATGTTGGCAGACTTCTGTTGGAATATGCCACGCAAGACAATAAATATTATCAGTACTTGGCCCTTTCGTTCTAAAGCACTATTTTCTAAATAAGGGATAGAAATCGATCTGGCTCACGCCAATCTGAACTCACATCATGTAAGATTCTGAAAGTAAGTAGGAAAACAAAGTGACACGTTAGTGTTAAACTTTAACTTTTTAAATGCAATTTTATCTGCATAATTTATATTGATATTTCAATTATAACGTGGAAATTATTATGGGTGGGGAATAGCAACTTTGGGCGGATATTGACACAACCCCCTCCTTCCTGAAAGCTGGTACGTCCTGGACAAAAATGGGTTACGAATTCGAACTCAGGAGCTCGGAACCTATAGGAACCACCTATTGTCGTTCGTGGGAGCGGAAAAAAGTTTCATTTTGCGACCAGAGTAATTAAAAGAAAATTCAAAAATCTCAGCGAGATTATGAAAGTTATTATTATGAAAGTTATTATTATGAAAGTTATTATGAAAGTTATTAGTTACTATGAAACTTTACAGGTCCTAGAATAATATCGATACACTTATAAAGCAATTCTGCTCAGACAATAATATCAACATCTTAGATGTTGCTAAATGTTAAACATGTATGTCTACTATTAAATTTGTTTCCATGGTATAAATAAGAGTAATGTTTCTGGTTTAGTAATTTTGAATTGTACAGCAAAGAATTTGTTTGGTTTATAGAATATTTTTGCTCGATCATAATTGGACAGTGCTACAGATGTGATTGAACAACCTGATTGAACAACGCCGTATCTAATGAAATTGTTATAATTTAACTTTTTAATTTCAAAATAGAACGAATTCACACATTTTCGTCTACTAATGTGACATGAAAGCAATAGGTTATTTGTTACGTATTAAACAGAAACACATTTATGTTTAACCGACTCACAATGTATGGGATACAAACGTGTCTATCAATCACTAATACACAGTAACAATACAAGATAAACAACCAAGTACGAAGTTATAATTTGCCATCCGCTCTGCATTTTCCGTAAATATGCTTACCACTATAGAGAAATAATGAAAACGTGTTTCTTCACACATATTTAAGGTTTAATACTGCCAACACTTCTAGTACAACGTTGAATAAACACACCAACCATACATGCGTAACAAAATTGCTTGATATTCTATACTCTAAAAACCGACCATGAAAACAAATTCCATAGCCAAAGCAATAATTGTTTCTTTTACTATTTCCTCTAACTAGTAGTCAAAATGAGGAACACATTTCGACCATTTCTGCAAATATTTCAACCAACAGTTAAGTAATACAGTATATTATAGAATTCGTATTTTCTTCATATGATTATCTGAGAAGGCATAGCATTCAACTTAATTTTAAAAAATAAAGAAATGTTAATCTACTAGTAAGTATACATAGCTCAGCATCTTTGTATTATAATTTAATGGCATTGTTAATTTTGATGAAAAGTAATTTAAAATTTAATTAACACATACGATATTTGATGTGGTTTCTTACATTAATTTATACATTCTTTCAGGTGAGAAAGAATCCAAAAATTTCGTATATGGACTACTTTACCAAGAAAACTGAAGTTGGAAATATTCTAAGTACGCCTCTAGGATCGTCCCTAGCATTCGATTCTGCTTTGCAAGCCATAAACATGTAAGTTTAAGACAAAAATAACATTTACAGTTTCATTTTCGTTTAGGACTATTGTTGTTCAAGTTATGCATCTTTCCATACTTTGAGATTCTTCCGTAATTTTGTACGGAACTTCTGACCTTTATATGCATATGTGTTTTAATATCGTACTTACGATTTATGTTCACGATAATAGTTATACATTGCTGTTCTGGTAAATCATCATACTTCCTTTAAGTCAAACTTAATGTGAGTTAAATTCTGATCTATTATTTACATTTGTGGTTTTAATATGTTCCAAAAATAAAATCAATAGTATTACTTGTAGATTAGAATATAACGGAAATCATGTATGTGGGAAAAACTATGCACTGTTTCTTTTGAAAACCACAAAATAAAAAGAAATGGTAGGAATGTTTCGAAAGGAACATACACATTTTTTAATTTACAAGGTACGAATGATTGAAGCTTCCGCGTAGTGGCTTATTCTTGTGTTATGTAAAGCAGTTTGTTCACTGTTTGAACCAGTAATGTGATAGAGTATTTAAGGAATTAATCGTTTTTGAAATGTATCGAAACAAACAGAAAGTGTGTGGCCAAGGGAAGCTATGCATAATCAGCAAAAGCAAGACCAATATGTGCAGATCACGTTCAATTTCATATGTCTTACCCAACAATACTTAAATTCCCTTTATACTGCTCTTAATAGAAATTTCAAATGAAGTTATAGTTACATACACTTTTTCCTAGAGAACACTGACAAATTACTGTATGCCCAACATACCCAACATATTGCATGACAGACAATATCAAATCAATACTAAAAGACTCTGCACAGTCATTTCTATTATTGAGCTACTATTAGGTTCAGCTATGAATGCATACAGACTGTGCTCACTACGATTGTTTCTAAGATGTATTTGGAAACATTATGCAAGATCAAAGCGGATTACGTCTAAAATAAACGTGGCACCCAATTGGCATTATTCGCGCTCCAATTATGTTCTAAAGCGTTTCTAGTTCCGTGTAACGGGAAATCGGTACAAGAGAATCCGTGTAACGTTCATTCGGTTATGCTTCAGCAGCTGTCTAAATTTGTAAAAGAAATGACAAGTTTCACTACCACTATCTGAACAATATATACAGTATACTAAGTTGTAGTGTAGTTACTTTACTTAGTTAACTACCCGATTGTCCCTGCAAACGGATCGTATTTATCCAATCCCTTCACCAAGCCCTACTATCATGGTAGAATACACTACAAAGTACAAATTTTGCGGTTCAGGAAACCATCATCTTCTAGCTCGAATATTTTCTTAGATTTCAAACGTATATATTGCGCTCATTCATTTGTTATATTACACTCATTTATTTCAAGATGATAACTGACAGTGGCATCTAAGCATATGTTTAGTGTTTACTTGTATTATCTGCCATTTAAGTTTGTTTATGTTTTTCGAGGGATATTATCATTTGCCCCTTGAATCGGTGGAAGATATGAGAAAATCATTTCGCTTAATGCAATTGAAATCACAAACTTTTAAACATGTGTGTCCTGGCAAAACATCAACAGATATTACGTTTACAATTGCAATTTACACAAGAAATAACACGGATAGTGTGACAAGTAGGGAAAGAGAGAAACTGCTATAAGACGACAAAAGCAAAAATCGCGAGCTGAATTTTTAACGTGTGTACGAAGAAAACAAGCACCTGAGTATGTGGCGTAGTGGTTAACATACAAACCTACCAATCACTGGATCCATGTTCGAATCTTCATCAAGTGCACTTTTTTTCGTTAAAGGAACTGCCATTACTTGTAGTATTTTTTCATTTCGTCGAAGGAGCCTTTTTACTTGTAGTATTAGAGTTTTATATATGGTTTTATTCTGTTAGATTTCTCTTATTCTTGTCTGAGGCAATAATATAAAGCTGCAAGTATGATTTTATCTAGGTAGATGAAAAATAAGGATGTTCTCGATTTCTTTCCATTAATAAAATATAAAAATAATCTTCCCTCCGAAACTAAATATGCAAGAAATTGAAATGAAAGTAGTAAGTTGGTGAGTCACCACCGCGACGAAGAGCACAGCAAATATAACCTGAGGCGTTTCCAAGTGCCTGTTGTATCTATGTCTTAAGTGTAAACTGAACAAATCTCTTTTTAAAACACAACGTTATCAATGAAATACTATTCAGTGTGAAAACATAAAGAGAAGAAGAACGAAACTATTAGTATATTCTGTTTTTATTATTAAATGCTTCAGTATATTGAAAGAAGAAATCATGATCACTATTTAATGAGAACATGATTAATAAACTAATGTTCATACCGACTGGAAATACAATATGTATTCTGGAAGGTCATACTGTATTTGGGAATACTCACTTGAAAATAGAAGGACTTTAAAATTTATGGAATCAAACCTATCAAGGAATTGATTCCTGATGGGAGTTCATTTAGTTTAGGATTCCAAGTTATGTTGTAGAACCATGTCTCATATACACCGTATTATCGGTGCTGAAAAGGAAGTTACACTCCCAATGATCAGTTACTGATCAGTCTTAAAACTATCGGTTTGAAGAAAGATGATTGATTTGAACTATGAAAGGTCTCAATTAATCTACAAGCCATGCATAGAGCAATTTCCACGTAATTCAAAATAGATTAGTCACAAATCTGCGTATAAAGTTGATCAATCGCTGAACTATTGTGACCAATAGAATAATTAAGCTTGATTTTTAAAACTAAAATTGTGCTTCTAGGTTTCTAATAGGGGATTAAGTGACCTTTAAATATATTCTAAAAATTAAAAAGATAGGATACACAATTCGTTTAAAAAATATAGGATGGAGTAATCTTTAAAAGTCAGACACGAACTAGTTGAAATGCTCATTCTTCGAAAGAGAAGAATAAGTTTATGGAAACATTACTTGCAAAATATTCAATCCTCTTCCCAAATAGAATAGGATATCAACTGAAGTGAAATGAAAAATATCCAAGTGAATCCAACTGCTAACTATCATCTAGATTTATTTTAAACTCCTTAAATACTTTCTCACTTTGGCCAGTTTATGAATACAAAATGGGAAACTAAGAAATAGTAGCAATTGTCTTGCTCTCTTTGCTGCATTGCTAGAGTTGGAATTTCAGAAAAGGATAAACCATGTCGTCACAGATATGTAAGAAGTAATTTAAATGACCAGTTCTACCTTCCGATGATGAGACATTCGTCGAAACTCTCTTTTTCGGAATATATTTTTAATGGTCCTTTCCTCACTTAGAATATGTATTGTATGTAAATAACATGAGGGAAACTCGGCCAGAGTTGTCCACGTAGGAAAAAGCAGACTTTGCTAAATGAACTTCGAGGCCATCCTTCGTAAAGCAGTAGTGCACATTTAAAGTGTTAATATTTCAAACTGGAGGAACGCACTAATCAGAACTAGTAGGGAAAATTGTCTTAAAGATTCCAACTCGCAGCATCTATGAGACGACTAAAAAACTTATCAAGTGACGGCGTGGTATGGTTAGGTGGACTCTTGACTCCCGTGCAAAGGGTCCGGGTTTAGATTCCTGCTCGAGTCATTTTCTTGTTTTTTGCTGTAAGCAATAATGTAGTCATTTGTAACTACAAATAAAATTTTAATTCATCATATGTTTATTATACATAAAACAATAGAAATGTTCAAATCCGTCGTAAAAACTTTGAATATTTCATCTTAGCGAGCAATATAATGTAACCTATTACGCATTCTATATTGATGCCACGGGTTATATTATAGTTAGCACAATCGTTGTGTAAAAACTATTCTTCAAGCTTTGTGTCTATATCTGTGAACAGTGTGCGAATTGACCGCTTCGTGTTTATATCTGCGAGCAGCGTGCGAATTGACCGGACTTGTGAGAGGATGGATTATTCTTCAGACAACTGTAGCATGTCAAACTATGACAGTTTTAGCAAGAGGCGTTATTCAGGGAGAGTAGGAGGAGCAATTGCTCCTCTAGAGTTTGAGGAATAAGTATATTTTAATCGATTGTCTACTAATATATTAATACAAAATCTTATGTCGGTAGTGCTCTAGCTCTCCTTAGGCGAAGTCTGAATTGACGCAGTTGGTTATAGCAAGCATCCAGTATTACCAAAGGGAGTTTCTCCCTCATCTCCCTTGTAATTCGTACACTGTTCACAGATATAGACACGAAGCGTCTAGAGAAGATTTTGCACAACGATTGTGTTAACAATAATATAACTCGTGATATCAATATAAAACGTGGAGTATGTTACATTTTATTGCTAGTAAACATGCAACATTGAAAGATTTGACAACTGGTTTGAACATTTTGTTGTTTCATGCATTATAAACATATGGCGAATTAATATTTTATGGCTATTTTATTGGTTTGGGCAATAAACAAAAAAAAATATTCGAGCGGGAATCCAGCCAGGGGCCCTTTGCACTAGGGTCGTAGATGTTGTTTCAGGATGTCAATTTATAACTTTTCGTGTCGTGTCATACATGCAGCGAGTAGAAATTTTTAACTCGCTTTTTCTCCACTATTTTTGGCTAGTGTGCTGTCCCAGTTTGTAATATTAACACTTCTAATGTACACTACCACCTCGGACTCGAAGCTCATTTACCAGTTTGCTTTTCCTTTGTAGTAAATGGTCACCTGGCATCCGCTGGCGAACTTGGATACTATTTAGAGAATGATCAACTATTACTGAATGAAAAATGATGGAAATACACACGAGAAGAAGCTATGGGGATTGAAGAAAAATTTTAATGAAACTCAATAAAAAAAATTTTAATGTAGGCGCTATCAGTCAGTATGAATTGAGAGGGCAACTAAACACTCCAGACACATGTAAGAAGTCGTCGATTAGTTGGGGTAAATAATTTGTTAATCATGTCTCCAAACCTTAGAAAAAGTTAGGTTTTGTCGTTTGCGCGCATCACATTGTTTTTCAATGACTTTCAATGCTAAACGTAAATCCGCTATAACTTCTTTCCTCGTGTTCACTTCCACCTGAAATGTTATATTTAGGTATAGTTGCCCAATCGAAGTTTTGTCCAATTTCCTGTGGACGTAAGCTAACCATTTTCTTTCAAGTACTAAATGTATTCAATTCATCATTTCAAACGGTTCAATTGATTTCCGTGATGATCGGACAGACAATCACGATGTCACTTTGACAAATTGACCGCGTATTTATAACTTGCCCCCTTTTCCCCTCAAAAGCGAATTTTTAAGGACAATGGAAGAAGTGATCACATTTTTTAAGATAAACTTTATGACCATCTCTTCCTCTTATGGTATATATGTTAATGAATTATAGAAACCCGATTGGACCAAATGCTGAGTACGGTATGACAAGACACAACCTTGATGTCATCATTGTTAAATATTGAGCAAAAATGATACAAATTGCCCCTATTTTCCACTTAATACCGAAATTTCTAAACATGGTCGGACGCGTGCACACTCGTTTTAAATATTTTTTTTTATTTATCAAGTTTTATCTCACAAACCTTAGATATTTTATTTTTTCATAAATTTTTAACCCCTCTTCTCTGTTAGAACACACAATTCAATAAAAATATCGTACCAAACAGAACAAACATATATGTATGATAATATGCACTCTGTAAAAACTTCCGAATTATTCAAAACCTAAAGAATGATGTAGAAATTTTAACAAAAAATGGGTTCTAGGTGGGAAAGTAGGCCTTTTTTTGCATTATTTAATTTGATCAGTTTCTACGTTTGCTAATGAAATGTTGACGTTGCATGTTCTCCTTAAAATATATGCAAAGAAAAAATATCTTTTGACCAAAAATTCGGCGTTAGTTACGTAAAATTTATATAGAAACCTAAATCACTAAGACAGGAGCTAGCTCAGTGAGCTGTTCCTTGTATTTATCACTAGTTTAGTCAGTTTGTTAACGACAATATTATAACCAGGGGACGTCAAACTTGTGTTGCGTTCATCAAGGTTGAAAGTTCGTAACAGCTTTCAGATTCTATCGATAATCAAATTCGTATATTTCAAAGGGAACTTTCTCTATATATTCAAGAATCTTGTACTTCAGCATATAAGGGCAAATTTTTTTGCTATCTTCAAATACAGCGCATTTCACTGCAGTTTATTATAAACCTTAGCTTAATTCTATTATAGATTTGTTCATAAAATTTGTCATATAATCTTTTACATTTTCAAATATAAATGTATTATTTTTTTCATTTTTTATATAACGAAATGTAATGCCATAGTGACATTTTGAACTATGATCTCTGTTTCGTTAAGAACTAAAAGTGAGTATTCTATATATAAACGAAAACTAAAATTAATTATATTTAGTTTCGGAATGAAAGGTATTGGAAGCCAATGTACTGACCACACAAAAACAACTAAAATTCATCTCCTTGACCATAGCTAATTATGGACTGCCATCGAAGAGAATTCAATTTATTTTTGGGGTGTAAATTTATTCATAGTTTTTATTAATAGTAAAATTTGGAATAGTTTTGCGCTTGTAAATTTTATTTTATGTTGTTTGTTAACAATAAATATATAACTAAACACTTGCAGAATATTGAATCGCAACTTAAACTGTAACGATATTTTTCCTTTTTACTCGAGTCCTATCTGATCAATGAAAAAAGTAGTGGGACAAAGATTCGAACACGGGTCGCGTGAATGAAAATTCCACAAGGATCCAACGAGCTACGGAACCAGGTTCATAAGTTGTCCACACTATAAATATATGGCGATAACCGTAAGCTTTACGCTGTAAAAGAACGTTTTTTCTTTTCACTAAGTTTTACGATATTTGGTAGTGACTTGTGTTAACTACAAAGAGAAAGATTATGCAATTATCTATTTGGTTAGGCATTGAGCTTATAAAACATTTAATTAAATCGCGAGGTGGTAGCAAGGAATGTGTACCGATTTCATTCTCATAGTAAGGGGCAAACGATACTATCCCGCGGAAAACACACATAAACTAATGTGACAGATAATACAAACTTCAATACCAGAATGCTGCGAAAATTAAACATAGACAATGATCCTTAAACAAATACAATGATTTTCTTATTAAACATGTTCGCCATTCCGTTGAAATTGTTATCCTTTATCTTAGACCATGTTTGCCGACTACTCTACTTATGAAATAGCGCTCCGCCACTATTGATAATGTTCTATTGAGCTCCAAGCATAGTGGAATATAAAACGGGATCGTAGTTTCCATTGCAGCAACCTCTAGCGCAAGACATGCATCAGAATTCTGTCCCACTCCTCCCTGCAAGATTTCCATAGGTCACCTAGTGTGCGCGAGCGGTGATGTTGAAAACATTGTTTCAACAGTCCAAATACGCAAGCACGCGTTGGACTGGCATCTTTGCTTTTCACAGGAATTTCTTTAAGCGGAATGACCCGAATGATTATTTCCTCTGCCATTTCCTGATAAAATTATAGTGATGTTCTGGCTGTAGGACTCGAAGCTTTGCCCATGTGGATCATCATCTGTTTCCCGCACATTTCATATAATTGTAGGATGTCTCTCCAATAAGGACATAATGGATTCTTGAAAATATCTAGCTTTCATGTACACGTTATTCCTCGGCTTGCGTATTATACTACTTACTCTCATATCTAAATCAAGTAACAAACTTAAAGAACGAGGGAAACTTCCTTGAAGTGTTAAATAAAGTTGGTGCGCCCCTTTCCGTCAATGTCACAGTATGAGATCGCTCGAATTTGAGCACCAGCAGTGAGAAGGACATTTTCACTTATTGTGACCATTCTCGTTCATTTGAAACTCTCCAGGTAGTTTTCATACAGTTTCTTGCAGTTGGTCTTACGTTCGGCAATATCACTACTACCAGCTTGGGTACACGAGCCTTCCGTATTCACTTAAACCTGAGACACTTCCCAATTTATCCACAGTTGGCGGAGATAGGTACAATCTGTGGCCCATATCACGTTGAATCGGGCGACTTTCTTGGCAACCATCGACGGATCCACTTTAACACTACGGATGTCAGTTTGCTTGCGCCCCTTCCCCTGGTGGTTTTCGTGGGTGAATGTTTCCCAAGATTAGTATATTGTGTAATGGGCCACAATAGTTTTTACAATAGTCAGCCCGAGTGTTAACCCACTCTCGCGACTGTGTTTCATAATGCGTACGAACTCAAAAAAACTTAGCATGGAAAAGGAGGATTACGTAACCTTCCCAATACCGGTTGATTTTCGGCAACACACTACCAAATCTCATTCACCTACAATTCCATTCAACACGGCTATCCATTCAACACGGATCAAATCCATTCAACAAGGAACAAATCCATCATTACAGCATGATACGCCAGGTGGCAGCACAGAATCGAAAATGATCGAATATTCAGCGAACAACCTAACAATATAGTGTTAAGAGAATTGTCGACAGACTACCGATAGTAGTTTCGAAAACCAATGAACTTTTATCTGATTAAACGAAGTTTAAACGACACAGATTTTGTTGATTAGCGCCAATAAAATTTAATTTAGAAAGTGTAAACATAGGTATACAAATATCCAAATGATTATTCCAACATTAATAATTAAATATATAAAAAGTATTTCACTTTTCACGTATGACTGCGTTTAGAAATTTAGTAGGACTATTGATTTGCCTTGGTATGTGTTGCTACGCAATAGTTCTTTTCAGATCTTTAATTGATTTTCTATTACTAGTAACTTGAAAATGCATTTAGGTATACAATTGTTGATTGCTATTATTTATCCTGCGTAGTCTTTCTTACTTTTTATAAAGTTTTGTTTAAATATATGTGTACATAATATAGGCATGACAACTAACATATTGGTGCAATGTATTTACATGAATATATTTAATTTAATTTAAACAGATTAACAGATTTGGTATTAGAGAGGCAAATTTCATATAGATTCTATTATTATAATATGAATAGGTATTTCATATTTTTTATTCAAATGTATTATTTAGATCCAGCAAAGTTACTTAAAATATTTTCTGTTCTTCATAAGTTTTTAGTGAGTTAGGAATCATGGCTTAATAACAACGATTGCTGTTCTTCTGAGCTAGATATTGTGGGTGTGACGGAAAATGTTTCGCAGTTGGGACTTTCTATTTTCTAATGAATATATATATATATATATATAGTGTAAGGTGGGTTCCTCTCACCACTGCATGGCGCGTCCTTATCTTGGGGATCGAGGGGTGGTCTGTAGATATACAGGTAAATGTTGGCTTCAAATATATGGAATAAGTGGTCGCGAAGAGACAACAAGGATTTGTCCTCCAGTTTGTGGGTTTAGGTAAGAGTAACAACGTCATCCTGTAAAAAAAAGGCACTTGTTCAGAGACATTCACAGAATCCTCGGACAACGACTGATAACTTTGCACGCCCTCAGCAAATTAAAATGAACGTGAGATTTGTAACATAGAATATTAGAAGTCTTTATAGGGCAGGCGCGTTAAAATCCGTAACGAGTAAGTTAAAGAAATACAAAATGGACCTAGTAGGAGTTCAGAAAATTAGGTGGGAAGGAATTGGAACTGTGAATTCCGGATATTTTACGTTATTTTACCGGGAAGGAAATAAAAGTAACCAATTAGGAACAGTTTCTTCGTTCACAAACGAATAATATCAGTAATTAAGCGGGTTGAATCCGTTACTACTGACTTACTTTTATTACGCTTAAGGGTCGGTGGTCTGACATTATTGTTTTAAATGTACATGCTCCAACTGAAGATAAGGATGACGGTGTAAAAATAGTTTTCACGAAGAAGTAGAACGGATATTTGACCAATCCCCGCGATATCATTTGAAAATTCCATAAGGGGATTTAAATGTGAAGGTAGGACGAGAGGGTAATTTAATACCGACTATAGGAAACGACAATGTGCTTAAAGAAAGTAATGAAAACGATATTAGAATCGTGAACTTTGCATCATCCAAAATCTTTATTGTGTTGTTCATGATGTGATGTTCATATCGTGATGTTCGTATCGTGATGTTCATAAATACACTTGAGCCTCAGCAGACGGAAAACACACAATGAAATTGATCACGTTTAAGAGATAAAAGAGGAAAATCTTGCATAATTGATGTTTCGTCGTTTAGATAGAATGATTGTAACACTGATCACTACCTGGTAGCAGCGATAAAATACGGAGACTATCATTGAATAATGGAAATATTCAATGTCTGAAAATGGAGAGGTTTAATTTGAATAAATTTGAAGAGAGCCAGGTAAGAGAGGAATACCGGATTGAAGTTTTGAATAGATTATCGGCTTTAGGATATTCAGATTGCAGTAGTGTTGACGATACTTGGATTGAAATTAGAGATAGCATTAAAATTTCAGTCAAAGAAAAAATTGGGAAACGCGGAAATACATAGGAGCAAATACAACCCAATGCACTTTGCTGCTTCAAGTTACTGCATGAAGCAGACGACTCATAATGCTTTAAAAGATCTCAACCTAACACAGGCCATCTGGTTTGCCTGAAGCTCTGAGGCTTCCTGCGCACTCAGCTTGCCTGTAGTTTCATGGTAATTTAACCACTCTCATAATCTGCGTAGACCTCTGAGGGTGAGAAATTATTAACCACAACCGTGAGGCTTATGTATAGCTTAGTGATTTTCCTTTCTTGGAGCATAGTGGGACTCCAACTTCTGTCTGCTTTCGAGGAGCACTGAAAATCCTAACCCACACACACAAAGCTTGATGGAACTTCTTACTTCTTATTATAATTATTTCTTAGGCTCCCTGAGCCTTAGGACACCTATTTATTCTAACTACTTACTGGATTTTGTATTGATCTTAGTACCACAATTGTGGTTATTCTGTGTTGTAGTGCTTTATAACAAAAGAATTTTTATCATAAAATATTGTTGGAGAAAACATATTGCAGTAAGTACGTATCTTCTACATTTTCAATGTAACATTAAAATTTAAATAGGAAGTTATTCTTTATATAAATGTAGAGACAAAATATTGGAATTCCTCCAGTATCTACGCACTTACTATATTTTCTGAACCTAATGTTCTCGATATTAGCTTGGAAGGTGATTTGCATGTAATATTTACATTTCTTCCATCGATCTATGTATCAATATAACGTTATATTCTATCAGATAACACTAGTTAACAAATTTAAACTTTTTGTTTGTTACATGAGAAAAATCACCTGATCTTAAAGGAACTTTTTCCGCTGAATTCGAATATGCACTCGGTTTCTCTCCATCACGTACAGTTTTCCCGTAACAGAGAGATTTTCGGGAAATTCCCTAAAAAATTCCCTTTTTCAGATATTTTATTCCCCTAGCTCCTGTCCCCTTACATATAGTAACATAGAAATTATACCTAAGTATACCTTGATATATATTTAATAAAGCCTAAAAGTTTCGTAAAAATCGCTTTGTTCTTTCTATAGCAATAAATATATTTGTATGTATACTGTGTGCACTGTTTATTGCACCTGATAGTAATGCTTTCAGAACTCCTGAGTTGGGGTAAAAACGATTTGCTTTATTACTACAAACACAGACATAAAAATGAATATTTACAATAGTCAACAACACACTTGGAACTTATTGGATGCAGAAGTAACATATCAATGTACAGGAAAAGACATGTTCAATTTTCAAGCTATTTCTCAATGCAAGATAATGTGTGCGTATGTACGGATATAAATGGGTTGATGGCGGAGCTAGGAATTCCTTACGTTCCAGAAGAATGGAGGTTATTTATCGACGCGTCAAAGGTCAGCCTTAAACCTGTCATTTTACATAATGGAAATAAAAAACCTTCTATACCACTTGCGCACTCAGTGAAGATTAAGGAATTCTATGACACCATGTCAACTTCGCTAAATCTTATAAATTACAAGGACCATTGTTGGCAAATATGCTGTGATCTCAAGGTAGTTGGTATTTTATTAGGACTGCAGTGCGGTTACACGAAGTACCAATGTTTTTTATGTTTATGGGGTAGCCGAGCTGATGACAAACATTATGAAGTGAAGGAATGGGAACCTAGAGTGAATTACGTACCTGGAGAATGCAACGTCAAATACGCTCCTTTGGTAGATCCTAATAAGATATTAATACCGCCACTTCATATCAAGTTAGGACTTTTCAAAAACTTTGTCAAAGCCATGGACACATCTGGTGAAGGTTTCAAGTATTTGCGAGATAAGTTCCCTAACCTGAGTGATGCTAAGATTTCAGCGGGAGTGTTTATTCGTCCCCAAATTAGGAAATTAATGCTTGATGATAGCTTTGACAGCAAGTTAAACAGTGCTAAGCTAGCTGCCTGGTAAGCATTTCAGTGTGTTCTGCGCAACTTTCTGGGCAATAACAAAGCTGAGAGTTACACAGAAATCGTACTGGACATGATACAGAAATACAAAGAGTTGGGTTGTAAGATGTCTTTAAAAATCCACTTTTTGCACTCCCACCTCAGCTTCTTTCCTGCTAACCTAGGTGCTCTCAGCGACGAACAGGGGGAAAGATTCCACCAAGATATAATGGCAATGGAGAAAAGGCACCAGGGACGATGGGATCCTTCAATGATGGGGGACTATTGTTGGGGTCTTGTTAGAGAATGCAACATTTCTTACAAAAGAAGGAAGTAGTGTACGCTTTTGTAACCCAATGGAAGTTTCATATATTGTGATAGTTTTGATTGTCTTTTCATGACCTTTTGGTACATTTGTATTATTGTTTATTGTAAATTGTCACACTTGTAAATTATATTGGATTATATTTTATATATGTGTTTGTGGTAATAAAGCAAAACGTTTTACTTCAACTTAAGAGATCTGAAAGCATTACTATAAGGTGCGATAAACAGTACACACAGTATAAATACATACATATTTATTTCTCTAGAAAGAATAAAGCGATTATTACGAAACTTGGAGGGTTTGTTAAATATGAATCAAAGTATACTTAGGTATAATTACTATGTTAGTATATGCAAGGGGACAAGATCTTGGGGTGTAAAATAAACGAAAAGGGAAATTTTTGAGGGATTTTCCCGAAAATCCCTCTGTTACGGGAAAATCGTACGTGATGGAGAAAAACCGAGTGCATATTCGAATTCAGCGCAAAAAGTTCCTTTAAGACCAGGTATTTCCTTTTATGTAACAAAACCTTTGTTAACTAGTGTAATGTTATACTAGCCGAAAGTCCTCAAACATATCCAAACTTACAACCATTGATAGTTATTTACGAGGACCTATAGCACATTTTCTTAATACGTTCCTAGAAGAACTTTACCATGAAATCCACGAAATTAGTCCTTATCGAAATACTGTGCAATAAATTGGTTTCGTGAGCTTATTGACTGAGGTGTCCTATGTATACTGTGTTTACTAGATCTACTATGTTTGGAAATGTTTAAATAATATTTAATTCGTACGCAAAGACTAAATAGTTCTTATAAAACAGAATCTGTAGCAAAGAAATAGTAATATTATTGTAGTAAGTTAGGTCTTTCATATATTATAATGTATAAGGATTTTGTAATAAATTATTGTAGATGGATGTGAACAATGTTACGCTGTTATGACTTTGTGAATAATATTAAGCTAAAAACTGTCTTGTTATCAAAATTGCTTTTTCTTTTCTAGGAAGATGGTAGCATTTTTGTCATTCATCATTTTCTATACTACAGAAGAAATCAACATACATTTTAATGCTTTTCGAGTGTATAAACCATTATTATATTTTGTGTTATTACTGTATATTCATTCAAACTTTGCTACTCGTTTAAGAATGTTCGTTATTTCAACACACACATATCAGTAATTATTAGGGTTGAAGTTATATTAACAGTTCAGTAGTCGTTAAGAACATTGGCCAACTTTTATACTCCCAAGTAATATTCAGTTCTAGAGTTATCGCCTTTTAAAGAAAAAGGTACTTATGTTACCATTAAACAAGATATAGGGGAAATTGGATAAGGACACATTTAGAGCACTACTAAATTATTATATTGTATAACATAAGCAGAATACTATTTATGGAAGTGAATCACTATGAATTTTTGCTATTGTTTGTTTTGTAGGAAGGGTTATGAGTATGGAGAAGAAATTGTACACAACAGATCTGTGGGAAGTACTGATGGACCAAATTTTTATGGAGCAATGTTTATAACGAAAGGAACAGAGGTAAATGTTACTCTTATCACTCCGACCTAATATGACTAATTTACTAGAATATAGTTTATAGTCGTGCCCTACGTAAAACAATAGTGTACACCCAGCCACAAAAGTACCTCCTCCCTAAGTGCTCTAATTCCATTGCTTGGGGTCCAGGTCTTTTGCAGTTGTGAGAACGCGTAGACTGATGCATCCCAAATTACACGTAACTTTTCTCGGCACTGACAGCAGTTGGTAGCCCTGATCCAGGTGTTTATAGCAATAAAATTGTAAAGTTGATGACTAACGAAACAGTTCTCCATTGTAAGATCAATCTCTCTGCTTCAGAGAGTGTTGTCCAATGAACATCATATGTTAACCCCAATATTGTTGTGTATGTAATGTATTTTTTTCATTAGATACTGTATAATCAAAGAAGTAAAAACACTGATCACATATGAATAAGAAAATGCTTGAAAGTAGCTGAAAATATCAAATCTAGAACAACTGCTGGAAATAACTTTGTAAATGATTGTCTCCATTGAGAGACTTTCTCCCATTCTCCTCATTCCAACATCTTCTTCTTTCTGGAGGACAGAAGAGCTTGCTTATCAAACTCAGTATGCATTGAAATTGAAATACAAACAAGAAAACTTGAAAAAGCTTCAGCTAGTCCGGGAGTAGAACCCGGATCCACCAAATAGAAGTTCAGTACGCTAACCACTCACCCATTTTTTTTATTTTCATTTGATTACATTACAGGAACTTATAACATCTCGGGGCTTATATTCATTATACAAGATTCGTAAGTAGTGAGCAGAATATTTGGTTTCGCACTGTACACAAAATCTTTCACAACCATCTTTCAGAAAAATGATGTAATCAAACATATTGCCACACGGATACGTATCCATGATATAGAAAAGTGATTGTCCAATTAGCTAGGTGACAGTATTGTGTTTTGTGATCGGAAAGAATCGATATTCGGGAAAGAGTATATACTGGGGTTCCAAAACAGTCGCATGCAAACGGCAGATGACACTTAACATTCGTGTGAACGTTCTCCAGATATCAGGTGATTGAGCACAGAATTGCAGTCTATGTCCAATCGTATCAGGTTGAGCACACTGTTGACACATATCCGTTTGTAGTACTCCAATACGTTTTAATTTAACATTAGTAGGAACATGCTCATTCACAATCATATACCAGGTACTACTTACCTGCGTTGAAAGAGTGACATTGTGCACATTATGCCATATCATCTTCCAGTTTTTTGTGGGAAAGTTTTGCTGAACGTGCGGAACCATTTCGTTGTACAGAATTTTTACATTGAAATAATTTGTGGGATCCAAGAGATGTAGATACGACCAACCTTGTACGCATTCTTTAATATATATAGGGGCGTCTTTGAGGGATTCCATATTAGAAGGGTTGGGTGCTGGGAATGAGACCATCCAGCACGAACGCCACTGATGTGTAATACTGTCAGGAAATTGATATTACTTATAATTATTGGTTAAGAAAAACGCCTTACATTTCTCACGTATCGAAATGAGCTGTAAGCAGCCTTGATTCCAAGGTAGAATAAGGGTATTACGTGTGACACGAAAATAAAGTCCTGTCCAAATAAACCAACTAATAACAGAATGAAGGTTTCGAAGATATAGGTCCGATATCGGATATATGTGAGCGTAATATCATAATTTTACACACAAATAACTATTTACATACAAAATACGTTGAATAAGGTCTAATATGCGTAACTTTGCTCGAGACACAGCCCGTGCACAGTATTCAGTAAGGGATCCCAAATTCTTTCATAATGGATACTGTCACTATTCGAAAATGTAACACCCAATCTTTTAACTTGATCTATCACTTCAACAGTTGAAAAGGGCTCTGGAATGCCATCCATTTTCCAGTTATGAAATGTCAACACTTTTGTTTTACTGAAATTGATACGTTCACCACTAATATCACTGAATTGTCGTAATTGGGCAATAATATAGTGAAACTGTTATAATGTTGTGCAACTAATATTCACATTATCAGCATAGGCCGCGACGGAGAGATTTTGCAGTTTGTGAAGCGGAGGTTGTATATACGCAGCCAACTTATATAAGAGAGGTTCAAGAGCAAGCCTAAAAAGAAACATGAACATTGGACAACCGTGGCGAACTCCGCTGTTCAGTGAAATGGACTGAGTGAGAAAACCATTTATCTGTAGTCGAGCTGTCACCGTGCGATACACTTGCTGGATAGTGTTAAGGAAGCTAAGCGGAAATTTATATGTACTGAGCACTGCAAATGATAATCATGTGATAAGCGATCAAAGGTATTGTGAAAGTCCAATGACACAAGACAGGCCGGTTTCCTAGCAAAAAGAAAGTATCCTACTACATCTCGGATTTTCGTAAGTGCATAATACACATTCTTTTCTTTATTGAGCGCTGCTTGAAAAGGACTAATTTTATCAGCAAAGAGATTGCGCAGGTGCTGCATTAAAAGTTTGGTGAACAATTTTAGCTCGGTTTTTAACAAAGTTATGAGTCGGTAGTGTGTTTCATCTGTAGCGTCTGCAGATTTTGGAAGAAATATCACGTGACCCTCATTTTGTAGAAAGTTCGGAGATCTTAATAATTCATTATAGAGGGCAAGCATGTCCTTCCCGACTATATCCCAATACTTGTGATAGAATACATACGATAATCCATCTGCCGCAGGACTGTAACCACGATTACATTGAGCCAGTGTCTTACTTATTTTCTCTTCTGTGATGGGCGACATTAAGCACTGGCGCTCCGTCTCCGACTGGACGGGAAGGGGGAGATTCAGGTATTGCTGGTATGCATCTTGAGGTGCCTCATGTTTGGCGTACAAATTCCTATAGTGATCGAAAAATACCTGCTGGATCTCGGGGAGGGACGTGATCGTTCGATTATCATGCTTTATTACGTCAATAACCTTAGCAGCCCGACGTTTATGTTGAGCCATATAATGATGCAGGGTAATATGTTCATCGGGTAGACAACCACCGGGAGGCAGGCTATGGGCATATTTTCTGACCGAAGTAGTCTGCATTTGTTTGATCCAAGTCTTCGTTTTGTTAATGGCTATTTAATTTTGCTGTGATCAGGGGAGGAACCATAACTCCTAGAGAGCTCGGTATAGATATGTGAAACTTTCTAGTTTTTCTCTTTGTACTTCAGCATTTAAAAAAATCTGTGTATTTTCGGCTTAACGTATTTAACCCACCATTCATTAAAAGCTGGATAGTAATGACATTGTCGGAGCCAGTACTCTCATTTCAGACGTAAGATGCATTTTCGTTTCAGCATGATTAAGTAATTGATTGTTTTATTTCCGTAAGTAACCGAAACACCTAGGCTGTATTTGCATGTCCAAAGTATTGCTGCGTGATCACTTGATGGTGTCATCCGTAAATGAATATCGGTGACAGAAGCGATTAAGTCGGGTGGTGTATGACATCGATCAATGCGACTAAACGTATTTTGAGTCTTATAGGTAAACTGAAGATCCTGACGGTGTTGAATCGAAGCGTCCTTGAGTTTGGGGGATGAAATTAATTTTTGGAGAGCAGGGGAAGGAATGAACTTCGAGGTAGTGTCTATCTCACGATTCACAACATTAAAGTCCCAAGCCAATATTATTTTGTTGGAAATAGTGGGAAATAGGGGTAAAATGTCTTCTTTGTAAAACTGTTATTTTGCATTGCTATTATTTGAACTACTCGGGGCATAAATGTTAATCAGAGTAAGATCAGCACAATTTACGGCGATACCCCTGCGAGATGGAAGATACACAACATTCCTAACCTCGACACCTCTTTTGCAAAAGATGGCAGTACCTCGGTGCTGAGGGCCTATGTTCACATAAATCAAATAGTCAAAATTCTGAAACGCTACATCTTGCAGTAATATGAAGTCAGCCGATGTTTGCATGATAAATTTTCGTAATAGATTACGATTACTATCACTAGAAATCCCTCGAATATTTAACGAGATATAGGATCGTGAAGTGGAATTATAAATTGCTTGCATAAACAATGTATAAACAATTAAAAAATAAATAAACAATACAGGGCAAACACTTCCCTGCGAAACCTTGGACTTCCCGACACATTAATAAACATTATGGTTATGTTCATAGAATGTAAACACCAGCGATAGCAATGTATTGTGGATCGAAGGACATTAGGATATTCTTACCTCTCAAGAATAAACAAGTAACATTCCTACCCTTGAAGAGGAAGGAAGCCTTTACATGGAACACTTGCTTTGACTGTCGCGTGAGACATTGGTGTTAATCGACGAGTATACACGGAGCAACGTGTTATTCATTTACTATTGATATGTTGTCACGTGCCACTGCTGCTGGAAGCGGTACAGTCTGAGAATTCCACACAGACAACTCACTTGTTTTCGATGCATCGTCTTGCAACCTTTTCGTTTTCCTTTTTTGAAAACTGGGTCACTCACTACTACCACAGTGGAGTGGAAGGGGAAAGAGAGCTAACAAAGTCTCCTTGTTTTTGTGAGCACTCAGAGGGAGAAACAGTATGCACAGCGTGTTGTGGCTCTCGTAGTTGTATAGGGTGCTCACAGGTGACACCACTATCTTGTTTCCGTTCCTCTGGTTCCGTTGTGGCAAGTGGTTCAGTATGACTTGAAAGAGGGGGAAGTCCTTATCAGCATGGAGATTAATATCCTCGGCCACTGAAGTGTTTTCCAATTCCATATTTTGGGCTTTAGGCTCATTAGTCATGTTTTTTGCACTAAAAGATGGATAAAAGTTCGGAGTGGTGGGCATTTTTCCAGTAGAAAGTTCGGTCATCTTAAATCCAGTAACGGGAACTGAAGGCATCCGAGCTTTCGTATTGCGAGGGCAAGAACTTGCGACGTGGTTAAGAGCCAGACAAATGAAGCACGTAGGTGGTTGACCTTGATACATCACAGTAGCACGACAACCCCGTACCACAATTTTTGAGGGAATATGTTTTTCTAAACACATTTGCACAATACGATTACAATTGTAAATGGGAAAAGGGAGGGTATTCAACCACATTTCTTCATTTATGGACATGATCTTTCGAAAGGGGCAAAGCACAACACTAAGTTCATCGTTACTAATTTCCATCTGGAGATCCAAAATGCGTACACGAGTGTACTGTATACTAGCATTTGAAAGTTTGACCTGATTTACTGTTCCATTTTCTTGTCGAAAACCCAGTAATTCCGAATGTCGTCGTAAAAGTGTGTCAACATTCTCTTGCGATTTAAATTTTAAATACAAACTATAATCATCATTGTGAAGTTGAATAGCTTCAAGATCGTGTGTTGATAACTGTAACTCGTTAATTAAACAAGTCTGGATGAGCGCAACCGAATGCCGAATATTTCGTGTCGTCTTGTCAAATGCAAGCCGCTCAGTATTTTTCCGAATGTTATTCATGGCAAAAAAGGGGTACTATATTCAATAAACTGCTTGTCGCTGGTATGAACTGTTAGTTTTCCCTGATACACCGTATTTCCTACTACTGAGAACACACGACTGAGTACAGCAAACTAAACTCTAAAACAATTTCAAACGAACGTAAGAAGCTCGTTGAGATCGGAGGCACACCACATCGATGTTCACTACACCGCTACTCACGCCAACCACTCAACGCGCCATTTAAACTTTCACCCAAACTAACACCTAGTTAAATTCGTTTCATGGAAGAATATATACAAAATACTCAAATATAAAAAATATATAAACATAATATAAATAAAAATATAAATAAGAAAATATAAGGAACTTTTGTGAGTGTCTTAATGACTTACTCGAGATTTCTTTGTTCAACTCAAAAACAAGTTATATACACGTTGCTCAATGAAGAAAGTATCACGAAATGTTCTTCAGTTGAGCCTACGTTATCGGCAGAGCCGCAACTTCTGGGGGGGCAACTTTCCCCCAGAGAAGCTCCCCGCCGTTCGAGGGGACCAGACAAAATGTTTATGTAAGAACTCTATAAACGATAGGAACATGAAATTGGAAATGAAGCATCAAATAGGGTCGCCACATTACATAAACAAAACAGGACAAAAAACTGAGTAGAACAAAAATGAGTCGTGGACCCATTTCAGTAAAAAATGCCTATTGTTAGCGGCTCCAGAAATAATATTTGTTCGTATGGCTTTGAGATTTATCAGTGTTGTCTCCTTAATAATTTTGTCATGTACGAATGGGCCCAGGTAGTAACTAACGGAACCGCAGACCTTCCCGTGCGGAAGGGCCCACAGGCTCTGGGGCCTCCATAAAGATTAAGAGAAAATTGGAAAGAGGGAGCCCAAGAATAAGAACAACTTTTCTTAGGGGGTCCAAATAAGCTTATTAATGCCTGCAACCCTAGAAAAAAATCTAAGTTATGGTGCTGGTCATCGTTTGCAGGGATTGTCCCGATTTATTTACATTTCGTCTTTACCGCAACTTCTAATTTCCAAAGAAGAAAAGACGACAAAATTATGTTCACATTCTTTAAATTGTACCAACACGTGTAGAAATAGATAGTTCTATGTTTATGCTCCAGAACTAGTAGTTTATTTTCTTATGTTCATATAAGGAATTTGTGGGAAATTGAGGCCACATGATCATGAGGCTGCTGATCATCAGGTGCAATCCACTAGGGGTTCGAATTCCTCTGAAGAACAAGGTCGGAATTCTAATTGTCCTCAGTATTTCTGTGTTCCTGTTCCTGCAGTGATTGGAACAGGAACACATAATTTAGGAACACATAATTCCACAGGAACACATTCAATGAGGAAAATATCACGAAACGTTCTTCAAGTTGAGGCTACGCCATCGGCAAAGCCATAATTTGTGGAAAGCAAGGAGCACCCGCCCCCCCCCCCCAGAGAAATTCCCCGCCGTTCGAGGAGCCCCATTTTCAGACAAAATTTTCTTACTCCATATACGATAGGAGCATGGAAGTAGAAATGAAGCATCAAACAGGGTCGCCAGATTACATAAACAAAACAGCACACAAAAAGTAAGTAGACCAAAAATGAGTTGTGGACCCATTTCAGTAAAAAATGCCTACTATTAGCGGCTTTAGAAATAATAATTATTGGTATGGATTTGAGATTTATCAATATTGTCTCTTTAATAATATTGATAAGACCTTCCCGTGCGGGAGGGCCCACCGGCTCTGGGCCCCCATAAACATTAAGAGAAAATTGGAAAGAGGGGGCCCAAGAATTAGAAAAAATGAAATGAAATGAAATCTTTCAGTTTAACGTCCCAAGATTATGCCGGTAAGGCTAAAGAAGACGGTGATAATGAGAAATGAGTGAAATGAAGAAAGTGGGAGGAAACGGGAAAACCCAAGAAAACCCACGAGCACGGTGTTTGTCCATCACAACGTCCACACGGCGCGAGGTGGGATCGAACCAGGGACCCCAAGCACCGGAGGTGAACGCTCTACCACTGAGCCACCGCGCCCCCCTAGAATTAGAAGAACAACTTTTCCTCGGATCTCAAATAAGCTTATTAATGCCTGCAACCCTAGAAAAAAATCTAAGTTATGGTGCTGGTCATCGTTTGCAGGGATTGTCCCGATTTATTTACATTTCGTCTTTACCGCAACTTCTAATTTCCAAAGAAGAAAAGACGACAAAATTATGTTCACATTCTTTAAATTGTACCAACACGTGTAGAAATAGATAGTTCTATGTTTATGCTCCAGAACTAGTAGTTTATTTTCTTATGTTCATATAAGGAATTTGTGGGAAATTGAGGCCACATGATCATGAGGCTGCTGATCATCAGGTGCAATCCACTAGGGGTTCGAATTCCTCTGAAGAACAAGGTCGGAATTCTAATTGTCCTCAGTATTTCTGTGTTCCTGTTCCTGTAGTGATTGGAATACTTCGAAAGGAGACGAGATGCCAGTGGCAAGCAATACTCTGGTTGGGGCGATTTGTTTAAAGAAAATTGTGAAAGCAGGAAACACTCATTGCAGCTACCTGGGTTAAAATCC
The DNA here is from genome assembly GCF_964235325.1 of Thermobia domestica. Lineage (NCBI taxonomy): Eukaryota > Metazoa > Arthropoda > Insecta > Zygentoma > Lepismatidae > Thermobia > Thermobia domestica. The sequence goes on from NC_137471.1 coordinate 120,696,559, forward strand.
CGTCGTACCAGTTATTAATTTTTCTGGATGGGAAGATAATGTTTATGTAATTGCTGTTGTAATTGTGCCATTCCTTTATTATTATTATTATTATTATTATTATTATTATTATTATTATTATTATTATTATTATTATTATTATTATTATTATTATTATTATTATTACAGAAAGAAAGAAAAAGTATTATAGTCGAAGGTATTCACGGGAACAGAAAAGATATAGAGTATGTCAGAAGTTTCTTAGGTTTACACATGAACGCAATAATATTATTACATTTATGAATTTACAGATAGCATTATCATTTTATGACAACAAGAAATGGAATATAAAGATTTGTTAGCAGATAACAGTAATGCATTTTGTTTCGCCCTTCTAAGTAGAAAGGTGAGTTGACTTCTTAAATATTATCATTCCTGTGACTAGCGTTGTAAGTTCGATCTCAATTTGCAGTTTGTGCACAGCTACGAACAATTCCTTGGAACTCATTTTTGGCCCATACTACAGCAGTAAGAACGTGAAAATGAAAATGAAATGAAATCTTTAAGTTTTACGTCCCACGGTTATGCCGGTTAGGCTAAAGAAGACGGTGATGATGAGTAATGATTGAAATGGTGGAATGAAGAAAGTGGGAAGAAACGGGAGAACCCCGAGAAAACCCACGCACGCGGTGCAGTAAGAACGTGTTTAGCCCTTATGTATTTATCAATTCTTGTCCAAACACGTTACTTGCCATATGGTTACGAATGAAGTTGATACGGATGACGTAATTTTGTGTTGTTGGCATTTCACCTGTGAGGGAGGTCGTCTCAACTCTTACACCCAGAGAAATTGAATATTTTTTATGTTAGTATGTGTCAGAAGTATGAGTTTTTTAGATTGTAAAAATTAGCTTACCCGTCACACCGAAATCGAAATCGCGCCCCCAACATTATGAAACTAACCCTGAAGAAACTACTCTAAGAAATCACTGTTCTGGAAGAAGGAAAACGGAGCTGTAGTGAATTCAGTAATCACACACTTTTACGATTCCAGTGTAATAATGCTGGAATTTTCTGATTTCAGACATGATAAAACAGTAAAGTATTATGCAGAAAGAACAGTCCTGAGAAGTCAACTTTAAATTGACAACTCATATGTACGGAGTCGTTGCCATATGCTCTCACCTCGGGCCCTGATTTTTCACGGCACGTCATTGGACAGAAACTTATATTGATTGGAATCTGGTGTTACAGGGCACTGGCTTATTTTTTTAACTCAATTAATTTAACGAACATTACTCTTTTATGATCATCAAAAGCTTTAGGGTACTTCCAGTAGATATAGAAAGGTGAAATGTAGTATCCAGTCTTCGTGTAGCATGCAAGTAAACAAATAAAACGTAACAGGATGATATTTCTATCCGCCAAGTCCCCTTCAATGTAGTGTGTTGTTTATTCAACAAGAACACGTGAAATCCAATTAGAAAGTTCATAAAATATAAAATATGTAGCCAAGTCTCGACTTTGCAATAATAATAATAATGATAATAAAGGAATAACAGAATTACAATATAAATTACGTAAACAATACCTTCCAAACAAGAAAAAATAATAAATGATACACCGGGATTCGAACCCGGGTGACTGTAATGGCAGTTCTCTGCTCTCATACGTTGCCATCAATTCCTCAGACAAAGACAAGAAAATAAATTAGTAGTTATGTTAGATAATCATAGCACACACTTTTTCTAGACGTGTTGATATAATTCAAGGAATGTGAAAAATAATTTCCATCGTATCTTGTTCTTTGGAATGCAGAAAGTAAAGAAGAATTGTAGGGATGGGCACGAGCGATTTTTCGCTCAAACTCGAGTCGACTATTAAAAGACATCTTTGAGCTCGAATCGAGAACTCAACTCCAATAATTTCCTCCAACCTGACACGAATTTGACTCAAGTTTCGATTCGAGTCGAGTCAAAACGAAGAAAACCGAGCCAAATGCGGTGTGTAGTTTCAAGTACTTTCTTCGAGTATCCTATATAAACAATGTAATTAATACCAACAATGCTACTACTACTACCACTACTACTTCTACTTCTACTTATTATTATTATTATCATTATTATTATTATTATTATTATTATTATTATTATTATTATTAGTAGTAGTAGTAGTAGTAGTAGTAGTAGTAGTAGTAGTAGTAGTAGTAGTATTGATATTGCTATTGCATAGTCTAGACTTGGCTACATATTTTATATCTTATGAATTTTCTGATTGGATTTCAAGTCTTTTTGTTGAATAATCAACACATTCTACTACAGGGGGTTTGTAGGAGGGAAATATTATCCTGTTGCTTTTCATTGGTTTACTTGCACGGTATGTCAAGCTTGGATTCTACATTTCACCTTTCTATATCTACGGGAAGTACTCTAAAGATTGTGATGATCATAAGAGAATAATTGAATAAGTGATGAGATCAATGAACTTTGCGTATTAACAACATTTCAAATATCAGGTTGTCAGAAAAATCATGACGTATTTTGGTAAAATATGACAAATCATGGTTCGTGGATACACTGGAGTTATTCGGATCATGCAATATTTTGTCATGAATAGCTAAAATATTGAGCGTTTTTTGTAATAGTATTGCTCTTTGATCTGGTTTTACAGATTTGATCAGAGATGGCGTGGGTCAATGAAAACTTTACCCACCACCCACCGCGACCCACTCTGACCATGGTCCACCACCCAACTTGTGCCTCTCAGACCCACTACCCACCATGACCCACTCCGCCCTACCACCCGCAATGAACCTCTGACCCACCAAAACACATCGTCACCAACTCTGAGACATGATCCACGTCCTCTTTTCTACCGACTAATGAGTTTATACTTGTAATGAAACCAGGTTGTCAAATTCTAACTAATCGGAGTTTGAATTTCTACGGTTAATCAGTCAAGCACAGCTCTGTTATAATAATGATGGATCTGACCTTTACGATATAAAATGAAAAATGTTTGTAATGGGTAAACTTACCATGATTTTCAACTAAATTATCATGGTCTACTTATTTTCTTGTTGAATTATCGATACTTCTCAGTTTCAAAGCGGATGAAATATGAAACTTACAAATCAATGTATGTAGACTAATATACAGAAGCTTACGTTACTAATTTTATGTCTATTTTCCTCACAACTTAATGGGTTCATTGCCCTGTGCTCTAAGCGCCCCATATAATAAATAAGCTTTTAGCAATTTTTATAAAGCGCATGGTAAGCATATATGGATATATGATGCGAAGCACTGTATTTTTTGATGAGTTGATTTTGAGGTTAACGTCCCTATATGAAAATGAGCCTACCCATGCCGTAAACGTCGCCAACACGTATGGCCTACTTGCGGGTAAACGTCGATCGTCAATATTGAGAATAGACCGTGTCTCACTGTCGGGAGGGTTTCGTCGAGTCAAAAGAGATATCTCGCGTCGGGGTGTTGAAGTTCCCACCACGTCGCAGCGAGGACTTTGTTTTGGTCAGCGCTCCTTCGGATTCGTCGCGGAGCAACGCGAAGGGACCAACATGAACTATCGCCAGTTATGTGCATGCAGTTATTATTATTATATATTATTTTTTTCCTAAAGAATTGTTCCTAAAGTGAGCTCTGGGGATCAAGAATCACCACTGCCTAAAAATCATGAAGTTAAAAATCTTGAGTGCGATAATTGTATGAATTTAGATGGCAACTGTCGTCGATCATTAGAAAGTTAGTATGGGAGAACTATGAATTAACGTAAATAGATACTCGTCATTTTGTTATAAAATTATTTGGCGAACGCATTTTTTCTAATCCCAAACAGTTATCGTCTCATATATACGGTTAAAAGAGCACTCTGATTGAACAGATTAAAACGATCTCAACGATTTATCCCTTTACAAGCGATGTCTTCTTCATCGTCTCCGTGGCGAAGTCGAAAACCACCCGCCCAGTATTCATAAGGTTGGTGGTCGGAAGCTCCTCTGGGATAATTTTCTGGCACTTTTTTTAGTACTTTTAGACTCGCCTTAATGTAACGAAATCACACATATAGGCGATTTAACATATATTGCGGGAGTAATTTTCTAGTTCATCAGCGTTTTGTCCTGTCAGAAGATGCTGTGTACAATGTAGTGAGCAGAGAGGTTCGTTAAATGAGTTAACTTAAAAAAATAATCCAGTGCCCTGAAATACCAGATTCCAATCAATATAAGTATCTGTCCAATGACGTGCCGTGAAAAATCAGGACCCGAGGCGACAGCATATGGCAGCGCCTCCGCACTTATGAGTTGTCAATTTAAAGTTGACTTCTCTGTACTATTCTTTCTTCATATTACTTTACTATTTTATCATATCTGAAATTAGAAAGTTTCAGCATTATTACGCTGGAATCGTAAAATTGTGTAATTACTAAATTCACTACAGCTCCGTTTTTTCCTTCTCCCAGAACAGTGTTGTTTTAGAGTAGTGGCTTAAGCGTAAGTTTCGTAATGCTGGGCACGCGAGATCGATTCCAGGTGTGAGGATTAAGAATTTTTTTACAATATACAAAACTGATACTTCTGATATATGCTAAAATGAAAAATATTCAATTTCTCTTGGTCTAAGAGTTGAAACAACTTTCTTTACAGGTGAAACGTCAATAACACGAACTTACGTCATCTGTATCAACCTTAGTAACTGTCTGGCAAATAACGTGTTTGGACAAGAATTGATGAATATATAAGGGCTATACACGTCCTTTCCGCTGTAGTATAGGCCAACATGAGTTCCAAGGAATTATTCGTAACAGTGCACACATTGCTAATAGTGATCGAACATATAATAGGGATCGCTAGTCACGAGAAAGATCCTATTTAAGAAGTCAACTTTCCTTTTTACTTAGAAGAAGGGCGAAAAAAATGCATGACTGTCATCAGCAAACAAATCTTTATATTCCATTTCTGTAAATCCGTAAACGTAATATTATTGCGTTTATGTATAAACCTATGAAACATCTGACATACTCTATATCTGTTCTGTTCTTATGAATACCTTCAACTAAGTTACTTTTCTATCATTCTGTGATAATAATAATAATAATAATAATAATAATAATAATAATAATAATAATAATAATAATAATAATAATAATAATAATAATAATAATAATAATCATCATCATCAAGGAATAACATAATTGCAATACCAATTACATATACATTATCTTACCATTCAGAAAAATTAGTAATTACCACGACGGGATTTGAACCCAAGTAGCTGCAATGGGAGTTTCTTGCTTAACAATTTCTTTTAAACGAATCGCCCCAACCGGAGTATTGTTCGCCACTGGCACCTCATCTCCTTTCGACATATTCCAAACACTACAGGAACACAAACACAGAAATACTGAGGACAATTAAAATTCCGACATTGCTCTTCAGAGGAATTCGAACCCCTAGTGGATTGCGCCTGATGATCAGCAGCCGCATGATCATGTGTCCTGAATTTCCCACAAACTCCTCATATGAATACAAGAAAATAAACTAGCAGTTATAGAACATAAACATAGAACTCTGCATTTCTACACGTGTTGATACAACCTAAAGAATGTGAAAATAATTTCTGTCGTCTTTTCTTCTTTAGAAATTAGAAGTTATATTAAAGACGAAATGTAATGTAAGTCGTGACCATCCCTGCAACCGATGACCAGCGCCATAACTTAGATTTTTCTGGGGGGTGCTTTGGCGTGGCACACCTCGGTTTAATTCCCGACGGGAGCTAATGTGGTTCGGATTTCACCTTAATGAATAGATCCATGTATCATATAGCCTCGCTGCTGAACGGGACGTTAACCTCAAAATCAACTCAACTCTTTTCTGGAGGAGAGCATCAATAAGCTTATTTGGGACTCTAGAAAAAGTTGATTTCAAATTTTTGGGCCCCCTCTCCCCAACTTCTTAATCTTTATGGGCCCACCGGAGCCTGTGGGCCCTCCCGCACAGCAAGGTCTGCGGTTCCGTTAGTTACTCACTGGCCCCTTTGCATACATGGAAAAATTATTAAGGGTACAATATTGATAAATCTCTAAGCCATACGAATAAATATTACTCAAATAGGTCAACGACTCATTTTTGTTCTTTTTACCTTTTGTTTGCAGTTTTGTTTATATATATTTTTTGTTATATTCGATTATTTTGTTAATATTTTTCCATGGAACGATTTTAACTAGGTGTTAGTTTGGGTGAATGTTTTAAATGGCCCGTTGGGTGAGTGGTTAGCGTATTGATTCTTCTATTTGGTGGACCCGGGATCTAGTCCCCGACGGGCTGAAGCTTTTTCAAGTTTTCTTGTTTGAATTTCAATTTCAATACATAGTCAGTATGATAAGCAAGATCTTCTTTCCTCCAGAAAGAATATGTTGGAATAAGGAGAATTCTAGAAGGTCTCTCAATGGAGACAAGATTTGACATTTTCAGCTACTTTTAAGCCTTTTCTGATTCATATGTGATCAGTGTTTTTATTTCTTTGATTATACAGTATCTAATGATAAAATACATTACATACACAACAATATTGAGATTAACATATGATGTTTATTGGTAGAGATGCAAGAAAAGCCGGCCATTACATTTCTATTTAAATAGCTTTCTTATAGTATACTCTATAGTTATGTAAGATTTCATGATCTAGATGCTATATTTCGCTCTAGAATTCACCATCATGATTGGTGGAACACATGTTTTATGAATTAAAGTAAACATAAAGTACGTACTAACTATAGAACATATCTAACTTTATTTTAACTTCTGAGCTATCGACATTTTTTCTTTTCTACATCATTTCTTTTTAGTCACCCGTGTTTCATTTCCTAGAGATTAGTAGGCCTACCCTAGTTTCTAGCACATAAGTTAAACTTTTATTTTTCAATATACCCGTCAGTGTACGTTTGTCAGTATATTTGTCAAAGCGTACTTCCACATTCTTGTTATACTGTAGCTGTGCAATGATTTAGCAATAATCTTTCGGATACAAACTTGAATACCATTTTATACAAATAATCAATAGCGGATTCAGAAAAGTATTTGGGAGGTGTTTCTCTGCTTGATGCTTGGTTTTTCTAAAGTTTTATAATTTTTATTTCGGAGTTTAGAAGTACAAGCATAGTTAATATTTCGTTTTGTTTGTATATTCAGCAATAACCCTTCCGGATACAACCTTGAAGAAAATTTTATACTGATAACACTAGTTAACAAAGGTTTTGTTACATAAAAGGAAATACCTGTTCTTAAAGGAACTTTTTGCGCTGAATTCGAATATGCACTCGGTTTTTCTCCATCACGTACGATTTTCCCGTAACGGAGGGATTTTCGGGAAACTCCCTCAAAAATTTCCCTTTTCGTTTATTTTACATCCCAAGATCTTGTCCCCTTGCATATACTAACATAGAAATTATACCTAAGTATACTTTGATTCACTTTTAACAAACCCTCCAAGTTTCGTAATAATCGCTTTATTCATTCTAGAGAAATAAATATGTTTGTATGTATACTGAGTGTACTGTTTATTGCACCTTATAGTAATGCTTTCAGATCTCTTAAGTTGAGGTAAAACGTTTTGCTTTATTACCACAAACACATATATAAAATATAAAAAATGAAATGAAAAGAAATCTATAAGTTTTACGTCCCACGGTTATGCCGGTTAGGCTAAAGGAGACGGAGATAATGAGAGATGAGTGAAATGGTGGAATGAAGAAAGTGGGAGGAAACGGGAGTACCCCGAGAAAACCCACAAGCACGGTGTTTGTCCACCACAAAGTTCACTTGGCGGGGGCTGGGATCGAACCCGGGACCCCAAGCACCAGAGGTGAACGCTCTACCACTGAGCCACCGCGCCCCCTATAAAATATAATAAAATATAATTTACAAGTGTGACAATTTACAATAAACAACAATACAATGTACCAAAAGGTCATGAAAAGACAATCAAAATTATCACAATATATGAAACTTCCATTGGGTTACAAAAAACGTACACTACTTCCTTCTTTTGTAAGAAATGTTGCATTCTCTAACAAGACCCCAACAATAGTCCCCCATCATTGAAGGATCCCATCGTCCCTGGTACCTTTTCTCCATTGCCATTATATCTTGGTGGAATCTTTCACCCTGTTCGTCGTTGAGAGCACCTAGGTTAGCAGGAAAGAAGCTGAGGTGGTAGTGCAAAAAGTGGATTTTTAAAGACATCCTACAACCCAACTCTTTGTATTTCTGTATCATGTCCTGTACGATTTCTGTGTAACTCTCAGCTTTGTTATTGCCCAGAAAGTTGCGCACAACACACTTAAATGCTGTCCAGGCAGCTAGCTCAGCACTGTTTAACTTGCTGTCAAAGCTATCATCAAGCATTAATTTCCTAATTTGGGGACCAATAAACACTCCCCCTGAAATCTTAGCATTACTCAGGTTAGGGAACTTATCTCGCAAATACTTGAAACCTTCACCAGATGTGTCCATGGCTTTGACAAAGTTTTTCATAAGTCCTAACTTGATATGAAGTGGCGGTAGTAATATCTTATTAGGATCTACCAAAGGAGCGTATTTGACGTTGCATTCTCCAGGTACGTAATTCACTCTAGGTTCCCATTCCTTCACTTCATAATGTTTGTCATCAGCTCGGCTATCCCATAAACATAAAAAGCATTGGTACTTCCTGTAACCGCACTGCAGTCCTAATAAAATACCAACTACCTTGAGATCACAACATATTTGCCAACAATGGTCCTTGTAATTTATAAGATTTAGCAAAGTTGACATGGTGTCATAGGATTCCTTAATCTTCACTGAGTGCGCAAGTGGTATAGAAGGTTCTTTATTTCCATTATGTAAAAGAACAGCTTTAAGGCTGACCTTTGACGCGTCGATAAATAACCTCCATTCTTCTGGAACGTAAGGAATTCCTAGCTTCGCCATCAACCCATTTATATCCGTACATACGCACACATTATCTTGCATTGAGAAATAGCTTGAAAATTGAACATGCCTTTTCCTGTACACTGATATGTTCGTTTCTGCATCCAATAAGTTCCACTGCTGGACCTTGATCCCAGAAGTTCCGCCTCTTGTTTTGTCAGGTGCAAATCACGGAGTAGGTCATTAAGTTCACATTGCCGGATGAAATGTGGCTCGCGAACACAGTCAGGGATGAGCGTTGGATTCTTAGATGTACATGTTGATGTCGATGGTTCATCAAGGTCATGATCATCATCAGAGTCTTTAGGCCATACCTCTTCCCAGTTGGTAGGAGGCTCGGGAAGTGGAAGTTCTTTTGCATTCTGTTTCATTTGATAACAAATATTGATAACCATTTCATGAACAAAACGAAAAAAACTTGGCGAATTGTATATATATGTATTAAGATATACATATACTGTACGTCTAAAAAAAATATACGTTGGAAGTACATTCTATTTTATACACGTTTCTAATTTACAGAGAGCAATACAAGTGTGTTGTTGACTATTGTAAATATTCATTTTTATGTCTGTGTTTGTAGTAATAAAGCAAATCGTTTTTACCCCAACTCAGGAGATCTGAAAGCATTACTATCAGGTGCAATAAACAGTGCACACAGTATACATACATATATATTTATTTCTGTAGAAAGAACAAAGCGATTTTTACGAAACTTTTAGGGTTTATTAAATTTAAATCAAGGTATAGTTAGGTATAATTTCTATGTTACTATATGTAAGGGGACAGGAGCTAGGGGAATAAAATATCTGAAAAAGGGAAATTTTTGAGGGAATTTTTGAGGGAGGGAATTTGTTACGGGAAAACTGTACGTGATGGAGAGAAACCTAGTGCATATTCGAATTCAGCGCAAAAAGTTCCTTTAAGATCAGGTGATTTTTCTCATGTAACAAACAAAAAGTTTAAATTTGTTTACTAGTGTAATCAGTGGCGGATTTAGAAAATTATTTTAGAAGGGTTTTTTCTTATTAATGTTTAGTTTTTCTAAAAATACCTAACTTTTATTTGAGAAGAGCTTGAAGTTTGTGAGTAAAGGCATAACAAATATCTATTTAATTTGTTTTTGAAGTTCTGTAATTTTCGGGTACAAGCTTCACCCGTAAAACATCCCCACCCTAACTACCTTCGTAAATCCGTCAGTCTGGTAATTAGTAATAACAACGATTCAAAAACGATAAGAAAGGAAGTAGGCCAGAACTAGCAGTACACGCATTACCTCTACATTCACAGATACAATTTGGGAAAACTTTTGTCAAAATGGTCGAATGTGGTGTTGAATCCCGGACTCACCGATAGAAGAACAAAAGCTAACCACTCACTCATGGTTGTTGTGCAGTTGTACTTAACTTAAATATATTCTCTCTATATATGGCTTATGGAATCCGAAGGTTTAATACCGCGTTCACAAAAGATCTCCACTGACTTCAATCCTTAGTAAACTGGATCTAGTTTTTACTTTGTATTCCTATTACTGCGGTTGGGGGCGCGGCGGCTCAGTGGTAGAGCGTTCACCTCCGGTGCTTGGGGTCCTTGGTTCGATTCCAGCTCGCGCCGTGTAGACTTTGTGGTGGACAAACACTGTGCTTGTGGGCTTTCTCGGGGTTCTCCCGTTTCCTCCCACTTTCTTCATTCCACCATTTCACTCAATTCTCATTATCACCGTCTCGTTAAGCCTAACCAGACGTTAGACTGGTGGGACGTTAAGCTTAAAGATTTCATATTTTCCTATTTCTGCGAGATCCATTTTAATATTGTCCTCCCATCTGCGCCTAAGTCTTTCTAATGGACGTGTTCCGATTAAATTTCCAGTTAAAACTTTGAAAGCGTTCCTATATTCTTCCATTCTGGCTGCTTGACCTGCCTACCTGAGCCTCCTAGACTTGATGACCGTAACTATGTTTGGTAAACCGTATAAATTATGCAGATCTTCGTTATGAAGTTTCCCTCATTCCCGTTCCTCTTGGGTACGAATATTTGTCTCAGGATTTTATTTTCAAATACTTTCAGTCTGCGTTCTTTCCTCAAGCGACCATGTTTCACAACCATAAAATACAACAGGAATGATTACTGTTTTATATATTTTATGCTTTAACTTCCTCGACAGAATTCGCGATGACAAAATACTTTGAACTGAATAATAACACGAATTTCCTGATTTCGGTCGACATTTATTTTCTTTGTCGATATGATTTGGTCTGGTGATATTGATCCCAGATATTTGAAAGTATCCACTTTGTCGAAAGCATTATGTAATATTTTAACGCATCCATAATTTGCCATATTACGATCCTTGTGAACTTCCATATATTTAGTTTTCTCTGCATTTACTTCTAAACCCATGTCCCTGCAAGCGTTTAATAAGGACTCTGCATTTCTCTCCCCTATTAAATTTACATAATCAGAACACGCCGTAACCTGGTGAATACAATTCAGCTCTAGGGCCTGGTTGCTATCTTTAATTTTCCTTATAGCGTACCTCGAAACAAAGGTGAACAATAATTGTTATAACGCATCTCCTTGTTTCAGGCCATTCTCAACGTGGAAGCTCATGGACAATTTTTCTGCTCGGACTTTACTTTGGGACTCATTTTAATTTATTTTAATTAATCTAAATAGCTTTTTCGGTATTCCGGATTCTGTGAGAATGTTGTACAATGTTTCCATCATATTTGAGTCTTTTTAAAACCAATAAACAGCTGGTATACTGGGTAATATATTTCCATTTCTTTTCGAGTATTTATGGAATAGTAAATATCTGGTCGATAGTAATCGATTTCCTTAAATCCACACTGATAATCTCCAATAATATCATGTGCGTATGGAATCAATCTTGTTAATAGAATGTTAAGAGAAATGCCTTGATAATTATTACATTCAGTTTTGTCGCCTTTCTTGTGAATTGGAAGAGCATACTTTTCTTAAATGTATTCCAAAGTTTTCTTTTTTCTAGAAAAGTTTCGTAATGATATGTTGAATTCGTGTCCTTAAAAATTCAGAAACCTTCAGGATTGGGTACACCGTGATGGTGGTTATAAGTCTATGAAACTCCATGATCAGATGAACAGTCTATTACGCATATGATTCATTAACAGAAAATTTGGTACTTTCCCGATTCTGAACAAGCTTAAGAAACAGTCAGTGCATTATAGAATTTGGAATTTAACGATTTTGCAGATTCCAAGCACCTGACAGGTGGTGACATTATTACGTGTGTGATCAATTAATGAAAAATTTGTTTTAGATATTCATACAATGTATATGAAAGTTAAAACTTAAAAACTTCAAGAATGTACAGAACCACCCGAAACCAAGCTCTTGATGTGCAGCTTTTAAGATTATCATATAAATATATTTGTCTCATGTTTTATTTTTTGTTTCGAAGAGAGGGTGTGCGATATTTTGAAGCAAAATGCTACATACAATTGTGCTAGTTATTTGTGTATCTTTTTTTAAAAAAAAGTATTTATTTTTGTGTATAAGAAATTAAGAAATATTATTAAATATATATATATATATATATATATATATATATATATATATATATATATATATATATATATATAATATATATATATATATATATATATATATATATATATATATATATATATATATATATATATATATTGGTTAATCTTTTGGAATTCGTAATGTAAATATGTTAAGAATTAAAAAAATATATTCGAAATTCATGGTTTATTTTAGAGGTTCTATGTTATTATCTACATCAACCACTAACCAAACGAGATCTTGTGCTGTAGAGAAGCGAAGCAAAGTATGCTTTATCAATTTAAACCAAAATTTTGAAAAATGCCCAAAATTTTCCAAGCAAAAAGCTAAGCAGAAAAAAACGAGCTTTTTCCCAGAAAAGCCGTTTTATTCGAACCCTGGTATCTCTATTCATTGGGCAACACTCTCTGAACAAAAGAGATTGATCTAAGAATGGAGAACTGTTTCGTTAGTCACCTACTTTACAATTTTACTGGCAAAAACACCTGGATTAGGGCTAGCAACTGCTGTCAGTGCCGAGAAAAGTTACGTGTAAATTGGATTGCATCTGTCTGCGCGTTCTCACAACTGCAAAAGACCTGGACCCCAAGCAATGGGATCACACTTTAGTCTTATATGGACACTTCGAACTTGATTTCGATTAAGGTTAATTAGATTCAAACTAGTACTGTATTGAATCATTGATGGATTTTCAAAAATTTACATCACACTTGGATGATGGAAATCAACGCACTGCATCACGTTCTGTGAAAGCATCATTGGATTGTTTACTAACATCATTTTGGTCTTTTCGTTCAATGAACAATTCAACAAATTCAACTCAATTGACCAATCAATACAAGTACTAATAGGAACACAGGTTTTCTTTCTGCGTTTCACGAAAATATTGGAATCAACTTATTTCCTGCTACATGATCCATAGGATGAATATACGGGGAACACAGACAGTCAATAGCGTTCTCAAGATGAAGATGATCGTAACTTTTCGCTCACTGATACATACCAGAATATTCGTTACACATAGTATGAGCAAATCACTCAAAAACATTCGAATGAGGAAAGAAGTTAGGAAAATCTTATCTAACCAATACGGCAGTATACTTTTGTGAAAACTCCGTATATTTCACTAATGTAATGTACCCACCATTTCGCACTACATTCTCGTGAACACGCTTTTCTTTAATGGAGTTTACTTCATCCGGCAACTCTTTGCTTTGATTTGCATGTTCATTTATCGTAGTTCCTATAATGTCTACAGAGTCCTGTACTTTGGCGCAGTTTTGTACTATATTTTCCATATTTTCATCGTAACGTCCGAATGTAGCAGAAATTTCTTGAATCATTTGATCCAATTGTTCCTGTATCTGGTCCGACTTGCCGTCGTTGCGTTCCTGCAATTGCTCAAGCTTTTCATCAAAATGCTGAGCTTGGTCCTTAATTTGTTATGATATCCCTCTTAGAATATCCATTAAGTTTTCTGAAGCATTATTTCAGCCTGAACCATTTGGATATCCATCGTTTCACTATTCGTAGTACTCATGTTTTTTTCTGTGTATTACTTTTCCACTTCTTAAAATAGTGGCATCAATGTGAGGCTCAATGGTACCCGTTTTACTGTACTTCGAACGATACACTTTCACTTTTCCTTTCCCGAGGTTTCGGCACCAATTTTATAACGGTTCATTTCAATTATTGAATTGATTGAGCCACTAAAACGCAAACTTCTCTGCCATAATTCCATTTATTTATAACTTGTTGTCCTGACAACGAAATACCACAATCTTATGATTTAAAACATTTGAATATCTTTTTATATATTAACATTATATCTATATACTATTTTTTTTCTTTCTCTTCTTCTGATATTAAAATCAGCCAGCCTAGTACATATTTAGAATATCTTATGGTCCAAAATTACAAAGTAATAAACATTTATAATACAAATATACAATGTACCGTTGTAATACTAATAATAAAAACAAATATTCAAAATGAGGTTTTTACAATGTTTGTGACTAGAATACAATAGCCTATTCACGCCTTGTTCACTTTCTCAACTCGTTTGTAGCCAAATGATGTGGATATTATGTGTCTCTTTAAATTTTTGAAATAATGTAAAGCGAACTTTATTTTAGTTTTATCATTTTAGTGGAAAGCAGGAGCGCATATCAAAATAATATTTCTTGATCAACACAATCTAAAACCTATGCACACGTATTGTTTGTAAACTCCTTGCTTCATACCTGAGACAACAAAGTAACAGAAAAGAGGATACTGCTAAACTCTCGTGTTTCTGCTAGATATCTATTTTTTTTTTCAAAAAGAAAAGTAAGATGAGATATTCAATTTGGAAATCTATTGAAGTTTTTAATTTCTATACGCTATAAGTGGAAGTTTATGTTGTCTCTTTGTTGTTAATTCCAGGCTTGTATCTAGTGACATAAAATTTAGTCCATAATGAAGTGGTATGTATTATTGAAAACCAATCGTGCTTTTAAATACAAACATATGTTTTTCGAGGTGTCGTGAAGATTTATCACAACTACATGAGATCAAAAATATAACTATAAAGGAAGTATTCTACGATGCTCATTCCTTGGAACAATACCACACTGCGGTAATAAATTCTGATCATAGATAGATGTCAATTATGTGGTCTTGCGCAGGAAACTGAGACGATATGCTGTTTAGAAAACTTCTGATATGTATATGTCTATAACCAGAATATATAAAACAATGGATGTTATTGTTCAATTTGTAGCTTTCGAGATCACTGAGATGAATAATGATACTAGTGATGTAATCAAACCTTAAATGTATTCACTATAGCATTTGACACGTATCAAAACCCAAAACGACGGAGATTAATGTACATTCCATAGTTTTGGGGGTCACTAAGACAAACAGTGACACTTCGTATCGTGTTAAAACCAAATTAATAACGATCATTTCTGGAATGAGGTTGTCGTGTAGAGTTTTGAAGAGGTTTACATGTTAAAGTAAACATTTAGAAACAATTTCAGTGGCTAATCTACACTTTTTCCTGTCACTGGGATAAATACTGACATTGATTGTGACATCCAAGTACAAGTTGATATACTCGGTTAATGAATAATGGTGGGAAGTGGTTGACATGTGGAAATAATCGAAAACGATCCAAGGTAGGGTTCAATCTACAGTTTATGGGGTCATTGAGATATAGTTTGCTTTTCTAGATACCATTTGAGCATAAATTCATCCGCCATTGAGGTAAAGAGTGGTTTATGTGTTTTAGTAGGAAGTGATTCACAAAATCGAAAATGGTGGAAATTAATGTCTAGTCCTATTTTATGGGATAGTTGAGATGAGTAGTGAAAACTCCGAATGTTAGATTTACTTGTCACACATTTCAAGCATTTCCCATAAACCTAGTTCTTTCCGTACGGAGAACGGACATTTTATCTAGTACGTTGGCATTATAACTTTAAAATTCTTTTTTGAGAAATATTAACGTAATTTCAGCTTTCTTATGCCCTCCGTAGTATGTAAAAAATATGTGTATTCTAATAGCTTAAATAAATAATAAAATAAACATGTATGACTTAAACTTTAATAATCTTCAGTGTAACGAAATGTTTGAAAGTGATAGACAAAGCAATTCAGTACTAAACAATATTACACATTATGAACAGAGCACAGAACGTCTCCTTACATTTCGAAAACAAGGTGAAATTTGCTCATATTTATAGAAAGAGATGAAACATTTTTTTGATACCATGTTTGACTAGGATCATCTACTGTAGATACCCAAAGAAAATAAACTAAATATATGTTACCTTTTAACGCCAGTTTTCTCACACGCAGAAGTAATAATAAATTTGATTTGCTTTTTCAGATTTTTGTGAATTCTCCCTTCGATTATCCTCAAACTATGATGAACAAAATCGTGTACGAGAGTTATTTCTGTGTGTATTCAACAACAATAACTGCTACAGTAAGCTCCCCAAGTCTCCGTAATCTGTCTCCGCAACAACGGAAATGTTATTTCCGAAGAGAGAGGATTTTAGATGTTAGCCCGGTATATACTAGCTATTCCTGTAGTCTACAATGCGAATACGAGCAAAGTATGGAAACATGTCAGTGTGTACCAATCTTTTTCTTGAGTCAAGGTAAGTGTTATTAGCTCTATTTTTACAAGTTCACTAGAAGTAGTGCAATAAATATATGAATATCGAAGTGAGATTCCTTTCAAATTTTGAATCTTTGGAACACTACAAACTATCCCAATTCCATACCTAAACCGTAAGTACTATATCTATAGCTTCCGGTCGGGATAGTTATAAGATGAAAGACATAGAAATAGAATGCTGTATTTCCGGTTTCGGTAGAAAGATGAGACGTGTATTGAAACTCGAGAATCTACAGCAGAGAAGCCATTTCTTACTATTTCGCATTTTTTGTCTATGGGCAATAGTAAGAATGCTTTTTCGCTGTATTACTGGAAGGTTAATAAATTTCTACGAATTCCTCTTTTGGTAGAGAGACAATGATGGACATATGATCTGCTGCTGAGACGCTGCATCAATATAGACAGGTAAATAGGGTATGGAACATGCTATTTTAGGATTAAAAAATTTCTTCACATCCAGAACGTCAAGTAGAAAGTTTCATTAAAAAATTAGGTACTTTTAACAAGCTAAAGTTCTCCAGTGTTTTCACATATTACATTAAGGCAAATGTACAGCTTAAGTGTGATAAAAGCAAAATGGGCTCCTTCCTGGAATCAAACTTGAGTCACCTGCTGTTAAAGATCATATAGGAATCAATGAAAATAATTTCACAACGAGGTACTACAATTGATGACGTCGAAACAAGTGTTTCATGTATAATATGTCACATTTATCAGGTACAATATCAGGGAGAATGTGGAAGAAATATCTTCAATGTTTTCTAATAACTTAAAGTATCTTCTTCCTTCACGACGTAATCTATAACGAAATTTTGTCCCACTTGTTCAATAAATACAACGAATATTTCAAGAAATACACACAAGTCGAATCTTATTGGAACTGAAAAGAATGAAATACTTTCCCTTAACGTCCCACTATTATGCTGTTTAGTCTAAAGGTTATGATGATCAAGTCAAGTGAATGAGAATACAATAACTTGTGGAATGAGAATGTGGAAGAAAACGGCAGCACACCAAGAAGTTTCACGGACACAGTGTTGTCTACCACAAACTTACTTCGCGATCCCATTATGATTAGAGAAGATCCAGTTAAACATGCATGAAATTATTTATTTCTTGCTCATAATAAAAGTTGATTTCTAAAGAAGTCATTACTGTGCGCGTCTCTTTTCTCATGGTTCTCCTATGTCCTCCCATTTTGTTCATTCCATCATTTCTCATCACCACCGTTTCCTTTAGCCTCTCAGGCATAACTGTGGGACGTAAAATTCAAAGATTGCAATCCATTTATTAAAAAAACTGAAGTCAAAATCTGCAAATTAAAGCCATAGTGAACAATGTGATTTTCACCTGGAGTGATAGAAAATTGACTAATTGGTAGTGGATATTGATTTCGAGGGAAACTAGCACGCTTATTTCTTTCGCGTGTCTTCTATTAACTAATTGTAGTGACTATTTTATGTTCTATATGTTCTTGATAGCTCCGTATAGTCGTAATCGGTGTTAAGTGGGGTGACTTGTGAATTACATACGGACCTGTTTACCTTCCGGACAATATATTATTCATTAAAAATTTGCTCGTGAAGATATGTATCTAGTTTTTGTGGGAAAATGTTGGTAAAACATTTTGCTCCTGTCTAGTAATAATTTACGGCTGTATTTTTCTTTATATGACTCCTTCAAGACAAATGTTCCTGTAATCATCCCATGTCATGTTCCTGTAATCATGTCCTTGCATAACATCGATAGCTTTGTTACCCATCATACGTAATTTATACTCTTTCAATTCACAATACCGTTCACTTTAAACTTCCTCTACCAGAAAGCTTCTTCGTGGCTAAGCAGTTAGCGTACGTGCCTTTGGCTTGGGAGACCCGGATTCGATTCCCGGCGGGAGGTCATGCGATTCGGATTCCACGTTAATCAGTAGGTCTATGTCTCATATAGCCTCGCTACAGAACGGAACAGAATCTCAAAAATCAATAAATCAAACCTCTACCAGAGCACAAAATAAAATTCATAAACGATTTTAGTGTTGAATGACTAGACAGTCACTCAAAAATATGTTATATTTATCAACCTTTTTCCGTTGATAGAAATAAAGACTAAACGCTCGATATATACATGTTTTAATTACGCCTGACTGAAAAAATGAGTACTTAATTATTCGGCAATCTTGTGGCTACATATTATCATCTTCAGATTACATTCGTCCATTTTCACTGTTTTTGTTTCTTTACAACTCACTCACATCTTGCTGGAAACTAACCACGCAATATTGAAATTGTACACATCATGGCAGAGAGTGATTATATCATGACGGGACCTCATACAGAATGCGTTTCCGAAAATATTTTATGGTACTCTTAAGCTACTCACACTTGCCAATTCATGTACATTTATGTCCAAAAAGATTGTCGCATATCTATAACTGTTTTCTTGTAAGAATATAATTTGATAATGATTTTGCAGGGTACTTTCAATACTGATACTATGTGTATAATCGGGTAATGTATATTTGTGGGAAAATGTATGTTTGTGGTAAATTTCATAGAAAAAGGATAATGAATACGAAAATTAGAGTGAGAAAACCAAAATGTTGGTAAATCTACAACAAAGTTTTATTTTCGTTTTATTGTTCTTATTTACTGCTCTTTTCTTATAAAATTTGCCACTTATATGTCTTTGCCGGTTGTACTCATACTAAAATTATAAGAAATATCGGCCGAATTCGCAATCAAACTATATTTCTACAACTACATATTTATAGATATGCAACAATAATTTTGGACATGAGTGTATAAAATTATTGCTGGTGAATTTTGACTGAACCTTAAAATACAGTGTTCATACATGGGTTCGTATATAATCATTGAGTGTGTTAAAGTTTGAAATATAAAAATTAAGAATGAAGCTACCTTTAATAGATTAAAGCGTATTAACATACGAAGCATCTATATATCATTTGTTCAGTGTTCAGTGTATTTTAATCTTACCCCATTATACACTTATCACGTTACTTCTTATTTCAGTCTTAGTTTTTTGAAGTGAAAATAGAGTGTTCTTTGAAGTGCTTAATATGCTTGAACTGCTTGTTATATTTTGGTCCCCTCTTTCTACAATTATGTCATAAATCAGGGCAACTGAATGAATTGCCGATACAAGATGAGAACAGACGATGATACAAATGAACTTCAGTTACACGTTAGTATAAGAACAATAGAAGGTTTGCTGCGTGATATTCCGGTAAAACGCAACCCTTTCCACCGTATTACAGATTATTTCACTGCATCAGTCTGTATAAAAAAGAAACGCCTTTTCAAATATTTAATATGTCGAAATATTCTCTCTATATGCAGAATAGGAAAGTAGCAAATCATTGTAATTCAAAAAAATTAATTCTCTTCCCAGCTCGATGTTTTATCATTCCGTCATAGGTTTAGAAATGGTGAAATATTTATTTTAAAATCTAAGATGAAAATGTGTAGGTATAAATGCGAAATTTATTGTCGGGTATGTTTGATGAAAGTCAGATTAGTTAGTAAAATAGGATTAAAAGAAAAGGTACTGTTAGTATAAAACTTCCTTTGTTTAGTTGAGCCAAGTCTTTAGGTTAAGTTCTATTCCCCTAATCTGTAAGGTTAAATTCAGTTCACTTTCAAAACTCTTTTAGGTTCATCTTCCAAAATTCTAACTCATGAGTTACTAACAACACTGATAAAATACCTCACAAACTGCTGATACTCTTTTATTATTTCTCAACCTGGTACACTTAATATTCTCTCTTACCATCACACTTTACAATTATCAACATTTCTCAATCTATCAAACTTAAATGCCAATAGATCCGTTCTTGAATCAACTCGAACTTTACTACATTTTCAAATCAACAACATAAAACTGTCCCTAGCAACATAAACATCCCTTTCCTTCCGTTTCTTCTTTTTTGTCTAGTGCCTTATTATTTTCTCAACGCTTATAACCTTTTCTTATAAACGTCTATATTTTCTACTCCTAACAGGTACTGATCAAACGTTTTAGAGTTTGGTGTTTAGTAACATACACAATATTTTAGAAATGAGCGAATGACAGAAAATTAAGCAAGGAAGAACATTCGATAGTTATTTTATTCTTTTTAATTTCAGTAACATAACAAATGACAGTTAATTATTTTCTGTCCTAAAAATTGTTCCAAATAAACGACGACCCTTATAAATATTTTTCGACTCCAAAACTCAAAAGTGACTATATGTAAAACATACTAATGATTGTAATCTATGTAAATAATGATTGTAAACTTTAATAGTTTCTACCTAGTTTACTGGAGTTATATGACTAGGTAGATAAAATACTTATTAGCATTTCTTCTCATTAATTAATACCTTCTCGTGGTTAATGGCACGTTCTGATCAAACTGAAAGCTACATCTTAAAGGACACTCAGAATTTTTCAAGGATATTGGTATAGACACGCAAGCACATAACGATTACGTGTTTTGGTAATATGTCCGGTAGCTGTCAAAAACATCTTACCCACGCTATTCTACTGTAAGCAAATGCATTTCTGAGGGTCAAATGATACGAATCATACGTTGTCTGTTGTGAAGTTACATGGAGAGGGATGGGTTTAATACCAAAATCCATTTGTTTTATGGAAATCACGAGTTTGTGTTACAGTGTGCTGTACATAGTACACTTACAGAGATACTACTTTAGTAATTTCAAGAAATTGTGTACATCTTAAACATAATTTTTAAGCTAACTAACTCTGTGACTTCTGACTTTAGCAAATAGGATCGTGTTTTTATTTTGTATTCGTATTTCTCCGACATCCATCTTAATATTTTAATATCCCACGCCTTGACCTTCCTAAAAGTACTTTACGATTGGATTTTAAGATAATTCTTCTTTTAAACGGACCTATTTTAAAAGGGACCTTATTATTCTGGATAAATGACCTACTCAGTTCTGCCTTCTACATTTACTGTTTGCTATTTGGAACGAAGGGATCTGTGTCAAATATAAAAGTAGGAGGGGAGAAAATAGAACAAGTGAATAGTTTTCGATATCTGGGTAGTATTCTTAGTAATAACATGAAGTGCGAACGTGAAATAAAAGCAAGGATAGGAATGACAAAAGAAGCCTTTAGAAGGTATAAAATTGTGTTTTGTGGGACCTTGAATAAAGAGTTGAGTAAAAGACTCATAAAATGCTTCGTGTGGAGTGTTGTACTGTATGGGGCGGAAACGTGGACATTACGTAAAGGTCTTAAAAATCGACTAGAAGCCATCGAAATGTGGGTGTAAAGAAGAATGGAAAAAATTAGTTGGGTCCAGCGGAAAACGAATGAGAGAGTGCTAGAAATGGTGGGCGAGAAAAGAACACTTTGAGATATTAGAAAGAGGAAGAGAAACTGGTTGGGGCATTGCCTAAGAAGAGATTGTATCATGAGGGACGTCCTAGAGGGTATGGTGGCGGGAAAGAGAAGGAGGGGGTGAAGGAGACTACAATCAATGGATGATATAAAAACAGAAAGATCATACGCGAAGACGAAGAAGTTAGCGGAAGACCGTGGAGCATGGAAACTTCTCATCTGATGATATGATGATGAATTAAGAAGTTAAACATAATTAGAAAAATAAATAAAAGGGTGCTTTAAGAAAACAGCAATTATCTTTGTTGGAAGATAGGGTGAGCTGGGAACGACTATTTGATTTCTATTCACGTGGTTTCTGTTTATCATATACTCTCACTCCATAATTATTTTTGAAGCTTAAAGCCGAAGTTTACTAAGTGTTCACTTAGTTTCTTCTCCGTTCTTTGGCTGCAAAGTTATTACCAACCAGTCTCTCTATCCTTGTGTAGAATAATTAAACAATGAGATATTCAGTGACTCGAATAAATTGTAAAGTTAGCTATTAAGAACACTAGTATGACTAGTCTCTGATAAAATTATTTTAAGCTTTTAATACGCAATTAGTTGTCTTGAAGTTTGAATAATTTTAAAGTCGGAGGTTTGGAGTAGATTAATTTAGTGTTCCAAGATATCAATGTACTGTAAGCAATTCGATATGAAATCACAAAATTTGGCAAGCCATTCAACAGACGTAGAAACGTTTTCGTGTATAGTTGATTGTATTGTAAAAGACATTATTTGTAGAGCCCTAGTTTCAGCGGGAGTTCCTTCCATAAAAGAACAAAATGGTTGTTGGCGTTCTGATGGTAAAAGGGCTGATGACATGACCTTGGTACTGTGGAAAAATGGAAAAGCACTAGTCTGGGATTTCACATGTTCCGATACGTTTGCTCCTTCCAACTTACCACACTCTTCAATTCAGGCAGGTCGCCGCTCACAGAGAATCAGACAAAAGACTAAAATAATCAAACCTATTGGACAAATATTGATTCGTAACAGTAGCAATAGAAACCAGTGGGTCTTGGGGCCACGAAGGATCTACTTTCGTTAATGATGTTGCTCATCGAATATCAATCAAAACCGGTGACCCCCGAGCTACTGCATTTCTTTTCCAACGTATCAGCATCGCCATCCAGCGCGAGAATGTGTCATCGATCTTAGGCACATTACCTCCTAGTAAAGAACTTGACGAGATTTTTCTTCTATAACACACAATAAGACGGAAGTAGTGACATCCTAGGAGGCTGACAACCACTTTGACTCTGTCCATGAAGAATGTTTTGAATCCAGTTTGGATAAACATAAATTCTTGGAAGTCATTACTAATACCGGTAAATTTGGGAGTGGTAGCAACATTATCCACGGATTTTATTTTGTTACTCAAAATCGTTAAAGACCCGAATGATATTGTTGTCAAGGTGTCCGATGTTTTTTGGAACAAATATTATGGCTACAGATAATCTATGTATTCTTATATGTGCTTATAAGGAAGAAATGAAAATTTTAATGTTTAAATTTATTAAAACAGTTATATTTATTTATTCATTCATTTTATATTTATTAATACCGTTATATTTATTTATTTTGTTATATTTGTTATTAATTCTTTTATTTTGGGTAACGGTGATATTGATACATGTATATTGGATTTAGATTTGGATTTTTAGTTTAGAGTCCCTTTCAGCAGCGAAGCTATATGAGACGTGGACCTACTGATTAACGTGGAATGCGAACCACATGAGCTCCTCTCGGGAATCGGACCCGGGTCTCCCACGGCAAAGGCGCGTACGCTAACCGCTTAGCCACGGAAGAGCTCACATGTATATTGCGTATTCACATTTATTCAAGGACGCTTTTACAAGTCAACAGCAAAATCTATTCGACATACCATTATAGTCAGTGATTCAATATCATATAGCGTTAGATACTACTTTGTATATGTCACCAAGATATAATAACCAAATAACTAACATCTTATTAATAATATTCTGAATATCTAATGTTCGAAAGTTTGATTTAACGTGTGGAATATGTTACAATTTCATTAACTGATTTTCTATTTGCAGGCAAGTATAAGCCATGCGATATTAAAGGAATGGCGTGTATTGCTGATCAACAAGGTAAGTTCAGACAGCACAATTATTAGTCATGCAACTTATATTAGTTAAAACGATTCATATATTTGGAAGGGTACAGAACAATACATGGTCTTAAAGTTGTTTAAACATCTATAAGTAGTGCATTCACTACTTAATCAAACATTCGGAACAATTACTGCAGTTAATAATTTTTCCAAATAAAGTTAATGTAACGAATGTTACAACTTTTCATACTATCTTTAACGTTTTTAATTAAGGAATTTGACATTACGTTATTTATCAAATATCAATACCAGGTGAAGAAAAACTAGCTTATTCTGTAAATGACATTTGTAAACCAAACATCCTGTTTCTTGATGAATTCAGATACATTGTACTACTTTGTAAAGGAAAAAGTGTGATAATACTCTAATTTCAATACTTTTGTCCTATAGTAGCATAACATGACTACATTGGAAAAAATCTTAAATAGGGCAATTTTCGTGCATTAACAATATTGTTAAAGGGGAATGTTGTGGAGGCCGGTCCGTAATATTCCCGCGCTCGGTC
The DNA here is from genome assembly GCF_964235325.1 of Thermobia domestica. Taxonomy (NCBI): domain Eukaryota; kingdom Metazoa; phylum Arthropoda; class Insecta; order Zygentoma; family Lepismatidae; genus Thermobia; species Thermobia domestica. Next base: position 120,721,328 of record NC_137471.1, read on the forward strand.
TCCGCTGGTTTATTTTTAAATGTATAGTAATTAACGAGCAAATAAAGTCAAACTGTGCAAAAGTAATGACAGAATGTCCAATAATCGAGAATAGAATAGCCAATCAAAAAATCCGAAACGGAAATTAGTTAATCAAAATTTTCGAACGAATTTCTACATACCATGAACTTCAATACTTGTTTCGATTTATGTCCGCATACAGTTATAATATCTATTTTTGACCAACTACTACCAACCATAGTACAACGGATTTAGAGTGGTACTTCTCTCAAGCACGAAAACAACTTTGTAAATTAATAACGATCTTTTCAAGTGGCTCTTAAGAAAATATCTTTCGTATGAATAGTTAAGAAATTGGCCGCTTTTGAGCACGCAATCTTAGGCTTTCGAAGATAACTGTTGATTTGGGAAATCTTCTATGTTTGATTACTTGAATAAATTACTTTTGTACGTTTCTAAAATCTTACAGCTCTTCGAGCTTGTTTCCCGAAGTTTTAAAGTAGCTTAAGATAAACTATCTTTATGTCGGCTGAAATTGTGCCCCCTTTTACTTGTAATATATATTACTCTAATGTAATGAGTACAAGCAATGAGTTGGCTCAGAGATGGAGCTTCCTGAGAGATGATACGTATAGGAATAACACCTGCTGCAGATTCTCCCATCTACAGTTGTTCTAAATTTTTTATTTGAGGTTGAGAAATAGTGTGGTTGGTATACAAAAATATCAGTGTCATTAAAAATCACTGCAATAATTGAATATTATGCCTGGTGCAATATTTTTCAGTGGGCTGGACCCCATGAATCAACAAAGCCTCAATGTCCTTGCTAAAGGTTCACCACATCGGGATGTAACCTGGGTGTGAAACCACGATAATCGTAGTGGGAAAAAACTGTGACTGAAGAGCAAAAACATGAATTATACCAGGGACTACTAGATCACCCGTTAATTACATATTAAAGACACGTTAATTACATATGAATTAGTATAATTATTTCGCGACCTTCTGACATTATTTCACTTTATTCTTACGCCGCACGAATCTAGTGGGATGAATTTTCTTCAAAAGATTTAGTGGAAGAATTCCCTCCAGGATTTCGCACTCTGGGTGTCACTAGCGAGAAAGCAAGATTTACAGTTTTAATGAAACGGGTGAAAGTTATGTTGAGAGTGTTTATTCCCGTGACGACTATTCCTTTCTTTAATATACAAAGTATGATCCAGTAGTCGTTGGGTGTGACGTACCCTAGTGCAAGTAAGTAAAATGTGATCCAAGAGTCAACACACTCATTAACTCATAAAACTGCTCGTAAACATAAACTCTGGCGTAGAAATGTTATTATATCGCAATGTAATTTGACATATTAGATTTCTAGACAACGGCGTGATTGATTGCGTAGTCAATATATTGTTGTCACATCCTTCGTTTTCCTGTGAGGAAATGCTGCTGAGGATTTGAAAATTAATTCGTCGAAAATTGTAAAATTCTAGTATCGATCCTATGAACGTTTAAGAATGAATCATAACTACATACTATCCAAGAGTCCCATACTATCCTATATAAGTAATATACATCTTAAGGAAGGAACCATAAGGAAGGAAACATATCGCCATCCTTAATATTATTGTGACCGTAATATCCAATTCTGTTTGCCGAATATATACGAGGCTTTTCTGGAAAATAATACAATTGAAGTTTTTTCAATAAAGGTATCCAAAATTTTAAAACATCGAGTTAATAGTGTTCAAAATATGCCCATTCTGCATCATCACAGCGATTCCTGCGTCTCTGCCAATCATTTAAGGCTCCCTGAAACGCGAAACTGGAATGCTCTTCAGCTACTTTCTTCAATGGTGGTGTCGAGCCGTGCCCTGCTGTCGTCCTTTCACAATGCTTTTCAGTTGGGGGAAGAGGAGGAAGTCTGCAGATGCGACATTTAGGCTGTGGGGTTCGTGAGACAGCTGCGTGATGCCATGTTTGGTCAGGAAGTCTATAACAGAAAAGACGGTGTGACTCAGCACATTATTGTGATGAAGCTCCCGTTATCCAGAGATTGTAGGATGGACGCTGGCGACTCGTTTTCTAAATCTTTCAAGTACTTCCACGCAGCATATAGTATTCACAGTCCGACCAGGCGCTTCAAACTCTCAGCGGACCATTTCCTTGTGGAGATGACAAGACACTTTGAAAGGGGTTAACCTTAAACTTGATCTACACTTCGTGAAGGCTTGGAAATGTCTGTTGACTTTTGCACTGGTAGCTGAGACCACCACCACCAGACTATGCAGTAAATTTCCATTTCTTTACCATGTTTTGGTGGGAAAAAGTCAATGCTACTACTGCTTGGACAAACCCCGTATTATTTCTTTATTACTTTTTTCTCTTACTTATTTAATCGTACTATCCAATTTTAATTAATGAATTTTAGTCAATATCTTTTTCAAATAGTGTTTAATTACAAACCAAGGCAAAAAGCTACTAATAAACTTAAACGTAGAACATGATTTTTTCTTTAAATTATCCAATAAGCCAGTATCAAATTATAACCTGTTTCTGTTCTATCCTACATGCTAGTCTACAATCCATTTGTAATATGTTTATCTACGGAGAAAAACGGAGTAAAGAAGATCTTTTGTGGCGATAATACTTCGCAGTACGAATACTCGTACTTAGATCATATGCTTAATTCCAAATAACTACATTATTATTTCAAATAGTAGCATTAAAACAGAACGAAACTATTTAGACATAAAAGCAATATTTGTAGTCTGATACTGTATTCGCTGAAGTAATGCCATGCTGCAATTCTAATTGATTGCTCTTCCAATGACTAAAGAAACACAGGAAGTATAGAGTATGGTTAAGTAACTCTATTACCTAATGTATAATCACCAATATTTTAGAACATGTCCTTGTATAATGCAAAGACTTTTCTAGTATATTTGACAACAACTTTTGACTGTTGGTGTTTTTTCTGGATTGTTTATATTTTTCATGGATACTCCTTTATATTTTCATTATTACATAATTTTACTTAAGTCAAATATTACGTTTTTTTTCTGTGCTCGAACTATTGACCTTCGGTTTTCACAGTTTAACCCTCCTATGGTCCTTCAAATCTAAACACACGTCCGTCCTTGAGGCCTCTTCGACCCCAATTATGTAATAGCTCATAATTGCATGGTAACATAATAGTTAATCTAGTGTCTTGGAGTGGTTTAATAATAATAATAATAATAATAAAAAAAAGAAGAAGAAGAAGAATAGGAAAAACAGAATATTTAGACATTAGGGTCAATATGACCTCAAGGTCTGATAAGTTACTTCTTCATTTAACAACGTTATTTAAAATAATTAATTATTAAGTTTTAAATTATATAAAGAATGAGCCTAGGTAGAGGAATACAAAAGTAATGTGTAACCGAAGACATCACGCAAAAGTAAAATAAAATAAGAAATATATAATAGTAGACATTGGGGTGCTACTTTTTATTTAACAACGGTATTTAAAATAAATATATTTTCTAATATTTGGCTTGTATAAAGAACTAGACTTGGTCGAGGAATACTAAAATAACCAATAACCCCAAAAGATCGTACAAACAAATTATTTATGAAATAGGTTTCCCTTGGGGTCATATTAACCCCAAGGCCATTGTAGTGTTGATTTGTATCTAACTATTTTTATCGCTTTCTATTTTCTTACCTAGTACAGGCAGGTATTACCTTGATGTTTATATTGGAAAATAGGTACAGATTATTGTTATTCTCAATTTTCAGTTACAATGATAATTATAAATCAATACTTAATTAACCACAACAATTAGGATCCTACAAATAATACCTATAATAATTTCATGACAAATTATGCTTAGTGTTGCCAATTCTAGCGACAAATCGCTAAATCTAGCACATTTGTAGAGAGAATTTTAATAAAATCGACTAGCGGCAATTTGGCGACTATTGAAGTGTCTTGGAGACGAAACTGGTAAACTCTTCCTGTTTATTGCTTTTTAAAAATTACTTACTGTGCGTCAACAGATCGATGTATAAAACAAACACGAATCATTATAGGAGTGCAATTGAGCATAATTCGGGAATAAACCATCTGATTCAAAATGTTATACACCATGTTCGATACATTAGGGAAATATACCTATTGCGTGTTACAACTACTAATAGAACCTCTTTGAAACGGTAATGATGCGTCACTTTTGTTAACACTTGTAGGACGGGACATAGTGAGCAGAAAAGTATTTGTGGAGATTACTGCACTGGCAAACTTTCTTAGAAAAGAGCAAGAAAATTAAAATTTTTAGGCGGGCCTCTTTAATTTATTACAATAAGGATAAGACATTTGACAGAATTTTTGTAATATTAAGCCTTATTAACGATTAGAATTTTGCATAATCTGGTTAGTATATGGATGCAGTGATTCTCAGAAGTGAAGTTTTACGTAAATGAAAAAAATGTGATTTAGTTGGCGATAATTGACATAACTGTTTCAATACCTCTTTGCATTTTTGCTTGTAATGCATTTGTGAAGACTGGCACCATGAGTGCCAATGTTTCTTTGCGAATAAGTAAATTATTAACGTGGTTTCCGTTTTAACGAATTATATTTATGTACACATGCCTACTTTGTTGTTTCGCAAAATAGAAGGAAGAGTAAAAGAAATCGTGTATGTGTTTAAATTTTGCAAATAGTTGACTTTCGCGACTTTCTGGCGACTTTTGGAGCTGAATTTAGCGACATTTTGCTACTGAGGGTTGGCAACATGGAATACGTCTGGTAAGATTTGATAAAATGTTTTGTAGGTAAGTCTGAACATCTTAAGTTGTGTCGTTTGTACTAAAGTTTTACTTTCCACCAATGAAGAGCATGATTTCCTACTCGAAAATTTCCTCGTAAAAAAGGCACATAATGCAAGAAAGCTATTCCATATTCAAAATTTTTCTGATCATTTAATTATCTTACTCCATTATTAAACACATCTATATCTATATTCTCTCTTTCTTTCTCTCTCTCTCTAGTAGTATGAAGCCTATACGTCCACAGGATATCCGGTGTGATAATGAGTTATCAATGTATTTCCGCCGTTGGTATACACTATGTTATAGACTCCCTATGTTTTGATATCAGTGTTTTCCGGATGTTGATAATGGTAAACGTTAATTGGATGTAGTGGAAGGGGGTGAGTGGTATGTCGTTAGATTAGTAGAAAATGATAAATAGGAACAGGATGTAGTGGATAAGGAATGAGTATCATATAAATGATAGTAATAAATTATACACGAGATAGATGCCGGAAAATGCAACGCGGCGCGGAGGTGCGGGCGCAGGGGCGCGAACGGGAAAAATTTGCGGGCGCGAACGCGTGACGTCATTGAAAATTTTTCTTTAAATATTACTGTTAAAATTTTAAGTGTATTGTTTTTTCAGCCATAGACAAGCATCAGATGGTGGAAGAACTTGTTGAGAAGCGAAAGTCTGACGATGAGAATGGTACATCTCGCAAAAAGAAAGCAAAGATAGAAGACCATCCAAATTCTCTCGATTCATCATTACTGAAACGTTGTTAGAAAGATATGCAAATAATGTAGAAGTTTATCCTTGCTTATCATCAGATAGTGAAGAAACTGATGTTATATCCGATGACGAAGTGTACGAGTTTTCGGAGAATCAATTGGATTTTGAGGCGGAATCATACGAAGCCGTGGTATTAAATATGGATACGTCGGCACCATCACCTGCTCCATCGGAATTAGTTTGGAACTGTGGATATAGTGATAACCAGGTTGATGTAAACTGTATTAGAGATTGTATTTTGAAATGGATTCCCGATGGTTATGTGATATGTTATGCATGTTATTGGAATGATACATTTCAGAGGGCTCATGGATGTTGTTATTGTGAGGATGACATTTAGGTATACGTGCATGGTCTGTGTTGATGACTCCTCGTGTACAAGACAAATTGTTTTATATTTACGGATTAACTCATCCTATTGGTCCATTAAAAAGAGACTATTTTAATATCACATACGGTGAACTGACGGTTCATATGAATGCACGAGAAGATCTCGTACGCATATTACTTGAAAAAGACAGATTTAATCTTGACAGTGAACGTGATTGAACTGTGTTAAGAAAATGTCTTGCGAAAATAGTAAATGTGTATTTTTTTCTTGATGATCAAATTAGTGAACAATGTGTTTTGAAAATTATAAACGTATACTTACTCTTTAATCCAATTGTACTGAATCCTGAGAACGTTGGTGATTTTGCAGTGCAGTATTTACCAATGAAATAACTCTTATTGGCTTGTTTGAAGTGTTTGAAGAAAGACATAGTCAAATCTGAAGTATAAACTTTATACAAAACTTATTCCGGCATCTATCTTGTGTATAATTTATTATTATCATTTATATGATACTCATTCCTCTTCCACTACATCCTGTTCCTATTTATCATTTTCTACTTATCTACCAACATACCACTCACCCCCTTCTACTACATCCAATTGACGTTTATCATTATCAACATCCGGAAAACACTGATATTAAAACATAGGGCGTCTATAACATAGTGTATACCAACAGCGGAAATACATTGATAAATCATTGTTATCACACCGGATATCCTGTGGACATATAGGCTTCATAATACTCTCTCTCTCTCTCTCTCTCTCTCTCTATATATATATATATATATATATATATATATACAAAAGCAGATACAAGGGGGGCAAAGGAGCTATAGCCCCCTTGACGCTCAGGTTTGCACTGAATAAAATGGGCTTCAATTCTGCTTTAATACGGCAAATTATGGTTTAGTACCTCCCTTGATCATTTCCTGGATACGCCACTGTATATATTTATATATATATAGAGGGAGAGAGAGAGAGAGAGAGAGAGGCCTACACTAATCTTTCGTTCTCCTAAAACCTTTAATAATTTCGAGCAGATAAGGAAAAGACTTTTCTTGATAAAACGTTAGTTTAATGATATGTATTTCTTGCCCATAGCTGAACATATCGCTATTGTTTAATAAATTATGAGCAAGTGTATCTTAATATTCTGCTTGAACATTTATTCATACAGATTCTAGCGATGACTATTTAAAGGATTTTTCTTCAGCTTCCAAAGGTATATACGAAGTTTGAACAGTTTATTACTTATAAATCAATCATAGTAAATATTTGATAAAAGTATTGCTTCATGTATAGTAAATTTCTATGTATATATATTGCTAAATAATTTTGCTGAATTTGGTTTTAACTAAATAATAACATTTCTGTGTAGGACAAGATGAAAGGTAGTTCTTTGAAGGGGAACGTAATGAAACCATTTGTTTACCTTTTCAGCCTTGAATCATGGAAAGAAGAATTGTGATTGCTACGAAGAATGTGAAAATTATATATTCGCTGCACACTTAGTTACTTGCTTGAAGTAAGAATTTTTCACTATTCATATTACGCTTTTAGATACAATCAATTTGTTTGCCATTCTAAGTCACTCTCAGTATGTTAACACATAACATATAGATTTAGATTGATATTGTTGAAATTACTTTCTTAGATTTTAAAATATTTTTAAAACAACTTTTGTTACGTGAATATAAATAAATTTCAATACTTTTTCATAAACCATTATTTAAGTATTGTGTTCTGTATCTATTGGATCATAGGCAACTGAAAAAATTCACTTTTTCAAGTCTTGATATCTTAGAAGCGAGTTCTCTTGCTTGTAGTCTGTAGTGATGGTATTAATATATTTGTGGTACCAGAAATGAAAATACATGGACGCTGATAAAGTAACTCATAATTGTAAAGATTTTTCATTTAATATTGTATATTTAAATTATAATGGGAATGAAGGGTTGAATTTTTGTTTTGAAATTTTACGTGTTCTTTAAATTGTGTGAATTACAGGATACAAATTATTATTTTATCCAATGAAAAACGAAATGTAAATTCCATAGTATGTAGTTAGAAAGGGCTCAGCATTCGAATAGGACTATATGGTCTTTGTATATTAGACGTATCATTGCAAGTAATATTTACGTCACGATTGGAAGTGGGCTTGCGTTGTCATTGTTGGGAGAATTCAAATATCAATAGATGTAATCTCCATATGACAATGTGGGTTTCACAAACAATGCATAGTTAAATAAATATTTCATCTGAATAAGGACTACCAACTGTAGCAGATTAGTAACGTAAGACATAAATGGAATAAAGGCCCTCTTTGTTCGAATCAATTAAATATCGGATCATGTTTTTTACTATCGAGATACGATAAAAGATTAGATTTAATGAGCTACCAGAGAGGAAGGTTTCGAAATTTCTTCCTACTCAAATGTAAAGATAGTTAATTTAAGAGTGAAAATAAGAGAAAGAAGTTGCGATGTTCTGAAAAACTGCTGTAAAGACTTAATAAAATATTCCATGTTATAAACGGTAAACGGATGTAACCGCTTTTTGGTTCTACTCCGGACGTCCAACTAATGTCTACTTTCAAAACAGATCAGCCTACCTGGTTTCCAGGAAGGAATTGCAGAGCTTTTACTGGATCGTTCGCAGATCTCAAAAGTGACATGAGCACAAAGCACGGAGAGGTTCGGATGTTTCGTCTCAAAATCCTCAAGGGCACCTAGACAATCGCTTAGACCGCGACACACAAACATACTATTCACACATGAGAAAAAAACACGTTGAATAACATATTAATATATTTATTTATTACATACACTCTATATATATGAAAAATAATTATGCAGAAAACAATAATCACAACATGAAACATTGGTACGAATGTACAAAATTAACTACAATAAAAACAAAATTACACCTCACATTCCATACAATATTCATTTAAATCTTTATCACATATATATGCAGCTAGGAAAGTTTATATTTTGAAGATCACTATAAACACTTTTCTCACATTACTAAATAATGTACCTTGGTGTTAACACTGTGGGGTGACACTGGGAGTACTCCCACGAAGTAGGCTGCTGACTGCTGCAATGAGATGAGAATCCAACAAGGATTCAAATGTAATTCTTTGGGAGAGATGTCTGCAATAGCAGTATAAAGATCGAAAAGTTGCTAGGAACGATAACTGATATTCGATCTTGGTTAGAGGACCAAGGAATTAATTAAATGGAGCTAGCCACTGACAACGTCCTTCTGCGACTACTTCATAATTTATTCCCCCTTGGTTTAACTCTATCACGAACCAAACTAGCGTGGTGGCTAAATCAACGCATGGAGAAGAACTCCCTGATTGGAGATACTTGGGTAAGAGCTTGGCTGACCAACTGGTGAAAGTTGGTAGTTCATTTTAAACTGTAATGTGATTATAGCCACCTGTATGTATATGCAAGTTAAATGTTGAAAGAATTTGCGTTAATTCACAGTTCACTGCCCACAATGTAGAAGAAGATGAGAATAATTCGAATGTTAGAACACCCAGATAAGAACGGGTTAAGCGATATGGTTGGCGTCGGCGTGACTTCAACGAAGCTAGGATATAGTATTTCTATAAGTAATTGACGAAAGCACTTAATACTGTTGTAAATAACTACAATGTTGTATATAGCGTAGTCTTTAAATATTAATGAGTAAGGAAGAAACCATGAAGTGTCCAAGTAGACGAAGTAGATTCTTACACATGTAGTTCAGAAATTGAATGTTGTCATTGTTACTTACTAAAATCCTTTCACTTTGAAGCAACGTTTTACATGTATGTGTTGGTGAACGATGAAAGGTTCTATTGTTCTATCTCGTGGGAGAGAAGTCGAGTTGTTCGCTATTCCCACCAAAGAAAAAAATGATTTTCGTTGGTTATAAAAACATAATATACGTCGAAGAATGGTTTGTCTTCTTCAAAAATATACAGAGCGTCCAAAAACTACTTACATAACCTGGTAACGGTTATATAACTGACCCTCGACGAGGGACTAACCTTCAAATGTACACGAAGTACAGGTTGAGATGAAATTTGAATAAAATTCGTTTCCTCAGCTAAAATTATGATCAGTTGGTTAACAACATTGTTATAGGGTGAGAACAAATTAGTGCATAAATGTGTAATGGCTTTTCACGTGATGCAATTAAAAATAGTTATATAAATAACTTGTTTATCACACATTATAGCAAAATATGTTGAAGTTTATGCGTTCGATAAAGTAAATAGATTCTTTCACAAGATTGCTGTGGTTGGATTCCCTTGTCTTCCATTTCTTCGTCACTGCGTATAAAGAAATGCTCTGTTTTATCCCCATGTTGAATGTTCCACGTTGTTCTTCAGCGCTGAGCTGATCAGAAGGGGAAAGGCGGAATATTATCCATACCTTGGTGTTAGAAAAACGTTATGTGGTTTGAACACCAGTGTGTTAACGTTTTTTCTCTCCCCTATGTTTTTCACTATAATTTATCATACAGCGTTTATAAGAGCTATTTAAATTCTTTCTTTCTTTCTTTTCTAACTGACTTTACATAATTCGTAAAATGTTTTGAAGCGTTCTAATCGCTTATATTGTATTATATGAAGTAGATGTATAAACACAATAACTAATCATAAAAATATTGACTTCAAGAAATATCAAACATTTAAATAAAAGTTTCCTTAGAATGAAAGTGTCTATAAAATCTTCCCTTAGAATATTTTTGTATGTATATTAAATATTAACACATGAATGAATAAGCAAATAGCAAGAAACATAAAACGTATTAAGATATTGAAAATATGGTAAAGGCACACAAACATTTTTACTGTTATATGTTATAGAAATATAAAAAGTATTAAAAAATAAAATGAATCAAAATATAAGCACATTATGGATTGACAATATACAAATAAAAATGAGGTTTCCACTTGTACGTTTTTCTAATAAAGTAGTGCTTTCTGTTGCTTAGGGAAGAAGCAACGAAAAATCGTGTCTCCAAAAATATAAACTTAAGTGTTAAAGGTGATATCAGTACAGATTCCAACAACAAAAGTGTGAAACCATATAGAAAAGAGTGGTGATTTCGTAGCATGTATCAGAAAAAAATCGACATGCCACAAGGTCGAAACAATCTCTGTCTACCACGTGAAAAATTGATGCTTCATTCAATAATGTTCGGGACAAACCTAATTTGGTCTTAAACAAAGTTATTGTCATTAGCGTAGGTCTTGAATAACATTTATTATTCGCTTTCAAAAATCATAACTATTATAGAGTGACCATAATGTGTGGATGCTGCCTGAAGAAGATTCATTAATGGGACGTTGAAGACTATAGGCCTACAACGTGAAAAGTATTTTTCAAGGTCTATAGATCATGGAAGGTTGACTAAGATTCGGTTCAGACGTGAAGAAAAGTCTGTTGCGGGCCCGCAACCGACTCGTAGCAGACTCGTGCGGGCGTCTCAGCCCAACCACTTCACATAGACATAGAAAACACCTCTTTTTATTTTCAGCTGCAGTTGAATGAAAATGGAAATTGAAAGAAGAAAACGTGCTGTTTTCGTATACTTAACCAGTAAATCCCAAGGAAGAAATAGAGGCGATACTGGGTTCATCCGTACCTAAGCTCACGACTGCTTAAAGGTGAATGTTCTTCCATGTTTATTGATTTGCGCAATGACGAAGAAAAGTGCTTTAATTATTTTTGCATGGGCATCACTTCAATTGGTCACTTCTTTCTGGATCTACCCAGTAGTCGTTCTACTGTACAAGAAGTTGAATGAAGAGAAAAAGTTCAGAATAGTAGAGTTTATTACAGTAATTGGATAGTTATACAGAACGAGTACAAGAGAAGAAATATAATGGTGTGAACACTAGGTTCTTACAAGTGCCATGATTACTTAGTCTAACAAGTTAAAGTCTATCAGTTACTCTTTGATTATTTCAAACGATTAAGTTCCTTAATACGTCCACGCTTCATTTATTGCTTTAACTCGTTGTTGAAAAATCGCGAAAAAGAGGAACAATCATAAAAGAGAGTAGCAAGAGAAAAGAAGTAAAAAGAGGCTAAGGCTATTCAAAGTAGACCGAATGGACATAGTAGTCTGTCTGAACCAGTCTATGAGAAGGGCGAGGCCGCTTCCCGATTCTAAGACCAACTCTTATGTTACAGGAAAAACTTAGCTCAGAGGCTAAGTCCTATCATACCTTACTGCTATCGGAGACTACTTCGAGCACGTCTGTTCGTCTTGAACGTCGATGAAAAACTGATGCCCGGAACTGATTAACCCTGCTACTACCGGAATTTTTACATTACACTGAATACCGTTGGGGTCACTGGTGACCCCATTTCATTTATTCAAGAAACACAGCCTTCTTTGTTTAAAAAACACATTTAATGATGCCCACTTTTACATTCTATCGTGTTTGTTTATACATTGTTATTAACTTAGCTTTTCTGGTCACGTAATATGCTTAATGTGTTGATAAATTGATAACATAGTGAAATTATATAAATTAAGTACAGGTATGCACATAGGGAAACTTAATAATTTGGATGATGATTAGTAGTATAGCTGAATTTTTCAGTCTAATTGCATATTTTAGACATGCAATTCGATTCTAAAACAGTTCTCTAAATTTTTGTTTACCTGCGAAGTAAAGTTTTTTTTTCAGGAAATTTTGATCTCCATGAAACAAACTGCTCATAAAAGAACTTGTACAAAATTACACTGTCGTTTTAGTCGTTGTCACACTTTACACAAAGAATAGCTGAGTGTTGCTTATACACGTATGTTTCGCATCTTTGCATATGTCTTGCATAACATACCGCTCATAGAAATGACAACGACCACGTTTTCCATATTTATTGGCTTCTGAAGATATACACGGGAACTCTGAACGCCGAAGTCGGTTTTGTGTAGTTAGAGACTTAGCTAGTTCAAGAAGAAATATTCTCCATCTGTAATTACTTCTGCTGTTCCATTCAGGATTGAGTGAAAACCAAATGATGAAATCGTCGAGAGCACTGAAGCTAATGACGGAGGGGTCAGCGTCCTCAAAATGACACTAATTGTTCATCAATAGTAATGTTACCCACTATATATGCGTCCTGTAACGTACTTCCACATGCATCAAAAGCGTCTCTAATTGGAAATAATTTGTCCGAAATATGATTTTTGCCTCGTTATTGAGTGTCATTGAACCGGAAACATCGAGATATCTATGTAAATCTATTTCTCCACATTGATTTGTTGCAAATAGGCCTGTCATCTTCTTTATTCCACAAATGTATAATACATTCATTGTGTGCTTTTTATACTTCCTTCAGTATAAGAAGCAATATGAAACACTGAAGTTCACCCTTATCAACATACGCTCATTTATATAAAATGTAATAGAACATTCCTTGTTTGTCCATTTCTAAATAGTTTCAAGAATATTGGGTCTCATAAGTGCTCGAAAGGAGATTGAACCGTATCCACATTCCTGATACTATGACGTGTAAGCCCTGTTTCCAGTCTTGATAATATTGCGAAAAAGAGTCTTAGAGACGAAAACCGAGTCCTGAAAAGTCCTTAGTAGATTACTACTGTAGATTTAATGTCCATTCTCCGACTTGAAAAGAAAATGCGGATTCATAAGATAAAAAGAAAGGGAAAATCAACATTGCAATAACATAAGATGACTAACAGAAATCAGGATCAAATTCAGAACAAGGATAGAAATATGTTTATCATCGTAGTTGATCGTGCTCATTAGGAACAATTTTAGTGGATTATTCAGGATTGTAACATTGAATAATATGCCGCGGTGGCTCATTGGTAGCACCTTCATCTCTGGTGCCTGAGATTCCTGGTTCAATCGAATAAACACAGTGTGCATGGATTTCCTTGGGGTTCACCCGTTTTCTCCCACTTTCTTCTATCAGCCATTTTATTTATTCTCATTATCGTCGTCAGCTTTAGCCTAGGTGGAATAACCATCGACTCTTTTCCAACTCCTTTTTCTACAATATTGAATAAGGATGGGAAAAAAGAAATAACGAAAAGGGGAATCATATTATCAAATAAAAGAACAATTCTGAAATGTGTCTTTCATGAAAGTTCAGAAAACTAATAGATCAGGACAAGACATACAGCAGATATTGCAAGGCTACGATTTCAACTAGAAGCTATTTCTCATTATTTTCAGGACACCGCTGGATCGAGAGGATAGCACACTTACCTTCGACTCAGGACCGGGTTCTATTCCCGGTAGGAGTACAGTTGAAGGAAGAAATTGGTTCGGATACCCCTACACTCAGTACGCCTACGTCACCTTTAGTCTACACAGCATAATCGAGAGACGTCAAACTCAAAACAAAACAAATCATTATTTTAGATTTTTATACTACATGAAAGTATATCGCACTGTATTTTACAATTTCCATAAAATAATAAAATCAATTGACAACAATGATTGACAAAAGTACAAATGCAACAAAAGTAGAAGTCCATTAGAATATACCTATTTGTAAGTGCAGATGTTGAGGTGTCATTTTTGCTTCTTTCAAGCATACAGTCATCTTCAGAATCTAGAAATGAATCTGAATCATATTCATCTATATCATTATAGTCCAAAATTTCATCCATTTCACAATCGTCACTAAATGAAACATCATCACTTGCAGGATCTTCTGGCGAAAAGTCAGAATCAGTGATTTCTTCATGAATTTTTTTTCTACGTCTTCGCAAAATAGATTTTTTGATGCCATGGTGTTTCTCATACATTCGAGAAAACAATTGAAGAGTGATTTGTGTCAAATTTCACTCCGAATAATTAGTGACATGTATCGAAAAATACAAAAGTTATTAATAATTGCTGGGGTCCTATATGACCCCAATGGTACTCGGTGCAGGAAGTAAAGAAACTTGCGCTCACATACACTCAAAAAATATCACAATGTACCAAAGTGAAGTTCCAAAGCAAACATGAAAATCCAATATTTTTTTATTTTTTAATGTAATATATTACGCGAGTTACACACTGTTAAACTTAGCTTGGGGTCATATAGGACCCCACGGTAGTAGGAAGGTTAAGGCCGTTTGCAACTCCTTATATACCTGTTCAGGGTCATTCTTGAACGGAGAGCAGTGGTGAGAGGTGGATGGGGAACTCTAACATAGAAAAGATTTGAGGAAAATAAAGGAAAACCACAAAGAAGAGTGGTGTGTGGGAGTGGGGAAGGTTTCAAGCCAACTACACTAGGGCTATCATTCCACCTAGCGGAGAGTTAAGAAATTCCAGCTAGTTTACTAGCTACAGAAATGCTTCGCCAAGGAAATCTTTGATATAGTACACTTTATATAATTTTCTTTTTTCTTTCTTCTTCATTTTTAACTTTTGTTCTTTGTAACCATTTCGTTACATAAGAATGTCGTTGTTTTATTTAATTACTAACAGTACCTCGGCACTGAAGCCGGTCCTGTACTACTTGAGCTAGCCGGAGGCTCGCTTTAACTCTTTGCTGTATGAGTAAGTAGTTCGTTTCCCGTCGTTGTCATTCCCATCTTCCTACCTTTTTATGAATGCCTCCACGATACCCACAAGGACCGCAGAGTTCACAACCCAGGAGTCGAAAGAAACCATCAGGCTTGTATATATATATATATATATATATATATATATATATATATATATATATATATATATATATATATAAATCCTACCTGAGGAAGTTACCGTACTGTCGTTTAAGTATCTAAAGAACACAAAAAGAACGTTAATCGGGGATTAAAAGAAAATATAGGAATCAATCATCTTTACTCACACACACACACATATATATATATTTGAGAAAATCATGCAGGAAGATCTCCCACCCAAAAGTAGGGGAGAGGTGAATAAAATGATCCCTTTAAGACTTATTGGCCTCCAGATTTTAGCTCTAATGATCTTTATTATGTCAATTGTGTCAGCAGGATAAGGTTATATCTCAGGTTTCAAACGTGCAATTTTGAAGATTGTTAATAGACATCTCTGATATTATTTTGACACAAATTTGAACCTATTGTGATAGAATGATTTTGCTTTAGAGGGTAGGTAAAAGGATTTCTTCATTAAAAATAATTATAATAGAAAAATCTTGTTCACTTACAAAAATTATTATATTTTTAAAGAAAAATGGAGTGCAGTGTGTAATCATACTGTGTTAAAGTATGTTAGTCATAATGGTATTAACTGTTTGTTGAAGTAGGCTAACATATTGTTCAATATAGAAAATGTTTGCTGAAAACTCCAGAAGAATTTCAAGGATCTCCAAGGATGTCATTATCGTGATCATTTGAATATCTTGAGTTAAATAAACAAAAGCGGCAAAATGGTCCCTAAGCAAATGGAATAGCCCTTAGGTAAAATGTTCCCGGAATCGTTTTGTCTTTTCATATGACTTCCATTAAATACGTTCTTGTGACAAAACACTTAGAACACTTCCACCTTTATTGCTAAATGTATAGCGTTAAGCACTGACCTTTCAGCAAATAGCGTCTCACTTATATTCTAATTCATGTATTATTACAAATACAACAAAAATAGCACTTACCTTATAAACAATTTTATTGAAAATATCATTTTTCGTCTGGATGACAAGGAAAACATTTCTGATCCTAAGAGAACTTACAAAGAAGAAAATCATCTTTTGTGTGACGTACCAACCACGTGGTATTTCAGGCAGCGCCAACAGTATCCACTGTAAGGGGAAGGGATAATTTTACCTGCAGGGATAATTTTACCCACCTTTTCCCTACATTTTCTTCTTATTTCACTTATGAGTAAGCTACCCTTTTTTTTTGGATGTAGGAAGATAATTTGAAATACTTCTCCCGGGATTCTTCTATAAATTCCTGAACTTCAATCTGTTATCGTCGCTCGAAAGTAGAAAAAATGAATTCGATGTTGAGTTTATTCGTTCTTTCCGGAACGCCTCATATGTTTTGTTTCTGGAAAACATTATAGTTGAAAAGTACTAAAGTTACACTCTTTCTTATATTTTTGGCTATATTTCATTAAGTATACTTTACAATAATCTTTTGCTGGCGTCCTGCACAGCTTGATTCTTATTGTGTTTTATTGTGTTGTATTTAAGTCACATTCCTCTCTCAGTAGCTAGCCTATTTGAAATATTAACATGTAGTTTAATGCGGGATGCGAACCACATAATTTCCAGCTGATAATTAAGCATGAGTCTTCCGCGTTGAACACTACCTCTATTATAGAATTTACCACGAGAAAACTATAGCTCAGTTAGTGTGTGCGGGAATATCAGTATCAACTTGATAGCTGCCTTTGCTTTTGTACATCAATTTTGATTTTAAAGTAAATTATTTCGTGAATTTTCTCAAAAATAGACAAAATAAATTGCAGGCACTTATGTAAGTCCATTATGTTCCGTGATAATTACATGTCTCATTACTTGGATCTTTTCTCTTATATTGTAATAATATTGTTCTCTATTAAGTCATATATAAGACTTCTGAATTTATCAAATATGTCCATTACTTCTTGACTTAGTAGCTCTCAGTGATATCTTGAATGTCAGTAAAATTTGTTTAGAAATAATAAAGAACTTCAAGACTGGAATGGCTTTTTCATACCAATTTTATAAAGATAAAAATATTGAATGAAAAATACCGTAGAGTATAATTAATATCTATTATAAGTTTCAACATTTCCACGTTACCCACCAATCTATGGTTAAGGTGAACAATAAGATGACTGAAATATACCATTAAAGTAATCTATCCTAATACGAAGGAAAGCATTACATCAAGTATGCATATTCTTTATATGAGTTACCTTGGTTCAATTCAAACAAATATAACAAAGAATGATAATTTATTTTGAAAGTTTGCTTAATTTTCAACAATACAATATGGAATTAAAGATGTCAATTCCATATAATAATGGCGATCATCAAGTTTCATCTATGTTTCATTACTTGCGTTATTATCAAATGTATTCTTTTACCTACTTAACTGTAAGATTACTATATACAGTGAATCCTCTCGAAAGTGGACAGCCGTGGGGAATCACAAATTGTCCGCTATAGAGAGATGTATGCCTTAGATCTTCAATATCCGTCCGTTTCAATATCTTCTTGCGTAAATTAGTACGAGGTAATATGCAATTAGAAAAAATATTTTTGCATGAATCAGGTATTTAAGAATATTACGAAAATGTTATTCTACCTTCCTTATCTAAGGCCTGTTCAAGGCAAAACATGGAAATAAGATGTTACGGTTTTCTGCACTTTACACGTATCGCTACTTACTACGTTTTCGGTGTATTACTCTAATTTGTGAGTTAACTCTGCAATACGCGCGCGGAATTTAGTCGCGCGGGCTACCACTGTAGCCCTTTGTTTTTATTTTATTATCTTGCCTATCTTTGTTAATATTTCTGTCTTTCTTGTAGAGAATTGTTTTTATAAACTGTTTTAAAGGTTTTATACACCATTTGAGAAATATGTTTATTTTGAAAGCTATGTATATACAAAGAAGACCAACACCATTCATTTTTTCAAAAGTGATACATTTTTTCAAGACTGTAAAAGTTATTTGTATATATCAATAAATGGACCAATCTGGCGCATTTTAAAATTTTCTTCATCTTAAACATATGTGTTAGAGTTCTTTAAAAATTAAGTATAATTTTTCAAAAAATTTACAAATATTACAAATGAACGTATTATCCATAAAACATAAACCTTTTTAGCATAAAGGGTTTCTGGTATCAAAGTTTGATCACGATATTGCATAATTTTACATATGCTATTTACACTCATATATTTTTCCTTTTATATTTCCGTATTCTTGTCCTTCTAAACATGTTCTGCACACAAGTGGTGAGTGATCAATGCACACTTTCCTTCAAGCATTGACCACTCATCAAAAGCATCAAAATATCAATAAGGGCACGTAGGCCTACAATCTCGTCTGTAAGTTTTGCATCACGGTTAAGTACAAATCTCAATCTAACACTGTCAATGTAAATATTGGTAAAAGCAACCTTAAGTCTCAAAATGTTTGCATCTAAAAGCACATCTAGATATTCAAGCTCCGACAACGCAAACCTACCCCCACCTTTAGGTCCTGGAAAACGAAGCACAATATTATGAGCACGAGCGCAAATATTACGGTAGAAGTGACTTTTTTTCATTTGAGATTGTCTTTTACTACATAATAATTTGCTTCAGAACTGTCTTTATTACTATTATCAACAGGTATCAGTGATTTTGCCGCCCGGAATTCTCAGGCACATCTTCTGAATTTTCACTATTTCTGTGTCCGATAAATGCATTTCTGCGCTCTCAAAATGTTAACTATCGCCATCTAGAAAACATTCCTCATCAGAATTGGCATTTTGCAAACTCGTTGACCATCTGATCAACACTCAAACTATAATGAAAAAATTTTGACGCTTTGGGACACCCGTGACAGCAATAGTCGCGCAGGCTACAAATGTAGCCCATGAAACTTTCAAGCAGAATAACAATGATCTCCTTTGGATTTCACGTTTGACCACTCACTAAACAAGCAGAATGATAGTAGATAGAAAAGTATACAGACACCCTTTGAGTTATCATCTCGAATTACTTTGGGGCAAGGAAAATAAAAACGCTGGGCTACAGTACTAGCCCGCGCGCTTATTGGAGGGTTAATTGCTGTCCAGTAATGATCATTTTTGAGATAAAATGCGTACCCGCGGGTAAAATATACCAAACTTGTCTTCTGCTTGGTTAGGTATTCTAGCGAGAAAGTAGAATGACATGCCATCCCTAACAGCGGGCAACTGTCAGTCACTTTTGTGTTTAAAACGGGTTCGGTGAGTGTGAAATACAAGCAAAAAGCATGAGGGTGTAGTTAAACGAATATCTCTCCTTTGGGTTGCTGAGCAGACAGTTAAGGAGGCAAAATGTTGTAACACTCTCATATGCAACCTTGGTGACACACGCATGCACTGCTAAAAACGCATTTTTCTGTACGTTTCAACATGTTTCTAGAGAAAGTGTCCGTAATAGGTATTATTGGTAAGTAATACCGATAAAAGACAGGAAAGACTGTCCTTGACCTACTAGGGCGTGTCCGCTTTACGGAGGTTTGCCAATATGCTTTTTCCTATTACAGTGTTTGGGGATTGCAAAATAAGCCCGTTATGGCAGGTTTCCGCTTTTTAGAAGTGTCCGTTAATAGAGGTTTCACACTATATATAAACGGATCCGACGACCACTTATAGTGGAATTGACTTTCTAGGTGGAATGTTTTGGGATTGAACCATAATGCAACAATACCAGACAGAAATACACTTTTATTCTGTCTTATGGACTTCTTTTCAATTTTTATTAATTACTTCAATACAACTAAAATTAAAAATAGAGAAGAGGAACAGCAATACACATGAAACCAATATTTTGCTATCCTAACAGTTTCTAATTATTTTAATTTTCTAAATTCATCGCATCAATAAACCTGCTTTCACGAATGTAATGGAGGAGTATAAAGGGTTGAACTAGTGTTTAAACACCAGTAAGTAACAGACTATCATAAAGCTTACATTGTCGGTAATTTGTGTTGATCCTTCAAGATTCATACCATTATCATATTTAATTTCTTATTACAACGATAATGTATATTTGTATGTTATTTTCAGTATTTTATCTATTTAGAAGTAAAGTGCTGTTTAAAAGGGCACAAGGTGCTGAAGAGAAGAAGAAGAGAATATATATAGAGCTAATTTTAATAGTTATTGCTTCGACATATTTTCTTGTTTTGGTTTCTATGACTACCCGTTTATGTTGTTCATAAGATAACTAAGATATAATATAACGTATGACCATCTTGTATGAACTTCACGTTCACCATTTTAATGAGTCATATTTGGTTTTTAATGCACAATATATAAATATTCTAAAGTGTATAATCGTGGTGTGTGACCTATTTTAATCTTACGAACTATATAAATACCAACTATTTAAAATTTGGAACTGGGAAATGTAACGAAGAATAACATTACATATAGATGGTGCCGAAACGGGAGCTTTGAGATTAGTTAGAAGTTTCAGTAAATTGTCTCATTTATTTGAACATCACGGAGTATATTTTATTACGAAATGAAAGGGAAATATACAGAAATACCAAAATAAATATTCATAGAAATGAAGATATCAGTACTGGAGTTGAAGATACTAATTTAGCAGTAACTGAGACATTAACGAGTATGACTGACCTTATACGACAACCAGGACAGCATATGGATTCCAAATTGGAACAAGTAACGCAACATTTAAATACTAATAAAGAGCAAGTAGATGTTATGATAGTACAAAGGAATACCAAAATAGAACAAGTAACACAAATATTGAATACCAAAATGGAACAAATAGCGCAGCGTTCAAGTGCCAGAATAGGACAAATGTCGGAACAGATAAACACAAAACTGAAACTAACCGACAATAAAAAAGGACAAATTATCCACAGTTTTGCGGTCGTGAAAATTACAGCTGAAGCGGTAGAAACTCAAGTTAATGGCCATACAAACCAGATTAGGAGATTGCGAGAAGAAATAAAGTCTATTAAGGAGAAGCTTAGTACAGTAAATTATAATTCTGATACGGTCGTCAACGTAGCTTATGTGGAACGTAAGATAGCTGAATCGAGATCATGCGAAAAGGATAGTAATTCATCTGAAAGCTATTCCGAAAGGATGAGATCGTTTCTAATGCTGAGAATGTAGAAAGAAGACCGCATCGAAGGAACAATGCATACGTAAAATCTAGACGTCCAAGATATTTTAATAATAATACCCGTTTAAAATTTAGCGAAATATGATTTCTGACTAAATTTAGAGGTAGATCTGTGGATATACCAGCTAGTACATTCTTAGAAAAATTTGGAGAGGAATGTGAACTAGTTGGTGTAGAGTGGGTGTAGAGTGAATATATATAAAACTAATTTTAATAGCCGTTATTACATCAACATATTTTCTTGTTTTGGTTGCTATGACTACCTGTTTATGTTGCTCATTGTGTAGCTAAGATATAATATAACGTTAGACCATCTTGTGTAAATTTGACGTTCATCATTTTAATGAATCAAATTTAGTATTTAACGCACAATATATATACTCTAAAGTGTATAATCGTGATGTGTGACTTATTTTCTTCTTATGAACTTTATAAATACCAACTCTTTAAGATTTGGGCCTGGGGAATGTAACGAAGAATAACGTTATATTATCATCTCTTTTAACCTAAGGTATGAACCTGTCGAACAAAATTTACAGTACCAAATGAAATACAAGCTGACTGACACTGAATTAGAAAGTTCCTTTAAAATAGCTGTATGTGAAATTATGTAAATGCGATTTGATCCTTTGTTGAATAGAAATTCCAGAAAATTTAGGAGGCACTACCTCTTACCGTTCCTTTTGTTGAGTTTAAGATAATTTTATGAATTTCAGAATAGATTTACATTATAAAAGACAGAACAATTCTCTTTACAAGTAAATTCATTTCATTTTTCAGTATTGAAGTAAATGGAGTATCATGTCCTATGACAATCTTTCCAACTATTAGATATATGCGTGATGTTGTATTTGGAGACTTAGAAATGTTAGGTAAGTACTGATTATTTTAAGTTAACTATATCAACATTTATAGATTATGTCAAAATAGATTATGACATCAAACTTTTTCTGTGAGTGAATATTTCTTTAGAGCTTTTTAAATTATTGGGGCTAGATTTAGGTTTCGATTCTACGTTAGTTGGATCGTATTTTAACTTATATCGATTTTGATGCACGAAACGTAGGATCAAGCTCGAAACCAATGAATCACTTCAACTTTTTCCATAAACGAGCGCGTTATGGATAATCACTGCTGATTCTCATTTTATAATTTGAATTTCCTAAACACACATTCTAGATAGAAGGTAGCAATAATTGATATACAGAGTCTCAAGCATTATGTCATTATCACTTTCAACACAGAATTCCTCTAATTTTAATTTAACAACATCATTAAGTGTACTGCGATACCAATATTGGTTAATACCTTCGTTCTTAGTAACACAAAAGCCATTTCTCAAATGTTGTGCATAACTAGTGATCTGCAGCACCACCTGATGCTTAGCCGAGATTTGTTCCTGGACAGTTAATTTGAAATCACAAAATATGTAATTGCCACCATGTTACGTAAAGTTACGATCGCTAAAGATTTTAATCAAGGCTATAGATAGTTTATGTTCAGACAATTGTTGTCCTCTGCCTTTACGTTACATGATAATGCTGTGGAGGTTTGAATAACCAGTTTGTTAAAACAACAGAGATTAGCAGAGAGAAATAACTTGGACAGCTTTCTAAAATTTGGGAGCAGTATCGATCGAGTAGGCTTAATTATTTCATAGGACTGTTTGTGTGTTGAAAGAAAAGCAATAGCTACAATAATATAAACATATAACAATAGTTCTAAAGATTCTCTATACTACATTGGCGCACACAGAACCTCACGCTTGCACACTAAGTTTCACGCTATGGTAAATTGAAACTTGCACTGTATCATGCACTGTAATCTTTACCTTTTCTTACAAGGGACGTATGCAAACCACGACAGCTAGATGATTATGAAATTTGGTACCCTGACTAATTGTGGATCGCTAATCATCGTGGGGATAGTCGCTTAATACGAAAATGCCTTGTTTAAATACTACGTATAATATATATGCCAAGCAATGACCGGGTGAGGCTGTGCCGAGTTATACCTCAAAAGGGACGAAAAAGGCAGAAAATGAAAAATGTGTGCAGGTAAGCTGTTAGTTACGGAAAGGGGACACGTGAACTACAAGACGGCAGTAGTGTCTCGCAAGCAGTGTTGCTATCCCAACATAAACTTTTAGTTTTTCAAATAGAACGTTTACCATATTATGACATTGAAACAATTAGCATACAACGTGAAAAAATAAGCAAAAGGTGAGTTATCAGTGTTGCCAAATAAGGGAGATATGGGGCTCTAAAGTTGAGAGATTATGGGGTCCATACAATGAAACAAACACATATACAACAACAAGACTGCAGAAACAATAAATCTCGAGTAGGAAGTAAACCACAACATGCACAACATTTAGTGACTAACGGGCTTGATAAGTCATATCGAGTATATGGCTAGATCGAGAAATGTACGTTTTTGTCATACTATCTATGTTTTTTCTGTTGTATATATTAGTGTACTTATTATGTTAAATTATTTTTCGTTTGTATATTATCAGTAACCTGAATGCAGTGTGTTTTGCCTTTATCGTTGCCTCACATGCTAATGTTACCTATACTTTCGACTGATACATATTATGGGTCATCCATCTTTGAGAATCGATTCTGACGTACTTTCTTGTCACAGATTTGTTACCTTTCGTGCCATAGATTTTCTGTACTTTTTGAAGTTCTATGCCGTCGTTTCTGTGATTTGGAACGCATGCAAGATTTTATACGATGTTGCATCCGCAAGACAGTTTGTTTTATAGCTCTACAGAAATATTGACTCCAAACAAACGCCATTGGAATTGCTGCGCTAGAGGAAGATTTGCTCTTCACATTTCCGCATTATGTCACATGGGACTTCTTCTTTCTACGGCTACTTCAAGATGTGCCTTATTTATGGGTGAATCCTGTATCAAGCCCGTTAATCACGGGATGATGTGCATGCTGTTTTTTACTCCCTACTATACATTTGTTCCTTCTGCAGTCTTGATATTTTTGTACATGTATTCGCTTTTCTGTACGGACCTCATAATCTCTCAAATTTAGAGCCTCATATCTAGCACATTTGGCACCACTGATAATCCACCTTTTGCTTATTTTCTTTTACGTTATACGCCAATTATTTTAATGCCATAAAATGGTAAATGTTATATTTGAAAAAATACATGTTTGTGTTGTGTTGGCCACACTGCCCACACTGTGAGACACTGCTGTCTTCTTCTTGGTTACGTGTTCCCCTTTCGTAAGTATTAGGTTACCTGCACACATTTTTCATTTTCTGTCTTTTCCCGGTGTTTTTAAAGTATAACTCGGCACAGTCTCACCGTGTCATTGCTTCGCATATGTATTATACGTAGCGGATAAACAAGGCATGTTCGCACCCAGTGACTATCACCACGATGATAACCGATCCACACTTACCCAGGGTAATAAAATTCATACATATCTACCAGTCATTGTTCTCATACTTAGCTTATTAGTATATTTCTAGCGACCGTAGGATTCATTTGTTGGTGCTAGGCGGGGATTCGGAGTTTTTAAACTGTTGAAATTATGTAAAACGGTATGTTTTTACACCGGCTCTGTCCAAATGAATTGCAGCACGTTAATCCGAGTTGTGATTAACATGAAACATTGATTTACTGTTTAATTATGCCACGTAAGTGTAAAAATCATCCTAATAGCTTCTGCTATGTTTGCGAAGAAATGACTTTAATGGCAAATGAAAACTCCTTTTTCTCCTTCTTAAAACTGCCTATAAATTTTACTTCGATTGCCAACTTAGCTATAATGACAAGGATTGAGTTCCAAATATATGCTGTGCTCCTTGTTACAGTAGCTTACAAAATGGATTAAAATTATCAGAAATCAATGCCATTTTCTGTTTATATATGGCTTGGCGCGAACCTAGCTGTCGTCCAGTAGAATGTTACTTTTGTATGAATTTCACCGCCGGGTCCTCTATCATACGTTAAATTACAATTTAGTATCCTATTATCCTTTTAGCCCTAAGACTAACTTCTCACAACGAATATTAGAAAAACTCATTGCCCCAGAAAACGTACACTCTACAGTCAGAAAATGATTTGAAAGGTTTTGATCCACAGCTTGTATCATAAACCGATGATATGCCCACCGGTAATGAGAGTGTGCAGCTGTTTTGGCTCATCGGCAATCTCATCTCATTACTTAGTCGGAATTGAATGATCTCATCAGGATTTGTACACTGCTCCACAAAACTTAAGCAACTCCAAGGAAGTGGCAGAAAATAAAACGACACAGTCACTGCACCAAGTATAATGAACAAACAGACGGTCCAGATGCACAATGCAATACAAGTGAAAACGAACAATACTGTTAGGATGTACAGAGTGATCAAAAATTTCAGCACAACGATACACCAACAGGCGGAGCTGGATTGTGCGAGGACATAGGTTGTCAATATAGCGTGAGACCACCACGAATAGCTATAGAGGCACGACATCTGGCCTCCATGCTGCAAATCAGAGTATTGGTCAAGTCTTGCGGCAGATCCACTCCTCGAGGAGAGCTGTTTGCAGGTCAGAGAGAGGGCGTGCTGGTGGACTGCGCTACGCTATTCAGCGCCCAAGAGCATCCCACTCATGCTTGATGGGATTCAGATCCGGCGAATATGTATGCCATTGCAATACGCGTAATATCTTCGCTCTCCAGATACTCGGACACAAGATGTGCACGGTGTGGACGGGCATTGTCATCTATGAACAGGAAGTTTGTTCCAAATGCTCCGCGCAAATTGTGCACATGTGTATTGAGAATTTCATCCCGGTACCGTTGTGCTGTCAAAGTGCCATGTTGCACAATATGGAGGTCTGTTTTCCCATCCAGCATAATTCCACCCCACACCATAATGGAGTCACCGCCAAAAGACGGTCGTTCAGGAATAAAGTTTGTATGATAGCGTGTACCTGGCTCTCTCCACACTAAAGTCCGACCAGAATCTGACGACAAGCTGAATCTCGACACATCGGAGAACATGACACGCACCCACTGGTGTTCCTCTCATGCAACATGTTCCTGACACCATGTGTAACGCGCACGTTTGTGCTCCAGTTTCAATTACACACACAGCACAGGCGTTCTGTAGCCTGAAACAGCTCATTGCAGTTGAGAGCATGAAGCTTGACGGTTACATTTGGCAGAAATTGTGAGAATTAGGTCATCGACGACCGACGTCTTCTTCGGACGGCCTTCTCCATGACGTCTAGTGACTTCACCTCCATTTTGGAAGCGACTCCACAACCTCGACACAACACTTTTGTTCACGTTGAATTTCTGCGCCACTTCCACTTGCGATCGGCCCAATTCCAACCGCCCAAATATAATTATTCGCCCGCGGTCAAAGTCAATCAAATGTTGTCTACCAGCCATTGCAAGGTGTGTACCCCACACAAAAACCACAATCTCAATGCTCAGAGCCTCAGACACTACTGGGCTGTGGTGTACGCCTCATGCCATAAGTTGTTCACCGCGCTTGCAACGGTGCTGCTTATGCGATAGAATGGGTGCTCGCCTTGCCTGTGTGTCTCTGTATATGTGCATGCCACTAACCAGTGTTGAATGGGCCCCACACGTCACTTATACCACGTTCTCTCGGGTTGCTTAAGTTTTGTGGAGCAATGTATTTACCTAAGAGTAAATCTTAACGTCTTGGATACTGAATTCAGCAGTCGAATTTCTTAGAAAAATGCATAGAAATTTGTTCATACACGCCCAGTCATTCAACCCTGAAATTACTTTTTTTGGAAGATGAATGCTTAGTTGTCTACTTTAAATCAAATGCTCTGATGATAGAACTCAAATTGCCATGTACTTCATAACCCAGACAAATGGAGACAGTTTGTAGATTCGTCAAAGACAAACTTGAAAGTAGTCCTGTCGGCCAATGGAAGTTAGTTATCATCTGTCCTGGTTGCATATTGTGTTAATAAGATGGAGATATACAAAAATATCAACTAAATCCTTGATAAAGACGGTTATCATGATTATAATTGGAAAATCTTAATTCGGGCTAATTTAAAAGTTGTTGCTCTATTTAAGGGTCTGCGATCAGGTTTCACAATACAGTGCTGCTTTCTATGTGAATTGGACAGCCGACCATGAGAAAAACTTTACATCATTCTTACTGACCTCTGCAAGGAAGTTTACTTTTTGATAAATATTTCGTCCATAATCCTCTGGTTTCGAAGGGTAATGTTTACTTCGAGTCTTTGCATATCAAACTCGGATTGATCGAATAGTTAGTGAAAGGAAATGAGAAGGCAGGTGATGCATTTCAATGTTTGGAAACAAAACTTTCTCCTCTTACTGATGGAGTTATTCTGAGTGTCCACATTACACATATTCATAGATGCAACTCTCCTTGGACACCTGAAACGAAAGGAGAAACGAGCTTGGCTAGGATTCCAAAACATATGTGAAATATTTTAGGTAACAACCAAAGTGATGGCTACATCGCTCATTGGACAAACATCGCGCTCGTTAGTTTTCTCGGGGTTCTTCCGTTTCCTCCCACTTTCTTCATTCCACCATTTAACTCATCTCTCATCATCACCGCCTCCTTTAGCCTAACAGGCATAACCGTGTGACGTAAAACCTAAAGGTTTCATTTTACGTCGCTCATGACTGGGACTACTGCAGCTTATAAGACCAAGGGTGTAATATTTCTCCTAAGTTGCATTGTTCACTGACATCTAGACTTCTTCCCTGAAAATTTAGGAGTAGTTTCTGATGAACAGCGAGAACGATTCCATTACAACATCACTAAGTTCGGGAGGAGGTTTTCAGGAAAGTTCAGCGCGTGTACATCGGTAGAGCAAACTGGTTTTCGTATGGGAGAAATCTACTTCAAGGTTAAATATAAACCAAGCCTCAACGAAGGTATATATTTATTTATTTACCCTTATATTTATTATTTTACTTTGAATCTATTATTCCTTGCAATTAAACTAATCCTCTTCAAACCTCGACAGTTTGCAAAAAATTTCGAAAACAAGTGGGCGAGCCTCCCACAAAAAGGATCTGTGATGGGGAAAAATGAAGATTATATTAGATTCAGTATACCATTTTACTGTAGAACCGGCAGTAATGATTAGAGGTTCTATATGCTTTGTTCAGATCAATGTTTACAGACGCATTATAAGATATTTCGATATTTATTTGCTGCACTAAGTGTTAATGAAAGTGATAGCTATATTTAATGTTTTGTTGACACTGTTAGAGCAGTATTAGATTTTTTATCTTCGCACTTTAATTTGGTGCAATGCGTGCAGTTATAAAATCAATTCTAGCCTACCGATCAGTTATTAAGTTCGCAAAATAGGCGATTTTCTATACTTGGATAAACCTGAAAGCGTTAATATAATATTTCTCGTAATAGCAACAGCAGTTGCAGTTCTACCTTTGTAATAATCGAATCAGGGTAAAGAGGTCAACAGGAAGCAGTTAAACTGTCAAAAAATAAGAAATAAGTTGAAACTGCATCGTTCAATGTTGTTTATATGGAAAAGTATGTAATGGTAACAAAAGGTTTTCTATTATACCATTCAATACATGTCACTACAATAGAATTTGAAAAAGAATATCAGCAATTGAAAGTATTTCTAAATACATGGTGATTTGTAAAGGTGATGACATATACAGTTCATGAAAGACATATACTTCATTGTTTTATTTTGAAACTTATATCTTACTTCTGGCGAAACAGAAGAAAGGACTTTGACGTTACTTTAATGATTTGTAAATAATGTTTTACTAATTTACTTTATTTACGTAAATTACAATTTTATAAGAGTGCAGGACTGTACATTCAATATCAAGTGATACCGGCGTGTGTTCCGCACTCCAAAGATGTAATAGTTTATTTTATATCTTGTAAGGTCTACATATTATGAACACTGAACATTATACAGATTTCAATGTTACTGATATAATTTCATATTATACTAAGTGATTAAAGATGTCTCTGAGAAAGAAACAGAAGATAATAAATCATCTTAATATTCGGGATAAGCATTTCTAGATACATTGCAGAGGACTACAATAGAAGCACCTAGGAAGACATCCACTATTGCGCATCACGGCTACGCACATGATCGACTAATAACGAGAAAATATGCCATGTAGGGGGTAGCTAAAAATTGTTACAAATGAAGAGTTTGAAGTACGATACTAGTTTATATTGTAAAAAGGTGCAAACGCAGTACTCGTCGTCTCACATGGAAAGTTGTGTAATTTGTCATAATTATAAGCCATAGTTTATATCATGAAACATTAATAAAATTATGATGACCTAGAGGCATAGCCCGAATCAACACGATTCAATTCAATGATTTACATGTATCACACTGTTCACTTATTTCTACGTCGAACTTATTTCTGCTGGGATAGGAACGGGAAAAGGCCCATCAGCGTAATTGTCAGTACTGGTGCGTCAGTAAATCAAATTGGGTTTATCCTAGTAAGGACAATAATACAGGAAGTGTAGTTCTTTGGTGGAAGTAATGGGACATCTAATTCGTGGGTCTACCTTTCATCGAAACTATCTTGGCGGAACAGTATCTGACGTTTCGACAGGTACATCCCGGTTCAGCTCGTTAGGGATATGTGGACTCTGTTTCGGACAAATAATGTAAACGTTTCTTTTCTTAGGACTTTCCCGTTTCCTCAAACTTTCGGTTTGGGTACAAAACCTCGCGGCCAGAACCTCGCGGCGAACACCTCGCCTCCCAAAACCTCGCGGCCTAAAATCTCGCCAGGCCGAAACCTCGCCTGGCCAAAACCTCGCCGCCCAAAACCTCGCGGGACAATACCTCGCCGGACCAAAACCCCGCCTGGCCAAAACCTCGCCGCCCAAAACGTCGCGGGCCAAAATCTCGCGGGGCCAAAATCTCGCCACCCAAAACCTCGCGCCCCAAAATATCGCCATACCTAAAATCTCGCCTGACCAAAATGTAAGTGTTCCAACAGATGATAAGGATGACGGTATAAAAGACGCTGTTTCGGAAGAAGTATTACGGGTATTTGACCAAGTCTCGCGATACCATATGAAAATTCTATTTCTGTATTAGAGGATTTCAATGTGAAGGTAGGGCGACAGGATGTTTTTAAACTGGTTATAAGGAAAGAAAGTCTGCATGAGGAAAGTAATGACAACTAACGAGGTTAGTTTCGAGAACTTTGGAACATCCAAAAACTTAAAATTTTAACAAAAATCTAATAATATTGATGAAAGTATGAAATAATATATGAGTTTTTACGACGTCCCTTGATTATGTCCTATAGGTTAAAGGAGACGTAGATGACCAGGATGAAGGAAATGATCGAATAAAGAAAGTGGGAGGAAACGGGAATAACCCGAGATAGCTCACACACACCATGTTTTGTATCTTCTTCTTCTTCTTCTTCTTCTTCTTCTGATTATTATTATTATTATTTATTATTATTATTATTATTATTTATTATTTGTAATGTGGAATTGCATATTAAGAAACACATTGGGTAAATTTTAAAGAAAAGTTTCATTCGCGGCGAGGTTTTGGCCCGGCGAGATTTTGGGTGGCGAGGTTTTGGCCCGGCGAGATTTTGGGCGGCGAGGTTTTGATCCGGCGAGATTTTGTCCCGCGAGGTTTTGGGCGGCGAGGTTTTGGCCACGCGAGGTTTTGGGCGGCGAGATTTTGACTACGCGAGGTTTTGGCCCGGCGAGATTTTGTCCCGCGACGTTTTGGGCGGCGAGGTTTTGGCCCGGCGAGATTTTGTCCCGCGAGGTTTCGGCCGGCGAGATTTTGGGCGGCGATGTTTCGGCCGCGAGATTTTGTCCGTATCCCCAAACTTTCTTGGTCCCACTATTTTACTCACTATCATCATCATCGTTTCCTTTAACCTACCTGTAGTAAGGAAGTGGCGTAAATTAAAATGATTTAGTTTTATCTATATATATCCTTCAGAAATGTGAATTCGTTGAATTGGTGACGTTAAGTGGGCATCCAGATCATCTGGACGCAAAACAATTGCATTCTATAAATATAAAATAGAATGTTTGTGCTGATAAACTCCGGAATGTCAGATCCCTACGCAAATATATTCAACGCGTGTGTTACCACATTTTAGCGTAATTTTCCATGTGTGCTGTAGCAATAGAGAAGTACATTAGACGGTGCCACCACACTGAAGATGTGTTGCACCGTGTCGTTACTATGTGCTTTTTGAAGTTTTTGTGCTTATAACGTAAACACAACATATACATAAGGATATTATTTTCAACAAAGAATACTTACTAAATCGTTACTTTTAGTGTAGAAGGAAGTATAGTTTGAACCTTGAGCGAGTTTCTGAAAATGTGCTTTTTTAAAAAATCTTAATGCAAATGCTTTGTTATGTTCCATTTTGAATTAAAAATACTAAAATGAATGAACGAGGTGCATATGGCAGTAACAAATAGTTTTACATTGTGACTTTTACCCAAAAAAGTTTCCCATTGTTAATATTTTGTCGCATATTTCGACAGATATTATTCCAAAGATTCAGAAACTGTTGAAATTTGAATTATAGAAAGAAAGTGAAAATCTCCATTTTCCAAGTATGTTACTCATATAATACAACCAACTACCCTTGTAGATTTAAAAGTTTGTATTTTATTACGAGTGTTATTTGTTATGCGACACGTCTCACTTCCAGCTTGGCATTTCGGATTTTCACTGAATATTTTAGATTTCATTATAGTGGCCATGCACGCTAAATGCCCTAATATTTTATTCCTTCTACTACCATCGCTCTGTAGCTATTTTAAAATATAATCAATATTATTAGTAAATTTTATTTATTACACAAAACTCTATTATAAATTAAAAATTTTGAGACGATTTTTAAATTTATATATTTATATTACTGATCTGTCACTACTTATAGCTTTCTATTGTTACTAATTACAGTATCATTGGGCGGCATTGGGAGTTTGTTTGTTGGTGGAAGCTTAGTTGCTATTATAGAGTTTTTGTATCTCAGCATCCTTGGATTTGCCAATATGCTGCTAAATATATGGAGAAGATGGCAGAGAAGTAAAACTTTTCCAAAGGAAAGTGAACCAACTGATATAGGTCTGACGAGATTTCAACGTCGGTATTCCACTAGAATAATCAACGTTTGTAGTTTTGAACATGAGGAAAGACAAAGGTATTGCGCTGCTTTAAACCTTAGTATAATCATCAGCTAATAATGCATGCATTGTAATTCAAAGTATTAGTTTCCTTTTGATTGTTAATTTTTTATATATACATTCATAATATAGTGTTAGATAGGCACATTATAAATTACTCACCGCTGGATATGTTCATATAATGTTGGGGGCAGGTAAACACAGGATTCTCTTATATACGTGCAACTGGTTCTACAAGGCGCATATATTTGTCGCAATGGTATTCTAGCTAACGAAATTACACAGTGAGAAACAATAAGCATAATGTTTTATTTGTAAATCATTTACAATTCAAGCATAATGAAGGCTCGTTATCCATTTATGAGTGGTAAGGTGTAAATTATTGTTTACAGAATGGTATTTGCCACACGATACAGGAAGTTTTGTTCCTCTTCTCAACCTTCTGTCATGTGCATCCGACACACGGTTTCTTTGTGCCATTTTTCATCGGTAAGTGATCATCTACATTCAGCATTAACTTTGCTACTTTTGACGGCCTTCCTTTGCTTCGTTTGCGATTTACATGATTATTTGCTTTTGAATATATAATATTTCTTCAGGTATAGGTACAAGAAACTACAGTACCTTTACGTGTTTTCTTTTGAGTTCATTGAAGAAAATCCAAGGATTCACCACTGACACTATATGGAACTTATAGAAAACTATTTTCTTAATCGTCTGTAAAACATCATATACGCCAACTCTCTGGTTAGAGATGTCGAAATCTCCCATGTATTTGCTACAGAGACAAATTGCACTCGAACTATCTATTTCCAATTTCCTTCCATTTTTCTGTTTGTGGTGACTCTTCTCTGTTGAATTATAGTGCCAATTGCTTAGCAAAGTATCTTCTTCACTATCATCTGTCTCGTTGATATTTCTCCTTACTTATTTGCAGGAAATTTAATTTGATCTCTTATCAATTTCTCTTGGAATCTGGGAATCTCTCTTGTTGAAATGATAGCTGTTCATACAGCTGGGAATTGAATAGTATTTATCAAATGTACACTAATAAATATTTTTTACGGGACACATTTTTCCCGTAGGTAGTCAAAGGGTTAATTTAAAATTAACCTCTCTGTATCAAAGTGCTTACAAAAATAAGGAAATATTCGTTACTTATTTTAACAACTACTTGCCGAAAAAAATATGCAGCTGATTGTTGACTGTGATATCAAAAGGGAGAATGAAAATATTGATACATATTAAAGCATTGAAATTACGGTTCATGTTCCAACTATCTATTTATATATATATACATGTTATAATTAAATATTCGATTTGCTGTTGTGTGTACTGCAGGATGGTGGAAACTTGTATAAATGAAAACTATAAAGTTAAAATGATGTGAGATAGTGTGTCATTTACGCATACACACTTCAAGAAAGAATGCGAGCTAGGTACTCTTTGTATGTTCCAAGTTTTGTGTTATTTAAATGGCAGAGAAAAATTTTAAAAAAAGATTGCTAAATTATAAAACGAGAATCATGGCAACAAGAAATTTCACTTAAAACTTTAAAGTATGTGATATAAAAATACATAGTCAGACATTTTGGTTTTGTCAAGTTCCATATATGTTCACATCTAGAGAAAAGAGAACGTTTGATATTCTAACTTCATATAATCGTATAACTTAATAAAAAAAGGAACACATTATTATAATAACATGTTATTCATAAACATCATTTTACGTTCAAAACAACTAATGTTATACTGATAAATTATGCGACGCAGAAGGAAATTTAACTATATGAAATATGCAATAATCTTTTGAAATATAATAAAGCGTTTTAAAAATGATTAATAGTATTGATATGTAACATATTATTATAATTAATATCTATCAATGCATCTAAAATTTTAAATATATTAGATTAACCTTCAATTTTTCAGCGACGAAATTATTATAGAATTATTTTCTATACGTTTTAATAAATAATTGACATTTTATGAAAATTATAAAAGCAAACTTAAGTATTAATACTTTGACTGCCGAGCCTTCCATCGGATTCTTTCCATTCATACCATTATTACCATAAGTAAAACATTTATTTCTTATATTATTTATTAACGTAGAGTGACGGTTACAAAGAGAAAAGTGAGCTTTTGTCACGTGTGCTCGATGCGGCGTAGAACTTAAAATTCTTTCGCCTTCGCCGCGTCGGGCAGCCTGTCGGTCACCGTCTCGATTTGCATATTTATTATTCTACTCAATACCTCACCGGTTGTGATGATTTCTTGTTTTATGCTGCTATTATAGCCTTGTATGTAGAAAATATAGAAGTATGAGTTTTGTCTCTTTCACAAAGAATTCATTGTTAATACGAAGAAACATTTTTTCGCTTGTTGGAATTGTAGTGCGTTCTATATACAACTGTAATATGGATAAACGAAGAAACAGTAAATTCTTTGTATCACCATCAAAAATAGAAGATATGCTTAATGAGAACATGTCTGATGAGAACTTTGATATATCTTCCGATGATGATTTCGATTATATATAAAGTGTTTCGGATTAGAATTCTTGATGTGCATGAAGTGACAGCGAAGCTGAAAGTGGTAGTATACGCGGTAACATGACGAAGAAAATACATATTTCTGCTCCGCATAGCTGTGATCTTTCTTTCCGTGTCTATACGTCTCAAATAGAAAATATACGCAGTGTGTTGCCAAACAATTGCACATCTTCTCGCAAGTAAAGCAATTTATGGAAAACGAAGGAGTGAACCAAAATTTTGTTGCAGCTTCAGCACAAAGTGCACCTAGCTAGTTTTTCTCTTGCATGTTGCATACTTGATCAGACTAGTGTAGCCCTATATGCCACTCAGGTATTAGAAAGTTTCTATTGTAGTTACATATGGGAGTAGTGAACATGCCATCCTTGTCGGATTATTGAAGCGAGGAAAACATGTTTAGAAACATCTTCGCGCCGTCTATCATGTCAAGAAATAGATTCGAAATTCTGCTTCGTATGACACACTTTGTGATAATGCGTGTACTCGAGGATACCGGTTTCGTAAGATTCAAGGCCTGATTGTTTTGCTAATCAGTTTATGTGGATAAAGAAACACTAAGAAATATATGTTGTATTTTCTATGAATTTCAAATAAAAATTGGTTTTGCAATGCATTTTTATATGAAATTTATAGAAAATATAACATATATTGTTTAGTATCAAATTTTCTTTATCATAATCTAATGAATGAAAAATCGTGATCTAACATATGAGTTATCACATTTATGATTATGTATCCATGCGTTTCATCAATTTTATATAATCATAAAACTAAAGTAACATGCTTTTGAAATATGTCAATAAAATATATAACAATTATTTGTGTTTTGAACAATGTATGGAAATTATAAATATCCCGTTTCGGTATTTATTATTTTCTTGAAAGCAAAAATAATAATTGGGAGAAAGGTTTCATATTCACTTTCTTCTACAATAAAATTGTGTGTACTCAGAACCAAGTTTAAGCTTTGTGGAATAATTCAGTCCATTGTTGAAATAAATAAAGAAACCACTGTTGCGTCGGTCACCTGTGACTGACACGGAAAGGAGGGATTTCTGAGAATCCGGCGCGCGTGTATAACGTGACAGTCATATGCAAATAAGAATTTGGATATGTTAGCATATTTTCTTAATTCTACATAGTAATTTAGAAGTTTATCAGTAATATTTTAAAATTAAAATACTTGAATTCAACGTAGTTATAATCTCTTTCGTCCGGCTATACACCAACTTAATACTAACTTAATTACGAGAATGTAATAGACTTCAGTTATGCTTTCTATATTAGAATTGATATTAAAGTTTATTGTTTTTCTAACAGTGTTATTTTCATTCAATTTTGTAAATATTGGACTACGATTTATTTTGTAAAATTTATCTTTAGAACTTTTATTTTCACTTTCAATAAGACTTATATTAGCAAACTTTAGTATATTAATAAGAATGTAATTTCTCATTTTGTGCAGACGCGGAACTTGCTACCCAATGCTTGTCTTCAAGAATACTCTGAATGACTTTATATTGCATTCGTCTTTAGATGCCGTGGTTCATTTTAAACTTGCACGAAATATGGCAATGAGGTAAGACTTTTTTTAATTTCGAAAATCCTAATTTGACAGAAATATCATAACATTTTCGACTTATTCTAGAACTGCAGAGTAATATTTCGTGTGTAAGTTATCTCAGAAACAGTTCAATGTATATGAAAGTGAATTCTCTCAGTTAAAGGCACCACAAGTGTGTCTTTTAATCTAAGGGTGACGATAAACAGCAACTGAATGTTGATGAAAAAGTAGATAAAATAACCAAGTGGGAGGAAACTGGAGTGGGCACAAGAAAACCCACGCACGACAGTGTTTGTCCACCACATAGTTCACTTGGCGTAAGCGGCAATTATACCTGGGATCTAACACACCAGAAGTAAACGCTACACCACTGAGCCACCTCGTCCCTTTTACCTCCTAATGCTTTGATTTGAAAACAGTGTATGAAACATGTTTTAGCGTCTCGTGAAATGAATGACATCACGGTTTATTTTTAGTTGTGTTTTATGAATGTCTAAAGTCAACTTAGAAACAATAATTATACTAGAAATTTTATACTCACTTTTCTGATTTTACTTAAATACAAATAATAAGTTCTAAATAACATTATGTTATACATGACCTAAATAGGTTGAAGAGGTAGTGTAACTAAGCTGAAATATTTTGTAAAGCTATAGCTATTAATATCACACCTTTGTATGATCACTTATACTCTAAAAATAGCAATAGCAAACACGATGTACCCAAATAAGAACATTGGCATATCGTATAATACAGTCGAAACAAAACCTTGAAAGTAATTTGGACAAAATAAACAAATAAAGAAAATTTTCAGTCGCTGCGTTTAGTCAATGATTTCGACAACACCTCGAGGGACGATTCTGCTTGTGCACTACAGGTGATTTAAATGTATCAACGGATCAACTTCCAGGCTTATCCAGAAATTTCGATATATAAAGACATTTCATGTTGCGGATAATGCCAGGTTGAAGCAAGGAGAAATCTTGCGAAAATTCTGATATTGTATAGTGAAAGAAATGATAATCTACATTAGTATGTACTTTCGTCGATATACTATGGTATACTATTGTGGCTACTATATATTGAGTCCTGTGAAAAGTTTAAAAACAATAGTTTTGGATTCAACATTGGTACATATTGTTCACGTGTTGCATACCGATGTGTCATGGAAATCTTTCAATTTAAGGAAACTGATGAACCTAGATCTCTACCTAGACAAAGTTTCAATAGCTTATTGGATATTGTAACTTATCCTCTCCAAGTTGAAGTATTCTTTGATAACCTCTTCATCTCATAGGCTTGTAGGGTAGAACACTAATATAATAATATAATCCATTGTTAAAAGTATTTTAAATCAAGTAGTTAAAAGCAGCCGGTATATGAATTGAATGGAGTTCTGGTAAATATTCCTTGTTAACCCTTCAGTATACGGGTTGTGCCTGAGAAGTACGCAGCAAACAGTAAGAATATATTTTTCTCTTTTTTCAATAAATGACAGATATATACTATTATGTCACTCAATGTACATTCCTTTGCAATTGCTGAGGGTAAATTACTCATATTTGTATAGTTCGTGCTTGAGTCGTCTGTGAGTGGGAAGGTAGGATTATTGTTTTTGCTGTGTGCCTATCAGACTACACCCGTGTACTCGCGTAACATAGAAAGCACTGATTGAAAATTTCGTTGGGATACTTGTAATTTGTGTTTTGTAGAAAATGTTGCAGAAATTGACTGTAGAAAAACGAGAATTTTGATCGAAAACAGTGACCTGTCGGAATTGGAATTTTCGGACGATGATTCGGACTCAGATACCACTTTTTAACTTGCCCGTTCTCATAATGTGAAGATGAGCTTCGAAGCTGCACCCTGGTTTCTTATGTTCTGAAGAAAGGGAAATGTGTAGTATTACTTTCGTCAATACACCACCGTAACAAAATTGACCGTGAAACCTGTAATAGTAGAAAACTAAAATCTTTCGATAGGACGAAGAAAAGATTGGATGAGACAGATGCAATGTGCGCAGAAATGTACGCAGTTCGCCACTGTGCTTGTTCTATGCACTAATGACAGTATCTGGAACAAACGCCTATATTGTGTTTCGATCAAGTACTATTCAACAGAACTCTATATCAAGAAGGCAGTTTCTCTAGAACTTAGGAGTTAATTGTCGAATAAATAAGAGAACGAGCTCAGGTGCATTATCTGCCGCAACACATCATGAGTCCGCTGCAAGATTGTTAGGTTTTAAACCAGAGAAAGAGGACCCATTGCAAGAAAGAAGTTAGAGATATCAAGTGCGAAAACTCTGGAACATAGATCTCTTCTAAGTTGTGCAAACATTGGCTGTGCCTCAAACACTGTGAAATGTTATGCACGGAATGAATTGAGGATAATATTTGCATGGGTAAAAATAATTTGTTAACTTGTGGTTAAAACAATACACAACACACGTGTAAGTATCAATACGTTTGTTTATGTTAACAAACATTATTCTTAATATTTCATTCGTGAAATCGGATGTTATTTCTCAGAAGTTGTAATTTTACCGATTAAGATTTGAATGCATCCGTTTTTAATAAGGTAAAACAAACATGTTTAATACATTTTGAAAAAGAAAATAAAAATAACGAGTTCCGTGTTTTCGGCATTATATATCAGCAAGTATCACATGCATCCCTTGAGACATAAAGGCAGTTTAGTTAAGAAAAGTATTTTGTGTATTTTTAAGTTAATTAGATTTGTGGTGCTTCACAGGCACAACCCGTCCACTCACGTAATAACAATTTCCTCCTCGTATTGAAGGGTTAAGCGCAAATGGAAGAAAGAAGAAGATGATAAAATAATATTGCAACGTATCTTTGGTAGAGACGATAACAGCCCAGGATTTGACACTTCACCGAATTTATTTTATGAAATTATTACAAAACGTCTTTGTATGTACACAGAGAATTATATCAGAGTGTTTCCTTATAACAAGTAAGGTGAAGGAAGGAAATACCCCTTTGCTCACAGCAGCCTACAGAGCGTCTGTAACGACTTAAGGATATGGTATTTTGGTATCCTCATTAGCTCAAGGTAGCGTCCAGAAGTTCATTTTGTACATAGGGATACCTATAGTTCATTGCAGCCCACAGAGATTTGGGCAAGGTAGTAATCCTTCGTCCAGGCCGACCTCGGCATTAGGTGTAGTTTAAGCGATCAGTAGTCGTCTGATACTCGGTTCTCTTCAGGTCTATCTTTATAAGTAAATCTCGTTTCCTTCCATGTTTCATCGTGCTGACTTTGTCTTTCTGATCACTTTATATGTATCGTCTCCTTGTACTAATGATTTAAATAATATTACATGTTTTATGGATATAACAGGTGCTCGCACTGGAAGGTGGGGACCTTTACAATATGCCTTCAAATGTAACGGTGATATTATCATGAGTAGATGAACTGAGTACTCCTAACTACATTAGCATCAAATTACCAGACAAACTTACTAATGATGAAAACAAAACGATGCCCTTGTAACTTAAAGATAAGCATCCATGTTCCTGAACATCATATATAATCTAAGTAGAAAAATAGGATAGGTGGCGTGGATTTGATGGACGGGAATGTCAACGGTGTAGAATAAAGTTTTGTTGGAACTTACTTATGAATGGTTTGAGTCTGGCAATAGTTACATTTTAGAAAATAAACAAGGAACTTCCTAGGAAAAAATGAAGTACACACTTTAATTTCTAAAGAGGATATCTGTCGTATATGTTCACCAAACTTTAGGAATGTACTTAAGGGCTCTAGTTCTTATCACAAGTTATATGTTGTTATTATTTCAAGTCTCATAGGACAGCGTAATATCAGTCGTGATTTGAACAATCTTCGGAAACTGGGAACAAAAAATGCATACAGATAGAAATTGAGAATCTCAATACTTCGAGGATAATTTGATAAAAATCTATCCTACTTGTGAGTTGGAAAATATTTTTGCAGATAAATGATTCATATTCGAAAGTATGAAATAACACAATATTTTACTGTGTGATATTAAAACATTTTTAGAATTCGAGGGAAAATTATAATTGTTAAGTTAATCGTTGTTATCCATGTTCCTACTCAACAACAATATAAATTTTACTTATATTCCTTTGAGTATTTTGCTATGAAATACTGATGTATTATGCTCTCCCGCCTGAAGAATCGAAATACATCATACATTAGAATGTTTTCTTGGTGCTTTGATACCAATCGAAACGATTTCACGCTTAGTGCTCCACAATGCTAGAAATCGAGGTCTTTCTCTTTGTATGCTGGACGCTTCTTAGTGACCCGATTTGATTTTGTGTTCCGCCATCTGATGTGTTTCTCTCTGAAGGTTTAACGATGTTTGAAAAATATCCTAGTATAGCATCTGGTTAGTATCTTACATCTACATTAAGAACGTAATTTTAACAATGAACATATTGCCCCCCTTGTATTTAAATCTTGTAAATTGTATGGAATATATATGTGATCAATAGTTGCTTAGAGTTTTGGTAGGAAAATGCGAGAGTAAAGTTATCTTTAATGTTCTTCTTAATGATGTATGTTGCATACATTTTCTTGTATGTGTTTTATATAGTCTTGAGAAATATACACATCGTTAATTGATGCTAATTTACAATCACATTTATTGTTTCTTTAAGACTTTTCTGTGAGTCCTTTTCTCTAGTTCTTTTAAGTACCAAATTTTATTCAACATCATTTTCGTAATTCGCATTTTAGCTTTCCACATATCGCCCCCCAAAAAGCAGAAATGTGCTAAGCGCCACTTTCCTTCATTTCCAACTACTGTAAGTGCATATCTTGAATACAGATTCCATGTTTAATGTTGTACAGAAAGGAGACAGATGCTAGGAGATAATATGAAAGGTATAGAGTGAAAACTGAATTCTAGAAGAAAGAAAGAATTGAAATTAATTAGAGTTTCATTCGTTTTTTTATGCTCTCCTGACAAATTTGCATTTTGGCGCTTAGCGTTTTTCTGCTTTTGTGGGGCAATATGTATCCAGATTTTCTATTAATGTACAGCGTTAAGAAAACTAGTTCAGTACTATCTATTTCCATCTATACTGTTTTCTCACTATTGATGCCTTCTTACCCACAGTATCTACTTCCTTTGTTAAAAATATTCAGAATTGTATTATTCCTAAACATATATAATCTGTTTGCCATTGTTTAGTCTATTTCAATGTTCTTCTATTTGGTTGTTGAAGTTGAACGCTTCGTTGAGAAAAACACATTCAGTTTCAGCTAGTTCAATTATATAGTTAAATTGCATATACACTTTCCGAAATTACCTTTTTTATTATAATACACATATGGTTTTTGTGTTTGAAGTTTTTCCATTGTAATATTGCAAATCCTTCTTATGGCTACAAATAAGTGGCTTTCATATTATAAAGAAAAAATCTCAATTAATACTAGCAACCTGTCACTTTTTTGTTAGATTGGATTGTGACAATAAATCATATAATATTGATACTTTGCTAGAAGACTTACAATTTGGAACACTAGCAGTATACTTTAAGAACAATTATTACTGTATTGGATCTCAATTTCTCAATTCTCGTCACGTTGTGAGTCTTTCCGTCGTAAAAAATCTAAACTAAGAATTTGCACCAAATATTTACTTCTTATTTTATATATTCTGTTGATATTTCGGATATTCTTATGCATTTCGTCTTCCTGGGTATGGAAAAGTTGCTTCTACTCTTATATTTAGCTTTATTCATCTGCCTTATGAAGAAAAAAGTGATAAATATTTTAATACCAATTTTGTGCTACTCAGAAACTACTTTGACACGAAGAAATACAAATTTTCGAAGTATTACTATTATCTTAGATGTTTAGAACCCGATCTGAAAATTATGCTAAACTGAAATAATTTAAGTATACGCGTGATTTAACTTACAAATGTCTTCTTATATTTCCACGCATCAACTGTACATTTTACAATGCATTAGAATTTCATGTGACAGACATATTTCGAGATATTTGATATATTAAATTAAAGGCAGATATGCTTACTACCGCATAACGGTGTTAATCAAATATGACTTCAAATCGTCTACAAGCTAA
Source organism: Thermobia domestica (assembly GCF_964235325.1). NCBI lineage: Eukaryota > Metazoa > Arthropoda > Insecta > Zygentoma > Lepismatidae > Thermobia > Thermobia domestica. The sequence goes on from NC_137471.1 coordinate 120,764,489, forward strand.
CCCATATTTTCTACACACATATATTGAAGAATATACGGATGTATCAATGAAATAAACAATATTACTTTTGTGTAATGCACATGTTATGATACTTCTTGAGAAAGTGTTTCCACTCTCAGCATCCCGCCCGCGTAAGTGAATGGATTACAGCTCATAAGATCTGAAAACATTTTGCTTCAGAGTTACATTAAAATTCTACGAACGTTTCATCTAGATTCTTTTCTGCAGGCCTCCACTAAGATAGAACAACCTCTCATTGATCTTTGATCAGATAAGAATTAATCACAACCACTGTCATACAATCTCCACCAAGATCCTTCAATGATCATCTTCACTTAATTGTTCCATCACCGCATAATTTCCATCCAGATTCTTCAATGGTGCTCTCCATTGTGATGTTTCACCACCACTCTTGCTTCACAGTTCAATGACAAACTGTCGTTTCATCTCCCATGAGGCTCAGTTCTTCTTCTCTAAGATGTTCTACATTTCGATGCCATCAAAACTTATTACACTCACAACTGCTTTTGGTCACTGAAGTCCAAGGTAAATGTTCCAAACACCCTATGTATCCTGCTTTCCCTTTATATTCCGATGCAAGACGGAATCAATATCAATATCAATCGTAGGCCAATAAATGACATAAAGAGCATTGTTGGTCTTTCTGATTCGCCATTGTTAACGTGTTAAAAATAAAATGTAAAACATGTCTCAAGCGTTTCTACTGAATTGTTCTGTAGGTTAAAAAGCGCAGTTATATTTCAATACACAAATTGCAAGCTACACTTTACACTTAATTAATTAATTCAGAGATAAACTGAGATACACTTCTATTAAGAAATGAAAACGACACGTAGACACTACAACATAAAAATATAAATTAGATGACACTTCTTGAAATCAGTCATAATCTAACATTAATTACTATCGTTGTACATCACGATGTAATCTCTACCGAACTGGAAATATATCATGGTTGGACACGATAGCTCATATATATTAGGAATAATAATAATAATAATAATAATAATAATAATAATAATAATAATAATTTTTAACATGTATTACATTGGACAGAAAAGCTGTGAAAACGATCTACATTCTTCAGTTGATGTTACGAACAGTGAATTTCCAGCATCATGTAAACGTTGAAATTACATTTAATATTTTCATTTCTTTCATTTTTACTCTCGGACATAAAGGAACTCCCACATGGATTTCACTACTGTTCATGTAGTTTTTAATGTATAAACCAGAGATGTGCGTCTACGCGTAAAAAACGATAGTTTACGTTTACGTGTCAACTATGCGTAGACAATGTAAACAACGTAGACTATGTAGAATATGTCAACAACACGTAATTTAATATGGTGTCGTGGATAATAAAGGGGCTTTCTTTTGTCGTTACCTTGCGACTAGACCAGCGAATGGTAACTTTCGAATACTTAGTTTCGTCTTGATGAAGGAAAATGAAAAATATTATGCATTTTGTAAAATATGCAAGAAAAAATTGGCAAATACAGCAGATTCAAAACTGAAAGCCCACAGGTAAGAATTAGTTTTGTAAATTTCATTATAAAAGCAGTGCTCGAAGTGGAAAATCTAAGGAAGTGGTATATGCAGAGCAGAGTAAACATACAGATTAGATAATTCCATCTACTTTTTGTATGTTAGTCGTTTTCCTAATCTTTCGCTGCACCGAAGCAAAACAACTGAAAGAGGAAATATGAACAAACGAGCAACGAAATTCTTCCTTACATTTATTAGTGGTTGTCTACATAGTCTACACGGAAAAAGGTGTAATGTAGATTACGTATAGATTACAGTAGACAATCGCGTATACGTAAAATTATAGTTTACGGCACATCACTGGTATAAACATATGACATTCATAAAGTTCGCCTCATCTGATATCAGTCCAAACTGTAACGTGCTCTCGTTATATATCTGAAGCTCGTTCGTGGAGGCTCTAGCTATTTTAATATAGGCTAGGACACGTTTCACGTAAAAATTAAATTGGTCTATATACGTACCTTTAGTAATAATCATCAATGGTAAGACGACTCCAGAGTATAGAAAGTTGTTCAACAAACACAGGGCAACCATAAATTTAGGCAAAAGTATATTTTGAAATATTAACATATTTAAGTCCTCTTTACTAATAACTTTATAAACTTCCTCAAAATATATTCCAAAAAGAAGATACGAAAAGTTTCTCATTACACACATTTAACAAAACCTGTAGACTGTTCGATTTAAACAATCACTTGGCATAATTCATAATCGAACATTAATGTTTTAAATGCTGCAATAGTCCGAAATAATTCACTTGTTACTTTTAATATTAATCCTCTTAGTCAGTAAAGCTGATTTCTTCGAAACATACGTATAATTAAAAAAAAACACACTCACCTTAATCATGTTACACCATGGAGATTTTAATATGTGCACTCATATTCGCTTTGATAGAAGACCACCTGCTTTTATTGGACAATAACTTCTCACGGTAATATCACTATTAAATATAATACTTTTAATAAATAACGAAACTGCGATTCACTTCAAATCCAAGAATAACTTCTTTCCTATCTATTGCAAATGCAATGTTATTTTACTTTTTAGATTTGCCCATCTAACTTTCAAAAACGATTTGAACACTTTCCCAACTTCTGGAATCCAACTCTCCACTTTGGTCTTTTTAGTCTGTATGACCTTAATGTCACCCAGAGGGCTAGAGCAAGAACAAGTAGTTCCCAATATTGCCAGATATGGCGCTTTAAAATCGCATATCTGGTTGCATAACCGTCTCATTAGAAACAGGGAAAAAATCGTAACGTCAATACGATACACATATCACTCACCCCACATAAAAAGTTGACAGACTTTTTAAATACCCGATCATTTTACAAATACCGTACTGAAAGTTATGAATAGAAAATTTATCGTCAGTTTTAAACGTCATGTTGAATTAGTATCTATAACTACCTTTCTACCCCAAAACCTACTAACTACCACCACATACCAGCAAACTCTCGTTCATCCAAAAGAAAAAAGAAAAAAACTAAAGGAAAAAACTATCCCCCAAAATCATTCTCACACTGACTCATCCTTCTACTTACACTATGCAATTTAGTAAATTTGAGTCCAATGTCGGACTATTCATAACCTTTACAAAATGTTATAATTTTCAATTTATTATATGTATTTATATTATAAACTATTCGTAATCTTAATATCAATTTGGTGAGTTTTTTTAACCATTTCGTATTCTAAAAATATAAATTTACAGATACATACTTGTGTGTCTTCAATATATATAATTACGTATGTACATCGCTGATATCTCTGATTTTCCAAGTTTTCTCCAGGGCGATGCTCCATCAAAAATCGAATTGACGTTTACAATCCAGTCAAATAAATTTGCGTTCTGTGACACACATTTAATTACAATCCTCTAAATTCGCGTACATTAAAATGTATAAATTTTCTTTATAATAATCCCAGGCCTGGAATTATTAAAAATTTATAATAAAATTTACATAAAATTATCACACACGCATATATATAAATAGAAAGTTTTCCCGAAATTATAAGCATATAATTATAGCTTGATGATACTAATTAATAGGTCTTAATTTAGTTGAATCATACATTCAATGACTAGAGTTTAATATATATATTCAATTTCCTAGAATTCTTCTACCCTCTCTGAATAGTTTAATCATGTCAATATGAACCTTACGTACATCATTGTTGTTATCTGCCGCTCGAACCTGGACAGTATTCCTTCCCAACCAGCGCTCAATAAAAAATGGCCCTAGGCCATTTTGGACATAATGATTTAGTTCTTTTATCTTTCAAAGATGATTGAAATTGAGCTTTAATCAATATCTTATTTCCCACTTCATATGTATTAGGAAGTCTTCTTTGATGATACAATTTTTTCTTTCTTTGCCATGCCTTCTCCATATTTTCTAAGGCTGTCTTCCATATTTGAGGATCTTTAGTATAAATTTTCTCTAACCTTACATTCCACCGTATATCTAAAGGGTCAAACAGATTGTATGTAAAAACCATTTCCATGGGACTACACTTTGTATCTTCGAATTAATAGAAAATTCTATTTTCCATAATCCTTTATCCCACTTACTCTGTTTATCATTGAAGTAAATTCTTAACGAATTTTTAATAGTTGAGACATATCTTTCACTCGGATTCGAAGCAGCGTGTTAAGGAGCAATTCTAATGTCCCCTATCCCATTTTCATAAAGAAAATCCTTAAATTTTGCCGAATTAAACATTGAATGATTATCATGCGCTACTGAATAACAAAATCCGTACCTACACATTAACTTATATACTTTATTAATAATAGACTGACTCGACAAAACTTTGATGGGTGCTAGAAAAAGTCTTTTGGAAAAAGAATGAACTATTATGAAACAATAACGTCCCGAACGACTCTCTCTACCATTGGCCCCAAAAGGTTCATTTCCCAACAACAATTAACCATTTTTTCATATTGAGATACTAAGTGTCCCTGGGGTTTCACGTTAGAACTTTTATTTAATTGACACTCTCTGCAAGTAGCTACAAAATCCCTTATTTGTTGGACCATCCCCGGCCATGTAAAGCGCGCGAATATTTTTCAAATTGTTCTTTCTATGCCATAGTGCGATCCGGGCAAAATATTAGAATGATAGAATTGAATGATGCTTTTTGCCAAAGTCGTCGGAAGACATACTTTATAAGGGTTTCTAACTGCCCTAGTTTTCTTGCATAATATCCCCCGTACCAACTTATATCCCTCAACAGTCTTTTTCGCTTTTAGTTGTTTTATAATTTCTTTCAGATCCGAATCATTTTCTTGATGTTCGTTGATGGCTATATTGGCACAAGGCATATTCCATAAATTTATCAAAAAATAATTAGTTACCTGTTCCTCATATGATGGGTTAACATCTATCTCCTCAAAATTATTACTACCGCACAACCTTGATAGAAAATCGGCTGAAATATTTAAATTTGTTGAAATCGATTTCACAACAAAATAAAACGAAAAAAGACGATACAATAATGAACCATAACGCTTGACTCTTTTCATATTCTTTATGGCATATACTAATCCCGTGTGATCAATACGCAATTCAAACTGTGAATGAAAATAGGTACTATACCGTTCCATCAATTCCACCACTGCCATCATTTCAAGTAAATAAATAGGTTTATTTAAATCATATTTCTTGAGGCGACGACTAAAAAAACCAACCGGTAACAAGATACTTTCTTCATCATATTGTTGTACTGCGCCTCCCAGACTCTTGAGCGACGCACCCGTATTCAAAATAAACTTCTTATTTAAGTCAGGAAGATTCAACATTATGTGTGTTTCAAACATGAGTTTAATATCGTCTAAGGCTTTCTGTTGTTCGTGCCCCCAAATAAATTTTACAGAAGCACTCCTTAATCGATTAATAGGTTCCATTATTTCATGGAATTGGAGAACAAATTTGCCATAATATTGCAGAAAAGAGCTAAGCGAAATTAAACTTTTCCTTTTTTTAGGAGCTGGTAATTTACGAATTACTTCAACCCGTGCTGGGTCCATATACATTTTTCCATTTTCAATTATAAATCCTAAATAGGAAACCTTAGTTGAAAAAAAGGAACATTTCTTTTTAGATAAAGTTAAACCTTTGTCTTCCTATTTTTTCAAGACCTTTTCTAAAATAATTTTATGACTCTCTGAATCTTTTGACTTTAATATTACATCATCCATATACCATTCAACTCCTTCCTCCTTAAGAGGATATAACAATTCTGTTAATATTTTTGATAAAACGTGACTACCTGCTGCTAAACTAAATGGTAAAAATTTAAATTCGAATAAACCCCTATGGGACAAAAAGGCTGTATATCTACGGCTTTCTTTAGTTAGCGGTATTGTTAAGTATACCTTACGTATATCAAGATGTGAAAAGAATTTACCATCTGCGAATTCGGCCAATACATCCTCCATACGCGGCGTATATTGAGTATTTAAACATAAACGAGAATTTAAAGAAGAGTAGTTTACCACCATGCGTTTTGATCCATCATTATTATTAACTACGAAACATGGAAAACAAAATCACTCTCACTCGTTTCTGTTATCCCTTCACTCAATAATTTATCCAAAATCTTATCAAGTCCTTTTGAGTAGCCCGTGATAAAGGATATGCCTTTTTGGGAATAGGAGAACAATCATCTAATATTATATTATAAGAATAATCTGTAATAAATCCAATTTTATCAGAAAATACATTAGGAAATTTTGTACCTAAATTATTAACATACCCTTGTATATGTGGATGTTGGTCAACCACTTCCGGATCCACCATCAAGGATGCCTGCTCGATCTCTGGACTCAGATAAGTATCTCCAGTTGTTTCATGGATATTCTTCATACATCTTCCAACCCTGCCTCTGTCGGCGCCTTCCAAATGTCTCTGACCACTCGCCAATCCTGGATCCGCCACCATCCCTGGATTTACTGGAATATTTTCCATTGGATCCATTCCATTCTCCCCCATTGGTGATACATCTCCAACACTATTAGCTTTAATGAATAAATTTGTAAAAATTTCGGACTGTTTTAGAGAAGATAATTCACCATTGATCTGTTCCCTAATTGCACTAGTGGCAGGGGGACAAGTTTTTGAAGAAAATTGTAACCGAATATTTCCATTTTTCAAAGGCAACACTAATTCATTTTGAACTAAATCAATTTGCGCTTGTATAGATTTAAGTTCATTAATACCCAAGATGTAAGATGGATTTAAACTATTAATGAGAAAAAACTTCAATTTGTAAACTCGCTTTTGAAATTTAATATGCAGCATAACACACTGATTGAGTGTCAGTTTGCTCTGATTCACTCCCACACCAGTAAATTTCTCATTGTAAACTACTATAGGCCTAGCTAAAGTTTTATTTCACTCGTCAAATATTTGTTTACTGACCAACGAGGCGGAAGAACAAGTACCCACACAACCTAAATATTGTTTACCCATTTATAAGCAGGAATAAAAGTCACCACTAAATTTCTTTGATCACGACACAAATAAGGTTTTCTAGTCTTTTTCCTACTATAAGGATCACAACTCACTTTGGCTATACATCCACCCGCATTGCATGTTTCAACTCGAACTCCGCTCTCTCTCATACAAGTCAATGAATTCAACTATTCACTGCACTCATTAAATTCACCTGCACCATCACTAACCTTCTCATGGAATGTATTTTGAAATCCTTTTCTATCCCCAACACTGGGTCTCTTATAAACCTTTCGATAATTCACATAATTCGCCGTATTCCCTGCAAAAGCGTTCATTAATTTGGGAGAAGTCATGGTCCATCTGACTCACACCACTTCTCGCATATCTAGAATCCAACAACTGAGATTCATCACCAACTGTATTTTCTTGCTTAAATAAGGGTGAGCGATGCTTAATGTTATAATTCTTTTCCAGCACTCGATCCTTTTTACCACGCCCCCTTTCATAAATATCATCCGGCCCCGTAGTCGGGGAAAGAGTCGTGTTCAAGGACAAAAAGGTTTTTGTTTCACTTAAACTCTCCTTCCGAGAATTTATAAATTGTCTATTTTTCCCCACGAAACCAGCATCCTGCGGGTATCGAACCTCTTGATCACTTATATGAGTAGAAGACCCCAATCCCTCTGCAAAGCGTCCTACTGGAGTCTTACTCATATTCACCTTTACCATTTGTTTATTTAATAAGGACTGTTTATACGCTTTACAAGTCGCCATTCGATGGTTCGCACCACAAAAATAACAATTAATTTGTTTCTTCATTCCACTATCAGCTCTAGTAAAGTTTATCATTGAATCGCAAACTTCAACATTCCTATTATATGTCTCGTAATTATGGATATCAGCCATCAGTTCCCTCAAAGACTCCGGTTGTCTATATTTATACATATCAAATTTTATTTGTGGTTTCATTCCACTTACCACTATATATAATATCTAACTTTCATTTAATCGGCCATAACAAACTTTATGATAATCCACAATTTTATTTACGTATTCAATAATGTTTTCATTAGGTTCTTGCATTCCATTCAAGTATCGTATAGTCAAGTCCCGTTTACCTAATGGAGTAATGAGCTTATTAAACAAGTAACTACTTATGTCTGTCCATTGTCTCGTTTGCTCATATAAATGAAATAATTCATTATTTAAACGCCCCTGTGATTTACTCAAAGCAGCTAACAACACTGCTTCAATCCGAAACTAACCACCCTTTATTATATTATAAACAGTGACCATAAAACGAAACAAACCAACATCACTCTTACCGTCTGTAAACGGAATTTGCTGAATTTTCTCACTAAAAAGAGCACTTGCTGTATTAACAGCTATATTATCAAAATTAATATTGAAAGGAAAAAACCTTTGATTAATATGCGAAGTTTTATTTCCTTGCTCCGATCTTAACTCACGACCAAAAGGCACAAATGGATTTGTATTCTCTTTTTCTTTTTCCTCGTTTATAAAATCAGCTGTTTCACCACTGTTAATGTGCACTGAATGGAATTCCCTCACACCACTGCTACTACCTGATAGCAATGGTTGAGTTACGTCATCGTACAAGTGCAGCTGGCTTCCCGTTCCTGACTCGACACCTGTTACACAACTGCTTGAATAGCTTACACTATTAATCGAAGGACTCTCCACCCTCCACATTTCGTCTTCCAGATATGATAAATCCCAATGATCTCGAGCACATTCAGGGATTATAATTCTTTCATTGCCTCCTACACAACCATTTAAAACGAGTTGTGACCTAGTACTTTCCATATTTTTACCACTTATTAGACTAACTGTTACAAGCAACAGGAAAAAAAGAAAAGTACCGGACTCCTTTTAGCAATAAATGAGCCATAAGCCACTGCAAGAACCTGTCAAACCGGATTTAATCACTTTCCGCATATCCATATTTTCATCAATACTACAATTTTTATAATTATATTGTCCTTTTTCCACGAATCTATTAATATATATATATGTCACTTGGTACGTACATATATTAGATACAGACTAACATTTTTGTGTAACGTGCTCTCGTTATATATCTGAAGCTCGTTCGTGGAGGCTCTAGCTCTTTTAATATAGGCTAGGACACGTTTCACGTAAAAATTAAATTGATTTATATACGTACCTTTAGTAGTAATCATCAATGGTAAGACGACTCCAGAGTATAGAAAGTTGTTCAACAAACACAGGGCAACCATAAATTTAGGCAAAAGTATATTTTGAAAGAATAAGATATTTAAGTCCTCTTTACTAATAACTTTATAAACTTCCTCAAAATATATTCCAAAAGGAAGATACGAAAAGTTTCTCATTACACACATTTAACAAAAATTGTAGACTCTTCCATTTAAACAAGCACGTAGCATAATTCATAATCAAACATTAATGTTTTAAATGCTACAATAGTCCGAAATAATTCACTTGTTACTTTTAATATTAACCTTTTAGTCAGTAAAGCTGATTTCTTCGAAACATACGTATAATTCGAAAAAACAAACTCACCTTAATCATCTTACACCATGGAGATTGTAATATGTGCACTCATATACGCTTTGATAGAAGACCATCTGCTAATATTGGACAATAACTTCTCACGTAATATCACTATTAAATATAATACTTTTAATAAATAACGAAACTGCGATTCACTTCAAATCCAAGAATAACTTCTTTCCTATGTATTGCAAATGCAATGTTATTTTACTTTTTAGATTTGCCCATCTAACTTTCGAAAACGATTTGAACACTTTCCCAACTTCTGGAATCCAACTCTCCACTTTGGTCATTTTAGTCTGAATGACCTTAACTTTACCCAGAGGGCTAGACCAAGAACAAGTAGTTCCCAATATTGCCAGATATGGCGCTTTAAAATCGCATATCTAATTGCTTAACCGTCTCAATAGAAATAGGAAAAAAATCGTAACGTCAATACGGTACAAAACGTACTATCTTTTCGATTAATTGGACTAGGGACTAAGTTACCTAGGTCTTTCAATAAACCTGAAAAACACGTCAGCAGAAAGATACTCCAACATTAACCATTAAATAGAATGATTCGCTCATTATCTTAATTTTCTGACTTAAAGGCTTCACTGCCTTTGCCCAAAACATATGGGATAGTACGTTCTGAATTATGTGTCTATTTTAGTAGACAGCGACGCTTTTACTTTTCTGTCTACTTTTTACATCGATGTGTCTATTTTAGTAGATATGTCATGAAGTGCGAACGTGAAACAAAAGCAATGATAAGAATGACGAAACAAGCCTTTAGGAGGAAGGAAAGTGTTTTGTGAGGCCTTGAATAAAGAGTTGAGAAAAAAATCATAAAATTCTTCGTGTGGAGTGTTTTACTGTACGGGGCGAAAACATGGACATTGCCTTAAAGTGATTAAAATCGACTGGAAGCCTTGGAAATGTGGATGTGAAGAAGAATGTAAATAATTATTTGGGTCGAGTTGAAAACGAATGAGTATTAGAAATGGTGGGGGAGAAAAGAACACTTTTAGATACCATTAAAAAGAGGAAGAAAAGCTGGTTGGGATTGCCTAAGAAGAAATTATATCATGAGGTGCGTCCTAGAGGGCATGGTTTTTGGAAAGAGCGGGAGGGTGCGAAGGAGACTACAATTAATGGATGATATAAAAACAGGATGATCATACGTCAAAAGGAAGATGTTAGCGGAGGACCGTGGAGCATGGAAGCTTCTTAGCTCCGGCAAGTGAACTGCCAATAACGGCAGAATACCTATGATGATGATTAGTAGACAGCAATAATGAATTTGTTCTCTAAGAGAGCTTATATTTGATCATTTGAAGATACGAAACCTACATTGTTCGTGTCGTTTTAAAGCCACAGTTTTATCTCCAGCAACCAGGACAATCATAGCCTAACTTCCAGGATTCAGAGGATGGACTTTAAGGCCCAACAGTCATGTGTTTCGTAGGCCTTTCGATCCTATGTAAATCCTTCCACCACGTTCTTTCTCATCCAGCAACACAATCTGTTCCTGTTCAAAAAAGTGTTAAATTTCACTTTATTGTAACACCCAGGTTAGAAAATCATTACATTTTGCTCTAAAGATTTAGTTTAAGAATGTTGCGAAGTTAGTTCTGAATTCACAAACTCCTAACTTTTTTTTGTTTCGATGAGCTACAAGGGTTGATAAGACAACACTGCAAAGAACAACAAATATTCTATAGAGAAAACTTACATTATAACACTTCTTTCTCAAGTGCTTCTACTATCAACAGTTTGATATTTATTTGATGATTTTCCCCTATATAAGATGTTTTTTATCTTAAGTAACATTTTATTACATTTTAGGTAATAGTAGCTAAAAAAGTACTGATTGTGTACAAATTAAGTAAGTTAATTTACATGTTTAAAGCATAAGCTGAAAAAAATTTCAGCAATATTATGATTATGATTTTCCTAGGGTTTCGTGGCTGATTGTATGGAGTACTTTTGCAGTCTTCAGTATCATGGTTTTACTTAATCTTTGGAACAAGTACTACTACAACTCAATCACTTACGAAGTTGAAACGGTCGAGAACATTCAAGAAAACGTAACATTCGATACAGCATTAGCTATTTGTAGTAACGAAGGGAAGTAAGTAGAAATTTCAAAAGTGCGATTTCTGTAAATTCTAATTTGGACTTTATACTCTAACATTGTGAGTTTTAGAATGTCATTAAGAGTAACAGTCGAGAAACTGATACCAGAAGTAAAAGTACTTAGGGGAAGGCGTTGTACCTTTGAAACAACGTACCTTTGAACAGCTGTGATTTTCTCAAATTCAGAGCTATCTAGGTGCAGTGATTAAAATTCATTTGAAAGATTAAATGAAAAAAAGCACTACAAACGCGTTTGGCTGTTGTATACTGAGTGTTGTATCTAGTAATGTTCCTCTTAATTTTTTCACCCCCAAAACGAAGATTTTTTGTAATCTCCTTTTGAGTTTTGTGCTGTTCGATTTTCGCAACTTGTGATATTTTATTTGCCCAAACTTGGCGTAGAATCATTGGTGAATGCAGTAAAAGTTTTAGTTTTAACTTCTGTTCAATATTTAAGCTAGTGGTGACCCTCTTGTACCTATGAACATTAATGTATCGTGCAACGACAAATAATACTGTTTATATAAATTAGGTTAGGATATAAAGTTATTAATTATAATTTTAAGTAGTTTCTATATATTCGCTTATTATATAACATAATGTTAAGAGTTGTATATGCTCAACTTATTGTTTACAAGTTTTTGTTAGAACTTCTCTTCAATTTTTAATTAATACAATTGTAATTCTGGAAAGTTTTTTATAACTGTTAATATTTGTGGCTTCTTTTTATATTATTGCCGCAGAAACATTGTAATTATCACTGTTCAAAGGTACAAGAGGGTCTGTTCAATGGTACACGACCATAATGTACCTGTGAACAAAACGGATTTGTTCTTATTTTATCTTATAAAATCTATTGTAATTATGTAACACGTTTACAAATCATCCTATCTGATAGCAAAGAGATGACACTTCAAATGTACGGCAAAAATTGGGGGAAAAGTGCTGAATATTAGCACCAAAATTACTAAGACTCTAAAAGTGTTCACATGTACAACGCCTTCCCCTACAGAAAGCTGGGGCATTTTGCTATAATTGCCAGAGAGTATACTGTATTACTATATTATATTACTATATAATATAATTTTATATCATACACAGTGTAAGTTACTTCACTAACATTTTGCTTAGAGTAAGGAAAGAACCACATTGATTTTCAGTGGTGGCAAAATACTATGAGTTCAACTTATTTGTTTTATTATTTTATGCAGTCATATATATATATATATATATATATATATATATATATATATATATATATATATATATATATATATATATATATATATATAGATAGATAGATAGATAGATAGATAGATAGATAGATAGATAGATAGATATAGACATATATACGGAGTAAAACGCACGAACAGACAAACTACTGTAATGAAGTAAGTACTTATTAAATTAATTAGAATGCAGTGGCTTTAGAAACATATCTAATATAAAACTACAGCTTTAATAGTAATTCTATGAGTCATTAATTTCCCTGGTTTTGGAAAGACTCTTCAGAACATGATGGTAACAAATTTTTATCAGTCATACAAAGATAGGTAAAACAAAATAACTTAGATATTGAAATAGGTCGGTTTGTGAAGCTATTGTTTTATAAGTTCATTAAATGATCTGATCTATTACATAAAAATATGTGAATTATTATGAGTTTTTTAACGCACTTTTATTACTTTCTTTTCCTTAAACTGGCTAATATTTTTGTAGAAATTTTTATTTAACTTTTGCAAAATAAAATATTTCGTGTAATAATATTTGTGTTAGGAAACATACAATCTAAATAATATCACATAATAAATAATTGTGATTACTTGAAATGAAGTGATCCAACTATTGCTACAGATTGTGCAGATTGAAATGTTAGAAAAGTTTGCCATTAAGTAGTAGTAGTAGTATCCATTGTCAATTAGTAGTTGTGTAATTAAGTATGCAATGCCATTCAATTGTTGAAATGACGTGTTATTCATATTTCTTATTCATACCTGTTCTTCGTTGAAAACAATTAGTCATACACGTATTTCACAATCAAGATAATCCAAAAGTTTAATGAACCAGGACTCAATTATAAGATCTCAAAACAATAATGAAATTGTATTGTGATTATTTCAGAAGGAAGAAATATATTGTCGACTTTATAGTCTTAATGTCAACATGAAGCATACCAATAATAGTATTGGACTATAAAATTGAAATGTTAAATGCTTATGTATGTTGTAAACTCATCTTCTGTTATAACACCAATAGATAAACTTTTGACATAATGAACTCGTGTTTAGGAAATGGTCTGGAATTTTCAGTTAGTAGAAGATAATCGTGTTCTTGAACAGATTTGTGTATAAATGAGCGATAGGCAACACAAACTTACGTGTAACTTGTATTAACGAGTACTAACTGGGACTTTACACGTCTAGCCAAGAAAAATATCGGTAAAACTCCCAGCCAGCTCCGCTCAATGAGTAGACTATACTTTCATTGCTTAGTCAAATATCCAGCCGGTGAAACAAATTATAAGGAAATTTCGAGGTAAGGAACTTACATGTTCTAATTGTCTTCTCTGGGAATACAGTAAAATCAGATATTCGGAAGTATTTGTACAATTACAGACGATTTAGTCATACACCACATAACTATTATTTGATGCAACTTGAATTGATATCGATTATAAATGTAGTCTTTTGGATATATGCCGTTCTGCATGTGTACAGAGTAACCGAGAATTTTTCTTAATTGTTTCTTCTGATAAGAATTGATTTATCATGGCAACTATAAAAGGGCAGGACTGTAATTCAGTTGCGATAGACGTAATTGAAGATCAAATCTACCCTTACACTCACAGAAGGCGATGCGGTAAGGTGACTAATCAATCATATCTTTATTCGTCGAGCCAAAGGCATCGCTACAAGTCATTACAGCACTGGACTCTATGAAATGGATGGTAAACTTATCAGCATGCAAATAGCAATGGTGAGTAGGATAAATGTTCTCAAGCTTCATAAGAAAACCACTCAAAGGATAGTGAAGATTTTAAAAATTGTACACAATTCGGAAGAACGATTCAACTAAACGTGTAACTTTTATACATGCAAAGCCCACAAGTCGAATACTACGGGCTAAGAGCTATAGATTCTTTATGAGTAATTGTATGAAACCCTTTCTCACCCGTCGTAGTCTTCTGATGTCTCTCTCAACGCCCATTTCATTATTCCCATCTTGATCTATTGTCAGCAGAAGGAACGTGTTCTGCGGGTATCCACTTCTTTTGTTGTTGAGTCCAATCGCTTTCGAGGCAGGACGATTCTAGGCAGGTTGTCTTGTTATCCAAGACTACTTAACAAACCGGATATTGCATGTTCACTTTTTGAAAGACAGAATGTGAGCTTTGAAAAGAAGAGGTAAACTTTGAAAGTAATACAAGCATACGAAAATGGCAATCCAATCAGTTTAACATTGTTGTACACTCCGGATCCAAAAAATTGCGGCAGGTAACGCCGTGCAGTTAGGCCAATCAATATACACCTTCTAATCCCATAATCGTGTCAGGTAAAGAAACCCCTCTCTCAACTCCTTTCTCTTTCTTCTCTCCCATACTAAAATTAGCTAACAACATGAGCGCAATTCTCATTCCAAACTATACATGTATTAGTTTCGATAAAATGAAATAACAGAACTGAGAGGAAACAATATTCATAAGTTGATGTAGGGAGAACCTGAACCACACACAATGAAAAGTTGAAACCAATGGATGTCTATTACATAGAGATTCAAAAATGAAGCAGAGAGAGAGAGAGAGGGAGAGAGAGAGAGAGAAGAAAAAGAAAAAGTAAAGAAGAACAGATAAAACTGTGGAACTCAAACGTAGGAAGAAAAGAACGTAACATTATAAAGTTCCGCTTCCAGAAATCCAACAGTGATATAGAAATAACGTTTGTTTTCTCATATTTTTCAGACTTATTCGAATATATAGAGGACGATTCAAACATCCATTTCGTCACTTTCATAATGAATAGCATATTCAATTTCCAGTAGAACTGTACATCTCCGAGACACATTTAGGATAAAGTCAAAAGTTTAACACACATGCTTTGCTTCCGCGTGGTTCGATTGCAAATTTGGTAAAGTTCATTGGACGTACTGATACAAAAACAAATTATAATATGCCCAGTAGATAGCCTTGGTCATATCCTCCATTTCAGACTAGTAATGCAAACTAAACAAAAAAAATAAAGAAATAGAAAATTAAAGAATGCTAATTTACTGCTAAATTTCTATCAGAAATACCCTATATCAAAGTCCAAACTGAATCGTAATGAAAAGTTACAAATGTTGGAAAGCAAAAGTTTCTGTGCTGCTTAGATGTAGGATGTTTCAAATTTCAGCGTGAATAAAACACATTAAATTATAGGATGGAAATAAATTTTGTGTCGAACTAGTATAATTGAAATTCGGTTTTCAAATTATCACAATTTTCTAGTCTTTTCCGAAGATTTATCTGTTCCAAACATCCAGCAACAATTCCATTTCTTCCGGATATAACGTAATGTACACAGATACAATGAACATGTTACGAGCTATAACGTATCATCGTGTCAGTCGGATGATGTAGACCACCACCACCACTGCAAAACCGTAGTGACCCGGTAATTCGACTGAGACTCAGTATCCCAGAGTATATAAAAGAGGTGTTACTTATTTCCATGCGTTCAAACAGTATTTCTGTCAGAGATAACCAGGACGGAAGATGATATCCATAGAGCACGAAAAACACATCGCCGAAGTTCCCAGTTAATTAGATTCTCCTCATCAGATATATCGAGCTCTTCCTCCGTTTTAACTTTGGAACATAAAGTGCGTGTGTGCTGAGACAGAGCGGGGGGAGAAGTGAAAGATTCAAAGAGAAGATAGAAAAGCGTCAAGAAAGAGAGAAAGGAAGGGGCGAAAATAAATATGAAACATACTTATCATTGCAATGTGTGTTGTAGAACTCACACACTGTTTACTCAAATTATCGCCAGTAATGCTTTGTAACTTCTCCATCACAAGATAAATCTCTGTTTGCAGCCATTATTTTATGGGAAGAATTCATTCTACCTGAAGGGAAACCGAACTAAGATTTCGCATTTGGAAGTCTAGCACGCTACCACTACACCACCGATTGCTTTATCCAAACTTTGTTTAACAAATTGTGTCGTGTTTCTTTCTGAGAACGATAACACGAAAAGTGTATACTGCGTGTCAATGATGTCTTCGGAATGTCCTGGTAATTCCCTTGCCCTTTCCCAACCAACATTCGTAAACCGTCTCTAGCATGATACAGGTGTTTGAGTCCACATTCTTACGTATTGCTTGTCCAGTATAATAGGTCGATTCTTCACAATCACTTTGTAAGATGTTAATTTTGGCGTGAGCAGGATTTGAATCTACGTTAGATAGCTGTATTATTCATAAGGCCACTACTTTACACCTACACTATCGGGCCATCTGAAATTACAAACCAAATACTACTTAGTTTAACCCTGATCTTTAGAACGAAACAGCTTCTTCCTGTGACATTATTTGCACCAAAGTTCACAACTAAGTTCATTTATTCCACGGCCTAGAGAGAAATAAATGCCCACTAATAAAGGAAAGCCATACAATCCAGGAGAAAATAGAATAATAAAATATATTTTATAGTAAATTCGCCGCGCAAAATCAAATGTAAGCAAATAATAATAATAATAATAATAATAATAATAATAATAATAATAATAATAATAATAATAATAATAATAATAATGATAAATGTTCATGCTTAGGGTACAATAGTATATTATTATTATTATTATTATTATTATTATTATTATTATTATTATTATTATTATTATTATTATTATTATTATTATTATTATTATTATTATTAGCATCAATTACCCACTTCATTGGGTTAAATTGAGAGAAAATAGTAATATGTTCTGTTACTCAGTCACTTTAGTATTACTAAAGCGCTCTTCGATATCGGTCATTTTCGATGAGTTTTATATATCCCCTCCCCATGTTGTGGGTCACGTCATTTGCAGTGTCATTGTTCATCTCAGCAAAATGGAAAACTATGAATTCGACACTGATATTGGTTATTTCGATCATTTTTATATGTCTGCGCCCTCCAAGTTGCTCGGCTGAATTTGGATTTAAAGAGCATCAGATGTTACACTGTTAATCTCAGCGACTACAAAAATTATAGTTTCGCCACTAATACCGAGCTTTTTCGTCATTTTTAACTTTCACTTCCCCTCTGCATCTTTCAAGTTACACCGTCAAAGTGATATGACAGAAACCATCTCAGGCTCGAACTTTATCTAGGTTGAAACTTTGATCGAGATTTGTTTTGGTGGTTCTACTCATTAAGTTTTATTTATTTTTATATATCTCCCTTTCCCATTTCCCTCCCCAAGTTCTCCCGTGAAAGTGAAAGGGTAAAAATCATCTCAGGTTCGGTACTCACCAATGTTAAAAATTTGATCGATATTGATCTTTTGTTTCACGAGTTAACAAATTTTATTTATACATTTTAGCTCCTCTTTCTCCTCAACCCTAGGGTTTATCGTCGGAATAAATAGATAAATACCATCTTAGGCCCGAACTTCATCTATGTTGAGTATTTGATCGAGATCGGTCATGTGATTCAAGAGATTAGAAGGCACAAACATAGTTACTTTCAATTTTATATAATAGGACATTATTATTGTTATTCATAATAATAATAATAATAATAATAATAATAATAATAATACATCATCTAACATTTAAAATGTATACTGGATTTGGTAATACCCGAACCCACAGATAATAATATGATTATAGGAAGTCCCATTCTGTGCATAGGAATAAGGTGATTTTGAGTTTAACGTCTTTTTCAACAGCTAGGCTGTATGAGACGGAAGCTACTGATTAACGTGGAATCCGAACCATATGAGCTCCCACCGGGAATCGAACCCGGGGCTCCTACACCAAAGGCACGTATGCTAACCGCTTAGCCACGAAGAAGCACTCTATGTACAGGAATGTCGTGCAGCCAAATAGCAAAATTTAAAAAAAGAAAGTCTGATTTTTAGGTTTTGCATTCGTATGTTAAATTTATAATTATCATCAGAGCTGTACTTAACAACAACAAAGACAGTATAGACTACAAAGAAATACCTGACTACATGGTTGAAGTTGAACTTCTAATTTTCTGTTTAAACTGAGAATATAGTACTGTACTGTAAAAATGAATATTTATTATTATTATTGTTATTATTATTACTATTATTATTATTATTATTATTATTTGCGTACTTTTGAACTTGCACGGCGAATTTACTATAAACTATGTTTTATTTCCCTACTTTTTCCTGGATTGTTTGTTTTTCCTCTATTAGTGGGCATTTATTTCTATCTAGGCCGTGGAATAATTGCATTTCGTTGGGCACTTTGATGCAATTAGCGTTACAAGAAAAAGCTGTTTCGTTCCAAAGTCAGGGCTAAACTAGGTAGTATTTGGCGTGTAATTTCAGATGACTCGATAGTGTAGGTGTAACGTAGTGGCCTTCTGAATAATACAGCTATCTAACGTAGGTTCAAATCTTGTTCACGCCAAAGTTAACATTTTAAAAAGTGTTTGTGAAGAATCGACTTATCATACTGGACAAGCAATACGTAAGAACGTGGACGCAAACACCTGCATCATGCTAGAGACGATTTACGAATGTTGATTGGGAAAGAGCAAGGGAATTACCGGGACATTCCATGACATCATTGACCTGCAGTATAACTTTTCGTGTTATCGTTCTCAGAAAGAAACACGACACAATTTGTTAAACAAAGTCTGGATAAAGCAATCGGTGGTGTAGTGGTAGCGTGCGATTCCCAAATGGAAAATCTTAGTTCGATTCCCGTCAGGTAGAATGATTTCTTCCCATAAAATAATGGCTGTAAACAGAGATTTATCTTCTGATGGGGAACTTACAAAGCATTACTGGCGATAATTTGAGTAAACAGTGTGTGGGTTCTACATCACACACTGCAATGATAAGTATGTTTCATATTTATTTTCGCCCTTTCCTTTCTGTCTTTCTCGACGGTTTTCTATCTTCTCTTTGCATCTTTCACTTCTCGCCCCGCTCTCTCTCAACACACACGCACTTCATGTTCCAAAGTTAAAACGGAGGAAGATCTCGATATACCTGATGTGGAGAATCTAATTAACTGGGAACTTCCGCGACGTGTTTTTCGTGCTCTGGGGGTATCATCTTCAGTCCTGGTCTTCTCTGATAGAAATTGTGTTTGAACGCATGGAAATAAGTAACACCTCTTTTATATCCTCTGGGTTACCGAGTCCCAGTCGAATTACCGGGTCACAACGGATTTGAATCCTCGACCCAGTGGTGGTCTACATCCTCCGACCTACACGATGATACGTTATAGCTCATAACGTGTTCATTTTATCTGTGTAAATTACGTTATATCCGGAAGAGATGAAGTTAATGCTAGATGTTCGGAATAGGTAAATCTTCGGAAAAGACTAGACAATGATAACCTCTTTGGTTATTTGAAAACAAAATTTTATTTATACTAGTTCGAGACAAAATTTATTTCCATCCTATGATTCAATGTATCTTATTCACGTTGAAATTTGAAACATCCTACATCTAAGAGGAACATAAGTTTTTGCTTGCAAACATTTGTAACTTTTCATTACGATACAGTTTGGATTTTTGATATAGGATATTTCTGATAGAAACTTAGCAGTAAAATAGAATTCATCAATTTTCTCTTTCTTTCTTATTAATTTCGTTTTTTCTTTGTTCAGTCTGCATCAGAGCCCTGCACTTGACGGACGCGCCCGGTTCGGCCCCATACCCGGCCCGGCCCGACCCGTTTCAAGTAATATCAAACTGGACCGGGCCCTAACCGGGCCGGGCACATTTCAGGCCGAACCGGGCCGGGCACATTTCGGGCCGAATCGGCCCGGCCCCATACTCTGAAAGACGGTTCGGAAACTAATGTTGTCAGCCTATTTGTTTTTTTAATGTCATCCACTACCTCTATTTTTGCCGTGTTTGTACGGTCTTACTGTCAGCCTATGTTAATTGTAGTGTGTTTGGGAAACTGACTCTTTATTCAAGACTTTGATGTACTGGTAATACTTTTACTATTACTACTTCTACTACTACTATTACGACTTCTACTATTACTACTAGAACCACTGCTAATACTACTACAAGTGCTACGACTTCGCGTCAGAGTTGACATGTCTGGTGGTACCGAATTTACCTTCTTAGTACAGAATAAAATTGAGAAATGCTAGTTATTATGGCCAGTCTGCGTAGAATGTGAACCGATGCTTGATCTACGAGGGAGAATAGTGGCTCAATAGAAAAAACACTCACATCTGGTGCTAGAGGTCGTCGGATCAATCCTTGC
Organism: Thermobia domestica; assembly: GCF_964235325.1. Taxonomy (NCBI): domain Eukaryota; kingdom Metazoa; phylum Arthropoda; class Insecta; order Zygentoma; family Lepismatidae; genus Thermobia; species Thermobia domestica. The sequence goes on from NC_137471.1 coordinate 120,785,656, forward strand.
TCATGCTATGTGAGCTTTGTTGTGGACAAACATCGTGTGCATGGGAGTTTCTGGGGTGGTCCCGCTTCCTCCCACGGTTTTCTTTCCACCAATTCATCCCATCATCATCCATTCAGCCTGAGCCGTAGTTACCTAAAGAACGTATGGTAAAGTCAAGTACTTGACCTAGTAAGTAGAATTTGGTACGCTACCATTGGACCACGGAGATCAAAATCATAAACTGGCGTGCTCATAAGATCAGTGCAATTTGTAGTAATGTTCAATTAGCAAGGCAAATATCGAATGGTGTTACATGTTCATGTATTGTTTATAGTATGATGATAATATAACAAAATATAATGATCAAATAAATCACCAAATCGCCAGGGTCGATTAGGTGTTCCTGGAACGGTGGCTCAGTGGTTGAGCGTTCACCTCTGGTGTATGGGGTCCCTGGTTTGATCCGAGCTCTCGCCAAGTGAAATTTGTGGTGGACAAACACAGTGTGGGTGGTTCGCGGCGTTCTCCTGTTTCCTTCCACTTTATTTACTCCACTGTTTCATTTATTTCTCACCATCGTCTCCTTTAGGCTAGTTGGCATAACTTGGAAATACCTACCAAGAAGAATAAACTAATGGATTGGGAAGATAGACATTCAGTCTCTGGTGAATTTGATGATGAAGTAGACATCTGCCTCAACATGTATCATATGTAAGAGAACTAGATATACTGCAGTGGTGGAAGCAACAAGAACAAACATTACCAAAATTGTGTAAATTAACGCGTCAGTATCTCGTCATCCCTGCTTCTAGTGCGTCTACTGAAAGAGATTTTAGTACTCAGGAATGGAGAAATGCTCTAAAGCCTGAAACTGTTGAATCTGTTTCTGTGCTATTCGATGCGTACAAGGACATACAGTAAAGCGATGTTCATTTTGCACTATTGGTTTCTTAGGAAACCTTATATTTTCATTTTCTTAATATCAACTATCCCTTCTATTATATGTGATGTTAAGAGGCATTTTTGATAGCTGATAACTATACATTTTTCATTCAGGGGACTTTTGAGGTATTTTTTGATCAACAATGATATGTGTGGATTTTGTTTTGATTTACTGCCTCGCATTCCGTCATATAGCTCTGTTATTTACTTTTTACGCACCGTTCCAGGAACAGTTCATCGATCCTGAGGTCTGGGTGATTTATTTTATCATTGTTTTTTGTTATTATTATTGTAGCATCGAATTATAAAGAATACAGGAACATGTAATATGATTTGGAATCTGCCGTGCTAATTGAACATTACTACAAATTACGCTAATCTTATGAACACGCCAGTTCATGGTTTCGGTCTCCGTGGTCTAATGGTAGCGGAACAGTTAGTAGGTCAAGGACTTGACTTTCTCATATGTTCTTTAGGCAATTACGGCTCAAGACGTATGGATGATGATGGATGAATTGGTGGAATGAGGACACTGGACGAAAACGGGCTAATCCAAAACCTCACACTCTCACGATGTTTGCCCACCACAAAACTCACATAAGACGAGGAGGGATCGATCCGACGACCTCTAGCACCATATGTGTATGCATTCTACTGGCCAGACTACGCAGACTGGTTATAATAACTAGTATTTCTTCGATTTTTTCTGTACTTAGATTGTAAAGTATGTACCACCAGACATGTCAACTCTGACGCTCGTAGGAGTTGTAGTAGTAGAAGTAATAATAATAATAATAATATAATAATAATAATAATAATAATAATAATAATAATAATAATAATAATAATAATAATAATATTAATAGCAGTAGCAGTAGTAGTAGTAATAAGAGTAGTAGAGGTACAGTACTTTACAGTCTTGAATAAAGAGTTAATTTCCCAAATACCAGTGGCGGCGGTTGGACGTTAAAAGTGAGGCGGCAAGACATGATCTGAATATTTGTATATAAATGTTAGTTTTCCTGGTTGTTTCTAACATTTTGTTTGACGAAAGGTTGTATAACTAATACGATACTATATTTTCAGTTAAAATACCGTATATCGTATATAATAGTTTATTAAGTAAATTGAGAAGAACAACGCAAGTAGATACTAGCCCTTTGTACTCTTAAACAACGAAAGTGTAAGAAGAGATTTGATTCCTTGTTCATGAACATCTTAAAATTCTGTCTGGAAAATTGTGTGATCGGATTATTTAATAAATTTGCAAAACAAATAAATAGAAAGGATAATATTAATCATAGCAATGAATAATGATGCTTGTTTTGCAAAAGTTATATTGAAACTGAGGATTAATGAAAAACTTAATATTTAATTCCACACATGCTATTAAATGTATGTTATTACTCTTAGAAAATGAAAGGCAGTAAATACTACAAGCATATGCTACGACATTTAAAGAAATATTTGCTTTTGCAACTTCTTGAAATATGTTCGTTGCCAGTACAGTTTTCACTTTCTTGCAACACATCAAAACACAATAATACTTAGAATCAATCCACACTTCAGTTATACAAAATAAACTTAAAACCTAGAATTATGTTCAATTTACTAAATTTTGTTGTATATACACTCGTACATCCTTAAACACAACACTTCGCTTGTATATTACACTACAAAACAATGGAAAAGATAGAAGTTTTTTCTTATCACGGTCTTTTTAATCGATATTCCTTAGTTTAGAAAGAAGAAAAGACATTTTAGGAACTGTCATTTTTTGAGCAATTAAAGAATAACTTGTGAAATAGGCCCTACTTTTTGCATAATGTTCTTTCGATTAGCTTCAAAGCGGCTCACTAACATATCGAACCCTTGTAAGAAGAAATTAAAGTGTGCTGAAATTGTGCTCCAATAGGTTATTTTTTGGGTTATTTTCTGTGGCGATTAAAACGCAATTACTGTAACTTTCTTTACTCCACGGGAAGACAACCAATACGTATTCACGCAACAGCAAATATTATATGGCAGCATTTTTTCCTATTAATCAGTAACACATACAAAATCGTTACATTTCCAAATGAAACTATATACATTAATTGGTCACTTCAAAAAAGTGCGGGGGCAACTGCCCCCCTAATCGCCGCCCATGCCAAATACATTACGATTAACACAGGTTGCCAACATTAGTTTCCCATCCGTCTTTCACAGTGTTCGGGCCGAGTCGGGCCAGCCCGGCTCGGCCCGATTTGTGCTCGGCCCGTTTCGGACCGATTTGTGCCCGGCCCGTTTCGGACCGATTTGTGCCGGGCCCGTTTCGGCCCGGCTCGGCCCGAAATGTGCCCGGCCCGGTTAGAGCCCGGCTCGAGATTTGGGCCGGGTCGAGCCGGGCACAGAATTCAGATCCATTCGGGTCGGGCCGGGCCGTCTTCGGGCCTGGGTTTGCAGGGCTCTGGTCTGCATTAGTAGTCTGAAGTAAGGGATATGACCAAAGCTATCTACTGGGTATATTAGAATGTGTTTTTAGATCAGTACGTCCAATGAACACTACCGAATTTGCAATTGAACCACGAGGAAACAAAGCATGTGTGTTAAAATTTTGACATTATCCTAAATGTGTCTCGGAGATATACAGTTCTACTCGAAATTGAGTATGCTATCCATTATGAAAGTGACATAATGAATGTTTGTATCATCCTCTACATATTCAAATAGGTCTGAAAAATATGAGAAAACAAACGTTATTTTATATTACTTTTGGATTTCTGGAAACGGAACTTTATAAGATTAGGTTCTTTTCTTAGTCCGTTTGAGTTCCACATTTCTCCTTTTCTTCTTCTTCTTCTTTTCACTCTCTCTGCTTAATTTTTGAATCTTTGGGGAATAAACATCCATTGGTTTCAACTATTGATTGGGTGTGTTTCAGTTTCTCTCTACATCAACTTATGAATGTTCTTTCGTCTCAGTTTTTTATTTTATTTTATCGGAGCTAATATATGTATAGTTTGAAACCAGAATTGCGCTCATGTTGTTAGCTAATTTTAGTATGGCAGAGCGGGTCTCTTTACCTGACACGATTATGGGATAAGAAGGTGTATATTGGGTGGCCTGACTGCACGGCGTTAGCAGTCGCAGTTTTTTGATGCAGAGTGTACAAATAACTTCATAAAAGAAATAATCAACTTTCCTCTATATAACAAACATGAAACCGGAGTTTATTTGACAGACAGAATAGATTTATTTTTTATGGTGCGATCAATACTTTTCTGTATAGTGAGAATACACTTTTGTTTATACTTTTGGAACACTGAAAGTGTTATTTTCCCTACAAAGTAAAATGAGAACAGGGAAACATTTGTGAAATATCCTCCAAGTAGTAGGAACCAGCTTTCAGTAATTCTTTGAAGAAATACATTACTTGCACAACATTAATATGTGCTCTACAATTCTATGTATACCTACGTATTATTTTTCTCATTTTCCAATTATGAAAAAGGTCTATGTCATTTCTTGTAATTACAGTGTAGTATTACCACATGGTTAGCATGTAAGGGTGCGTGTAGTAGTTGAGAATGTTATGTTGCTTGTAGTAGTGGTCTCTAACATTAATCTCATTCATTGTTGATTGGTGAATTTTGGTTATGTGACTATTTATATTGGCTGTTAGAGGCATGCAGCATTAGACCACTTCCACCTCTTGGCAGGTAATTAGTCCCGTCCCTGGAGTCATGTTGTATGGCGTTATTCACGAGAGATATTTGAATCAGAGTTCATGGCTCCTCACCAAAAACTATGATCAATTGGTATTTAGGACAAGACTCGCTAAATGTTTGTAATACGTGCTTAATCAGATCCTTATTTCCTATAGATTGTCAAAAACTAATCATTGAGTGTAGTAGTGTAAGGCCAATGTACTCGTGTCTGCACGTGTATGTTTGTGCGGGTGATCCTTAATTTGTATCTTAATATGTCGCAAAAAGTGTTTCGTGAGATTTTTTCTGTTCTACTGTGTTCGATAAACAATACAATGCAAAAATCGCACGGAACACCTTAGGCGACAATTCACGACATGAGCAAATACAGACAGAAAAATTTAAATAGGTAACCTTAGTTAACATTCGCTGGGTTAGGATATTATCTTTTTGCCGACTGGCGCAGTGAAAGAATTAAAGAAAGAAGACGGAACAATTGTAATGCATACAAATATCCATTTTAATTAGATTTTATGGTTACTTTGAGAATTTGCTCAAAACGCTGCCAAAATCTAATGTTCGTTTACAAAGAGAAATTCACGCAGTAGAAGCAAGAGCTTTAGAATCTAACCGAGTAGAAATAGAAACTGAAATACAGAGATTTGAAAGAAAAAGAAAACAAGTCTTGAAGGGTATACAAAATTCTGTCTGAGTTATTTTTAGCTGAAGGAAATAAGTTTCGGGAGAAGACGAGCAAGTTCATTCTACGGATCTGTAACAAGGATGAAGTATTATAAGAATGGAAGAAATTATTTCAAACGTTTTGCAATTTACAAGAAAGACGGAAAATCGGACTGTCATAATTATCGAGGCATTTCTCTTCTGTAAATATTCTATAAAATTCATACAAACATCTTAGTAGCAAGATTGACCCTATTCGCAGATTAAATTATTGTTATTATCTGTGTGGATTTAACAGAAATCATTTAAGTTTAGACCAGATTTTTACCTTTCAACAAATAGTTGAAAATTATTAATATCCAATAACCCGGTACATCAATTATTTATAAAAGGAACCTCGTACTGCATTCTTATTGATTTTCGTATAGACGAAAAGTTGGTTAGATTAATTGGTACATTTTTAAATTAATCTCTAAGTAAAGTTGGAGTATTTGTTCACAGCTATCACCCTGAGAATGTTCTTAAACAAGAAGATACGTTGTCCCTGTTAATTTTAACTTTGTGCTAGGTTATACTATAAGAACAAAAAAATATAGCAATCAGTTCACCAATCAGCATGAAGTGAGATGTAAGACTGGAATACTACTTATGTTTAGTATTTTTATAGAGCAACTAATACAGTAATATAAATCTGATTAAGCCAATTTAGAGAATTAATTTTATTTTGTTCAATAAAAAGAAACAATTCATGTAAAAGTAATGTAAAAGTTAAGATACTAATTTGAATGTTCTATAAGCATGTTTATCAACCAATCTAGATTAAATTTGTTCTGTATGTAGTGATTTAATTACATTTAAAAATATGAGTACTCTTAATATGCTATAAGAAAAGTAAAGATTTTGAGCTTGATTTGCTGCCTTAATGTATTACAGGAAATGCCAAGACACCTTTGGGAATATTTCTATTAATAGCATTTCAGTTGACTTCTGCTCGATAGTAGACTACATACCGACAAATGTACCCAATTGTTACATTTATAACTCACAAATGACCGGGTAAGTAGAGATGTTATTGATGTTATAACGTTATTTATTCCGCTACGTCACATTCTCTGATTCGAAATGTATATTTATACAGTTCACAAGATTATAATGAGTAACAAAAACACAGTTATACATTTTAAATATATATTATCTTATAATATGTATCGTGTTTATCACATTAAAACATTATACATTCAATCTGTACAAAATGGCATTTCGTTCCATATTATCTTTCTTCGTTACTATAACAACCACATCAAACAAATAAACAAATCGTCACAGCAAGGAAATTAACAACTTGTTTAAAATGGCACAAATATTTAAATAATTTATTTATATTTTTCTTCTTTTTCTTAATTTTTGTGCCTTTAAAATATCACCTTTGTCCGTAAATATGAACAATAATTAGTAAGTAAATACAAAAATAGACACTATCCTTTTAATATTATGTATTAGAAGTAACATATTCAAGAACACCATTTAGCTTGATATTTTAGTTATGTGTATAGATATGTTAAATGTAAAGATTTTTGCAGGATTTTTAACTTTACATTTAGAATATGTTTGATATATAACAGCATACGTTTTATCTAGTGATGTTTTCTTAACCCCTTCCTTCAAATGTATGTATACCATTAATTTTGTTTGTGAATAACATAAATTGTGGGGAAATACTTTATAATAAGATAAATTATAAATATTGTTTAAATTATTTTGTTCTAAATTACATATAGTCATAGCTTATTCAAATGAATAGGTGGTGCATAAGCAAGTATACCAATACATAATACACAAAAGCATAAAGCGATAATGCTTAATATTTGAGATTCTTTATATTTATTAAGTTGTTACAAGAGCCCATTCACTTTAATTACTAGTGTAAACAAGAAATGATCTACCATTCAATCTTCATAAACTGTACATTAAAACTTCATAATCATCACTCCACAGCAGAAGTAACTTATTATAACTAAGAAAATTAACGTTATTTATGAACAATACATTATTTGCCCACTCACTTCCTTGTCACATTTGCCCTTAACTTTAGTATTCCTAATATTCTCCTTTGGCAACTGGGAGATTACCATTATTTTCTCTCATTCTATATATCTTCGTTCATTTTCCGTAATGTAGTTTTCTATTTATTGTAATTTTCCACTGTTATTATTACGACTTCTATCTTCTCTTATTTTATTTCTATGTATTCGTTGCCCCTTTATTCTATTGTATTATTAGCTATTCTTTCCTGCCTTTTTCATTTTCAAGAGTGGATATAATTATTCTCCATTTTCTTTCTTATCTTCGGTCTCTTCCTCCTCCTATCCCTCGTGAGACAACCTCAGTTTCTGAAGTTCTTTTTCGTCAAGCCTTCCTCATGCTAATTTCTCTATTGACTGTATTTGAGAATAAAACTTTAAATATCTCTTCTACACTTTGCTTTAATGAACACCTTTCTGCACAATAATACATGGATTTATTCAAAGTATTGCGACCAGTTTCCAATGTTAACCGATAACATTACAAATGTGCCTGCCAAATTTTCAACAACGTTATCTTGCATAACATTATAACTGAACTTCTATAGTTGTTTGATTTATTCATGACTTTTGTTGAAAGTGCAAGGTTGAGCAAATTGTTCTGAACCCTGCAGGAAAATCATTGCTCGCCCAAGTTTCCTACTTACCACTTAGTTACATTTTTGCACTGTCTGATAGTTCAAATGGGACGTTTTTGTTCGAAACTACTACAAGTAGACGTTGATGTTGCTAGTATCTATAAGCCTCCATATTTAGACAAAATTCATCTGCTAATTCCTCCGAACAATTTTAGCTGGAAATTAATCCTTTGGATTTTGTAATTTTGTGACTGCTTATTTCGGTACACTGGCTGCAATTGTCAACAGCCGGAAGTAGCTTACGCACCCTCTCATCAAGTAGAAAATACAAGATGATCTATTATATCATTTTTCAAACACATCCGGCTAATTACAGTCAGAAGCTTTTTTTCTTAATTTGATAGTATATATTGTTCCACTGTATGTTTTGTTATTTTGGAAATATGATAGAATTGTACATTTCAAACAATTCATAGTGCTAAACCATCAGGCCTTCTTAGTTTATCAAAGTGTGTTCTTATTAGACATGTCAGGAAGACACAAAGAACAAAAGTCCTAATAAGGTTATGATTCAATCATATCCCCAATTCAGCGTCTTTCCTACCCTATATACTCTTTATCAGAAGATTCTCCAAAGAAGATTGTCAATATGCTGGGGAGGAAGTACTGCTAGAATACTGGTAGTCCAAATTGAGGACGACCGAAGATATTGTCCCGAAAGGGGAAATTTCTTAGCTCGAAATGGATCTCAAATTCTTAGTGTAGTCACTTGTCACTAAATCATCAATGTTTAACAAGTTTCCTTAAAAAATGGAGTATTACATTTTTTCTAGTTCTACATTTTGAAATGACAAAACCATAACTTATAGACAATTATAATACAATCATAAAGACTTATCATACTAGTTACGTAAACATTGTCCTCTAAGTAACCGATTACTTGACCATTAAAACAAGATTTTCTTCAGATTGCACTTTAAAGAAGTTCTCTCCATATGGTTCTGACTGGAGGAACATGTATGTTTTTCAATTAATTATTCAGTATATTTAGAAATATATATTTCTATATTACATATAATTTTATTGTAATATTTTTAGTATTCAAGACAATACACACTTTAAATTTCCAAGTGTTATTGTGACATCTCAATCCATGTCTGCTGCAAAGTCTCCCACAGAGCTCACAGGCTGGACAGAAGACGGACCACAGCACGAAGACGTCGTTTCATGGCCTCCAAGATGTGTTCAATGGGATTAAGGTCCGGTGACCGTGATGGTCAGGGAAGTATTGTCAGAGAAGGTAACTCTCTTCCAACCAGTCTGCTGTCATCCTAGAGTGGTGGATCGGTGCATTGTCTTGGTGAAAGATGAGGTCATCATCCGGGTGTATCAGCAAAGCAAATGATAGAACAAGGTCATCCAGAAGATCGAGTTAATGTTCATCTGTGAGGTACCTTGTAACACGTGTTAGGGGACCAATTTCAGTCCATGCAAATAAACCCCAGATGAGAATACTATCATTATCGACTTTTACAGTACACTACTGGCACGATGGATCCATTGCCTCGTGCAGTTGGCGAAACACCCGTATGCGCCCAATGAACCAATATGGAACGTATCTCATTTGTTCAGGCAACCTTTTTACATATTACGACGGTCCAGTGGCGGTATTCCTTTGCCCATGATAGATGTTGTTTCCTGTGTTGTGCGGCTTGAAGGGGTATTTGCGTCGGCTGGTGCCTTCTGTACCCCATAGCAGGGAGAAGGTGGTGGCATTTGTTGCTACTAACACGGCGTTGTTGTCCTGCATTGGAAGATCACCCCGATTTTACGCACTTTAGCCTGTCTATCGGCTAATACGACGCTGGTCAGTCAGCGCCTACCCCTGTCGTCAACACGCCTCTGACCGTGGCAGTTTGCCCTTGAGGGTGCAGTTTTATCGGAGGCCAGGTACTCACAAAACATCATTGACAATTGCCTTTGAAATTGCGAGTGTCGCAGCCACTACCGAAATAGAGCCATCCAATGGTCTGGTTCGTACGATTTGACCACGGTCAAATGCACTCAGAGCCTTCGTCTTGCCCATCACGTACTGACTGGCACGGATAAGGAGAGAGGAATCACATTGCAGCAGTGCACGCGCGATATGTCTCATTCACAAGACTGGTGGAGCCTCTCCAGGGCGGTTTCTGCAATTGTTCTGCTCTCTGTAATTCAATTGGTGATATGTATATATTGGACGATTGCAAATTTCTAATTAAATTATTATTTAGCTTACATAAGTGCTAGATTGCTTAGTATTGAACTTTACTTTCACAAATAGTAATAGTAATAATAATAGTATAATCGTAATCGTATCTGTATCAAGAATTTTATTTGTATAGTCAACAATTTGACAAACTGTCCTTGAGATCGCCAGGAATCTGGGCTATAACGAAAAGCAATCAGTAAGTGAATTAGCAGCATGAAAAAGGTTGTCAATTGTTCACGTCTCGGCAAGAAGTTGTAGGTACAAAGTGAAAAATTCCGCCCAAGATCAACCGTTAATTACAGAAGTAGTCAACGGACTTCTACGTGATACATATACCCTGTTGGATAAGGCCAGGTAATATAGTTTTTCTAATAATACAAAAATAAACTGATTGTTGGAGACTAGTATACACTATTTAAGACCCTCTACGAGAACTCTCATCATTGAAATTAGCAATGTCAGATGAATGGAATGGGTAAAGAAGAATATAAAGCAACCTCGGTCAATTTGATAGTCATCTGGACATATGCAAAGGTTTTGAAGTCTAACCAGCAAGGCAGAGTTATTGTGTATAGACCAATAGAATCAGTAATGTTAATGAAATACTATCAGCACTTGTTGTTCAGGACGGATATCAGCATACTTCTGGGCATATATGACGGCTGCTGGTCCTGGAGATTTGATTGCAGTACTTGAAACAGTGAACAACAGTGTTTACGTTGATGTCCTAAAAAGTACTTTTTACTTTTCCTAGAAAGAAATTTCAACGAAAAGCAAGAATATATATTTATGCATGAAAACAGTCTTGGTTACATTTCTCGGCAAACACGGGAGTGGCTTAGTGAATATCAGGAGCTAATTTGTATAGAGTATACCCCTGTAACTACAAATCTGAATCCTATTGAACATAGCACTTGAGCCTATATTTGTGTAAGAATGGGAAGATAAAGACGTTAAGACAAAGACCAAAGGTTTCTGTAGTTTTGTTATGTAACTGTGGCCACACTTTACTCACACATCGTCATATTGACCCAGACTTGTATCTAGTATTCACTGTAAACTTGAAGAAGTTATTTACTGCGGAGGTGACTACACAAATTGTGGTCAGTTAGTTTAGTGTAAACATTTACTTAAGTTTTATTTGTTCGTAAGCAATACATTCGTTCTTCATCTTTTCCTTTCGTTTGTTTACTGATTAGTTATTTAAAATATAAGGGAAGAGTAATATATGTTCAAAAAGAAACTGTGAATTAACTTGAACGTTTCTGATAGCATATTTATTTATTTTTCTTACTCGTATATCACGCACAATGTTACTTTCATTTCAGTTCACAAATGATTTTATTTCAAATTTTGGATAATGTGTACCTGTCTTTTTAACGGTATTTTCCTTTTGTTTGTTTATTTTTTGTAGTTTCAAATTTATCTCAATTCGAATGATAATACCAGTTTTTTATTGTCATATCTTCAGCTGAGTTCGAATTCGAGAAAAAAAGTTGTATAATTTTATTTCCTCATTCTTCATATAATGTAGTAAAAGATAACATTAAAGAACTGTTAAATCTCCGTAAGTCCTGTAGATTAGTGAGAATGTAGACCCTACCGTCCATTAACCTTAAGCAATGACAGAGTAATACACATTTAACTGTTATTTATTCTCCATAAAAATGAACCAATGATTTGTATTGGTTAAGAAATAAGAATAATTTTTACTCCAGAAAGGACATGGATTAAAGTGAGGCAATACACGTGCTAAAATACATATAATATTTCAGATAGTTTATTTTTTTTTTACCTGTTACATTTTTACCGGTTATAGTTTTCAGTCTTAGTCGCAAAGAAGATGTTAAGATGAAGTTGCTAATATTTAAAATGAATTACTTAATATTTACTGTCATTGTACTTGTTCATACAATATTTCTGAAAAAGTACAAGGAACCAAGAACGTTTTGGTAGGTTATATGTTTCTACGTTTGCATTCGAACTTTAAAGTTACTTCTTAATGAAATAGTGGTATATTGAAGGGTCGATGGGGGTTGGAACCCTTCCCGTAGAGTCTTTTATAAACTATTGAAATGAAACGCATTTCAGTCTTCCTAAAGAACAATCTTAGATAAGCAACAATGTGTGTGCGAAGAACGGTTAATTTATATTACGATTCATCGCTTCCAAAAGAGCAAAAGTGTGAATGGGTATAGTATATATATTCATCCAGTAAGGACAAGAAAACAAAGGGATTTCGTAAAGCTCCTTCAAATTCTCTTCTTACCCCGTGTTAGTCATACTTGCTTTTTGTCTACCATTCTCTACGATTTCAAATACAACAGTGACTTCTCAAATATTCAATAATAATAATAATAATAATAATAATAATAATAATAATAATAATAATAATAATAATAATAATAACCATTTTATCCTTATTTCCAGCAACACTTCTGTATACTTTTCGAGTGCAGTCTTATTTCTTGCCAATGGCTATTATAAAATTATCAACCTAAATTATGAATTAACATTACAAGTGGTGCTTTGTTCATTTGAAATTTATTTCTGACAGTAACTTGTCCTATTCACTCCTTCGCTCAGGAGAAGATTGCACTCCCCTCACTTAGATTCATTCCTTTCGAGCGAGGTATATTGACAGTCGGTCAGAAATTCACGTTCTGAGTGGTATCAGAAGGGTCAGTAAGGCCGATTTCTTTGTTTCTACTGCTCATGCACCAGTGAGATTCCGTGAAAGATCATATAGTAATCCTGATAATTTAAATAACAGCAGCTGAAACTACCCATTCTTTGCATGGAGGCTGTATTCGGAAGTCGACGCCTTCCATCACCATTCATCTCAGAGATCGAAAAAGCTACGGATTTGGCACTAATATAGGTAATTTTGTATTATTTTTCACTGTCTTGGTATTCCCCCGGTGATCCCTGGCCCACAGCCGAATGGGATGATTTTAAAATTTAATTGCGATCTGAGTTTCACTATTGATCTCAGTGACCGTGCAAACTATGATATTTGACACTAATATCAGAAAGACTCTACTATTTTTACTTATACCTGTAAACGCTTCCCCCTGAGATCCCCCTGGTCCGAATTAAATACAAACGCTTCTTCTTGGTCTGGGGCCAGGACCAAGGTACCCGTGCCTAAAATTTGGTAACTCCCGGTCCACTCGTCTGGTCTCCAGGCCGCACGCAGACAGACAGATACACAGACAAAGAAACTCTTCATTTTATTTATATTAAGTTTATAAACGAATAGGCAATAGGACCTGTATCAATAGCATATATAAATCGTCAAAGTAATGAATATTGTAAATACTAAGAAATCAATAGACATATTACATGCGGGAGAAATGGGCTTAAACTTCGGACAATATAAAATAGATTTCATACTGTGATACGAGGTGCTCTCGAAACACGTTTACTGCAATTGCGAGCTGTCACTTTAAGTGAGTAGTTGCCCTCCCAAGGCTTGTCTAGTGGCTAGTTCATGCGCCTTTACTGTACGTGATCGAGGGTTCGAATCCCAGTCGTGACAGGTTGAATGAGCAAAAGTAAAAATGAAGTAAAACACTGATATTTAGGTAATTAAGATATTGAGGAAATTTCGGTAAATCATTTAACTTTTAAAAATAATTAGTGGTTTTACGCGTTCGAGTGTAGATCGTAAGCCATCATTCAAGGTTACTTTGAATCCCAACAAACTATAACATCGCTGTTTTAAGCTATTTTCCACGTTACTGTTTGTTGAGTTGGTGAGTTGATTTTGAGTTTAACGTCCCGCTCAGCAGAGAGGCTATGTGAGACGTGGACCTACTGATTAACGTAGAATCCGAACCACATGAGCTCCCGCCGGAATTCGAACCCAGGACTCCCGCGCAAAAGACACGTTACTGTTTGTGTTCCTGACGGATTCGATTCAATAGAATTTCGAGTAGAGATCAGAAATGTGTAATAATAATAATAAAGCATTTCGTTTCGTTTAACTCATTTATTGAATACAACCGAAATTTTTAACTCAGATACGTCAACTATATTATTATTATTATTACTTTTTATAATAATAATAATAATAATAATAATAATAATAATAATAATTGTTACAAGACAAAGTTCAAACCAAAGCATTTAACTAAACTACATAAAGAAATATTTCGGAATCTGCAGTCTTCCATTATAAATTTGCGAGATACCGATTTGGAAATGGAGTGTATACAACATTGAATAGTAAAAATATTACAACAAAAATATATTAGTAAATATACTGATTAATTTATTGGAGTTAAGCATACACTTCCAGTCAGGATTATTGAGAGAGAACTTCTTTAAAGCGCAATGTGAAGTTAAAGTAATACGCCAAGAAATCGGTAACTTACAGATATAGTTTACGTAATTAGTATTACAATCGCTTATGCATTTATTATAATTCCATAAAAGTTAAGTTTTTGCTGTTTCAAAGCGAAAAACGAGAAACAAATGTAATATTATATTTTTTAAGAAATACCTGTGAAAGAATGATGATCTCATGAGGTGACCTGAGAGAGAATTTGAGACCAGTATTGAGCAAAGAAATTTTCCCTTTTGGGACTATATCATTCATCGTGTTCAATGTGGACAATCAATGCTTAACAGTATTTCCTGTCCCGCATAGTGACAATTTACTACAGAGAATCTTCAGAAATTAGAAATGCTTATAAATAGTTTTTCTTTACAAATCAGATGATAATAATGGAATAGTAAGCACATTGTACATTTTGTTTTCAGTTGTGGATTTTAGATTAGCAATTCATATATTATTTAATTCTAATCGAATTTGAAAGAAGAGATGTTGCAAAAGAGTTATTCAAGAGGTATTTTCAGGCTCAGGATTAAAATAGAAACACACGTGGCAAAATGACCTCTTACTGGGTTTGAACACGTATACATCTAGTTGGTAGATTACTCACCCAAATTACTCGACCATTACGCATGTTTTCGCAAATGTTTTTATTTTAAACTTTTGTGTAAAGTTGCTTATTGTTCTCGTTTCGCTTTTCATTTTTTCGCTACGACTATGGGTTGCCGTGAATATTTGGACGGTACAGCTCTTGCAAAGTATAAAAGTATTTCTTTTTATAAATTCTGTTTTACTTCCTAATATCTTACATGATTATTAGGTTGAAGTGATCGTAAATGTTTTAATAGTTAGCAGTCTTAATATCCAAACCCGCTTAACATGAGGATTCACTTTCTTGAAATACGGTACCAGCGAGACTATAACACCCGGGATTACTGGAAGTCGCAGAAATGTAGACATCATTAGCTTTCAAACGAGGTACACCACAATGCGGGTTGCTTTTTGAAAATGTTATAGTTACCCCTCAAAATTCCATCAAATCACCTCTTGGGGGATTCGGGGGATTCTCCTTATCAGCATAATTTTGTCTTTTACGTCCCTTGAATCATAAGAAAGATTTAATGTTTCTATCTGCCATGGTTTTCTCAGAAGATGTCTCTTTGTGTTGCGCGTAAAACGTACTTTGACCGTACTTTTCGGATGGCCGAAATGTTGAATAGGGACACGCTAGCGACATGTAGTTTCCAAAATTGGTTTCTACATGTGATAACCTTTCAAACCAGGTACCAAACGTTGGGGTTGTTATTTAAAATTTTGTAGTTACCCTTGGCAATCCCCTTGAGAGCACCTCATCGGGGGTTCTCAATATCATCATAATATTGTCTTTTATGTCCCTTGAAAGTTACAAAAGTTTCATGTTTCTATCTGCCTTGGTTTCTTCAGGATACGGGCCTCACAAGGAGGATGTCCGAAGTGTGAATCTATGATTACAAAAATGTTTGCGAAGATCGTTGGGGGGCTCATTGAATAAAGATTTGCACAAAAAATTTCGGCAGAACCCCATATTTGGGTGATGCAGTGCCCCATTTTCTATTTTCGGCTTTCGTAGTAAAATTCGGCCTTTTGATTTGGAAATTGAATTATTGTTGTCGACAATCGTTATTATTCGTTTTCGTGTGAGTAAAGATACTTCAGTTCTGGGTCGAGGATCCCTGTGTGGGGGGGGTTCCCAGTGGCGGATCTAGAAGGTAAAATCTTTGGGAAGCCAACCCGAGGCTATGATTCTATACCATGAGTTTACTATAAACTTTCAACAATATGTAAATAATATCTTCACTAAAAACACTGGGAGTTTCCCCCGACATCGGGCTGTATCCGCCACTGGGGTCCCCTCAAAAGTATGATACATATTCCTTCTTTTTTTTGATGAGGTGAATTCAAATATGTCAATAAAAGATTTTTGAGGAGTACATGTGCGGCACAGGTTTCTATCTAGTTTCTGATGCCGAACCACAAGTTGAAACATAACTAAATAGCTTGAAATAGAACTGAAGGGCTGAAGTTTCAGAATTCGTGCTTACTTTATGTATTGTATGTTTTACAGAAATGAAACTGCTCGAAAAAGTGTTCCGCGCAGGCTTTTGGAGCACCAACTACATTTCAGAAGTGTTATATCTTTGCACTCATTGCATATGATGGTGTCGTTTAAGGAAATTGAGAAACTCACTGGATTAACAAATTCTGTCGGCCTCGCATCTACATATCCGGATTTATACCAGCTATATTTGAACACATCATGCTACCTTGGCGATAATAGTTGTTCATAAACTAGCGATTGCAATTTTATAATGTTGTTACGTTGTGAAGTTGTATATCAATTTGGTGTAAAATTACGAAATATTTTATTCTCCGTA
Organism: Thermobia domestica; assembly: GCF_964235325.1. Lineage (NCBI taxonomy): Eukaryota > Metazoa > Arthropoda > Insecta > Zygentoma > Lepismatidae > Thermobia > Thermobia domestica. The sequence continues at coordinate 120,802,610 of NC_137471.1, forward strand.
CAAAATTCTTCCATATTCTAAAGCCCCAAATATCCAGTACTTGTACAGCTCAAGTTTCCCCCGGTTGAATCTGTTTACATAACGTGTTTTTTTCGTCCGGCATGTGCTGGTGCCTCTCTTTCTTGTTAAAGGATGACCATGGATCTACGAGAAAGACACCTTCGCCTTGTTAGGAACCAAAACGTCACGAATCCACTCCTCCAAATGCAGCTTAAACATCTTTCCAGAGTTTGATGCAGAAACCTTAACATTTGGGGCTGGAATAAAGTTTTCTTGACCTGTGCTCGAAATTTTCGTGTCGGTTTTGGGAATGCAATCTATAATGGCCCAACTAATTTTCCACTGACAGACATAAGGGGTATTATTGTATAGCTATGAGATAAGACATTTTTGGATTGTGCAAAAGCTTCTACTTTTTTCCACCTTGTATGCCTAACATAAAATTATACTGCAGTTCCATTGCAAAAACACTTTGATCGGAATTATAAGTATTGTCTATATCGAATTTCGGTAACGTACCCCTCACTTCTAGCTGGAAAGATATGGCTGAAGTTTCTATTTGTTGCGAAGTGTCAACGTCTGCTCCTGACACGAATTTTGTTATTTCTCAATACACAATATTATGTTTCTGTTTAAAACGGGTTCAAAAACTTTTGGAACAATTAAGGTTTTCAAGATTAATTTCTTTCTTTTTTCCAATTGTCATTTCCGAACATCCATGTCATGTACAGGCATGAAATTTCTTTTGGCTTCAATCCATACAGTAAGCACTCCTTCTGCCAAACTTCTATTTCAAGCCCTTCAGCTCTCTTTTAACTTGTGATTCAGCATCCCAGAAACTAGGTAGAGACCTGCGCCGCACATGTGCTCCTCAAAGAACTTTTAATGACATATTTAAATTCATTTTGTCAAAATGAAGGGGGAACATATATGACACTTATGAGGCGGACCCCCCCCCACACATATAGAGATCCCTGACCCACATTGAAGTATCTTTATGCAAATGATGACGAATTATAATGATTCTCGACATCAATAAGTCAATTTTCAAATCAAAAGGCCGATTTTTACTACGAAAGCAGAAAATCGCAAATGGGGCACTGCCCCACCCAAATATGGTGTTCTGCCGAAATTTGTTGTGCTGATCTTTATTCTATGAGCCCTCCTAACGAACTCCACAAAAATGTTTGAAATCTGAGATTTGCACTTCGAAAACCCTCCTTGTTAGTGTTATTATATATATATATATACAGCTGTTGGACAAAAAATCTAAAATGTTTGCAAAAGTTTAAACATCATACCTACTATGTATGGGGCATCCTTTTATGTCCAAAACAGCTTGGATCCGACGTGGAATGGACGTATACAACTCCTGAATCGTGGTGTGTGGAATTTTGTACTATTGTTCCTTCAAAACATGACCCAGTTCCTTAAGGGATTCTGCTGGAGGGCAATGAGACCGAACACACCTTTCTAACTCAGACCACAATGGCTAAATGATGTTCAGATCTGGTGATTGTGGGACCCAAGGAAGGTGTGATAGCCCCTGGTCATGCTCCTCAAACCATGACTTTGCTGTTTTTGCAGCGTAACAGGGTGATAGATCATCTTGGTAGATACCATCACCATCAGGGAACAATATTTGGGTCATGGGGAGAACCTGGACCCCCAAAATGGCTCGTACGCCTTAGCATTCATCATTCAATGCAGGGCTATGGTGGGACGTGCAGGGAAGCACGATATCACTGCCCCTACTGTAGCAGAACGACCCCCATGCTTTACAGTTGGGAGCAGCCTGTCTGTATCATAGGCCTGCGATGGTGTTCTCCATACGTAATCACGACCGGTTGTTGGAGAAAAGGTGGAGGTCGATTCGTCGGACCATATTACGTGTTTCCACAGATCATGAGTGCACACTTTGTGGTCCTTGCACCACTGGATACGTCTCTTCGCATTTACTGCTGTGACCGAGAGTTTGGCAATAGGGGCCCCGCCATGAATTTTCATTTTATGAAGTTTCCGTCGCACTGTTTTCGATGAAACCGGGTTTTGTAGACCGTAATTGAGTTCAGACGTAATTTTTATTGTAATGGTCTTCTTTTCAGCTGCTAGAATCCGTTTTAATGCCCTCTGGTTCTTATCTGACAGAATTGTCTTTCGACCACTGTTGTGCTTCGCAGACGTCGTTTACCCATGAATTGTGTATTTCTTCGTGAAACTGGACACAGTGCCTTTCGATACCCCCAAAATGTTTGCCACTGTTGGCAATGAAGCTCCAACTACACCGGCACCAACGATCATGCATTTTTGGAAGCCTGCCAGGTCACCCAATTTCCCTCACCACTTTCACACCACGACACTCACAGGTGAACGGGTTACTGCTGACAGAAGAGAAATGTCCACATGACACATTGAAAACAAAAAACGATCGGCATGTGCAACAGTGGAGGGCCGAACTTACGTGTCCTGTGTTTAGTTTTTTAAGATTATTTTGTTACTCCCCTATATATATATATATATATATATATATATATATATATATATATATATATATATATATATATATATATATATATTGTAAAGTTTTGTCCCATATAGGTATAGGTAGAGCGTTAATAATAAGAGTGTCCGGAATCGATCTGTCACTACCGATTTTATTTTTAAATTTATCTATAAAAGTATTTTCACAAAATACTGTACAAATTAATCTCTCTAATATCAAAGGTTAGTTTTAGGTGGTCTTTGAGTGTAAGGTCGCAGACAGGACCTTTGCAGAGCCCCGTGCGGGCTAAGCAGAGTGGAATTTGGTGCACAAAACTCTGAAGCAAGCAGTGGGTAGGTTAGTTGGACAACATAGCCCCGAAGCAGGCTAAGCAGCTGAGGTTGGGATTTCCAGTCAGAGCCCCGAGCACACTAAGAAAGGAGAAAGGATAGGCGTAGACCCGAAGCAGACTAGGGGCCCTGGGGTTAGGTTAGTTCTAAAGTACCGAAGCAGACAGTAGAAGGGTCACCTGAAAACTGCCATTGTCCATCCAATTTGTAGGGTTCCTTGGGTGGCGGTGGAGCTGCTACTCCGATGTTGTCTGCTGCTTTGTGGATGCGGCTAGAAGCCGTCGTCTGCAAGTGATTGTAGGTTCATCTTGTGTGAGGTCTTCTTGTTGAACAACGTGGTGGTGTTTGTAAACACTGACATGTGGGATTGTACAGGGTGTCCGAGAAGTCCTTCCCTAATTACAGAAATTGATAACTCAGGCTAGAAATAAGATAGAAATATGAAACTGGTTTTGAATTGTTTAAAAACTATAAACGTTTTTGTCTGTGTTAGGTTTGTTCTCTTTTACCAAGTCTCATTTTTTTGGCTTTGGTTTGTAGTACGTAAGTAAGAAGCCCAAGAAACCATGCCAACCAACCAGGAGAAGGCACAGTGTGTCCTGTGGTACCATGAGACACGATCACCAACCACGGTGCAGGGACAATTCCAGACAACATTTGGGAGGACTCCACCTGATGTCAAGAGCATTAAAGCCTGGTATGAGAATTTCAAGAACACAGGGTCGGTTGCTGGCCTTCCGAGGTCTGGTCGACCAAGAACCTCAGCAGACACGGTGGAGCCTGTGCGGCAGTCTTTTCTGAGAAGTCCTAAGAAATCGGTGCGCAGGGCCTCACGTGAATTACAGATGCAAAAAGCTCTATCCATGACATTTTACACAAACGTTTATTGTTTCGTGCTTACAAATTGCAACTCCGTGCCTATCTCGATAGGGCATTTCCTGGGCGATGGATTGGTCGTGATGGACCAACAGCTTGGCCTCCACGCTCTCCTGACATAACCCCATTATACTTCTTTTTATGGGGTTATGTCAAGGATGAGGTCTACCGAACACGTGTACCAGATCTTGAAACCCTATAGCAACGAATAACCACAGTCGTTGCATCGATCCCTCCAGTGATGTTGGCTAATGTGTGGATGGAAATTGTATATCGCCTAGATGTGCTATGTGCTACCAAGGGTGCTCATGTGGAAGAGTACTGATGTGACCAAAACTTTTATAGTTTGTAAACAATTCAACACAAGTTTCATATTTCTATCGTATTTCTAGCCTGAGTTATCAATTTGTGTAATCAGGGAAGGACTTCCCGAACACAATATATATATATTGAAGATGTCAGACACCTAGGGAACCCACCATTCAATGGATTGGAAAACCTTTCAACGACAATATAGTAAATGCTTTTACACTCATCGTAAGGGGAATTTTCTATAGTACTAACAAGTGTGAGATTAACCTTGACCTGCTGTGTAAATGCTTAAATCATGAGTGGTTCTTGAATATTCAATAAAAATATTTTGGAAGATTGTATTAATAACAAATCTTGCATTTATTAATATCAAGTGTAGGTTTAATGTGTAAATCCTTATAGATAGGCAAAATGTCTGATAATAGTGCAGATATAAAGATAAGAAGCCATTCAAACATGTAAAAGACTATACGAGCTCACTACTCAAATCAAGTGGTGAAACAATTGTATTGTTCTCTAATATTGATCTTCATCTGGCAGATATTTAGAACAAATTTAGGTGAGCAATTAGATACCAACATGAAATAATTGAAACTCAAATGCAACAACTACAAACATTAAACTTTATGTCCGGCAGAAGTGTTATGTGGAGAGAAATATCCTAATAATGAAGGTATTAACAAAGTTATTAAAACTGTCATTACATAAAATGATTCGTGATATCAGTTAATTATGCAATTAGAAGTAAATCACGCGTACTTCTAGAAGAGTTTATTTGTACCTGCTGAGGAACGGACATAAACCTCTAATCCGGTTGTCCGAATCAAACCTAGTCCATTCGATAAACATAACAAAAATACGTTCGTGCACAATGAAAATTAGGTACCATGAACAATGAAGTAAGTGCATTAACCCAGTTTCTATAAAGAAAATCGTAGACTCGCAATAAAAAAGCTATAGCATCAACGTTGTTCATTGGAAGGTCAAAATTTATAATTTACTCTCTTCAGCATGCAACAATCTTTCCAGAGGTGCTATGTAACGGGGACCATAACATGCTTGAACAGGGAAATTAGGGATAATGTTTGGAAAATTGCCTCCAGAAATCTTTCTTATCAATTTTGGACCCTTCTTTAGTGACACCAGGTAAAAGCACACGATCCAAGTGTATATTGTAAAATAATATGGAGAATAAGAAATGTATGTACCAAGTTTCGTATTGATAACCAAAATAGATATGGGGCAAGCGTGTATTGTTATACAAGTTTTTTCCTCATACCAAATCCATCTGTTAACACAAAGCTTGGTACACACATTTCTTATCCCCTATATTAATTATTGAGATACATTTGGTTTGCGTACTTTTACCCGGGGTTACTCCAGAGGGGCTCAAAGTTGACGAGAGGGATTTCTAGATGGAATTTTCCTAACATTCTCCCAATTTTCTCTGTGCATGTATGTTATGAGCACCAATACAGAGCACCTCTGGAAAGATTGTTTCATGCTGAAGAAAATGAACTATAAACCCTGACTTTCCAATGAACAGTGTTGTTGCAATAGCTATTTCACTGTGAGCCTACGATTTGCTTTGTACTTTACAGGGTTAGTGGGACCAAGGGACTTACTCCGTTGTGCATGCCACCTCATTTTTTGTGCATGAACATATTTTCGTTATGTTTATCGACTAGACTAGGTTTGATATACAGATGACAGGTACAATCCTGTTCCTTCGTAGTTAAGAAGGGAGTGGCCTATTTATAAAATAGCTTTTCCTCCAATTATATATAATCGCTTCGCCTGTCTTTAGACTTAACACTTTACAGTAATTGATTTTTGTTTTACTATAGTATTTAATGTGTATTCCATTTTAATATTATTAGCACTGTTTAAAATTTACTAACAATATTGGATTTTCTTTTAGACGCAAATTAAGAGAAGACGAAAAATATTTTAATATCAAACATGGTGTTCTCAAAATTAAAATTGATGTAGTTGTTCCTGCCAAAGAAGAAGTAAAGGTAAGCTATTAAATGAGAAGGATAATTGTTTACACAATAATTGTTTAATTGTGGGAAATGATTTTCCATTAAAGAAACGATTAAAATTGATTTTGCGGCATTCTTTTATAGGTCAAGGTGAGATATGGTAAGGTTAAACAGCGTCAAATCATTTAGTCTTTATTATTTATTACAATATTCCGGTTGACGTACACGTGAATTAATGAACGATTACATCACACCATGTACTCGATATCTTTAATAACAATGTCTTTCGATAATGTGTTATAAAATTTATACTCAAAATATTCAAAGTGATTTATAATAATATAATGTACCATTTTCATATTTTCGATACATACAAACGTATTAAAGCAATGCCATGGTCATACCATTTTGAAATATACTACTCATAGATATGTATTTTGAAAATATATTTTTATTACATTTCTCACAGACGACATAAATTTGAATTCAATAAAACTTTTATTCCAATCTGTGTTATAAAAGAACATCGTTGCACTTTCATTTTATCAACTAAGGAATAAATGTAGATGTAGTAAGATTTAATGAATGAACTAACGTCATTCAGACATTCTACTCTTCGTAAAAACATATTCTACTTATTCACACACACTAAAAGAAGAATGAAAAAAAAACATATGAGTAGCAGTGAACGGAATTGTGTCATCTATCGCAATGATTCAACTAAACCTATCCACAACTTGCTGATTTTATTTTAAAAAAAACGCTTATTTTTAAAATGTATGTTCCTTTCTAATATACTGACTATATATGCCATGAATCTATTGTGAGAATGGCTATCACAAAAACTCAAACTAAGACTCCTCAGAAGATATCACCAGGAATCGATGCCCGAGACCTTCAATTATATATTACTGTTGGGAGTTACTATTTAGCGTCCTATATATATATATATTATATATTTGTTGCATAGGCAAATGACCTTACTGTTGGCACCTGCAAAAATATTATTTTTCACTATATTGTCCCGTAAAATATGATGAAGATGTATGTTAAGCCTAACACACACAAAAGTGAACAACATGGATCACAATGAAATGTACCTGGCCCTCAATACATTGTAGAATAAGGTACCTGTCCATAGGACTGTAAACATCCATTTTGGAGGATAAATAACATACTCAAGAGAACGACTAAAAACGTGCATATTTCCAGAGGTGCTCATAGTAGGGTTACGTATCGCACCAAAAATTAAGGCAAATAACTTTTCTAATTGACCAGTTACAAATTGCCAAGAACGGAGGACTTTCAACAGCAAAATTAAAGAAATTGAACATACAACCGAAATACTCCTGGCAGAAAAGAGGTAGAAGGCAGCTGATCGACAGAATCGAAACAAAAATTTTATGTGAGTAGGGGAGATATGTAGGTTCTGCCCCACTTTCCCCCTCCACCCCCTAACTGCCCTAAAAATTTATGAAGCCACCCCTGACCATTGTACTTTAACACAGAAGGGTACCCCAAAGTGAGATTGAATATGCTTTTATGACATTTAAAATCATAAAAACTTACATCTAAAACTTATAACTAAAACTACACTACATATAATTATATCTACTCCTCTTCTATCTTATAATGCCCCCAAGGTAACGTATTTATACCATCTCGCGCTATATATCTTTTATCGTCCGAGGAATCTAGTGCCAGCTTATGAACGGTTATGCTATATATATCGTGCTGATAACTTCTAATGAGGTTTATGTCCTTATACGTTTTAACATTTTTAAATAAGCTTTCTTTATAATCATCAAATTGCAACTCCTTGTCAACTACGCATTTAGTTACTCCTTTAGTTTTTTTTCTTTTCTTTATTTTCTACTCTATAAGCATACATCTTTGATCTCAATCCAATAAACTCTGTCATTATCTTACCTTTATTCTCATCTTTCATCTTACCTATTACTTTTTTGTTTATTAGTGGTAGTCCATATATGTTATTTTCCTTGTATTCACTCGTGTCAAACTGGTCAATTATTTCTGCTATATCTTTGTAAAAGTCTTCAGTCTCAATCTCATATATAAAGCTATCGGTGTCCATATAACATAAATCTATATTGTTTCCATATTTCGGCTTCATCGTGTTATAATGAAAATCATACATTAACAGTTTTGATAGTTCTAATACACTCATACCAACATATATTGGCTTATTAAACGTTAATCGCTCTTTTTTCATATGTATAGCACACACGTTCTCACTAAATATTGTTCTGTAATCAAAGTTAGGTTTAGCAATTAATGCTTCTACCCTCTTAGGATCACATTCTAATTGTATGGGCTGCCTCTTTCTAATATTTTCCATTGTTTTTCCGAATACCGAGTTATTCATGAGCTTATAAAAATCTTTTTCAAACTCATTTTTAGCTTGCGTCCTCATCTCTGTATTTAAATCAATGTATTTCTTTAGCCAGTTTGATTGTTTAAACTCTAATACCCTATGCACTTTCTTCAATCTCATTCCAAGTGACATATAAAGTTTTAAGTTTCTATAGTAAATTACATATCTTTCCTTATTGTAAAGCGTTGTTAATAATTTCGATTGTTTTGAGCCGGGAGGACACATGTTCTCTGGAGCTAATGGTAAATCAGAATGCTTGTTATGTAAATGCTTTGGATATTCTAAATCTACTTCTAATATGTAGCCAGTTTCTGAGTCATCTGGAATGTTCTTTATATCTATATATGGTTTAACCCACTTAAAGTCTTTATAAGGCATGTATTGACTCATCGCCCATCCATATAAGTTGTTTGCGTCTAGATATGCTAGGTATGTTGAACACTCATCCTTATTATATTCTTGCATATATTTGTTGTTAGCTTTTACATATCTTTTACTGCATTGTGAGATTCCTCCTCGTATACCCTTTTCTAACATTAGTATTTTATCATAATCAGTCAGCATTTCTAAGTTAATTTTAGTCATCTTTAACATTGCATCCCACGATAGGCCTGGTGCTGTATAATACCAAGCAGGATCTAATCCATATGCCTTTAAACACACATCTCTGAAGTTTTCAAATATATCTGTTAATTGGAGGACATCCGTTTTGTTATAATGTTCAGTTAAGTCCTCCAATAACTCTAGATTGAATTCTTTACAAACTCGTACATGAAGCTTATAACGTTCAGGACTCATTTTTTCTCCTGTTAATCTGTTTGTAAATTTGTCTGGAGATAATGGAACAGGTTCTTTCAATTTTTCAAATGAATCAACATAATCATATTGATAATCACCTTTAGTATTAACTAGATCAAGTTTATCAATCGGGAAAAACTTTAATGTTTCTCGAAATTGTTCTGGCTTTAAATTCTTTGTTAGCTCTGCTAAACTCTTTGACATAAATCTAAATGAATCAACAAATCTTAAATTTATTCCATCTTTTTCTGGTCCTGCTTTTACATATTTTTCATATGTTATGTACCTTTCCTCATTATTAGCGATCAGTTTAATTTTCTGTGTATCATAAGCTAACTCCTTAATAAACAAATGCGTATCATAGCCAGTTAAGTTGTGAAGAAATACAGGAACAAAGTTGGGATTTTTATAGTTTAAATTGCAATAACTGTGAGCTGCACCTTTAAACTTTCCAGTTAAATGATCATGATCTCTTACCTTTGCTTTATTTTTATTTATCTTATACAAACATTTTTTAAAGTCATGCTTCCATTCTTCTATTTTTTCACTCATATCATCTTTATCCTTGTAGAACTGTATTTTCTTCTTCAGTATATTTATTTTTTTCTCAACAGCTGGTGGTAAGTCATTCAAGTTTTTCTCACATATATGACAAGTATCCGAACTGTTATTATCCGAAACTTCTATTTCCTCCTCACTAAGCGGGGTCACATTAACTACTCTGTTATATATTTTCATAATTTCTATTGCTTCTTTTTGTAACATTTCAATAAATACTTTCGCAGCATCTGGACCTATATAACTAACAGGGGCTTTGTAGTCTCCATTTGAATACTTGTCATAGTAACAAAAACTCATTGGCTTATGCTTTTGATATTTTACTGTTTTACTACAATTATGCTCTATTTTTAACTTACATAAGATGCATTCAAAGTCAGCAATTATCGTAAATGGAACTCTTAACCCTCGAGAAGTCGCGCTGAAAAAGTAACGCGAGTAATCGCGCGCGGTCAAAAGGACCGCACGAACATAATGTGATGCAAATATCGTTTTAAACATTTTTCTTGTGTTAGAAACGTAATTTTGTACATTTTCTGATAAGAGGGAATAACATTTTTATTATTATAATAAGTTTTACAGTAATAACTATTAGAGAAACCTACAATTAAACATGTCCTTTTTTTATTTCTCATTTGTAATAAAATGTGTTTTTTCGTTACATATTTCTTTAGATAGATAGCTACGAACTGGTTTTATTGAAAATTCTAAATCTGATGACGATCTTTTGTTTTTGTCAACTCTGGTTCATCTAAAATTAGAAATGCAATAGTAAATTAGTATACTGTATAAACATAACAGTAAAACAAAGCTTCACAGCGCATTTTACATTGAATTAGAGCTCACTCGTAGCTAAGCGGTTAGCATACACACCTTTGGCGTGGAACTTCCGGCTTCGATTCCCGGTGGGACCTCATGTGGTTCGGATCCATCGTTAAGCAGTAGGTCTACGTCTTACATAGCCTTGATGCTGAAAAGGGTGCTAAATTGAAATCAAATCAAATTTACATTGAATTATTTTACGGTCCTGTTATTTTGAAACATCACCTATAGAGCACTACATTGAATTATTTTAGGTTATCCTCAAATTTACAGTTCTACACTTCGTTGTCGTTTATTTCGTCCTCTCCTGCTCTGACTACTTTCGGGGAATCGCTGGTCATTTCTGGGTTTAAGAACTTCAGATTCGCTGGCAGACTCCTCACTTCACCTTTCGTGTTCACTCACTTATTATATATATATATATATATATATATATATATATATATATATATACTAGCAGCGTTCACCCCGCTTCGCTGCGGTCACCCCGGAACGCAATAAACTTTGTTACTTAGATAATTTTTACTTTTTCGCTTTCAAGTGATATGATAAAAAACATAGAAGATTGCAGTAAATGTTAACATTATATCGCCTGTCATTTATGTTAACACGCCGAGTGACACGGTCATGCGGGTTGCATATAAATACGTTTATTTTTACCTATGATGAACTAACAAAGGATTTGTACGTTATGGACACTTGAATGGTCAATTATCTCAAGACACTGGTAATTGAAAATTAAAGTGATATGATAAAAACCATCTAGGGTCCAAATCCTAATAACCCCCCAAAAATGAAAGAAATTGGTTCAGCCGTATTAGCGTGATGAGGGAACAAAGGATTTGTGCGTTCTCTTTTATATATAAGATATATATATATATATATATATATATATATATATATATATATATATATATATATTTATTTATATTTATATTTATATTTATATTTATATATATATTTGTTATGATTTTCCTCAGACAAAGCTTCCACATCATCTCGGCTGATTTATCCAAATAGTTCATTCCTAACATTTCCCTCCGTATTTTAAGCTGTTCATTTCCAATTTTCCCTTCTTTCATACTTGGTATCAGTTTGTTAACTCTGTCGACCTTTCTTCCGTCCATTAAAATAATATTTATATTTATAAAGCTTAAAACATCTCCAAAACAAAGGTCACGTGCAGAGCGAAACACTGAGAAAAAAACATTACACGGTTAGTCGCGCGCGGTGGAAAGCACCGCAGAATCACTAAACAATCACTAGTAGTTAAACTAAACAACGAATAACGGAGTGATTGAGCAGGAATGTTCGGGAAGGTGAGGGGAAAGATTAGCTAGACGGAGAAGTCTGTCGGACAAACAGAATGGACACACGATCGAAAATAATTTCCCTGCGGTGCTTTTGACCGCGGCGCGACTACTCGAGGGTTAATGATCGATTATAGTTTTGAAACTTTATTTGATTGTCGTATGGTTTTGGAAGTTCTATTCTAACAGCCTCATGCTCTTTACAATATAGCTCATGGTTTTACAACTGCTTCTCATTTCGAAAGTGTCTCGTTAAACATCTGTCGCAGAAGTATAGTTTTCCTCATGTTTTGTCACTTGACTTCTTATTAATCGTGATAAGTCTTTTACCCAACAAAAATTACTATTTTTTTCATCTTTTACATATAATAAATTGATATGAGTTTCCTGCTTATTTTTTGTGATTTGAAGTGGATATACATTATAGTTCTTGTCATAGCCGTAAACATTGATGGAGATATTACTTCTTCTTTCAAATTTTGGAATATCTTTTAACTGTACAGGAAACTCAATACCATCACAATATTTCTTTTGTAGTTCATTAACAAGTTGTTTATAATGAGAGGGTCTTTGAGGATTTTTGAAACGGTTCTATCAATAGGTTTTAAATAACTTGCAATAGAATATAAGAAACATTTATTATCTTTATTTTGAATATTTATTACTGCTTTCTTATCTTTAATCTGCTTTGGAAGTTCAATATAGGAAGAAGCTCTTAATGGTACATACTTATTTAATCTGATTTCTAGGTGTTTAATTTGATGTAACGTCCATCCTGATCCTCGGCCTTGAAATTCTTCCATTTCTCTACGAAGTTTTTGTTTGGCATAAGATATATATTCACTTAAGTCAGTTGATTCTAATATTCTCTCGTTTGATGTTTTGAAATTGTGCTCTTGTATTTCTTTATCTTTAATATAGTCACAAATAAAAACAAGATTAACTTTAACAGGGTGAAATTTTAATTCCTCTTTGATTTTGTTAATAGCAACTCTTCCACTTGTATCTAAAATTTTATTGGGTCTTTATATCCTCCTGTGTTTTCTACTTTAATGGTTTGTAAACGCTTCTTGAGTGTTGTTTCTTCTAATTCTACTTTGATGGGTATACGTGCTGGCTTCGGTTCTTCAATTACTTCTTGTTTAAATGGGAATATATTTCTAATCTGCCTTCTGCTTTGCTCATCGTCATATTGTTTAAGAAGGTCTATCAGTTCTGCTTTTCTTAATCGGGAATATCTTCTGATTCCCCTCTCTTTACATTGTCGCCTTAACTCTACTACAGTAAATTTACTATAATTATTCATCTTATTTATACTATAGAAAATCTTCAATTTTTATCTTCGCCGGATTATTTCAGTTCATTTTCATTTATCCTAATACGACGCTTAACATTGTACACTCCTGCCATTGTCTACACATTACGCGTTGTATTAGAGCACGGCTTTTATGGGATTAACCCATCAAAGTCACATATACACATATTAAAATTAAATCATTTTTGTAAACTTACTCATCATCATCATCATAATCATCACTACCATATTTATATTCATCATCACTACTCAAATCAGATGTTTTTTGTTGCATTATTAATAATTCTTTTTCCTTCAACAGTATTTGCTTCTCTAGTAGTGCTGCTAAAAGTTTAAGATCTTCATGAATAAGGTTAAGTCTATCATGTAATAAATCAAATTCTTTCTCCATATTTATTATATACAAAACCAACCTTAATTATCAGATAATAACTTTTCATATAAGCAATCAATTTCTTTAACAAATTCTTCTTCTGATAGTGATGTCCAAAACTAATTACCCTTACCTTTACGAATATCTAGTTCTTGCTGCATTAGATTGAATAGCATAATACTGTTAGGATCTCTAAACTTTTCGTATATTATTACATGATTCGGATATTTTTCTTCTGCCTCATTAAGAGGTTTATATAGGCTTCTCTTCTGACAAAGAATAGCATTATAAGGGAAAGGATCATTAGGTTTGTTCTTCTTATATATGATTAGACAATCATCTTTTGAAACATCATCTGTATATGGTGCTGCAATTTCTTTTAAGCTCTCGTTTTGAATTCTCAATCTCTCCATTGTTTGTTCTATCTCTTGTATCTTTGTTTCAAGTCGTTCTTTATCATTCTTATATCGTTTAAAGTCTTTAGAGAAATAGTCTTCAATAATATCGTAACACTTATCATAAAAGTCCTGTGAAATCCAAAAAGCAATAGCAAGGAATATTTTCCTGAAGACATATGTTCCTGAGATGATTGATGTTGTTTCTTGGTCTCCTCCTTTAATTAGATATGTAGAGCAATCCCCCATATATGAGGAGTTGCTTATTTTTTGATCGTAGTATCTTATCAATTCCTTTGATTCTTTGTTCCTTGACCAATGATCAAACCTCTTTCCTCCATCTTGGCACAGTTTAGAAGCATTAAAGTAACCAGTCTTCTTATCTATAATCAGTCTAAAGTCACCAAACAAACCATACCAGTAATCATCTTTAATCTGCTCGTAGCAAATATCGTTTAAACTAGGAGAATTATCCATAGTACTCATATTTATTATATAGAAAATCTTTATTTTTTGCCGGAGCATATCTGCTCCAGCTAATTTTTATGTAGAGCAACAGAGCAAAAGTGCTCCATTGCTTTTTTCCATTATGTTGTTAATTTCTAATAATTTCTAGACCCGGAATACCGGTTCTGGAAATGTATGCTATGAGCTCTTTTGATCCCTTATTTTCTAACCAGTGATCAAGCCTTTTTCCACCATCTTGACACAACTTGGTAGCATTGAAATATCCTGTACTCTTATCTATAATCAACTTGAAATCACCAAACAGACCATACCAGTAATCATCTTTAATCTGTTCGTAGCAAATATCGTTTAAACTAAGAGGACTATCCATAGTACTCATATTTATTATATAGAAAATGTTGATTTTTAACTTCATTTTCGTTACCAGCTAGCCGGCGCCAGATATCCCGCATCGGTTTTGGGGGTTTGTTTGTTCTAATACAACGCTCGTACTTTGATGGGCTAACCCATAAAAGCAATGGTATATTTAGTTTCTCGTATTTTTATACTTAAATGTCTCTTAACTGAATAAACCTGTCAACAAGATCTATATCACTCAAATCTGTGTTCATATGCGAACCGTGCCAAGTTATCTTAACATCATAGCGTTCTTTAGCTCTGTTGTATAAGTTGATAGAGTTTGGATCGTCGACGTTAAGCAGAATACTCATACTTGGATACTTAAGTTTGAGTTGTTTAATCCTACTTTCGTAATTGCATGTTTGTACTCTTCCAACCCAATATTTATATCGTTCTATTCTTTCTTTTTGATCTCGTTCTTCTTCGTCATAGTAAAAGAGTATATTTTCAAGTTGTTCTTTAGTAAGGTTTTTCTTGATAATGAATAGCTTATGTATCTTTCCTGGATCTTCTGTATATGGTGCTGCAACTGTTTTAAGATAATCAACTTTGCCTTCTAGTTCTTGATTGTACAATCGTAATTGCTCCATTTGTTGTTCTATCTCTTCTACTCTTGATTGTAACTCTTCTTGGTCTTCTTGAATCTGTTTAAAACTAGAAACGAAATAGTCTTAGATAATATCATAGCACTTATCATAGAAGTCTTGTGATATCCAAATAGCAATAGAGAGAAATATCTTTTTGTAGACATATGTTCCGGAGATAATAACATTTGTTTCTGCATCCCCTCCTTTTATTAAATATGTGGAAGAGCGACCGCCGGAATTCCGGCAGTCGGTTTTCTCATCGTAATACCTTATTAGTTCTTTAGATTGTTTATTTTCTAGCCAGTGTCTAAACCTCTTACCTCCATCTTGACACAGTTTAGTAGCGTTGAAATATCCAGTGTTCTTATCTATAATCAACTTGAAGTCGCCAAAAATCCCATACCAATAGTTGTTCTTGATCTGTTCATAGCAGATATTGTTTAAACTAAGTGAACTATCCATAGTATCCATATTTATTATATAGAAAATCTTCATTTTTAACTTCATTTTCGTGGGGTCCACCAGCACTGGACCCCTTTTAAACATACAATCTCATACAATTTTCATTAACGAGCCTGCAATGATAGCGGAGCAATATGGTTCCTTTTGACTCAACTATGTAAATTGGGTTTTTGTGCTGCAGATCTGGCCCACCTAATTTCTTGTTATAATATCGCAGGAGATATTTTGATTTATCTAACCTTGTCCAATGTTTAAATTGTTTTCCCCCCATTTTGATCACTGTTTGTACCTTTTTTGGCTCTATATAATACGTTGAGTTTTGCTGGCCGGGATGTAGGCCAGCTAATTTTTATCAAAATATTCAAGTAGTTTCTTACTTCTTACTAAACTTAAAGTCATCCCTACGAATTCGGTCCCTGGAAACTACGCTATGCTATGAGTTCTTATGAATTTTCAAAGTAGCTCGAATTCGGTCCACTTAGTTTGTTATTAACTTTGCTTTGGAGCGACCCCTCGTATATATGAGGAGTCGGTTATTTTTTGATTGTAGTATCTTATCAACTCCTGTGATTCTTTATTTCTCAACCAGTTATCAAGCCTTTCTCCACCTTTGATTGTGTACATAGAGCGGTTGGTAGAATCGTCCCCATCGCCTTTTTTGATAATTTCCACAGCTGGAATACCAGCGCTGGAAATATATGTTATGGGGATATCGTTTCGTTACCCCCTTATCTCATTTAAACCAACCTTTTATGGCATAATAACCATAAAAGACAAACATTTATATTTACACTACAACATTACTTTTATCTATCCAACTATTATGTGAATCATCAAACCCTAGCCATTTAACATATACTTTGTCACCTTTCTTTCTCAACACCTTTTCTACTAAATATTCATCTTTGTGTTTCGTCTTTAATAGTTCTGGTTTGTAAAATCTACCTTGCACATCCTCTTCTTGTAAATCTTTAATTCTATATGTAGGCGGATTAGATGGAATAACTTCACTAATAACAAACACTTCTGTTGACCAATTAGGTGTATATCCTTTCTCAAATAACCCTTTCGACTTACTTATACGAACATGATCACCTGACTTGTATTTGGGCTTAACACGCTTATATTCTTTTTAATACACTTTCTCTAATATTGTTCGCTCATTCTTCTTATTAACTTCTATAGGTTTTAAACCAATTGTTCTATGAATTTGGTGATTATACTCTTTAACTAGTGTTGGTAATATCTCTATCCATTTATAATTCCCTTGTGTCGTGAACCTTTTCCACATGTTCTGCTTAAGTGTTCGATTAAATCTCTCAACAACAGAAGCTTTCTTACCACTATAGGTTGAGTAGTGATTAACCTTATTTTCCTCCATTAACTTCTTAAACTCTTTATTGTAAAACTCTTTACCTTGATCAGTTTGTAAGTTACTAGGTTTTCTCGTTCTTAATATGAATTCGATTGCTTCTGTAACATTCTTCCCACTCTTATCTTTAACAGGTACAGCAAACGCATATTTCGGGAACACATCTATAATCGTTAACAAATACTTATAACCTTTATTGATTTTGGAAACGCCTTTTAATACTCCACTATCCATTTCTACAAGATCAGCTTGCCAAAGATCATCGATACCTTTTATAACTACACTTAATCTGTCAAAGTTTTTTCTAGATGGTTTGTGAATTTTTTCTATAATGTCTTCTCTAACACCTTTACCTTCTTCTAGTCAATCAGGCTTTTTAACGAATTGAGTTTTAGTAACACCACATACAGAACAAATACCTTTCTTTAGATATCTTCCATTCTTTGTTTGTTCAATTCTAATAGTATCTTTCTTCGTATCTGTCGATTTCTTACACTTAACACAATACATCCTGTTTATTATATAGAAAATCAATAACTATCGCTGTTTAATATTATGCTATCAACATTCTCACCATCATCATCACTATCTTCGTCTTCTCTTTCTACATGCATAAGAAGCAGTAGTAATTTACCATGTTTCAGATCAGAATCTTTAGATGGTCTAACTGCTAATTTATCATTTACATTAAAGTGCAATGGAAAAGTTTCAACTAGAGAATCATTTAAATATATATCTATATAATACGTATTGTAAGAAGACTCTATATGCATTATCCTACCTTTATAAAGAAATTTGTATGTGATAGAGAGATTATGTATTAAAAAGAACGGAGTTTCAACATTTTCTGATATCACTATGACTATGAAGCTCTATAACATAACTCCGTTTGATGAAGTTAAGCTCTTCTTTCAACATAGCAATATCTTTTCTCACATCTGTATTATCTAACTCTGATGTCATTTTAACATTACCAAAGATATCCATATTTATTATATAGCAAACGTCTTTAGGAAAGCTCTCTTTCTATGTACATTACAACAAACAATAATTGTCCTTCTTCCATAGCAGAATTTTTTTTTGGTTTAGTCGTAATTATATCGTTCTTCTTAAAGTCAAAAGGTATCTCTTTAATCAAAGTATCACCCAAATATATATCTAGAAAGTATTTATCCAAACTTAACTCCATGTGCATTATTTTCCCATTATAGAGAAATTTGTAACCATTAGAGAGATTAAATATTCTAAAGATTGGCTCCTTAACGTTTTTAGCTCTTAATCGATATAGTAGAGGCATGGTTTCTTTCTGCATAACCAATTTAGTAGTATCCATCCTAATCTTTTCAATATCTTCTTTCTTGACGTATGTGTCTTGTAACGTTTCTAATGCATCTTCAAATGGTTTTCTATCGTTCTCTAATTGAGCTTCTATTGACCTAAGTTGACTTACGCTAACAACATCATTTAAGTTCTCCAATAATTTTAATTTTTCTTCACTAATATCAACATCACCTTTTCTATCTTTAACATTACCAAATATATCCATACTCATTTATTATACAGAAAATGCCCATCCTAATATTTCAAAACATTTCTTTAACATCTCTATTTGTTTAGATGAGTGTTTAAAATCAATATCAACATGAACATCGTGCTTTTTCAACAGATGGTACAATACACATTTCAAGTTAATAAACAATGCTCTTTCCGGATACAGCTCCCTAAAGACCTCGTGTAAGTTTTTGAACTCATTTATAAGTGTTTCCTCCATATGTTGTAATTTTAATGGTTTTTGATCGGTAAGGTGATAGTGTATTAAATAGACATCATCATAATATTTTGTGTATTTGTTTTTCTTTAGTACTTCTAGAACATCTTTTGTTGGTATTAAATCTCTTGGTATATCTCTAAGCTCATCATTTAACACCTTGAACACATCTTCAGGGATAGTTCTATCCTGTAAAGCTTGCAAACGAGATAGCTGTAACTTAAATCTTTTTGTAGTATCGTACCATGGTTTTCTCGCACAAGCAGCTCTCATTCCTTCATTAGTATCGTAAACCCAACCACTCTCTACAGAACAATCGTCACAAATGTAACTACTCATACTTTTGTTAATGACTTACTACCACAATTACTGCATTCTAATGGTCTAGAGCTATAATTCGACAACAACTCCTTTAACGTAATTATTGGGCGTAACTTTTCCACCTCTTCTTCCGTGTACAAAAATTTAGGCATTAGCATTTTCCATAAATCAATAACTGTATATACGTTGTTTTTATCTTTTAAGTCTATCTTGCTAACATACTCAAAGTACTGATAAAAATTATAACTATTTAGTGCATCTAGTTCATCCTCATGCTTCTCAAAATAATCTAAAAATCTATTGTGTATAGCTTCCATATTTATCTTAAACAAAACTTTTATGGATATCCTTATCTCGTAAAGACGTCGCCACAATTTTAGAGTATTCACGACCAAGAGATGCTATTCAAGATCATGTAGAAGAAGAAGATAAAAAAAACAATTTCAGAAGTTAAGTGCGGCAATTTACCGCCCTTACCAAAAACACATCCAGAACATACAAACAAATCAAGGTCCCGTTTTCCAGGACATTGTCAAGTGTACATCCTTATACAATCTTCATCAATGAGTCTGGTCTGTACTCTTTAGTGTTATCATCAAAGAAGCCCAAAGCCAAAGAGTTTAAGAGAAGGATAAAACTTTTATGGATACAAACCATAAAAGCGCTTAATCATTTTTAATCATATACATAACGTCGCTAAAAGAATACCCTTGATTTAGAAGATTTAAAACCTTAACACAAAGATGACCACATATAAATGAATTAAAGTCTTGTATTCGTTCATCATTGTAAAGTAAGTTTTCGGTACCAAGATATTGTACCAGTTGTTTAGGAGGAACACCACCATAAGAATCAAACACGTACTTTATGTTGTTATCTTTCCAATAGCATATCCAATGAGTACCAATGTTCTCTGATTTATCAAGGTTAACTATACCACACTCATTTACATAAGGTTTTTGTGGAAGTTCATCACTCATAAATACACCTCTAAATCGTTTTATCTTTAATTCTTTAGCCAACCTCTCTATATCGAAGTTGGTCAATGGTTTTAGTTTTTTGACTTCTTAGGTTTACCTGCTTTCTGCTTTTCTTCCATAGCCATATTTTGTCTTTTTTGTTCTTCAAGTTCTTGTTTATTCTTCT
The DNA here is from genome assembly GCF_964235325.1 of Thermobia domestica. NCBI lineage: Eukaryota > Metazoa > Arthropoda > Insecta > Zygentoma > Lepismatidae > Thermobia > Thermobia domestica. The sequence goes on from NC_137471.1 coordinate 120,823,104, forward strand.
TAGCATCAAGTACAGTTTTAGTAATCGCTGCTGCACCACCTGCTAATGAACCGACCGCACCTAAAGCTGCTAAAATGGCTGGAATTGTAAAGATAAAACCGCCCATATGCTCTTTCTTAATATTTTTCATTTGTGCAGTAGTTAAAGTTAAATTCATTCCTTTACTTTCTTTAATTTTTTTTAGATTTATCACTAAGTTGTTTCTTTGTTAATACATGATCGATATTTAGTTCCTTTAGTTCGTTATAAGGAACACTAAACATACATCCTTTAATAGAACACATCTTCCTATTTATTTAAGAGAAAATCTTAGTTTGTAAAAGTACAGTTGTTGTTGCTCCACCAAAATCAATTAAGGAATCATTCTCGCCTGTTATCCTTATCTCAAAATTGTCAACCTTGTCTTTGGTTATAGGGAAAAGTAATGGATAAGTAAGCTCGTAAATGATACTATGTTTGAACTCGGCATCTGTTTTAAATGATGCTATGATCCCTGTTTCTCTATGTATGTATTCTGTATCTTTAACAAACATGCCATCTGCTATATTGCAATGAACATTAATTGTATCGAATGGGTGAAACTTTGGCAACTTACTTCCAATATGTGTTTTGTTCTTTTCTAAAACTTCAAAAACATTAAACCCGAGGACAGTGCCTATACTCCCAATTGTAACATCATTACTATCAGTTTCAATTTTAACTCTATTTCTTAAATGATCTTCTGATAATGTTATGTTGATGGATTGAGATTTTAAATACTCATTAAGTGTTTTCAAATTGTATTGCCCTTCTGGTATAAAAACTTGTCTATCACCATATGAGAAACTGTTTTTTTCTGTTGTTATGTTTGGAGTTAGATATGTACTGTAAAACCCAACTAGTCTTATGCTTAAGTAGTTGTTACTGTTGTCTAATTCGTAATGGAGTTTCTTCTTTAAAACAGAAGTATCACTCGTTAACTTGAATACCTTAGCCATTTATTATATAATAAATGAACGAGGTTGATTTACCTAGAGATATTCCAAGAGAGAAAGTAATCAAGTTAATAGAAGATGTCATTCAGAAGTTAGAATACAGTTTAAAGAAGAAAAAGAAAAAACTACGAATTGTTAAATATGCATACTACACTTTGATCGCGTTGTCGGTTATACTTTCTGCAACAACCGGGTTTATTAATATTTTTATACCTGTAACAATTTACTCGATATTAACAACGTCTCTTGCAACTAGAAGTGCTATTATAACAGGTTTGTCTTCTAAGCTAAACATAAGCAGAAGAAAAGACGAATATAAAACCATTATCACTTGTATTAACTCATTTAAATAACAGTTAGAGATGATAATAACACTAAATGGTGAAATGGATAGCGAATATATAAAAGATACGTTGCTTAAGATCAGAGAACAACTTAAAGATATAAGATCATAAAAAGTACCCCCGCTGTATTCCGAGGTCCACCTTTGTAAAGATGGCGGAAAGATTACAAGATGCGAAGGAAACAGTTGAAACGTTTACAAGACTTTCAGGCTCTTCACATGTGAATGGCCAAGGATTAGAGTTCTTTAACAAATCAAAAGGTGCAAACAAGCTTGGGAGCTCCGATCGGTGCTACCAAAAATATACACGTTGAAGACCTGGAAACAAACCAAGGGGGTGTCCAGAATACGGACACCCTTCCAAATGAACAACCTCACACAACTTTCATCAACGAACCGGGTCTGTACTAGTACTATGAGCAGAAAATTAATCATCGGATTTTTAAAGGTGAGCAAAACGCTCACCCCCTGATTTTCTCTATAATAAATGAGTAAGAAAACTATTAATTGGGATGTAAAAGAGATGATAAAAGAAACAACAGCTAAGAAAAGAAATGGAGAACTTATACCTGATGATATTCGTTGTCTTATCGTAGGTTCGTCGGGGTCTGGTAAAACGTTTTTGCTATTTAACTTTTTATTACAGCCAGGTTGGTTAAACAATAATTACTTCTACATATATTGTAAAAGCATGAATCAGCCAAAGTATGAGCAGTTAAAAGATCGATTTGAAAAGGCAGAACAAAAGTTTAAGAAGCAAATAGCAACGTTGTTAAGCAGTAATGACTCTATTGTACCTATTGATGAATGTGAAGAATACTCTGTTGTTGTGTTTGACGATTACATTTTGGAGAATCAAGATACTGTTAGAAATTAGTTTACAAGAGGTAGGCATAGACATTTAGACTGTTTCTATCTTGCACAAACATATTCAAAAGTACCTAAACAGCTTATAAGAGATAACGTCAACTTCCTATGCATATTCAGACAAGAGGATACTAATCTCAAACTTGTGTATAATGAGTTTGTTGGAGGAGATATGTCTTATGATAAGTTTAAAGAGATATGTTCAAAATGTTGGCAAGAAGATTATGGTTTTATGGTAATTGATATGACAAGGAAGGTAAACAATGGTAAGTATAGGAACAAGATAAAACACTTCTTAAACGTTTGATGTTTATTGACGTTTTACGTTTTAACGTTTGACGTTCTTTGACGTTTATTGACGTTCTTTGACGTTCATTGACGTTTGTTCGTTTGCTATACAATAAATGGATGAGAAAGAAATTGATAAGAATATTAAGTTGAAGGAGTTCTTGATAAAGGGCTTCAAATCTTGGAAGAAAGAAAGAGCAGGTATATACGATAAATTTAAGACACAAGAGCAACCTGTAATTGATGCTATTGAAAACTTGGGAAGTGAGATCAAAGAAGTAGCAGAACAAAATAAAAATCTAATAACTGAACTTGTTCCAGTTGCACATAAGACGGTTTCAATAGATCCTAGTCTACTAGAAACACCTAAAAGGATAACTTATGATAGTTCTCCAAGTAGTAGTGATACGCCTATAACGGGAGAAATAAAACAAATGAGAAAACAAATTAAAGACAAAGTGGAAGGAGTAGAACCTTTAACAACAGCACAGTCATTTGGTAAGATTGCAACGAAATATTATAGTAAAAGAAATGATAGTGTATTTGGAATAAGAGCTGCAGAAGAAGATGGAAAAATAATAAATAAGATAGGAAATTTGTAAGTTAAAGTGAGTGGTGATGATTTGATAATTAATGGTAAAACTTATAAAGGAACAAGGTCTATGGGAGTTGTTAACGATGAATACTAATAAAACCATTGAAGATTATGATGATGACGATTTTGAACAATACAAGGAAATAATAATAGACTCAGATGCTGCCTTCCAAAAATATAATCGAGATAAAAAGGTAGCATCTAGTAGAGGTTCTAAGTACATTAATATTATCAAGCCTATTTGGGATAATTATATTAAACCAACTTTACCTCCAACACCACCAAGAAAGAACACGACACCTAAAAGGACTGGTGAAGGAATTAAACAATATACAGAGATACCTAAAGAATATATATGGATGGATGATGTGAGAAAGTTAATTGATCGGTTAATAGTTATAGATGGAGAAGAAAAGGCTGGAAATGATAACTTTTATAATGAGAAAGTAGGTATAGTGAGTATGATTAATAGTAAGCTTTCACAATTTCTTCCTAATGATCCGAAAGGTATGGGTTATTTGATTAAGATCTTAAATACATTACCTCCACGATTCTGGAATGATGAGAAGCTTGGAAAAGGATTAGTAAATGATTTGATTAATAAACTTCCATTTGAATTACATATTCCAGGATTTTCGTACTGTGGTCCGGGAACTAAGCTACAAGAAAGATTAGAAAGAGGTGATAAAGGCATTAACCCACTAGATGAGGCTTGTAAAGAACACGATATATACTACAGAGACAATAAAGATACAGAGTCAAGACATATTGCAGATAAGGAACTAGAAACTAAAGCATGGAAAAGAGCATTTAGTAGTGATGCGTCAATTGGTGAACGATTAGCTGCTTTTGGGGTTGGTACTGCTATGAATGCTAAGGTTAAGTTGGGATGGGAGCTATAAGTTTTTAAATGTTTTTATGTGTGATTCTTTTATGGGTATATCCCATCAAAGCGTTGTTTTTACACTTAGTCTAAAGCTTGATGGTTAAAGCCATGAAGCCACAAAAATGAACACAGAAACAAACGAAACACCAAAAACCAATATGTCACAATGGACTCACTAATTAAAGACATCACAGCCATAGACGTCACAGAAACGGCGTTTCAATTCATCAAGTCAAAGGACGGTATAGAGTTCCACAAGGCTCTTTACGGTGACTTTGTTGTTACCATGATTAAAAGAAACGACTATCGCAATGGATTCATCAACGCAACTAAACTTTGTAAAGATGGCGGAAAGGAACTAAAACATTGGCAAGAAATTAAACGAAGTAAGAGAATGATTAAGGTGTTTGGTAAATTTTTCCTCGGTCGACTTTCCGACAATGCTAATATTTATACAGCTATACAAACACAAACAAACTCCTGAACGGGAGATTTTCCGATTGCAAAATACACCATCATGACACAAAACAAACCAACGGAAGACAAACTTATTTCAGACACATACTACCACTCAGACCTCATAGTTCACATTGCATCATGGGTTTCCAAGCTTTATGACGATTTAGCCATAAAGCATTGTTTCAAGATTTTCTTTATAATAAATGGATAGTGTTGAGAGTTACGAGTTACAGAGCTTTAAAGCTAACACAAGAACATTTAGTAATTTGAATGAAGCTAACAAAGATATTGAGTTCGATTTCAATGTGGGGGATGGGTTCGTACATCCACACAAAGCAGATTGTCATATGACTTTTGAAGTTGTTGGTGCATCAGTTGGAGGAACATTTGGTGCAAACAATACTATAAAACTTGTAGATAACTTCTTCCCATTCTTCTTTTCTCAAATTGAGGTTAGAAAGCATGGAGTTGTTATAGATAAGGTTGAACTACCTGGAATAACATCTACAGCTGTCGGAACATTAAAGATTTCCAAGCCAGAAGTTGGATATCTAAAACAAGCAGCATTTGAAACAGATGATAAACTTGGTCTGAGAAAGGACTTTAGTGTTTTGTACCCATTAAGATTAATTCCAGGCTTTTTAAGTGATTATAAAGAGGTTATGTGGAAAGGTGGATTGAGAATAACATTTACAAAAGCTAACAACAATAACGATGTCTTGTACAAATGGACTGGATCGGGAGCAGCTCCTCATGATGGGAAAATAACAATAAAAAGCATGGAGATAAGAATGCCTATTGTTGAATACGAATCTAATTATGAAAACAAGTTAAAGTTGAATATTCTTAAAGAACCCAAAATCATGCTTTCATTCCATACTTATCAATGTGTTCAGAAGACTGTTGTAGGTTCTTTCTTGGAGTTTGATGTTACTACTCAATTTAATTCTAGACAATTTGATATGCCTGACTTCGTAGTTGTAATGTTCCAAACTGATAGAAGTGGCAAACAAACAGCAGATGCAAGTAAGTTTGATCATTGTAAGGTAAAGAATATTTATCTTAAGAATGGGCGGAATGAGGTATTTCCAAAAGAATCAAGAAACTTAGATATTGCTAACAAGGATTATTTTAAGATGTATGAAGATTATACTGCGTTTAAGAGAATAACGTGTGGCAATACCGAAATGTACTATGACCCTAAAGAGTTTATAGATAACAGACCAATGTATGTGATTAATTGTAGTAAGAATAAGAATGTATCGGTAAATGAGAGAACAAACATAAAGATTGTTGTAGACTTTACAGAAGCTGTGGCTGTTGATACTATATGTTATGCGATTTTAATTGGACGAAAGAACTTTACATATGATCCTAAGAATGAGAAAGTAGTAGAAGAGTTTTAGATAGTTAACAAAATATAAACGGACATATAGAGATTTTAAAGGTGAGTGTTTTGCTCACCTTACGGTTCAAAGATCTAAGGTCCACCAGCGCTGGACCTTTATCAGTTAGCCATAGGCGACTTTAAAGGGTATCGAAAAGATACCCTTGCATCCTCAAACTGTTTTCATTAACGATTGTTTCATGGAAGTTTTTCCATTAAACGAAATTGACAAAAATGATTAAATATTTTTTGGTGAAGATAAAAATTGAAGAGTGTTGATTGATTTTCTATATAATAAATACGATGGCGAGTCATATTGAACTTTTAAACAAGCTTGGAAGTCTTGAACAAAAACAAGTTATTGGATTAAGAGAATTAGAATTAAATACAGAATTTAAGATTGTGAAAATGGAAAAGATTAAAACTAAGTTTGGAAAGAGCATATTAGTTGAGTGTGAGAAGTTCAAGGTTTTTCTTCCACCTAGGTTTACAAAACACTTAACAGATAAAATGATTGGTGAGATCGTTAAAGATGGAATAAAAATCAAATACACTGGTCTAAAAGAAAACTATCCAACTGTCGAGTTCTGTATGTAAATCCTAAAAATGAACAAAAATGAACAAAAATATGTTGTCAGAAGTAAAAAATAGAGCGATTAAAATGGATCCTCAAAAAAGTTCATTCTTACTAATAACTTCAATGTAATTGTGAAAAATGTGCAAACCGAAGTCCAAGTAGTTTTTGATATTAACGGCTGTCTATTCAGCTTGAATTATGATCAGTGGACAGAGTTTAAGAAGTCATTGTTTCCTATTGAGAACGAGGTTAGCAGAAGATTCCATTATCAGTATCCGAACTTGTAGTTTTAAGTATGTTCTAAGTGTTTTATGGTTATAAAGCCATAAAACTGAGATCTTTAAAGATACACAATGCATAAGGAGAAGCAGTACTTTTGAATGTCATTCGAATTTTAAATATCCATACATAAATAAGAAATTTATTTGAGTTTTTAAATAATATCCTTAAAGTTATGCAACCTACAATACATTACAAAAAATAAATTTATTTCTCTATTGATTGACGTTTGAATTTTGAAAATCGGTTAATATTTGACGATGTTATAGCCAATTCAAAATTTCGGGAATTTTTTACGGGTTTATTTTTGAGTTTTCTGGAAAATGTTATTCTTTAAAAAAGTCTTAGAATTTTATTGTAATTATGGTAGTATTTTTTTATTTTTTCCATTTGATGAAAATTAGTAGAGATATTGAAAAAGGGAAACATATCTTCAGGGTTATGCAACCATTTATGCATTTTAGAAAATTGGTTATGTTATTAGTATTCATTTGCCGTTTGAATTTTGAAAATCGGTTAATAAATAAGGATGATATAAGCATTTTTCAATCTTGCCCCTGAAATTTCAGAAGTTATGCATCCCGCAACACTTACTCCTATAAAGTATGCAACCCGCAATACATATATGGGCTATCCAAAAATGCAATCAGATTGCCAAAATATTCAATAGGAACCAAGATATAGATAATCTTATTGTTATATATTTTGAATTTACCGCTTCTATACTCATGCTCTCTGTAAAGGATTGTATTACGTTTTCTCCCCGAAGGAGACTACGTCACGGATTCAATGACGTCAGTTATTACGTTTTCTCCCCAAAGGAGACTACGTCATTGTAGAGCTCCCTCTGTCCACTGCTAGCTAGAAGCTCTGTTGAAGGAAGAGAGTTGCTAAGTGCATATATGTATGTTGGCATGAGGAGAAGGAAAGAGAATCGGATTAGACAGTCCTGTGCTGGTACTGGAATCTTTCAAAATGAATCAGTGACAGATCATCTGTTCCGGAGTTGTATGTATTCCTTCTAATTGAGATTTCTAAGCCAATTATTAACGGATTTTCATGACTCAAGTGTCAAATGAAAGCTTATAAACTGGAGATTAAGATGCAATAAATATATTTTGTGTAGGTTTCCATTGTAAGTTTTTAGATGTAAGTTTTTATGATTTTAGATGTCATAAAAGCATATTCAATCTCACTTTGGGGTATCCTTCTGTGTTAAAGTACAATGGTCAGGGGTGGCTTCATAATTTTTTGGGGCAGTTAGGGGTGTGGAGGGGGAAAGTGGGGCAGAACCTACATATCTCCCCTACTTATGTGAACCCAAAAATTTAGCTAAATACCATAGTGCATGCATATTTCTCAGTTATGTCAAATGTTCTCCCTATAATGGCACAATATTTATCATGTTCGTGATTATTTGTTTAAAATTTTCAATCAAAATTACTCCACGGTCAAAAACATGTAGACTGTTCTATTTCGTGCCATAAAGTCCTTGATACATTAGATCTTGTTTCATTTTATGTATAGGAATACTCTCTTCGAAGGTGGCTCTAAACATATTATTCAGTATTCAGCTTATTCTGATCCATCTATAACTACAATTTTTCAACGTTCGAAAAAGAGGGTTGGTTACCATTTCTTTCTATACTTCTTAGAATTCTACAATGAACGGTAAGTTGGATAACAAGTTGAAGTTTTGTTTAAAGTCAGCAAATACTGATTGGGCAAAAAAAGTGACAATATGAAGGAAGAATAACTAATGTTGTTACTATTCAACCATATTACTTTACAAATAAAAGTACGTAAGATTATGAAATATATCGTGACGATCAATAATTCCAGAAAATTATGTAATTCCTGAAAGTAATCGGTCAAGTGTACCGTTAGAATATTCCAATTCTCAAGTTTTTAAGAAACAGAAACCTAACTTGTGATTGAATAATAGTGCATTTAGTTAAAAGTGCTTCGTTCAATTAATATTATTGATGAATGCATATAGGTGCAAAACTGCCTTTTAGGATATGTAATGAATACTTTCGATGAAGCTGCTATACCTGGCATTTCTACCGCTTATCCCATAAATGTTAGCACAATAAAGATCTTACGTTTGTGTATTCTGAGAGAAAGATACACTAATATAATTAGAAAGTTCAAGTGTCATACTTTTTCATTACGCTCGTAGACATTGGAAGCTTTTCAAGTTCCAATTCGGGTTAGGGGTTTTCCAAAAGCAACCAAGTACTCTGGAATTAAAATATTAAAAATTTGTGTCTTGTTCACTCGTTTCTGCTGTTCAAGTATGAGCAGCATAAACATTTCATTTTTATTTATTATTTCTCTCTCTACCTATGGCTGCAATATCTATAATACTTGCGCAATAGTATTAAACATGATCAAAATTTCGAGGTGTGTTGTTTTAAATCCAAAGTATTAGAAGAGTAAAATATAATAAATATCTGCTTACACAACAAATTGCAAGTAATAAAGATGTGTCACTTAACTCTTTTCAGCATAGATATAAGTGGCATTTACTAAGTCCAGTTACTGAATAATTTGTAAGCAATATTTATACTCTTTTGAGAAACAGTTAATTGCACCAATGATAACAAGAGAAAATTTCTTCGTTTAAATAAAGTTGACGTTTTGGTGATTGCTAACCTCTATACACACTAATGATTCTTGATATAACACAGAGTGAACCACCGTTTATTTTTAAGATTATAATGTTTTTTCGACAAGTATAAATATGGCTTACTTTGTTAGTACGCAATATTTAGAAGTATATAATAGCTAACTTTTATCCACAGTAGTTCTAAATCAAAGATTTTATGTACTCGTATATCTTTTACAAACTCTAAGAGTTGTATATTTATGAACACATTTCGTCATGACATATATAAATGCATTTTTTTTACTATCGTTTAAGGTATATTTTCTATCTCCGTATGATATACCAGTCGATGGAGGTCTTGGAGCAATGTTTTATACGATGATCGGTATATTCGCTCCCGAACTAAATATGGAAATTACAATTATGGAAGAAATTATTGACCAGGAAGTTAGTACACTTCCCCCAGAGTCCCGTAGATGTCGTTTTCCGTATGAAAATGAAGATATGTGGGCATTCAAATATTACAGCTATTCAACGTGTATTGCTCAATGTTTGATAGAGAAGAAAATTGAATTGTGTAACTGCACGGACTACATTGTCGGAAATGTCAAAGGTATGGTTATAACGTTTTTGAAGCTGTAAGGTTATAGAGTGTGATATCGATATGCCCGTAAGAGTATGATTGTGGTTTTAATCTTATAGGAAACTTTCTGGATACAGAGAAAGAGAGAGCCCTAGGGAAAGGAAGACCGTAAATACAAAATAAAAAAAACAGTGAGTACTAAAACATATTGAAAAATTATTTATAATTGTAGGCTTTACTCCGTACTATGCTTCGCATTCTTGGTTTAAATACAAGTTTACAACAATAAATTCCGCAAAAATATAAAAAATGTGAAAACAAAAATGGAAAGAAACAAAAGAATGGAAAAAGATATAATTAAATATATTTGCAACTCATTTACTACCTATGTTTCTATGTGCCTATATTTCTATGTGTATGTGGGTATTTGGGCTAGTGTAATGTTGTGGTCGACAAGATGCTACTGATTGGAGGCCGATAACTCTAGTTAGTGGATTATCAACTAATTCAAATTGGTCATACACAAGCAATTATTCGTATGTAAGAAGTATCACCACACGTACATTATCAGAATAGGAAAATAACTGGTATTTTAATTTATTATAGCGATTTAACTTACTATGCACTGAAAAATAAACTATAGGTCGGTATGATATATATATATATATATATATATATATATATATATATATATATATATATATATATATATATATATTGACTATATAAGCAACAGAATTCGTAAAGAACTTCCACCAGCACGAATTATTTTCTTCACATATATCGATTCGCTTCAAAGGAACTTCTAAAATGAAATGAAATCTTTGAGTTTATGTCCCACGGTTATGCCGGTTAGGCTAAAGGAGAAGGTGATGATGAGAAATGAATGAAATAGTGGAATGAATAAAGTGGGAGGAAATAGTTTCTAGTTTTACTATGCAAGTAATAGGATTCCTAATAATTCACGTAGTGACTCATCGTATTTTTTAAAATAAATATAATTGATCTTCGAAAAAAGTCACGCAATTTATCTACTTCTATTTTTATACCCTGTCTTGTATAGAATACATGATAAAATCTGAGAATATTTACTTCTGAAGCAGCGGCTCTAAACAGGAATTTGTACATTATGTAACATAAACATAAGAAACAAAACATTAAATATAATAAGTAGCTAGTTTGTTTAGAGAAAATTTTCACAAAATTATTTCACTTTTTAATTATACAGATGATTAAAATTTCTCTCAAATAATTTAAATACAATTTGTCAACACTCTCTGCGACTTTCCTTCCCCATAGAGAACAAAACCTCTTTCAATGTAACAGAGACTCTAATTTCAATAATGTACAATTGTGAAGAAAGTGCTCACACACAAATGTGCCAACTCATCAGAATAAGAAATTGTTGGTACTATAATCCATTTTATTGATTTTGCTTACTATGCACTAAAGAATAAACGACAAATTGAAGTAACAGTTATATTTTTTATTATATAATCCATTATATTCACAAAGCAATTTTGCTGATATTGGTTTATATCAAATATATTTCCACTTGCTGTCAAATAACACACATGGAACTAGATTTGTTAAAAGACATTCTAGTATCACGCTATGTAAGGAATATGATTCTTAACATATCACTATCACGACTGCTATTATGTTCTATATTTCTAAACATCTCCGGTAATGTTTCAACATTTTATGTTCATGTATTTTTTATATATTGCAATTTATGAGGCGTTGGATGCAAATTAGCGTACGTTACTTTTGAGGCATTTTGAGATATTTACACATATTAGAATGGATATAGAAAAATCGGACAAAGAGTACAAAGTTCTATTGTGAATCGCTTACGTTGCTAACGTATGTTGCCCACTCGGAAAGTGAGAAGTGTCAGAAAATATACACAGAGTTCTTGTACTTTCAGTGAAATAGCACATAATTGAAGGGTTGGAAAGAACGGTGATGGTGGTCATTTCCAGATATTGAGATACATATTCAAATAAATACAGGAAATTCTACAAGTATTATAGATTTTTAGCAGTTTATAACTAGACTTTTATCTGAGAAGACTCGTTGTGTAGCTATAAGTTCATAATTTTGTACAATTACCAGTATTTACTCTAATAAACAGATAAGTATCTAAATTGACGAATGATATTGACTTACGTTACTTTGCTATCCACCGCATTATGTAACAGAACATTATGTTAACAAAAACAAGGCACAGCAGTAAACGAAAGTAAAAATAAGTCATAAAAAGTGGCAACAGCAATGTAAACAGAAGCATGAATAAGGAAGACGTACTGGAACAGTATGCATCATCATTACTGTTACGGTACAGGTCAACATCATCATCTCCATTCTGGTCATTGTCTTTTAAAGACAAGAAGTACTGATGATGGAAAGGTGATCTAAATGGCAACAAGTCAATTACATCCTATCGAATGCTGCCTGACTTACGCCACTTTGCCGTGAAGGAACATCGTGAATTCAAATTTACTATGTTCCTTGTGCTGCCATCTTTTGGCCTATTTTAACTCTGAGATACGCAAATTTGCCATCCAACAAGTTAGGGATTGAGTTTATGTAAATAACTTAATTTCATTTTTGAAAAAGAAAATGAGTTACGCCACTTTGCCACCCAATGGTTCATATGTATATATAGAACGAGCATCGTATGTACAAAAGATATACCAAAAACTGCGAATAATTGAGTCTTCTGAGAAAACGGCTGGAAATAGGAACTGGTATATTACCTCTAATAGATCTAACACGAAATCAATTTAACATAGCGTATATATGTAGCTACTTCATTTACAGAAAGCTTCCGCAAAACTATTTTGTTACATTATTTTATTCCATCGTACTTACGTGTGCCCAATTGTTCTACAACTTAAAATGTATATGTTAGCAATAGTATCTCCAACTATCCTTCAGCATATCTATTAATAAATCCCGTTCACTGTTATAGAAATTCTATTCTAAACAAAGTGAATTATATTCCTCTGTCATTCTTTGCTTGGATACAGAGATATACAGACTTTACAATTATTCGCCATGATTCAACTGATTCAACTACAGAAGCAGAGTTGCCAGGTCTGAAAACCAAATTTTGTTAATATTCATTGCAAAATATATTCAAAAATCTAAACTTTTATTAAAATATATGTATTATTAATATAGGCCTACCTAGGTATTATGATTTTGTATTATCTTCAGCTTTCTTCTGCTTCTAAAGTGCAGTAGAGTGAGGCTAATTGACCATAGGAGTGAAATGAATAGAGTTAAGGTTAATAATAAGTGGCAACAAAGCATGAAATGCTGTGATCTTTCAAAGCCCCTCTGTGTGCAGTATTGAAACTGGAGCTGAAGAAGAAGGTAGTATACAGAGGAAAGAAGCATATGGATGTACCTCAATATACTCAAAACATAAACGTACAAAACAAGTATTGAAAAAAGATGACTAAGTAGATGAAGCAAACATCTTCTGGAGTGATGTGAATAGTCCTGGTAATCATTCCATATTATTTGGATGTTTGCCCCTCCGAATATTAACACATATCGATGTATAGGTGTATGGTTCAAGATCTATTAGGAACTAAAATATTGTGTTCTTTCTTGTAAGGTCAGACAAATCAATGCCTCAGAAACGGTACTTTAGACACGATCTCCTGTTGGTATATATATTTACTTCCTAGACATTTATACAACAATAGCTTATGCACTTGTACATCATGTAGGTGTTCTATGTTAATTGTGTACTCATTGTATAACAGTATATATCTTGTTATTTTGCGTTATGTTGAGAACACTTCTTCTCACCAATTGACCCCATAAGTATATTCACTTCATCACCACGTGTGGTGTTAAGTGCATAATTTACCTTGAATGATTCATTTATTTCCTTGCACATTAGTTCAGAGACCATATGAACCAACCGTACCACCATTTATGTGTAAGATATTCACTTTCATGCTCACTATGTTGACATTCCACTGAATTACTCTATGTCTGCAAGTATGTTAAATGAAATATTTTTCCTCTACCTTTCATAGGCTACCTTTCATAGGCATCATAAATATTAATAACGTACGAATTAACCCGTTTTATCAGTACAGTCATTAGTCATTAATGATCTTCTTTCAAATGAAACATGACATGTAATTCTGCTTGTTCCTGTCAACTGTCGAGTAATACTTGACATCTTTTTACAGTTGGTTTAGTCCAATCTCGAATGCTATTTGTTTGATTTCTTTCCTACTATATCAATGGACAACAATTAGTCCATCATTTCCTACGTTGTTTCGATATACAGCATCGATCTATTGGTTTCAGTTTTAGAAAATGACTTATTATTTACAAGTGGCTATAGCTTGGCCAGTTCATAGAGATCAATTCAGAAATAGTCGAGAAATATAAAAAGACCACAAAGGGTTATTTATGTATTTCTGTTATATATGGTTACTTGTGCATATTGCTGTTTGTGATCACAATAATACAAATTTAGTTAATAAAACAAAGAAATTTATTACATGTTCTAGTTTTGAAACAGATAATAATTTGCAAACTACCCCAATTCAATATTGAAACACACGTATAATTTCCTTTTGCAATAGATGGATAGTAAGAGATGAAACATTGTACGTTTCTATTACTTTGAATATTAGTATAGAGAAACGTGAGAAGTTGTAATATTTTCTTAAGAGCCTTCCAAACTACGCGAATTCAATATTGAAATGTATGTGTAATTTCCTGTTGCAATAGATGGATAGTGAGAGATGAAACGTTGTACATTTCTAACACTTTGAATATTAGTATACAGATACATGGCAAGTAGGAATATTTTCTTAAAAGCCTTCCAAAATACGTGGTTTCAATATTGAAATGTATATGTAATTTCCTGTAGCAAAAGATGGATAGTGAGATATGAAACGTTGTACATTTTTATCACCTTAAATATTAGTATACAAATACACGAGAAGTTGGAATATCTTTTTAAAAGTCTTTCAAATTACGTGAATTCAATATTGAAATATATGTATAATTTCCGGTTGCATTAGATGGACAGTGAGAAATGAAACATAGTACATTTCTATAACTTTAAATATTAGTATAGGAGAGCGGTGACTCAGTGGTAGAGCGTTCTCCTCCGGTGCTTGGAGACCCTGGTTTGTGGTGACTTTGTGATGAACAAACACTATGCTAGTTTTTTTTCGAGATTTTCCCGTTTCCTTCCACTTTCTTCATTCCACCATTTCATTCTTTTTCGTTTATAACCGACTCCTTTATCTAACCGACATAACCGTTGGACGTGAATCTCAAAGACTTAATTTCATTTCATTTTTTAAATATTAATATAGACATACATGAGAAGTTGTCGATGGAGAAAAGTTTGATTATCGGCACTGTATCCGCATTCCTTTCTTGGCGATAAACATTGAAACTAAAAATGGATTATTTGTACCACCTCAAGCTTCAGCAGAGTATTAATAAACGTGACATTATATTCTTTGAGCGATGAAACTAATCTACAAAGAGGCTTATCGTTGTCAAATAACATTTTTCTCACTCTAGTCAATGTTGATAACGAAAATTGAAGTATAGTTTAGAGTTTCTGCTTTCAGTTAATTGTTATCAAAGGAGTTGGTACTTTTTTCTTAAAAGGGAGAATCAGTTCCAGAAACTCTTCTCGCTATCTATTACAGTTTTTTTATTCCTTGACGATCAGCCTTGAAAGGGGAAGTAATAATAAATTCAAGATCGGAATCGGTAAATTGTTAAGTGTTATTTTGGTACGTTTTTTTAGACACTAAATGGACATCGAAAAATGATTGTCACTTTCTCTAACCGATTGTGCTCTATGAATATTAATATTGAAAGGGGAAACGTTTAATTTTCGTCACTTCCAGTTTGAATATAGGTTTAACCTAGTAGATCTGATATATTCTCGGGACACTAACTAGTTTGCAAGAAACTGATTATAGGTATATTTTTCCCTGTTTCGTATTATACCTTCAACAGACGAAGGATATAGTCCTTCTGTAAGACATATGTTTACTGAAATTTGCAAGTCTAAAAGATATATAGATATTACGAAAATCTTTCATTTTCTGTATTGCTTTGAACAATATTAATCTATAGATATGTCTCAGACCTGACAACTTCGAACTGAAGTAAAAAATCAGCGATTCATAACGAGTCTTCATAATAAAGTAATATACAATTATTAAAATGTCTCTTTTATGTACCTCTTTATGATGATAGAATGACATGTTATTTCTAAATTAGCTCTTGGTATATCGGGGTAACTGAATAAAGTTATTCATTGCCCTCACCTTAATATTGAACAAGTTAAAGATTGTATTCTGTACCGAACAAACTCTAAACAATAAGGGAACGGAGAGGATATGAACGATTATTATTTCGACAACATTTAAAAGGATACTTGAAATTTTCTTGTACTTTCCCAACAATTATGATAACATGAATTTGTATAAGTTACCTAATACCTTATACGGTTACTATTTACAACGTAGAAATTTCAACCATCGACTATGAAAGAACAACGGTTAAAATTTTCCTCTTAATATATTGTAGTAAATATGTATCATATACAAACCCGGAAGAATTACGTGCAATTAAATAATATGACGTAATTACAGTATAGATACTATTGTCTACCTGAAACTTCCATTGGGCAAAATGTATATTTTTGTTATAGTATACGTATAGCAAGATAAAGCTTATCAAGATAAACTGTCCATCCTATATATACAAAGTGGACAATTATTATTGATACGCTCTTAAAAATTTAACGCTCAAATATTTCAAAGCACGCAAATATGACAAGGGACTGTTTACTATACTCTGAGATACCACCTCGTTAAGAAAGTTGCCAAACCAACATAAAGTTGTACATTTTGAAATAGCATTACGCCAAATTATTGCACCTGTGAAAATAACATGTTAAAAGTAAACTTAATATATAATATTTGTTATTCAGTGGTGTTAACACAGAACATTAAAGTATTAAAAACATCCAAATTTTGGTGACTTCTTTGCCAGTAATAATGCGAGACAGACTGGGAAATGCAGACACAGGAAGGAATTCGGCTGTAATATCTGTTGTGTCGATAATTAAGTAAATAAATAAATACAAGTGCTATAAATTCTAATTCTATGACCATAATATGGGGATAATGTAGTCTAATGGTTAGAGTGGTGGATTCATATGAGCGTGATCCCTGGTTCAATTCCTGGTCGGCACTTCCCAAATTTCGGCGTCCACCCAGCGTCGTGAGGCAAATTGGGAAGTCACGTGAATAAAAGATCTGACGCCTACTAGGTCTAGAAAGCTCCCGATACGCCGGTTAGCGATAAGGCGACGCGTTCGTTGCTAGGCTGGACGTAGTTCCAACAATTGCTAACAGATGGCGTGGAACGGCTCAGGCTCACAAATCGGCCCGTTGCGTCAAGTAGTTTTAAATGACCATTATATGGCAGATTTCGAATTAGTAGGAACAATAATATAACGAAGTAGAAATGTAACATTTCTGTAAAGCCTTTATTTCAGGAAAGTGCTTAGAAACATACCTGAGTGCATCATCGACCTATACTGATGACATTCAATAGATGAGATGTTTAAAATCCCGTTTACAGAACCTTGGTATTCAAAATTGTTCCGGTATGTGTTTCGTAGTTATAAAGTTCCCAAACATTCCTTAAAATAAATGTAATCAAGAGAGCTTGTTGTAATTCCGCCTACCAACATTTATTGATGTGATATTATATAATCAAAGTAAAACTAGAACTTGTTTCAAAAATTTCCCACAAATATGCATTTCTAAGCAATATACCAAATTCAACAAATATTTTTTCCCATTTCTGACATGGTTCAAGATATCAAGCTTTTCCAAACGACATTATGATCTTTATGTACAAATTCGGAAGTCACTGTCGGTGTTATTCTTGCGTTCATTTCAAGGCATGCTTATGTAGCCGAGATAATTGAAGTGAACAACAACAACATTCAAGTACTCTTAATAATGTTACCATTACTAGTAAATGTCAGCACAGAAATCCTAAATCTGTTTAACGTTCACTACATAAAGTGTTCGTGTCGTAACTCATTTGAACTACACGCTAGGAATCTACATGATTGAGTTCAAATTACTGACACAAATTAACACCTGATAAAAGAAAATAATCCCATACAGTAAACAAGTGAACACAACACAATTGATGACCAGTGCCTTACCCAGAAAGGAAACTTTATTTGCAACCCACGCAATGTCAAATAGCAACAATTCACCACAGAACTGTAATAAAATGTTCGCGTAAATACGTTGGACAAATAGCTAAAATACCATGATTGATTACCAGATACATTCTTCCGTTTTTCAGTAAAATATAAATAAGACAACGCATTGTCTCACACGCTTGTTCAATTACATTTTAATAATTGGATACAGTACTAATTTGATACTATGATACAATAGTTTATCATTTCAGACAACGAAATATGCTATAATCTTTTATTACGTTAACATCCACGAGTCAAAATATTAAACGCCATCATAATTTATTTCACATTCTGTTTCTGGACAACATTGACTTTCAATACATAACAATGATGGATATAGGTTCCGGTGACAGGACTACTATTTCATTTGTAAAACATAAATTGTGTGTACGTAAAGGAATCTTAACGTATAATTTATCAGAAGACATTAGGGGAGTAAGAGATAGGTTTTAAGAATAAGTTTAATGAAGTGGCATATTTATATCGATACATACCATCAAAGCAAGTGAAATATCATATATTACATATAAATGGCTATATTTCATATAAAATACGTTTCTATCTTTATATTATTTGGTAGAAAAAAGTTATTCCTAATTTCCAACACATAAACACACACACACACACACACGTATATATATATATATATATATATATATATATATATATATATATTGGAATCCTTTTAAAAGCTTATATTTTTTCAGTGTGTGTGTTTGAAACAAAAAAATGTTTAAGCTTTTAAGCTTCTAAATGCAAACAATAGTATATAAACTAGATCAATTTCTATCGATTATTTAAATATTAGCTTTATAAGGATAGTAACTCAGACCTAAATCAATTTAAAATGACTAAAGATGTAGAATATTTTTACCATTATATCGATTAATTTACTTTTAACAACGTTCTACTCTGGTTTAAAATGTTTTTCTTGGTGAATGCGGAAATAACTATGTTAAAATTGATAGTATGTCGGCAAACTGATTTCCCACATCCGTGCGAAAGTCTTGTATCAGAGCACGTTAACACAAGGATCGATTTCTTGATTTAACCTTTGAGCTTTACTTAACATGGGCAACACACGTTTGTAATCTCTTTTACTTATGAATGCATGGAACATATGGGCTACCATATGATATATGAGTTATTTCTTTGTCTTACACAATAATTATTGTCACAAAAGAACATGTTGGCAAGGAAGTTAATTTTATCAATTTACCATAATAGATCATGATATTAAATACTTTTACATACTTCGGTCAGAAGTTTGTAGAAATATTAATATAACATTTTCTAGTCTAAAATGCACTTCATGTTTATAATACGTATGTTTGAAACTGCCTACAAAATATTCACATTTAATCAATTCCTTGTGTATTATAATTTATAGGTCGCCAGAAATTGTGTGATGAGAAAGGAAAAGCATGCCTGGAAAGGGCTAAAGGTAGGCCGATGTTCTTTGATACCTTAGTGTCAGTGGTATGCAGTATTAATTTAACATAATATATTTGGTAAAGATTCAAGTTAATCTTATAATCTTCAAATAATGAACTCAAATATTAATTTATTCAGTTTCAAATAGATTAAGAAAACTGCTTTGCTCGTATTCTAAGACATGTTCCAAGGTGTGTTCGATCAACACTAGCTGATGCAGTCTGAGAGGTGTTAAATCATCAAACAATTTCACATGATACGAAAGACTGGATCAACATCTGCCTAGTTACATTTGTTGCTTTAAGTGCTCCGAAACAATCAGATAAATTTAACACTAGAGTGCGCGCGCGGATTACTATTGTAGTCCAGTGGGTTTCAGTTTTCTAGTATCTGAGGGTTGGCAACACTTATGACCTTGAGCGGTCGTCTACCTTCCTCCCCTATTTGTAGAACACCATTAGTCGAGTGGTAGCTCCCAAAGTCAAAGCATTGTTGTTATGCGGATTGTTATTTTCTCATGGACTACTATTGTAATCCGTGCGCGTACTGACGTGACAGTTTGTTTTCTGCCTAAAGTTTTAACTGTTCTTGTTTTGAACGTATTATTTCATATTATTCGCTCAAATATATGTGATATATGTTAGTTTACAATGTCCGAGCAAGAACGAGAACAGATACGACAGTGGCTAAGAGAAACTGAGAGTGACGACGAAAGTGTTTTGGGTATAGAAGACGAAGACGAAATAGAGGAAGATGTTGTCGAAGGACATCATAGTGACTCTGAAGAAAGTGGTAGTGACGTTCTGGAAGAAATAGAAGATGAAGAAAGGAACGAGGTTATCCAGGAAGACAGGTTTCACGATGAATTTTACATTGGCAAGGACAGAATTACCAGATGGTATATAGATCCAGTGCAACCAAGAAATACGCGAACACAGCGTCATAATATCATACCTACACTGCATAGACCTGGTCCTCGAAATGAAAGTAAAAATGCAAATACTCACCTAAAAGCGCTTGAATGCTTTCTGGACACTGAAATAATACACAAAATAGTCGACAGCACTAACATTTACATAGATAAAATAAGCCAAAAGTATTTGCGTGACAGAGATGCAAATCCAACTGATGAATTAGAGATAAGAGCACTCATTGGTATTTTGTACTTGTGTGGGGCACTACATGGAGGTAGAAGAAATACTAAGAGTATGTGGAACATAAGTACAGGGACTGGAGTAGATGCCTGTTATGTAACGATGAGTGAAAAGCGTTTCAGGTTTCTAATGCGATGTTTACGCTTTGATGACATAAGAGACAGGCAGAACCGAAGACGTGTTAACAAATTTGCACCATTTAGGGATATTTTTGATAAGTTTGTGCGTAATTGTCAAGAAAAGTACAAACCTTCAGATTACCTTACCGTTGATGAACAGCTTGTCTCTTTCAGGGGTAGATGCCCATTTCGGCAATATATGCCCAAAAAGCCAGCCAAATATGGGATCAAACTATTCGCTCTGACGTCAGCATGTAACTATTACACGTCAAATCTGGAAGTCTATTTGGGTATTCAGCCTGTTGGACCATTCAAGATGAGTAATGCTTCTAAAGATGTGGTAAAACGCCTTGTAGATCCTGTAGCTGGAACCAATCGTAATATAACGGGCGACAATTGGTTTTCGTCCCTTGCACTTGCAAAAGAGCTCTTCGAAGAAAAATCCCTTACATATATTGGAACACTAAGGAAAAACAAACCAGAAATTCCGGCATGTTTTCTAGCTGATAGAGACAGAGAAGTGTATTCAACTCTTTTTGGATTCCATGCTAACTGCTGCTTGGTTTCATATGTTCCTAAAAAGAACCAAGCTGTCTTGATGATCTCAACAATGCATAACACAAAGGCCATAGATGAAAACAGTGGTGAAGAAAAAAAACCAGTAGTTATTACAGCATACAACAACACTAAATTTGGAGTTGACATATTGGACAAATTGTGTCGCCAGTATGATACAGCCAGGAACTCCCGAAGATGGCCACTCACTCTCTTTTTCCACTTGTTAAACGTTGCTGGAGTAAACGCACTCATTGTTTTAAAGCAAATAACAATGATGTTATTATCAACCGTAGAGACTTCCTGCAAACTGTGGCTATGGAACTTATCAAACCTCAAATGCACAGACGCATTCATCTACAAATGATACCGAGAGAAATAAAACATCGAGGAAGAGTTTTGCTGAAGATTCCTGAAAATTCTGCTCCCCCACCCCCAAATGAAGGAACAGTAGGACGGTGTCATTTTTGTGGAAGAGGGAGAAACAAGAGTACCCGAAAAAGATGTTTCAGGTGCAGTAAGTGGGTCTGCCCTGACCACCAGCGTATCGTTTGCACTGACTGTTATGACTAAAAACTCCCAAAATTGTGCCTACGTTTGACCTTTTTTTCATGTGTAAATGTGAAATTTGCAAATACTTTAAGAACTTTTTCATTTTCTTATAACAATTATTAACATTTTAAATGCAAATTTCATTTTTTATTTCAATTTTGTAACCAAATTGCAAGAAAATAAATAAACATTTACAAAACTATAGTAAATTGCATATGCATTGTAAAGGTTTGGCTTATAATTCTTTTTGTATATTAAAAAATAAAACGATTGCACTGAAATGTATACTTTATTGCTTGTAAAACCCATAAAATAATGTAAAAAATAAAGATTGAATAACCACTAATATATATAGATATTTATCAAATGGACTACAATCGTAATCCGCGCGAGCACTCATGGTACAACATTTTCATGCGAGTACTGTAGTGTTAAGAATGTGGCTTCTTGGGTGAAGCAGCAACTTCGCCTCTGGTGCAATATTGGCCATGACGACTCAACCTGGGCTTCAACGAAGATGAGCAAATCTCGAATAAAGCACAAAATTTCTAATTTGAAGGTTGTAGAGAATAAACTTACCGATAGTGACATCCGTGGAGCAGTTTAATTTCTGATGTTACGGTTGCGGCTCCAGATACCTCTGTATTGGAGACCCTGTTGGAAAAAAGTCCTGTTTACCCTGGCAATTTCATGGCGCCGGATCTTCTCGATGATCAACAAATTTTTCAAGGAGTTTCGACTATGGAGATTCAAAACGCAATTGACTCTTTTCTGTCAGGCAGCGCGGGAGGTATAAATGGGCTTCATCCTCCAATTCTTAAAGACCTGCTTTCTTGTCAAATGCTGTATCGAACGAACAACTCTTAAAATCTTTTCGTGATAAATTTAACCTTTTCCGGAAAAGTACCTATGGAAGTTTGCCCATTGTATTTCGGTGTCAAATTTACAGCTCTGTGAAAAACGGATTCGGATCATATATATATATATATATATATATATATATATATATATATATATATATATATATGTGTGTGTGTGAATGTTTGGAATGTTTGGCGCAGAATATCGGTAAAAAATCGTATGCTTTAGAATAGGTGAGCCAGTTAAGAACTCTTTATCCCCCATCAGCTTGGTGTTTGTGTTCCTAATGCGGCCAAGGCAGCTGTTCACGCAACATGAGTTTATTTCTCTTGTACTGCCAGTGCTACTAAGGCGGTAGTAAAGTTGAATTTTGGTAACGCATTTGATGAGTTCGCTGGGATACTCTGCTTGTCGCATTGATGTATGATTTTCCATTTTATCCGTATGTTTGTCAATGTTATATTCAACCAAGTGGCCTGTTTTTCGACGGAAACACTTTTTCTTCTCAGAATGATGTACAACATGGTGGTCCTCTAGGCCCAGCACTTATCGCTATAACTATTCACTCCTTAGTTAAATCACTGAATACCAATTCAAACATTTGGTACTTAGACGATGGAACAATTGGTGGTGAGCTCGATATGGTCCTTTCGTCCTTAATAGAAATAAATAGAAGGAATCAGTTCTTGGCTTGCATCTTAACGTTTCTAAATGCGATGTGGGTTGTCTTGGAACAGATGAAACTACATTCGACGATATCTTTAGGAGATTTAATGAGGCTTCTCCAGGCATACGTCTTCTAACAATTCAGAATGCTTGTCTTCTAGGTGCTGCTCTCACGTCAGAAGCACTCACTAACGAGCTATGTCTCGACTTTCCTCAAATTCAGCCCATTCAGCCATTTTGCTTTTACGGGCATCTTTATCAATCCCTCACTTAACCAATTTTTACGATGCATTCCATCTTGGCATGAGGGTTCTTTGTTGGAAAAATATGATACTGCCCTGAAAACTTGCCTTGAATCAATTCTGGATTGCTCCTTAAATTACGACTCTTGGATGCAAACATATTTACCTGTTGGCTTGGGCGGTCTTTGTATTCGACGTGCTGTAATATGGCGATTCCTACATTCTTAGCGTTATACGACGGATCTCTACCTTGAAGCTAAGCTCTCCTTCCACAGGGTTCTTGTTCGGACCCAGATAGTTCAGTTCAGGAAGACTCTAATAAGTGGGCAAGCTTAGTAGATTCAAATCTCTCAGAAATAAGCAAAAAAGTATTCTCAAACATCTTGTTATACACCAGTTGCATTTCAATTACATAATTATCTGTTACAATCTGTTGTTGTTCGGGAAGATAAAGCCAAGCTCCTTGCTGCCTTATCTCCAAAAACGGGTACCTGGTTGATGGTGATATCTCCTCCGCTTTAAGCGCCTTCATTTGTCAAATGAAAGATTTCGAATCGCTGTTGCCTTGCGTTTAGTTTTAGCTGTTTGTGAGCCTCATCGCTGTGCAGCTTGTGAAGATGAGGTTATCCAACGTGACCTCCATGGTCATTAATGCTTGAAGAGCGCTGGTAGACTCGTCCGACACTCCTCCGTTAAAGATATAAATCAACGAGCCCTAAACACAGTTGGAATTCCTTCAATACGGGAACGTTCTGGTTCCTGTCGTTCGGATAAAAAGCGACCGGAGCTGATACATACGCTCATTCAAATCTCCATCTGTCAGTAATGAACTCTGGAGCTGTTGCTAATTGCAGAGAGGCTAAAAGCAAAGAAAGTACAACAACCTTCTCGAAAGCTTTGTTTTCACTCCAATCGCTATTGAAACCAATGGTGCTTGGGATGCAAGAAGTCTTGAATTCATTAGGGAGGTAGGAAGATGCATTTCTTGTGTTTCCGGCGAAGTTCATTCAACATTTTATCTAATACAGGTCATATATGTTTCTATCCAACGTGGTAACGTCGGTGCTTAGTACTTTACCACCTGGAAAGGAACTGGATGAGGTGTTTTTACTCTTATAAGGATAGTTTTATATATATATTAGTCCCTGAAGAATAGTTTTTCTTTCGACGCCATAATTATATATTTAAATTGTAATTTATATGAATGCAAACTCAGAGTAGTTATGTCGTTTCCCTGTTAAATAGAAATCTATGCAACACATAAACCACCTATTGATAAATTTTCAAATTTTTCTAGTTATGTTTTATCAGTTAATTAATAGATATAAAATTGGTAATGTTTTTATTGAACCAGACATAGAATTTGTGCTCCATCAATATTTAAATTGCATTAATATTGAATTAATGTTGAATATTTAAATAGCGAAAGTCAACAAACAATGTAGTAACAAACCTCTAAAGGGGTCATTTCATTCACCAAGATTCCTGGTCGATTAAACGATCCACCTCTTCACCCATTAACTGTTCCGCCATTCTTGTTTATTGTGCCATGTATGTAACAAGAATACATGTTCTCTTTTAGAGCAACTGCAAATTGTACAAACAGCAAACGAAAATGGACTCTACTGCAAATGCGTGCTATTATGTGGTCAATATTTCATTCAGTTACGTTATAGTAAGGGGTAAGTATATATATTAAATTTATAATCGTTTTAGAAATTGAGTGAATAATTATAGATGTCTAAATCTCCTTATCTTTAATGTATTTTTATGAAAACTACAGGAGGGTCTGTTGAGACAGCGTATCATTTTTTATCACCCTCTGTTTTTAGATGTAGTTACAACATTGTGTCATATTTCCTTTTATTCATGTCTGTACAGCATTTAAACTTCATTGCCTTTTTTTGCCGAAAGTTCAAAATCTTATATCGTTCTGGGCTTCATCTAGACTTGTTCTTACTTGTAATTAACGTCATGATAAGAGTTTGTCTTAAACATGATTTAATCATTAGTCCATCTTCAATTACGACACTAACGACACAAAATAATGACTATGAATAAGACTGTGTATGTCCACTCAGTGTATTCCTTTCTAGAAACGACTATTTTGACGTTCAGGGCCAACATTTAAATGTGTTGCTAAACATAACCGTTAATTGTCATGTTTCTTCACATGTATCTATCTCTGAGACTTCATATATGCGTTTAGTTGATATTTTGGAATAACTAATAGTGATGATTTTCTTATATAAACTTAAAAACTTTTGATATTTACATACATGATAAAGTGATACTGAAGTCCAGTGCTGTTCACGTGGTACCCTTTATAAGAGAGGAATAAGAATTGTATTTTCGGTGTCAATTTGAAGATCAGAATATAAATAACTCCCAATATAAATAACAATATGTTGTACATTCCGTACAGTGAATTTCTATGAAGTATTAACAGTGGCGTATTTAGGGGGGTGGCTTCCGGGCTTAAGCCCCCACGAAACCGTACTTAGTATAGTAAAGCAAATGAAATATCTTACAGAATTTTCACATTTCCAGGCAAATCCCCTCCCGAAACAAAATCGTAATTACGCCACTGAGAATTAATAATATCACTTAATAATATCTTTTTCCCGTTGTAACAATTGATGGTATGTCAGAAAATTTCACTTAATAATTCTACTGACTTTATCGAAAATTGTGAAGCTGTGAATCTCTCTAGATATATAAAACATACTTTACGTGTAAAGAGAGTTTACGCAACACACACACACAAAGAAAGTGTGAGAAGCAGGAAAAACAAAAACTGTAATATGTTAAGATTCCCACAAATAAACAGTAAAAGTCACTGAATCTTTAAAGTTTATTACCAATGTGCTGGGATACACATGGGAATGCCGTGTACCGGGTGTCGTTCTTACGTACCAGTCAGCTAGACAATGCTAGATTTTTTAAAAAAATAGTAAACTTCTTTTGGTTTCATCCAAAGAAGGGTTTTAAAATATAGTATTACAGTTTTAGGTTTACTTTTGTATTGTTAAATTTTTCTTTGTTTCTTATAATCATATACATTAGTAATATAAGGCATCAAGTCTAATTCTAGATTAAAAGTGAAAGTGTTCTAGGTTTCTTTTCCAACAAACAAACAAAAAGAAAGAACACATAGATACATATAAATTTACATGTCAAATGAAAAATATAGCTTAAAGAAATATGATTGACGACGCGGTATCGTTTGAATTAACCAGGTAATGTGTCTTTGACCATTTGTCCGTTTCTTTCACCATTACTCTAGTAAACTTATCAATTTTAGTGAAACTTGATACATGTCTTTCTTCAGTGTTTTATAGTAATATTAATATATGGTATGCGACAATGTTTTGTATTATCATAGGAACTACACAAAATTTGTTTGATTTCTACAGAACGCAGTCTATACTTTCTTTCTCATATTCCAATCACCACGATTATTGTGGTTGAAACTGGTAAGTAATAATTTGGTGAAAGGGTGTAATTTCCCTCAAATGGTAATGTTTCATTACTGGTATAACATTAAGAAATTTTGTTCATAACTTTTACAAGAATGATTGGATTTTGAGGCAATATAGTTTTATTCTTTTTAATACTTCTTAATCATCCTACTGCACAAAGTCAGTCAAGGAGTTAATCTGAAAATTTTCAATCATCCTAAACGCTTGCTATAGAATCTGTTGAGGATGAAGGAATTAATTCAACTCATTTTTTGCGATTTAGAAAATATAATTTTAAATTTAGCATCATTCACTTTCATTAACCACCCGTTTCGTTTAGTGTAAAGAATATAATTGTGAGTCATAAATAAATACTTTAACTTCATGTTAATTTAGGCCACGCCTGGAACTTTCATATGCTCTCGAGTGCTCGGAATAATTTATGCTTTACTAATGTAACTTGTAACTTGATAATGTTGCTGCGCGCAATGAAATATATAAATCAGAGGGTGAGAGGTACCTCGATCTTTATTCGTCCTATTTCTCAAATTAGTATGTTGGTTACCTTAACCATAATTGCTAACCAAGGTTGAAAAGAAAAAAACATTTGAGAGAATTGATTTCGTATACCACCAAAAGAGATTAGCACCTGCAATCTGTCTTTCTGTGTATTTTATTTTTTCTTATCACTCAGTGTGCTAGTAGCAGTGGAAGTGCACAGACGTCTGTAGTTGGAATGATGCATTGAACATAGGGTGAAAATACACCCTGGGTTAGAAATGACGTAACTTTTTATTGCATATATTTTTCAATTTTACTTTGTGAGACAAACCGTGAAAAACCATGCAGTAATTTTTTTATTGTGCACGGCATTTACTTGCTACAGTATGCCAAGTGAAGTTGGTTTAGAGGTAGTCCAAGAGGATCAAGTCTTGAATTTCTTCCTAGAGGATGAAGATTTAGATTATCATTATCATCATAGAGGAGGTTTTTCACATCGGACAAAGTGTATCTGTTGGTAGTGATCAGAGTGTTAGTGAAGCTGAAGTAGACGATGTAATTGAAGATGAACAGTTCTGTGCTGAGTAGGAAAATGATCCAGCACTGAAAGTGATGTGTCTGAGGACAGTGAGGCAAATGTTACCTCCCGTGCTCCAAAATGAAGGAAAAAAACCTAAAAAAGCTTCATACTGGTTCACACAGATAGAAGGATCTACTGTAATAGTTCCAAAGAGAAAACTTCTCAAGAGAAAAATGGTTATATTTGGTCTTCTATTCAGCCAAGTGTATGTAGTATGAAAAACACCTGTACGTAACATCGTCCAAGTCCAATTGGTCATGCCCAATTGGTCCAGTAATTTACTCCATCTTAATAAAAAAGATCATTACTGCCGGTCGTTCATGTTAGGTTTTAGACTCCCCCAGAAAAAGTTAAATTGAGAAAAAATGGCAAAATGTGTGATATACCTTACAATATTGTTAAGCTTAGGTGGATTTAGGTTCTATTCAGAGCTAGCATGACGCTTCGGCAATAATACCAAGGAAAGGGCAATTTTTCACCTGGGGTTAGTAATAGTGAGATTATACAAATGGTTAGTAACTAATGTTAAATACCGGTTATATGCCATTTATATTATACACAATATACACACGCTTGATATTATTGGATTTCCGTGATGCGGGATATATGTACAGGGTGCGAATATCTCTCACAATTGTCCAAGTCTCGCGAAATATTCAAATCAACAAAACAAACAAAGCACGAGTTAAATAGTTTTGAAAAAGCTATCCAATAATATAAAACACAACCCTCTATCCCCAGAATCTTTGCGGTTACGGAGTAACTTTACAATTTTAAATGGGAATCCCTATTTCTTAGTACATTTATATTCTCCAGAAAAAATGACAGTGATTTGACGCAGAATTGAAAACAGTACCTTTAAAGAAGTAGCCACGCGTTCTACCGTTTTGAAATATCGTTTTGAATTACTTTTGAGCGTAATCAGTATTTGAGTCAAGACGCTTGAAAATGATTTGCATTTGGGTCAAACATTGTTTTCATTAGTTTACTATCCTTCAAAAATGCATTGTAACGACAGAAAGCAGGTTGATATGAACCATCTTAATATTTTACAAATAAAACTACACTTCCGTGCAAAGAATATATATTTGTACTATTCAATGAATAAATGTAGTAAATTCTAATACTGTCCTCATGCAGTCAGGTGCAAGTTAAAGGATTAGAAATTAGGAATTAGATTTGTGGTCTCTCAGTTTTTATGCTCATGTTACCCAGTAACGTATGAGGAATGACATCTCTTGGCGATCACATCATCAGAGAAAAGGGAAGGATGAAAGGATTGCGGAGGGAAGGAAGCGTTTCTGGACCTGTACATTAAGTACTATCACGGAATTTGCCTGGTGTGAATGAGAAAAGCCCAGGAAAACCTCACTCAGGATGGCTGTCCTGAGAAAGCTTTCACAGTCTTTCGACCGAATACCCCCACTGGGAATCGAACTCGGAAGCGCAAGTTAAAGTACCAATATCAAATGCATACCTGTTATATAGAGTTTACTAGTCTTAAATGTTATACGTATATTGAACCCCACGTTATCACTACTTTGTAAATTTAAAGTTAGTTCGTTTAAATATAACAGTTAAAAATATTAGTTTAAGAATTAGGAAATCCCTTGCAGATTAGTAGTTTCCTTCATGAAGAAGTCGGGAGTCTCAAGTATCATTCTCGATGATAGTCCATTTGATGCAGTTTCCACGTTAAGAGGTCGGTGAGTGTTTTATATCTATTAGTGTTTCAAGGAGATTTTAAACTTTCAGGAATACACATTACCAGAAAAAAATGGTGTCTACTTATTTCCATTTCTATTTGTTGCATTACCGTAAAAAAATATATGTACCAAAATTGTAAAAAAAAACAATTAACAGCTATTACTAGTTAGTTTGTAGTAAGAAAAGTAAAGTAGGGCTACCTGGATGCGAGCACGGATCTCTGAACTACAAATCCGATACTATAACCAGCATGCTAACATGCCACTTCCAGTGGGGCTTTAGAATTAAGCTAGTGCCAATGTCAGTGTTATGGTTTTAGTAGAACTTGTGCCCTAATTTTCTCATCATTCTTGGAGATCGAGGATTTGTCACCTCGTAAACCAACTCACAAATGTCAATGCATCAAATTCATATCACTTTATTATATTGAGAAAACCAAAATGAAACCTATACATCCTTCATTGAAAATAGTAGTTGCAACAGGAAAGCAAGATCTGGTACATCATTGCCAACTTTGTAAGTACGATGTTGTCATTTTCTCATGTTACCTATTAACTCGGTGAATGCACAGTGACTGGTAGGAGTATCTTCTTTGCTTAGCGGCTAGAGAGTTTTCGAGTCTAGCTCGAACACAGTAGACGACTCTGTGTGCATTAGAGGAACGTTGCAGAAAACCATATTTGAGGTTGATTTTCGAATAATGGTTGCGTAAGATTTTCTTCTATCTATTGGAAATGGATACGAATCAGCAAGTTCCCGATACACGTTACCATCTTCTAATAGGTTAACCAACGATTCCTTCGGATTCACTTACCTCTTTATGTTATGACGTGTCACATGAAGAAGGTATACTATCTTTATTCACAGGTTTGATTACTTGCCTTCTAATTCAAACTATGCACAGTAACACACTGAGGTTGCTGGTAGTATAATCACACATTCGCCATTTTACTGAAATACTACATGTACGCAAGAATCAGTTGTTTCAGACTTACTTACGCATTTTTCACGATGTTTGAAATCTATCAAATATTTTTGTCAGGTGATAGAAATATGATTTAATACATGTATATAAATTTAACCTTGGTGGTAATATGACACCATAGTTTCAACGTAACATATCTTTGGTATGTATCTGTGAATTTTAGCAAATTATTCGAACTTTCTAGTTTATTTCAGATTAAGAGACTGATTTCTATATATAGGGTGCTTCCAAACAACACCGACAATGTTTGGGAGGTGATTCCTGACACCAAGATAAAAGAAACAGTATAGACCAACCTGGGTGCACAAATGCTTCCTTTCGGAGTTATGGGCTGCCTAAAACGTGAAAAATGAATTTCAAATGTCCATAGCTTTAAAACTATGCGACCTACCGTAGTCGAGTCAACACTTCACTACCGAACTAATATGTACTCTATCTAAAAATACATGCTTCAGTATCCTGCAGTACTTCCGCAACAATTTTCATAGAGGTAGTTAGTGAGTACTTCAGATTATATGCCCGTAACCAAACTGCCTGTACAAAAAAGGTTACGCAAGTACCTTAGGATTCTGAAACATGTACTTTTGGATAGAGCACATATTATTTCCTAAGTTGTCCTGATCCCATTCTTTTTAAGCTATGGACCTTTAAAGCTCAGTTTTTCATGTTTTCGGTAGCCTATAACTCCGAAAGGAGGCATTTGTGCACACAGGTTGGTCTATACTTTTCGTGTTACTTTAGTGTCAGGAATCTCCTCCCAAACGTTGTCGGTGTTGTTTTGAAACACCCTATGTATTTATCTCTCTCTCTCTCTCTCTCTCTCTCTCTCTCTCTCTACATATATATATATATATATCTATATATATATATATATATATATATATATATATATATATATAATGCCAATCGTAAACATGCACGTTTACGTTATTCCATTCCATAAATTTTCAGAATGGCCAGCAATAGCATTGTACCAGTAGGACAACACTTTCGATTAAGTGTTTCACTAATTCTCTCGAAGACCAGGACCAAATTAAGAGTCCTTCGAGATATGTTGGACATTACAGGTAAATCAGCAGCAACTAAATTACTTTCTAGGAACATATGATAACTTTACTATTCAAAATTTCTAGAGGAGTTATTTAGTTTGTGACTTGTATATAATTGATTCACTAGGTGAGGAGCATTTCCTCTTCTATAAAATCATCTATCACAATATTGATCAATGAAGGCAAGATGGAGAAATCTTAATTATTTTCTTCACATGTCAATGAGTTGATCTGGAATTCAATAGTAATGCCTTTTAACAACTAAGTGCCTTAACTTAATTACTCTATAGTTTATCTTTTTTAGTTTAACGTTCCACAAATTTGCTCCCAAGATAAGGGAGACGATGGCCATAATGATGAATTGATTGAGATATTGAAGAAATGTTGAAGAAACCTCGGATAAAGCATTTTCACAATGTTTATCTATCACAAAATTAACATAGTGCTAGCTCGGACTGAATGAGAGACCCTACATAATAGAAATTATCCTTTTCCCACTGATCCGCCATTGATTTCTATTATGTTCTAGTTCCGAAAGGTATAAGTGTTAGAAACTTCTATTTATAATCGATGATATATTATGATATATAGATTTTATGTAATATATTTAACAGAACTATGATATGTAACATCAATTTAACATGTTTAGTTACAATTTCAATATTAACAAATATGATGTCAAATAACATTCTGCTTTTTCGGAAATAAATTACCTTACTTCCGGAGTAGTAATATTACTTGAATTATGTATATCACTTAATTTAGTAGCAAGTTAATAGTTTCGCAAATTATTACTAACATGTTCTACTGAAGAGATTAATATACACCAAAATACTTTTCCAAAAAAAGCAAACGTATAAGTGACGAAAATGGGTCACATCTAAGGCAAGTGAGGTAGCATTATTTTGAGGAAAAGTACAGTTAGGGTATGTAAAAGCCAAAAATGTAATGTTCTAAAATAGTCAAATTTACTTGAAACGTGAATTATTCAATGTATGACCAATCTTATCTAAAACAAGTTCCAAGAATACTTTCTCTAGACACTTCTATTTGAATACTTTCTTGAGAGGAGAAAATGTGATTTAGTTGTGAAATACACGAAAACATTCAATTTCCCATTTACCGAAATTGAAGTGTCTTTTCGTCCCATTTTTGAATTCTGTACTGTTCCCAGATGCATTATTTTCCGTTGTTTATTATTCACTACTGATTGTTAAAAAGAAATTGTTGTTGTTGTGCCGGATGTAAAAGTACAAAATCACTCTGAAGAAATTTAGTATTTGTAATTGTGTTAACAAATAAGTATTCGCGTAACAGCCTCATACCTATTTATAAAGTTCACAATTTCAATCAGTTATAATTCTTTATTGGAACCACATACAGGACTGACTTATATGTCATTATACTGCAAAACACTTCAAGTTTGACTCACGTAGCGGTTAGTTGCGGAGTTGACTACACGCGGCGCCACCGGTGAGCGTTAGAAATGGAGACTTACACTGGTGCGGAAAGAACTAAGTGAGTGTTTTTGTTTGAAGAAACGAAGTCGGCAATGAGTGTACAGCCTATGTTTCGCACACAAGACAGCATGGAACCACCCAACAAACCAACAGTGTACAAATGTCAACAGTCATTTGTTGAAACAGGTTGTCTGTGCGACACACAAAGGCTCCAAGGCGCCCATCCGTTACTGACGAGGTGGTGGAAGCAGTTAGGGAGAGTTTTGTCCGCAGCTCTCGAAAATCTACACGGTGTGCATCACAAGAAACTGGTATCCCTCAGACCACTGTTTGGTGTGTATTGCGTAGACATTTGTCCATGAAACCATACAGAATGTCCTTGGTTCAAGCACTAAGTGAAACGGATAAACATACCCGACAAGAAATCTGAGTTACCATGTTGGATTGAATCCCATTAGTGGTGATGAATTACTCTTGAACAAGGATGTATTCAGTGACGAATCAACTTTTAGCCTTTTCGGCCGAATCAACACACACAATAGTCGTATTTCGGGCACGGAAAATCCACATGCATACGTGGAGCTGTTTCGTGACAGTACCAAGGTGAACGTGTTATGCGTTATTTCCAGAACAAAGGTGTATAGACCATTCTTCTTTGCTGAGAGCACCATCACCGGCCTCGCCTATCTTGATATCCTCCAGAACTTCCTTGTTCCACAGTTAGATGAAGATGACAACGATGGCCGCTTAAAGATGGCGCCCGGCTGCACTATCTGATAGACATAAGAAAATTTCTTGATCAGCGTTTCCCAGATAAGTGGATAGGTTGTGGTGTATCAATTGCGTGGCCGCCACGGTCTTCAGATTACACGCCACATGACTTCTTGCTGTGGGGGTTTGTGAAAAATGAGCTCTACATTCCTCGCGTACCTGATAATGTTTATGAACTGAAACATTGCATCACAACAGCCGTCGCGGAAGTTACTACCGAAATGCTGCATACTGTTTGGCAGGAAATCGACTTACATTGGGATGTGTACAGGATGACCTCAGGTGCACACATTGAGCCATAATTGACTTGCCACAAAAACACTAGAAATGTTTTCCAATAAAATGACATATAAACCAAGTCTGTATGTGGTTTAGATAAAGAATTATAACTGATTAAAGTTGTAAACTCTATAAAGAATCAATCTGTATATTTTAGTCACTAGTCCAAGAAAATTTTGCGACTATTCTTTATTCGTATTCAATTGCCTGTAGCGAAACAAGAAATGTGGTCGCGTTGCAGTGCCAACGTTTTTTCAGTATGAATTTTCCCTTGAGTACAGTTTTTCTTTACGCACCTGACATACTTCAGTCTCGGTGTTCTTCAATCCGTTACAACTTACAAGTAAAAGAGTAAACCCTCTAAAGAAGAAATATTTTGGATACGTTACAGGGCGTATATACAAGTATTGAACATTATGTTTGTATTGTACTTCACATGAGTAATTGTAAATGACAGAATCTACAGTATAATAATCATTTATAATTATTAGTATTTAGAAATAATTACATTTGGGTTCTGATGTATGGAATGATGCAAAAAATACTTCGAAATCTTATGAAATATTTTAATTTTGCTTTTCAGTAAACGTTGGTGGAGCAATTGCTCTCTTCATAGGAGCAAGTATTATGAGCATAGTAGAAATCGTGTACTTTCTCCTTGTTAAACCGATATTCTTACTGTGTGTTCATGCATTAAAATGTGGGAATAAGCAAAAGTAATCCACATGGTTTTTGTTGTAGAATTAAGTTTACAGAATGTAAATGTTATTGAAAATAATGAGAGATCTTGGCTTGCGTGACTATGGTATTCTTAATGTAAAGTAATTTATTATTCTCATCTGATAGTAATGTGTAATAAGGTAATAGTCAGAGAAATAGTAAGCTAAACTACTTTCCAGAAGTTTTGTAACTATTATATGGGAAAACGTTTACTTAAAAAAACATTCTATTGAAAACCCTACGGATTACAGCAGAATCTGTGTTTGCTGAAAGAATGTCAATCAATATTTTGAAGATTTATTTTCTTCTTCTTTCTGGAGCCTATTTCGGTACAACCATTGTTTAGAGTTGTAACAATATTAACGCATATTTCTCATTAAGACAAACATCTTATTTTATAATTCAAAGATAGCCCTACAAATTAAATCTTATACAAATTCTTAGAAATCAATATAAAAGATAGCCGCCAAAATAGTGATGACATTGACTCAACAAACACCAAGCAACTACACATAATATAGCGTGTGAAGATGTATTACTGAACATTATTTCTCTCTAAGATTAATATACTTTAATCTCATGCTTTGATATCTTGTCCTTTGAACATTAACACTAGAAGGACCAAGCCGTCATTTTGACGGCATCACGTAAAACAATTTTCTATATCTCATATATTTCTTTGACTAACGCAACCATACTTTAGGACTTTTATTATTTTAAAGAGAGGTTTGATATATCATATAAACATTGTGTGTTTATTTTGAATAAATACATATTTTTGTTGTATACCCTTAGAAGGACCGGACCGTCAATTTGACTGCCTCATTTAAAAATCTATATTTTGCTGTTGATGTGGACTGTTTTATATGTTGTACGATATATGGTAGTATCTCTATTGGAAATAATAAATTTTGAAATATTTTACATTATTTTTTCCAACGAGTTTGCTATTTGAAATGTTTTATTTCTGCTTTTCAATGCTGTAAGGAAAAAGATATATGGCACTTCTTGGAATATATTTTCTTCTTCAATTATGTTCGTATCTCGTTGGTAACATTGTTCTCGTAGAAATAAAAGTGTTCTTGAAGGTACATATGAATAATTACAAAAGCAACATGAGACCTGATAAAATGTTACGTACTTTCTAAGATTTGAGTGAAAATCAATTTCGCTTGGAAAAACAACATGGAGACTACTTCGATGAAGACAGCAGTAGTAGCAAGAATGCAGTGTCTGAAGCTACTTCTTCGGACAAGAGGAAGGAAACAGATACAGAAGTTTCCAGAAGTAATCGATAAAATATTTTTATAGCAGCTCACGGGACACGTTGGAGTAAAGTGGACAAACAAAACAATGCTGGGCATCGTGCCTCACACGACATCCTTCGCGAGAAACCTGTTTGTTATATTATGCGTTACATCATATTGAAGACGGTGATTTTGGTAGTGCTTTTCGCTTGTTCATAGACGAAACAATGTTGAAAAACATTCTGAAATGCGCCGTTGTTGAAGCTCAGAGATGGGGCAAGATTCTCTTTGGCTATTGTCAATTACAGAACCCGTTTCATTTCTAGCAATATTGATATTTCGTGTAGATTCAGATATACCCGTAAAGGAACTATAGAACGTAAGCTGTGGACCAGTGTTTTACAGAAAGATTATGGAAACAAAGGTGTTTCTTGAAACAATGAAGTACCTTCGATTTGGTGAAAAATGTCCTAGCTCTTCAAGGCTAAAACCAACAAGTTTGCTTTGGCATCATCTGTGTAGAACTTATTCATTTTGAATTGTATCAGGTACTATAAAACCCACGACAGTGTTTGTGTGGATGAACAGTTATTAGTAAGACAATACAAAATCATGTAATGTATGCCTAACAAGCCTGAAAATTTTGGATTCAAGTTTGGTTGCTTCAGTTGTAAAGTCACGGTATGAACTAAAAGTCTTTCCCTGCCTGGAAAACTACTAAGAACGACGTCGGGACTTACAGTTAGGCGAATATATTGTTCTGAAAACGATGGATCCTTTTCTCAACAGAGGACTGAATGTTACTTGCGATAACTTTTCTTACAGGTTAAAAATGAGCCGAATATTTGAAAAAGAAACAGATGACCTTGATTGATAGTCTGCGCCCAAACAGAAGAAAACTTCCTAAAATGTGCTTGAATTAGAAACAAAAGGATATGTTCACTACAAACGTATATGAAAATCAATCAGAAAATCCACACGCTATACACAAGTGTAAGCGCAAGAAAAGTGTTGCTGTCTTGAGTTCAGAGCATACAAGTTGAAATAAAAATATATTGAAAATGTAAATTCTCTTCCATGTAAAAAAAAAAAAAGTTCGATATAAAACTAATTATTTTGGTGCATTATACACAGGGTCTGTGCTAAAGAAAAGTAGCCCAGCCAATGTCTACAGGGCAGGTAGGGTGATCACGTGACTAATATAAAAAGGATTTCAGACGTAGGAATATAAGTATTATTCCTTTATTTTGATTTTTTGCGTCACTGTCCTGTTGGCGAACTTCCGATATTAATATTATATTTAATACACTGACGGGGTTTAGTGGATCAATCTGTATTATATCACGAGAAAAACTTACATAAAACATAAGCTAGTCGATTAAACAGATTAAATTCAGCTAAAATAAGAGAAATATAAAGAAACGTGATGTACATCTCTTGGAATTAAATAGCCGTCAAAATGACGGCTCGGTACTTCTAGGGAGGTAAAAAGTTTGGTCTTTCTAGTGTTAAGTAGCAGAGTAATAGAAGCAAATTACACAATTTGACATTCCAATGCAAGCCAAAGGAAGGTCGGCTTTATATGTAAATGCGTGTTCAAAATAGTGTTATTGTTCTCCACTCAAATAAGACATGTTGTGCAACATAAGTATTACTGCACATACTAGTTATAATGTTGTACGTATATACAAGTGTGAAAAAGTATTTTGGAATATGTAAAAAGCGTTCAGCTGACAGTAAAAGAAACTTACAAATAGGCACTGTGTGTGTTTGTGTGTGTGTACGAGTGAATATTCCAATGAAATCATATTACTTTAATGCTTTATTATAGAACATAAATGAGCATACAAGTGTAAATTGTTTTGTATTCCTGCACAAGCGTATAAAATAAGCATGTGATGCTGCAATTATTTGAGCAAAAAAGGAAGCCACATTTGCTGATCATTAAATACTTCTGGTGCCAAAAACTAGTTTTCCTTTCTAGTAGATATATTTGAAATAATTAAACAAGAAAAAATATTTTTTACCTCCAAAGTAAGAGTTAAAATCTTATAGCTTAAGACAAAATTACAGCTTCAAAAAATGAATGCAAACAATGGAAGGTAATTTGAAAATATTTTCGTTGAGCTCAAATGTGCAGTTAGCAGCACGATACAATGATTGGTTTCTTATCAATTAAACGATTAAAAGAGAGATCGGATGATGTTTTTTGAATACTGAACATACACCCATGCACCCTCCAGTCTAGTATACTTGAAATTTGGATAAGAATTGGTAAACCTACACATAATTTAAGATCAACCAGAGAAAACGACACTTTAATAGAGTTTGTAGTTTCTGAGATCTTATTGCCGAAGGGACTTGACCACAAGCATATAAATGTATAATTTTAATGTATCATTTGATTAGTTCGTTCAAAAAAATGATTTCCATTAGATTTTTTTGTGTAATCAATAATAAATGGCTAAATCTATTGACAGTTTATCATTAATAAATAAATACTGATCTTTCTGGGCGATAAAAATATATAATTAATCTAACATAGAAATACGAAATGGGTTTGATTAAATGAAATAAGTTCATTACGATAAATATAAACCACATTTTCAACTAAAGATCTTAATTACTTATTGTATTTGGAAGAAGTGATGTTTATATATAATCTATAATGATACCTATCTCCAATTGCATCAGAAATCAGGAAGAAATGAAACTGAATTTCTCGTTTCATGTGCCAGAGTTATGATTTTTAGCCCAAAGAAGACATATGATTAAAGCATACGATGTTGCCTATCACAAACCTGCGTGACTGGGGATTCGAACAAGATAAATATAATGTTAGAAGTGATTGCTATAGCACTAAGCCATCTTCTGCTTATTACTGCTAGAAAGATATATTTAAAACCTTACCATTTAGCAATATGGAGTCTTTCTTACTTATTTCAATCCCTTGCATTATGTACATTATTATAGATAGCAAGAACAGTGTGTTTTAGGAGTAGAAATACTAATTGAAGACATGAATTGGAAAATACTTAAGTCCATCTTATAATTCTTACAAGGAACATGAAACTAAAATATTGAATGTTTTTGTTAAGATGTGCCGTTATGTTGTTTGTTTTTTATGTTCCTTGTCTCTTTTCAAAATTTCAACTCAGTGAAACTGACAACTATATTGATGTAAAAAATATGTAAGTAAGTATGTGGACTTGATATGTTTCTTAATATAAGTCCTCATTTATTTTTTCTATTTTTAAGTAGTTTAAAGTATGAATAATATGTTGTAATAAATTATAGTAATAAGAACATGAAATTCTACTTACAACATTTAGTCTTGTCACTATGCATATCATGAACTGACGCCACTATATGTGTAATAATATTATTGATTGATTAGCTGATTTATGTATTGTTGACATCTTACGTATAAACATGTACTGAAATTAAATAGCCCAAAATGTGATACTGGCGCAAATCTGTCTTCAACATCGGGGAGGACGGGTAAGACCTGTTTACATATATATATATATATATATATATATATATATATATATATATATATATATATATATATATATATATATATATATATATATATATATATATATATATATATATACATATATATATATACAGGGTGGGCCATTTTAATTAATCCACGAAAAATCTGAAAAATGATAAAACATAGAAGAAATTTTTGAAGTACACGTTATATATTGCTAAGGGGGAAAACTAATTCCGCCAAAAGCACTCCTCCCCGCCCCCCGTAAATGGGGGTAACAGGGGGTTACTTTGAAATGTCAAATGGGAACATGGGTCGAGTAATACCTCGTTCGAAAGGTCTTGAAAAACTAAGTAACGCTGTACCAAAAGATGTTTCCTATTGTGCACCAGTTTCAAAATGGCCGAAATGATATGGTTCGGAAACTCCAGTACCCGTAGTATGAAAACCATGGAAGGTAAATGAATGGAACAAAATTGAAATACGTAAATATCATAGGGCATATCGAATGATGTAATCTCTGTGATCCCAGTGGCTTCCCTGAAGGGGTCTTGTGGGCTAACTTCAAAATTTCAATGTCCGACCGGACAACGGTTCGGGCGTACGCTTGACCTACCCAATGCTGTTTGGAAGACAGACTTCATGCATAGAGAATTGGCGTACTAAGTTAACGCGGATGGCCACAGTTACATTTTGATTAACTATTAGCATTCATGTCATATTGTGAGCTTGAGCGACGAAACGGTGTGTACGTATATCCCCGAAATGCTTTATGAATAAACAGCACGCATTGCATAAAAGTTTCTCTTTTTTTAGTCACTACAGCGTCATCCTTACAAACAAAATGTTTCAACCACACCATACCTATTTGTAAGGTTAGCCTTAATTTACGAATTAAAGTAGAGTTCTCGTTTGAACTTTCACTTTACTTTCCACCCCACTCACATACAGAGCGCAGGGAGAGATTATTTTGCAGGACTTGGATTTCTCTCTATACATTATGGCAATTTTACTCTAATATTTTTATCTCTGTTGTATTATTCTCGAGCCTTGGAACGCCTCCGTGGTTTTCCTATTTAATTTTCGTTATTTTCATTTATGTCTAACCGTATTCATACTATGGGCATGAAAGAAAACAAAAGTAGTAGTAAACGAAGAAAACAGCAATGTAGAGGAGTCGCTAAAATTAATTCTCTTTGAACGAGGGCGATTACTAAACAACACCTACTAATTGAAATCCAGATTATTCTCCAATAAAGTAAATTCCAATAAACTTTCTTGTTATTGTTCGTCCCTCAATGCATACTCATCTCATTGTTAATTATCCCATATCGGACTCCCGAAGAAAACTCATCTAAACAACTTATTGACCGTGCCAATAGCGACTACTCTCAATCATGACTCCGTTTTCTTTCATTTAGAAATAGAAAAGAAAGAGAAGAAGGTAGAAGGGTAAAAGAAGGAGGTAGGAAAAGAAGAAAGAAAAGAAATATTGTATTTCAATAAGAAACAGATTTCTGGATAATTCCGGAAATATAGTAAAAGGTCGGGAAAGTCGTCGAAAGATGAATCATTCCAAATGTTATTAACGACTAATCAATTTTGGAATGCTTCGGAATGGACACATGTTCCCTCATACCACCCAGACCTAGCTCCAGACACCACGACAGTGGGATTGCCCAGACCTAGACCTGGAAACGAGAAAGGTGAAATCATTCTTTGTACTGTTATTCAAACCGGTGATTGATAACCATCCAGCATCTGAACTCTGTTCTCTAGGATCGACCACACATATGAATTAGCCAAAAAAAAAAAAATCAGACTTATAAACTCAATATAAATTTATGTATCGTATCAATAAGAATTTCAACTTCCTGGAAGAAAGATGTCATATTTAGGCTCATCCTGCTATTTTTGTTTCACTCCTAGAGCCGATTTAAACCATTAGTAGCGGTCCTTCATGACCTAGGTTATTTACCTTAACACATCTATTAAAACATGACGCATATATTACAGATGTTAATACAACAAATGATATCACTAAAATGACTTAAATTAAATCTATCATGCATTCACACGCTCACTCACTCAGGACAGTGTATATATGTTTAAAGGAAAATCAACTAGCTACAAGGGTACAAATAGTTTATTACATTCATAGTGAAAAGAAAAGACAAAACAAATAATTATGAAGAAAATATTAAAAGCACAAAATCTTGGTTATATATTAATAGAGTACATAGTGTTATATTTTAGTAAAATTTTATATATTCAATCATATTGACAAATGGAAAGAAAAGAAAATAATTACATGTATCATATCTTAGGCATGCTAAAGCAAAATTATGATTTGCGACATACGCAAAGAAGACACTTATTTCACTTTTTAAAAAATTTGGAGAAAGAGGAAAGAAAAGAGAAAGAAAAAAACTTTTAGATGTATTAGAACTTATATGAGTCTCTATCTCAC
Source organism: Thermobia domestica (assembly GCF_964235325.1). NCBI lineage: Eukaryota > Metazoa > Arthropoda > Insecta > Zygentoma > Lepismatidae > Thermobia > Thermobia domestica. Next base: position 120,865,576 of record NC_137471.1, read on the forward strand.
ATTGATCAATAAAATATTAATAATTTTGAGCGTTCAAATCACAAATCACGCACTAGTCGTAGTGTCCAAAACGTTTCTCTCCATTTAGCTTAGTTTGTGTTTATATATATATATATATATATATATATATATATATATATATAGCTAGTGGTTTACAAAACCATTCATCGACTATATTTGGTTTGTAACTCTTAACAGTTTATATCTGCAATTGCACACTGCTACGGTTATACCCATCTAGGGATTTCGAAAAAAAAAATCACTTTCGCCAGAGGATGTTTCTCCTCTTAGACAGTCCATTTCCAAACTTATTAATTGGATAGTTTTAAGTTATTTATTCAACACTGGGACACGTCATGAGACCTTTCCTTTAGATCACTTTTGTATATATGTATACACGGTTCGGATTAAAAAAAAACAATCTTCCACAGGTGTACGGAGTATGATGGTTCAAATTGAGGATGGGAAAAAAAACTGGTCAAGTCACAGGATACATATGCAGGTGAGAAAGATTAAAGGTGCACTTTCAACAATGATTTTAGGTTAGTAGTTCAGGGATAATATTCGTTATGATGTGGGTTACGTTTAGACCTGCCGTTACTTTTCAATACATGCCATTACATAATTACAGAGGTTATCATTTACATTGATTCAGAAGAAAAGGAAAATTACTTGAGTGCACGGCAGTATTCTTGACAAAATCTACATTCTTATATTTGTCGGAAAACTTACTGGTAAACTATAGCAACCAATACACGTTTAGGGGGACGGACACGAGCGCTCTTACATATATTCATAATACATTTAATATCATACTTTTACTTTAAAATCATATTCACATACTAATTACATATACATTTCGACGTATTCATTTCTATATATATATATATATATATATATATATATATATATATATATATATATATATATATATATATATTCATCCTCACGGCATTGTCAAGGCTCTATATTTGTATTTTACATTTATTATTGCAACCGGGTGTTACTGACTTCCGTATACGGTAGCCCGATCATCACCCTTGTTCTTCGCGCGCACAGTCATTCGAAGAACTGAAAACGTACTCTGTACACAAACAGTTTATGGTTGTGAACTCGGAAAGCCTGGTACTTCTGCTTGTCAAGGTGAAAAAGTGTGAGAAAAAAGGATGTGTAGAATGTAAAGAGGGTGCAACAGTGACTGATGCTTGTAAGGGAACATATTCATTTGTAGTTCGTGCACATTCCGCCCGTAGCGCTACTGTGGCACGACGTATATTGTAACTGTATAACTCTTGTACACCGCTAGTAGGTCTATTCGCGTTAGTGACGACCGAAACTATGTTGTCAGCTCTGACTGCGATAAGGCACTGCCGTGCTGCTTTTCCTTCTCTTTTTTCCCCCTTTTCCATTTGGGAGACGCCAAACATGTTGTTTTTGCTTGTTGCACGCGCTGAACGGGTTTCGGCGAGCGAAGTATTTAAGAAGTTGACTACATATTCTTGTTTGCGATAGTTTTAAATTGGTTAACTGTTGAAAAATATACGAAAATAAAGCTGTACTTGTTAAGGTATATTAGTCGAGGACGTAGCTACTGACAGTGTTGATTACAGATTTTCTCGAGGAAGAATTTAATTACAGTAGAGGTGAAAAGGAGACGTCCATTTAGACAGCCCCCCCCCCCCCCTTATCAGACTCAATCGGAAATGGTCTCAATCGTTTGCACACAAATGTGCAGGCGAAATTTTCGTTTGTACACAATTAAGGGCGCCGTCAGAACGAAAACAAAGTGGGGGCGGTCTAAATGGTAGCCCCCCCAACAACATGCCCTATTCAAGCACAAATTGTCGCAATCATTTGTACATCGTTTCTACAGAAATGTGAAGGCGAAATTTTCGTTTGTACACAATTAGTTGCGCCGTCAGAACGAAAACAAAGTGGGGGCTGTCTAAATGGTAGCCCCCCACCAACAAGTCCAATTCAAGCACAAATTATCGCAATCATTTGTACATCGTTTCTACAGAAATGTGAAGGCGAAATTTTCGTTTGTACACAATCAGGGGCGCCGTCAGAACGAAACCAAAGTGGGGGCTGTCCAAATGGTAGCCCCTCCCACCATGTCCAGTTGAATCACAAATTGTCGCAATAGTTTGTACTTCGTTTGTACAGAAATGTGCAGGCGAAATGTATGTTCGCACGCAATTAGGGGCGCCGCCAGAACGAAAAAAATTGGGGGCTGTCTAAGTGGTAGCCCCCGACCATGTCCTATTCAATCACAAATTGTCGCAATAGTTTGTACTTCGTTTGTACAGAAATGTGCACGCGAAATTTTCGTTTGTACATAATTAAGGGCGCCGCCAGAACAGAAAAAAATGGGGGCTGTCTAAGTGGTAGCCCCCCACCATGTCCAATTCAATCACAAGTTGTCGCATTCGTTTGTGCATCGTTTGTACAGAAATGTGCAGGCGAAATGTTTGTTTGAACAAACTTAGAGGCGCCGCCAGAACGAAAACAAAGTGGGGAGCTGTCTGAGTGGTAGCTCCCCGCACGATGTCCAATTGAATCACAAAGTATCGCAATCGTTTGTACATTGTTTGTACAGAAATGTGCAGGCCACATTTTCGATTGTACACTATTAGGGGCGCCGCCAGGGCGAAAACAAAGTGGGGGGCTTTCTAAGTGATAGCCCAATCACCATGTTCAATTCAATCACAAATTGTCGCAATCGTTTGTACATCGTTTGTACAGAAATATGCAGGCAAAATTTTCGTTTGTATACAATTAGGGGCGAGCTCAGAACGAAAACAAAGGGGGGGCTGTCTAAGTGGTAGCCCCCCACCATGTCCAATTCAATCACAAATTGTCACAATCGTTTCTATATCGTTTGTAGAGAAATGTGCAGGCTAAATTATTGTTTGTACATAATTAAGGGCGCCGCCAGAACGAAAACAAAGTGGGGGCTGTTTAAGTGATAGCCCCCCACCATGTCCAATTCAGTCACAAATTGTCGCAATCGTTTCTACATCGTTTGTACAGAAATGTGCATGCAAAATTTTCGTTTGTACATAATTAGGGGCGCCGCCAGGGTGAAAACAAAGTGGGGGCTTTCTAAGTGATAGCCCAATCACCATGTTCAATTCAATTACAAATTGTCGCAATCGTTTGTACATCGTTTGTACAGAAATATGCAGGCAAAATTTTCGTTTGTACACAATTAGGGGCGACCTCAGAACGAAAACAAAGGGGGGGGTCTGTCTAAATGGTAGCCCTCCCACCATGTGCAATTGAATCACAAATTGTCGCAATCGTTTGAATATAGTTATAAAGAAATGTGCAGGCGAGATTTTCGTTTGTACACAATTAGGGGCGCCGCCAGAACGAAAACAAAGTGGGGGGCTGTCTAAATGTTAGCCCTCCCACCGTGTTCAATTCAACCACAAACTGTCGCACTTGTTTGTACGCGTTTGTACGTAAATGTGCAGCTGAAATTTTCGTTTGCACATAAATGTGGCCCCGCCAAAACGATAACAAACTATGGGCTCTCTAATTGATAGGCCTCCCACCATGTCGAATTCAACCACAAACTGTCGCACTTGTTTGTTACGGTTTTGTACAGAAATTTGCAGGCGAAATTTTCGTTTGTACACAATTGCGGGCGCGCCAAAACGATAACAAAGTATAGGCTACCTAATTGGTAGCACCCCCTACGTCCCATTCAAAAGAAAATCATCTCAATTGTTTGCACATCGTTTGAGCAGTAATGCGCAGGCGAAATTTTTTTCTAAGCTATCAGATGCGTGGACAGAACGAAAAAAAGGGGAGTTGTCTAAGTGCTAGCCCCACCAGTTGTGTTCGATTGAACCACAAATTGTCGCGATCGTTTATACATCGTTTGTGCAGAAATGTGCAGGTAAAATTTTCGTTTGTATTAAATAATATACGGATGTGAGTATTTTTAATATCTGCGATCAACATTAACCGGTTTGGATAACGGTTGATGAGTTTGAAAATGGTTCCTATTGCACTAGTTGAAAAAAAAATTCTTTTTCTCTGGCACACGGAAGAAAATGTCTGATTCTAATAGAACTTTTCACGTAGAATTCGAATCTGCAATCAGTTTTTCTCCATCACCCTCAGTTTTCCCGTGACAGAGGTGTTTTCGGAAAATTTCCCCTCAAATTTCTGTCCTTTTTCTTTTTTTCTTTTTTTAAAACCATTTTCATACTTGTAGCTTGGGTACCTTAGGTATATAAACGCACAAATTATATTGTATGTTAGCCTGATTTATACTTAGTAAGCCCTCTAAGTTTCATAAGAATAGCATTATTCTATCTAGAGAAATAAACATATTTATATAAAAAATATGCTATGTGTACTGTTCATTTTACAATATTCATTAGTGCAGATAAAATCACATATAACTTCCACGAAAATTACAATATAAGCACGGTTTATATCTTATTGGATTTGAAATAAAACATATTTTCAATGATGTATACACCGTGTCACCATTTTATATCTACATAATAAATAATACAAAAGAAGTGAGTGGTATCTTCTTAATAAATGGACACTTACTTACCTCAACTAATATGTTTTAGTTGTCGACTTTCTTCTGTGTTTGGTTTCTGGAACATCTCTTAAGTGTCCAACAGTAATCAGCTAGCATTTTTGAACTACACTGTCACTGGTAACTCTTCTCCATGGAGGAAATGTCCTGATGAAAATGTTCCCCATACTCATCACTAACAGCACCAAGCTTTTCAGGAAAGAAATGCAGGTGGGAGTCTAGAAAGTGAACTTTAAGGGACATGTTGCAACCCATTTCATTGAATGATTGCCGGAAATCACTCACAATTTCACGGTAATTTGGGGCTTTCTTGTTTCCTAAAAAAATCTCTGTTAAACATTTAAATGGACACCAAGCTGCTTTCTCAACCAGAGTTAAGAGATCCTCAAATTTTTGGTCACGAATCAAACATCTTATTTGGGGGTCTACAAAAATCCCTAGCGTCACTAACCCGAGGAATTTTTTCCTTGAGGTAACAAGATCCTGCATTACTTTTGTCCATTGTCCTAACAAAGTTTTTGAAGAGCCCCAACTTTATGTGAAGAGGAGGTAGAATTATATAATCAGGGCTCACCAGTGAGGAATAAACAGCATTCTTCTGTCCAGGAGTTAATACATGCGTTGGCCATTCCTTCTTGATGTAATGTTCCGCTTTGTTCCTGCTGTCCCATTCGCAGAGGAAACAACAATATTTCGTATAACCAAGCTGCAAACCCATTAACAAAGAAATGACTTGTAAATCACAACAAACGGTCCACTTGTATTTCTCATACTGAATTTTTTCTAACACTATTTCGATGTTTTCATAGGTTTCCTTCATATTAGTTGCATAAGCCAAAGGCACTGAAGGAAATTTGTTGCTATTGTGCAAAAGGACAGCCTTAAAACTAGTTTTCAAAGAGTCAATAAGCAATCTCCACTCTGTACTTATATGTGCATGTCCAAGTCTATCCATCACAGCACAGACATTATTACAATACACTAAATCATTTTCTTGAGAATAGTAGTTTTGAAGCTCTGTATGAAGGTTTCGAAAAATACACACTTTAGTGTCACGATGGAGCAGATTCCAGCCTTAAGTTTAGAATCAAGAAGTTCTGTCTGTGTATTGGAGAGTTTTAAATCCAGTATGAGGTCATTTAGTTCACCCGGAGTTATCAGATGGGAATCCAATGTAGATGTGCTTCCTACATAAGTAGGATCATCATCTTCATTTGGAACTTCAATAGTTGCCTCAAGTACGTAATCCTCATTTACCGTAAGATGAGGAGGAGGTACCGGTACAGGTAATTCTGCACTGTGTGGAACTGGCCTAATTGCTGATGCAAATTAGGGCACTGTACTGTGTGGTTAGATTTACTGCTTATTTCTTTTATCTGTGTCATACAAAAGTAGCAGTCTGAAGAATGATCTTTTGGTTCCCTCCAGATCATCGGTACTGCGAAGTTCATGTTTCGTCCAACATTTGCCCACCCAGTCAGACGTTTCACGCAAGTACAACAAATGTAGTGAGGAACCCAGTTCTTATCCTGGTCTCCTACACAGCAACCAAAATATAACTGATAACACTTCCTCACAAGTGGAGTAAAACATCGACGTTGTGATTTAAATATCAGCTCCCCACATACATAACAGAAATTGTCCGGTTTATTTACACACTTCCTCGACATCTTGTATCCTGTGAGGTATCACACACACACACACACACACACACACACACACACCCCTGTTTGTCTACCCTACAAAAGGCGTATGCGAGCTGGGCCATAGGAAAACCGAGTATGCACTGATATCTGCTTTATTAATGGAGCTATTTTCAAGATACGCTCCCAAAAGTTGCGTCATCGATAAAGCTACATTTCCAGAAGCACCAGAATGCAGTATCTCGACCTTGACTGGTTACGTACAAGTGAGCACCCAAACCAACTGGGCATTTGCAAAACGAGTAAATGTAACAAACGAAGACACTAACAAACAAACAAAGATATTGTGTGTAAAATGTGTGAAATGCGAGTTCAGTGAGTAAATTTGAGCAATGCAATCAGAGCAATTGCTTTAAACACTAGTTAACTTTGTAACAAATGAAACACATGGATTAATGTTGTTGACTTTCTTAGGTCCTCCAATTTCCTTCCACATTTCCCTTCCACCAATTATTTCATAATCATTCACTCTCCTTAATCACACGTCTATAATAAGCTATAGAGTATAACCAAGGGATGTAAAACTAGAAATTTCATTTCATTTCGAATGGAATAGCGCATTGATTCAATCCACCAGAAAAGTTAGTTTGTGATGGACAACATCGTTTCCATGGGTTTTCTCGGAGTACCCCCTATTTCCTTCAACATTCTCATTCCACTAATTCTTCCATCATCATTCACTTGCCTTAGTCATCGCTTCCCTTAACCTAACGGTCACAATCGTGGGATGTTAAGCTGTAAGATTTCATTTCATTTTGAAATGGAACGGCGAGACCAAAGTAGGGTTATATCTGTTTGTGTGTTTGATGAAGGTTATTGTTTCTTTCTGCACCGAGGCTGTATGAGACGGAGACCTAAAGTTCAAAGTGGAATCCGAACCACTATAATAGTTCAGATTTTATAATTGCTCCATGAGACAATGTGACCAAAGAGGCACGTGCCAGCTACAAAGCCAGCGGGAGAACAATATTATATGCCTAGAAGAAACACCGAAACAAGATACATTATTCATACCAGGTGGGAGACCCGGGTTCCCGGCGGGAGCTCATGTGATTCGGATTCCATTTTAATCAGTAGGTCCCGTCTCATATAGCCTCACTGCTGAAAGGGACGTTAAACAAAACATCAACTTAACTCAACTATTCATACCATCGAATTTAATATTTTTGTTATAACGTCGAAAATGAAGTACTAAACGGCAAGAATACTGCAAAACAACATACAATATAAAACAATAAAACGAAAAAGGCAGTAAGTTTAAAATTGACAAGGAAGGGATTTTAAAAGGCTAAGACATCATCATGTTACTTGCGTTAACACTTAGCAACAACACACAAATATACTATTATACTATTGAACTAATATACTATTAGTTCATATACTATGACTAATATACTATTGAACGTCGTAATCTTGTATCACTTAAAGTTTCTGTTGCTCTGGAATATTATAATATATTTGTCTAATCGAATCAATTTATCTATTTTACTATTTTATCCGTAGTAACTATGAAACAAACCATAGCTTATGCAAATACGCAATGTTTTCAATTTTAACACGAATGATTAGCAATAATCTGTACCTTCACTTTTTTGACAACTTTTTTTTATCCGTCTGTCTTCACATATTTACAGTACTCTTACAGATTTTTTTTTTTTTTTTACTTCGATCTCTCCATGAAATCCATATATTTGCTCCCAAGGGATTCAACTGTTAATTTAATGAGAGAATAGCGAGACCATTGGAATCCAAAATTAGTGACCAACAAAACTTGATCCCTGGCTTCTACATGTGCACCATTGTTCTCTCGGTTTTCTGTCCTACCGGCTTGCTTCAAAGACTCACTGCCCTTACGAACTATTGCGAAACTCAAATGATACTAAATGATTCATATAAGCATTATATAACTACCTATGAGATTTCGTAGTTGACTTCCCAACTTCAGGGAACAAAACCTAATTGCAACATTCTATTCATTAATAATAATTATTATTATTATAGTAACAGTAATAATAATAATATTAATGTGTAACTCGGTTACTGCTCAACTACTGACATTTGCGCTAGCCACTTTATAGACATATACTATCAGTTGAGTTGATTTCGAGTTTAACATCCCTTTAAGGAGCGAAGCTATATGAAACGGGACCTACTGATTAACGTGGAATCCGAACAACATGAGCTCCCGCCGAGAATCGAACCCGGGTCACCGACTCCAAAGGCGAGCACGATAACCGCTTAGCCACGAAGAAGCTCATACACATATTTGCTTTCGGTGTAGTTTTCATTTCTCTATTGCAAAATAACTCAATTCGTTATATATTGGCGCACTGTATTTGTATATACATAAATGTACTACCTCAGTCTCTTGAATCATTACAGGATAAAATTAATGTCAAATTTGCAGTACCTAGACAAAATCCTATTTTTTCAATATAATCCTCCTGCTCCGCCATTACATACTTCAATATCACCACCACAACTAGAGAAAGAAGATCAGAAGTCTAACCTCAAAGTCGTAGAATCTCCACACCAGCAGAAAACTCCTGCTTAAAACTATTTTTCTTCCCTGACCAATAAAATGGCAGAGCCCTATTTAATAGTTGCACAAACCAGTTTGTATAACCAAAATAGAAAGAGGAATCAAGGGAATAAGCGACGAAACAAGAAAACTATTAGAACGAGGTGAAGTATAGAGGAAAACAGGGGACACCACAAAACCTCCAAGAAAATCCACAACAGAAGATCAAATACTGGACTTCGCAATATGCAGAAAGCGTAGGTACTGTGATTCTACCTATTTTAAACGTCCAAAAAGCTAATAGGACCGACCCTTGTTCAGGAGTCAAAGATCAAGCAATTCTAATGACAGAACAAAGCCTATAAATAGTCACTAAATTACGCAGACGAACAGTGCTACTGGAAACCGGATCCCACATTTTCATCTGGCCTTTCGAATATTTACTTCCTGATGTTCAATTAATACCACATGAAACAGCGGTTAAAGGGATATAAAATAAAATTATTACCTTGAAATATGTAGCAATGATATCATTCAAAGTTAGGAAACGACATTCTCTCATCACTTTCGTATGAGGGAGAAATCATGTAGTCCAGTTATTTTTAGTTTAGACTTGCTTAAGCGTTTATGTTTCAATCGTTTTAACAAAGAATCTTATATCTCTATTTAAAAATCATAAGAAGCCAACATTACCAGAAAAGAACCAGGAAAACATTTTATCACCACACACCACTCATATACTTATACAAAAACGAGCTTGCTCTTTTATCGACAAACGCATTACATTAGTTCAACTTTTCCACGTATTTATTCCGGTAATAGCAAAAAGACAGATTGAAGATTATACATCTTTATTCGTATCGTTTCTCTACGACTTCCTTGACAAGGTAAACAACATGACGTAATTTCTAATCCAAATAATTATCCTGTAACTTTAAGGAAAAATACGTCAGTGGTGGAACTTGTGGCATGCCAGGATGAATCTTTTCCAGCAATGAAAGCGTACAAAATAGAAAAATAAAAATTGTATAGGAAAAGAGGAGGTTGTCATTTCTTTGAAGAATAGATAATATTTTTCAAAATTGATGTTTTTGATATTAATCGTAATCTAGACCAGTCCCAGAAACAGGCCATTCATGAGTTATTATACAAATATGAAAATGTTTTTATACACTCTGGACGGAATTGGACATTATAGGTGCTACCAGTGGCGTATTTACGATTTTCTTTCGGGGGGGCTTTGCTAACTTTCGGGGAGGGATTTGCCTGAAAATGTTAAAATTCTGCAAGATATTTCATATACTTTACTATAGTAAGTAAGATTTCGGGGAGGCTTAAGCCCTCCCACTAAATACGCCACTGGGGGCTATAATCACAAAATAAGAATCCCTAAATCGGCAGTGTTCTCCAGATCTTGCTCCATCCGAAAAACCGCTTTTACCTGATCTTCAAGGTCAATCACACAAGAAAATCTTACAAAATTCTCATATGCGTGATGGATCATAAAACTACCACGCAAGCTCTCTTAATTGCAACTAGGATGATTTTACATTGATTAACGAATAAGATATTTTGCTGATGACATCGCGCTGGGAGGCTACAGTTTTCAACAATAGCTATCGGATTTTTTTTAAAACATTAGAAAAGTTTTGTGCTTCACCTAAGACAAATTTATTTTACTCAGAGCTGAATGCTTTCGGATATTTAGTATCAGGCAATTCTATTAAAATCTCTGCAAAAAAGCCAAAAATACAGAATTCAAGATTCCACCAAAAGTGAATTTTGCAAAGTTTTAGGGGCTTATGTTCCTACTTACTGGCACGTATCAAGGATTTTTGCCATGAAAATAGAACCTTTTTAACAAATGTTTCCACAACAATATTTGTACTTTTCAAATAATCTTGTGGATTATGTTCCTGGTGTGGAGGCTGTAAGATTCCGTATCTCAGGTGTAAGCAACTACTGTAAAGCATGCTTCATTAACGAGCACGTGTTTTCTATTCAAAACATAATCACCAACAGACGGTGGAAGGAGGATACCAGAAAGAAGCAAACTTGGTTCCGAAGGGAATCGAAGATGGCCAACCCTCTCCTCACGAACTTTCTTTTCAGAGGACAGCCATAAAAGAAGACCTCAAGTGGACAGAAGAATAAGTTCCAGTGCTGATCGCTAACCTTCCTAAATTATTCCTGAAATCGTTTTGTGTTAAGAAGATTTCCTTAAATCCAGCTTCTGAAGCCGTAATAGGCAAAGAAATATTTCTATAACTACCTGCCCCGGAGCACGTGTAAGCAGAGAGATACAACTATACTATCTTCTAAAACTACGATAGGTGAGAAAGATATCCTTTAATTGCATTTCAGTTTAGCGTCCCTTTCAGCAGCGAGGCTATGTGAGACGTGGACCTAATGATTAACGTGGAATCCGAACCACATGAGCTCCCGCCGGGAATCGAACCCGGGTCTCCCGCGCCAAGGGCGCGTACGCTAACCGCTTAGCCACGGAGGAACTCCAAAGATATCCTTTAAATCACCATCCTAGGCCACTGTAGGATAGAAGATTTGGCCTTTTAATCTTAAGCTATTTATCACCATCGACTTCGGTAGAGGCAAAAGCATTACAGCTAAGCCGCATGGTGTTGCTACTGTTGTTGCAACCATAACACCGATCTGAAAATAAGCTAGCAATTGTTTATTTCAAACTAATTTACGGCTTTAAACTTGTTCCAGAGGCATATTGAAACGGGTGTCGCATGGATACTGCTCTCAATAGATTTGCGTGCACCGGAATATATTCACTGAACCATCAGATATTTACAAATCCGACTATCTGTCCGCAAACTTGATTCGTGTTGCAAGATGATACACTAGACCTACCTGTGAAAACCCACAATGTTCAACTTCATTAGGAGTGAAGGAAAAGGGGGATACTTCTTGTTTGTCGTCTGCAGCGAATCCATGTTCTCCACATATGACCGAGAAATCAGAATCTTCTCGTCCATTAACTAGTAAAGAGCTCTCCATTAGTGAACAGCTATGATCATTGACAGAAAATCGCAAGTGGCGTTTAGCGTTACGCACCAGACCTGGGTAGAGTTCGATACCATATAAGAGGCAAATTGAAAGAAAAAGTGACTTCAGCAAACGAAATAGCAAAGTAACAAGAAGGTAATGAACCACCACACGGACAACGAGAAAATATTAACAGCAAAACCCCATTAAATGTATAATTTGTTGTGAAACTTTCAATGAAGGCTGGGTGTGGTGTGAATCCTGCGATGGCTGGATTCATGAAACCACCTCAATTGAATCAACGGATATCCATTACACATGCTACCATTGTTAGCTTCGTGGGTAGGATTTCTTGTTGTTTCTTCTAGGTGTAAATATCATGTTTTTCAAACATCTTACGTATTTGTTAGTGCTCGCAAATATTCCAAATATGTGAAATTTAGCAATCTGTATTGCTATTTGTTTATTTCATTATTTTAGCATTTATGTCGATATGTTCAGTTTGTTAATAAAATTCACATTCCATATTTCAGGTTTATTTCGAGGCAATTTTACATCTATTTACCAAGTAGCAGTTCAATGTTTTAAAATGTCCGGGGCTACCTCCTTTCTCCTAAAAATGTGAACTAATATTCACATGTTTATATTTCCAGGTTTACTTTCGGAAAATGCTTAGCACTCTTGAGTTAGGTACTAATTTGTGCAAAACAAAAAGTTGGACACCAGTCGTCCCCTCCTGAAATTGGGGAAGGCAGTGCTCCCCTACACCACCCTTCCGCCTTGTTACGGTATTACGAGTTTTATGAATCCTGATGCAGGGACGACCATGTTTTCAATGATTTTGTATCCATTCAGCACAGTCTGCTAGTATAGAACAGATAATTAGGCCCAAATGAAGATCAATAATACAGTGAGAGCAGCTAGATTCACTTCTTCCACTCTTCAGTAAAATTCACAAAACATGGTTACTTCCCTTTGCAGTAATGCTACATGATTTGCTATATCTATGCGATGTGCATTGTTAAATCAGTGTACAAAAGCATGTTTTCTAGCTACAAGTAAATGTCGCAAAAGACCAAGGAAAGATACAAATATCTACCAGGACAAACTATGTAAAATCAATAGATTTCGTTCTGAAACAATCACAAGAAAATATGGATGTTATCGATATGGTTGTTTAGCATGTGGAAAACATTTTAGATATCAATGTTACAGCTAGGAGCGCACAATGTAGGAATTGCAACGAATATAATCATTTTGCACACTATTGTCCAAAAGGTATACAAATAGATACATAAGAAGAATCAATGAGTTGCCTGATGAAGATATTTAGAAGGAAGACAAGATTTTCATCCTTACTGAATTACAGAAGAATTAGATGACAGAAGCAAATACGAATGTAGAAGATGAACGAAATTTTAGTTCAGTGGAGATTTTATGTTAAGCTCCATTCAGGTAGCCAATACAGAGAAGAAAATATGTTCACTAGTAATTAATCGAATTTAATTGGTAAAACGAAATTCAGAGGTTAAACACGAGAATCCTGAACCAGAAAATCATTAACAGAGGAATCAGGTCTGTAGACACACCGACATACCGACAAACAGGTAGTAGAAACGGATTACCTTAATATGAGTCAGGGAATACGTACAAAGTCAACAATAATAGAAGGAAAAAATACAAATAATAGAAGTCCAAAACAAATCTGGTAACCCATGAGAAAAAAAATAAAGTTACGAAAGAAAGAAACAGAAGAAAACAATACAGAAATGTAAATAGTGGAATAATAAGGATGTGTAAAAATAAAAGAGAAAGCGAAGATATAGAGGAATTAGTCAAGAAAAAAATGTAGAGGATAAGTTTAAAGAAATGATATAAAAAGGTGATGGATGGAAGTCTGAAGAATTAAAGCAAACCGTTGAGACACAGGTGAAGAAGAGAGTCAGAGAGAAAAGGAATGCGTACAAGTTTACTTTTAGCGCACCACTAGAAACAATTGTTAAAACTTATAATTCTTTCACTAATTTCCTTCTTATTATCCCCTAAAAGGTTTCCCTTGGCGACATGAAAATATCTCACTTGGCATACATAAAATACAGGGATGAATAATTAAATAATATAGTGCAAAAACTCAAACCAACCTGTGTTAGGTGGCCATTTAAACACGAATGCTATCCACTCGAGTCAGGGAAGAATAAAGCTGGTGGGCCCGTACGCTAGCGCGGGAGTGCGTCCGAAAGGAACAAGTCTGTCAGCAGTCGGGGATATGTGCGCAAGCCAAGATGGAAAGGAATGGGTTTTGTCAATGGCACGAATTTCAATAGCACTTGTAATGGTTTCTTTTCTAGTAACGTTGCACTTGAACATATAAAATACAGGTTTTTTACATTGTGCAAAAATATGCTGACAGTGGAAAATAACATCTAATAGTGCCATCTTTCATATACACTCACTTATTATATCCGGCGTAAATCACTTGTAATCATTTTATACTAGAACACTACACTTGTAAACCTATAATACAGAGTATTACTTTGTATTTCATTCTGTCACCTGCAGATATGTGTTCCTTATAAACATCCCTATCCATACAAAGAATTGAATTTTACATGTGAATAGTTCAAAGTGTCGTGCGCCAAAGCTACACCTGCACATAAGAATGAGATACAGGTGAAGACGGAGGTCAAGAGGGAAAGAAGCTGCAAAAAGGAGTGAAAAGGGAGAAATTTTTGTATGATGGTTATTAGTAGCGAAAAATACATTAATGAAGTGCCATGTGAGAAAGTAGAAGAAGAAAAGAAAACCGAAAAAAAGTTCTGATATAAAACAGTTGAATATTTGTTTGTAGTTGAAAGATAAAGTGTTGAATGTTTGTTGATTTCGGCTCCTATTGCCTATTATTTCGTGTGCTTGAGGGAACCCAAACGATGTTTTCGAATATCGTAGCTTTTGATATGTTAATAGTATTGAGTGAAGTCGGGAGAATTATCGCGAGGCTGCGCGGCTATATGGTCAGCGGTTTCTCAATCGTGCTGGGCAGTCGAGGAAAGCGTTTCGTCTCTTGCACTTGGTGTGCAGAGTACTGGGCATGTCCCTCCTCAACACAATGGTCGTCAGCAGGTCAGGCGCCGTGTTTAGGATTAATGGTCTCCCGGCATCCTTGCTGCAGTCCATTTGGTTCCCCAAATCTCGAAAACACGATTCGCCAGGGATGCTGCGATAAGCAACATGACGGTTTGGTGGATTCTGCTCAACAACGTGCTCCATTTTGACCATGTTCATCTGAATCAGGAACTCCGAGAACAAGATTTACATATCCGTCTAGTTTTGTCAGTGGATGAGTGCCAGGAAACCCATGTTTCCATCAGGACATTCTGTGGACGGATGTAGCAACCTTCAAGAGTAATGGAGATGTCAGCATACACAACGCACACTACTAGTCCAGTTTGAATCCTTTTTCTGAAGTGTCTACGTGCACTACGAACAGAGAAAAATGCCTTTGCCGGGTGGACTGATAGTAGCAATTCAACTTCAAATAACAGACGTAGATCCCAAACCGCAGAATTTAACGATAAGTGTTTCCCGTTAAAGTTGTTTCTATTTCAATAATACTTCCAAAGAAATCGAAATTGATACCATTTTCCATTTGAAATTTTGGAGTTGACCACCGTGGATGTATCCCCGCTACGCCAATTGATATAGAAGCATCACAATTGATTCTTCACGTACGATTTTGTCATTCGGTTTTTTGTTGTTGTTTGAAGTGTCTGTGTGCACTATGAACAAAGGAAAATGTCTGAGATGGCTATTGGTCTGAAGTGGCAATTCAACAACAAATAACATAAGTAGATACCAAACCGTGGAATATGACGTAAAGTGTTTCCCGTAAAAGTTGTTTCTTTATCAGTAATACTTCCAAAGAAGTCGAAATTGATACCAATTTCCATTAAAAATTTTGGAGTTGATCCCTTTGATGCATTCCCGCTACGCCATTGGATATGGGAGTATCACCATTTTATTCTTCAGATACGATTTACTCATTCATTTTCTGTTTGAAGTGTCTCCGTACACTACGAACAGAAAAATGAGTTTACCGGGTGGTCTGATAGTAGCAATACAACAAATAACAGACGTCGATCCGAAACCGTAGAATTTAACGAAGAGCGTTTCCCGTAAAAGTTAATTCTTTTTCAATATTACTTCTAAAAAATCGAAATTGATACCATTTTCCATTAAAAATTTTGGAGTTGACCCCCGTTGGTGTATTCCCGCTACGCCACTGGATATGGAAGTATCACCATTTGATTCTTCATGTACCATTTGGTCATTCATTTTTTGTTTCCAGCGTCTACGTGCACTAGAAGCTGAGAAAAATGCCTAAGACTGGTGGTCTGATACACCCTCTCCCCCTCCCTACATTGGACCGTCAAACTAAAATGATAAAAGTCATCCGAGGTCCGAACTTCATCCATGTTGAAAATTTGAATGAGGTCGGTTTGGTGGTTCCAAAGTTATGAAGTTTTACTAGTATATACCCGCTTCGCTGGGTGAAATGAAAATTTAAATGCACAATTCCATATCTCACGTGTTCTGTACCCGTGAAATATGCTGTTTTCGTTTCTAATGGCATCGAATGAAATGGCATCGGAAAGATTATTGATCACCTCGGCGATCCCGAATATCACGTATTCGACGCTAATATTAATCATTTTCGATCATTTTATCTCCCTATCTCCCAAGCTACGGGGCTGAGTTTGGTTTCAAACAGGATCGGAAGTGTCATACTTCATCTCAGCGACCCTAAAAACTACGGATCAGACACTAGTGTCGGATAATTTTGAACATTTTTATATATATATCTCCCCTCCTCTTCTATCATGTTGTGCGGCACGGCATTGGATGTGTCACCGGTCATCTGAGTGACCCAAGAAACAATGGATTCGACACTACATGGGTTATTTTTTATTTCCCTCTCCCCCTCTCAGAAGACGCGCGGCTGAATTCGGAATTAACACCATAAGAAGTGTCATTGTTCATCTCGGCGATATCAGAAACTATAGATTCAACTCTAATTTCGAATCATTATATCCCCCTCCCCCATGTGCGGCCCATGTCATCGGAAGTGTCACCGTCCATCTGAGCGACCCCAAAAATGTGGATTCAGCACTAATATCTGTCATTTTCGATCATTTTTAAACCTTTTACTCCCCCTCAACCAAGTTGAAGGTTTGAATCTGAATTTAAACGGGATCGAAAGTATCACTGTTCATCTAAGCCACCCAGAAAACTAAAAATTCTACTGATAGTGGACATACTCAACCATTTTTAATATATCTATATCTCCCTCTCCTTCAACTTGTGGAGCTGATTTTGGATTTAAACCGGATAGGAAATGTCTCTGTTCATCATAATGATCCCGAAAACTATGGATTAGACACTAATATTGGTCATTTTCAATCATTATTATATACAGCTCCTCCTCCCCTCATACGTGCTGCGGCACACGGCATCAAAATTGTCACTGTTAATCTCAGCAAATCCTAAAACTATGGATTCGACACTAATATTAGCCATTTCCGATCATTTTTAATGTTTATTCCCCTCCCCTACGTTGCAACTTCCCCCTCCCCAACTATCAGGGCTGAACTTGGATTGTTACAGCATCAGAAGTGTCACTGTTTCTCTCATCGATCCCGAAAACTATGGATTCAACACTAATATTGGTCATTTTGATCATTTTTAAATTTCTCCTCCTTCCCCCTCCCCTACGTTGCATCGTCAAAGTGAGTAGCCTAAAGTAAGCCCTGCTCGAAAACTCATGTATGTTGAAAATTTGATTGAGATCGGTCGGATGGTTCAAGAGTGATAAAGTCACAAAGGCAGTCATTTTTATTTTTTACATATATCTCCCCCTCCCCCTCCCCTATGATGGCTCGTCATAGTGAAACGATAAAAAACACCCAAGGTCCGACCCTCATACATGTTGAAAATTTGATCCAGATTGGTTGGGTGGTTCAAAAGTTATTAGTTTATTAGTTTTTATTCATATGTTCCCCTCCCTTTCCCCTTCCCTAGGATCTACCGTTAAAGTGAAATTACAAAAATGTTTCCAGATCCGAACCTTATGCATGTTGAAAATTTGATTGAGATTGGTCGGGTGGTTCAAGAGTGATGAAGTCACAAAGACAGTCATTTTTATTTTTTTTTACATATATCTCCCCCTCCCCCTCCTCTATACTGGCTCGTCATAGTGAAACGATAAAAAGCACCCAAGGCCCGACCCTCATACATGTTGAAAATTTGATCAAGATTGGTTGTGTGCTTCAAAAGTTATTAGTTTTATTAGTTTTTATTCATTTCCCCCTCCCCAACCCCCTTCCCTAGGATCTACCGTTAAAGTGAAATTACAAAAATATTTCCAGATACGAATCTCATGTATGGTGAAACTTTGAATGAGATCGGTTGGATAGTTCAAGATTTATTAAGTTACAAAAATAGTCACTTTCAGTCTTATATAAATTGATTTTTTATACCTCCCCCTCCTTCTTCCGCCATACGTTGCTCAGTCAATTTAAAATTATAGAAACAATCCCAGGCCTAACCTTCATCTATGTTGAAAATTTGATCAAGATCGGTTGAGTGGTTCGGGAGTTATTAAGTTTTATTTATTTTTTATAACCACTCCCCCCTCCCCTCACTTTTACCATCCAAGTGAATAGCCTAAAACCAGCCCGGCCTTGAACCTCATCCATGTTACAAATTTGGTCGAGATCGATCAAGCGGTTCAGCAGATTTAAAGTCACAAACATAGTGATTTTCAATTTTATATATATAGATATATTTTTATATACACACGTCTCCCTCCCCTCTCCCTCTCCTCAGCTCCAGTAAAAAAAAAGAATTTAGGCATAGGGTTATTTTTGCGTAATATTCATATCCCAGTCCTTACTCTGAATAATTCCTCTGCTATAGCTGCTATTTTTCTTTAACGTTTCAACAAATACTTGATTGGCAACAATGGTGAACGCAGCCGCTGGGAGTTTCAATTGCTCTAGTTCCTGCTTGGAATACACACGTAGATGGCACTGCGTCGGAATACACACCGATCGAGAAACGAAATTTTTCAGTCGGAACACACACTTTACACACACAAACCGGCTGTATCCGTATAAACGAGCGGAGTCAAAAGAACTCGCGGGGGGACCCCTATAAGGGTCCTGAACGCGCTAAAAGTAAAAAACATTTCGAGCAACCACTAAAAAATGCTCGCTTTGCAAAAATTGCTCAGAGTGCTGCTGTGTAGACCGATCGACCTACAAAGATTGGCGGGTTCACCAACGCACACACACACACACACACACACACACACCCCTGTTTGTCTACCCTACAAAAGGCGTATGCGAGCTGGGCCATAGGAAAACCGAGTATGCATTCATATCTGCTTTATTAATGGAGCTATTTTCCTGATACGCTCCCAAAAGTTGCGTCATCGATAAAGCTACATTTCCAGAGGCACCAGAATGCAGTATCTCGACCTTGACTGGGTACGTACAAGTGAGCACCCAAACCAACTGGGCATTTGCAAAACGAGTAAATGTAACAAACGAAGACACTAACAAACAAACAAAGATATTTGTGTGTAAAATGTGTAAAATGCGAGTTCAGTGAGTAAATTTGAGCAATGCAATTAGAGCAATTGCTTTAAACACTAGTTAACTTTGTAACAAATGAAACACATGGAGTAATGCTGTTCACTTTCTTGGGTCCTCCAATTTCCTTCCACATTTCCTTTGCACCAATTATTTCATAATCATTCACTCTCATTAATCACACGTCTATTATAAGCTATAGAGTATAACCATGGGGTGTAAAACTAGAAATTTCATTTGATTTCGAATGGAATAGCGCATTGATTCAATCCCCGGAGAAGCTAGTTTGTGGTGGACAACATCGTTTCCATGGGTTCTCTCGGAGTACTCCCATTTCCTTCCACATTCTCATTCCACTAATTCCTCCATCGTCACTCACTTGCCTTAATCATCGACTCCCTTAACGTAACGACATAATCTTGGGACGTTAACTGTAAGATTTCATTTCATTTTGAAATGGAATGGCGAGACTAAAGTAGGGTTATATCTGTTTGTTTGTTCGATGAAGGTTAGTGTTTCTTTTCAGCACCAAGGCTGTATGAGACAGAGACTCATATGTTAGGGTGGAATCCGAACCACTATAATAGTTTAGATTTTATTAATACTTCCATCAGACCATGTGACCAAAGAGGCACGTGCTCGCTACAAGACCATCGGGAGAACAATATTATATGACTACAAGAAACACGAAACAAGATACATTATTCATACCAGGTGGGATACCCGCGTTCGATTCCCGGTGGGAGTTCATGCGGTTAGTATCCCATGTTAATCAGTAGGTCCCGTCTCATATAGCCTCGCTGCTGAAAGGGACGTTAACTCAATTATTCGTACCATCGAATTTAATATTTTCGTTATAACGTCGAAAATGAGGTACTAAATGGCAAGAATATTGGAAAACAAGATAGAAGATAAAACGAAAAAGGCAGTAAGTTTAAAATTGACAAGGAAGGCATATTAAAAGGTTAAGACGTTATCAAGTTACTTGCATTAACACTTAGCAACAACACACAAATATACTATTAAACTATTGAATTAGTATACTATTAGTTCGTTACTATAACTATTATACTATTGAACGTCGTAATCTTGTATCACTTAAAATTTATGATTCTCTGAAATATTATATTATATTTGTCTAACCGAATCAACAATATCTATTTTATTATTTTAGGCGTAGTAACTATGAAACAAACCATAGCTTATGCTAATATGCAATGTTTTCAATTTTAATGCGAATGGTTAGCAATAACTGTGCCTTCACTTTTTTGATAACTTTTTTTTATGTTTGTCTTCACATATTTACAGTACTTTTACATAATTTTTTACTTCTCCATACAATTGCTCCCAAAGGATTCGACTAAAAATTTAATGAGAGAATAGCGAGACCATTGGAATCCAAAATTAGTCACCAACAAAACTTGATCCGTGGCTTCTGCATGTGCAGCATTGTTTTCTCGATTTTCTGTCTTACCGGCATGCTTCAAAGACTCACTGCCTTTACGAAGTATTGCGAAACTCAAATGCTACACAGTGCTTCATATAGGCATTATATAGGCATTATATAACTACCCATGAGATTTGTAGTTGACTTTCTCAACTTCAGGTAACAAAACCTAAATGCAACATTCAATTCAATATTATTATTATTATTATTATTATTATTAACAACAATAATAATAATAATAATAAGAATAATAATAGTAATAATGTGAAACTCTGTTACTGCTCGACTACTGACATTTGCGCAAGCCACTTGATATGCATATACTTTCAGTTGAGTTGATTTTGAGTTTCACATCCCTTTCAGCAGCGAGGCTGTATGAGACTGATTAAGGTGGAATCCTGATTAAGGTGAAATCCAAAAAACGTGAGCTCCCGCCGGGAATCGAACCCGGGTGTCCCACTCCAAAGGCGCGCACGATAACCGCTTAGCCACGAAGCTCATAGACATCTGCTTTAGGTGCAGTTTTAATTTCTCTATTGCAAAAAAAAAAAAACAATTCGGTATATTATTGTCGCACTGTACTTGTATATACATAAATACACTACCTCAATCTCTTGAATCATTACAGGATCAAGTTAATGTCAATTTAGCAGACAAAATTATATTTTTCAATATAATCCTCCCGGTCCGACATTACATACTTCAATATCAGCACCACAACTAGAGAAAGAAGATCAGAAGTCTAACTTGAACGTCGTAGAATCTCCACACAAGCTGAAAACTACTGCTTAAAACGATTTTTCTTCCCTGGCTAATTAAACGGCAGAGCCCTATTTAATAGTTGCACAAACCAGTTTGCATAACCAAAATAGAAAGGGGAATTAAGGGAATAAGCGATTAAACAAAAAAAAAACTATTAGAACGGGGTGAAGTATAGAGGAAAACGGGACACCACAAAACCTCCAACAAAAGAAGATTAAATACTGGACTTCGCAAAATGCAGAAAGCGTAGGTATTGTGCTTCTGCCTATTTTAAACGTCCAAAAAGCGAGTCCCTTGTTCAGGAGTCAAAGATCAAGCAATTCTAATAACAGAACAAAGCCCATAAATAATCACTAAATTTCACAGACGAACACTGCTAGGACACCGGATCTACCATTTCCATCTGGCCTTTCGAATATTTACTTCCTGATGTTCAATTAATACTACATAAAACGGAGGTTAAAGGGATATGAAATAAAATAAACTTGAAATATGTAGCAATGGTATCATTCAGCGTTGGGAAACGACATTCTCTCATTCCTTTTGTATGAGAAGGAAATCATGTATTCCAATTATTTTTGGTTTAGACTCGCTTAAAAGCTTATATGTTACAATCGATTTAACAAAGAATCTTATCTCTCTATTTAAAAATCATAAGAAGTCAACATTACCAGAAAACAGGAAAACATTTTATCACAACACACGACTCATACTTAGACAAAGACAAAAAGCTTTGTTTTTTATATCGACAAACACATTAAGTAAGTTCCACTTTTTCAAACATTTACTGCGGTAATAGCAAAAGACAGATTGATGATTTTGCATCTTTCTTCGTATCGTTTCTCCATGGCTTACTTGACAAATACAAACTATTGAGCAAAGGTTAGACGTAAACAACTGACTAGTAATTTCAAATCTAAATAGTTATCCTGTAACTTTAAAGAAAAATACACCATTGATGGATCTTGTAGCATGCCAGGATTAATCTTTTGCAACAATGGAAGCGAGCTCTATAGAAGAAAATAAAAATTGTACAGGAAAAGAGGTTCAAAATTCTTTGAAGTATAGATAAAAACTTTTCAAAATTGATGTTTTTGATATTAATCCTAATTTAGACCAGTCGCAGAAACAGGCCATTCACGAGTTATTATAAAAATATAAAATGCTTTTATACACTCCGGACGGCATTGGACATTATAGGGGCTACAATCACAAAACAAGACTACCTAAGTCGGCAGTGTTCCAGAACAGATCTCCCTGTTCCAATGAATGTTCGAGATCAGGCAGATCAACAAATTCAAGAACTCAATAATGCTAGAATTATACGACACACAGACGATAATAGCTTCGCTTCGCCACAGATTATTGCCAAGAAATCAAATTGGAACGCATTTAGAATTGTTTTGAATTTACAGCAGTGCAAAACATACATTAAGTACCTGTGAGTGCCATTCCAGTCAACTGAGTATGTGTTCAACACTTTGAAAGGCAAAAAAAAATACATAATGACTTTAGATATCTCCTCGAGCTAGCACCAAATCTTGCTCCATCCGAGAAGCCGCTGATACATGACCTTCGAGGTCAATCACACAAGAAAATCTTACAAAATTCTCATATGCGTGATGGATCATAAAACTACCATGCAAGCTCTCTTAATTGGAACTAGGATGATTTTACATTGATAAACGAATAAGATCTTTTGCCGATGATATCTTGCTGGGAGTCATACTTTTCAGCAATAGCTATAGAAATTTTATTTTTAAATTTAAGAAATTTTTGTGCTTCACCTAACACAAATTAATTTAACTCAGAGCTTAATGTTCTCGCATATTTAATATCAGACAATTCTATTAAAATCTCAGCAATAATAGCCAAAAATACAGAATTCAAGATTCCACCAAAAGAAAATTTTGCAAAGTTTTACGGGCTTATGTTCCTTCTTACTGGCACATATCAAGGATTTTGCCATGGAAATAGAACCGTCTTAACAGATGTTTCTAGAGCAATATTTGTATTTTTCAAATAATCTTCTGGATTCTGTTTCTGTTGTGAGGGCTGTAAGATTCCGTACGTCCGGTGTAAGCAAGTACTAGAAAGCGTGCTTCATTAACGAACACATGTTTTCTGTTCACAACATAATCACCAACAGACGGTGGAAGGAGGATACCAGAAAGACGCGAAGTTGGTTCCGAGGGAAATCGAATGCGGCCAACACTCTCCTCACGAACTTCCCCTTCAGAGGACAGCCATAAAAGAAGACCTCAAGTGGACAGAAGAATAAGTTCCAGTGCTGATCGCTAACCTTCCTAAACTATTTCTGAGATCCTTTTGTGTTACGGAGATTTCCTTAAATCCAACTTCTTTTGCCGTAATAGGCAAAAGAGTATTTCTATAACTACCTACTCCGGAGGCTGCAATAAGCAAAGAGATACAACTATACTATCTCCTGAAACTACGATGAGTAAGAAAGATATCCTTTAAATTACCACCCTAGGCCGCTGTGGGATAGAAGATTTTACCTTTTAATCTTAAGCTACTTATAACCATCGACTTCGGTAGAGGCAAAAGCATTGCAGCTAAGCCGCATAGTGTTGCTACTGTCGTTGCAACCATACCACCGATCTGAGAATAAGCTAGCAACTATTTATTTCAAACTTATTTACGGCTTTAAACTTTTTTCAGAGGAATATTGAAACATGTGTCGCATGGATGTTGCTCTGAATAGATTCGAGTGCACCGGAATATATTCACTGAACCCTCAGATATTTACAAGCTCGACTATCACTCTGTAAACTTGATTCGTGTTGTAAGATTATACATTAGGACTACTTGTGATGACCCACAATGTTCAACTTCGGTAGGGGTTGAGGAAAAGGATGATATTTCTTGTTTGTCGTCTGCAGCGAATCCATGTTCTCCACATATGACCGAGATATCAGAATCTTCTCGTCCATCAACTAGTAAAGAACTCTCCAGTAGTGAACAGTTATCATCATTGCCGGAAAATCGCGAGACGTTTAGCGTCACGCACCAAAAGAACTGTGTAGACTGCGATACCATATAAGAGGTAAATTGAAAGAAAAAGTGACTTCAGCAAACGAAGTAGCAAAGTCCGGACCTGACTCCGCTCGACTTTTTCTTTTTGGGATATGTCAAAGACCTGTTTTACCAAGACTGTCCTACTACATGGGAGGATATAATGGAGAGGATCCGTAAAGGCTGTCACGAACTAAGTGCAAACTAAGTGTTAAAAGAAGTCAACAATGTCCCGGTACACATTCGCATATGCATCGCACGTGCTGGACGATGCTTTGAACCTTTATTGTAAGTAATTTTGGTCCAAGTACGATATATTGGTAAGAATGTTCGGAATTTGCTGTTCACCTTATTTATTTATCCTCAGTTTGTTTGTTTGTACTATTCCTGAAAAATGATTCGTGCAGTGAATTCCGAAAAGTGATTTCAATTAAAATGTAGTCTATACAAAAGTTAATTAGAACTTTAAGAAGATCGACAGAGTGGCAGAAGTTTCATAAGTCTGAAACTTTGGATTTCTTTTGATCTTTTATTGCTTTCACTTTACATCCAAATTTCTTTCATAAGTGGTTTTCTTATAATCAAAGAGTGTTTCTCTGTTTTAAATGGTTTCAACCCCGGAATTTAAACTACATACTGTCTTGTAATTTTGTTTTCGTTGATACGTGCACGGAATTTGTCGCAACGTTTGATACTAAATGCTGTAAAGAGTTTCCGCAGCAGAATATTTGATAGAAAATGAGTTATTTGGTGTTGTCTTGGAGTCATTGCCAAGTAAAACTGTTGTTATGTAATTACAATTCAACAACAAATAATACAGATGCCAACAGAAATAAGACAGATTTCTTTGTCAACTATACTTCCAAAGAAATCGAAAAAGAAAACTTCACATTTGAAATTTTGGAGATGACGGACCGTATAGGTAATCCGCTACGTCATTGAATATGATATCACCATTTCATTCTTCCCATACAATTTACTCATTCAATTTTTCGTTTAAAGTGTCTATGTGCATCAAGAGCCGAGGGAAATGCCTCGGACGCATGATCAGATAGTAACAATTCCACAAAAAAGAACAGACAATGCTAAACTGTATAATTTATCGAAAAGCGTTAACTGTAAAAGTTGTTTCTTTTTCAATAGCATTTCCAAAGAAATCGAAATTGACACTTTACATTTGAAATTTTCTAGTTGATCCCCGTAGAGGTATTCCCCCTACGCCACTAGACATAGATGCAACACCATTTGATTCTTCACATACGATTTGGTCATTCAGTTTTTTTGAAGTGTCTACGTTCACTACGAACAGAGAGAAATGCCTTTGCCGGATGGACTGATAGTAGCAATTCAACTTCAAATAACAGACGTAGATCCCAAACCGCAGAATTTAACGATAAGTGTTTCCCGTTAAAGTTGTTTCTATTTCAATAATACTTCCAAAGAAATCGAAATTGATACCATTTTCCATTTGAAATTTTGGAGTTGATCACCGTGGATGTATCCCCGCTACGCCAATTCATATAGAAGCATCACCATTGATTCTTCACGTACGATTTGGTCATTCAGTTTTTTGTTGTTGTTTGAAGTGTCTGCGTGTACTACGAACAGAGGAAAATGACTGAGATGGCAATTGGTCTGAAGTGGCAATTCAACAAATAACATAAGTAGATACCAAACCGTAGAATATGACGAAAAGTGTTTCCCGTAAAAGTTGTTTCTTTATCAGTAATACTTTCAAAGAAGTAGAAATTGATACAAGTTTCGATTAAAAATTTTGGAGTTAATCCCTTTGATGCATTCCCGCTACGCCACTGGATATGGGAGCATCACCATTTTATTCTTCAGATACGATTTAGTCATTCATTTTCTGTTTGAAGTGTCTCCGTGCACTATGAACAGAAAAATGAGTTTACCGGGTTGTCTGATAGTAGCAATACAACAAATAATAGACGTAGATCCGAAACCGTAGAATTTAACGAAAAGTGTTTCCCGTAAAAGTTAATTCTTTTTCAATATTACTTCTAAAAAATCGAAATTGGTACCATTTTCCATTAAAATGTTTGGTGTTGACCCCTTTGATGTATTCCCGCTACGCCACTGGATATGGAAGTATCACCATTTGATTCTTCATGTACCATTTGGTCATTCATTTTTTGTTTCCAGCGTCTACGTGCACTAGAAGCAGAGAAAAATGTCTAAGACTGGTGGTCTGATACACCCTCTTCCCCTCCCTACATTGGACCTTCAAACTAAAATGATAAAAGTCATCCCAGGTCCGAACTTCATCCATGTTGAAAATTTGAATGAGATCGGTTTGGTGATTCCAAAGTTATGAGGTTTTACTAGTATATACCCGCTTCGCTGGGTGAAATGAAAATTTAAATGCACAATTCCGTGTCTCATGTGTTCTGTACCCGTGAAATATGCTGTTTTCGTTTTTAATGGCATCGAATTAAACGGCATCGGAAAGATTAATCATTTTCGATCATTTCATTATCTCCCAAGCTACGGGGCTGAGTTTGGTTTCAAACGGGATCGGAAGTGTCATTCTTCATCTCAGCGACCCTAAAAACTACGGATCAGACACTAGTTTCGGATAATTTTGAACATTTATATATATATATATATATATATATATATATATATATATATATATATCCCCCTCTTCTTCTTTTATGTTGTGCGGCACGGCATTGGATGTGTTACCGGTCATCTCAGTGACCCAGGAAACTATGGATTCGACACTAATATGGGTTATTTTTTATTTCCCTCTCCCCCTCTCAGAAGACGCGCGGCTGAATTAAGAATTAACACCATACGAAGTGTCATTGTTCATCTCGGCGATCCCAGAAACTATAGATTCAACACTAATTTCGAATCATTATATCCCCCTCCCCCTTGTTGCGGTCTATGTCATCGGAAGTATCACTGTCCATCTGAGCGACCCCAAAAATGTGGATTGAGCACTAATATCTGTCATTTTCGACCATTTTTAAAAGTTTTACTCCCCCTCAACCAAGTTGAAGGTTTGAATCTGAATTTAAACGGGATCGAAAGTATCACTGCTCATCTAAGCGACCCAGAAAACTATAAATTCTACTGATAGTGGACATATTCGACCATTTTTAATATATCTATATCTCCCCCTTCTTCAACTTGTGGAGCTGATTTTGGATTTAAACCGGATCGGAAATGTCTCTGTTCATCATAATGATCCCGAAAACTATGGATTAGACACTAATATTGGTCATTTTCAATCATTGTTATATACAACTCCTCCTCCCCTCAAACGTGCTGCGGCACACGGCGTCAAAATTGTCACTGTTAATCTCAGCAAATCCTAAAACTATGGATTCGACACTAATATTAGCCATTTCCGATCATTTTTAATGTTTATTCCCCTCCCCTACGTTGCAACTTCCCCCTTCTCAACTATCAGGGCTGAACTTGGATTGTTACAGCATCAGAAGTGTCACTGTTTCTCTCATCGATCCCGAAAACTATGGATTCAACACTAATATTGGTCATTTTTATCATTTTTAAATTTCTCCTCCTTCCCTCTCCCCTACGTTGCATCGTCAAAGTGAGTAGCCTTAATCCCTGCCCGAAAACTCATGTATGTTGAAAATTTGATTGAGATCGGTCGGATGGTTCAAGAGTGATAAAGTCACAAAGGCAGTCATTTTTATTTTTTACATATATATCCCCCTCCCTCTCCCCTATGGCGGCTCGTCATAGTGAAACGATAAAAAACACCCAAGGTCTGACCTTGATACATGTTGAAAATTTGATCGAGATTGGTTGGGTGGTTCAAAAGTTATTAGTTTTATTAGTTTTTATTCATACGTTCCCCTCCTTTCCCTCTTCCCTAGGATCTACCGTTAAAGTGAAATTACAAAAATGTTTCCAGATCCGAACCTTATGCATGTTGAAAATTT
Organism: Thermobia domestica; assembly: GCF_964235325.1. Lineage (NCBI taxonomy): Eukaryota > Metazoa > Arthropoda > Insecta > Zygentoma > Lepismatidae > Thermobia > Thermobia domestica. Next base: position 120,894,211 of record NC_137471.1, read on the forward strand.
GATTTAGATTGGTCGGGTGGTTCAAGAGTGATGAAGTCACAAAGACAGTCATTTTTATTTTTTTACATATATCTCCCCCTTCCCCTCCTCTATACTTGCTCGTCATAGTGAAACGATAAAAAGCACCCAAGGCCCGACCCTCATACATGTTGAAAATTTGATCGAGATTGGTTGGGTGGTTCAAAAGTTATTAGTTTTTATTCATGTCCCCCTCCCAACCCCCTTCCCTAGGATCTACCGTTAAAGTGAAATTACAAAAATGTTTCCACATCCGAACCTTATGCATGTTGAAAATTTGATTGAGATTGGTCGGGTGATTCAAGAGTGATGAAGTCACAAAGACAGTCATTTTTATTTTTTTTTACATATATCTCCCCCTCCCCCTCCTCTATACTGGCTCGTCATAGTGAAACGATAAAAAGCACCCAAGGCCCGACCCTCATGCATGTTGAAAATTTGGTCGAGATTGGTTGTGTGGTTCAAAAGTTATTAGTTTTATTAATTTTTATTCATGTCCCCCTCCCCACCCCGTTCCCTAGAATCTACCGTTAAAGTGAAATTACAAAAATATTTCCAGATCCGAATCTCATGTATGTTGAAACTCTGAATGAGATCGGTCGGATCGTTCAAGATTTATTAAGTTACAAAAATAGTCACTTTCAGTCTTATATAAATTGATTTTTATATACCTCCCCCTCCTTCTCCTCCCATACGTTGCTCAGTCAATTTAAAATTATAGAAACAATCCCAGGCCTAAACCTCATCTATGTTGAAAATTTGATCAAGATCGGTTGAGTGGTTCGGGAGTTAAGTTTTATTTATTTTTATACCCATTCCCCCTCCCCCCTCACTTTTACCATCCAAGTAAATAGCCTAAAACCAGCCCTGCCTTCAACCTCATCCATGTTACAAATTCGATCGAGATCGATCAAGCGGTTCAGCAGATTTAAAGTCATAAACATAGTGATTTTCAATTTTATATATATAGATATATTTTTATATACACACGTCTCCCTCCTCTCTCCCTCTCCTCAGCTCTAGTAAAAAAAGCATTTTAGGCATAGGATTATTTTTACGTAATATTCATAAGCGAGTTCTTACTGTGAAAAATTCCTTGCTATAGTTGCTATTTTTCTTTAACGTTTCAACAAATACTTGATTGGCAACAATGGTGAACGCAGCCGTTGGGAGTTTGAATTGCTCTAGTTCCTGCTTGGAATACACACGTAGATGGCACTGCGTCGGAATACACACCGATCGAGAAACGAAATTTTTCAGTCTGAGCACACACTTTACACACACAAACCGGCTGTATCCGTATAAACGAGCGGAGTCAAAAGAACTCGCGGGGGGACCCCTATAATGGTCCTGCACGCGTTAAAAGTAAAAAACTTTTCGAGCAACCACTAAAAAATGCTCGCTTTGCAAAAATTGCTCAGAGTGCTGCTCTGTAGCCGATCGACCTACAAAGATTGGCGGGTTCACCAACGCACACACACACACACACAGGAATCTACACTCCATCAAATTCCCACAAAATCCCTCTAGACATTCCCTCATACAAAAATGGTGACATGGTGTACACATCATTGAAAACGTTTTATTGGAAGTCCAATGAGGTATAAACCGTGGTATATTGTAATTTTCGTGGAAATTATATGTGTTGAAGACCGACCCGACCCCACCCGTGACCCAAATTGACTGACCCGACCCGACAACCCGACCCGAGCTGACCCGATTGGCCCGACCCAAAGTGACCCGAGTGAACCAACCCGAGGTGACTTAACCCGACAACCGACCCGAGTGACTTGAACTTACAATCTAACCAGTTTGAGAGAGCTAGAACTTTACAAAACTGCCACCAGAAAAAAAATGCTGACCAATTCTTATGCATAAATCATTGTTTCGGCTTTTTTTACTTGTAGTATAATTATCCTCCTCCTCCTCCTCAGTGTTCTCCCATTAATAAACAGGCCAGTTTCCGTGAATTAGGTAAGAAGCTTCCATTTTTGCGATTTCCCGCTAATATCTGCCTCGCAACCCAACATAAAGTACCACCCTCCTTATTACAATCTATCAATTCCAACCTTCTTACACACTCTCGCTCTCCTGATATCACCCCCTTTACTACATCCCTCAGAATGCAATCCCTTAGCAAGATCAAAACTTGTGATCCGTCCATTTTTCGCTTCCTTATATCGTCTAATATTGCTCTCGTCTCTTGCATTTTTTCAGCATTTCCTTATTCGTTTTCCTCTCTACCCTGCTAACCTTCTTTATTTTACTCCACATCCAAATTTCCAAGGTTAAAATTTAGGCAATCAAGTTCAAAAGTCAAAATAAAATTTGACTGAGTTCTGAAGACAAGTTCTGAAGGCTAAAAGAATAAAAGTTCTGAAGACAACATTATTTTCTAGTAAGGAATGTATATAGAACTTCATTTAATATTTTTTGCTGTGTAACAAACAACAATTTCATCACGTTAACATTCCGATTTTTCTATTTAAAAACAGCGTTGCTGTCTGATAGAATCATAAGGAACTAATTGCACTGAAATATCATTCTGTAGGGAATTACCTTTTATTTTTTCTTGATTAATTTATCTAGAAGATATTTGCAACGTTATATAAAATTAGCAAGTATTTTATTGCGGAGAAAGTCAAATCACTACTCCAGCAATAATAATAATAATAATCTGAAGGTGACCAAGAAAGTTCTGTCTCTTTGTGGAGGTCTGTGTTCAATTGGCCCTCACACCGTGAGTTGAATGCGAATGGATATAAGGTGAAGGTCAGTTGTTGGACGAGACGAGACGAGACGAGACAGAATTTTCATGAAAGGGTACGAGATGAGACAGAGCTCTTTCAATAGAAACATATGCACTTTTCCAGACGAGACTACCTTCACGACACATTTTCGAAACGAGAATGCCCCAAACCAGGTCTCGTGAGCAACACTAGTGAGTATATCCAACATACTACTTGGTTGTGGCTGTTCAGATGCACCGTGAACGTGCGTAAGGACTGAGTGAACATGGGGCCTTCACAGAGCGTCATAAGGGCTTGTTTGCTGTACGAGTTCAAATTGCTGCTCCGCGGAGCGGAAGATATGACAGGCCTTTGGTGAGAGTGTCGTGACTACGCGGAGAGTGCAGTGGTATGACGGTTTAAGGACGGTGACGAAACACTCGAAGACGCACCACGTGCCGGAAGACAAACAGATGTTCAAAATAAAGATCTTCGGGCAGCAATTGAGGCGAAGACAGACATGTGAGGAACTGGTACTACCTTTCAGTGTAAGTGGAGAAACCATTCTGCACCACCACCATCAACTTGGGAAGCACTGCAAGTTGGGTTGATAGGTCCTACATGATTTGACTTGGAGCCAGAAAGCAACGCGAGCAGACACCTGTGTTTCTTTGGTGTCTCGTCTGAGGAAGGAGCAATTTCTGAACAGGGTGTTGACATGTGATGGGAAGTGGGTCCTGTACGAAGCTCCACGGCGCCGTCATTGTTGGTTAGCATCCCATGAACCGGTTCAAAAACAGCCCAAGCCAGCACCACGCCAGAATAAGGTTCTCCTGTGCATTTTGTGGACTGCTCGAGGTATCGTCCATCGGGAACTGCTACCAGCTGGTCAGATCATCAATGCAACTGTGTACTGTCACTGTGTACTGTCTGGATCCAGCAGTTCTGAATCGCAAAGGGGTCCTCTTGTTACAAGGCAACGCTAAGCCCCACGTGGCTAAAATGACCCAGTACATCATTCTACGCCTTGGATGGAAAACACTATTGGATCCGCCATACTCCACGGACATTGTACCGTCCGATTACCACCTGTTCCATTCCTTGGACAATCACCTTAGAGAACGCCAATTCAAACAGCTAGTAGAGGTTCAATATGCACTTGATATCTTCTTCACTTCACGTCCCACCAAGTTCGACTGCGATGGAATCCATGGCCTTCCAGAACGTTTTCAGAAGGTCGTCGAGGCTGATGGAGACGATTTTTGATATTCCAGGTACGTCTTAGGTTACATACCAATGTTCGAAGGTGTTGGTGAAAAGGCGGCGGAACTTTCTTGGGCACTCTTAAAGTTATAATAATAATAATAATAATAATAATAATAATAATAATAATAATAATAATAATAATAATAATAATAATAATAATAATAATAATAATGTGTCCTGCCCAAAGGCAGATGTTTGATCCGAAGGTCCATGGGTATTGATTCCAGCTCGTACCAAGTAAGTTTTCTGGTGGACAAACCCCATGTGCATGGGTTTTCTCGGTGTTCTCCCATTTCCTCCCACTTTCTTGATTCAACCACTTCAATTATTTCTCATCATCACTGTCTCTCTTAGCGTTGGTGCATAACGTGGGACGTTAACTAGATATTTCCTTTCAATTTCACTTAATGTGACATTTAACTTGACATAGAAACGCAGAAAGGAAAAAAGTCAGTAGTAATATTAATTACAATTACAATACCAATTAGTTAATATAGGGTAAAATTAAAATTTTATTACTATTTCACCTTCAATTAGTCACATTTATCATTCATTCACCAACTTCGAATTGAATTCCACAACAAAGCTCTTTATAGTATTCCGTATAGAAAATAAGTGAAGAATGTGACGACCCGACCCGAGTGACCCGACACGAGCTAACCCGACTGACCCGACCCGACAACCCGACCCGTAACCCGACCCGTTTGAGAGTACTATCAGAGGGGTACTATTTACAGTACAATTTATTTTGTATGGTTTAGCATACTTTAAGGCTACCATACTTTTTGAAAACAGAAAAAACGGGACATCTTACAAATTAGTAATAAATATTGCATTTTGTATTAATTTTATCTTTCGAATTTTACTACAGTATCGCACTAGTTATACAACTTAAAATAATGTATTAATATAGTCCATACTCAGTGGCGTATTTAGGGGGAGGACTTCCGGGCTCAAGCCTCCCACCGAAATCTTACTTACTATAGTAAAGTATATGAAATATCTTGCAGAATTTTCGTATTTTCAGGCAAAGCACCCCCGGAAGTTAGCAAAGCCCCTCCCGAAACAAAATCGTAAATACGCCACTGTCCATACTTAATCAACAGTGCTAAAAATTACTATAGAAGCTAGAAGCTGTTATACAATATAAACGCAATCAGTGAACATACAATATTTAGGCAAAAATTATATTTTCAATATTATTAAGCATACCACCTTTACATGCTCTACATGTCTATAAAGAAAAATATCCAGATTTATGAAGTTGTTTCCAAATTTCAATAGGCTAATTTATTGTTGTTAACCTAAAATGCGAACTAAAAGAAAGCAATTTGCATAATTGTTTTTCTGAAGCAGAAAAAAATGTGTTTTCGGGGCTGGTCAGCAACGTCACAAGAATTTGTTGCCACCTCGGGGTATACATTCTTACTTTTAGTGATAAGAGTGCTACTTAGGAGGATTTAAACATCGCATGTTATATTCGGGGAAGCAGCGATTGCAATAATAATAAAGATTAGAATGAAATTGTTCCTATAGTATTGTCGGAATTGAAAGCAAAAGGAATAAGTCGATTTTATTATCTTTTCAGAAATTTTGATATGTAATTAATAATAATAATAAAGAAAAAAACAGGACAAGAAGGAAAATTTCTGCACACCGGGACAAATTTTAAGAAACCGGGGCGTATGGTAGCCTTACATACTTATTTGCATGCGGAGTGTCAGTACGGAGCCACTACGTAGCAGAGTTGAAACAAAACCTCGTAAATAGGTTGCCAACTCAGGAAAACAAAATTACCGGCACACCCTCAAAATTCTCTGTACAAATGAGAAACTGAAGACTGTATTGATCGTTATTATATTTACCAGCAATTGCCACTTGTTTAAAATTATCGAAACAGATGAATAATACTGGATATTAATCTTTATGTAACAATAGTTGATTCATAAAATGAAATTTATTCTATAAACTTCACTTCAAACAAAGGAAATTGCTTTAAAAAGTCATTTTCTACTCTCAATAAATGAATAAAATTCTTTTACAATAAAATATAAGTGTTATCAAATTTGTTATGTTAAATAAATAAAAAAAAACTGCCATACGTTAAAAAAATATCGATAATGTATAATACAACGGAAATTTGTGTTTGTAAAGGCACTGTTGAAAAATTTCGATGTTCAATGTTATATTCTGGATTGCAGATTCCAAAATACCGGTCAGAAGGGGTCTAATAAGAAGTTTGTACCGGTCACCGGCCTTAATCAAAATTACAGCAAATACCGGCCAGTTAGCAACTCTACTCGTAAATCAGAATGCTGAATGCACCAAAATACTTCACCATGCATTCTATAGTTTCTGCAAAATGAGTTTAATGAAGATGATCATATAAAACAAAATATTGTGTTACAATTTTCCCTTTAACAGTCTACTTTGTGGATTTGTTATATCTTCCACTTATCAATTTCCTGTACGAGATGAGAATAACGGTTTCTGCGCAAGATAGAAAGAAAAAAATACATTTTTCTCATAAGGATTCAGTTCACGTAAGAAATAATGAATAAGTTTAATAATAAGAGCCGAGGAGTGAAAAACTTACTCAGCAATAATGATTGTAAGTATAAATATAAATATAAAAAAACAAAAAAAACATTTAATTCCATCATCGTTAGGATAAGATCAATATAGTGAATCACACGATAGTGTGAACAAACCAAACCACACAATAGTGTGAACAAAGTCCTGTTAGAAAAATACTCCATAAATGTGACACATTTTTTAATGCTTCTACCATTTATACAAACCCTCACATTGTTTTCGTTCTGGCGGCGCCCCTAATAGAGTACAAACGAAAATTTCGCCTGCACATTTCTGTGCAAATGATGTACAAGCGATTGATATAATTTGTGATTGAATTGGATATGGTGGGGGCTACCATTTAGACAGCCCCACTTTGTTTTCGTTCTGGCGGCGCCATTAATTGTGTACAAACGAAAATTACGCATGCATATTTCTGTACAAACGATGTACAAACGATTACGAAAATTTGTGATTCAATTGGACATGTTGGTGGGAAGCTACCAGTTAGAGAGCCCCCAGTTTGTTTTCGTTCTGGCGGCGCCCCTAATTGTGTACAAACGAAAATTTTGCCTGAACATTTCTGTAAAAACGACGTACAAACGATTGCGACAATTTGTGATTGAATTGGACATGGTCGGGGGCTACCACTTAGACAGCCCCACTTAGTTTTCGTTCTGGCGGCGCCCCTAATTGTGTACAAACAAACAAACAATTCGCCTGCTCGTTTCTGTACAAACGAAGTACAAACGATTCCGACAATTTGTGATTCAATTGGACATGGTGGGGAGGTATTACTTAGAAAGCACCCCACTTAGTTTTCGTTCTGGCGGCGCCCCTAATTGTGAACAAACAAACATTTCGCCTGCCCGTTTCTGTACAAACGAAGTACAAACGATTGCGATAATTTGCGATTGAATTGGACATGGTGGGGGGGCTACCACTTAGACAGCCCCCTTTTTTCTGTTCTGTCGGCGCCCATAATTGTGTACAAACGAAACTTTTGCCTGCACATTTCTGTACACACGAAGTAGAAACGATTGCGATAATTTGTGATAGAACAGAACATGTTGGTGGGGGGCTACCAGTTAGACAGTCCCCCACTTTGTTTTCGTTCTAGCGGCGCCCCTAATTGTGTACGAACATACATTTTGCCTGCACATTTCTGTACAAACGAAGTACAAACGATTGTGACAATTTGTGATTCAATTGGACATGATGGGGGGGGCTACCACTTAGACAGCCCCCACTTTGTTTTCGTTCTGGCGGCGCCCCTAAGTTTGTTCAAACAAACATTTCGCCTGCACATTTCTGTACAAACGATGCACAAACGAATGCGACAACTTGTGATTGAATTGGACATGGTGGGGGGGCTACCACTTAGACAGCCCCCATTTTTTTCTGTTCTGGCGGCGCCCTTAATTATGTACAAACGAAAATTTCGCGTGCACATTTCTGTACAAACGAAGTACAAACGATTGCGACAATTTGTGATTGAATAGGACATGGTCGGGGGCTACCACTTAGACAGCCCCCAATTTGTTTTCGTTCTGACGTCGCCCCTAATAGTGTACAAACGAAAATTTGGCCTGCACATTTCTGTACAAACAATGTACAAACGATTGCGATACTTTGTGATTCAATTGGACATCGTGGGGGGAGCTACCACTCAGACAGCTCCCCACTTTGTTTTCGTTCTGGCGACGCCCCTAAGTTTGTTCAAACAAACATTTCGCCTGCACATTTCTGTACAAACGATGCACAAACGAATGCGACAACTTGTGATTGAATTGGTTTTGGGGGGGCTACAACTTAGACAGCCCCCATTTTTTCTGTTCTGGCGGCGCCCTTAATTATGTACAAACGAAAATTTCGGGTGCACATTTCTGTACAAACGAAGTACAAACGATTGCGATAATTAGTGATTGAATAGAACATGTTGGTGGGGGGGTACCAGTTAAACAGCCCCAATTTGTTTTCGTTCTGGCGGCGCCCCTAATAGTGTACAAACGAAAATTTGGCCTGTACATTTCTGTACAAACAATGTACAAACGATTGCCGCAATTTGTGATTTAATTGGACATGGTAGGGGCTACCATTTAGGGGAACTCCCTCGAGAGGAATCACTCTACTTATTTATTGCAAAAAGCAGAATTTAAAAATTCGCATTCGTCCAAAGTTATCGTGTGAAGTAACAGCCGTTTGTATGTACGTACTAATATTGATAAGTTCCACTACGCGATCCCAATTAATAGTTCATATACCCGCGCCACACACACACACACTAGCATTTGTACACACGAAAGTATACCTGGTAGTATCCACACGCTTACGCCGGAAACTAGAAACAAACAAACACACACACACACACACACAGGGACAGAGAGAGAGAAAGAGAATATCTTGTTGTACCTTTATACTGAATGCACCATTACTCACAAAATCAGTTAAAAAAGAAAAAAGAAAAAAGTTGTAAATGAAACTTTCAAATATTGGTACCACTGCTGCGTGTCACACATAAGATTGTTCCATAATGATTGATTCGTAATATGATGTATATGGGTTTCTTAATGGTAGTATAACAAAATGCCTTCAAATTGACCACTAAATAAAAAGTAAAATTTATTTCTCAAATTTTGTAAAATCGAAGTCGGTGGGCATTATGTGAACAGTCTACAATAACAATATATGCAAATAAATATTAATATACTTCACGTTTTCCAGTGGGTGCAAGAAAGCTTCGAATAGTATTTGTTGCCAGAAGCATTAGCTGATGTAAATATATATATATATATATATATATATATATATATTTATTTATTTATTTATTTATAATAAATGCGCACACATTTAAATTAATCACCCCAACAATAAATTTTAGAAAAGGTTGCAAGTACAAGAAAACAAATGACTTCCGACATTACATATGAAAAAGAAAATTGATTTTTTCACCTGACACCGCGCGTCTATAAATTTTAACTTTCATATAATCAATTCGTGCTTAAATGATAAAAAAAAACTTTGTGAGGCAGGCACGTAACACAGAGCATTTCTAAAGATATAACTAGATAAATCAAAATACAATTTCTGGGCCCAGATCAACTACAAGGTAATCGAAAACCAAAACAGAAAGGAAAGTGACCAACGGATTAAAAAAAACTTAAAAAGACGACGGTGAAAAAACGTAATTGAAGTGTCGTCAAATATGAAGTCTTTGTTCATTTCGGCGATAGGTCAAAATGTGATGGAGGACCCAATCATTATCTACTCTATCCATGAATCGTGTCTTGCAACGTCTCAGCTGGTAATTTCAGATCAGAGTTGTACGTTAAATAAATCGTAAGCAACAAGTTCAAAATCGGGGGGGGGGAAGGTTGAAAAATTAAAGAAAAAAATTTGAAGAAATGAAGGAAGAGACAAGAGAGAGAAAGCGGCGCCAACGAAAGAAGAAAGATTAAAGTACTACTCACTACACAGAAGAGTGATCGAATTTAAATATATAACAACTCATAGCCAAAAATATTCACATATGCCGAAAGAGGATGCCATAGTCACTATATCACTATCTAGTTTGAAAACTAAGAAAAGAAAACGAAAACATTCAAGGGGGGAGAGGTCGATGCCCGGGTACGGTATAATAAATTTTAATAACTAATTGTTTTGATTCTGTAACCCTGTCAGAGCTGTCGCCTTTATGAACATTGTAAGCTAGCCCGAGTAGGTGACGTGAAGAAAAAAAATCTCACAGAGTAGGATATTCTATTTTTTAAAACCGACCAGAAAATATAATTCACTACAGCCCTGATGTATAACTACTACTGTCTTTTCACAATTTATTATTCAATATATCTAGTCAGCGATTATATGATGCTACCCATGCTATCAGATGGTATCACTATGGTTGATTATTACTATAACGAATTAAACTACAAAGTATTACCATAGTCCGACTATATATCGCCCTCCGGTCCGCGTGATATTATGGTGCAGGGGTCAGAACCCGAGATGTTTGTAGCTACACGTATCTATTCAATATCTATATATCAACACGCGGCGAAGTATTCACTGGGCTACTATATATATATTTAACTATATGGGTGTCCTATCTTCTATATTCATTTATTACAATATTCATATACTTTCATATTCATATTCGTATTAATATTCATATTATATTCATATCATCATTCTTTTCATTTATTACGACGCTATATTTTACAAATACCCTGTCTCCTCTATCTACGCCCAGCTCATATACACATTTCATCATAACACTTTAAAATCTATAATCACTACAAACATTGTACCCTCCTATTAAAAACATAATCTCATTAGACTGTAATGGCATATTACAGGCACTAGACGTTTTCTTAGACACCATGTCTTTGCGATCATTTTGAAAACGGTATCTCATGTCGAAAATTTTCTTACAGAAGCTGTTTGCTATTAATTTGTCTATGTAACGTGATGTTACTCGCTTCAAGCTGCTATTTGAAATTTTCAAGTTGGCCCCGGATACCTTTCAGTTGGCCCTTGGAGTCACCCCGACAACACCTCTCGGTGTGCCTTACGGCAGTTAGCTACTTCAGTTTTTCTTTTCTTGATTTATCTCCAATCGCTTTCATACTACGGGTACTAAACCTTTCCTCTGACACGGATACTATGTTTCGGCGACCTTTTGAGAACACTGGCATTTCACATCAATCGTTTTCTCCTGCAATATGTTAGATTTTGCAAGTTTTATCGAACGAGTTACTATTTGTTACTACTCGACTCATGTTACTATTTGAAATTTTGAAGTTAGCCCCCAAGACCCCTTTAGGGAGGCCACTGGGATCACAGGGACCACACCGTTCGATATGCCCTATGATATTTACGTATTTCAATTTTGTTCCATTCATTTACCTTCCATTGTTGTCACACTACGGGTACTGGAGTTTCCGAACCATATCATGACGGCCATTTTGAAACCGGTGCACAGTATGGAACATCTTTTGGTACAGTGTTACTTAGTTTTCTAAGACCTTTCGAACGAGGTATTACTCGACCTATGTTCCCATTTGACATTTCAAAGTTACCCCCCGTTACCCATATTTACGGGGGGCGGGGAGGGGTACTTTTGGCGGAATTGGTTTTCCCCCTTAGCAATATATAACGTGTACTTCAAAAATTTCTTCTATGTTTTATCATCTTTCAGATCTTTTCGTGGATTAATTAAAATGGTCCACCCTGTATATATATATAAGCCATGTTGAAAATATTTATGAAGTTGAAATAAATTTGAGGCTTATTCTGGGATGACATCCATTTCATTTTACTTTCCTCTGTGGCAATGGGACACAAATCAGCACACATTTCTCCTCAAAAAACACATTTCAAATCTGAGAAAAAAAGAAAATGAAATCTTTCAGTTTTAGTCCCACGGTTATGCCGGTTATGCTAAAGGAGACGGTAATTATGAGTTATAAATGAAATGGTGGAATGAAGAAATTGGGAGGAAACGGGACAACCCCGAGAAAACCCACGCACACGTTGTTTGTCCACCACAAACTTCACGTGGCGGGAGCAGGATTTGAACCCAGAACCCGAAGCCCCAGAGATGAACGCTCTACCACGGAGCCACCGCAGCACCCATTTCAAATCTGATTATTGGGGGTGACTATCCCTTCAGTTCTCAGATTGGAGGGACATGTATCCATCACCCCCTGTATTTACGCCAGTGCTACTGCACATACCTGAAAAGTGGAAAAATAGTCAAATAATGTTGTCACTGATTGTCTTGAAATTAGTTACCTTTGTCAAATAAATATTTTACTGTAATATTTTTCTTCACTCATTAATTTCTTCCAATTTAGCAAAATCATTCGCCTGAATGCATATTTTTTTTCAATTAAATAGGTTAACATCCCAAAGTTCCTTCACTTGGGATATTATTCTATTGAACTGAAATTATTTTGAGTTAAAATCAGATTTTAAGTTGGACCTAGGTTTCAATATTATGTAAGTGAGTAGTCGTTAGAACATATACAGCGTTGGAAAAGAAACAAGAGTGAACTGAAAATAGAAGGAAGATTGGCTTGGTATATTTCTCTATTCAGATTCTCACAAGTAAACCTTACGTTTGGGTGAATCGAGTTGCTGACTGAGACACATATGAGAAAGTAGCACTAAATGTGGTCAGTATTTCAGTGAAGCTGTAGGTGCGAAGCTCCACGGGTTTAGGAGATACAGCTACCAGAACATCACATGGAAGTACAGAGTAGTCTTCATACAGTTGGAGGTAAAAGCCCTATAAGACCTCTTGTAACGACAAAAGGTGAATAACAAATATATGGGTACATATAAGGACTAGGGGAAGTCATATAGTAAGGGTATACATAACGGCGGCTATCTTAAAATCCGCCATTTTGAATTAAGGTTAAGCTTTTAAAATAGGAATAGGGTCATGTGATACATGATTTGAGGCGCAAATTTAATCAGAAGAGCAATGGTGAGGTTAATTTTCATTTACGCGCAATTGGTAAAAAGTTACAGGGAAATTAAATATTGTTGCAGCATATGTATTAGTCCTTTACCCCACCTTATAAATTTTGTTTTAATGATAATAATTAAATAAAAAGCAGGTGGATAAATATTAGGTCTATGGTAAGAGTTGCCTTGATGGCGGGCATGTTCAAATCCACCATTTTGAATAACTAAACAACAAACAATATGCACACTAAACAATATGCATTTATTTCAACAAAGTTCAACGTGTTTGGCAACATTGAATAATATAGATTCTTTATCGAAATTTAGAATTTATAATTACTCAGAATTGACATCTAGAAAAGAAATATTTTAGGTTTGGTAAATTAGTTTTGCCATTTATTAGATTAACACTGGTTACATATGAATTCATCAATTTTCCTTTGAATTAGAAATTGTAGGATTGCTCCCATCACATTTCCTTTTTAACCCCTTGATGAAAAAAATGCGATCAATGTTTCCAGCTCTAGCATACGTTTTAATTCATGTTTTCGCTTTCATCTTCTGGTTTTATATCTTTCCGTTGTTCCAAGCGGATAATAATATTGGGTGGTTGTTCGGATCTCTTCAAGGAACAAACTTCAAATTAATAGGAACAATTTGTAGCGTGTATAATTTCCAACTTTGTCCGATTGGGAATTTAAAGATTACGATCATTTTTCAACTACGTATAACTTTATCTTTAGGCTCAATAAGAAGTGTAAAGATATGAATAATCGAAAAGGTACATTGCATATTGAATGTAATTTTCCCCCAGGCACCGATCTATTAATTCATAGGAAAAACAAGGAACTTTATTCACCACAAGAAAAGAGACCTTATCATTCTGAAATGCTTTTTATTCTTCATGTTCAGTTGTGTAAAAATAGTTTGATAGAATTGAGAATAACAAACACAGAAGGACAGGCCTTATTAATGTTTGCACTCTCGTCTGAGAAATCGGGTTATGTTTTCTTCCGCATTTTAACGATTTTATTCCAGAATTGAATAGGTGTTTGTTTATACTTATGTCATGTTAACTGTGTCAATGTATATCTTTTTGTAATAAAGCTGAGAGATTCCCTTTAGCAATTAACCAACCATCTCCTACATCAAGTGCCAGTCAACACGTGGCCCGACTCAGGAACATCACCAGGAAAATTTTGGATCTTTAAAAGTCCAGAAAAACCATTAAGCAGGGAGTGAGCTTGCAGAGAAGTTTAGTAGGGGACAATCAGTCTTCCAGTAGATTAGCAACCAACTGTTTCATTGTTAAGCAAGAACTAGAGACAAACAATTCGTTTGTAATATGTAAGAAAGACTTCCGTAGCTCCAGTTTCCCGAGCTGGATCGCGGGTCTGAAATCTAGCAAACTTTGGGCTAAATAAAATCAGGCACGTCGGAACCGACACGTTTTCGTGGAAGGAGGATAAATGAGAGCACAAGGTGAGACCCTGAAGAATTGACAACTGCTCTGACATGTGTTGCCACGAGACGAGACGGGACCTCAGGATGACTCGTCTCGTCTTGTGCAAAGCATGTCTCCTCTCATGTCTCATCTCAAAAAGATGTGCTCGTCTCGTCTGGATTGGTTCTGTCTTGTCTCGTGGTAACACTAGAGTGGCTGAAGAAAAGAACTTTTATGTTAAATGGTTAAAATTACAACTTTTAACAAAGTTTGTTTTGGTTAACACAGCACAACACACAACAAGACTACAATCTTCCAGCAACGACTGCTTATTTTGGACTAAACCAGTAATGAATTATTGCAACATTAATATTTGTCAATACCATCGGTACAGTCGAAAGGCAAACCTTCCCCATTTATTCTAAAGTCTCTCTTTCAGAACCTCTGAAGCCACTTCAACAAATAAGATGCATGTGATTTTCCATTTCAAAAAGAGTTTGAAATATTATCATGAAACAATAAAAAATTAATTTTATTGTCAAATCATCATTCATTCAAAAGTCAGTACGAAAAAAAGCGGAAGGAGAAAGATCATGAAACAATGGGTAGTTACTGATGAAACTGCAAGAACTTGTTGAGTTGAGTTGATTTTAGTTTAGCGTCCCGTTCAGCAGCGAGGCTATAGGAAACGTTGACATATTGATTAACGTGGAATCCGAACCACATGTGCTCCCACCGGAAATGGAGCCCGGGTCTCCCAAGCCAAAGGCGCGTACGCTAACCGCTTAGTCACGAAGGAGCTCTGCCAGAACTTCTACTTCTATAACAGGACGTTTATACCTCGTAGATATCCCTACCAGCCCCCGGAACGAAATATTTTGAAACACTGATACCGAGAGAAGTAGTTGTAGATTTCGGCGCTCAGGTCGAAGTAGAATTCGGTGCTCCCCTACACTTACCTTACAGATTTTTTTTTATCTTTCTTTATACATACATGAGAAGCAGCTTTTGTTGTTATGTTACGCTAAATTTTTATAAAGCTAATTGAGACAACCATTGCAAGAGCCAAAAAGGATCATCATGTATTCTTTAACAAATAAGATGTGCTTTCGAGAGGCTTATTGTGGACTCCTTGTCAGATTTGACGAAACTATATTTGGTTGTACACAAATCCACTTGAAGAACAGTTATGAAAATTTACAACGTTTCATATTATTGATAAGAAGTTAAAGTTCAACACATTAGAAAGTATGCTCTTTTAAAATATAGACACCATTGAAATGAGTAACACCATTAATTTCCAGTAATAATTGTAAACTTTTTGTATTTTATTCTGTATGTGACCACACAAAGTACAATCTAATTTCAATTCCTTTAAGATATTTTGAGAAATGTAACGGATGTTCAGAAGAAACATTCTTTGCGGAATTTCTCAATATATATTGATGGAGGTGAAGAATATGTTTAACGTTTGTATTTAAAATCCAAAGTATAGATTGGCTACTACATATGTTTGAAATTAAAGTACTTAGTTAATTTGTTAATCATTGAAAGTTTTGAATATAAGTTTACTTTTTTAACATATTAAAATACCCTAACGCACATATAATGTTGTACATGATTTTTATCTGCGTAGATAGGTCAGAAATATAACACAACTAGATACGAATACATCAAACGTTTCTTGGAGATACAAGTTGTTGACGGAGAAATAATCCCAGTGAATTCTTGCAGATTGGAAGCATTTTATGGAATAAAAAATCAATGATACTGATAAATATTTGAAAATTGACTATAATTCTGGGTTAAATTCTGACTTTTTAAGCCTCTATTCTACAACTGTTGGAAATTCAAAAGATCATTATTCCTCTTGTTTCAGTTCATTTTTAATATTCCCACGTAATAGCAGCTTGCTTGTGTCTCATCACTCCTCTCATTTCCATACCAACATCCTCACACGTTGTGATTAATCCAATTGCGTAGAAAAGCGTGATTAACTAAGTAAGCTTATCAAGATCAAAACGCCGAACTCAGATCATCTCAGACTTTGACCGATTTTGATTTTGAAAACGCTTCTGCGTACACTATAAGTTATCATTCGACTTGTTGTATATACGTCGTCATTAAGAAATCATATAATATGTTTTTAAGTAATCAGTGAAAAGTTTTCGTGACATTGAAACGTTTGGATTGCAAGCGGAGCGAGCAAGAAAATTTCTTACGAATCTGTTTCTTTGAGAACTGACATCAACATTGATTTAATAGGGTACCTATACTTTTTATGGGCGACACGTCGTTTACTGATTTCTAACACTTTTTCTTTCTTCTTGGTCGTTCAGCGCCCGGGGCAATCGTCCTACTCGCCCCTCTACCTACAGCTCTGCTGATCTTGATGAACGCTTTAATATTGCACTTAGAACACTATCACAAAGCAATTAAACTTAAATCTATTGAGAAATGGAAATGAAAGCTGTTTGTAGGAATCATTTAAAAAATATGTATTTTTCGGTATTCCATGTTATATGTAGGTTAGTCGTCATTTGAAATAATAACCGCTTGTATACATTTCGAAAGCAAATAATTTATTCCGAGTTAATAAATTTTTAAACAAATTCAAAAAATGTCTGAATTCGTGCATTTTCGAGACACAGACAAGACGAGACATTTCACGAGATGTCTCTTTCGTGTCTTGTCTCCAAGCCATGATGACACAAGTAATCTGCCTCATTTCCTTTCTTGCTTCATAGAGTTCTGTCTCTTGTCGTTTCAACATTAGGGACATGAGAATTCCTTTCTTCCCAACCCTTTATCCACAAACCTCTCATTAATTAACTAAAACCTTCATCATTTTCATTTTCATTCAACCTCAGAAAAGCGTCGTCTGATTCCATGTAGCAGCTCTCCTTTGACGAACATTCTAGGTATTTCTGTTCTGGACGACGCAAATTCCTAGTTTGATTTTAAGAAGTAGCGGAAATTTGGCAGCACATGCAAGAACTTCCTGCTGCCCAATAGAGAGTCGTCATTGACTCTTAGTTTTCTGCTACAATGAGAAATGACTTTTTTCGATCCGAGATCCTCCGTCAGCCAAAAGGCATCACACCTCTATATGGTTTTCGTCAGAATACAGACATATTTCCAATCTGTTATCGAAATGGTGTTCGGAGAGAGATGCTAAAATATCTGCTTTAAGTTGGACGAAGACTTGGTTCGGTTTGTGTTCGCATTCGAATATATAATTTTTTGTTTGAAGTAGCTTAAATGGCTCTATCTTTGTAGTAAAGTATTTATGTGGGCTGTAAGATAGAAGTAGAAACAAATTAAGATTTTAAAAATTTCTAAGTAGTAGACCGTTTGAAATGCATAATTTTATTTGCGAGTTTTTGGCGAAATACCACTGTTTACGCAAGAGAAACTGGCAATCCTTTGTGTATTGCATCTCTTCTTTGGAACTGCCAGGAAGGCATGTTTGCAAGTGTACTAGAATAATAATTTCAAGTCTGAGAGTTGTTATTTTAAATTAAATGACCTTACTACGAGATAACTGGCAAAATATTACCCTTTCAGGTGAGATGCCTACAATAAACATAGTTGCCACGGAAATATTTTGAGAGCTGGTCGAGTGACCCATAGTGTAAGAAGTACTAACGGTGAAAGGAAGTGTCATCAGGTAAACAGCAAAGGACAAGAGTTCTTAAAACCTCAGCGTATCGTACGCAACCAGTACTTCTAAAATTATGCCAATTGAACTGCTCAGCTGAATAAAAGTCTCGGTCAGACGGTTAGTAGATGAACTATGCAGTCATTCTCTAGGGGTGCACTTCGCAGTATGGTCTTCAGAAGAAGTCAACCCACAAGAGTGCTATTACCTATTGTACCACGACCCAATACCTAGGTACCACTATTCAATACCTTGCATCGGACACAACACAGTGACTGGACCGTCAACAATTGGAATGAAGAATGTAATGTTTCAGTTTAACCTCATGATTTTTGCCTTTAGGATAAGGAAGGCTATTGAATAAGACAAGTGAATGTTTTTTTTTTTAGAATTGGTGAAATGAGACTGTGAATTGAAACAGGAGTATCCGAAAAACCCAGGGACACGATGTTCTCCAGCACAAATTTACTTGGCGTGATCGAGCAAAGGTCCCACAGAAAAAGGTAAGCGCTCTATCATATAGTGGCCGTGTCCACTGATGATACGAAAAAAAGTAACACAGAGTGATGAAGCTAGATCAAGACTAAATCATCTGCCGGTAAGCTAAGTAAATGACACAAGTCTAATGATATCATGAGTAAAGAGTACAGTTTGGACATATGATGTCCCTGGAACAGACTTTGAGCAGTATCAATGTAAAGTTAGGGCCTTACGCCGGAGCATTGGTATTGATGAGACCTGGGCCAGAGCGAATGAACCACAGCTAATACGGTAATCAAACAAGCGTATTCATCCTGGGTCACCGAGAACATCAACAGTTTGGAATACCCCAACCAATGGGAAAGCTATGCTCATCATCATTGCATTCAACTGGGATGGTGTAATCATAAACCATACCGTCCACCAATGACACACTGTTAGAGCAGAGTACTACTGGAATTTTTTTGCAAAACAATCTGCGAGCAACTCTAAAATTAAAACGACGCCACTCCCTCACGAACCCACTCATCATTCTGCATAACAATGCAATGCACATTCAGTATGTGCGGTCATTGATTTGTTGCATTGTTGGGGCTGGGAAGTGCTGTGTCACCTCCCGTATTCTCCACATTTAAGCCCTGGGTCTACGACCTCCTGAACATTAAGGAACCACGCTTCTGTACAGTTGATGATTTCCAGGCGACCGCTCCATCGGCGCCATCCAGAAATAAGGGGCTGCCAACTTCAAGCAGAGGCCTGAAGATCGCTAGAAACGCGTGATTCAAAATGATTGTGATTACAACGAGAACCTGTAAGTACTCCACTTGCCAAGATGTATCGTTGTTGCCATTACTGGAAATCCAACAATTCTATGTAGGTAGTTTCTATACACTATGAGAAAATTAATATATAGAGATATTTTTTAACCTCCCACGGTTTTCCTACTGTGAAGTACTGAAGGGATGCCAATAACATAAAAGTTAACCTTTTGGCCTAAAACGGAAACGTGAAATTTAAATCACTCTGATCATTGAATTGTATCATGCAACAGACAAAATTATCTTAATTAGTATGATCAGAATTTACCTTCATATAATATCAGTCAATGTTAGAATAAAATAAATTAAATTTTTAAAGCTTTACGCCCCGTTTTCTTTCAACTTAACAAGAACTATCGTCAGATGTGAAGTGTAAAATATAATCAAAGCCAAAACGGACCCATCTACCTTCATAACATAGTTGTGATTTTTATTAGCATACTGCCCACTAATGCGCCTTTTTGCTTCCCCTCCCCACATCATCTTTGCGACTGTTACGAATTCATCTCTCCCAGCCTCAACACATCGTAGGCTCTTCATGACATGTACACGCTCACACACACACACACACACACACATACACACATTCATATATATACATATATATATATATATATATATATATATATATATATATATATATATATATATATATATACAGCATTTAATCCGGTACTTCCGGCAAAGAAAGAGACTTTGACAACTAAAAAATTCAGAAAAAACATAGCAACATTCAATTTTATTATGCGAAACTTGAATCGACGAAATCTTACCACTACGTCATCAAAATAGACATGAAACGCTGTATAACCTTACCAACAAACCAATTTCACGTGGGAACCAAAGAAAAAATTGGCGGTGTCTGATCATCAGCTCTTAAAGATAACCATCATACGCTATGGCACCTAGCAACTAAGCAACTTCAGGTGGGTAGCCAATGTCAAATTCGAATATAAAATACCTCTTCAATATAGCCATCATACCCTTCTTCAGAGACGGTAGGACGAAATGCCCGATGCATGTCTGACACAGTTTGCCGACCTCCGTTGCAGACTTTTACCCACCGTGCCAGTGTTCTGTACGGCAATGCCGATTCCCCACACGCCTCTTGAAGCCCTTGATGAGAGCACAAACCCTTGATTGAATGTCCTGTACGACCTCTGGTACATTCAATCTTGATCCAACTCCGTTCTTCCTGTTTCCACAACATAGTAGCACCTTTACGTTAGACCGCTCGCTCACAAGGGACTGTGCTTCCCTCGCTTGTGCGCCTGCCCGTGAAGTGGGACGGGTGAGTTGCTCGGAGGTTAGGTAGGTATGTCAATGACATGCGCTATCAGCGCCACTAGTACATTTCATTGCATAGTCTCTCCACAGCAGTGTTGCCACTATTTAAGTTCCAACCCTCGTATATTTTGCATCCTATGTATTCTCATTACTAATAAGAGAATTGAGTATTTTTCTTTCCTTCGTTTTGCAGAGAGAAATTGCAATGTTTTTGGGCACAATAAAGCCAGTATTTACCGAAGAAATGCAGAACGAATTAGTGCAATATGTCACATTACTGTATCAACTCTTCTATGGCTGAAGTTCAAAAGATCTAAGAAGAGTGGTTTACGATTTTTCTGAACGCAACCAGTTGTCTCGTACCTTTAGCCATGTGAGTCGAATGGCAGGAAGAGATTTGATAGTGTCTTTCCGTCGTAGACATCCAACTATTGCTTTCCGACGGCCTTCGAAGACTGGCCTGGAAAGAGCTTGCGGTTTTAGCAAGCCACAAGTTGAACGTTTTTTAATTATCTACAAGATACTGTAAGGGAAAACGGTTTCCCTCTACAGGATGTCTACAATATGTACGAAACGGCATAAATACGGTTCCTCAAAGTACCAAAATTGTTGTTGACTGAAAATCAGCTTTGAATAAAATTGTATCTATTGATCGTGGAGTTACCATCACAGCTGTTTCCTGCGTTAGCGCATCTGGTTTCTTTATTCAACCTGCGATAATATTTCCCAGAAAAAGAAAGAAACAAGAGCTACTCAATGGATATCCACCAGGTTTTGTGGGAATGATATCTGAGTCTGGTTTAATGAACTCATAACTTTTGGTACAATTTTTGCATTATTTACACCAACATTAGCGATCAAATCCGGTCAAGTTAAAGGTATTGTTACTTGTTGACAATCAGTACTCGCACATTTCAATCGAGACGGTTGATTTCTGCAGGTAAAATTCGATTGTGATGTTCTGTTTACAATCCCATACCAGACATAATTTGCAACCCTTAGGTCGCTCCTTTTTTGGCCCGCCCAAGTCCTGATATTCAACAACGTGTGATAAATTGGTGAGGAATCATTCATCCCGCCCAATTACACAATTACACAATACTAGTTTGTTCACTGAGATTTACTACTAAGCTGCAACCATTGATATTCTAATATCCGGCTTTTAAGAATGTTTAATTGTCCTACTAAATCCAGATGTGTTCACTGAAGAGATTCTTCCTTCTACTGTGGATGTCATAGAGTTAAATGTAGAAACCAGCTCTGAATTTGAAAGCATTTCTGAATAGAGTCCACAATCTTCCATCGGAGGATGCACTGAAAGTAAAGAGGAGCCCATTCGCACAACCACATCAAACACTCCTTTGTCAGTTGCTCTTTCTCCTCCATCTGTTACCAAAAGTTCAACCTTCAAAGCTGGATTCTTACTAGAAGCAATCAGGAACTCATGCAGACTGTCTACTTCAAAAACCTCCTCTGCTTCTT
This sequence comes from Thermobia domestica, assembly GCF_964235325.1. Taxonomy (NCBI): domain Eukaryota; kingdom Metazoa; phylum Arthropoda; class Insecta; order Zygentoma; family Lepismatidae; genus Thermobia; species Thermobia domestica. The sequence goes on from NC_137471.1 coordinate 120,916,441, forward strand.
GCTTGTTTATCTGTTACCGAGCCTTAAGCCAGTAATGCTAGACCTACACTGGAAGTAAGCAGGAGCCCATGCGGACTGTCCACATCATACACTCCTCTGATGATTGTATGTCCTCCTCTTTCTGCCTTCAAGAGCTCAACCTGTACATAGTGAACTTCTTCAAGTCAATTCGAGACTCTGACATACTCTCATTTCAAACAGAACTTACTTCTAAAACGGCGACCTCCATAGAGCAAAACATCATCAAAAATAAAAACAAAATTAAACATCATTTTGCACCAAGAAACCTACAACCGAAGATACTCCTCAGGTAAGTGACAGAGTAGTGTACGAGTGTTCATTATACAATGTCATCTAAAGCAATTTTCCAACAGAAGACTGAATACAGTCCGTAAGATGCATTGAATGGTGGAATGAACAATGTACATCATATGAAGGAGTGGTCATTTTCATCTATGATAATTGTTAATGCTCCTTTGGGTATGTACTCTTTACCCTTAGATTTTGTACTCTTGCCCCACATACAGGGGCAAAAGTACGTATTTGAGTATTTTCATTTTACGAATTCTAGTTCCTCCAAGGACGGAGATATATGAAAGTTGAGCTCACATTTTGTAAAGCAAAGTTCAAGCTTTGTGTTCCATGTGAAAGTTTTTCGTTGTAAAAATAGTTTACCAAAATATATAAGTTTAATTGAAATTTGCGTACTCTTGCAAACTTTCCCCTAAGCCATACATTTTTGTTGAAAAATGATAAATTAAATCCTTATTAAATTAACTTCAATCATCAGTATTTAAGTAACGTTAGTCTACTATTCAATACTTATCTTTTAAATTAAACTAAAATAAACACATTTTTTTAATAAAAAACTCTTTCCTAAAATAAAGTAGTACATAATCATTGATTTGGAATTTTTAACAAACAATAATGATACATTTCATTGTCGCCTATTCTTGGAGGCCTATCCTTGATCCGGCTTTTCTCATGAAAAATATATATTAATAAGTTGTTTTGAAATATCAATATCTAGAACAATTGCTAGGAATCTACAACATTTGAACATCACGAACATTTTCGGTCGTGATTTTTGCTCACTACCAGCTTGTTATGTTTTGGTACAAGACAGTTTGACTTAACAATACAAATGCAAACTGTTGTTAGCTTTGCAGGTGTCATATTTACAAAAGTATGACACTGGTATACAGTGGCGTATTTTGGGGGGCTTCCGGGTGTAATCCCCACCGAAATACTACTATAGTCAAATATATGAAATATCTTGCAGAATGTTCACATTTTCAGGCAAAGCCCCCTCCCAAAGTTAGCGAAGTCCCCCAAAGTTAGCAAAGCCCCTCCCGAAACAAAATCGTAAATACGTCACTGATGGTACATTTGTGCAGAATAAGATTCAAAGATATACGTGAAATAGAAAATATCATTAACCAAAAATATCATTGTTATCTAGGTAGTTTACATATTCACACTCAAAACACATTACGAAAGAATAAGGATGACTACAATTTTCTTTCATTAAAATAAAATAATCTACTTGGTTAAGTTTCGCTCATATTGAAAGCAGATAACTACTGTACGCAGTATTTCGACAATATATTAAATCACCATAGAAATAACAGGAAATAGCTTAGAGAAGTTCAAAATTACGACCATCTCAAAATCATTCATTTTGAACCGTCCAGGTAATTATTAAGAAATAAAGAAAAGTATGATGATTGTGTGCCATAAGGGAGGTAGCATAGTGCTTGAAAGGAGACAAATAGGTCCTTAAAAGAATAATAAATACAAAACGTGGGTTTATTGCATATGCGTACATAATATATGATTGTCACCAAAATGATAAGAGAGAAATGAATAACGTTTAAAATAAATGAGGATATGGAGAAGATTATAAATAATATTTTGATTTACAGGGAGTTACATATTTTCGTTCTTATCTTAAGACTGCCATATGCATATTTCATTATAATAACGGACAGAGTTCATGGTTGCGTACTTACACTTTCTGAAGTCCATGATCAGACAGTCAATTGACAGCTGAGTCTGCACACCACTAACGCTAAGATTGTAGAACGCCACTGTAAACGGTGTTGTGCGAATGCGTTGAGGTTGAGTTGTGATAGTAATGTGATGATATTTGTAAGATTTCTAAAGTATATATATTTATTTTCCATACTTTTCTTTTATATTTCTGATTTGAGAAAATAGGATTGTTCCTTTCCTCCTGTGAAAGTCTTCCGTGTTTACAATATTTGTTTTTAACTTTCACTATTTTTACCAGGAGGTTTTTCGATACTTTATTTAAAATATTTCACTTTTACTAGTTGATTGTTTGGTTTCCCCGAGAGATTAAGAAAGTACTTCAGTTTTTAATTTCACAAAATAAGAGAATGTCTTATTATGTTATTCTTAAAATGTAATTTTCACATTTGTTACCGAGGGCGAAAAGTGTTAATCTGAAAAAAAAAATCGTACTTTTTCAAGCGAACCAAAATGTCTTAAGGGAATTCCTGTTGTAATATATTGAAATCAAGTCAATGGTCCTATCAAATGTAAGTACTCAGCACCTGAATAACATACTTTCCTTTAATAATAAATCATATAATGTCTTATGAGTAATTTGTGCTCGTTTTTTTATATTAAGAATGACGTATAAGCAAGTAGTCAATCAGGTGATCACTTATATATGTGTATCCGTTGGGGCTTATCTGACATTACGTAGTGAAGAATTATAAGTGCATGAGTCGAAATAGCAGCTGTGGTGAACTGATTCGAATATCAGTTACTAGTATAAAAATTTGCTATAGTGATATTCGAACGAAACCAGAGTACACTCCTATACACAAGATCTCGTTGACCAGACAAACTTCACTTTTGTAACTAAAGAACTGGGAAATGCAAAATGCGAACTGATAAATGCTTTCTCAATTTGACAATTAATCTGAAGTAGGCAGATCACCATTAAATATCCCAAATCGGTTGATTTTTTTCAATATTGATCTCTCCTGAGGAATAAATATCATTATACTAATTTTTTATGTAATGCGGAGAGAAAATTGTTTAATCACATCGCGGTAAAAGAAGTTACACGTTTTATAAACCATCTAACATTTTGGAATGAATATTCATTTTTTTTTTTCCAATTCCAATTCTGCAGATAGCAGTGGTCTTAAAAGCGCTCGACTCAATATGATATATCAGAATTTTAATAATATGTGGTGAAATACACTGACGTAAGTATAATGGTTGGAATGCAATACATAAATGCTGTCTATTTTACACTTTTTTCTGCTAGGGATATGAGGGCACCAAATCATTTTCAACAAATTTCTCTTCCTAGATAAAACAAACAAAGCGATAAACATCTCATCAGCGAACCTGGGTTCGATTCCCGGTGGGAGCTCATGTGCTTCCGATTACACGTTAATCAGTAGGTCTGCGTCTCATATAGCTTAGTTGCTGAAGGGGACTTTAAATTCAAAATCAACTCAACTCAATCTCATCAGCGAAAGTTATAGAATGTTATAAGCTAAAGTTGGGTGTATGCTGGAAGGTTAAAAGTCGAGTCAAACGTTCAGAAAAATACACAATATCACACAATTTATGTAATTACTACTCACAAAATTCACAAAAAACACAAATTATATAATTATTATTCACAAAATTCACAAAAAAACACAATTTGTATAATTACTATTCACAAAATTCACACAAAACACACTTTATATAATTACTATTCACAAAATTCACACAAAACACACTTTATATAATTACTATTCACAAAATTCACAATAAAACAAAATTTATATAATTACTATTAACAAAATTCACAAAAAAAAAAACACTCGGTTTTCTGACCAGTGATGCCAGCGGCTTTCTCATAATGACCATCACCATCTAATATAACCAGAATGCGACGACTCTTACAATACACCGTTTTTATTCTTATTGCATAATCTGTTCTGAAACATGACCTTCATATGACGATAAATAATTGAAGTGATTATTTACACTGTTCCGGTGTATATTTTTCCCCAAATCATTAATAACACAGGTATTATGACAAAGTTGTTTCTCCCAGAACCATATAACACTATAAACCTATCTTAAAATACTATTATTATTCACATATACAGATAGTTACATTTACATTAAGTAAAAACACATCAAAATATCTAGAAACTTGCAATGTAAAATACTTAAAATAACATAGTCAAATCTAAAGGTGTGTAGCTTAAAATCAACATGATAAAATTATATTGTTTCCTTTCTTTCAGTTTTGAAAGTGGCCTGAGTAATACATGATAATAAATTTATTATGAATTACTAAGTGAGTCACATTTCTACATAACGTGCCAAACACACCCAAAATTATGTATACGATATTATTTCATGCATAAATTTACTTACATCTGAGACAAATTAAATAACGCCCAAATATCTAATGTTGAAAAAGGAAACATTGTTTAAGTTCATGAACAGTGCTTATCGCAATCAAGGAGAGGCACGAAACCGGACCTTTTTCCAACCTTTACCTTTCAAAAAATATTTAAGAATTCATTTTACGGTAACTAAATATATTAGCATATATTAGACGATTGTGCATATGTCTGTTTTAACAAAATTCGTCATGTACAATTATTTTCTTTTAGCTAAACGAACTGCTGCGAAAAAAATCGATCTATTACTAGTATCAAATATTTAATTTATTAGTGATTGGTTTCGATTACTACGCCTTTTTCAGCTGCGTGACTATATGAGACTTGAACCAAAAACTTGAGACGAGACTTGGCCAATTAAACTTCAATAGGGAATTCAACACCAACCTCCAAATCAAGGGGTGAATTTTGTAGTCACCTAACCTTAAGAGAGCTCTTAAATGAATGCACTTGAATGTTTGAGTATATAACTTATCAAAAGAACATATAACATTAATATTGTACATGTAATTCAATATTTAACTTTACTGTGCTAATTCTGTCCAATAATGAACTATCGAACTCTTTGTATCAATTGATAAATAGCAACATAATTGAAGAGTATGCTTCTTTCCAACAATTAACCTATTAAATTCTTACATAAAAAATATATATATTACCAGTTGTATCTCGTGTTCCTTTTCTCGATATCAATAACAGTCCAAATGCTGAAACTCGTTCGTTTTCAGCTTCGCACGAAGAGAGCATTCAGTTGTTTCCATACGTTCGCCAGAAGTTCAATATAATTCTATCGTCAGTTATCACGGTATGTATAGTATAAATCAATGTTCTAAAGGTACATTTACGAATACAGCTTATTAGAAATTATTTAATAGTAATTTTGAGGTTTCATTGGATGATTGTTTAAATATAATACTGTCTGAAATAAAGCTATGTCATTAAGATTCGAAAAATTACTGTTGTTTGATGTCCGTACAAAAATTTAACATTGTAAGTTCTGAAGTCTACATTATTTTAAAGTATAAATCACGGAAAAGAAAATTTTCATTTCATATGTATTCAATTATATCCATCATCTCATAATCAATCTAGTAAGTATAGTATTCGAGTACAATTTTACTATTAATGACATTTTTGAAACAATATGTTCCTTCCATCAAAGACAATCCCTTATACATTTCATGACTAAGTAATTATCTGTTATGTCTTAATAAACTAATTTTTATCCCTGAAAAATGCTTACGCTAAGTCATTTTTGGATATTCATCACAGTATGTCAAATATTGAAAATTTACTTACTGGTAAGAAGTATTGATACTTTGACAGAGATAACTGGTAAACGAAGATTTACGTGTATTAACATTATGTTATTAGTTTTGTGCGGTTCAAAATGTGTAATACATTTTCTACAAATGTTTTACACACAAACCTTTAGAACAATTAATTATGTTTCCAACCCCAGGCATCTGCAACATTTATTAAATAAGTAAAATATTATAGCAATGGAAGAGTAGACTTAGTAATCTTTTGATTGTGTAAAATTCTCTCTGTCACAGGTTTTGTGGTTATTCAATTTGTGACTAAAACGCACTACATTGCAAAACTCCCCAAACACGAATATATATCATGTCACATGTAGCAAAGCAGAATGCATAAAAAATCACTTTTACAAAAGAAGAAAATCATTTGTTTTCCATTATATGAACCGCTAACTCCAGAAAGCAAATTGATGTGCCTCCATTTAAACAGGGGTTGGTTGTGCTTCCATTTAAACAAGCGCACAATGGGAGAAACGTCGAGAGGAAACACCCTCGCATCATCTGACTTTCACGTAGTAATGCGACCGTGTTGTTTCCAACGAGGAAGAAATATGCCAAGGTGTTTCCTCTCGACGTTTCTCCCATTGTGTGTTTGTTTAAATGGAGGCACAACCAACCCCTGTTTCCATGTCAAATTTTGCAGATGACCCACGCTGGAGATGACCCACGTTCACGACACGCCACTGGTGTATCTATTATTTTTATTTCATTCTACACACACAATTTGGTAATTCAATTGTTCGTTTGACGGCTCTATGTGCATTATTAGCTGAGATAAAGGCCTACTACGAGTAGTCAGCTACAAATCTGCAACAACGCCTCTAGCGGCGAAATGGAAAGGATATGACAAAGTTTGTCCTCTAAAAGGTGCCTTACATTTAATGTCCTTTCGAACGATTCCAACAGTAATACCACTTTCCATTGCAATTTTGAAGTTGCCCGCGTTGGAAGTTTCCACGAGACGCCAGTTGTCACGCTACTATTTTTATTGCACTCTACACATACGATTTTATCATGCAATTTTTTATTTGAAGGCTCTACGTGCAGTATTAGCTGTGATATAGGCGTTGTACGTTTTTATTGAATCACCCGGTATACATATATATACAGCAAAATGCATAAATGTTGTTTGCAGTGTATTTTTGTTTCAGATTCCATAGTCCAGTATAATAATGGCGAATCGTAGACTTGCGTTGCAGATCTCATTGGTGATTTGGTTCATTCAATCACGCTCTCTTAATGGTGTTCAATGAATATTCCGAAGGAGAATCATTGTGCATGGGCACTACTCAGCAAAAACATACGGCGTTATGTTGATCAGTTCAATAAGACTAACAATGTTACAGTACTTCGAAGAGGAGGACCTACACCAACTGCGCATATAGAACAGCGTATTACAGTAGTGCGAGCATCTGTTGTGAATCGCCCACTAAAAAACCTTTGCGACGATTGTCAGTAGAAAACGGAATGTCCGTAATATGACATTGGCGTATTCTACGAAAAGATCTGCAAATGTTTTCATAGAAAAAGCAGATGCTTCTAAAATTGACATATTGCAAAAAGAAGGTGTCTGCATTTTGCAAATCACTTTAGTGCGTTAATTGGTGATGTTCCAGATATTATATTGAAAACTTCTGGTGTACAGATGAAGCTTATTTTTATTTGCCACGTGAAGTAAACAAACAAAATGTAAGATTTTAGACAACAGAATGTCCACACAAAAGGGTGGACTACGTTTGCATCCGGAAGAGGTTTTGGTTTGGTGTGGCGTAAGGGAACGTTTCTTTTTTGATGGCTCTGTCACATCAGAAAATTATTTGGAATTGTTTGAGCATTATCCTGGCCTGGCCTGTGGCCTTTGGCCACAATTGAGCAGTAGGTGTGATCTCTAATCGCCTTCCATTGTTTGTTCTTTTGAAACAGTGCTCCATGCGGCCCAGATATTAACTCTTGTGATATGGGTTACCTCAACCAGGGGCTTAAACCACGATCTTTAAGTGAATTAAGAGCTGACATTGAGCAGAGCACCACAGCAGTTACTCTCGTCACCCTTAGTAAGGTTTCTGATAAAAGGTGCATCTGGGTCAGGGAAGTGTCCAATCGTCAAGGTTAGAACACTTCAAATATATCTTACATTAAATTTAGCCTTTTACTTATCATACCATGTAAATTTATCTTACTATGGTCATCAATAAAATACGTTATTGCACTTCTAAATCACGGCTATTTGACTGAAACACCCTATATAATAAACACTAGTGAGAACGAGACACATTTCTATTGATATTTCATATCGATATTAATGTATTTCATGAGGAAGGGCTAAATATCATGTGTAGTTCTTAAGGAAATGTATTAAAATGAATGAATATTGTCTTAAAACTGCATCAATAGTAATTTCAAATTGCTTTTCTTTCGCAGCATCTTGTATATCTATTTGTGGACTGTATGCGTAGAGATATACTGTCATCAATCCATACATATTTTTGTATGTGTCATTATTGTAATACATGCTTTGATCAGTGAAACACGTATTGCTAACAATAACATATTTATCTCTAACAGTGACACACATATCCGTAACAAGACGCAAGTACTGCTTTTAGAACTTAAGCAAAAGTTACGAGAAATTTTACTACAATGTCCGAATCTCATTTATGTAATTAAGCTTATATGATCACCATCTAATTAGGAGAATTAAAAGTAAGAATGTTGGAATTTTCACACAAATACGCTTTTTACTCTACAGAGTTCATTAATATAACTGACTTCTTCTCGTCGTACAGTAGATGAACCATGGTCTTAGTAGAATAAAGTACAACAACTCTAAGACACTCATGAGACTGGCTCCAATGAATAACCCAAATACTCCTCCCGCACTTACTGAAATAGAAAGTGACGAAAATATAACTTTTATTCAAAATTAAAATTTCATACTTAAATATTTCGTATTTTAATATTTAATACGTGTTTTAACATAATTCGTAAGCGATAAAAATACATGAATAGACATTATGAAAGTATATTTGCGAAACTAGGTGCAATGATAAAAAATGCCTAAAATATAAGTGTTATTTATAATTATTTTAAATTTAAAAATTAGTGGAATTGGGCGTCATTTATTATTTTGTGCTGCTGATAGGAATTTTCTTTCGTGTCCAGCTATACATTAATAAAGGACTGGAAGTGTTATGTTAAAATGTGTTTTTAAGTAGTCTCCATGTGTGAATACCTTTTGAAGTTCTACCTGCCATTGACAATGAGTGTGTGTGCACAGGCTCCCAACAATTTAATATAATAATTCTATTACATATGATTTGGATGTCCTATGTCGCATGTTATTTTTGCTCTGTAAGGGTTGTTTTGTGAACGTTTAAAATCTGTTGAAAATGGGACCCTCAGTTGTTCTCAAATATACCCCGTTCTATAAAAGGAAACGTTCCCCGTTTACCTGTAAACATGGTCATTTTTTTATACTTTGTTGTTCTTCGAGGTTTTCCAGGAGAGTTCTTTATGCTGGGTTTACATCCAGGATTACGTTAATCCTTCTTTTCATGTTTGATCAGGAAGTATGTTCAGGACAACCTTCGTAATCTGCATTTTAAGATTAGCAATTACTTGTGCTAGTAGGGATCAACTCAGGAAACGGTAATGTGATGAAAATAATAACTGGAATTTAAATCTTAGCTAGAGTCTAGAATGCCCATGATCACTAGTAACGTTAATTATGAAAAATGTAGTGATTCCAGTATTACAGTAAGAAGGTAGTGATTTTATCTTTTTGCCTTTAAGTTATTCCAATTATTTGTGGATTAAATTATGTAGAGATTTTTTTTATTTTAAAATAAAAACTAGTTCTATTAATTGCCAGTAAAAATCCTGAAAAGTATTCAACGTAAATCTCAAATACAAATAAATATATAAAACTATCCTTTTATATCTGCTTCAACAGTTTGATTCGACTTAGAAAATACCTGTAACTATTCCACGTTGTCCGGTAGCCTCTTTAACTTAATTTTAGCAAAAATCATTCGATATTAACGAAAATCGATACATGCTACTATCCATCCTGCTGAACCAATTTTGTTTCTATTAGCAGACGAATGACAGTAGAAGAGGGAATTGATACAATCTTAATATAAAATTAATTTTAGAGTCCAACTGATGGAATTTATTCTATTTCAATAGAAGGTAGTGATTTTTTCTTTTTGACTTTAAGTTATTCCAATTATTTGTGCATGAAATCAGATGAAAATCTGCTATTGCAGAAGTGTACATTAATCCAATATTTTAATTCAATTATTTTAGTGTTATAGGAAAATAATGTTACATTATGAAGTTTGTAAAAATGATTTTATTTTATACACAACATAGTTTATATATTATTATATTTTAGCCAGTTTATAATTAAATTAATTCACGATGATTGGGATCTTGATCACATCAGATGATACTTTCTTCTGACATTTGAAAAGTATGATTTATATTATTATTATTAGAAAATTTTAATTTAGTGCAAAATTTCGTATATGATACTCAATCTAATTAATCATAACCATCAGTATATTTAACCCATTTATATCCTTATCTTTTTGTTTTATATTTTTATTTATTTTGAAAAAATATATAGTTTCAGACATATTCTTGGTGAATTTACTGTCATTTCATTCTGCTAATCTCCCATTCCCTAATTATAATACTGGGTCGAAAACGATCCGAGGGGCAAATATATGAGCTTTAGCAATAACAAAATACATAAGTGAGTCGTTTTAGACCCATGGGCTTAAATCGGTTAAAATTCTTCTTAAAATTGGAGTGATTATCTCAGAATATTTTTACAAATAATTTACCCAAAATATTTCTTAAACACGTTCCGTCTATCTATGAGCTTAACAAAACTTAAAATCGTAAGTATGTGTATCCATATTACCTTTATCACTAAATAAAGCTTTACGATAAAGTTGCTAAAATGTCAATTGTTATCGATATTTCTGAAGTGCCTAATACCTTCAATTATTTAGATTTAGAAACTTCCAAAGACTCCGGAGTCGATTAATTCTTTCCCATAAAAAGTAAAATTAATTAAACACTGAAAGTGCCGTACAATTCGGTTTGTCATTTAAAAATATTTACCATGCCCTGTTTTAATCGTGACTTTATAAAGCATGAACATATACCTTTAGGTTCAATCCAAAGGACATCTGCTTTTAGGATATTGTTTATACCAGAAATTTAATTGGTTGGAAGTTATTTATATTTAAATACAAATTTACTGCAAGACACTTTTGCAACACACAGAAGCACAAATATTACACATATATACTACCTCTACTGCCCGTTCTTTGTAGGAGGAGAGCTTTATGTGAAACATGTGAAATCCCTTTCCCTTACGGAATTTATTTCAATAAAAGTGCAATGACAAAAATATACAGTATGGTAGGTAACTCTACCGACAAACTTTGGGAGGTGATTCCTTATATTAAATGAAAGAAAAAAGTTCTAACAAACTTGGGTCGAAAAACGTCTCCTTTTCTGTCTTAGAAACTAGAGGACAGATCCCAAGCGGTTTAAGGAATTACACAGGAACTAGTATGCGCTCTATCTAAATATTTATGTTCTACTATGGTCCGTTATCTGCGAAATGAACTGTAAAAAGAAAGTTAAGGTACAGGGACATTCCCTTAAGTACTAATGGCGCGTCCGTTTCACTGATAACGGAGAATGGTAAAACATGGATATTTAGATAGATCGCTTACTAGTTTCTGTGTAATTCCTTGAACTGCTTGGGATAGGTCCTATAATTTCTGAGGCAGGCCGTTTGGAAACGTGATTTTTCGAATTTTCGGCGGTTTATAACTCTGAAAGGAGACGTTTTTCGACCTATGTTTATTAGAACTTTTTTCTTTCATTTCATGTAAAGAAGCACCTCCCAAAGTTTGTCGGTAGAGTAACCTACCACTCTGTAGAATATATTATACTTTCGGCATAAATATTGAATATACTTCCCCAAAGAATGCACATATAATCAAATTTAGATTATATAATAACAGATTGAGTCCGGTGCTAAATATTTTCGAAACCGCTCACTCCAAATACGTGAGCTATTCTCAGCTATGAATTCAACAAAAATGTCAGTTATTTTTTACATATTTAGTTTTGACCTCCTCTTCTTTTTATGTAAACTTCATTGGAGCAAACACTATTCATTTCAGTGAACTTGAAAATTATGGATTACACATTAATATCAACCGTTTTACATTGTCCTTAAATCCCTTTTGACTTCCAGTCCTTATCGAATCCTACTTCTAAAATATTTTCTTTAGATTCCAAGTCGTATGTCTACGAAGTTTCGTTCAGGACCTACGCATGAATAGACATATATATATATATATATATATATATATATATATATATATATATATATATATATATATATAGATAGATAGATAGATAGATAGATAGATAGATAGATAGATAGATAGATAGAGAGTTGTTATATTAAACGTATGCATTCCCGTAAATTCCAAATCTTGCTCTCTCACCCATCGTGCCTAAACTCTGGATTAAGTGTCATCACGTTTGTCGCTTAATACCATGAAGAACGAAAACTATTTGATTCTTCACTTGAGGTATTTTGTTTTTCAACGTATCTCCCCTACAAACATGTTGGGCCCTGAAATCGCTCTTTAACATTATCGAGAGTGTAGCTCAAAACCATTGGGTGCATCTAAAAAGGGATCAACGATTTTAAGAAAGGCTATCTATCGCGTGGTCATATATTAAAGAATACGACATAACAGTTTTCATCGATACAGATAGCATCTTAAAAAGATGGAAAGATTTCTTTAAAGATTTGCTTAGCACGATGCCAAAAACTAATGAGTGGGGAGAAAGGTAAATGCCCACCGCAGAATCGTATATTCCAGCACCTATTTCTTTAAAGTAATTGAAGAATCACGAATGTCAGGGTGTAGATAAGTTTCCGGCTGCGTTAACTTTAGCTGGAGGCGAAAAATTGTGGAACAAGAGACAGAAACTTGTTCACCTTATCTGGAACAAGAAGGAATGACCACAAGAATGGTAAGAATCAGTCATTGTTCCAATGCACAATTAAAGAGACAAAACTGATTGTAATAATTATCGAGACATTTCTCTTCTGTTAACATCTTATAAAATCCTCTCAAACATCCTGTTAGTAATATTGACCCCTTACGAATATTAAATTATCAGTGCAGATTATCATGCGGATTTAGAAGAAATCGATCAACTATCTACCAAATATTTACCATTAGACAAATACTGGAAACGAATTGGGAATATAATAACGTTGTAGGTGAATTATTTATTGATTTTAGAAAGGCTTACGACTTCGTTAGGAGAGAAACATTGTACAACGTTCTTGCCGAATTTGGAATACCGAGAAAGCTAATTAGATTAATTAAGAAATGTTTAAATGATTCCCAAATTAAAGTCCGGTTCTGAACATTTTTGTCCACAAGCTTTCACGTCGAGGATTTCCTGAAACAACGTGATGTGTCGTCGCCATTATTATTCAACCTTGTCTTGGAGTACGCTATAAGGAAAATCAAAGATCACATCCAGGGCCCACAGTTGAAAGGTATTTGTCATGTTGTGACATATGCTGGATAGAGGATGATAAGAGAACAATAAAAATATATGCAGAGGTCTTATAAAACGTTCACAGAAACATGGGTTTAAAAGTAATGCAGAGAAAAGTAAACACATGGAAGTTCGTCGGGATCGTAATACGGCAAATTGATTGAGTTGAAATGTCCAATAATACTTTTGATAAAGTGGATACTTTCAAATATCTAGGACCAGACGAAAACCAGACGAAAACCTTATTCACGAAGAAATTGAATGTAGACTAATAGCAGGGAATTCGCGTTATTATTCAGTTCATTATCTCTTGTCGTCGTGAATTCTGTTCGGAATTTGAAGTTTAAAATATAAAAATCGATAATCATGCCAGTTGTTGAAAGTACACATGCTTTTAAAGGCTTAACTAGAAGACCAATCCGAAAATGACCATTAGGAAGACCTACAGGTCTATGAAAGGACAATATTGAGGTGGGTCTGGAAGAAGTAGGAACACTAAATAGAAACTGCATCCAATTGGCTAAGAATAGAACTTTTTGAGTTATTCCAGAGCTTTTGTGAACATGGCAGTGACCCTTCGAGTTATATAAGCCATAGGGTTAGTTGTTAGTTACCAAATGAAAATAGCTGTTTATTCAACAGCAATAAAACAGCTAGGTCAAAATTTAAAACATTTCAATAGACGAGACATTAAAGTTATTCCACATTTTCACCCCTGCTTTAGCAAATTCCACCAGCTGTACACATGCGACAAAAAATTCACTACATGCTATCAACAAGAATTTCAAAGACTCCAGGTTTGAAAAACCAGAGCTTTGTTGCGTAGAAATACATTATGCGACAATCACGGTGAAATGAGTGGGAAAAACATACTGTATGGAAAATACTACATAAACAGTTGTATCATATGTAGATTGCATAATGGATGTTCAATTTATTCAAACTGACTTGGACTCTCTTGCCGAATTTCATATATGCATTGACTCGCACATTATCGAGAGTCCCATCCTCTAATTCATACCTTCTTAGTGATCACAGATAAAGCTTGTTTTATTAAAAATGTTGTACGATAATTGGAATATTCATTTGTGGGTCGATTAACACTCTTACTCCATAATTATTAATAAATTTCAAGAGAAATTTCACGTAAAGACATTGGCAGTCATCATTAGCCACCGATTAACATTCCCCCTATTTTTCTCTACATCGGATCGGCGCCCTTGGGTAAGATTCATTTAACACTTTTCGGCAAATATTTTGCATTGGAGGACAATGCTTATTGACGAAATGACGGAACTGAAAAAGCGTGTCTACATTGTACCGAGAAATTGTTTGTCTGATATTTCTGTTTGAAATAATGATATTTTTTGCAAAAAGAATACAAAAATTCGTAGTAGATTGAATTGAATATCTACTTATCCTCTACTCATTTTCCCCAGTGTTTCTTTTTCTCAAGATGCTAGTGTAATTTGGTAATGTTTATTGTGGAACGTACATATTGGGAATTTTAATATTTCTTGCGGGAAAATTTAAATCTCAGTTTTGATCAGCTTGAAGTTCAAATAAATTGAACGAACTGAATAAAACGTTTTAAAAAATTTGCTGTTGCTTTATGTACACAAAAAGTGTTCAAAAAAGTAAGACTAACAGTAAGATACATCAGCTGTTATTACGAACGAATATTATCGTGGTTTTAAAATCGGTGATTTTCAAGTGCCGAATTCGGTCCTAAATTTTAGAAAGTTTTAGTAATGTTTGCTTCCACGTACCTTTAAATTCAACGTACATAAAAATAATCAATAAAAACAATAAAAT
The DNA here is from genome assembly GCF_964235325.1 of Thermobia domestica. Lineage (NCBI taxonomy): Eukaryota > Metazoa > Arthropoda > Insecta > Zygentoma > Lepismatidae > Thermobia > Thermobia domestica. Next base: position 120,931,646 of record NC_137471.1, read on the forward strand.
TTGGAACGATTTAAATATCTACTACCGTGAGCCTGGAGAGGAAGGCTATTTCATTTTACATTTTATTCAAAGAATTATACTTAATTACCTAGATTATATTGTAAATTTATCATTTACTTCAACTTGTTATGTAGCACAGTATCTCCTTCTGACCAAGAACTAAAGAATTAACTAGAAGTTTTTAAATAACTTAAGGTCTAGCCTCCTCAGACCTGAGAGTGAATTTTGCTAGCTGAAGCTACCGTTGACTATGAATTTATTGCTCAACACTGATGCTAAGAAACCTCCCCAGGTCCGAATGGCATCTCACCAAAACTTGAAAGAATCGTAGGCAACTTGAAAAAAATTCTCAAAATATTTGTAGGTGATAGCTCGTTATCGAGATGGCAGAACACCAGCTTGAAAAACGTGCTCGTGCAAGTCGAGGTAGGTTGTTAATTGTAGAAGTGTTTCTTATTTTTTTCATAGACAAACAATTACTAACAGTTAATATGTGGCTGCTAGAAGTAAGTGACATCCAGGTGAGATGCCACTTGGACCTGGGGAGGTTTCTTAGCATCAGTGTTGAGCAATGAATTTATAGTGAACTGTAGTTCCAGCTACCAAAATTTGCCTTCTGGTCTAAGGATGCTAGAGGAAGGACGGGTCAGGATCCGAACACATCTCTTTGCCGTATTCCAAATCTACCCCACACTACATTCATTACCGAGTTTATCGTCATCATATTCTAAATTTGTTATTTTTACAGTGGAAAATATCAATAAGATGGATGGCAAGCGATCATATAAAACTTCCAAAAATAATGAAATACTAGGAAATTGGATATGTACTTTTACGTACCAACAGTTGTACGATACTATCGCTTAGATAACAGACTTAGGAGTACAAACCCTTTAGAGGTCTCAAATTTATAATTTGAATGTCTTTCGTACCCTTCTGTTTACTTTAGGTACCTTTTTAATTACCGCGTACATGCATATAACGTATTGAAATTGTAGCAAACTCGGCTGATTTACTTTTTTCAAATGTGTAAGGAGGCATTTCTAATGCCGGTTTCTCTTATGCATTGCCACATCTATTTCATGTTTAACAATGATAAACTATTCTACATCACTCAATGTAGTGAATATGCCACCTAATAAACTGCTAACTCATTCAGAATATTCATGCACGTCTTCAATGTTACTAATGCATATATTTTTGATGTTACTATTTTAAAGTTTTTCACTTTACCACCTTTTTTATTTCCAAAATATGATAAACATGTTAATTCCTCAATCAGTTTCTGATAAATAGAGTCCAAACAAATCTAGAAATTTCTTTTATAAGAGGAGCATAATATTTTTTTCATTCTCAAAACCTGTTATTCTGCTAAGACATGGCATTACTTCATTTCGTTTTAATATTGCACGTATTTTATTTCGATATCGTCTGTTTACTTTTCTCTGTATTCCAATATTCGATCACCATTAATTTGACATTATTAAAATTTTAATCAATTGTAAACATATATATCTTATTAGTTTAATGTAAAGAACCTAGAAATGCAATTTACATGACTTATGTGGGATTTGACCATCTTTTGATGCAAAACAGAATTATAGTAATTATGAATGTTAGTAAGTAGAAAATTGCAGTAATACATTACAGTCTGCCATTCATGTTTCGGAGGGAGAATAGATTCAACTATCAGTCCTGATTTGTGTATCAAAAATGAAAAACAAATGTTTAATTTTGCTGTGTATATTCGAGTAATTAGGATAGCAGGAGAGGTGCTGAACTTTATTCCGATGCTCCTCAAACTACGCCGTGAATTAATGTATAGTAAGCTTTAGATATTGCATTATTGTCCAGAAACAACACTGAGACCAAAGTTAACCTTCAATTGCAGCAAATCGTATTTAAACGTACATTTTGAAAGAAAGAGAATAGCAAACAATGCAATGAAGTTCTAGTGACACAAAATCTGAATTAATTGACTATTTTGTTACTAGTTGTGAGTTATATATTTTCCCATGGACATATAAACTTCTGATTTCAATTACAATAGAATACACATGTTTATAAGAGGTACTACTTATGTGTTTAAATGTATATTCTATTTTATTAAATATTGCAAAGATCTTTTCAATGGAGTCTTAAATAGCAAAGGACTGATTAAAAACTTACTCCTTTTGTTGTAAAAATAAAGTCTTACAACAGATTCTCAAAGCTTTTGTAAGTTTCTAGAAGTTCTCAGAGTTCAATATAGACTTCGTCACATAAAATTGGCCCTATACTAAAAGCTAAATTTTCTATAGGTAGCGAGGATAACCCCTTCGGTCAGTGCTGCCTGAGGAGTGGATGATTACAGTATATTTCCTTCATTTGCAGCAGCCCTGGGAGAAGGTGCTTATAAGAGGTCTCCTTCGCTCATAAGAGCCTCAAACATTGAGTTTAAAAAAACTCTCCATATATCATTTCGCACCCGGAGAAGGTGCTCACAGGTGAGTGATGAGTTGTGAACTGATAATTTACCCTAGTCGTTGGCGATTTTATAGGCGTGTTCTTGAAGGAAAGAAGCCATGAGGGAAAGGTTAATATTCGTATTTTTCCGACTCCTCTTAATGTCTTTCTAGTAGTCTCCTTCATTCGTTTCCTATTGCTTATGCTTAACATAATGATACGTGTTCGTAGTAAAAGCATGTGTTTGTAGTAAATCGGTAAGGTTATGGAACCTTTGTAACGATCTATTATTGCCCGAATCCTGCTTTGGATACAAGTTGATGACATCATCTCGCGTAGATCCCTCTGTAGTTGGTTGAGGGTGTTGCTGACTGTTCAACATATCTTGCGACCTTTTATCCATGTGTGTTGGACACTTGGCAATTGCTCTGACTTTGACGGCGGATGGGAACGCTACACCTTACAATATTAAATTGATATTTTCTGTACACGCAATGTTAGTAAACATATCAAATCAAAAATATGATAATAGTCCTGAGTTCTTTCTACACATATTATAAATCTCCACTTTATTAAAAATATTGGTACAAGATAAATATATATTTCGTTTACTATAATTCACATTTCGCTGCGTGTAATTGGACAAACACATAATCAAATCCCATACAGACGATGTTTTCAGCCTCACTAAGAATCCATTTGTACCAGAATTCACAATCAAAAACTAAGTAAGTCTAAATATTTATTGTAGTTATTTTTGTCAACACCAACACAGAGCAATTTAGAATAAAAAAGAGATGATCCATTAAACTGTACTGGCTCCACAAATATTTATCTGCTATGACCATATGTACATAAATAGCTGTTATTTCAAACTGGTTTGAAGAGTTTCATCAACACTATAAGTTTGAGGTCATTGAAAAAGAAAGATCATTCTTATTTGTTAAAACCCTTTCATTCAGCCCAAGATATTAATAATTTGAATGTGTACAATATATTGTAAAAGTTAACACTGTAGGCAAAATAGAAAACCGGGGTTCCTTCACAGTGTTAAGCTATTAAGCAAAAGCTGTGAATAGAACAAAAAACTCGATGTATGTCTACCACATAACATAATTTTAATACGTTTGATTGACCAAATTTCTGTGTGCAAATTTCTATTGAAAAGTCACTAGCTTCAGCATTTGTGAAACATTTTCTCAAACGAGATGCAAAGTAGATAATAAACAGTAAATTATTGGTCAAAACATAGTTAATAATTACAGTTATTGGCAAACCCAAATTGACGTCAAGAAAGGGTTCGTGGGCTAGGAAGTGCTGGAGATAGAGAGAATTTCATACTCGGAAGTCAGGTACACCTATGAATTCAAAGGACACGTCCGAGAAAGGTGAATGGATTTGTAATCGTCTATCTCGCTCAAAACGTCGAACCGTATACATATTAAACAACCGGTCAGAAACAGACGGAAAATGGCTATAAGGTTTTGATACATCCACAACATAACCTGGGACTAGCAAATTGTGCCTATGCTAAATGCTGTTTATTTAGTTGTGAAAGAAGCCATTAAAACACAAGTGTTAAAAGTATTTTGACGCAGAACTGCATGTTTTGCATATCGAAGGGAATATGGTGTTATCAAGAAAATGCAGAACCTTCTCGAACAGAAATTCTCATATGTGATTTAATTTAGTTATTTCGGACGACAATAAATATTGTCTCAATCTACAACACTATTTTACTAACCTAATATTACTGTAACTAAGGATAGATAATTGTATTTAACGTAAAACATTTCATTTAGATGTAGATGTCTAGGAAGAGGGATAAAACAAAAAATTTTCTACATATGTTCAGAAGTTTTATACCACATGCAATATTTACTTGGATGTTGGTTGGATTTATATATGAAAAGATCTATATATGCTTTAATAACTCATACATATCTCGTGTTACCTATTTGTATTTTTCTCTGCCATTTGAATCATTAGGGGGAAGAAATGGTTTATACCATTACATTTTTCACATGTAATAATATTTTAATTTCAACAAAAGTTCTGCGAGTATGTTTCATTTCTGAAAGAATTGTGGAAATTCGTAAAGTGACTCATATTCTAATGACTGCAATATTTTCACATATTCCTCTCATAAAAATACACATGTTCATAAAATTTATTTCTAAATATATTTAGCAATAGATAAGTGAAGAATGAGGTTATAATACACTCACCTACAATGTCGACCAACTCTCGAATAGCCCGCATCTCTGTTCCGTAGTTTGAAAGTTTTAGGTGTATTCTAATTGTGGTGTTCTTATCTCCTTCCTGACTACCAGTCCTGCAAATATGTACGTAAGAATTTCATTTAGAGAGCAGGAAAGGGAATGCCTTCAATAATATATATGAATTTCGAATAATTTATAGGTTATTTTTCTTTTGTATGTGAAAGTTGGTGCACACTACAAGGTATTGATATAAATCACATTGATATAGACTTCAGACAGTGTATTAACACATGTAACAAAGTATTGTATTGTTTGAATGATAGAGTGGAATTACTCTATTGTGAGTAAATTTCGAATGCGCAAGTTACAGTTGGTAGTACAATTTCTGGGTTAATAAACGGATAAAGGTCGATTGAAAATCATTTCATTGGGGTGCTGATACTATTCCACATATGTGTTTATTATTGATTACTATTATTTTAATATATGCAATTTTGATATGGATTTACTGCCACCTACTACTTTCAATTTCTATGCAGGACTATGCAAGAATGGTATCTGTATTCTTGTTTCCTTGAACTCATGTATAGAGTTCTTTCGCTAGTACATCATTGAGCTTTTCCCCTATCACATGAGACAATAGCCGTATAGAAGGAAACAGTTTTTTTTAAGACTTCTTATACTGTTAAAATACTTTTAGGACTAAAAATAATTTTAGGAAGATGCCACCAGAAAGTGATATGTATTAATTGTGTTTCATATTAAATTCTTTTATCTACATTATATACATATTATAACGAATTTTAAATGAGAAAAAATGTAAAAATTTTGCACAATAACCACATATTCCTGTAATAAATGGATGAAGCAAGTTATTATGGTCTCACTCTAGCCCAATATGCTTGATGTTTTGCGAGAAAAGATTCATATGTATTTTCTCTCAGAATAAACGCTTGGAGTTTTATTGTCCAATTTAGCAAATAACAATATGCAACACTTGAATATTAGAAATATATTTTAAGGATATTCTATTCCGTAGTACAAAGATTTTTATATACGTACTGCGCCTTACATTAGTCACTAGTAAATTATCGTTGGAATTAGGCTGTTTGAGAATTAAAAAATAAAAAAAAAACATGTAGATGTCTGTCTTAAGTAATTATATTTGTTTAACCTTTAACTGTGCCTGTGGGTTACTTAAATACCCCGCTGCCTCTTATCAGCAATGTACATATCTTGTTACCCGCAGATGTTTCTGTTTACGAACGTAATTTCAATTTGCAGTGTGCTTGTGCATTTGATTTTGTTCGTACGTCCTTCCGATTTTGTCTGTAATAATAATAATAATATCTTATTGTGGTATGAAAACATTCAGGAGCACACTCACGTGTCTTGTCACACTCACACTCACAGTAAATTATACTTTTACTGGACAAGAAGTAGTTGTTTGTTTTGTAAAATATAAGAGATTGTGTCTTTATATAGTGAGTACGGCGGAAGGCTAGGGTTATAGTCAGCCCTTAGATGGTTGCGAAATCGAGTCTATAATTAAGAGCGAGTTAGAATCTGATGTTGAGTCAAATGTAAATAGTGAATTTAAATTTAAGTGTTACCATTCATCATATACAGAAAACAAGCGAACACAGTTCATCATCTGATGATGACAACGTTAGATTTTCAGAGTTCGTTTATGGACAGAATAAATGTCTAGAATGGAATAAAAGAGCAGTTTGAAGAGATTAGAAAATAATGTAATATTTTTGAGCACTTACCTGAAAAAAAATGACATGCAAGAAGTGTAGCTTCAGACATTGTTGGTTGTTGGGAACATTTTTGTTCGGATGGCAAGTTACAATGTGTTTTAGAAAACACAAGTTTGAAGATTGAAGAAAAACGTAGTAACTTTTGTGAACCCAAGTCACCGTTCACATATGACATTGACGAGCGTTCACCAGAGAAAAGAAGTAAGAGACTTGTTACGATTGCAGGGAAAGTGTTCGCAAGGAACATCGTTTATAAGTTTACCCTAATTGTCGGTAATCATGATTGTAACGCTTACATGAATTAAAACTGTTACTACAAGATTCAAAGTGTCTTTTTGAATATGAAATTTCAGATACCCTCACTAGCAGACAAGTGTTTCGTTATTTACTAGCACAGTTAAGGGTGAATTATTTTCGATATTTAAAGATTACTCTTTACGACGGAGTAATAATATGAATATCTAAAATCTAAGGTAATACAGGTTTGTCCGTCTAATGTCTGTGTTCTAAGATGTCAAAATGTATGAAACTTTAAAAAAATAGAAATGGCTATTAAAAATGTAAAAAGTAATAATACCAGTAATGGGAAAAGAATATGTGCTTTCTTGCCTTAAGATGGTGGTAATGTATGATTTTGGTTTGACATATTACTTCAGTTTAGTTAATATTCTTCTAGTTCCAATTCTTCATTTTCGGGGCTACACGTAATCGTTTAAGGAAATTATTTTCTTGTATACCCATTTCACTTCACCGCATCGGCCCTACGCTGATCCTACTCAGAAGGCACGCTCATGGGCTAGCATGTAGTGTAAGTTCTTGCGACAATGCTGGTGTGAAGTTGCGGCATTCACACGCATTTTGTATTTACCAATGTATATTTAACATTAACATTTCATTGGCAATGAAATCAAAAACTCGGGTTGTTTCGTAAGATTCGCAAACCAAACTAGAACGAGACAAACTCTCAAGTGTATAATAGTGCGAAAAAAATTAATACAGTGACTGCAATTAAAGATAAAGATGATGATAATGCGAATGTTTAGCTAACCATTCGAGTGGTAGTGATGGCTTCTTCTCTTTTCATATTACTAAAACAATTACTTATAAAGCCAGACAGGTTATGTATATATGATGAAATTAAGAAATGGTACTTTATAAGTGAAGACAGTCTACGAGAAACAAATGGTACAATACTAAAATTGACTACTGTTGGAACAGTTAACGTGTCGATAGAACCCCAAGGTTTACTGAACGTCTCTTGCGGTGTAACATAATGTTCGGATCTACTAAACAGAAGCGAAGACGGGATTGAATCAGAACTAGCTCAATAACATTGACTAAAATGAACCGAGGCATGCTTAAAAAGTAGAGAGTCCGGTTTACTCTTTGGTACTCAATCACTGTTTTTTACTGTCACTCTGTCCACACTTCTGGATTACGTGAAGACTGGTTATCACCTACTTAAGTTTCGCACTTATATTTCCAGTCCCTTGTAATATTTCTAATGTCAACTGTCGGCAAGTGTAGTCATGGTAAGGAACTTGTAGAGCAACGAATTCATTTTGTGTGAAGAGAAAAGACGAGATTTCAACTTTGTTTGAGACTCTCTAGCCATTCAACCTGAGAAACCTATCTGAGAGCTAATGTTTGTTGGGAAGATCTCTGCTGCCTATGCTAAAAGTTGTTTAAGAAACATCTTTTCCTCTCATTCTGCATTCTTTGCCACAATTGGAGTTTTTTCCTGTAAATGTATGGCAAAGCAGATCTCCAAGGTTTCAACCAAAACATACTGTATCTTATTCTTCTGAAAGTACAGAAATTCCGACATCAATCGCATTAACTAGCGAACCCCCAGAACCCAATATATTTATGTTAGTGTTCTACTTCGTTGAACTCCAGCTCTTCGCCGCTCACCTTACAAGGTCAGATTAAAACTTAGGAAGTACATACCCCAACTTAATGATGCGACCCTTTCCTCAAAAAGAGCAAAATATCATACTGTACTTAAGCCAACTTCAGTTTTTTTCAAGTTTAGTATGGTCGAAGATGACATGATGGATACTGAGTGAACAGTAGTAAACCCACAAGGAAAGGACCTCCACAAACTTTGATTTCTGATGTTTAATAGTGTTTTACTTTTGTTATCCTTAAATATTTTCTATATTGCAGCTCTTGTTAATATTAAAATCGTCATTATCATAATCTTCAATTTTTTATTAGTATTCATTCATAACAGCTCCCATAAACCTTCTGTTCCTTTATATATATTTCGTTAATTATTAAATCACCACCATTAACTTTAGATTTGGAATTTCCTATTTTATTTATTATTTTACCACCTTCCTAGAGTCTTGTTATTCCAAATACACAATTTCGTTTAGCTAAATATCTCATTGCAGTCTTACCAAAATGAGTTCCGTAAAGCTCTACTTCTTTTACTTTATCTTTAATTTGTTTCCTCGTTTGTTTTATCTACCTAGTAGGTGGCGAATTATCTCCTTCTACACAACTGACATATATTGGAGGTATTTTTAAATATTTTGAATCAACTCTCGCACTTCTATTTGCAACTGAAACAAGTTCTGTTGTTAGATTTTTGTTTTGTTCTACTACTTCTTTAATCTCACTACCAAAATTTTCAATAACTCCATTACAGGTTGTTCTTGTTTTTTTTGTACGTGTTGTATATACCCGCTCTTTGTTTTTTCCAATTTTTTAAAAATTTAATAAAGAACTCTTTTATTTTAATGTTCCTTTCAACTTCTTTATCATCCATTTATTATAAAGAAAATGAACAAATGTTAATAAACGAGAACATGTTAATATGCGTGAAGTAATCTAGAAAACGCGATAAATAGCAATAAACGTGGACAAGCGCTCATAAACATTAAGGACCGCATAGAAAATGCACTTTAATCAAATGTTTATTACATGTTTATCTTGTTTTTATACCTGCCACTATTTACTTTCTTTCTCATATCGATGACTATAAAACCGTAATCATCTTTCCAACAAGAACATATTTCTTTAAATTTATCGTAAGATTCATCTTCGCATACGAACTCATTATACACATGTTTAAGATTAGTAACATCTTGACGAAATATGCATAAGACGTTAACATGATCTCTTACTATCTATTTAGGTATTTTGGAATATGTACAAGATAGAAGGAATCTATATGTTAATGTCTTAGACTTGTTAATCCTCAAATATAACAATTGAGTATTTTTTACATTCATTAATAGGTACAACGGAGGCATTAGTATTTAAAATTGTTGCCATTTGTTTCTTAAATTTTAATTCTACTTCTTCAAATTGTTCTTGTAATTGTTGATACTTGGCTGATTCAAGTTTGTTGAGTAAATGTAGTGATAATTATTGTCTATCCAATCTGGCTGCAGGAAGAATTTAAATAAAAGAAATGTTTCACCCCAAACAGACGAACCTATAATAAGACAACGTATATTATTAGGTAAAAGTTCTCAATTTTTTTAGTTGTTCTTCTTTGATAATTTCTTGCACATTTCTATTAAGTTTCCCTGATCCTACTCATTTGCTAGGTAACAAATGTTTATTATGAGTGAATGTTTAGTTCCCCCTTAACAACTAAGTGCAAATCAACACACGGAAATATGAAGTTTTCTCTTCTAAAATCGCTACTTAATATTATTTAATCGTGCTACTAAAAATAACATCACTGGTAACGTTGGGTCTGTCTGACCCACTCTATAAAAAAAGCACGCGGCACACAACAATGACCAAGCGAAAACTAAAACAGGCTACGTATGATTAAACTACAACTTAGGAGCGGAAGGTAGGGGAGGATGTAGCAGTTCGAGTGTTGTCAACTAAAGTTATATTATTTTTTGTAAAGGCTTGGGTCTCATAGGCCCAACGTTACCAGCGTAGTGTTAAAGGGGGTTATTGCATCTAACCACCGTCTAACGTGAGTTCCTGTCACAACGGCATGGCGGGTCCTCAGGTTGCGGATCGAGGAGATGGTCTCTAGATATAGAGGTTAGCTGCGAATATACTGAGTAAGCAGTCGCGGAGAGCCGACTAGGACTGGTCCTCCAGGTTGCGGGTTTGGGTAAGGCTAACAACCTCATCCTGTAAAAAAGGCACTTGTTCAGAAATATTCACAAAAGCCTCGGACAAGGACTGATAAATTTTCACGACCTAAGCAAAGAAAATGGTCATGAGATTTAGAACATGGAATATTAGAAGTCTTTATAGGCAGGCGCGTTAAAATCTGGAACGAGTGAGTTAGAGAAATACAGGATGGACCTAGTAGGGGTTCAGGAAGTTAGCTGGGAAGGAAATGGATCTGTGAATTCCGGAAATTTTAAGTTCTTTTACGGGGAGGAAGTAAAGATCACCAGTTAGGAACAGGATTTTTCGTTCACAAAGGAATATTACCAGCAATTAAATGGGTTGAATTTGTTACTGACAGACTTTCTTTTATTACTCTTAAGGGATGGTGGTATGATATTATTGTTTTTAAATTTACAAGTCCCAACTAAAGATACTGATGACGATATAGAAGACAGTTTTTGCGAAGAACTGGAACGGACATTTGACCAACTCCCGCCAAACCATATGAAAATTCTATTAGGGGATTTCAATGCGTATGTAGGACGAAATTATATTTTCTACCCGATTATAGGGAACGAAACTCTGTATAAGGAAAGTAATGACAACGGTGTTAGACTCGTGAACTTTGCAACTTCCAGAAACCTAATCGTGACGAGTACAAAATTCCCACATCGCGACGCTCATAAATACACTTGGACATCACAAGACGAAAAAACACAATCAAATTGATAACGTTTTAATACATAGAATAAGACAATCTAGCATAATTGATATCCGGCCGGTTAGAGGGGCTGATTGTGACACTGGTCACTGGTAGCAGCGATAATACGAGAGAGATTATCGTTGAATAAAGGTAATATTCATTGTCCGAAAACGGAGAGATTCAATATAAAGAAATTAGAAGAGAGCCAGGTAAGAGAGGAATACCAAATTGAAGTTTCGAATATATTCTCGGTTTTAGAAGATTCGGAGTGCACTAGTGTTGACGATACTTCGATTAAAATTACAGATAGTATTTAAATGTTCAGCGAAAGAAAAATTGGGAACGCGAAAATACGTAAAAACAAACCATGGTTCGAGCAGGAATGCATAAAACGAGCAGAGAAGAGAAAACAGGCAAAATTGCACTGGCTACAAAATCCGAATGAAATAACTACACAAAATTTCGCAGATTTCAGGCGGAAAACATCCACAGCTTTTAGAAAAAAACGCAATTTTCTGAAAGCTAAGTTAAGGAACATGAAGATAATAGTAAAATTAAAAACATTCCGGACATGTATAAGGGGATCAGCGAATTTAAGAAAGGCTATCATCCTCATGCTTATATATTAAAGAAATCTGACGGTACATTTCTCATTGATAGGGATAGCATCTTAAATACCTTCAATGATTTCTTTGAGTATTTGCTTAACACGCAACCAAAAACTAGTGTGCATGGAGAGAAGAAAATACACACCGCAGAACCGTATATTCTAGAACTAAACCGTATAGAAGTAGAAACCGTTATAAAGAAATTAAAGAAACAAAAATCTCCGGGTGTAGATGAAATTACGACTGAGTTGATTTTAACTGGAGGCGAAAAATTGTGGAGCAAGATACACAAACTCATTCTCCTTATCTGGAACAAGGAAGAATTGCCACAAGAGTAGAAAGAAACAATCATTGTTCCAATTCACAAAAAAGGCAACAAAACTGACTGTAATAATTAGCGTGGCATTTCTCTTCTGTCAACATTCTATAAAATCCTTTCAAATATTATATGAGCAAGATTGACCTCATACGCAGATGAAATTATTGGAGATTATCAGTGCGGACTTTGATCGAGTATCGAAATCGATCAACTATCGACCAAATATTTACCATCCGCCAAATACTCGAAAAAAGTGAGAATACAATGCCCCGGTACATCAACTGTTTATAGATTGTAGAAAGGCGTACGACTCGGTTAGGAGAGAAACATCATACAACATTCTTACAGAACTTGGAATACCGAGAAAGCTAATTAGATTATTTAAGATATTTTAAAATGAATCCCAAAGTAAAGTCCGGGTAAGATTTTTGTTGTCCACGAGCTTTCACATCGAAAATGGCCTGAAACAAAAAGATGCGTTGTCGCCATTATTATTTAACTTTGTTCTGGAATACGCTATAAGGAAAATCAAAGATAGCAACCAAAGCCTAGAGTTGAACGGTGTTTACCAGGTTATGGCATATGCTGATGATGTAAATTTAATAGGGGATGATAGGAGAATAATAGAGCGAAATACTGAGATCTTATTTAACGCTTGCAGGGACATGGGTTTAGAAGTAGATGTAGAGAAAACTAAACAAATGAAAGTGGATCTGGACCGTAATACAGCAAATTATAAACACGTTAAAATATTATATAATACTTTTGATAAAGTGGAAAGTTTCAAATATCTAGGATCAATATTAAAAGAGGAAAATCATATTCACGAAGAAATTAAATATCGACTAAAAGCAGGGAATTCGTGTTACTATTCGGTTCAAAATCTCTTGTCGTCGCAATTCTGTCAAGGAATTTGAAGCTTAAAATATACAAAAAGATAATCATGCCTGTTGTTCTGTATGGTTGCGTAATATGGTCACTTACTCTGAGGAAAGAACATAGACTGAAAGTATTTGAGAACAAGATCCTGAGACGCATATTCGGACCTAAGAGAAACGAGAATGGGGAATCGCGGAAACCTCATGACGAGGAACTACATAATTATGGTTTACTCAAAATTGTTTGGGTCGTCAAGTCTAGGAGGCTTAGGTGAGAGGGTGATGTAGCTAGAATGGAAGAAAGTAGAAACGCTTTCAAAGTCTTGACTGGAAGACTAATCGGAAAGCGACCATTAGGAAGGCCTTGGCGCAGATGGGAGGACAATATTAAGATGGATCTCGCAGAGATTGGAATACAAAGTAGAAACTGTATGCATTTAGCTAGAGATAGAAGTCAGTGGAGAGCTTTTGCGAAAGCGGCATTGAACTTCCGGGTTCCATAGGCCATAGAGTTAGTTAGTTAGTTTTCCATCTAATCCAGCAACATACAGAATAAAATATTTAAATAACGAATATGTACAAGGAAGGTTCTATGAGTAAAAATATTAAAAACTAAGTATGAAGATGAGTATTTTGTTGGAGAAGTCTTACGAAAGAAAGGGAATAAAGAATGTGTTAAATGTAAAAAGGTCTTCTAGGGCTAACAGCCAGGCAAATTTGTTATATCTTGCGACAATTCGAGGGTTGGCGTCGTGTTCATCTTTAGGCCAATATGATGGAGAATAGAGTGTATGGAATTTATGCTTCATGTATGTGTATTGGACTCTTCAGATTGGTGGTTGAAATGGCGGCTTCTGAGCGGTGCTTGAAATGGTGGGATATGACTAGTGTCCATGTTTGACTCATTTAGATTCCTGCGTCTCTTTTAAGGTTCGTTTCTTTTTGTGTGATTGCAACAACTTCTTTTATACTTCTGTCCGAAACTCTTGAGCATGTTGCTATTATTTCGTTATCTGTGAATATAATCTTATGTTTCTGTCTGATGCCATGTTCAGCCAACCCAAACTTTTCGGTTGGTTTAGTCTGATGTAATTGTTGTGTTGTTTGCATCTGGCTTCAAAGATTCATCATATTTGTCGTATATATGACTTACCACATTCAAATGGCATGTGTAAACTTCAGCAGTTCGGAAACCCAGATCGTCTTCGGTTGTTCGTAATAATTTTTTTTTATTTTTGCTCGAGGTTTGTATATTTTCCTGATGTTGTACCTGGCTAATAGTATGCTAAGCTTTCCATAAGTGTTGCCGGTGTATGGGAGGCAGATTGTGAACTTTCGTTATTCATTAATACTTTGTTCTGTTGGATTTCCTGTATATGACCTAGGCTGCTATCCGGTTTTCTGTATACCATGATGTCAAGAAATCATAGACGCCCTTCCTCTTCAACTTCTATGATGAATTTAATATTCGGATGCTGGTTGTTGAAATGCTGCAGGAATTCCTGTAAAATATTGCGTCCATGTTGCCAGATGGTGAATGAGTCATCAACATATCTATAAAAATATATGAGTGCAAGTGGTAGTTTCCTCAGTGCTTCATGTTTAAAGAGCTCCATATGAAAATTGGCTACTGCGGGTGAGAGTGGACTACAAATGGCGAGGCCGTCTGTTAGTTCATAGTACTGACCAAGTATAGGAAGAAGGTTGAAGTGAAAACATGTTGACAGAGATCCAATATATTAAACCGGAAGAAGAATCATTGTCTTTGATCAGAAATCTGGTAAACAATGATACCACATCGAATCTAACCATAAGATCATTGGAAGAAATCTTCATCGTCTTGAGAATTTTTAAAAACTTTGTTGAGTTTTTCACATGGTGTACACTCTTTCGCAGGTATGGTTGGAGTAATGTAAGATACTTGGCCAAAGAGTAGGTTGGGCTTTCTATTGCACTAATAATTGCTCTTAGGGGTATATCTGCCTTATGTATATTTGGTAAGCCATATGGTCTCGGAGGTATGTTGCAGTGTGGTGTAAGTTGTTTCTGTGTATCTTCGTCCAATCCCGACTTCTATAGTAGTGACGATGTTCTTATTTCTACCGCAGTTGTTGGATCTTCTGACAAGGTGGTTTATGCTGTATCTCGAAGTAACTGCGAAATGTTCTCTAGGTAGACATCTGTGAGAAGCAATACAGTGATGTTTCGTTTGTTAGCTGGTTGAATAGTGATGCTTGGGTCTTCTCTTAATGCTTTAAGTGCATTTCTTTCGGCTTTGCTAATGTTTGGTCTGGGCATGACGGCTCTTTTCGGGACAACGCTGGCTTCCTGGGTTATTTCTTCTTCTGTATCGTTGGAAAGATTGCTAACTGCTTGTTCTATGCTTTCAATGAAGTCTATGGCCGAGATTTTGCCATCACTCCGAAGAAAATTATCGTATACAATATTTACCGTATAAGGGATTTAGTTGGTTAAGTGAGGAAGAAATACAATATATATATATATATATATATATATATATATATATATATATATATATATATATATATATATTACAAATATACTCGATAATTCCATTACTGGTTTTATATTAGAATTAGATCTTGAATGTCCAAAAGAATTACATGATTATTACAAAGACTATCCATTAGCTCCTTAAAATATGTGTCCAACTGGATCAAAAGAATCAAAGATACTAACAATCCTGTATGATGAAGAAAAAATTGAGATTCACTATCAAAATCTAAAGTTTGTCACTTCGATGAAATTAAAGAAAATACATTGAGTAACAGAGTTTGGGCAATCAGATTGGTTAAATAATCATATAGTTTTAAACACACAAATGAGAACTAAAGCAACAAAGGATTTTGAGAAAGACTTATGTAAGGCCATGTACAACTCAGTCTTTGGAAAAGCAATGGGAAATATTAGAAAAATGTAAGTTTACAGAAATAAATTGTAGCCACCAAGCGTAGAGAAATTAATTGCTCAAGCAAATTTTAAAGATAGACTTGTTTATACAGAAAATATATGTGGAATAATAATAAATCAAAAGAGATTAACTTTTAATAATGTTGGAATGAGTATCCAACTATGAGTATTAGACTTACCAAAATACTTAGTGTACGACTTACGACTTCCATTATCATGTGATGAAACCAAGATATAATTATAAAATAGAAAAGCGTTATGGAGATATTTACCATATTCAAACAAAAGATGTATAGCAAGATATGAAAAGTTATATCAATTACTTTTATACAAGTGAACATCTGGAAAATAATAGATAAAATACACCAGAGATAAACAAGAAAGTACTTTGTGAAATGAAAGATTAATTTAAAGGTACAGTTATAGACGAGGTTGTTTGTTTATGATCGAAAATATACTCAATTAAAACATCTGAAATCGATTTAACAGACAAAGACTTTAAAGGCAAGTTTGATAAAAAATGTAAGAAAGAAACCAAAGGAATTAAGGAATGTGTTGTATATAGGGAACTGACATTTAAAGAATATCTAGACCGTATTTTCAATCAAAGGGAGCATTATAAGAATATGAATTTAACTACAAGTTATAAGCACGATATATTTAGTGTAGAAGTAATAAAAAGGGTTAACAGTAAATTGTACAGATGATAAAATATGTATTTTGAAGGATGGGATATATATACTCTACTATGGGGTCATTATAAAATAGAAGTATATTTGGTTTTGGATGTAGATAGATATAATTTAGTTATAGTTTTTGATATATGATCTATAGTAATAAGCTATAACATTCTAGTTAGTTAAAATTCCTTTCTTAAATACTCTTAACTAACTAACTAACTCTATGGCCTATGGAACCCGGAGGTTCAGTGCCGCGTTCACAAAAGCTCTCCACTGACTTCCATCCTTAGCTAATTGCATCCAGTTTCTACTTTGTATTCCTATCTCTGCGAGATCCATCTTAATATTGTCCTCCCATCTGCGCCTAGATCTTCCTAATGGTCGTTTTCCTATGGGTCTACCAGTCAAGAATTTGAAAGCGTTTCTACTTTCTTCCATTCTAGCTACATGACCTGCCCACCTAAGCCTCCTAGACTTGACGACCCTAACAATGTTGGGTAAACCGTATAAACTATGTAGTTCCTCGTTATGAAGCTTCCGCCATTCTCCATTCTCGTTCCTCTTGGGTCCAAATATTATTCTCAGGATCCTGTTCTCAAATACTTTCAGTCTATGTTCTTCCCTCAGAGTAAGCGACCATGTTTCACAACCATATAGAACAACAGGCATGATTATCGTTTTGTATATTTTAAGCTTCAAATTCCTCGACAGAATTCACGACGACAAGAGATTTTGAACCGAATAGTAACACGAATTTCCTGCTTTTAGTCGACATTTAATTTCTTCGTGAATATTATTTTCGTCTGTTAATATTGATCCTAAATATTTGAAAGTATCCACTTTATCAAAAGCATTATTTAATATTTTAACGCCTCCACAGTTTGCCGTATTACGGTCCCGACGCACTTCCATGTATTTAGTTTTCTCTGCATTTACTTCTAAACCCATGTCCCTTTAAATACTCTTACGCTCTGTAAATTACTGTGATAAAATAATTAATCTATTCCGTTAGCAAAACATCATGCTAAATCATATTACTCAAAAACTATCCTTCATGTAACCTATCTTGTCTACTGCATTATTTCTTTTATTTTTCGGCAGAGTGGCAAGTAGAGATCCATGCGGTCTCTGTAGTTCATTGCCAGTACGTGAAACTAATTCAGTTGTTAGTAGTGACATTTGTTCCTGCAAGAGTAATATGTCCTACTAGCTTAAATATAACGTGATGAGGTCAGTTATACGTCTGCAATAGTTCTCCTGCTTCCAGGCCCACACATACCTCCACGTTGAAAGTATAAAATATTATAGTATTGCACAAAGCGAATATTCTTTATGCAAATACGTAGCAGGTGTTTACTTCATGTAGACGAGCAAAATGCGTCACCCTCGGAAATGTTCATGCATTTTATTAACTGTGATTTATTTCCCAATCGTATAGAGATTTCTGCACTGTGAGTTGTATTTCTGAAAACTATCCCAAATAGGCGGAAAATTTTCAACCTTTTTTCTCTTGCATTTTCTACTTTGATGTCAAACAAATAGCGTGGAATACCAATCACAGTCTTCAAAGAATCATTGTTGCTAGTATAATTCAATTGTTTATTCAAAATCTTGATGTAAATGACACCGAAATGTCAGTTTTATGATTCCAGCACACTCGCTATATATAGGAGGCCCAGGAAGACTTTGACGGTTGCTATATCTAAAATGTTAGCTTTTTCTCTATAATACAAGAATATTTGTGTGTTTCGATCCCCTGATTTGTATATTTAACAAATATTTTGAGCATATTGTTACTAAAGAAGAAACTCCAACATTATATTAGTGTTTTAATCGTTTTGCGTGTTCTTTGACTTTTGGCAAATGAGAATTAATTTTCTGATTTCCTCTGCTTGTACTTTGTCGTAAAGCTTGTGTACACAATTGGTGGCAATGTTCTTCCCTAAAAATATGTTTTTCTTGCGGTAATACATGAACATAATTCATCCTGATGTGCTTATTACAATATGCGACTTTCATTCTTGATTTATCGCAGGCAGAAATGTAGTTACTGTTTTCAAAATTGTCTTCCTTAACGGCATTTTCTAAATGAAAGACACCTAATTGGTCGTCTCCAGTCACAAGTGCGTGTAATACGTGTCTTGTTCTTCTCTTAAAACGTGTATCAATCCTTTTGTTTATATATAGTAAAATGTTGATACTATCATTCAATTCTGACCCCGAATTCGGCTAAAAACTAGGGAAGATAAGATAGGCTTAAAAAGAATATTATGATCCTGGGAATTTCGTTCGGATCTCCGGAAGGTAGTGAATGTTTTAGTGACTATGAATTGATATCGCAATATTTGTAGTTTTTTATTATATAAAAGGTTTCGAATGTGAACGGTTCATTACGACTATCATTTACCATATGTTGTTCTCTATTATACGTATATCTTTGTACCAACTAAATTATTAATTGGCTTTGTGCCAAGAAATATGATAACGAAATAATATTTTAAAACATTCAAAATGTGTATTAGATATTTAGCTTAATGGTCATAAATGTATTTCGACTTTACTTTTCTTCTCATAGTGAAAATTGTTGTGGCTCGAGATTACTAGAAATGGTGGCAGATACATTCACAGTTTTAAAACAACTAGTATTACTGTATCAAGTGGCCATATTCAATGTATAAAGTTGAAAGTGTTTTAATGGTCGATAACCAAAATAAATATATCTTTTACCCGATTGTTTCCATGATTTCCTTAGAAAAATAGAAAAAGAGACAAAAGCGAGTTGATTATCAAAAGTTTATTATAATGTGATGGATACAGTACTTACCCTCCATATCGTCTAAGCACGAAACGCGGCCTCACACAGTCCCGCGGGCAGCCGGAATTGTCATCTATTGTTTCGGTCTCTTTCGCTAAAATGTAATTGCAATTGCGTGTTAGTAGGTGTTTTAATAGAAAAGATAAACACACATAAAAATATATTTTTCCTTGTGGGGCTCCAACTGCTAACATGATCGTTAGATCAATGCATCACTGTTTCTTAAGAAATTATGGCAATTAAAAGTTCATCGTCACATAAAGGTACCCACATCAAATAGCCACAGTGGTTGGAAGAAACACACACATATATATGTTTTTCTATCTGTTTTTGACATGTTCTTTATAATTGTATCTATATACGTAACGAAACGAAACCCAATGTAATTTCCATGAACTGAAGAACCCGAGTTAACTGTGAAATTCTATTATCTAAAATGTATGTTTTTCTGAAGAAAAGAAAAAGCCATCAAAATAGGCGTAAAATAAATAGCACATAGCTACCCATGTTGAATTACAAGCTTGCTGACATACATAGACTGAATACAGTTTACGGAACGTTAAATCAAGAAAATGGGTGGAGTTGAGTTGATTTTAGTTTAGAGTCCCTTTCAGCGGCGATGCTATATGAGAAGGGACCTACTGATTAACGTGCATTTCGAACCACATGAGCTCCAGAGAGTCGAACCCGGGTCTTCCTCGCCAAAGTCGCGTACGCTAACCGCTTAGCCACGAGAGAGCTCATCAAGTAAATGGTTATAATAAAGAACGTTAGCTGTTATGCTCTAGTTTCGCCTATAGTTCGGTGTAAATATCAGTCGAACTGTCACCAATCGCATTTACACCGAGAACTGTGGATTCTAAATCAACTTATATCACTTAAAGCATGATTTTGACTTGTTATCACCAAGATCCTGCGTCAAATATTATAGTGTAATAGCAGACTAACGCATAACTCCCAAACTTTGGAAACTTCTATCACACATACAGCTCAACGGAGATGGACAAGACAATGCACATAGGAAACACCTTAGCATTGGATACTATGGTCATGGTATGACTTTTTTGAATGAATATGAATGGAGTTACAAGGGGTGGAAAATATGATTTTTGAAAGGCTTTATTTCGAAAAAGATGTTTATATAACCATCATATCTAGTTACTTGTGTGGTTTGCAATTTTGCCGTTTACAGCACTTCTGTATTTCAAACCATTACGGCGATATGATGAAGGTTGTTGAAGTTTGCAACACTTCTTAAATCATGTGATTGGGAGGACTCGTTTAAATTACACCTAATAAAAATTGTTCCTACAATGCTATGAAAAAGAAGGAAAACAACAATCAGTCTAAATATTGTCCAGAAAACGCCATTTTCAGCAGTGTCGAGAACTTTATCAATGTTTATCATATCTCCGGAACGATTTAAGATATTGAAGTGTTGTAAACAGCAAAATGATTTGCTTGCCAATTGCAAACGACACAACTAATTAGATATGATAATTACCTAAGCATGTTTTCGAAATAAAAAACTTTCAAAAATTCAAATTTCCAAGCCCTTGTAACTTCATTCTTATTCATTCAAAACAAGTAATACCATGACTGCCAACAAGTAATATCCAAGGCTGAAGTATTTCCGATGTGCACTGTCTTGTCCATCTCCGTTCTGCTGTATGTGTGATAAAGGTTTCTAAACTTTGGATATGTGTGATAACATCCTCAGATTGCAACACTGAATACACAATATGGTATTTTATGTTGTTTAACATGCTAATTTCAAATATGTAATAATCTGACATAGTGCCATGCAACACTGTTCAGTGGATGGTATTGAAAACTCTAAATCTGAGAGTTGTTCTTCCCAGATCTGAGACAAGTTATAAGAACCGATCAGGATGTAATCTGGAAAATTGGTTTTGCTTTTCAGTAAGTCGTCTAATATCTTTTTTATTACTATGGTTAAAGATTGGGAAGAGGAACAATGGCCCATTACGCATCTAAGGAATTTAAAACTTTTGCGTGTATTATTTACCTCGAAAGTCATGTATTTAGTACTTTCTGGATGCAATTTTATCTCAAAATACGATTGCGAAATGTCCAAGGTTGAAATTAGGTTTTTCCCTTTTAAGACCTGCATAACATCCTCTGTATTTTGAAACTGTATGTTTAAATATTTGGTATAGTTATTACATGCCTGTAGATTCAACACAAGCCTGAAATCTGAACTGTTTGGTTTTTTGATCGCAATTAAAGGCGAGGAGAAATTACTAGTCTGTGTCTCAGTTATGATTTTGGCATCTAGCAGCTGTTGTATCTGCTTATCAATTTGATCTCTTAACCCTAATGGAATTGGTGGGGAACGGTGATGTAATGACGCACTTTTATCTATACGAAGTTTGTGTTCATATCATCTAAAATAGCCTATATCCTCTGGGCTGCATGAAAAAACGTCCCTATATTTCTACAATAAGTTGGTTACAGCTATTCGCTAGTATTCCGGTAAATCCGAATTTATATAAAAAAAGGTTAATGTTAAAAGTGTTAGCGTTTTGTGTTAATCTTTCCTTATCTCTTCTTCAATACGAAATTGGTAGGCTTTCTTTTCATCTTCTTCTATTCTAAAGGAAAATTCTTCCACGCCCTCCTCTGTATACGTCACTGGTGTACCTTTATTTAGCGTTATTATTCGTGCCATAGGATTGGAAATTAGTAACGTAAGGTCGTTATTCGGTCTCTCATGGTCATTGCCTGTAAGCCGTATCGGTCTAATAATGATTACAGTACAGTAAAATAAAAAGCAGCGTCATGAATTCTTTCTCTTTGAATGGATACAGGGAAGTAGAAATGTGACATCGCCGGCACTTGCTGTGATGACATTTGCATTCCTTTGCAAGTGCAAAGAGTGAGTAGTTTCATGTGACATTTTTTCGATTCTTTTTTTTCCATTGGAAACGTAGGTTTCCTAGGTTTTCTATATAACGATATGGATATATTTTCCAGGTCTATTTGAGAGAAAAGTCTTGTGAGAATGTCATTCCCAAAAATCGAACTAAAGTCAGCATCTATGATGCGGAAGTAATATGAAAAGGTGGTGGTGCCAATTTTAAATTTAATTAAATCTATTTCTTTTAAAGTTATGACTTTATTGGCAATGCCCTTGATACGAGTTTGAAATTGTATTAGCGTACATTTTGGGAGTACGTCCCATCTTGACCATAGACTAAGACTAGAACCCGTATCTATTATAGCTGGTAGACTGCTTGCGTTTACATTAATATTGAGCAATAGTATATTACTTTCTATTCCCATTTTAGAATGTTCTCGGAATTCATTATAAGTCGTCTGGGTAAAAAAAATTGCGTCCGTGTCCTTAAAAGTTTCCAGTGTTGCCTGCTCTTCTTGAATGTCATTACGTTTTAATTGTGGTGGTGTCCGTTTGGCCCGCGCCGACTTTTCTCAAATGGCCCGCGAGGCTTGACTTTGGCCTGCGAGTCCATCTATGCTTTTCCCTGGTTGGAATTTTTAGGATTATTCCAACACATGGATGCTCCGTGGTTCTTATAACAAATTGAGCAGACTGATATTTTATCGCCATTTACAAAATTGTTCTTTGTTCTACCACCGTTATTTCCTTTATTGGTATTCTTCGCATTCGCGTTTCGTCCGTTGTTATACCTAAAATTGGTCTTCTTGGCATTCTGTGCCACCATTAACGATAACTCGGCCATTTGATTAGCTACTTTGGTGAGGTCTGTCTAAGGAGATTGTGAGGGCGGGTTTTGACTTTGGTGAGGGTGGGGATTCGAAACTTCAGATGCAGAGGAAGTTGTTTGTGGAGGGGAAATATTCTGTAATGGAGGTGCGGAAGGCAACGATTGGGAAGTTGGCTCTTGCATATAGGTTGGCAAGTATGAATTAGGATTCGTACGGCTATAATGATCGTACATAGGGAGTGATGAGGGGCGGTAAGGTTGGCCGATTAAAGAACGAATTACCTGTGACAATTCTACATAATACCTCTTGTGCATGAAATTCTGACCTTTTTCCAATTCGTGAAGTCGATCCTGCAGCCGCTGAATTGTTTGAAATGGTTCCAACGCTATCTTTTGCAGTAAATTTCTTTGTAGTCCTAATGAAAGAAAATGAATTTTCTGTTCTTCCGAAGCTTCTGGCATTAGCTGTCTGATGGCCCTTAATTTCCTTACCAAATATGAATCGACAGACTCATTTTTGTTTTGTTGAATTGGAAAATTTCTAATTCCGCCTTATACGCTGGTAAATTTAGGCGGGACAGAGAAATTAATTTCGTTTTAAGTTGTTCGTAACTTAGTGTGGAATTGGTTCTGATTTTGCAATTGTAAGACAAAATCGAGAGCTACACCTGCAGATACAGTGGGAGAAATTCTTTCTTCTTTTCGGGGGTTCAAGCCTGAAGTAAAGCCAAATGAACAAACAGCTTGAAAAATCGATCGGGGTCGTCTGTACTGTGACCAGGATATCTAGTTAAATGCGGAATATTAACAGGTATACGGGAGCCTGATTCTGCCATATTGTTATTACCTTCTTTACATGTATATTTTTCAATCTAGTTATCGGCATAAATAACTGCCAGCCTATAACGAATCAATCTACCATAATGGGAATGTATCTGACAATACGGATACTATCTTTTATATGATCTGATTTTAGTAACACCTACACGATACTGTTAAAAACTTTCTAAGTCCGTTTTTTTCGTTAATAAAAAAGCGTGCCGTAGGAACGTCCTTTTAATGTATGTAAATAGACGCCGACGCATCTACCATGTAACATTTCCTGGGTAGAAAAATAAAATGTACTCCGGATTTGGACTTTCCCTTCACCTTTTTATTATAAAAAGTTTTCTTATGTACACAAATTATAATAAGTAATTTCTCTAATATTTAGGTAAGATTAAGAGAGGAGCCTGGTACCCAAGGATAATGGGCTTTTAGGTGAGGTACTCTCGGTGACTGTGCGCCGTAAGAGGGGTGTAGATTAGGTGTCTCTCTCTCGGTGACCGTGCGTCGTGAGAAAGAGGAAAGGAACTCGGTGACCAAGCGTCGTGGGTTTAAGGATGGGTACCTCTCTGTGACCAAGCGTCGTGAGAGTGGTTTAAGGTGTTTCGATCAATCCGAGAAGATTGATGTTGGTCGAGGCGTGCAGGTCCCTTTTATCCTGTATTGTCGGCTTCCTTCGTTGTTTCTCGTCCTTCCGACTGCTGGCGATGGTGAGCGACTCCTCTTCGATATCGTCGTCTGCTTGTTTGTGTTTATAATCAACACGTTTAGTTCCCATGGCTATTGTATGGTACGGCGACGTGGGGATCCTTACAATATGTATGTCAAGATAAGACAAAATATACAACCTGGTTGGACAAATACTTCCTTTCGGAGTAATAGGCTCCCGAAAACAGAAAAATAACTTCAAAAATCCATAACTCCACTACTATGGGACCTACTTTACTACTATGGGAACATTTGTGCCCCAGGTTGGTCTATAACTTTTTGTCTTATCTTGGTGTGTGGAATCACCTCCCAAACGTTGTGGTGTTGTTTTGTAACACCCTGTATATATATTGCTATCCCCGCAAGTCTAGTGGTTATACACATTTCCCTTTATAACGATTTCTATGTGTAAAGACGGCGAGGGAAAACTACAGTATAAGTCATAAAAAATAGGTTTTCAGGAGGCGATTTTTTTATTTTACCATGTATAAGTTATGAACAACTTATACTAAGAGTACCAAGAGCCATTATTCAACTCACGTTTAAAATTGACATATAGAGATTTAACCGGAGTTGGTGCATGACACACAGATCTCCAATTTTGACCTATCTAATTATTCCAATGTCTGACTTTTACTGTTTCTCTCGCGCAGTCTAGAAATGTTCTGGTGAAAACGCCTACAATCTTCATTGCTTATAGCAACTAATTTTTCAGAGAAATAACTCAAACGGAAACGCAGACAGTGAATGAAATTTAAAATGCATATTTATCCCTTAGACATTTATTTGTGGGCATGCTTATTATGACCACCATCTTGAAGTCGGCCATCGTGTATCTCGCCCGATGTTTTTAAACAGGAACGGGGTCCTGTACTATATTAAATTGGGCTAGAATTTTACGAGAAATGTACTGTTGAAGTGTACGTTTATATTTGTAAGACATAATTAAATGCACATTGATATTAATTCGTTGTTTCAAAGATTTCCTAATCCTGTAGCTTCTTAAAAAGAATTCAAGTCAGGTAAACCTAATGTACGCAAGTGAGAACATCGTAGTTAGCTATAAAGATATCAAGAAAGTTCTGTCGTTTTTTCACCCACCATTTTTGAACATCGATATGTGACATAAGACATACCTGGAAGATCAAAAATAGTCCGCATCAGAATCGACGACCTTCTGTCAACGTTTTAAAA
Source organism: Thermobia domestica (assembly GCF_964235325.1). Lineage (NCBI taxonomy): Eukaryota > Metazoa > Arthropoda > Insecta > Zygentoma > Lepismatidae > Thermobia > Thermobia domestica. Next base: position 120,957,545 of record NC_137471.1, read on the forward strand.
AACCATGGATTCCATCCCGATAGAACTTCGTGGGCGTTGAACGGACGAAATCCTCAAGTGCATTTTGCATCTCTACTAGGGATTTGGACTAGCGTTCCTTAAGGTGATGGTCTAAGGAATGGGACAGGTGATGATCGGAAGGTGAACTGTCGTATGTCGTATCGGAGTATGTTGGATATGCTCAAACAAACCACTAATCTTCGCTTTCGCAATTTTCATAGCTGTATCTCGGGTACCCTTACGTATATAAACACACTATTTATATTGTATGTTAGCCTGATTTATACTCAGTAAGCATTCTAAGTTTTATAAGAGTCGCATAATTATTTCTAGAGAAATAAACATATGCTTGTGTACTGTTCATTTTACCATATTCATTAGTGCTGATAAAATCACATATAACTTCCACAAAAAGTACACTATAAGCACGGTTTATTCTTCATTGGATTTGAAGTAAAACATATTTTCAACGATGTTTACACCGTGTAACCACTTTTTGTGTGAGGAAATTTCTAAACGGATTTTGTTGGAAATTCCCTCCAAAAAGTAGTTAAAAAGATTTTTTGTCTTAACTTGCCATTTATATATAGTAATACAGAAATAAGAACTGCACTAAAACATAAATTTATGTCTACTTAATAAATAATACAAAAGAAGTGTATGGTATCTTCTTAATAAACGAACACTTACTTACCTTAACTAAAATGTTTTAGTTGACGACTTTCTTCTATGTTTGGCTTTTGGAACATCACTTTTGAGTGTCCAACTGTAATCAGGTAGCATTTCTGAACTCCACTGTCCTTGGTATATCTTCTTCATGGAGGAAATGTCCTGACAAAAACGTTCTTCTTGCTCATCACTAACAGCACAAAAGTTTTCAGCAAAGAAAACCAGGTAGGAGTCCAGAAAGTGAACTATAAGGGACATGTTGCAATCCATTTCTTTGAATGATTGCAGGAAATCACTCACAATTTCACGGTAATTTGGAGCTTTCATAAAAAAATTCTCTGTTAAACATGTAAATGAACACCAAGATGCTTTCTCAACCGGAGCTAAGAGTTCCTCAAATTTTTGGTCACGAATCAAATATTTTATTTGGGGGCCTACAGAAATCCTTTCCTTGATTTTAGCGTCACTAAAACGAGGAATTTGTTTTTTTGTGAGGTAACAAAAGCCTGCATTACTTTGGTCCATTGCCTTAACCAAGATTTTAAAGAGCCACAACTTTATGTGAAGAGGAGGTAGAATTATCTTATCAGGGCTCACCAGTGAGTAATAAACAACATTCTTCTATCCAGGAGTTAATACACGCTTTGGCCATTCATTTTTGATGTAATGTTCCGGTTTGTCCCTGCTGTCCCATTCGCAGAGGAAACAGCAATATTTCGTATAACCAAGCTGAAAACCCATTAACAAAGAAATAACTTTAAAATCACAGCAAATGGTCAAGTTGTATTTCTCATACTGAATACTTTCTAACACTATTTTGATGTTTTCATAGGTTTCCTTCATATTATTTGCATAAGTCAAAGGCAATGAAAGACATTTGTTGCTACTGTGCAAAAGGATAGCCTTCAAACTAGTTTTGGGAGATTCAATAAACAATCTCCACTCTGTACTTATATGTGTATGTCCGAGTGCATCCATCACAACACATACATTATTACAATACACTAAATCATTTTCTTGAGAATAGTAGTTTTGGAACTCTGTATGACGGTTTCGAAAAATACACACTTTAGTGTCAGAATGGAGCAGATTCCAACCTCCAAGTCTAGAAGCAAGAAGTTTTGCCTGTATCTTGCAGAGTTTTAAATCCCATACTAGGTTATTTAGTTCACACTGAGTTATCAGATGGAGTTCCAATGTAGATGTTCTTCCTACATAAGTAGGATCATCTTCATTTGGAACTTCAGTAGTTGCCTCAAGTGCGTAATCCTCATTTACCATAAGATGAGCAGGAGGTACTTGTACAGGTAATTCTGCACTGTGTGTAACTGGCCTAATTGCTGATGGCGAATTAGGGTACTATACGGTGTGCTTAGATTTACTGGTTATTCCTTTTATCTATGCCATACCAAAGTAGCAGTCTGAAGAATGATCTTTCGGTTCCCTCCAGATCATCGGTACTGTGAAGTTCATGTTTCGTTCACCATTTGCCCACCCAGTCAGATGTTTCACGCAAGTACAACAAATGTAGACAGGAGCGCAATTCTTATTTTGGTCTCGTACACAGCTACCAAAATATAACTGATGACACTTCCTCACAAGTGGAGTAAAACATGGACGTTGCGATTTAAAGGTCAGCTCCCCACATACATAACAGAAATTGTCCGGTTGATTTACACACTTCCTCGGCATCTTGTATCCTGTAAGATATCACACACACACATACACGCACGAATGAATCATGAAGCAGCACAAACGTAATCCAACTCAGTGCATCACAACACAACACAATCTATTCGAACTCTACATTGCACTAACACTTCAACTTACACGAGGCCACATCTAAAACACGTCCAACTTGGACCGTCACTCAACGCTACTAACAGTCATCAGCCTACGTGTGCGTCATCATTTTTTTCATCCATTGTTGCCAGATCAAAATATTAAAAAGTGACTTACTTTCCACAGAAAGCATTCATGTATTTGTGCTTGTATTTGAGTATCCATCTATGTGCCGAGAATAATACGTCAACGTTAGCTTTTTTGTGTTTGGTAAAAGTCTTGCATATTATATTCTTTGATACCTACAAATAGAGTTTATTCGCCTTATGCAGAGTCGTTTTGACGTATGATTAGCATCATACTAAAGCCGTGACTACTGCAGGCAACATATGTTAGTCGCTCTCTTTAGTATGGAACTAATGTCGCGTCGGAACGACTCTGCATAAGGCCTTATAGGTCTAGAGAGAATAATGCGATTCACATGAAATTAACATTATTTATTAAGTAGACATAAAACTATGTTTTAGTTTAGATCCTGTTCTGTATCACTATATACAAATAGCAAATTGAGACAAAAAATCTTATTTACTACTTTTTGGAGGGAATTTCCAACAGAATCCCTCTAGAAATTCCCTCGTACAAAAATGGTAACATCGTGTACACATCATTGAAAATATGTTTCATTTCAAGTTCAATGAGGTATAATCCGTGCTTATATTGTAATTTTCGTGGACGTTATACGTGATTTTATCTGCACCAATGTATATGGTAAAATGAACAGTACAGATAGCATATTTTTTATAAAAACATGTTTATTTCTCTAGAAAGAATAATGCGGTTCTTATGAAACTTAGAGGTCTTACTAAGTATGAATCATGCTAATACACAACACAATTTGTGTGTTTATATACCTAAGGGTACCCGAGCTATAGGTACAAAAATTGTTTAAACAAGTGAAATTTGAGGGGAAATTTCCCGAGAATCCGTCTGCCACGGGAAAACTGAGGGTGATGAAGAGAAACTGATTGCAGATTCAAATTCTACGTGAAAAGATTTATTAGAATCAGGTATTTTCATTTCTGTGCCAAAATCTTGTTGACAAGTGTTATTTAACAAAGTTTGAATAAAATAAAAATAATCATATGTATAACCAAGTCTTAAAAATAAACGTGTTTAAAACAAATGTTTAAAAGGTATACAAAATTTGTGTTAAACAAAATCATTTGTTTCAAACAAGTTTCAATCATTCGTTTTAAACATTTTGTTTTAAACAAAACAACCCTGCTTAGTAGTATTGTATGTTCATTATCCCATTAATGTAATCAATGTCATAACATAAATAAACAGAGGTATCTCAAAATTATGTATTCTATGGAGTCACATTATCAGTCACAAAAGATAACCTCCTGTTCATGTCCTTTCTTTAAAATGTCCTTTCCTTAAAACGTATCTTTAAAATACGCAACTTGTTTCCACAGAATATGTTGCTTAAATACTGAATTACAACGTATAACCTGTGGCTTCTACGTTCGTGAAAAATATTGGGTGTCCGGTAAATATGCATGTGTCATTTCTGCAGTTCAATTTCAGCATGTAATATGATCCTCATGACCGTTAAATATCTTTTATGTTTTCTTAATGTTACAGACTGCAGGTAATCATTCACTTTAATATGATATGCCTCACATTAAATAATTTATGCCTCACATTAAATAAATAATATATAAATAATTTATTCCGGACAATTTATAGTATGTAAATTCAATTCTGTGAAGGAGACAACCGGATTTTGCCTGACTCTAATTACATATCTTTAACAAAATAGACTTTATTCATTTATAACTTAACAAGAGCAAACAATTCTAAACTATAATATGGATGTTAAACACTGGACCACTCAGAAATTGAGTAATGAGCACGTGTGTTTAATTTTCTCGAATAAGTATACTTTTTTTTTTTTTTTTGTAAAATTGCAAAATGTTACTTACCCTTCCATGTCTCTACACAAGTAAGCTCTGTTGTAGTACATAATCTTTGATCATCTGTAATTAATAGCATAGTTTTAATTCTTTTTGAAAACTAAATAATTAACATTTTATTGTATAAAACGGAATGCGTAAAAAATCAATTAACTCCATGTTTTTAAAATATTCTAGTGTAAAATGTTATTATGTTTCACTTATTGTAATAACACATATGATACTTCCGCGAAACCTTTCAAGTAAACAAACACTCTACTGCAGAATGTAAACTCAAGTTCGAATTTTATTAATCTAGATATGGTTCCTAGAAATAACTGGTAGGTTCAGTTATTCACTTTAATATTTTCCGTAAAAATAAAAAAAATCGGTAGTAAAACTTCATTTGTCTTAAGTAATATTTACATATTACAATGAAAAACGTTAAGTGTTAAAGAAATAGGGTGAAGTGGTAAACTATGAGCAGACTTTGAAAAGACCACTAAAATACATAAAATAATAAACGTCATAGGAAATAGACAATTCTATTACTAAAACTCATAGAATAACGAACATTGTATTGCTTCTATCTATACAAAATTTATACAAGCTAATAAGAGCTATTTGATACCTAATATAAAATATATTCATAAAAAAAATTATGAGACAATTATTATGATTAGCTTGGTACGACTTAAGAAACTCCGCAGGTAGTAGTAAGAAATTTTTTCGAGTTCTAAATACACTATTACCATTATTATGGATGTGACCCTAGCTCGCGCCAAGTAAAATTAGTAGTAGACAAACACTGTGTTCATGTCTTTTCTCAGGGTTTTTCCGTTTCCTCCTACTTTCTTCACTTCATCATTTCCTTCATTTCTCCTCATCACCGTAACCTTTAGCCTATCCAGCGTAATCGTCGGACTCAAGAAATTAAAGATTTCATTTCATTTCATGCTTTTTTCTACTCTTCGGAGGACAATTGAGTATTTTAGCCGTTACATGCATATATACGTATTGATTAGAAGGTCAACATCTGCCAAAGACCCCGTATCACTGTGTGCCACTGTTCAAGAGCTCTGCTTATACATAGATATAAAAATTGAGCAAAATAATGATATTTTTATCATTTCGAAAACAGTGATTATTCATTTTCTTCAGATTTACTGGTGATTATAAGTTCGAACATTTCAGAATGTCACTTGAATGCAAATGCATGCATCTTACAGACGTGCAATTAATTTAGGAAATATCTTAGTATTCATTTCCAATCCAAAAGCTACTACAAGAGTATATTAAAAGGAAAATCCTTTACTTTCGCTATAAATGCCAAGTAATCTTACTTAGAAATATTACCTCATCCCAAAAGATCCAGATAAGCTCATCGTACCGATTTCTATGTTGTGTCATGGAACAAATGACATCAGCATGTTAGGTGTGAATTAGGTGTGCAACGTTGAAAATAATTATATCCGGCTTAGCAAATGATATATACATATAATTATATACTATAATGAGAAAACGACAATGCATTTTTTGTCTTTATGAGTACAGTAGAGGGATATTGTAATGCCATATTTTACTTTGGGTTCCATAAGCAAAGCAATTACTTAGCATTTGATGCTGGAAGAGAGACAATTGAATATACTTCAACATAATTTTGCTTCAATAGGTATGCTGCTTATTTTATTTTGCGCTTCCATATTAAAAAGCAATGCAGTTATTTAACTACAGGACGAGCTTTTATGTTAGATTTTATTTGGGCTTTGCGACTGAATCATAAAACGTTCATCGTGGAATCCCGAGAGATAATTACCTTACATTCCAAGTGTTCCATCGAAGAACATATTTCTAAGTTGTTTCGTTTCTATGATTTGTGCAATGATAATAATAATAATTACATGAGACATGTTAGTCTTACGGAAATCAAACTGTATTTACTTATTTATCAAGCTAGTAAGCTAAACATAACTTCATTTAAATAATTACAGTTTCGTTTTTTAATTAAAATCAATTTTAAGAAACTCACGTAAAATAAACGCGATTCATATTTATTTTTCTCTTTGCACAGCTTTCTATATAAGCAAATTCATTTTTAGACCCTCATTAATATTATATCACAGTATTTCGAAGCGACGAATTACAACGCTTTATCTGTGGTTGAGAAAGTTGGTTTCCTGAGATACGAATTTTTAGACAATGTGTAGAATTATAGCACTATAAGATTCAACGGTTACTGATGATTATTTCCTGAACAAATATGTAAATATATTAAATTGATTTCCTCTGTCGCATGTCATGTCTGTGCTCTTCATGATTTATGTTAGATACATGCATTATTCATGTCAGATTTCTGTACGTAACTATTGACCTAAAGGAATGACAAGTTCTAATAAAAGAATTACAACTCTCAACCGTACTTCTCCACGAACCTAAATTAAATGAAATCTGAGGAAGGAATTTGTAAGACTTAAAATGTTTATACTCAAAAATTAGCAATCCGTTTTATATAAACTTTATGCAGGAGCGGATAAAGGGCGGAGCCAATGGAGCTCTGGCTTCACGGCCCCAAGGGTCAGGGGTTCTCCCCAAATCCGTCTCTTTAAACCAAAATATAGCATTAAAATTTTTATACTATAGGCTTCGGACTCATGCTATTGTTTTCCTCTTGGTACGCTCCGGTATCGCTAGAGTTAAGTCTTTTTTCACTAGCGTCTTTACGATACGTATTTTGTGACGGAGTGAGCTATTTTGGGCCTCTATTACAAACCAAATTATTAGCTTGGGTGACAATTCCTTTGAAATATCTCTGTTATTATTTAGAGCAAATCGAGAAGGTTTTCGAAATCTCTTTTACTCTATTAGTGTTTTTGCAGGGACTGATGACTATTTGGTTTGTATTTATCATTTACGTGTTACAGTGCAGTATATGAGCATTTAGCTGTTAATAATGAATGTAATTAAACTAATTATTGTAAACTTAGAGCACATTAAAATATTACAGCATAGTTCTCGGTGTTTCGGTAGGCCATGAGGCTGCGGAAGACAGCAAAGAAAATTTATGTGCTGAAATTATTCGTATCATAGGGCCCCCTTGAAATAGTCAGCTCCAGAGCCATCAAAGCCCTGACCTTGTTTCAGTAAGTATAACTTCCGGTTATAAGAAGCGCCCATGTCAAAATTCATGATGATGTGTGAAGTAATGTCAGGTGATTGATTGATTGGGATTTAATGACGATCACTATAACTGCTCAGACACAGAATACCTTAAATAAAATTTTAAAATAAATATAGTAAAAGAGACAGAAATATATTGCCAATTATGAATAAAACCACAAGAGAAATATATTAGTAAAAAAAATTCATAACAACAATAATAAATAATAAATATGTTAAAACAACAATAAGTAGTGAATAGATAACAGTATCAATAAGAAATAACAATAACAATAGATAAACTGTACACATTTAACAATAAATTGTAATAATAGTAACGATATATAAAGATACAACAACAAGAAATGGTAATAATAGGGGCAAAAAGTTAAAGTTTTAAGCAAACCTTAGTACGTAGGGCGACTACAGTCCACTCACTATTTATCACGTTGTCATCTGCCATGTCAGATTTCGAAGCAACTGTAGGTAGGTACGAATATGTATAGATTTTGCTCTTTTTAAAAAAGGAATGCTATCATTGAGCTGAGCTATGTATTTGTCAAAATTTTAGGCCGGCCACATAAAGTGAATATCAATGAGCTAGAGTTTCCGGAAGACCAGAACTAAAAGAAGAATGTAGAGTTGTGGGGGTTCGTAGTAGATGCAAGTCCAGTCCGAATTCCTTATCTTTTGTCGGGAACAAGATCAGTTTCGGCACAATTAATAGATACGTATAAATTAGAGGTATTCTCTAGCAGATGCGGCTAGAGTAATAATCTCTGGATTTCACTCGGGAACAATATCTAATGGGTAGAAACATCGGACATCTGGATTGCAACAGATTTACAAGAAGAAACCACAACAATAACAAAGGAAGCAGAAAGCGAAAAAATAATATATTCCTTTCAGCGATGCTTAGCATCAGGAGCAGAGATCTTAACAATTATTATCTCTCGGTTTCGTTTCGCATGTTTAAAGGCTGCACATTCCCGAGAGCAAGTACGGTGCTAGCCCTCTCTGTTGACATAAAGTAGCTTGGTCGCTTCGCAGCATGAGTACCCTGACTAACGTGGCCTCAATTCGCGCAAAGAGCAGCAATAACATGACTAAAAGTGCTGGTTTGTTCAATTTGTTTGCATTTGGCAGGGGATTGGAAATGGAGCTTAGGAGGAGCTTGAGATCATAATAATAAGTCTTCATGTGGTCCGAAAGTGTAGTTAAAGTGGAAATAAGAATCAGTAACTGTAAATGCACAATTTCATATAACTTCTTAATGTTTTCGAGATAGTTGTTTAGCCGGCTCTGATTTAATATTTTCCTCTTTCGTGCTTAGAAAGTCCCATCATGATTTTACATCGTGAGAAAGTTTCAGTAGACGCTGGATTCCTTTCGACATTTCCCAGGCTGTTAAAATGTTTCAGTAACCTCGCTGTTTGCTTCTCGCTGACAATTTTCACAAAAAAAATGTAATACCGTATAAAAAATATTGAAATAATACTTTTAATTGAATAATAAATATTGAATAATACTTTTTATAAAGTGGATGCTTTCAAATATCGAGGACCAATATTAACAAACGGAAGCCATATTCACGAAGAAATTAAATGTCGTCTAAAAGAAATGAATTTTTGTTATTACTTAGGTAAAAGTCTCTTGTCGTCGCGAATTCTGACCAGGAATTTGAAGCTTAAAATATATAAAACGATAATCACACCTGTTGTTCTGTATGGTTGCGAAACATGGTCGTTTATTCTGAGGGAAGAATATACGCTGAAAATATTTCAGAACAAGATCCTGAGATGAATATTTGGACCAAAGATAAACAGGAATGGGGAATGGTGGAAACCACATAACGAGGAACTACATAATTTATACGGTTTACCAGACACTGTTTGGTCATCAAATCTAGGAGGCTTAGATGGGTATGTCATGTAGCCAGAATGGAAGAAATTAGGACCACTTTCAAATTCTTAACTGGAAGACCAATCAGAAAACGACCATTGGGAAGACTTAGACGCAGAAGGGAGAACAATATTAAGATGGATCTCGAAGAAATAGGAATACAAAGTAGAAACTAGATTCAGTTGGCTAAGGGTAGAAGTCAGTGGAGAGTGTTTGCAAACGTGGCATTGAACCTCCGTGTTCCATAGCCCATAGAGAGAGTTCGTTATAAACTAAATATTGTATTTCACATATAATTTACTTAAGGATTTTTACAAGGTGTAGTAATAAACAACATCATACTGTTAATAATAATAATAATAATATTAATAATAATAATAATAATAATAATAATAATAATCATAATAATAATAATAATAATAATAATAATAATTATTATTATTATTATTATTATTATTATTATTATTATTATTATTATTATTATTATTATTATATTGTAGTTTATCTTATGATAATTTAGAAGTAATGGTTTTGTTATGGTTTTCAAATAATGTACAAATTTACTATTTCTGAAAATGAATATATCCATATTTCCGAACGGAGATGGTCCAGCAAAAGCAAAGTATCATATTAGGTTTCTAGTCGCAATGATAAACATTTCATGTGTAAAGAGAAAAGAAGGAGATAATAAAAAAGGTAAGAAAAATCATTGGTTGTATTCATTTCAAGTGAATTTATCCTAAAAATGCTTAATAAACTTTCTGCACCTTCTCTCAAACTAATACACCAACTTCCTACATTAACTAAAGTAATGTTTCTAGTTATCGTTCAATTCAATTTGTATTTGCAACAAGAAGACTTGAAGTATGTTAGTTTTCAGTGTAACTGTCTACAATTTAAAAACTTAAAATATTTCATGTATGTATATCATTGCACACACCTGTCCACAAAAGGCTGGAAACTCGTTCAGAAACTAAATCCAAAAACGTGAGCCTAGATCTATACACAGGAAATTACATGTTACCGCCGTTCTTTGTATAGACACTAGCTGCAAACCGTACTGTCATCCGAGCGATGCGAAAATGTAAAAACAAAATGAAACTACTTATTTCGGAGATTAAAATTGATGATAATAACGAACAAACTCATGTTGAATATCATCAAAATTGTAGAGGGTCTGTTCCCCACATACATTAAGACAATCTATATATTTGGAGATATTCCGTTACATATTTCGCATATAATGATAGAAGGCGGTCTTTGCATTTTCCAGTTGTTCATCAAGATGTGTGCGGTTGTAAAACTTAGAAACAAGTTGACGATCCACTTGACGTAATTTTGCTTTAATGTGGTTCATGAGAGTAAAATTTCCCGGTGTGCTCGGTTGTGACCATATGTCATGCAGAATTTTGTAATAATATTCCTGGGTATGGAGATGATCGGTCTTCGTTTCGCGAGCTTGCCATTGAAAAAACTCGCATGCTCGCTTATTCAAATCATCAGGTATTTGAATAGCTATGAGCGCAAATCGTTTTGCTTCACTGCCCACAAGTTTAACTTGCAATAAATTCTTACTTTTCCACGTAAACACAAACTGTTTCAATGCTCATTTGATTATGGGTGAAATGTAGAATTCTGCAAGTTATAAAAATTTTCATGTCCATCTCCGAGATTCGATCACTCGGCCTTTGGCTCAGCAGTTCGACACGTAGACAACTAGACTAATTGTCGTTGTGTAACAGCTTGCAGGAAAATCGGTTTGAACTGCACGAAGGAAATTGAGGGAATTGGTTATAGCTGGATTGAGGCAACTAGCATGTGCTCCCATGTATACATAATTTCGAAATACTTTATTCTTAAGTATTACAATGATGAATTGTTTCTATATTACAGTTAATAACGGATCAACATATCGTATTACAATTAAAAGAGAAAAATATAGATTTACAGAATGTTTTCGATTGTGAACGTTGGATTGTGGGTTCGAACCTTACGAAGTCCAAGTTCAAAAACTAGTTCTTATAGCAACTATAGTGATTTCCTAATTAAATTTTATTTAGAGTTACACCGTGCCGTAAGCATTGGTGGATCTTCGATGGGTAACTAGCTACCTCTCGCCAAAAATTGATGGCCCCACTGCAACGATCTGCGGTGGCCCCACTTCCGTTTGGAAAATTATACCACCAGTGGGCCACCGGTGGCAGAGGCGCGACGAAATGCGAATGAATTAGAAAATTACTTCACCAAAATATGTTAAATAGCCTATATGCATGATTCATTGACATTGAGATGAGACTAAAAGGCACTTGCAAATTATATACAAACTTCTCCAGGAATGGCGAGAAACAGCAACCTTGTGATGTAGAAGCATGGGTTACTCTTGCCCCGGAGCTCACATTAGGAACATTCGTCAGGAACAAACAAATATATAATAATAACGCATGCACTTGACTGGCGATAACACCGCGACGAATCGAAAGACAGACCGAAAGAAGTCATCGCCGCTAAGTGGTGGTGACTGCAACACCCCTACCCTAGATGTCTGTTTCTACACGACGAAACCCTGCTGCCAGGGACACACTAGCGGCAATCTTTCGATGCGTCGCTATATCGACGATCGACATTTACCTGCAAGTAGGCCACTAGATATTGGGGTCAAGTTTCATCTCATAAATGTGAGATATTCTATTTTTGTCATAAATTGTAACTCCTCTCCTCTGCTAGGATATGCATTTTAATGAAAACGGCGTGACAACAAGCCAGTCCGCTCATGGCACCTTAAAATGTTCTAGGAGGGACTATCTTCATGGTTGCTATATATTATGTTTGGTATTTCTGTTTGTATACATTTCGTAAGTCAGAGGACGGCCCACCCTGCCCCCTTCGGGTGCCCACGAGTCAGAGATAGGTGAAAGTGTTAACTAATATAAACCATTTCAAACAGTTAAGCCATTTTTGTTCGGATAGACGACGTCTTTTTCATTTGTATCTTATGTAGATAGATAGAGATTAATAGCATTATTATTGTCTTATCATTTATTTCATTTTTATCATATACTTTTTTCAACGTTTAAGTCCTTTAGGCTAAGGAAGCCGGGTGATTCATGCAAATAAATTCCAGTTCAAGTAAAATTTTAATGGACCTTAAATGGACCGGAATTGAACCCGCGACTATAAGACCCAACAACGAAAGCACTAGGCATTAGGCATTAAAACAAAAATGACTTACCGAACGTTACTTAGTAACTGATTTTTTTTAATTTTTAATTGTTTTACTCGGTTTTATAGTTTTAGGGGTACCTCTTTAACTACAGGGGCACGAACACAGAATTATCAAAAGACAAGCCTTTCACAGCGGAAATAGAACCCGGTACCCCGTACACCAAAGACACACGTGCTAACCACTGGACTATCTGTGTAGGATAAACAAAAGGAGCAGAAATAAATATATATTGCAGATTCGACGATACGCAAACGTAACAATGAATGCAATATTAAAGGAAAAATGGAAAAAAAATTAGTGAGCTCTTGAGACAGCTCGAAGGTCACCTGGGTATGAAGACAAATCTTTATTCTGGTATTAATATTTCGTATAATCGACGTTAACTTCGATGACGCATCTTAATCTTCTTAGTAATGAGTTAACCAAGCTAGCGTCATATTAACGTCCCTGTGCTATTTCTTTCCATGCGTCAAAAACTAGCTCACAAAGTGCGTCAGCTGTCCTTGGTGGGGGATCACGTTAAATTTCGTGTAGAGCTCTTGTAACTTCAGCCCATAGATTTTCCATTGGGTTCAAGTCATATCCCCTTGGAACCCAGTCGACTAGCTCAACCTTGGGTTCCTCTTGAAACCAGCCTTGAACTAGATGGGAATCATGTATTGAGTTATGATCTTGTTGAACTTCTACAATGCCGTCTTCAAATAAATTTCTAACAGCGGGGAGCAAGCCATACTGCAAAATATCCAGATACTTCTGGCTGTTCAATGTAATTCACCAACTGTATCCTTACACAGCCATCCACAGCAGTGAATAGTAACACGCCCCATTCGATGCGTTTTGCGCATGTACGTGGATCGTAACGTTTTCCTGTGAGTCTATAAACAAGTAAAGGATCATCATTTGCTGAAGAGAATATCTTTTCGTCTGTGAAGATTACATGATCCCAGTTACGACCAATATTTGCCTCAGCAAATGCTAGTCGATCAAATTTATGACTATCCGTCAATTGCTTTTTACACGCGGCTCGATATGCGTGAAGCCCTGCATCTTTAAGGCGTCGCCGACGCTATCACTAACTGCCGGGATGACATGAATGGATTGCGACGGCTTACATCAAATAGGGCCCGATCATCTTGTGAGGTTGAAACCCTTTGAAGGCGAGTGCCAGGCTTTCTACACACGTTACCTGTTTCTGAGTATTTCTTCCATCAAGTATATGCTGTAGAACAAGAAACACCAAGACGTTCGCTAGCTTGTCTCACACTCATAAAACCGTATTCAACAAGAGCAGTAAGCTGCTCGCGAACATTCTGCCCACGATGAGCGATGACTAATGAATCAATTGCAGCTATTTGGCTGTTGGTGATTTCGTTACTGGTAAGCTTAGGTCGAGAAACTCGTCTGCTGCGAGAAGGCATACGTCATGTGTTCGTAGTTCAGCATTCTTCACGAAAAGAAGTGTTACAGAGTTATGTGAAACACAAAACACACACACACACACACACGGATATATATATATATATATATATATATATATATATATATATATATATATATATATATATTAACTTATATTTTTGAAGTCTGTGTTAACGTTTTCATACACAAATTATGGAAATGACACGCTAGTAAATGTAACACAGATTTCAAAAGTGACAGTTCGTCTGATTGTTTTTCCAAGCACTTCAAAGTAGAAATTTGTATTTATAACAATGTTCCCATACATTTAAAAAAAGGAAGAAATGAACACGAACTTTCCGCACGGAGGCTCGAACCTTCGCCCTTCGCCAAAGAAATTTCAATCAGCATTACTAAACCCGCTTGGCTACGGAAGCGCTTAAAAGTAAATGCGTTATAATAATGGTAATTATATCGCTCCAAGCGCAGATAGACACTTGAAGTTTTAAATAGCCCTTTTCGTTCTTTTTCAGTAAGTTCTACTTAAGATATTGATTATATTGCATATTGGAACTGTGCATGAAGTGTGCATTCAATATTAATATCCGAAATAAGTAGTTTGAGTTTGTTTTTACATTTTCACATCGCTCGGATGACAGTACGGTTTAAGGCTAGTGTCTATATAAAGAACGGAGGGAAAATGCAATTCCCTGTGTACGGATCTGCGGGAATTGTGACGGATCTAGGCTCACTTTTTCGGACTTCCGGCTCACGAATTTCCAGCTTTTTGTGAACAGGTGTGTCCAAGAAAAGTGTGACTACATAGTATATTTTAAGGTTTTATGTAATTGCCTACAGATTTTTTGCTTTTATGATGAGCATATCTATTTTTTATTTTGTTAATCTCGAAAGTAATGCAATGTATTTCGCGTGCTTTATCGTGATGTATAGTATATGGTATAGTGTTTTAGTTCAAGAAAATAATATTTTGTCAAGAGAAAAAGAAGTTATGCGTCTAAATAATATCGTTCATTCATAATTATTGTAGCTAATTTCCCTAAGCTATGAAGGGAAATTAATGCCAGCATTTAGAGTAGGACTTACTAGTGAAAGAGGATCAATTTTTAAAAGTCGATATTCCTTATAACATACATTCCTTGAGAAATGTATTCACAATGTGCTACTGAAGATCGTTTATGTTTAGCTTAAAAAGTCAACAATAGATGATTTAGTAACTCTTTCCAAGAAGAAAAAATATTTGTGTGGAAAAATAAAGTATAGAAACTATGTATGGATATATATTTTGCAAACCCAGTTAAACCAACACAAAAATTCAGAGAATTTTAATAAAATGCAATATAACGAGTGGTATTGTTAATGATAACCAAGGTATTGAAAACAATAATTCAAAAATAAAGTACTAAAAAGCAAATACCTGTTTGATAACCAAATAGCAGCTCTGTGCAATTGCAAAATCTCATTTTGTTTTTGACTCGGTATTGTTCAATACAAATCTGTTGACTGTAGTACTCAAATCCCTCTAATCCTTGTGTTTCATAATGAAATCTGCATTGCCTTAAGTCCTCATCAACGTTGAATGTATTTCTATTGGCATCTTCATCATATATAAAGTAGCTCGAATAAAGTTCATCAAGGCCAGGATCAGCTATCGGAGTTTGTGTAAAGTCCGCCATCTTCTGTAATGTATATGGTACTTGGTACTTGGAGGTCATATAAAACTTGAAAAGAAAATCACATTGCCTCTATTACAAGAAGAAACAAATCTATCGATTTCACAATTGTAAACACAAACCTTTATTGAATACCTCCATATTGGAAAAATAAAAAAAATATAAATTCTTATAATTCATTTTTACCAACTTATATTAGAACTTATACCAATTATACCAACTTATAATTGATAAATACCCATTCAAGAAAACGTAATACTAATTAATGAAAGAGTTGAAGCTCTATCAACTATAATAAAGAAAAGTGTGAACAAAATAAATGACGCGTCCTTTAAATGTGATTATTTTTAAAAATCTCTCCTGTTTTTCTGTGTTCGAAATTTTTAAATGTTATTTTTAATATTTTCAAAAATTATTTTAAAATAAAGAAGTTAGAAGAAAAAAACAGTTTGGCGGAAAACACGAAAATTATAAACTGTGTTGAAAAAAGTGTTTTTCTAGATCGGGAGGGATTTCTGTAGTTCAAACTAAAACTCAGACCCCTACGTCACAGTAGAATAAAAGAGATACATACCTGAGGGAAACTTTTGGCTCTAAAGCCAGTTTCAGGGGGCCCTAAACCGGTCTAAACTGTTATGTAGCTATGCTCATAGTCTTGGACGCATACCAGCTATAGAAGCAAGATGAAACATGCCTTTTCGTCTAATTCTTCTTCGTCTTCTCGTCTTGTATTGGCTAGTTAGTTGAACTCCCCGCCTCTGCTTCTCCTGCAAAGCTAAGAACGGAAGCTTAAGAGAAGCATTGGGTAGTTATTTTGGATCCCCGAACGCCCTCGTCCCTCGTGCGAAACTAAGAAAGGAAGCTTCTCATAGCATTATGTAGCTATTTTGGTCCCCTTCCGCCCCAGCGCCTCGACCTATTTACCTTGGTCGTATTAACACTGAAATATCTGTAGCTTATAGTAGTAATCGCATGACTTGGCCTCACTTTTTGGCCCCTGGGTCCCTGCCTCAGGACCCATGGTCCCTGGCCGGGGTCAATGACCTAGGGGTACATAGGACCACCCCCTCTAAATTTTGGCAGGGGTACCTTGGCCCAACCCCTAAATTTTGGCAGGGGTACATAGGACCACCCCCCTTAAATTTTGGAAATTGCCAAATCTAAAAATTTGGTATGGTAGCCTAGGACCATAGTATGTACCTCTATCCGTATTGGGTGTCTATGTCGTTCCCTTTCATGGGTAAAAAATTGCCAAAAATTCAAATTTCGGAGGTTTTTGACCTAATTTATCCCCTTTGATGAGGTGTTATTACCCTATATTGTTATATGGGCGTATACAGGGGTCCATTACCTTTTATAAGACATGGGTACATTAATGCACCCCTTGAAATTTTTGGGAGGGGTACCTTGGCCCACCCCTTCAATTTTGGAAATTGCCCAATTTCAACATTGGGTATTATAGTACAGGACCCTAATATGTACTATGATAAATTTGGGTGGTCCACCTCATTCCCTTTTAGGGGTACATAGGACCACCCCCCTTAAATTTTGGAAATTGCCAAATCTAAAAATTTGGTGTGGTAGCCTAGGACCATAGTATGTACCTCTATCAGTATTGGGTGTCTATGTCGTTCCCTTTCATGGGTAAAAAATTGCCAAAAATTTAAATTTCGGGGTTTTTTGACCTAATTTATCCCCTTTGATGAGGTATTATTACCCTATATAGTTATATGGACGTATACAGGGGTCCATTACTTTTCATAACATATGGGTATATTAATGCACCCCTTGAAAAATTTGGGAGGGGTACCTTGGCCCACACCTTAAATTTTGGAAATTGACCAATTTAAACATTGGGTATTATAGTACAGGACCCTAATGTGTATCATGATAAATTTGGGCGGTCCACCTCGTTTCCTTCCAGGGGCACAAAATTGCCAAAATATAAACGTAAGCAATACGTTATACCACGTGTTTGATTTTTGGTCGATTTTATCCCCTTTGATGAGATGTTATTACCTTATATGGTTATATGGTCATGTATAGGGGTCCATTACCTTTCATAAGATATCGGTATATTTGTACACTCCTTTAAAAATTTGGGAGGGGTACTTTGGCCCACCCCTTAAATTTTGGAAATTGCCCAATTTAATCATTTGGTATTATAGTACCGGACCTTAACATGTATTATGATAAATTTGGGCGTTTCACCTCGTTCCCTTTTAGGGGTACAAAATTGTCAAAAATATAAACGTAAGCAATACGTTGTACCACGTGTTTGGTCTTTTGGCGCAATTTATCCTTTTGGATGAGGTTCTATTACCTTATATGGTTATATGGTTATGTATAGGGGTCTATTCCCTATCATAAGACATAGGTACATTTGTGCACTCCTTTAAAAATTTGGGAGGGGTACTTTGGCCCACCCCTTAAATTTTGGAAATTGCCCAATTTAAACATTTGGTATTATAGTACCGGACCTTAACATGTATTATTATGATAAATTTGGGTGTTCCACCTCGTTCCCTTTTAGGGGTACAAAATTGTCAAAATATAAACGTAAGCAATACGTTGTACCACGTGTTTGGTCTTTTGGTCCAATTTATCCTCTTGGATGAGGTTCTATTACCTTATATGGTTAAATGGTTATGTATAGGGGTCTATTCCCTATCATAAGACATAGGTACATTTGTGCACTCCTTTAAAAATTTGGGAGGGGTACTTTGGCCCACCCCTTAAATTTTAGAAATTGTTCATTTTATATATTTGGTATTATAGTACTGGACCCTAAGTATAGAACCCTAATATATATTACTATAAATTTGGGTGGTTCACCACGTTTCCTTTGATGGGTACGAAATTGCCAAATTTTAGTATAACCACGTGTTTGGTTTTTGGCCCAATTTCTTCCCTTTGATGGGGTTCTATTACCTTATATGGTTATATGGTCATGTATATGGGTTCATTTCCTATCATAAGACATGGGTACATTGACGCACCCCTTGAAAAATTTGGGAGGGGTATTTTGGCTCATCCAGTCGGTTTTAGAAATTGTTTTAATATAAGCATTTGGTATCATAGTACAGGACTTCAATATGTACCACTATAAATTTGGATGGTCCACATCGTTCCCTTTCATGGGTAAAGAACTACCAAAAATCGAATTTCGGAGGTTATTGACACCTATTTAGCACGTTATATGGTTTATTACCTTTATATGTTCCCTTTTAAATTTGGGAATTATCAAATAACAAAATTTTGTAAACGTTTTCTAGGACCCATTGGTGTTCCTCTTATGACCAAATATTCAAAATTTAAAGGTTATTGACCGGCTTTATTATTGAATAAGTACAGGATTTATTACTTTTTTCTCATAAGACACAGGTGTATTTGCGTACCAATCTTAAATTTTGGGAGGAGGTACATTTCTTATTGTCATATCAATAATTGGTAATTGGATAGTATCTCATTCATTGGGTAAATCATTGTCAAATATGAGTATGATCACGTGATCAGTTATTAACCTATGATGGGATTAGGAGTCCAGAACATTGGTACATTAAAACTTTGTAGGATAATTTGAGAATGCGTCATTATTGATTATTACAGCCAAATATAAACGTAAGCAATACGATGTACCACGTGATTGACCTTGATGAGGTAGTGTACAGGGATACATAGCTAACCTTATTGAATCTTATGACTCATAGTCTTAAGGGAATACATGCTACAACACTGGCAAAGTTATTGTTGATGTAATTTGATTGGTTGATCACTATCTTTCGTGCAATCTGATTGGCTGATCACTATCTTTCGTGCAATCTGATTGGTTGCTGATTTTCAAATCTTTGCTGCATTCAGTTTTAAGTTTTGTTTAACTTTTAAAAATCTTGGTTTCGTTCAACATTTTGCACTCACTGATAAATATGATCAAAACCGTTTATTTGTTAATCGAATAGTTAAAAACCGGATAAAGTTTGACGGTTAACCGTGAAACGTAAAATTTTTAGTTAGACATTTTTTTGTTTGAAACTTTTTGTTTGAAAATTCTTGCTTTCAAATTTTTGTTTAAATTTTTTGTTTCAAAATTTTGTTTGACATTTTTTTGACAACTTTTGTTTCAAAATTTTTTTGTTTAAAAATTTTTCGTTTGAAATTTTTGTTTGAAATTTTTAGCATGTGAAAATGAATACAGAATTTCTTTTTTCTTCAAAGGAAGACGTGTCCGTGACGGGTACAAATTCTGTAAAGAGAAAATAAAACATATGAATATACATGGTAATATTTATTTTGTTTCCTGTGAAAGAAGAAAAACAGATTATTAACATCGAACTAACTGATCAAGAGAGAGTGAGGTGAGAAAAGAAACGCAAATGTGACGTACCTGAATTCCTTTTTTTTTCTCCACGGGTTTCTGCAAGGTGATGTCATCTGAGTTTTGTTTCCGCTGTGGCCTCGTTGAAGCATGTCCCGTGTTGCGTTGATTCTTTGCCCCGTCTTTGGGAGGTGATGTTGGTGGGATTAGGGGAAAATATGGCTGTTATTCTGTTCTGGCTTTTTTATACCCATAGGGCAATGTCTCGTATGTGTCTGGTATTAATCGGCGTTTTTTATAGTTGAAACTGTACTTCTTTTCTTCAGGTTTTGTGACAAGATGATGATCGTGGGTTCTGTAAATTTTGTGCGGCGTGCTAATGGAGATTTTTTCAATCGATTGATTTGTGATCATTTGCTCCAGACTGTTAAAATTTAGCTTTTGACTTGCAGTATAATTGAGTGTGAATCCACGAATTTTGCATACATAACTGGTTGATTTCGTGTCGGGGTTGTAGATTTCCAAGGCGTACTGTTTTGGGCACCAGACACGAATTTTTTAATGTATGCTTTTGGTCCAATTGATTCCAGTTCATTTGACATTGAACCAAGAAATACTTCTGGTTCTATTGTGGGCTGTGATGGTCGCTGCGTGAATATTACGGAATCTGTATCGAAATATAGTACTCTTTCTTGCAGCAGTTCTAAATATTTGTAGAGTTCCAGACGAGCTTGACACGTTGTAAATGCTCCAAGGACAACATTAGCATTGTGATTTTGTACTGGAACATCATCTTCATACTGCCAATAAAGGTATAACATCGAATCGTTAACAGGTAAAATTTGGTTGACTTTTATATCTGGAGCAGTTAATTTCTGATACAGTTCTTTGGGGTCGTTAATGATGGTCGTTTGGCTGAAATTGTCTCTTATAGCGAGTCGTCCCCAGAAGGCATTCAAACAGAGTTTTGCAAGACTACGACGTGCTGAATTTTTCATTATATTTGCTGCATCTAAAGTTATGCCTTCCCGTTGTTGTACCACTTGAATATACTGCTGCTTTTCTTCTTCGGTGACGCAATTGGCAGGCCATCCAGAAGCTTCCAGCTTAGATTTCAAAAATGTATTAATGTATTCGCTGAATAATCCGCCAGTCTTGGTTTCTGGATCATATACGGTGATGTCGTAATCCCAAATTTCGTAAATTTCAATGACTTGATACCCAAGTTCAATGACTTTTTGAATTTCATAGGACACCCATGTTCCTGTTAGGCTTCGTTCACTGTCCGAATGTGTACATTCAGAATCTTGATTTAATGTTGTGGCACAGGCAGCACAAAGTGGAAACAACAACTTCTTATTTGAACGAAATGGCAGCACTGGATGAAACACATTTCTGCTAGGCAAGATCTTCAACTTGACCAATCCGTTGACAGTTTGAATGTCGGGCATTTCTGGATCTCCCTGTAGATATATTCGTGGGTGCCCTATTGGATACCGTCCACATTTATTGACATAAGGATACAGGGAGACGATATCCAAGAATTTTATTTCTTCGCCTTCATTTTCATTTGCGACGTGGTACAATTTAATGGCATTAACACGGCCACCATAGAAGCTGTCTCTTGGATTTAATGGTGTCTTATTAGTATAAGGATGTGTGCTTAAAGAAGAGGCCAATGCTGGATTGGATTTTAACACTTTACGAAATTCACATTCCCACATTTCATGTACTTTATATCCCATGGATCGTAATAATTTCATTTTACGCTGTGTTCTCTCGTAGCGATAGTTCATTGTTTCTTCGGAGTTCTCATAAATGGGTTGATCACGGCCTGTAGGGACACATAGAGAACAGCCGTGGAATCTGCACCCTTCAAATTCATACACGTGTTCCTTTTTAGTGTCAGGATCTTTGTAGTAACCGTCCAGATGAAAACCAGCAACATAAACTTCTTTTCCTCTCGCAGCATGTTGAATTGAATGACCCTCTTTTTCCTCCATGTAGGCAAGCCACTGCAAAGCAATCCGTGACTGATTGTTTCTGTGACGGTATCCACGTGCAGGAAGAATGCTAATAGTATTGGGTTTTAAGAAATTTCGTCGAAATACTAAATTGCACGCACTCGCCAAAGTGATAGCCTCCAGGAAAGGATTGACGTGAGTTTCTTGTTCAAAAGTGGTCATGAAAGATATACAAGCCAATCGAAGTACGTTTACGTCCTGGATACAATAGTTTACCAATTCTTCTTGGAAAATAAACGTATCGTTCTGGTGTTCGTTGTACCATGTCATGAATTTTTCTCGTTCATCCACTTTCATTTCATCTGCACCATAATAATGGATGTCCGGTAATTTTCCCACATACGTTTGATTTGCAGCAGTATTAAAAAAGTGTGGAAAATATCCTTTGGTCGCTGGTAAATGAAATGCCTTGGATAATTTACTTAAAGCCATTGGCATGAAATTTAAAGAGTCAATAAACGATAAGTGATTCACTTTCATGCTTAAAATTTTTGCTCCGTTCAAGATCAAAGTAGGTTTCAATTCATGTTCTTCCACTAAAGATTTAAGAATAAAATGACCATCATATCCCTTACAGTTATGTGCCAAAGATACAATAAGTTTGATGTTGGGTCGTGGTTGACGTAAATACGCAAGAAAGGCATTGATCGGATCATCTTGAAAAATATGTTCTCGCTGTCCACAAACTTCACACGGATAATGTATATCTTCATCTTGAACACAGTTGTAACATACTTGTTGGGCCACCAGTAAATTGGGCTTATGAATGAATGTGTCTTCATCGAAGAAAGTATCCTGTGTGGCTTCGATATCATAGAAGACAATCATAGCTTTCTTGGCATGTAACACTGATGGAACTCCAGGTTTTAATTGAGTCGTATCAGGCTTCATGTAGCATTGGTGGGTAGACGTAACGTGTTTATGGCACACATTACAAAAATAGTCAGTACAATCATGTTTTCTTTCCCCTGTATGGACAAACGAATAAATGCGTAGACATTTGGCACACTGTTTCACCATCTTGCATATTGGTTGGCCTTTATGGTATGGTACAGTCAGATGATTTGTATAACATGTTTCACCATAAAATTCACGATTGCATTCTGGACACTGCTTCTCCGTATTGGTCTTACTGCATGGCGGTTTCTGCAAACATTTCTCGCACATGGCCGAACAGTTCTTGACGTGTGCATTACGATGATCATATTTTTAGTGGCATGCAGCACAGTAATAGTTGGTAGAAAAAACAGACGTTAATGACGTGATGATGTCATAATGAGAATTGATGCACATTAAATTGATTGGAATCTTGTCTTCGCCACCCGGCCCTTCATACAGAATATCTTCTCCGGAAAAACTGGTGTATACGGTAAGTTTATAATTTGTCAAGTAGCGTTGCAATTGTCGTAATTCTTCCACGGATCCCCCACGCTCTAAATTCACTGATGATCTGGACAAAAGTTCATGTACGTCAGGGAGAACAACACACTTTCTCTGGTTGTGATATTGTCTGTACAGTTTCTTATTTGTATCCTTATATTTCTTTAGGCCAATAGCAATCACAATCGCATACGCTAAACATTTCTTGTCGGTGTTTTTTACTCGTAGGATGCCTTTCTTGCGTTTTAATAATTCATCGTTTGATAAAAGACCTCGACGCACCAATCCAAATCCACGGGGTACATCCACTTGATGAAAATGGACAATGAACGGTTCGTTCATGAGAAAACTATCGTTACTTTGAAGGATGCGATCAAAGGAAGCCCATAAAGTCTCCAGTGTCAAATTACTTGCATGCCGGAAAGATAGATAAAACGGTTTGTTCTTCTCATCGTGGGATAAAATCGATAATCCAACCATCGATGATTCGTCGACGTTTTCCAATAAGTAATCCAACATCTGTTGAAAGGAGGTCTGAACCCATTCAACAATATCGGTGCCACTGGTCGGAGCATTAATTTGAATTTCCAGCATTCGTCCTTCAAGATTAAAACGCCGATAATGTCTATTGAATTCTCGCAAGACAGTAAAGCCAGAAGTAGCCATATTCAAATAGGGAAAAAGGTAAGGTAAGCAAAAAGGAATAGGCAAAGAAAAACAAATATCTAAAACGAAAAGAGAAAAAAAAGCACGAATTAAAATTGAATTCAGAGATCACTACATTATCAAAATGACTACACGATCAATCCTAAAAGAATGATCATATCTCAAATAGTTCTACTACTGAAACGTTTTATTGTCGTCATACTGGAAATCAAACCCGGACCAACATCAACATGTAAATGACCTAAGTTTCTCTAGTGATAAAAAGAATGAATGAAATTGTTTTTTCTAACTGTGCTGAAAGAATCATTGTAGTAAGCATTTTTCCTCTGACACTGAACTTTAAAACGTATGACGAACATGAAACGAAAACAAAATCTCATGCGCTTGCTTTTTTTTTTTCGAGCTAAGACAAGAAAGACTCGAATTCGTTTCTCGGCGGGAGATCAGATCCCACATTAAACTGTAGGTCCACGTCTCACGTTGTAGGGAACAAATTCGTGGGTAGTTTCTTTGTTTACTTTCAGAAACTGAGCTAAGTGGTTAGCGTTACGCAACTCTGGCCCGGGTTCAACACCCAGTATGCGCTCAAATTCAACATTAAGCTGTATTCCTAGCACCCCACTACTGAAGGGACGCTAAACCAAAATCAACAATTTTCTCGTGCTTACTTCTAATGTGTGGGATTCCTAATTCGATCCCCGGTCAAGTAAGTGAGGGTTATTCTTCCATTTGCTAAAATAATTCATATTAAATAAAAAAACAGTGATAACAATGTTATCCTCATGCAAAAACACTCCATTGATATTAAGAAACGCGGTTGATACTTACCTCAAATTCAAGGAACGGAGTAAAGTCACGCTGTCACTAGAGGTACACCTACGTTCATTCAAGATCTTCGTGGAAGTAGGACTTGAAAATGAAAATTAAGAATTTTATTTAGATCTGAAACGGTTCAACTATAAAGTGACAACACTATCAGCCAATCAGAAACGAGGAAATGAATCAATGACATCACGGAGAACCAATGAAAACACAGCTTTCATCATGTATCATGAGCCGAAACGTGATGTAAGAAGCAATCTGATTGGTTGTGACATTATTCACGTTTTTCTCCTTACACATCAATCGTTACGACATCTAGTATCGCAATTTGATAATGACATCATACCGTTGATTCGTTAGTTTCTTACGACATTCAAATTACCACATCTAAAATGTGATTCATTTTCCTTAAACTTGATTGAAAAAAATGTAACACTCATCGATATGTTACGAAACTGTCTTTGACATAAATGTAAAGTTGAGCTTTAAAAGTCCGTCAGCTGAGAAAAATGCTGATGTAGTAAAAGCAGATTCTGCAATTTCACAATAACAAGCTTCTATGCGTAACAACAAGCAGAAATGTGTAGTAATGTAACATAATCTGTTCATGTTCTTTTCATACGCAAAACTGCTCGCACTGAATGGAGTACGGTGGCTCAGCGTTTTTTTTTTCTGATGTGTGAGTTCTCTGCTTCAATCCGCAAGCAAGTAAGTTTATGATGTTTTCTCATTTCTCATCATCGTTTCAAGTGGGACGTTAAATTTTTCTAACACTAGCACCAAGAATCAAACTCGGGACCATTGCATAGTAATCAACACACGTGTACGATGGCTCAGTGCTTGTCTCTCTACTGTATGAGGTCACTGCTTCAATCCTCAGTCAAGTAAGTTCATGTTTCGTCCTATCATCTCTCACCGTTTTCGCGGGGACGTTAAATTCAACATTTCCAAGAATCAAACTCGGGACGATTGCAAGGTTCACTCCTAAAGCGGAACAAAATGCACCCTAAAAGGGAACGAGGTGGACCACCCAAATTTTGTAGTAATATATATTAGGGTCCAGTACTATGATACCAAATGTTTAAATTTGGCAATTTCTAAAAACTTAAGGGGCGGGCCAAGGTACCATTCCCGGGGGGGCACATATGTACTTATGTTTCATAATAGGGAATGGACTCCTATACATGGTCATATAACCATATAAGGTAATAGGATCTCATCCAAGGAAATGAATTAGGTCAAAAACCAAACACGTGGTACAACGTAATGCTTACGTTTATATTTTGGCAATTTTGTACCCCAAAAGGGAACGAGATAGACGACCGAAATTTATAGTGATCTATATTAGGGTTCTATACTATTATACCAAATGTTTAAATTGGGCAATTTCCAAAATTTAAGGGGTGGGCCAATGCACTCCTGCCGGGGTGCACAAATGTACCTACGTCTTACAATAGGAAATAAACACCTGTATAAACCCATATAAGGTAATAGGACCTCACCCAAGGGAATAAAATAACCAAAAACCAAACACGTGGTTGTACTAAAATTTGGCAATTTTGTACCCCTAAAAGGGAACGAAGTGGACCACCCACATTTATTATAATACATGTTAGGGTCCCGTACTATAATACCAAATATATAAAATGAGCAATTTCCAAAATTTAAGGGGTGGACCAAAAGTACCCCTCCCAAATTTTTAAAGGAGTGCACAAATATACCCATATCTTATGAAAGGTAATGGACCCCTATACATGACCATATAACTATATATATAGGATAATAACCTCATCAAAGGGGATAAAATCGACCAAAAACCAAACACGTGGTACTACGTATTGCTTACGTTTATATTTTGGCAATTTTGTACCCCTAGAAGGGAACGAGGTGGACCACCCAAATTTATCATAATACATATTAGGGTCCTGTACTATAATACCCAATGTTTAAATT
Organism: Thermobia domestica; assembly: GCF_964235325.1. NCBI lineage: Eukaryota > Metazoa > Arthropoda > Insecta > Zygentoma > Lepismatidae > Thermobia > Thermobia domestica. The sequence goes on from NC_137471.1 coordinate 120,984,484, forward strand.
GGGCAATTTCCAAAATTGAAGGGGTGGGCCAAAGTACCCCTCCCAAAAATTTCAAGGGGTGCATTAATATACCCATGTCTTATAAAAGGGAATGAATCCCTGTATACGCCCATATAACCATATAGGGTAATAATACCTCATCCAAGGGGATAAATTAGGTCAAAAACCTCCGAAATTTGAATTTTTGGCAATTTTTTACTCATAAAAGGGAACGACATAGACACCCAATACTGATAGAGGTACATACTGTGGTCCTAGGCTACCACACCCAATTTTTAGATTTGGCAATTTCCAAAATTTAAGGGGGGTGGTCCTATGTACCCCTGCCAAAATCTAGAGGGGTGGTCCTAAGTACCCCTAGGTCATTGACACGGGCCAGGGACCATGGGTCCTGGGGGTGGTCCTATGTACCCCTGCCAAATTTTAGGGGTGGGCCATGGTACCCCTAGGTCATTGACCCTGGGCCAGGGACCATGGGTCCTGAGGCAGGGACCCAGGGGAAAAAAAGTAAGGCCAACTCATGCGATTACTACTCTTATGAACTGCAGCTGTGATATTCAATGATCAAAGCTTCACACCAGATTGTATGAAATTCTTCTTAGTTGCTAAGGTAATTATTGTATTTCATGATCTTTTTTTTTGAAAACGTGGGTTGAGAAATGGTATATGTAGATACTCTCATAGGCTGGGCGCTGAGTTGTTAGTTTCGAAACACATTACCATAGAAAACGGTGATTAGTAATCAAAATCATGAAACATGCTGTTGGTAAGTGTTAGGAACCCTGTGGGAAAATTTTCGTCTTGGGAACGTTACCTTGGCACTGGTTTGCTAAAATAAATATTGTAGTTCATGACTGTTTTAGAACGTGTTGGATTCCATTGATTGAACATGATCTAATAACGGAAGCTTCTTATAGCATATCATAATGTTTTGACAACGTGGGATGAAAATTTGTATACTCAAGTCCCCAGTGGGCTTGTGTAACACGTGATGAGATATTGCTTTGAAACGCATCCCCATAGAAAACCTTGACTAGTAATCAAATTCACTTATGCAGAGATCAAATTATGCAAACGAGTTTGAAATTAGTATATCCTTGAAGTCACACGAGCACTTAGATGTGATTAATGCGACCCGATTATTGAAGACGTGTATGAACTTATGACATGTTTTGTCGAAAGTAATCACTTGTGTGTGTGTGTGTGTGTGTGTTGTGTGTGTGTGTGTGTGTGTGTGTGTGTGTGAGTGTGTGTGTGTAAGACGGAAAAATAATAATTCTAAGTGAGATTTAACATAATGAAGGTGTGTTCAGTACATCGTCATCGCTTCAAATTTGTAATATTGTGTATGTATTTGGTGAATCATGTTCCGCTGGATTCGATAGCTGTGAACAAGTGTGACACTGCCCGTTTTTATTAAAATAGGTAAGTAAAAAATATATTACTAAAATGTTACGTCCATGATTATCCCTGAAGGAATAAAACAGTGTGTTATGTCTTCATTTAATTATAAAGGAATTCGAAAGAACAAGGAATAAAATGTACTTACTCATAGCCTTTTTGTATTTTATAATGAGAAGAAATTCTAACGTTAAAAACACATACACATACATATAAGCAAATCTGAACGAGTTGTGAATGCTTCTACTCCTAGTTATAAATTGAATTCCGTGTTAAAAGGTGTTTAGTTTCAAGAGCAAAAGATAAGATAGGATATCAGAGTGTTTTGATGACTCGAATTTCAACTCGGTCACAGCTGTCGTGAGAAATGTCTGGAGTCTTATATAAAGCAGATAGTGAAAGTTGAAGTTTAAAGGCGCATCATTTGTAGTTTAAAGTTAAAATAATATTATAAAGAAAGAGGTATATTACGTGTTTTAATTTAAATAATATGTCTAACTTTCTGTGTGTCTGTCTGTAGTATGTGTTCGGGGACCAGCAAACATTCTCGATGGGAGCTGGGAACTAATCAAGAAACCCCAAGCACTGAACCATCGCGCTACTAAGTAAATTATAATAGAATAAAAATGTGGAAGGGGAGAAAAATGAAAGAAGTCTTTCAGTTTTATTCCCAGTTATGCCGGCTAGGCTAATGCAGACGTGATGATGGGAAATTAATGAAATGACGGGATGAAGAAAGTGGGAGGAAACAGGAGAACCCAGAGAAGATCCACGTACACGGTGTTTCTCCACCACAAAGTTCACTTGGTGGGAGAACGATTTTGAACCCGGGACCTCATGCACCAGAGGTGAACGCTCTACCACTGAGCCACCGAGGCCCCTGGAACGAGAGCAACGTCAAACCATAACACTCATGCAATGATTGTTTTGGCACCTCATGAAAGTTTTAACAATGAACATTCGTCCCTATAAGTATGAAATATATATAAAAATGTATATCTGTATGTCTGTCTGTCTTCGTGTGTGCCGAAAATTGATTTAAAAAATTTGGTCATGGTCTCATACCAAGATGAAGCGAAGATATATATGTGTTGTGTTTTACCCATTGATGTTATATCTGTATGTTTATCTGTGATCTGGGTGGTCAGTAAACAGAGTCGAAAAGTTATCAAATTTTTTTCATGGTCGCAGACAAAGACGAAGCGAAGACATGTGTGTTTTTTAACAATTGATAATATCATATGATAGTTTTAATTAAAAGTGTATATCTGTCTGTCTGTCTGCCTGTGATCTGGGGGTCAGACAAAAGAACCGAAGAGTTATAAAAATTTAGTAATGTTTTTAGACTGAGACGAAGCGTTTTGGGGGATCCTAAATTCGAGTTCACGTTACTTTCAAAGTTATCTTAATCCTCATGAGGTAAGGGACACGCCACTAAGAGGGGAGTTATCGACACCATGTAAAATAATTTAAAATGATCCATATTAGTGTCAAAGCCATAGTTTTCGGGGTTGTTGGGTTTATTGACGAAACTCCGAACTCTTTAAAACAGCATATAAGGTGGTTGAAGTTGGGGGTTCCCAGGGGTGGTATCGAGAAACGTAAAAATGATTCAAAATGCTCAATATTAGTGTCAACGTCATAGTTTTCGGGGCCGTTGTGTTCAATGATGATACTCCGAACTCTTTAACACATCATCTAAGGAGTTGAATGTATGGGTCACCAAGGGTGATATCAAGACACGTAAAACTGATATAAATGATCGATATTAGTGTCAAAATCATAGTTTTCGGGGCCGCTGTGTTTAACGATGATACTCCGAACTCATTAACGCATCATTTAAGGTGTTAAAGTAGAGGTCCCTAGGGGTGATATCGAGACACGTAAAAATAATTCGAAATGATCGATATTAGTGTCAAATCAATAGTTTTCGGGAAAGTTGTGTTCAGTGATGGTACTCCGAAATTACTAACACATCATCTAAGCGGGCTTGAAGTTAAAATGGCTCTCTAAATTGAGTTTTCGTATTTGCTACGGAATAAGAACGTCATAGTGAGTTAAGTGATAGTTTTCGCAATCATTCAAACATCAGAAGAGAGAGAGATGAAATCTTTCAGTTTAACGTCCCACAAATAGTATGCTCTGTAAAACGGGCGATATTAGTGTGAAATATATATTTACGTGGTCGCTGAAACTCTGAAAGAATAAGTATAATATTCACGTACAGAACGTTTGTACCTTAGGCAACACACTTGAAGCAAACTGTGAACTTACATTTGTTTCATTCCCGTGGAATATGAAAAAGAAGTAAAAAAAGTCATTTTTAGTATTAAATACTTAAAACGTATGCTTTTTGGTTTGCTTGAAATTTCTGTCTTTCCGTATAACGAATTGATATATATAAAGGGTAGAAAAAATCTAAAACGTTTGCAAAAATGTGAAAATCATACCTAGTGTGCTGTGAGGCCTTCTTTTGCGTCCAAAACAGTTTGGATCCGACGTGGAATGAACGTATACAGCACCTGAATCACGGTGTGTGGAATTTTGTACCATTGTTTCTCCAAAACATCATCGAATTACTTAACGGTTGCTGGCGGAGGGTAATGAGACCTAACACGCCTTTATAACGCAGACCACAATGGCTCAATGATGTTCAGATGTGGTGATTGCGGGTCATAAGGGAGGGGTTACAGCTCCTTGTCATGCACCCCAAACCAGGATTTCACCGTTTTTGTAGCGTGACAGGGTGCCAAATCATCTTGGTAGATGCCGTCGCCATCAGGGAACAATATTTGGGCCATGGGTAGAACATTACCCCCAAAATTTCGTCATACGTCTCAACATTCCTCATTCCATGCAGGTCTGTGATGAGACCTGCAGAAAACTACGATATCACTGTGCTTATTGTAACAGAACCACCCCCATGCTTTACAGTTGGGAGCAGACAGTTTGTATCATATGCCTGCGACGGTGTTCTCCATACGTAAACACGACAGGTTGTTGGGAACAAGGTGAAGATCGATTCATCGGACCACATTGTGTGTTTCCACTGCTCATGAGTCCACACCTTCTGGTCCTTGCACCACTGGATATGCCTCTTCGCATGTACTGCTTTGACCAGAGGGTTTTAAAATAGCGGCTCTGCCATGAATGTTCAATTTATGAGGTTCCCGTTGCACTGTTTTCGATGAAACCGGGTTTTGTACACAGAATTGAGTTCAGACGTAATTTTTATTGCAGTGGTGTTCTTTTTATCTCCAACAATCCGTTTTAATACCCTCCGGTCCCAATGTAACAGGATTGTCTTTCGACCACTGTTGCGCTTTGCAGAAGTCGTTTGCCCATGAATTGTGTATGCCCTCGTGATAATGGACACAGTGCCTTTCGTTACCCCCACAATGTTCGCCACTTTGCTACTGAAGCTCTAACCGGACGGCCACCAACGATCATGCCCTTTTAGAAGTCTGTCAGGTCGCCCATTTTACCGCACCACTTTCACACCACGACAATCACTGGTGAACTGGCTACTGCTGACGGAAGAGCAAGGTCCACACAACAGATTGAAAACAAAAAGCGATCGGCAACCGCAACCCGTGCGGTACAGTGGAGGGCCAAACATATGTGTCCTGTATGAAGTCTTTAAAGATTTTTTTTTCTACTGGCTATACTGTATATACTGTCTATATTTATTTGGAATATGGCTATAAGTAACGAGATTCGTTTCCTTTTTATTTTAGGTTGAATACAAATAAACGAAGATACGTGTATATTCGTTATCCTTATCTTTATTGATATCGTTATTTTTTAAATACTTATATATGTCCTCTTGTTTCATACCCATATATATTATTTTAATGTATTTATATCCTTATATATATATATATATATACTATATAAATAGTTACGTATACATATAGAAAAATATCCTTTTTCAATTACTTATTATACATATAGTGGGGAATAAAATGGAAAACAAGAGTACACAAGAACTACTAAAAGAGATTACGGCCTGTATTAACGCCATAGAAGAAGAAAATGACGTACCAAATAAAGAGACGCATGTTCTTCTAAGGGAAATAGATGACGTAATCGGGAAAGAAGATGTTCATTATAGGATGAAGGAAGGAATCCATAAGGAAGAAGAAGAAGAAGAATATGAAAGGAAGAAGAAAGGAATACACAAGGAAAACTTAATATTACCAGAAGATGCAATTGCTAATGAAGAAGAAGAAGAAAGAGATTCCCAAAGGAAAAAGAGAAATATGAAGAACTATTAGAAATATTAGAAAATGGAGATAATAGAATGATAACACAGGAAGAGGAAGAGGATGTATCGGCCTGCATTGCAAAAATTAAAAAATGGTTACAAGAAGAGCTAGACGAAGAATACGTCGAAGAAAGGACAAATGAAGAATAGTTACTAAATCTTACGTTTTGTGCAGATAATAGAATCTTACAATGAGAAAGAAAAAAGACAGAAGAAGAAAAAGAGTTTTACGAACATGAGCTAGAAAATTGACTTAACTATGTATTTCCCAATCCTGAAAAAAAGAGGAATTAAAAGAAAAGTTGCTAAATCTTACGTTTCCGCATATTGTACAGATGATACAATGTGGAGGATACAATGTTAAGAATCCGTTTAGCCCCCGTGCATGCAGATGAAAATCTTTTACGGCAATTGAAACAAGTCTACGGGCTTTAATAGATTATTTGCTACGTAATGTGGATCAACATGATTACGTAGGAATAACAATCACAATGGGAGAAAAGGACATGGCCCATTTAATTTATCATTCAGAGAAGCAAGAAATCTTTCAGCAGAAGTATTATGGACAAGTTATGAGAAAATAGTGGAAAGTAATGCAGATTTTCTTAGAAATGAAGATTGCATCGTGAGCCAAGAGAACAAGGTGGATTGAAACAACATATTGTGAATACCGAAGAATATGCAAAGGTAAAACGTGGTATTGTTACAATTAGGAACAAAGGTAAGGGATGTTTAGCACATTCAATCATCGTGTGCATAGGATTAAAGAAACATAAGGGGAGAAACCAAACCGAATATAGAAAATATGTAAAACAATATGAATATATAATACAAAAAGAAGCAGAAGACCTATGCGTAGCAGCTGATGTGAATCCCAGTCATGGTGGTGGAACTCATGAAATTCGTAAATTTCATAACATTTATAGGATTATAAAATCACGGTGTACAGTGAATTTTCAGGAAGTGATGTCATGTTTTAACTTTAAACTTACTTTTCGTAGATAATCATTGCAACGTCATTGAGATCTTGACAGCATGTTTTAGCTATAGTTATTATTGCGAAAGTTGTCATAAGAAATATGATGGTTTGCCCATATTACATCCAATGATTGTAATCGAGAATTTTATGGTCAGTCATGCTATGATTATCACAGGTCTGCTCCTTATCAAAATGGAAAGCCTTTGTGTTAAATTCTGAAATGCCTTGTCCAGAGTTTGAAAATTTATGTAGAAAAAGAAGAAGGATCTCATGTATGTGGAGAAACGTATTGCAACATTTGTAATACTATGTCTCCAACTAATCGTGAATGTTACATGAAAATGAATGAAAGAACAAAATCAAAAAAGGCAAACGGAAAAAAGTTCTCATGGCGAAGAAACCTATGATTGTATTTTATGATATTGAATGTACACATGATACGAAAACAGAAGATGAGAACGCAAACATATATGAACATATACCTAATGTCTTCATTATTCAGCATGCATGTTACCGTTTTTATGAAGATAACAAATTAAAAAATAACTGTATCGTTTCTGGAAAACGATAAAATATATTTGATTGAGGAAATGTAATAGAAGACTATCTAAAACATCTACAAAAATCACTAAGATGCATTGCACACCACTCGAAGAGTTATTATGCACATTTCATCATTCAGACCATGGTTGAGAAGGTGAATTGAACTCTAGAAGGGATCATGAATGGAGCAATCTTTTAAAGTTCACTTTTAAAGCTGGAAACAACCTCCATTGATTCACTAAGTCTTCTTCCTATGCCCTTAAGTAAATTAAGTGGTGCGTTTGGCCTTCAATCCTATAAAGAATATTTCCCACACTTTTCCAATCGACGTGAGAATCAAACATATGAAGGTACACTTCCAGACATTAGGTATTATGGAGCAGATACCATGAAAGTAGACGAAAGACTCAAGTTTCTGCAAGGGTATACTGAACATGATAATGATACATTTAAAATGAAAGAACTCGTCAAGTATTACAGGATGTGAAAGTTTTACGCCAAGCATGTGTTTCCTTTATGAATACATTTCAATCTGAAACGAATGTAAATTCCTTACTTGAATGCATTACAATCGCTAGTGCATGTAATTTGTTGTATCGAAGAAATTTCTTAAAGGAAAATACTATAGGTATCATACCAAAGAACCGGTATCCATGGAGAGATGTACAATCAATTGAAGCAGTACAATGGATAGCTTGGGAAGAAAAAAAACAAGAATCACTCAAATTGACAATGCTGCACGTAGTGTGGAAAAACGAATTTCATCAATGAAAGTAGATCGTGAATGTACAGACTCCGATACAGGGAGAATACACGTGTAGGAGTATGAAGGATGTTGGGCACATTTTGTATTTTTGCTACCCTAACGACAGAGATAAATCCATATATAACAATGCTACAGATACCATAGAATTTCGATACCATGGAATTTCGATACCATGGAAGAAGATTCAATCATTAGTAGATTTTAGCTGTGAAGTTCAAGAAATATGGGGATGTGAATTTATAAAACAGTTTCCAGGAAATAAAGGGATAATGAAGTATGTTAGTAATCATTCATACTCAAAGAAAACACAGTTAAATCCTCGTGACGCTTTTTATGGAGGTCGTGTGAACGCCATACGTTTGTATCATTAAGCTCAGGAGTCTGAAGAAGAAAATTCTGTTACAAAGATGTTATTAGTCTTTATCCTTATATATGTAAAACTAAGAAATTTCCCATTCTTCATCCCACTATCTATCTGCCTGGAGATATTACCAGCATTGAAGATGTAGAAAGATTAATTAAGCTAAGTGTTCTACCCCCAGAAACTCTCTTATAACCGTTTTACCTTAAATCAAATGATAGATTAATGCTTCCACTTTGTCGTACATGTTGTGATGAATTCAACTAGACACCTTGTAATCACAAAGCGATGAAGACCAAGTTCTACATGATACATGGGTAGCAGATGAAGTAAGAAAAGCATTGGATAAATGACAAAAACTAATAGATATTCGTAAAATTTGGACATATGATATTAACGGATGGTGAAAAATATATACGTAGAAAACTTATATGATACAATTTCAGTAATATTTATATAACGTATGAAGTAGGATTATTGCAGATTAGCGTAATAATATTTCGTAAAATGTACATATGTAACCTGTAGGGAACTGAATCTACTTTCATATTAAAACTTTTTCCTGGCTAATTGCTGACAAATTCTATGTTTCTAGATTTCTATATAGTTTTTACTCTATCGATCAACTGTGGGTAATATTTTGCTTAATCTCTAAACGCCGGCCAGTGATTTTGACCAAACCGTAGACTCTCGTGTTAGGAGCCTGTAATGATCACAAAGTCGTGATTCATACATCGTTGTAGACCTTGTAGACCACAAATTTCAACGAGGTAACACTTGTGTAATTTTCTCTTTATTCGCAGAAGAAGATTATGATACAAGAGAAACAATCACAAAAAGACTTAAATAATAGAATTAGGGAGGCCCTGCCAACCCTGAAACTCCGCCCAGACTAACAAAATGAAACTCATGTGTAGGCGACACACTTGTGATAATAATATTCAAAATTGATTGCTGCATTGCTGCAATAGAAAGCGAGATAAAAATTCATATCGAAATTTCTAATAAAAAACATGTATATCATTATGGAAGGGCGGTTGAAGACTTTCACGGGGTGGAGTAAGGTGGGGTTGGGAGAGGGTGGTTGACAAGACTACTTCTGCTTAGGTGTTCGGAATTTGCTGCTGGCAAAGGAACATTTCTTCTTTTCTACTTGTCAACAATGACCCAGACTTCAATAAAAGTTACTTTGTTGTTATTTTTAGGAATGAAGGGGGGAGGGTTGAATTTTGGAGGGAAAGCACGATATTTTTTTCCTACAAGCAATTATTGTGAGCATGTATCTGTGTACGTATATACGAAAATAGAATTATTGTGTTATACTGGATAGAAGAGAATAATGAATTACTTTTGTTGGAAAAAATTATATATATGCGTAAAAGAACAATTTATTGAATACCACATTCGCGCCCCCTCCTCTACGATAGTACCACGTGATGTGCACAACATTTCCATCAATATTGTCCGTAGAACAAACCAGGACAGGAATTATTATTTACACTTATTCACTGAGAAGATATCTTATCTTATATCAGGCCATGCAGGAAGTAAATGTATTTTTCGTATATATATATATATATATATATATATATATATATATATATATATATATATATATATATATATATATATATATATATATATGGGTCAACTTTGCCCTATCTTTATTCCACACATATAACCAACAAGATTGTTTGCAGTGTATTAGCGTGTAGTTTGCTAATTCGTTGTTTCCCATATCAATTTTTATAACTATATCTCCAAGAGCACAAGAGTTGATGCCACAAAAATATTGATGAAAATGAAAAATAACACGAATTTTACTGTGACTTTCTCCGCCGTGGTACCACCACAGACACAATATGCATATCCTGAGAAAGTTTCGTCTTTCACGAACACATAACTAATTAACTAACTAACTCTAAGGCCTATGGAACCCGGAGGTTCAATGCCGCGTCCACAAAGACTCTCCACTAACTTTTATCCTTAGCCATTTGGAGCCAGTTTCTACTTTGTATTCCTATCTATCCGAGAACCATCTTAATATTGTCCTCCCATCTGCGCCTAGGTTTACATAAAGGTCGTTTTTCGATTGATTTTCCAGTCAAGACTTTCACAGCGTTTTTGCTTTCTTCCAGTCTAGCTACATGGCCTGCCCACCTAAGCCTCCTAGACTTGACGAACCTAACAATGTTGGGTAAACCATATAAATTATGTAGTTCCTCGTTATGAAGTTTCCTCCATTCCCCACTCCCATTCCTCTTGGGTCCGAATATTCGTTTCAGGATCTTGTTATCAAATACTTTCAGTCTATCTTCTTCCCTCAGAGTAAGCGACTATGTTTCGTAACCATACAGCGTATTCCACACAAAGTTAAATAATAATGGCGACAACGCATCTTCTTGTTTCAGGTCATTTTCGACGTGAAAGCCCGTGGACAAAGATTTTCCTACTTAGACTTTACTTTGGGATCCATTTAAGCATATCTTAATCTAACTAGCTTTCTCGGTATTCCAAGTTCTGTAAGAACGTTGTATATTGTTCCTCTCCTAACCGTGTCGTACGCCTCTCTAAAACCTATAAATAGTTGACGTACCGGGGTATTGTATTCCCGTTTTGTTTCGAGTATTTGGCAAATGGTAAATATTTGCTGGATAGTTCATCGATTTCGTCTAAATCCGTACTGATAACAGCCAATAATTTCATCTGTATATGGGGTCAATCTCGCTAATAGAATATTTGAAAGAATTTTATAGTATGTTGACAGAAGAGAAATGTCTTAATAATTATTACAATCAGTTTTATTGTCTTTCTTGTGAATTGGGACAGTGATTGATTCTTTCCACTCTTGGCAGTTCTTCTTTGTTAAAGATCGAGAATGAGTTTGTGTATCTTGATCCGCAACATTTTGCATCCAGCTAAAATTAACTCAGCCGGAATTTCATATGCAGCCGAAGATTTGTGTTTCTTTAATTTCTTTATAGCGGTTTCTACCTCTATTCGGTTCGGTTCTTCAATTTACGGTTCTGCGGTGTGAATCTCTTTTTCTCCAGGCACATTATTTTTTTTTTTTTGTATGAAGCTAATATTCTAAGAAATCTTTGAAGCTATTTAAGATGCTATCCGTGTCAGTGAGAACTGTTCCGTCAGCTTTCTTTAATATATAATCACGATGTTGAAAGCCTTTCTTAAATTCGGTGATCTTCTTATACATGTCCCGAATATTTTTACTTTCACTATTATCTTCAATTTCATTAATGTTAGCTTTCAAAAAAATCTCGTTTCTTTGTTCTGAAAGTTTTGGAAGTTTGTTGCCTAATATCTGCGAAATTTTGTGTAGTTATTTCATATGGATTTTGTAGCCAACGTAAATTTGCCTGTTTTCTCTTATCTACTAGTTTTATGCATTCCTAGTCGAACCATGGGTTGTTGCTACGTATTTCCGCGTGTCCCAATTTTTCTTTTGCTGAACATTTAATGCTATCTCTAATATCAATCCAAGCATCCTCAATACTAGTGCACTCCGAATCTTGTAAAACCGAGAATCTATTCGAAACTTCAATTTGGTATTCCTCTCTTACCTGGCTATCTTCAAAATTCTTTACATTGAATCTCTCCGTTTTCAGACATTGAATACTACCTTTATTCAACGATAATCTCTCTCGTATCATCGCTGCTACCAGGTAGTGATCAGTGTCACAATCAGCCCCTCTAAACGACCGGACATCAATTATGCTAGATTGCCTTCTTCTATCTACTAAACGTTATGAATTTGATTATGCGTTTTTCCATCTGGTGATGCACAAGTGTATTTATGAACGTCGCGATGTGGGAATTTTGTACTCTTCACGATTAGGTTTTTGGATGGTGCAAAGTCCTTAAGGTTAACACCTTTGTCATTACTTTCCTTATGCAGACTTTTGTTCCCTATAATCGGTTTGAAAATATCCTCTCGTCCTACATTCGCATCGAAATCCCCTAATAGAGTTTTCATATGGTATTGCGGGAGTTGGTCAAATAGCCGTTCCACTTCTTCGTAAAAATTATCTTTTATATCTTCATCATTATCTTGAGTTTAGGCATGTACACTTAAAAGAATAATATCACACAACCTCTTAAGAGTAATAAAAGGAAATCTCAGTAACAAATTCAACCCGTTTAATTGCTGGTAATATTTGTTTGTGAACGAAACACCCTGTTCTTAACTGGTGATTTTTATTTCCTTCCCCGTAATAGAACGTAAAACTTCCGGAATAAACAGATCCATTTCCTTCCCACCTAACTTCCTGAACTCCTACTAGGTCTATCCTGTATTTCTCTAGCTCACTCGTTACGGATTTTAACGCGCCTACCCTATAAAGACTTCTAATATTCCATGTTCCAAATCTCGTGTCCATTTTCTTATGCTGAGTTCGTACCAAGTTATCAGTCCTTGTCCGAGGTTTTTGAATATTTCTGAAGTGCCTTTTTTACAGAATGAGGTTGTTAGCTATACTTAAACTCCCAAGTTGGAGAACCACTCCTAGTCGTCTGTCCGCTACTGCTTATTCAGTGTATTTGCAGCTAACTTCTATATCTAGAGGTGTTCTCTTCGATCCGCGACCTCTGGAAGCGCCACGCCTTAGTGGCAGCATTGGTACCAAAATTATTTTCGTGCCTTAATTATAGGCCGAGATGTGTAGTTATACAGCCATGACGTACGGGTACGGAAAGAGGCGTTTAAAGGTTAACAGTTTCTTAGGAATCTATATAACTCTACCAAATTCTTCTGCGTTCACTAGCTCTTCATTATTTTAAACAATTTGGGAGACTCTGCCTTATAAACAGCTGGTTCATTTGTTTTTCCTCTCTCTGTAAGTTGATTTTTTTAAGATTGATATTTTACAGGCGTAAGCCTATTTTCACGAGTTCTACATTGTGTAGAACCTGGTGAGGCCAATTCTTGAAATTGAGAAAATTTTATATCCACTCATGTCCTAAATTATTGTCGCGTGTCTATAAATATGTTGTTGTAGGAATATAATTTGGTAACGAATTCGCCTGGTATTTCTAAAAATGTTAGTATAGGTATAATCAGCAAAGACATGTACGTGGCAAATTTCATGTCAAAACAGCAGTAAATAAGAACAATAAAACGAAAATAAAACTCTCTTGTTCTATTATTATTATTATTATTATTATTATTATTATTATTATTATTATTATTATTATTATTATTATTATTTTAAATAGAGTGATCGCGGTCTGTTTTAATTTTGAGAAATTTTGATAGAATTTAAAATAATGGCAAAAACTTAAAAAAGAGAAAGAAACCAAAAGGCCATACATCTCGTGTTCACAAAACCACACACACAAAGAACAAATAACCTTGTTGTTTCGCTCTTCTCTTTAGCCTCCCCAAAGGGGAAAGCAAATAATAATAATAGTTGCAAGACTGCTTCTACCAATCACTGATAGGGAACAGGTTTCTCCTTTTTTTCTCTTTTATGTGGATTTATTATTATTATTATTATTATTATTTTAAATAGAGTGATCGCGGTCTGTTTTAATTTTGAGAAATTTTGATAGAATTTAAAATAATGGCAAAAACTTAAAAAAGAGAAAGAAACCAAAAGGCCATACACCTCGTGCGCACAAAACCACACACACAAAGAACAAATAACCTTGTTGTTTCGCTCTTCTGTTTAGCCTCCCCAAAGGGGAAAGCAAATAATAATAATAGTTGCAAGACTGCTTCTACCAATCACTGATAGGGAACAGGTTGCTCCTATTTTTCTCTTTTATGTTTATTGTCTTTCTTGGCTACTGCAAGATCATACTACGTAATTTCGGAGGTGGTGTGTTTGTTGAAAGAGCTAAAGGGAAGCATAAACAAGAGTATCATGTATAGCAGTATGGTTTGATTTAATAATTATCAGCACAACAGGCTACAGACCAAATAACCTGTGTTTTTGTTTTAAAGGACGTAAGGTTCATTGCAAAACGTTATCTATGAATGTTATCTATGAAAAATCCTTATGCTGAATAAAATTAAAATTCAGTTCCGTTTCCTCCGTTTGTTTCCAGGAATGTCTATCTATCTGCAACTATGCAAGCCCGCAGGGGATTTAGGACAGAAGTAGGTCAAGTTAACAGCAGATGAATTAAACTAACTTTTATCATTTATCTGAAACCATTCGGGAGTACCATACTTTCTGCGTGAGTGTAGCTATATGTCATTTATTTCTCCTTGAAGTAGCTTTTTCATTTAGTGGATTGTTTTATGCAGTGCACTGAAGTCTTGCTACAGTGACAATTCATTTCATCGTTCATCGAGTGACAATGACTAAAGTGTTTCACTACGATGTTTTGAATCTCATTGAATTAGTGGAAATGAGACCTTGTTTATGGGACAATACTAACGACTCATATAAAGACAAGGTCGAAAAGCAGAAAGAATGGAAAGAAGTACACGCAAACCTTACACAAGACTTCAACAACATGGACAAAAAGAAACGAGAAGCGACAGGTATGGATAGGATAATATAAAACAATAGTGATTCAAACACATTCTGTTTACTTACAGTTGATACATAAAATGTAGATTATATGTAAATAAAAACAAAACGTACAATCAGAGACATAGGAAGTAGCCACTTCGATGTTTTCTTCGGGTTAAGAGAATTTACCAGCGGCCAATTTGCCACCAAAATTCGACAAAACTAATAATTAGCCACCAGTTTTCGCAAAGGCTTGACAATTTGCCAGTACTGGATTGTGAGTTTAAGTATAGGCTTATTATCTATTGTGGCTTGTCAAAATTATTAATTTAGCCAGCGGTTTTCTGCCAATGCTTTTGATTAGGTCTATATACGGACCAATTTACAACATACCTTTAAGTACTAAATTTAGAGGTTAATGTCCTACGTCACTTGATTGACGTAATACAATTAATCTTGTTCTTTGCATTGAGCTATTCTCCCAGATATTGAACGACCATTCCATTTATTCAACCCAGTCAGTAATATTACACGGCTCTTGCAAAAAAATCGAGTTATGTTTAGAACAAGGTGCCCAGAAGGACGCAGAAACAAAATTTACAGGATAAATTGATGATACAAGTACTTAGACCTATCGCAAGGTAACCTAACCCAAGGTAACCTGAACTGACTTAAACTAGCCTAATATTTAATAGAAATAAAGGGTTAAGTTCCAAAGTTGGTTGGCAGTTTCTATCAAAATTTTGAAAATTTACAGGCAAAAAAAATAATTTGCTTATTTGTGTGCTCCATAAAATGGATAAGGAGAGCGAAATTTGTATTTATATTCTTATATAAACGGCTCAAAACATGAAACTATTCAGCAACTGGAGGGAACTACTTGGCACAATGTTACTTCATGGTAGGATTATGGAAATATAATGAACATTTGTTTTGTAACCGTATCTAGTGATAATGAGGATAATCTACTTAAAGTAAGTAAAACTTATGGCTTAATAAAACTCAAAATGAATGGTAGAAATTGCGGTAAGCGAATAACTGTGAAGAAAGTTATACTTTTCAATGTAACGGTAACATTACCAACAAGGCGCCAGAACACTGGTCCCACTTCCCATTTAGCTGTAATAAAGACAGAAAACAATGTGCCCTGCGGGGCACTAACCTGCGTTCACTCCCTAACGCTCGCTTGGGAATACTATGTCAATTAAATATTAAACTTTGGTACAGAAAGTAACCAATTACTATGCTTTTAGCCAAAAACTAGGCGAATGAGCAACTTCGGAATAAATGCCGAAATAGGCGAAATTCTATATTTCTTTTTTGGAAAATTATGCTGTACCCCTACTCTAACAACGAAATATAAACTGACATAAATTAAACTAACATAATGTGAACAGAAATTACCAAAAGTGTATATTTTTTTAGAAACAATTGCTGGACCCCTTCTGCTAAACATTAGCAAAATATCTTCTGAACAGCCAAATGTCTCATTCAGGAGCTCATCCAGAACTCTATTTCTAATTATAGTTTTATAAAAAGAGTCTGAAGTTTCATAACCGAAACCATTTCAAAATATTATATATATATATATATATATATATATATATATATATATATATATATATAAACTAACAATAACACATTGTAAATAATGTACAACGTTTTGAAAACCTAAAGGGAAAAATGCATTTCTGCAGGGAAAGCGCAGGTCTTCTTGAATAGCATTCCTAAAGAGAGCTGGTTAAATTAATAATTTTGAAAATTCATAGTAGCTAGTTGGTCTATACTTAATCCAACAATCCAGTGATTTCAAATAACCCAGTGCCAAATTTTCCGCCTTTGTAGTAACTGGTGACAAATTGTCCGCTCTGTCGAGTTCTAATCGCAAATTGTCCTACACCCGTTTCCTTCGATGCCTACAGAAATAACTCATAGCTATAAAGGAAAGCAGTTCCTTTCAGGTACTTGAAGTTCTCATGAATATTATGCACACATTATTTTTAATTCTAGGGAATGGAATTGAGGTATGCTCCGTTTTGTTGTCTCAGACCGTACATAAATAGTAATATGATACACAACTTTATGTAAACAATGAAAAATATGTTCCACAGATATAGACTTTGCTCGAACCACAACAATATGACTTATGCACTATGTATTTAGCCTAAACACTGCAGTTAAAAGAAAAATATTCATTTCTTTTCTTCATGATGATATTAGCCCCTCTCAAACTTATCATTAGCACCTCTGTTGTATTTAAAGATACTTCTCTGGTTTTATTGTTATAGAATATTTTCCATTAGGACTATTTTCTTAGACAATGGAAAACATAGTATGTTTGTCTCAGTCACACAAACACCCAAGTTTGACAGTGTTGCCAACCAATGTGAACATTCAAGATTTTTGGATGAGTCTACAGCATTGGCGAACATAATTACACTGTGACCCTTGCTAGGTTTTCCATTGTCCAATGTTGCTTATGTCACATTTGTTATATATTCATTCAGTGACACGCACACCATTTGCAACATTCTGATGTTTACACTTGGTTGGCAACACTGAAAACCTAAGAGTGTAGAAGATGGTCACATTAAACGTCTTTTTGCTATAGTGTCTTGTGATAGTTCTGCCAAGCTTGGTGAATCAACGTCTAATCGTATGGAAAATGTTTTACAATTTTTTATTTTTTCAATTGGTTGGCAACACTAACAAGCTGGGGTCCTAGAGAGAGGAATACGTCCACCGTATATTTTCTCTAGTGACGAATGATGCTTATGCCACGTTACATGAATATACCTCCAGTGCTAGAGAAACCATCTGCCACGTTGTATTTCAATTCGTTGGCAACACTGACCAAATGGGTACGTCTGGATGCAAAGTGATATTATCAAAGCATTGCCCGAGTCACGTTCTAGCTGTGGGCCAAAAACGTACCTAGTAGGCTTAGCCGTTTACCCGTGATGCGTCGTAATATATATTTTTAACTCTGTCGAATATGCCATACATAGGATCACAAACATAAAAAAAAAATGGTCCGTCATACCATCAGGTTGTAGGTTTGCCCGTGATTTGAAGACGGTTTCGTACTTCTTATGGGAAGAGCTTTCGGACGATATATAGATTTTGTACAGGTACTTAGTCCCAGTATGGAATCATACCTAGTAAGTAGTTTCTTTTAACGATATAGTTTAATTCTTAAGTTTTGATGGTATAAATTCTGTGTAAAAAGTTATATCCTGAAAATAAGTTAGTTATTGTCAATTACTTACCATTTGTGAGCTATTATTTTGTTTACTTTTATGGCCTTTGATACTGTTATCTATTATTTTTTTTTAAAAAAAATATAGATGTCATGTAAGTTTGAGGTAAAAACTTATAATGTTCTTGATGTGCAACAAAAATACAAGTACTTGGAAGAGAAATTGGAGACAGTTTGAATTTTTGTTGCAATGGTTTATAACACTAATTAGTTACAGGAACACCAGCATTGGCATGAAATTTGGGTATTAAGGTTTTAATTGAACATGGATGATAGGTTGTTACGGATCTTGCTAGAAACATACGGTATTATTTCGTTAGCTCAAAACCCTATCAGTGTCAGCCCTGATATGACTCTATGCTGTCGACGGTGATTGAGGGAAAATTACAGGTTCTAAATTTTCCATATTTGATTAAGCAATCAAAATGAAATGCACACAGCTTAATATAAATTAGTAAATGTTACATGTTAGAATGCATGGTCAACATATTTGCCATCTTTAAAATCGATATATTCCATACAAATAACTGATCGAATGGAAAGTGAGTCGTGTGGCATCTCAAAAAACACTTCAATGTCCCTTTAAAAACAGCATCTGAGCTTCTAAATTTGGCCATCAATTCCACGTTTCATCTAACCTAACCTAATCTAACCTAAACCAGTTTTACACCTTGGAAGCATTCCTGGTTAGCTCACGTACAATACCATGCCATTAATGGAAGAACACTTACTAATAATAATAATAATAAGATTAATAACATCACTTATGTTATTGAAACTGTAACATTTCCACTGGTGGAATGCAGGATCTCATTTCTGTATCTTGGCGCTGAATATGCTTACTAGTTCGTTGTACAAAGAAATCGAACGTTTGTTTAGACATAAAAAGTAATTTAAAAGAAATCGAATCATATTTCCGCAGCTTTTCATATAAAGTATAAAACGAAACTTCGATATGACGCACTGTCAACAGTGGATGCATCCAAATCTTTCTAGTGCTGCTTTGCTTCCCCTTTCTTCGCCGTAAGTACACCAAGGCATGGAGACATTGCTTGTTAATTGCAGGAGTCATGTTCTCTCCTTCACGTTCAAATTCAAACTAGTTCTCAACTAAGACATTACCGGGATGTGTGTGCAAAGCAACGCCGGCTCCGATAATGCCGGAGCCAGAACCGGTTTTGCCGTCCGCGTGTGCAAAGCAGCCTCGGTTCCGGTTATTCAAGAATTATATTTTGTAATTCCCAAGTTTCGAGAATCAATATTGCTGCAAAGCAACATCCAAAAAGTACCTAAATTGAAATCTAATGATCAGTAAGTTCTACAAATTATATGGAGAAGAAAGAAATAACCCTGTCTCATTTCCCTTTATAATAAGTATTTTCATGAATTGGGTTGCATTCAAGAAATCACAAAAAGATACCTGCCATGAATGTAACTTGGTAGAATCTAAATTTAAAGTTTCCTCTGAAAGTATAAAGGAAGGAATTATTGGTGAACGTATCGAATATCACACCCTCACAGATACCTCTAAAGAAGACACTATCAAAAAGGCTTTTGCTTGTGACCTTCGGCAAAGTCGTATCGTTTTAGAAACGTATAATGCGGACTTTTAATCTAACGATACATAACCTTGTACTGATGAATGTACTTGTTGCATAAGGGATGAATCTGTACCTGGAAGAAGAATTACCAAAATTGCATTATGCCTTTCCCAACACATCCAAAATCTTCCGTCTCATGTTCAGACGTTCTATTCTGATACACGTGGTAGCGAAAATAAAAGTAGTTATGCCGCATTTATATATATCTGTGCACTTCAAAAGATACCTTATTTGCAGAAAGTACATCACACGTTTCCTCCATGTGGACATACCCACATGGAATGTGACACAGATCATTCCCTTATAGAAAGGCAAAAGAAGCAACCTGGCTTGAAGATCCATTAACCTCATGATTGAATAAAAATTGTACGAACAAATAACAAGAATGTACCTTTCAATGTAGTTCAAACGCAAAGGTGTAACTTTTTAGATTTTAGCAGTTTGTGTACAATGGAAAGACCTTTCCATATTAGTAAGCAAAATAAAGACAGAGAAAAATTCCTATGGCATCCAACGAAATGGGTTCAGTATGAAAACATTCCTACAATTTTAAACACAAACACTCGGTAAAAGATGAATACGCATTTCTGGCAGTGAATTTGAGACGACGGCAAAAGGCTGCAGATATTCCCTCATTACCCGTGATACATGACGGATCTATACCCATCACTAAAGAAAGGAAGGCCCTATTAGATTTACTTGTTTGGTATATCCTAGTTTTCACGATTTCAATAGGAGTCTGGGAATATCTGACGAAATTCCCGAGATTCATCGTGATTTAGAAAATTTTATCCGTACGCTTGAACTTCTTATAGTAGTTATACGTGCCTTTCATATTCGTAAATATGATTCTATAAACATTATTTTACCACTATATCCCAGTTGTTTGGACAATGGAAAAAAGTACGAGTGTTTTTGCCTCAATACCTCACTGTTAGAAATATGATTATATTGAATTTTGATTGTATTGTTAGGAATTTGTAATGTAGCAACTTTCCGTTTCAGTATTGACTATTCACTTTGAAATATTTTGTAATACAAACTTCTTTGTAGTATTGACTTTGAATATTTTAACAGATTTTCATTCATTGTCAAATCAAATAATTAAGTGCATAACTAGGGAAGAAGTGCTATTGCTAAATTTTTGTATGTACACTCATGTCCAAAATTATTGTCGCATGTCTATAAATATGTTTTTCTAGGAATATAATTTGATAACGAATTCGCAAGGTAGTTCTTATAATGTTAGTATGTGTATAATCGGCAAAGACATGTATGTGGCAAAGACATGTCAAAAGAGCAGTAAATAAGAACAATAAATCGAAAATAAATCTTTCTTCTCTCCAGATTTTGTTTTACGCATTCTAATTTTCGTATTTATAATTCTTTCCCTATGAAATTTACCACAAATATACATTTCCAGATTATACAGATAGTATCAATATTAAAAGTGCGCTGCAACATCATTGTGAATTTATATTCTTAGAAGAAGACAGTTCTAGATATGCGACAATCATTTTGGACATGACTGTACATAACCAGATAACTCAATAAAACAATGCAAAATCGCACTTTATTGTTGCTTATTCTGATGGAACTTTGTGCCGTAATATGTTCTGAAGAGATTAATGTAACATCAAAAATAGTATGTTGATTTAACGAAGTTTATTTATTTTAAGTATGTTACTATATGCCAACATTTATGCGAACAAGTCCACAATTTCAGATTTAAAATTTCAATCTGCATACATTTTTATAAATTTCCTCATTTGTTCATATTTTCTTAGTTCATCTGTATTTATCATTCGATTTCAGAAATTCTCATGTAAAGATTCTTTAGCTACTTTTTTTAAATAGAATATTTTTTATCTATAAATTGGAACATATTTGACATTTTTTTACAGACTGATAAACAACAAATTCTGAACAGGTAGTTATAAAAGAAAAACTTCTTCTAATAATTTTCCAGGAGGTAATGTACCTAAAATGGAAGCCACATTTCCTCGCTGAACTGCTATGCTTATACGTTGTATCAGAAAAGTAGTAGCCCGCTTGTCACCAGTAAGGTGTGCTATACGTTGGCCTACTTCTTTGATGAAATTGAGCCCTACGAGGCCCCAAATGCCGCTCGATTCAATGGCAACGGGCACGAACACGTATCTATTGAGCAGATCTTTATATTTTCTTCTTTTCTCGCATTCTCTGCGGGCTGCAATAGCTCCTTCTCGAGATGAAGAAAGAGTGAGATTAGATGACGCGAAAGTGTCAGAGCAGGTGAAATCCCAGAGAAGAATCTTTCCCCTCTTACATGGTACCAGCGTCATGCCATCTGGTCTTTTGCCATCAGATCTATTACACCCCACAGGTTCACGAACAGATGGAACTTCCGCCGATGTGAGTGCTCTCCAGATAACGTCATTCACGTTCGAATGCCTCACATGTCTTCCGGAGCTACTTATACAAGACAGACCGTGTAGACCATTCTGCTTGACTGATGCACCACATTTAGAGCAGTTGTGTGATTCACAGAAGTCTACTCCTAGGCGAAGTGTAACTGCAATACGAAAACTTTCGTTTGTAAGGTGCAGTACTAGCGTGTGTGAAGGTAATGCCTGTAGCCAAGCACCTGAAATTGCTGATGAGGAGGCGAGAAGTCTAGCCTTATCCTCTTGACTGTCTGCTTCTTGTAATAACACTGATTGATGTAATTTGATGATTGGCTTGTCCCAAATTGATTGCGATGTTCTGCCCGTTATTTCAGGAGGGCTTAAACCAACTTGTTTAGACCAGACAGATATGCAGTCTTGGACGTCAGATTCTATGTGAGGCTCATTCAGTTGGTTGAGGAGTATCTCAATGGTATGCCGGGAGCCATAGAACGACGCTAAAAATAAGAGATAAGCCAAATCGACAGCCCGACGAATACCAAGACCTCCAGAATCAACTGGAAGGGAGGCCTGTATCCATGCGTTGCTATTTAGGTTACAATTGAGTAACGATTCCAGTCCACATTTCAGAACGGTGTCAAACTTCTCTAGTAAATCGACTTCACGCCAAGAAGTAGAACAGCGTAAAAAATAGATTATTCTTGGTATGGAGAACGACGCACGAAGGAGATAAAAAGCTGAATGTGCGGAGACTAGGGCCAGACGTGACAAGAAAAATTCTAACTTTTTAGTTTTCTCGACTAACAAATTACGTGTTGCCTCAGCTGAAAGGGCTGCACCAAGTAGAAAGGCTGACGAGGTTGTGATAAGTTGTATTCCCGGTGCTGAATTTTTAAATTGTGAATATAACACTTCCATTTGATCTTGCGAAATTCCTAAAAATCCTACTTCACACTTCATAAAATTTAAGTGTAGTCCGATGTCTGCTGCCATAGTTCGAATATTGTGTAGTTCACTTATAACTGTGTCAGGATCTCCTGCTATAGTGCCATCATCTAAGTACCAGATATTTAATTCAGTATTAATCCTAGACACTATGGACTGAATTGTCATGGCGAACAAAGCGGGACCTAGAGGATCGCCTTGTTGTACTCCACGTTGCGAGAGTATAATCTTATCACCTAGAAATAGGTTACTTGGTTGCGCATAACATTGATATACATAGTGGTAAATCGATGGAAAATTAGTTTTAACTGTGAGTAGCATATCGTCTCGGTTCAGTTCATTAAAAGCGTTACGAAAGTCTAATTTCAGAAAAGCCCTTTGTTGTGAATGGGGAGTAGAAAAGTAAATGCGAGCTGCATGTGCTGCGGCTTCGGCTCCATTGGGAACGCATACTCCTAATTGGTGAGGGTAAAGGAAACTTATGACGGATTCTTTAATTCTGGAACATATAACTTTTGTTGATATTCTTCTCCAAATGTTCCCCACTGCAATTGGTCGAATTCCACCGCTCTTCTTATTAAGCGCAATAAGTGATGCTCCAAAAAAAGATTGGTCTTATTTCTTGAGGTATATTACCTGAAAGGATTAAATAAAGTAATTCTAGAATCATCGTAGTTAATCTTTCTTTTCAATCTGACTCATGATGTAAAAGTAGATCCTTAAGAATCGAGGGACGGAGACCATCAATACCTCCAGCTGATCCAGATGGGAAGGATTTTACAGCGTACCGTAATTCAGAAACTGAAACTCTTGGTATATTAGGGTGATTTTTAGGAGGGTCTGGTAATGAAAAGGTGTCTGAATGTGAAGGATGCTTCTCCTTAAGTGCTTCTAAAACAGATGAATTAGGTGTGGCGATGATATCTTCAGAAATTAGTAATCTGACTGCACCTCTTATATCTCCATCGTTGAGTTTGTTTTCGACTTTTTTGGTGTTAAAGGATGTTGAGTCAGAAGAATGTTGAGATTTGCGTCTGTATTTTTTGGAATAATCATGGGGTAACGCATCTTCATGAGAATCATACCATTCGCAAACTCGTTGCTTGACCCAAGTCGTTAAGTTGTTAATTTGATCTGATTGTGACGGAACATTGAGTACTGCATACGGGAATAATAACAGATCCATCCATGCGTCTAGGTCGTTTCTGTTTACAATACGACGGATTACGTCATAGAGAGAGGTAGCTACAGATGACCGAGCACCTCTTGGGACTCTTCTTAGTAAAGGAACGGAGGATTTTAGTTCGGCTATTAGGTTGCAAAAGTCGGAGATCAGATGTTTTTCGTTGTGATTATCGCATTCAATTCCATTTGAATAAGAAGGATTATAATTTAGAGATGACTTATGTTTTGATATGGAAGGCTTATTTTTTTACGGAGAGTTTGGTGACTTTTGCTAATGTGGATAGCAAGTCCTCTTTGATTGGCCAGATGTTTTTCACAATGAGGGCAGAATACATATTTTTCATCGTATGAAAAATTATCTAATTCATCGTTGTTTGTAACTGACACGCTTCCAATGTCAGAAACTTCCTCTATATTGTGACTCTCGTGGCAGCAATCATTGGAGATTAGATGATTTACGTCATCATAACTTTGATCAAGCCTCTGTTGGTCAGCCACTACGCTGCGCAAACAAAATTCTTGATTGTTATATTCGTGAACCGACTCCATCCACCATTGTTGATTAGAAAATATAATTTTAATCACTTAAACAATAGAAAATTTTCAATCTGTTTAAAATAACAATTTAACGGATTTTTTTAACGAATTGGAAAGAAAATATAACAGAATCAAAGTTTAAATTATAAAAACACCTCAATAGAAAAAAATATGGTTTGTGAAAAAGCACTCCTCCGGAAGCACATCTCTTTCTGCTCACACATATACACAGGTACAATTCATAAACGCGATATATATCACCTAATCCAACTAATTTCGCGGAGCAAACCTTATATACACACTCACTCTTTTCAACAATACAACAATAATACAACAATATAGTTATGTTGATTTAACTATATTTCGAATTACTGTAACTATCCAAACCTTTAAAATGCTCTCCTGTAAAATTTACGTTTCTCGACTTAGCCAGTTATTCACTGGAACCAGAAAGGTTTGGTTTATTAAAATTTCCTTTCAAATATTTGTGTTCTTTCAGCTCTAGTCACGGTGATGCGGTGAATGTTAAGTGTGTGTCGATGAAACCCATTTAACTCCTATTATAATGCCTTTCTTTGAGTAAATCAAATTTAAATTTTATGAAACTGTATTAAAATTTTAACCATCTATGTATAAATGTATACTCAAGTATATACTTTGTATTCGTTAACAACTAAAAACAATTTAATTTTAACGTTTTACTTTAGCGAACTATAGATCTCTCACATTACTAAGTTGCCATTTTACACCGATCAAAGGAACTGCGAGAGATGTGTTGCAAGTACAGCGTACGCAACGTATATTTTGACTTTGGAAATTAAACGGAATTGAATTCGAAACTAATAATAATTTTATCGGCAGAAGGTCCAGTGAAACGTCTCTAAAACACTGAAACATATCGCAGAAATAACTTCAAAGCAGCACTTATATGAAAATGTGCATGGGTACAGCCACTGGAAAAGTCAATCCTCCTTTGATTATTACAACTTCGTTAGGTCGGAGCTAGTACCTTTGATACTATGAAATACGACTGGACAAGCTTACATGTAACATTTCAAGTAGCAAGTCAGAGTTCGTGTCATGCGACCAGTAAAACATGCTTTTGTTGTGCGATTAACTTGAAAATCAAAATAAAATGCATTTTAAAATTGATCTCCGCTGTTTCGAGTCGGTTATCGAGTAAACATCATTTCATCATATCGTTACATGCATAATATATTCTACTACATGCTGCTTATAAGAAAAATATTCACGATACACAAGTTAAATAAATGATAGAAGTTAATTGGAAATATAAAATTCGGAACTATTGGAGGAAATGTATTTGTTAATATTTTAGTCCCTTTATCTACCTCTAAAACATTAAGGTCATTCGATCATTTATTTGCTTCTATGCAAGAATTTATTTTGATTATCGTAGTATGTATGAAGTGACATTAAAACTATTGCATTCTAAAAGTTTCGAACTTGTCTAGACAAATCTCCAATAAGAGATTCTCAACTAGCTAATAGTATATTTAAATCATAATTATGCTGATTGTTGTAGAAGAATGGTTATAACAATTATCTTAATAACTATCCACATATAGATCTATTTGTAGGTATTTGAAGAAAATTCATGGGAGGTCAGCCTGGGCACCAAGGTTTGTAAGAAGTGACTATCATCTGTTGAGTTCTTAATACCAAACAGGTAAACACACATAATTTTACCTCAATGAACAAACTGTTCTGAAACGTTAATAACGTTACGTTTGCGGATTTAGTATTAATCCCTTGCCCTTGTAAGGAAAGTGGCTGGCAAATGTTATTTGTACAGAACTAAATTGAAGGCAGATCTACAGGATAATGGTTAGGTTTCGAACTTTTAAAGTAAAATATTCTTAGCAAATATATTTTCTTTCTAGGTAGCAAGTTTACTTATGATTTTGAACTGCAGTCGAAAGAAAAACAATTATGAAAAAACAAACTTAATTGAATCCATACAGCAGTTTAGTGGATCATCACGATTCAGTCCCTTCATATTTGGAAAATATTTTGCTGTATACCCGATAAATCATTGACAAACTATTGATTTGAATAAACTCATTCTGAAGGATACAAATGCTAGCGTACTTGTGCAGACATTAATGAATGATTACATTCTGGGTAAAGTCAACTAGAGTCACAAATAGCATGCAATGTTTTACCTAAACGTTAAGTGTTTTTATTTAATTAGCCAAGTAACATAGAATTGGTACAGTCAGGTGACATTATTTTTGCTTCAGTGTTTATTTTAAAACAGATCAGGATATAACATACATGCACTACATGGAAAACCCATATATAATTTTTAAACTTAAAGTTCAATTCTTGTACGAACAGTGATATATGGAAACCAGTCATTACCTTAAGACTTTAGAGGTGAAGGACTCATTCACTGATTGATAATGTTCCAGTATAGAACGTCAAAAGCATTAAGTACCACATTCGAATGTAGATCCTTCAAAAATTACTTCTTGTATTTAGATTTCTAAATTAACGCTCAACATAATTTTACTATATCTCGATATGAGTCAAAACGTTGCGCATATAATTATATGCTAATAAAGGGGTTTTCAAACTTTTGTCAGTTGAGGCTCAACTTAAGCACCAACATTTAAACGCGCCTCCCCTGTCAAAAATGAATGTGTCAACAACATAAATGCATGTGTCCCTAAATGAAAAACTATCACTATGACAAACTATGTTTCATTCATGTTTAAGCCAAATGTGAAAGGGCCATCCCTGATCGTATGTGGAGCAGAGGTGGTACAAAGGCTTAGTTCATGTATTATTAATGCACAAGGGTGTAGACTTAAGTATGCGTCTTCCATTATAAATATGTTCGTTTGTAGATTTTTTCTTAAAAGTTCTCGAGCCTACTCTGAGAACCTTTGCCGCCTCCCAGGGGAGGCGCGCTACACACTTTGAAAACCCCTGTGCAAATATCAAATATTTGAGCTGCAAAAACGTATATTGAGTGGTTACACATCGCATATTTACATGCGCATACACACTACACACACATTACATTATTTACATGCACGCCACATATAAAAGCATATACATCCTTAAAATCAATGTGAAGAATAAAAATTACTGTATGTTACTAAAATAAATTTAATATGTTAAGAGTTTTGATGCCGACAAACACTGAACAAAATTTACATAGCCAACACGAACTTAGTATATTTGTTTAATTATCTTGTGTTAGAGATACTTACATATATAGTTATTTGCAGATTTCGCAACACAAAAGAAAACTCACTTTCGCCGTCATTGGACATTATCCATTCTTCAGTCGCCGGAGCTCCTCTGTGGAAAGGTATAAATCATTTTTGTTAATATCTTTCTGATTACTTAACCAAAACAGAATGAATCAAATACTAATTTCAACTACAACATTCAGATCTAGTCAATATGTATGTGTTAGATTTCTTTTACACATATAAATATATAAGATTACCATATTAATTAAAGCGTAACGATAAAAAATCCAAACGCCAACCTTTCTACCCCTCAACTTTCATCCTCACCCTTGCCGTTTTCCACGCCCTCGTTGAAACTAAATGAATGTGCGAAATAAATAAGGAAGAGCAACACCGATCCTGTATGTTAGAATTTTAGCTGACAAGGAGAATAAGCATTGGATTAGGAGGAACCCAATGAGTTGTCCCAAAATTTTCATTGAAAGTGAAGGACTGACGAAGTAATTTGAGATTTATAGAAAATGAATAGGAATTTAAAGCATTAATATAAAATCACTACGGTAATCATATCTTAGTCCTTGATAAATTAACTTAAAGGAGAGAGTTCTCATTGAAAAGCAGTATACCGTTCATATACTAAATTTCACACATAAGTCAAATTCGCCAATTACAACCAGTGAATACATTAAATCGAAACATGTAATTATTGGTGTAAGTAACATCTTTTTGAAGTTGTTAGGTGTGTACTAAAACAGAATTGTGTGGTTTAAATTATACATCGAACACTGCAAAACGTTCTTAACATAGCACACTATATTAGTGTTTATTGTTGTGCTTACATTTCACATTATTGAAACACTTAAAATCACATAAATGAATGGTTGCAGAACGATGTTATTAAAAAAACTAATACTATATATTACCTGACCAGGATAGTAGTGCGGTTTTGGGAGGATGGCAGTGCTGTTGTGTTTACATCAGTTTCTTGGCAAGCGCGGTGGGACAGGGGAGCGGAGAGTTTCACTCTGCAGTGTATCCAACTGTTTTTAAAAGTTGCAATTTGGATGTTATGCATAGCCTAATCTCTTTCCGCTTAATAAAGAATGCAGTAAGTTATGTGGTTGAAGTAAACCATTCCTGCAGTAATGCAGATGTATTGTGAATAGTGATATATGAATGGAAATTACCAATTTAGGAACAACGCCTCAGTTCCGGAAAATTGCGGACAAAAGCATTACAATATTACACTCGTTAACCATATTAATGACTTATGAACTGTTAGTGTATGCAGGGAAAAGTAAACCATATAATATAACGCTGCGAAAATCGGTTCAAAATAAACACAGGCGAATAAATATTGGAACACTTAGATGGCAAATGCAAAACGCTGTTGTAATGATAACACAAATATAATGATAATACAAAATGAACGTGGAATGAAAAGAAAAATATTTTTTTATGAAATTCAAGAGAATGAATGAGTTTCCCAAGTATTCAATTTAATAAATATTTTTTCTAAAACAATCCTAGACGTAAATGATTTTAAAATCAAAAAGAATTGCTCCCAGCACTTGATAATGTCGAACCTCAGAAAAATATTCTTCCTATTATTTTCGATGATATTGTAAAAACGTTCAAAAAGACATGAAAATATACCTGGAGTTAATACACAGTTTTATTCAATTATGAACAACAAAGATAATTAGAAGTATTCATTTCCTATTCACAACGAAACGAACATATTTCATGATCAATTTACCAAATAGAAATCCTTATATCATATTCCAGTATTCATTATACAACTTTAAATTTATTTTGTTGTAAATAAATGAAAACTACTTGCTATGTACTTGTTTTAGAAAATGCTAAAAATAAAGTAACTTTTTAAATCATTCTTGCAGACGAAAGGAAGCATTACTTTAGGCATAATTCTATTTCTCTTTCCTTTCGAAGGCAGTATGAGTATTTCCATTTGGTGCACAATATTGTGATTTTGTGATTTCCGTATTTTCATAATTTGAAGTATTCAGTTCATTATATGTGGAAACGTATACATTTTCTCCACAAACCTGAAGTAGGAAACTCCGTGGGTTTGTGGGGAACATGTAAGTTATTGTTAGTGTATAGAGATGCACTTGCAAATTTGCGCAAGAATGTTTACGTTATCGTACATAAGAAAGTTTACTTACTATAGTGACAGAATGCTGAAGTTTGTAGTCATGCAATATTTTGCGTAAGTGTTGAATTCGATAAAGCAATACGAACAGTATGTTTCGTGCCTTGGAATCTTTATACCCTTTGATGCACCCTGTTTGAGAACATTTGCTGAATAGTGCTTCGCATATCCCAGGAAGCTGCAGTTTACACCACCAAGGAAACGACATCGTAGGAGTGAGTTGTGTGTTATCACACTCTTTGACGGTACGTAACTAGTGTTAGTGAATCCTGAGTATTACGTATAACAGTTGCACTACAATACTATTATGGGTATAATGCATCTTATGAAGTAAACAAGCCACCTTACAAAAGTGATAGTAATTTAGTGAATCATTATCAAAATATCAATGAAAGTTCTTTGATACAATTTGGTACATCTACTGTATATCTATAAATTGTAAATTAACAAATCACAACTATGTTGTATAAAGTTCTTAGTAATTTTGCATATTTCCTTTGTTTATGATTTCAATACAAGAGTCACATAATTAAGTTGTCGGATTTCACTAGTTAATACCAAAAATTTATATTATGTAGTTTGCCTGAATCAACATACGTCACATTCCACACATAACTATCTTATACGGTAATTACATCTAGCTAATTGCGGTTCCAGCTCTTGCTGGACAGTAATATTAGTATTTCTAAATCTCAAATTGTGTTTAGTGAAGTTTTCCAACGAAGTATATCAGAGCTTAAAAGGTGAGGAAACGTAAAGTAAAAGATACTTTGTGGCAAAAATGACAGTGGTACTGAGATATAGAACCCGGCAAAGAGTGTCTGAAGGTTCTTTAAGATAAATAATGGTTATTGTAACACTAATGCACTGATAATCAGATATCAGGGAAACCCAATGTAGCTCTTTAAATATGCGTAGAAAAGGATTGTAAGATGAATCCCGGTTCATCACTGACTAGTTTTCTACTTTCATCTATATAAATTTCTGAAGGACCTGTCCGGTAAGCCATAAGGAGCAGACTGTGTCACGTGATCAGGTAAAAAGTCACTTTGCGTGCTAAATCGAGTCTGGACATTCCAAATCCAGACGTGAGATTTTTAAGCACGTAACAATGCATGGAGGGTCCGGGATAACTCGCAGAAGATTCATACACTTTATAATTATTATTGATTTTACTCAAACAACTTGACTTTTAGCGATGCTCTCTGCATATTTACATTATGTGCTATATAGCGTTTCTAAGCTCTTTATTACTCTTTGCAATAAGCTTTCCATTGGCCATTTCGTTTTGTTGCTTTTCAGATATGTGTACGAATTATTTTTATCATTGTTTTTCCATTGACTTTAATGTTAATGTTTCGTTATTTCTTTACTACGTTCCATAAATTTCAAGACAATTTGCTTTCGGAATAAGGAATCTACATAGTTTTTCCTATATTTAAGCTGAATCTCAGCGATCTAACTCTTTTGGTTTTGAGATAAATGAAAAATGTATTTATTTCTTGTTGGTTTTCCAAACAATTTGCTTTTGGATCTATACAGTTCCTTTTACATTTGAGCTGAATTTCAGACATCTTCTCGAAAGTCTGTGCACATCATTGCAACTTGATAAGACCCTATATTGCAACGTTTCGTACTTGTTCAGCAGAGAGGAAAGTATGGAATCCTCAGGGAATGTATTGATGTTGTCCGATTGGTTCATTATATCATTAGCTTCACCGAATCTTGGGTGACCTAGTAAAATCAAATAAAACTCCCACAAAAATATCATATTGGCAGCTGCAATGATATGAGTTCTTTACGAGCTGGACTAAGTGTTTCACACAAATATGTTCCCCATCACCCTAGTACAATCCAACTACTGTGTATGAGTTTTGAACAAGGCGTAGGTACACTGCTTCCAAATCTACACCTTTGCAATTATTTGAACTTGGAAGTTCCTTACATCTAAATTAATATTTTAGGTGATCTCTAGTTTTCGAAACACAATAGCCGCTTACTGCTTATGAATAATTCGTAGAAATTCTGGCAGAAACTTAAGGGCGAGTAGTAGGTAATACCTAACGATCAATCAGGTTGTTCTGCACTATACCAGATCGTACACTAAACGAAGATTTCCGCTTTTGAGGTTCGAAAAAGTAACAAGTGGATTTCCACATCCATGCATGACTCTTGTGTCTGTTGGGTATTACATCCTAATAATTATAGCCTTATTGGTATAATTATAGTCTTACTCCTAAACCAAGAGTTTGAATTTGGATACAGTGACAGTTTCTTGAGCAGGTAATCGCTATAATGTCAAGAAGGGAATTATCCTCTTATAAAATTTGTGGCGTTCATAACGCGAACAGATGATTTGTCTCTTATTGATAATAAGTCAAGCGCCCGTCGTAAAGCTCGTGCACTAGTATCCGGTATTGCTGCTGTAATATTAAGTTTTCTTGAAACTTTGAAAATTACACTGTAAAATGTAACCTGTCTTCCAGCAGAATTGGTAAATTAATTGCATTTCACTCGAAGGCGAACACTTGAAAAAGGACATGTAACATTCTTTGGCTTAATAAACATTAAATATGCACGTGATTTGGTTTCCATCTTTTATGTCATTCTTCATATACTTGGTGTATAACTGGTAGTTCGAACTACATTACTCTGTCATTATATCTACTAAATATTTCGGTATTTGACAACAGGCGATTTAGAGATGTGTGACCCTGCAACAAGTAGTAGGTTCACCAATCAAGTATCAGTGTACTTTTCCCTCTAATAGAAACACTGTAATACGTTAACCAATTTATTTTGTTTCTATTAAACAGCATCACTACGAGAAACACGTTTTGTGAATACACAATTTTCGGACAGAAATTTCCAATACATTTATTTGACTTGTCCCAAGCCTGTACTGAGAAAGAGGACGGATCTCCTCCTGCAACTTGTTGAGCCCGCCTTCCGAGTCTCTATGTCGGAGGATGAAAATAGGTTAACACAAGTACGAGGAAACTCCTAGTCCTGTATGGGATATGAAAGTAGGCCTGCTACCATCTATGACAGTAGTTTGTTCAGATGGGTAAACAACACACTGATGATGGTTAGGTTTCGTCTATTCTCCGAAATGGGTGCAATAAGATCTCAGAGAGAATGTGTGACCTCCTCACGTAGACCAAGAGCTAGAACACATTTTATTTACCCCTGTTTACCATAAACTTCGTTATATGCTTAAGATTAGCTATAGCGTACAGTCCTTGGTAAGAATTTTCTAAACGTTGGTGGGTGTCATAGTAATGATACGATCAACATGATTGCCGCCGGAAATCGTAACACAACATTTAACTAATGATAACTATCCACTCAATGAAGGCAGGAAGTTGGTTTGTGTATCAAATTGAAGGTAATAAACGTGTCTAAAATTTGGTTCGTTCGCAATTTGGTTCGTTTCGAAGATCAGAGCCAAAGTAAGTAATATTTAGTTGGAAATTTCAGGTGATCCGGTAGCGTAGGGGAACGTACTGGGGTTATGAATAATACAGCTATCTAGCATATGTTCAAATCCTGTTAACGCCAAAATTAAATTTTACAAATTGATTGTGAAAAATCAACATATCATACTGGAGAAGTAATACATAAGAATGTGGAAGCAAACATACTATATGTATCATGATAGAAACCATTTACGAATATTAGTTGAGAAAGGGCAAGGGAATTACCAGGTCATTCCAAAGACATCATTGATCTGCAGTATACACTTTTCATGTTATCGTTCTCAGAAAGAAGCACTACACCATTCGCTAAACAACGTTTGGTTACAGCAATCGGTGGTATAGGGGTAGCGTGCTAGACTTCCAACTGGAAAATCTTGGTTCGATTCCCCATCAGGTAGTATGATTTTTTCGCC
This sequence comes from Thermobia domestica, assembly GCF_964235325.1. NCBI lineage: Eukaryota > Metazoa > Arthropoda > Insecta > Zygentoma > Lepismatidae > Thermobia > Thermobia domestica. The sequence continues at coordinate 121,018,489 of NC_137471.1, forward strand.
TAAAATAATGGCTGCTAACAGAAATTCATCTTGTGATGCAGAACTTATAAAGCATCACTGACGATAATTCGAGTAAACAGTATGTGCGTTTTACATCATACGCTGGAATGATAAGTATGATTCATATTTATATTTGTCCCCCTCTCTATTTCTTGACATTTTCCTATCCTGTCTTTGCATATTTCACTTCTCCCTCTCTCTTTTACACACACACACGCACTTCATGTTCCAGAGTTAAAACGGAGCAAGTGCTCGATATAGCTGGTCTGGGGAATCTAATTAACTGGGAACTTCAGTGTCGTGCTTTACGTGCTCTGGGGATAATATCCCCAATCCTGGTCATCTTTGACAGAAATACTGTTTAAATGCAAGTGAATAAGTAGTATCTCTTATTACCCTCTTGGTTATCGAGTCTCAGTCGAATTACGGGGTCACTACGGATTTGAATCCACGAAACAGTAGTGGTCTACATTATCAGACTGACACGTTGATCCGTTTGAGCTCTTAGCGTGTTCATTCTATCTGCGCACGTTACGTTATATCCGGAAGAGATTAAATTAATTTTGAATGTTCGGAACAGATACTTCTTCCGAAAAGACTAGAAAGTGGTAACCTCTTTGGGTCTTTGAAAACGAAATTTTTATACACTAGTTCGACACAAAATTTGTTTCCATTCTATAATTCAATGTGCTTTATTCACATTAAAATTTTAAACATAATACATCTATGAGGAACATAAACTTTTCCTTTCAAACATTTGTAACTTTTCATTACAATACAGTTTGGATTTTTAATATATGGTATTTCTGATTGAAATATAGCAGTAGAATAGCATTCTTCAATTTTCTCTTTCTTTCTTTCTTTCTTTTTCTTTTCGTTTTGTATTTTTTTAGTTCAGTTTGCATTAGTACTCTGAAATGGAGGATATGACCAACGCTATCTACTTGGTATATGATTATGTGTTTTGGATCAGTACGTAGAATGAAGACTACGGAATTTGCAATCGAACCAAGCGGAAGCAAAGAATGTGTGTTAAATTTTGTCATTATCCTAGATGTGTCTCGGAAATATACAGTTCTACTGGAAATTGAGAATGCTATCCATTATGAAAGTGGCATTACGAATGTTTATAGCATTTTCTATATATTCGACTAATTCTGAAAATATATGTAAAAACAAACGTTATTTCTATATTAGTGTTGGATTTCTGGAAACAGAATTTTAAAATGTTAGGTTCTTTTCTTATAACGTTTGAATTCCACAGTTTAATCTGTTGTCCTTCTTCTTTTTCTTATCCTTCTCTCCTCTCTCTCTTCTCTCTCTCTCTCTCTTTCTACTTCACTTCTGAATCTCTGTGTAATAGACATTCATTGTTTTTAATTTTTCATTGTGTGTATTTCAGTTTCGATCTAAATCAACCTATGAATCTTGTTTCTTCTCATTTTTGTTATTTCATTTTATCGAAGGTAATACATGGGTAGTATGAAATTCAAATTGTGCACATGTTGTTAGCTAATTTTAGTATGGGAGAGAAGAAAGGAGGACAGAGAGTGGGTCTGTTTACCTGACACGATTATGGGATAAGAATGTGTATATTGGGTGGCCTAAATGCACGGCGTTATCCGTCGCAATTTTTTGATGCGGAGTGTACATTGTAGACCTATCCAGAAGTACCACCCTTCTATCCCCTATTTCACGATATCGGAGGGGAGTTCTCCCCAAGTAGCATTTTGAGGCATAAATACTTGATTGCAGTTGTTGATGTTGCTACGCATTATACCATTTGTGGTTCACTAGGAGATATTACAGCTTCTTCTGTAAGTAGTTTTCTTTATTAGATCGTGATTTTGAAATATAGTATTTTTAAGGAAATAGTCACAGACAAAGGTCCATGCTTTACTAGTAACTTGTTTAAGGAGTTGTGTGCAATGATTGGTGCAAAGATTCGATTTGTGATTGTTCAAGTAAATTACGATAACGAGAGTGCCCAACTAGCCATCTGATATATTCAACAAAGGCTGAAATCTGCGTTGTGTAACAAAGATCAAGGAAAATGGGTTGAACTGCTGCCATCTGTTGCGTTCACCCACAATGTAACTGTCAATTTATCCTCTGTGTAAGCCCGTTTGAACTTACGTTTGAATACTGATGTAGCATGCTCCACGAAGCAATTTTGGACACCCCGTATGAAATTCAGGATTATGCTGAACGAATGCTGCAACGTGAAGAGATACGTGATAAAGCCCATGAAAAATGGTTCCAGTGACATAGGACGGCAGCGAAATTTTATGACAAGCGTCATTCGAAAGCCAGTTTCAAAACCAGAAACAAGGTGTGGATTTTGGACAGTAGGGGGCTGTACAATGAAGAAAGGATCCATCAGAGTTTTTAGTTGACGTTATTTTGGTCCAGGAATCATTCAATATATTGACCATCCAAATTCATATTTTGTCAAGTTCAAGATCGCGCGAGGAAGGTTCAAGATTGATTTGAAGGATGAAGAAGTACTAACAGAAACAGGAGATGGAAAACGAGGAGGAGGGAGATGATGACGTCGACATGGATATAGAAGACGTCGTGGAGGATGCTACTACAAATGCTCGCCGTGTCGAAGTACAGAAATAGGAACAGAAGAGAGGGAAAGAAGTAGAAGAAGTTTGCGAAATATCCTCCTCTGAACATGATAGAAAAAGAAGAAGATATTCCATCTGAGAAATTTGCTAACTGGTGATTGCAAACCAATTATCCACTTGGGCTGAAACAGGAAAAATTGTTCTGGTCTGTAAACGGAGTTTGATGCCAATACTGCAATCATTAAGAAAATTTATGGTTTTCGTGGAGACATTGCTCTGATTAAAGCTAATGCGGTTTTTAACCCTATGAATGAATTACTTATTCCACTAGGGGATCAGACAGAAGTATCCAAGAAGCTGCAGGGGAAGAATGTCATAAAGATTTTGCAAAAATACGTTCTCTGAAACCGGGACAAGTGAAAATGCTCCAAGGTATAATCATGTATTGTTGACGTGTGGTTCCAGAGACGAGAAAAAGAAGACGTTGGAAAATTGTTATAATAATTGGCTTGATTTTGTGTTGAAAAATCAGTTTTCAACTGTAGTTTTTCCCTGCAGTGCTGTTAGTGCATTTTATTTCCCTACCTGCTGCAAGAATTGCATTGATAAATACACGAAAATATTTATGGATCATTTGCACAACTTAGACCGTATTGTGTTGTGTATTTTCGACAAGGACAATTAGGAACTCTACCAGCATCTTTTACCTGCGTATTTTCGCTTGGAAGAAGGAAAGGGAGGGGAAGCTGTTTCTCTATAATGAAGGTCTTATTTTTTTTTTTAGAAAAACGACGGTTGTCAAATTAAGGTATGATGAATTAGGAACATCTGTGAAGTTGGTCACGAATTTTGTTTTGACACCGGCCATATCAATATGGAATTTGTTTATTTTATTTCTGTTTCTAAGTTCTTGCCGGCAATAACAGTTACAACGAAGAAAATAGGAGAAAAAGAGTACTCATATAAACATCATTGTTTTCTCACTTGTCAGAACTGTTGGATAACTTTGTAGTATACAGGATTATCCTATCAGCAGCTTATTACCTGAACAGTTACTATTGTGGCGACAAATCAACATTCTATTGATATACTATGTTTTCAGAAGAAAGAAAAGGGAGAGAGGCCCAACTGTGAACCTATATTTGTATGCAAACCATGTTATGATAGTAATGAAGCAGGAAATAGTACATCTTTTTTTTGTATTTTTCAAGAAGCATCTTATGATCCAAATGTGGATGTGAAGAAGAACAAAATTTTACCTGTATTATTTTGATTAGGTTTAGGTTTCTACGACTTGTTACTACTTTATTGGAAATATACTCAGTCAATGTATTCCTTTGAAAGGAATATACAGTATCATATCCTCTTGTGTGATTTTAGTAATTTTGTGAATGGACAATTTTCATTGCCTGCAGTGTATATAGTAAACTTACTCATTTGATCATGAAGAAGGATTGTGATTTACGATCAATGATGATTTGTACTTTATATAACATGCATTTCTGGATATTTGAAGAATAGAATTGATTCCACGTTTTCTTGGGGATGGAAGTCTCTCTGATTTCATGTAAGAAAAAGAAAGTGATTTTTCTCTTTTCGTATTTTTTAGTTAGGGACTTTGGAATGTGTTTGGTGATACCTTGTCATGCTGATTTCATGAACGTTTTAATAGCCAGTGCAGGGGGCTATAACTCTGCCAATACTTCAGTCATTGTGGAACTAAATTCTCCATAATTCGTTTTTTCCTAAATCCTGAAATCAACATTTTTTTTTGATTAACTGTTTTTTCAATGGCTAGCTAGATTATTTTTTCTTCTACCGCGTAATAATTATTTTTGATTTTAGAAAAAAATTTTATTGGAATACGAGTTTTTGTTTATTATATATATACGTATGGTTTATGGATTAATTATTTCTTTTAAATTTTTATTGTATTCCGCTCATTTTTCGTTCAGTTTTCTTAATTCCATTGTTTTATCCAATTATTTTCCCCATTCTCATATCTTACGTGTTTTAGACAGTCTGGACTGTATTCCATAAATTTTTGTGATGTAACTATAATAAACCTGTCTCCCCTACTCCTATGATCTACTTGTACTGAATGAACATTCTAGTTATGTAATGTGTAAGGACATTGTACGTACCTGTGATTTTCAGACCTGCACTTTGTGCTTAGTGATGCTGTTGTGTGTTTACGTTAGTTGCACTGATTGTTCTGTTATCAACTGTGTTAGTGCTGTGAACATTTATGCTGTACTCATAATTTCTTACGGAATGATTCCTTCCTAGACTATATTTGCGGCTGTCACTCTTATGATGAAGAACGAATGGAACTACAAATATGCTCATTCTTTTAAAAAGTAGGAAAACAAAAAGTATTTTTTTTTGGTCTCCGAAATGTTTTTATTCGAAACTTTGATTTCAGGGGTAATGTGAAGCTATATGTATCTAGATACATTATGAGATATTTTATTTTGAACTTTGGGACATTTCATGCTAAATTCGACTCAGTGAAAAACATAATCGTCTGTTTAATGCTAAGTCACATTTTAATTCTCTATTTCTAAGTTCATTTCCTTTCCTACAAGGAAGTGTTTTTGCTGTCAGCCATTTCTTTCTTACACATGTAATTTCTCAATTAATAAAACAGAAGATTGTTGCTCTGTCCGCATTCCTATCATCACCTCTCTTTGGTTAATCTATATAGTATGCACTTTTCAACGACACAGACAAACAGTCAATCATCTAGGGTATTAACCCGGAACGGACGTTGAACAAAACCGTTGGGAGAGTTTTGCAAGAGATATTTGTTATTGGATCTTAGATGAGTCAAGATGTGAGATCGTGAACAATTTCGAACTTACCAAAAGTCATACTTTGCTCTAGCTTAGAGAGCATTTGTCTCAGCTAGCGTTGAACAGCTGTTGACTGCAATGAGTTTTCACTACAAAGGAATTTTGATTTTAATTGGATTAATCGTCATTGTGATATTGGTTTTCCTGTTTGGACTTCGCTGCCTCTTAACTCCTGGCTAGTTTGACGCTCAGCGGACCAAAGAGATTAATGGACAAACGGCGACCCGTCGAAAGGATTCATCTAAGATGGAACGTCAAGGTCTACAAGTAACTACTAGTAGATTAATCGATCTCAAGCGCTATTCCCGTCTCACCCACTCTGTTTTGTACAAGTTCGATTTTATTGAAAGGCAAACCAGGTCAGATCCTGTACTCCGTGCTCTACCGAATTTAGTGTTTACAAAATCCTGGGTAGAACTTGTCAGTTCTGCCATCCCGAAATGCACGATTCATTAGCGCATTATCCGAGCTTTCCAACTGACAAGGGGCAGCTGCACACTATTGAATAATAGCAACACAATTCGCGATTCATATTGATTAAAATTCTATCAAGCAAAAGAGAATGGATTAAACCAAGCTATATATCCGAAGATAAGTGCAAAAATACTACTACGCTTAACAATAATAATGCAATTAATAATGCCTTAGAATTGTGAACGATTTACAATTATTTGTGTTTAAATGTAAGGAGACATTCGGGTTTTGAACCTTCAAAAACTTGCTGTAGTAAATATAATAATGCATATAAAGGAGAAATAGAAAGTACGAGGCGGGGTAATTGAGAATAAAGTATCTAATTTGAGATATACTTTCGTTCGTTAAGAAAGAAGTCAACATCCTGAAAATAAATAAATAAATAAATATAACAACAGAACGCACATAAAATAACTGGGAAGTAATTTAATATACTACGTATATGTAGAAAGTCCCTGTGTGTCCTCAAATAATAGCAATAATTCACAAAGAAATATTACATGGCTGCTCACCTATCCAAAACTACGTAGCTATTCTTTATTCGCCCTGCAGATACTGACGAATTGGAGAGCTTTGAGTGAAAAACCCCTAACTCCTTCTCTTATATCCGATCCTTTATATAACTTCGGTGCTAATACCCAACTTAACAAAGCAAACGGTGGCTAAGTAATAGAGCTTATCCTAGGGCAATTGCGCCGACCCTGGGGGTGAGACCCTAGTGAGCCCCTTTATTTTATTCATAAATAAACAATATTTGGCATAATTTAAATAAAATTAGTCTTAAAATCAACATATATGGCCCCCACAATTTACAGAGGAAACGACATCCTTCCCTAGGATGAAGTATACCAGGTTCCTTCAAGGACAAGAAACTGTAGATAACATCTTGTTCACGTGGATTTTCAGCATTTTCCCATATCATTCTTTCTATTGTTAATTGTCTTTCAAATGAACATAGTATTCACCTCAACTAATAAACAAGAGATAAATAATGTGATGCTAAATTGCTTATTCTATTATTGTATGGGAACGCATTTGCAAGATTGCATAGTGAGGAAACAACAATGCTTATATCACTGAATAGATATTTCATTTCGCTACACACAAATCCATCAAGTCCGTATACATGTATTCAATTGTTAATCAAACAAAATGAACGAAATAATTTTAATGTGTTCTCAAGTTGGAAACCAAAGATTGTTTATAACTTTCCGTTGTAGTCTTTTAATGTCAGTGCTTGTCTATCCTGTCAGTTTTAGTTTTGTATGAATATGACTAGTGCGTGTGCTGTACCTCTGGAGTACTATTATTTTACGCAGAATGAAATTAAATATTGCATTTATTTAAAACTTATCGCCATCACTATGTAGCCTGACGTGTGAAAATGATTGCACAAAATAATCCGTAAGCTTTCACATACCAAAACGGGTAAGTGAGAATAATTTACCAAAGCAGATTTGATACTTTATTTCATACAGTATTAAGAATACAACGTTGATTTGCATAATTTTATCCCTTACTTATTTTATATTTCATGGACAATTTTATTAATGGACTTGGTGTAGGTCAAGATAATATGCATAATACACGCAAAAGTAGCAATCGTGACTATATTCTCTCTAACATAGAACCTCGTTGTGTTGTCCCATGCAGAAATCTTTTTCCCTCGGGTCACGAATCCTTGGATGTTTCTTTCAATTTCCTCCCCTCCGCTACTACAAACCAGTCCCTCAAAAGTAGGTCACAACTTCTCTGGAAAAAAGCTTTCTGGGGTGACATCTGCCGGGCTATTGAATTGTTTCCTTCGTGTTTGTTAGACGTAGGAAATGTTGGAGACGTTGTGGACTTATTTACATGTGTTGTCCACTCAGCCATAAAGGACTTTGTGCCGGCGAAAGCATAAAAAACGAACAGGTTTCCGGTCTGGTACAACAATGAACTTCGTGAACTCTTAAAAACAAAAAGTTAGCCTGGACTCTATGGAAATCACATTCGAGTGACTACACATACAAACACTTTGCTAAAATTAGAAGTCTTGCAAAAAAAGGTACAGCGGCGTAAGTATTTTGAATACATGGACTCAATTGGTGATTTTAGTGTTAGCAACCCTAAACTCTTTTGGTCTGTAATTAGATCTAGATCAAAACCTTCGGGCATATCAGCAACAGTTCAAGATGAAAATACTGAAGCAATTATGATAATCAACGACCCGACCTCTTCAATAGCTACTTCTGAAAACATTTGCTTCCCTTCCTTCTGCAAACCATCTTCCCCCTCTCCACCCTAGTGTTCGAACACTTCATCCAACCTCTCTACCACACCGGGCAAAGTTTTGGGTTTCTTGCAATCGTTATCTCCACATAGATCACTTGGACCTGATAACATTCGTCCTCTCTTTCTCAACAAAACTGCTTCAGTTATTGCGGTTGCTCTATCTATCTTATTCAGTAGATGCTTCAAGGAAGGCTATTGCCCCACGAGTTGGAAACTAGCATACGTGACCCCAATATGTAAATCTGGACTTAAAGATGATGTATCCTCCTATAGGCCAAATCTCTTCTTTCTGTAATATCAATTTTCTGCGAAAAAGTAATCAAAGACAGTCTACTTAGATTCACCTCACATTACATCCACAGTTTTCAGCATGGCTTTCTACCGAGAAGCTAAAGTCTCACAAACCTAAGTACTCTTCTTTCCTGTGCAGTCAAATGTATGGACAATAATACCCAATTAGATGGTATCTGCTTTGATCTCTCGACGGCCTTTAATTCTGTCAGTTATATTCATCTTCTTCATAAACTCTCCAATAGATTTAATGTACATGGCAAATTTCTCTTTTTAACCACCAGCTACTTGAAGGACCGTAAACAGAGAGTTGTTCTTTCAGGAGCGATTTTGACCCACAACCCGTGATCTCAGAGGTGCCTCAGGGAAGTGTACTTGGGCCTCCGATATTTGTCTTGTTTATGGATGATCTCTACACTCACTTATTAGCTCAACCTAGTGGCCTTCTGCTTTTTGCTGACGATTGTAAATCATACAGAGACATATCGTATCTTCATGACACAATTGCTCTACAGGAAGACATAAATTACCTTATAGGCTAGTGTGAAATGTCGCACTTGAAACTCAACAATACGAAATGTGACAGTATTGCTATTACTTTGAAAAAGTCTCGTGTTCCCTTCACATACAATGTCAATGATTCCCCTATCACACATTCTGCTAGTCATAAATATCTTCGTGTCATCTTTGATTCAAAACTCATATTCTCTGACCACATCTCCTCAATATTTAAGAATTCAATGCGCATGTTGGGACTTCTTTATTGATTCACTGAACTACTGATCCACTGTTTCGTCATTAGCAACTTTTTATAAAACTTTAATAGCGCCAAAGAAATACTGCTATCCCATATCGGCCATGGTAGCACCTACACATCTCTCCAAACTTGATTCTATTGTAGATTTCTTTATCGCTATAGTCCGTTTCCTTGTTCCTGTACTTCGAATAATATCTAAGAAGGAACTCTTGCGACATCTGAATATCCAGACTCCGGAAGTACGTAGAATTAACTTTGACCTGAAATTTCTTCATACAAGAGTGAATGGAGACTTAAGATCGGAAATATTACTTCAGGGACTATCCTTACGTGTCCCTTCCCGCAGCACCCTAAATACCCACCTACTCCGCCTTGCCCGTCCTAGGCTGGCAATTACACAAAGGTCTCTTTTTTACAGAATACCAAACTGTTATTATCAAGTAACCAACTAATGTGGACATTTTTTCGAGCTACGTGGTGTTTGCTAGAGCAATTAAACAAGTTTTGACGGAATATTACTTTTACACTGTTTTTGATTCTTTTCTATGTTGTTGTTGTTATTTTTGTCTTCTTTTCTTTTTTCATTCTTTTGTTAACATTTCTCTGTGTAAAATGGCAAAGTTATGCTGTATCTGGGAATTTGTTCAATAAATAAAATATATCTCCCAAAGATCGAAAAAGTATGTCTGCTGTGCAACGAAGGAAAAGAGTAGATAGAAAAAGTATAATAGTATTTTAATTCTGAGTAGGTACAAGATAAAATAAAGATTGAAAAGAAAGAAAGAAACAAGGAGAATAACAAGAATCAAAGAAAGGTGAGTAGCAATTGCTCTGGGGGTAAATTACTTTGTGAGTTGGTAGTCTCTCACTTTATCCAAGTGACGTGCATACAGGGAATATTTCATACCGTCTCTATTTATTAATCGCTGAACTCTACCCAATGTCTGAAGTAAAATGAAATAAGTCAGAAAAAATTTGAGGTACAGTATACGTGCAATAGTTAATGACTTCGTGTGTATGTTAATATGATCGAATGTTACAGTAAAGCTGTATTAAATAGGATAAAATAAGTCAGATATCTTCATACTATCATAGTTTATAATAATTTTACTCAACAATATGTATAACCTAACATCTCACTTGTACATGCGAAGGTCTCAGCAATGTATGTACACCATGCAAGCAAACGAAGATCTTATAATACATTATGATATCGCAGAATTGCTGCGAAATTTAGGTACTATAACCCAAATAGAACACAGGTAGAGTGGTCAACAAGGAATCAAGTTTAAAGGGATGATGTGTCATGAAGTAGGGATTATGACCTCTCTTTTCATAAGAGTGCGGTAACAATGTCATGCCACTTGAAAGTACTCAACGAAAGAAATACAATTTCTCGAGAAAATATGGATCTCAACAGAAAAGAGGAGAAGGTGACAAACACTCATAGGTGAATCAATGCAGTGTCACTTTTGTCGTTGGGGTAAATTGATGCATCGAATAATATTACGATTATTAAATTCAAACTTCCATCCTTTTTCAACATCATATTTGTATAAAATGTTTTATACGAATTTTTATCCAATGTAAGCACCAAACTCGAAGCATGTAGCATAATCATTAGTATATAATGTATTCATACTGAAATTATTTCATTTAAATAGAGCATTATTTGCAATTTATTTATGTAGGCATATAGTAAAAGACATAAAATATACTATATCTTTAGAAAAACAAAACAAAATATATAATATTATATTTAATTGAGGCATGCAAACGCAATTGTGGGTCTTTCTAATACATAAATGTACACTCATGGAGGTAATCCAGCATATTTGGTGTATCATAATTTACTTTGATCTACAGGTCTTTCAGATTTGCTTGTTCCTGCGTCTTTTAATGTTCTCATACCAAATAATCACATCATATCAAGCCCTTCTTTAGTCGTATATCCTATTCGAAAAATTAACTTATCTAAAATTGTTCCAGTAAGAAGCGGACCCACTTATGTGTGACACATATTGAAACTTTCTCTCGTGTTTAATGGACCTATTTGATTATCCATTATCGTTCAATATTTGCGGCAGAATTTATATTTTTGTGCACACAATTAGGGAAAATTACCGCTTATCCTTAAAGGGAAATCGTAACTACACACAAAATATCGATGGCTTCTATGATATTCTTCACTATGTTTTGCAACTATATCGTTCTTCATACATAATTTCAACCAAGAAAACACGGTATTGTGTTTCTAGTGTTCTAACTATTAAAATATTTCCACTATCAAATCATAATTATAACACGGGTTCATTTAAATTTAGTTAGGTAATAACGGTGTAAGACAAATTATGGCTTGTGCTAAAATTACATGTGCAGTTTGCAAGAACTCCAACTTTCTATAAATTTGCTTTAAACTAGATTGTATTGATTGTAAGCAACAGCTAGTACAGAGGAGAAAATCACTTTATACAAATATTAAAAGAAACTTCGTAGTAGGATAAAATAAGTCGTGTAGTTTGAGTGAATAGATTATCATTTCATTTTCGTTTATTGAAACATTGTAGGAAGCTGTTATCTAATTTATATTTGCATCCTAAGCATCAGACAAAATATTTCTCTCAATGTCTCGTTTGCAATTCTTTTGATAGAAAGAGTCCACTATGAAGAATATTACATGAATCAGTTATTTAAAACATTAGGGTAAGATTGAAACAATAGGTAATATATATATATATGAGTGGGTCGAAAAAATCTTTTAATTTTTTAACTCGCTATATCGCGGAAAATTTGCCTTTGGTACTGATTAGAAAAATTAAGAAACAAATTTTGAAATCGGTTAACATCTTCCGTTCGTGCATCGCAGTTAAAGTTTTCCAAAAATGACGAAAATCTTGTGATTTTAAATTCTTTTTGTTTTATAAATAAATAATATTTAATAGATTCTATGATTTATTTTCCTTAATATAAATTGCACTAAAGTATAAAAATTGTTAATGTGTTGTTTTTTGTTTTGTTTTCCAATTGCACAACTTACTGAAACTTTTTTTTTTTTACAAAAAAAAGAATTTTCATACTTTATGTCTGGGGTAATTTTGCACATATGAGTTAAATGTGCAAAATTTAACAAAACAAGCAGATTGATAGGGAAATATTTCACCGCAGTCCGACAATTTACTGGATTTAATCCCACTTCCCCTCCGATTCTGCAAGATAGCTTGACTTTGAGAGTGTTCGAGCATTGTTGCTGAATGCTGAACGCTGCAGGATTTGACACGCATTCCGTGTCCGTCATGTCCCCTTGATGCGGTTCTCCTAAGCAATTTTCAACGCAGAAACGAGAAGACTCGATTTCTCGGGAACCGCAAGGTTGCCAAAGGCATCAAGACTTTGAAAAAGTTGCCACATCCTGATATTTTTCTTCCTTTCATAACTAATTTTGTTTTTTAAGAATAACGAAATAAAGTTTTATTATTACTAATATAACCAATATAAGTGATTATAATATAAAGGTTTATATGAAATATTATTTTTAGTTTAAATCATTTTCATTCTTCGCATTTTTCTCTGCCTTATTCATTTGAATACATTAACTTCCTAAAGAATCTCAGACATATACTATATCCAGGTGACCCGTCGCCGTCTAAATTATGTTGACAGCGTAACAAGAACTTTGTTTCCTCAGCTTTATAAATAGTGGTATAAAAATATAAATTAAAATACAATCTTAAAACAATTCAAATATCACTACAGGTAAGGGACTTAAATTTGTGCAAGTTCTTGTTCCATGTCTTTTTCTATTGTTGAGTATATTACGGTTATAGCAGTCTTATATTGTTTAAATATCGCTACTCAAGATATAGTTGGAAGAGAAAATCAAATGTGATTCGGGCTTTTATAAAAAGAATATACCGAGAACAAGAATGTAAATATTTATTTACATATACACTTTAGAATACTTTCAGAAGATACAGAATCTTTACAGGCAGTTACTATATTTTCGCTCATTCTCTTAAGGCGCTTAAGATGCAATATACTATATGTAATATATATATATATATATATATATATATATATATATATATATATATATATATATATATATATATATATATATATATCAAACAGCTACAATGAACTGTAACCAGCCTTATGAAATTATTTTGACAAGTCTTTTAAGCCTGCATTATAGTGTTTGGTGATTTATCATAGTTGGATATATCAGTAAGTACTTTAGAAAATGACCTAACTTATGGGTTACTTTGGAAAACGAGATGAAAAACGTTTAGTTTAAACTATATTTTTAATCAAATTTATGTTAACTATTACAGTTTAAAAATAAAACGGTATATCCTATGCACAACTATAATTGCGTTTCTGAGCACCCATTATGAGATGACATGTGAGATATTGCTATTTAATTACATTAATCGTCACATTTCAACACTACGACAAGGTGCGTGCCGGGACGAACAAAAACGACTCTTTGGACAAGAAATATAAGTTATCACATGATTATTATTATCGTAAAATATGTCTTAAATTATTGAAACAACATTCAAACAAAACGTAAAACGTAATAAACATACTTTAACTATGCATTTACAAGATATATGTAGGAAATGGTAATCATTAAATAAATTAAATCAACATACTATCACTAAATTTCAAATTATTTAAATCACAAAACGTATGATTGTTTGGTATGAATTGAAGAAATGCTTCAAAAATAACATAATATTATATTATGATATAAGTAAGATACCTTACCTTGTAACTCTTGAGTTAATAGCGAAACCATAACTTGGAGTGTACGGCATTGCGCGAATCTTTGAGCAGCAGTCAAATTCTTGAGAATTGTAATAGCATTTCTCAAATATCTTGCAGAATCTGCATCAGTACATAAAAAGCTTCTTAATCCAAATAGTAAGTATATTTTTAACAGTACAACACTCTTAGAAATATATATATTTTGAACAGTAATGTCAATAAATACTATAGTAGTAACAACATTTTCTTATTTCTTGTTTCGTTTCTTAGTTCCTTAATAAACAATGGATAATCCTAAAAGATCACTATTTAGATATTGAATAACGGCAAAAATTGGATTCTTGAATGAAGTTTTCTTATTTGCTCTTCAAGTAGTAAATCCCTTACGAATGTTATTAATATAATTATTCATGTCTTTCCTTATTTTAACTATATACGAATTCTAAGAAAAAGGTTAGTCACTTTATTTTCATAGTAGATTTTCTATATACAACCCAGGCTGTCCTGGTTGCTAAAAATTGTCACGTAACAAACAACACAGACACTACTTTTTGTTAACGCAATGGTTTGATATTTATATTTTTTATAAAGATCTTATACGATCTGCCAAAATTTTCAAGAACCTTAACATATCATGGATAGATAATTTGTTGTTATTGGTTTTTGTATTCCTATGCTTATGTAAACAGAAAAATCAATTGGTTTATATTATGCAAATTGTTCTCCTCTTTCATTCCTTAAAGTAATGAATCAACATAAAAGCATGGTGAAAGGGAGGCTTGTTGCCTCAACCTAGAATAAAATTTTGTAGAGTGCCAACTTACATAACGACATTTGATTTTATGTTACACATTTTTATATTATTCTAGTACTTCAAACTAACATTCCGCAAGTATTACAACAATAGTTTTGTGCTTAACATTTCAATTGTAAAATACTGATATAATGTTCATTTTGATGCCTTCTGTCCTGATTGGTTGTGCAATACGGAGCTCTTCCGATAATTTCTGAACTAAAAGATCCCTAGCTTTTTATAATTGTTTCACGTGATCAGAAAATACTAGTATTACTACTATTATCAATCGCCTACTTTCGGGGAACTAATTGTGTTACAGGCACAGTATTACTTAGAAGACACTGCCCCTTGATGGTGTATTCTACTCTCCTTTAAAAGAGTTTGATATTTTTTAACGAGTTCACCTCAAATTTAAGAAAGTAGTGAAAATAAGTAATTCTGGAGCGATTTTTTTTGTTTAACACCCATATTTCTAACCTAAGTCCAGTTCAGGTTATTTACAGTGATGTAAACCATCTATATACTTTCTTGCATAATCACTTCGAGTTCACTTCCCTCGGTAAAGAAGTTTTGAATGACGAGAAAGGTTTTCTGTTCACTGTTTTGAATGCACAACAGTTTCACTACACTCATATACCATAACACATGTCTACGCTCCAAATGTGTAGTAGAGCATATATTATATTTTAAGAAAACGTATGAAACGCCCGTTCTTCGCACGGGAAATGGGTTATTAAAAGATTATTAATATATTTTGAACTCAGGATATCCATTATAATGAAAGTGAAATAATAAAAATTTATAAGATATTCGAATTTAACATTTTTTTCATAAAAATGTGCTTTCCTAAAATATATCATTGACCAAAAAAATGAGAAAAAAACTAAATTTGAGGTGGGTAATAATTGTTTGATAGTTCTCAAAGCAATCTAAAATGATTACTAATAATTTGTTATATCGAGAACTATGAATATTAGGAATGTATTCATTCGCCACTAAACGTGGGATTAAATCGCATAGAAACTGTCAGAACTCGTATTTGCTATCACCTGAAAAATGGATTCGATAGTAATAGCGATCGTATTCAATTAATTCTAATTAATTCTAATTTGTTTCTTAACGTATACGGTCCCCGTACTCTCAAGTGAGTACATGTTGATTTTTCATAGTTCTAATTCATAGATATAGGTACATAATATTATTCGATGTTACTCGCTTCGAAGCATTTGCTGCATAGTTTCCCAAGTTATTTTTTCATAGGTTGGCAGGACAAAGAAGGAGTGACGTCTGATATCAATATAGCTGAATGTTCAGAGTCCAGAGTTTACCAAAAGAGAGGTATGTACTCAGAAAGTTTTACTTTGTATGTACTTGGAAAATTTATGTGTACCTCCAAATTGATGTTATTTATGACACACTTTATAAGTTATTCTTAATAGTTACTAGTTTTGTCACTACGACCAATGAAATGTAAGTTCCCGAATGAATACTTTGAGTTTTTACTACAGAGGCATCTGAGGAGTTCTCAAATAACTGCATGCATTGTTTTCTTCTTTATTGTACTCAAACAAAGACTCTGGGTCTGTAATGAGCACATCGCTGGATTGACTGCTTCTTGTAGATTCATTTTTTCTGCCGTTTCAATTTCAATGGAAATAAATTTATTGTTTGATATAACGTATTGCACATCTGTCTATAAGCTCATTTTTAGGTAATAGTGTACCAACTTATCGTATGTTAATTCAAAATATAATTCATTGATTTTTTGAATGTAGTATATTTTATTTCTTGGGGTTTCCGTATTACAGGGCACATGTCTCTCATAATTAACATACAATATTTCAAGTTAATTTCCTTCAAATGCACGTCAGCAACCACAGACATTCTAGAGTACTTAAAAGATAGCAATCTAGAACTATGAAAAGAGGATTCTGGAGAAGAATTTTATCCAGACACTGAAGAAGAAGAATCTGATGATAATGAACAATAAAGAAGAAGAATCTTCAGCTTCTACAGAATTGTGTCTATTGTTTAGGTATAGTATTAGCAAACAGAAATATTGGTGCAGTAAAGAAGATCAAGAGAGAAAAAGGCATGAAACGTGGTGAAACTGATGAACTTTATAGAAGTGACGATAATATTGTTATTCGAAAGTAGATGGATAAGAGAAATGTTTTGTTGTTGTGTACTGCATCTGGACGTCAACCGGTGAACCGCGTTTTAACATACAGTAAGGAGAGAAGATCATAATTTGATGGGGAACCGGTCAAAACCCCACAGCCAAAACCCCTACACTCAAGAAATGTCAAAACGACCACACAAACGGTCATAACCCCCACACAAACGGATAAATCTCCCAAACGCACGAACGGTCAAAACCGCCACAGCCAAAACCCCCACACTCAAGAAATGTCAAAACGCCCACACGATCGGTCCTAACCCCCACACAAATGGACAAATCTCCCAAATAAACGAACGGTCATAACCCCCACAGCCAAAACCCCCACACTGGTAGTCGGTCATAACCTTCAACGGTCATAACTCCCACACAAATCGACAAAACAGCCACATATAGCAACGGTCACAATCCCCACATAAATGGACAAAACCCCCACACAAATGGACAAAACTCCCACATGCAGAAATAGTCACAACTGCCACACAAGTTGACAAAACCCTCATACTCATGTATTTCCCTCGTACTTTTTAATAACATTTTTATTCCACTTAAACTGATGTTGCAACTATTCTTCTTGGGCGTCATAAAATTAAATGACGATCATATCAGAGTGTGGGGGATTTGTCCGATTTTGTGGGAGTTTTGTCCATTTATTTGGGGATTATGACCGTTGCTATGTGTGGCTGTTTTGTCCATTTGTGTGGGGATTTTGACCGATTGTGTGGGCGTTTTGACATTTCTTGAGTGTGGGGGTTTTGGCTGTGGGGGTTTTGACCGTTCGTGCGTTTGGGAGATTTGTCCATTTGTGTGGGGGTTAGGACCGATCGTGTGGGCGTTTTGACATTTCTTGAGTGTGGGGGTTTTGGCTGTGGGGGTTTTGACCGTTCGTGCGTTTGGGAGATTTGTCCATTTGTGTGGGGTTTATGACCGTTTGTGTGGGTGTTTTGACATTTCTTGAGTGTGGGGGTTTTGGCTGTGGGGGTTTTGACCTAGACCCATTTGATGTTGAAAGGCCAATGGTTGTATGGAAATATAATGACAAGATGGGTGGCACCGAAAAACACGATCGTTTGGTACCCGAACAAGTGACCGAACAAATTGTTCCAATTTGTGAAGAGAACCCTGGTCGACAAAGGGTTAATGGTCTATATTAAAGCGTCATTAGAAAATCACTGTCTTGTGCAACACCTTGTGTATGAATTCAATTCACTAAAAGTTCACCATGGTACTCGGTATATTGAGACTTCACTATATATAGTAGATCACACTTCACTATTAACTATAAGCCCGTTCAACCTGTATGACGATAAGCCACCTTTCGTTTTTGTGAAGCCACCTTTTGTTAAAACCAACTGTTATATTTATAATGCCACTTTTAAGCCACCACTAGTAAAACGTTCATCATTATTTCATTTATTTATATTTGCAGTTTATATGTCCTTTTCTTTACTTCACTTATTTATTATTATTATTATTATTATTTATTTATTTTTTTCGAATATGGGATTTTCACCATGAATGTTGGTTTCCATTGATTTTCCAATCTTTTTAACTGAACATATAATATAACATACTTGAAAACATAGTAAATACTTTAAACCAAATGGATATAAAGATAGACCTTAACACAAAAGTACTGAATTACTATACAATAATAGAAAATATGTTTATCGATTTCGGAAGTGTTGCCTGACGACGGTGTAAACGGTAACGCCGAAATAACTAACATGTGTATCTGGTGTAATGTAATGTGTGTGTATGCACCTTTTTACAACAAAACTTAATCAATACTGAAACCTTCTTGTTCAAAATATTTTATAATATTCAAATACCAAATATAAATACATAATATTATATCAAAGAAAATGATCATACTTAATAATATTTATATTCATACACATAAAACATTAATAAAACACAATGATTTTCGAACTAACCATTTCGTAAAATAATTATAGCATTAACCACATACTGATAATTTAAAAAACTATTGTAACTTACTAAATATCAAAAGTACTTAGAGAATACAAAACCATTTACAGTCTCAAATTTCAATAATCATATTGCCCAAACGACAAAATGAAAAATTCATTGAAATATTTCAAATAAATTTGTAATCACATGTCCACTTCACAAAGCAATCTCTCTTATCTTGCTGTTATAGAAACCAATATATCAAAACTATTTTTTAAAATAATCAATAGTACTCAGAAACACAAGCTTCTATTTTTATCAAATCATCAACTATAACAGGTACATAGGCATGAACACTAGTGCACGGATCTTTTACAACGTTGGCGAATACACGATCTTTTGCTGATACAATCATTATTTAAACTTACCTTCAACAAATACCTATTGGCAATGGCAAAGCAAAACTCTATACTAACACACTTATGGACATTAATCACAAACAAATATTACAAGAGAGATATACGGTCCACCTCTAAAAATATTGAACATGCACAACGAACACTTCCTACTCATTTAGCATTCAGAAACTAGGCATTCGAGAAGCAAGAAGGAGTAACTACCCTCATGCGTGAGCCGCCCTCTAATGGCCTTTGGCATCACGTTAAATACGTATACATCATAGCAAGAAAGTTATATGAAAATGCCGCTCTATGACAGCCTTTTGACATCTAAAAGTAGACCTAAATTATTTATAGTGTTCAATTGCCATTCGGTTGAATTTAAATGTATACAGCTTAAAATACTTTATACACAATCATTTTGTTCGCCTGATGAAACATTATCGATCTTCACGTGCCTAATTAATACATGCCTGATTACCTTAACATACCATGAGCAATGAGACCGACACATTACTAGATTTACATTTCGTTACATAGTATTACTATTGTGTGAGTTTATGGACATGTGCTGGTTTAAACAATATTTTCTTTCCTTTTTAACCAATAAACATAAAAAATCAGTTAAACTACAAAATAATTCATTAGTTGTGACTATTCATATGCATTATGTAGTGGAAGTTTTAACTAGCACTTCACTCGTATTCAAGTAAATAAAAACTAAAATAAATTAAATTTTTAAAAAATATTCCACCTGTATGAATATTTGAGACAAAACCAAACAGAGATTAGGTTTTTTCTCCTTTGTGCGAGTCGATGAAAAATAAACTTATTAAAAATTATGAAATGGAAACATCTTTTTTCTCAATATGCTTTACGCACTACAATTATTTCTTCATTTTAGATATACACTTTCAAAAAAATAATAAAAATGTACTAACATATGTATATATGTAAATGTGTAAATGTAAATATATGTATGTATATATAAGGTACGAACGAAACTTAGATGCTAATTATATTTTCATCACTAAATATGAGAAATTTATTATGAAATTGGAAAAATCTGAAATTGAGTAAAATATACGTATATAATATTTAGCATTCCTACATATCACATAATTATATGGAAAATAGTTAAAATATTTATATACTTGTATTACATAACATAATAAACTTTTAAACATTTTAATACTTGACATTACGAAGCGCCATTCTGTGCGTCACTGGTTGACAACACAGGTTGTAAGTCATTCATGAAAATGTAGGTTAATGAATTGGTCCCGAAGACCAAATGACGCAAACTTACAATCTCTCAGCTGAAGTGTGCAAGGTTGCTAAATTCCTTGACGACTCCAATGAATCGCTTCTACACTAAAACCTTATATACTACCCAGCTGAATGCTTTACGCATTACAGCTATGACATGTCCGAGTTAATTTCCCAACTCCGGTTGGGTTGTCAATATTCCGAGCCTTAGGAGGCATTTAAAAAAAAATACAATAAAAAGGACGATAGGAGATATACCCTGGGAAATAATTTCAATGCCACCGCCCTGTATCTGAGCTTTCATTAATCATTTAACAATTAATATTATTCAGGGCCCGCTCACACCTACAAAATTAGTAGGTGTACAAACATAACATTTTAAAGAGCGCTAGCCAATATAAATGTGCAGCTTACTAGCAAATGCTGCTATCACAATCGGTGTAAAGTCACATCCGAGAATATTTGTCATAATCGTGAAATACAAACTACCAATGATAATAACTTCTTCATTAAACATAAATTTTATTCAGGGCCTACTCGTACGTAACGATCTTAATATCTTCCTCTAATATAATCTTTATATTGAATGTAGAATCTAAACGTCAATTTTGCTCCTATACTTTTCCCTAAATATTCCAAATATTGACAATCTAAACAAAAGTTTAAAATGTGTAGTCAATTGCCGAATCTACACATTAACTGCAACTAAACCAGACGCCACAATGGTTTCATCACTTTAATTTAGTACAAAAGTAGTGATGTTCCTAGAGGATGAGTTATATTCTAACTTTTAACTTAACGTGCTTATATTTGTCTCTGAACTCTACTAAATTGAAAATCTCATTAGAATCGTAATGGATACATATATGAACAAAATTCAGACATTTATCAGATTCAACATTATTGTCAATTATTTCCAATATTGTGCTAAATTAGGTTTAATTTACAATATTCAAACGACGAATCAATATTGCTTTACAAATTTAGTATACCTTTAATATTATCTAATGACAACATCAGATGATAAAAATTCATTAACCGAGGAGCATATTTTCTCTTTTTATTTTTTAAATACCCAAAATTCAAGTTTCATAATTAATTGTAATAATTACTAATATTTTTTTAATTAGGTTTGTAAATATCTCTAATTACCTAATATTTCTCTAAATGCATGATTATATGGGGACAGCTAAATGTTCATATAGACATGACGAAAAGCTAATGAAGCTCAAAACAGGAATAGATAATAAAAATTGTATTATGAAGTCTGGTCCCAAAATTGGAAACACCTGAAATGTAATAAAGCATACAAAACATGAACATCCTAACAAGAATTCGATACAGAAGCTCCGTATCCAAAACGGGATAACCATTCTTTACAAAAGTGGTGGGGCATCATTAAAATTTCAAAGTCCGAATTCGCGTTCTAAGTTAGATCGCTGTTTACAATTTCCAGTGTTGTCCTTCCTCTGTTTTCCACGTTCATCTGTCAAATCCAAAAGCTGTAAAGAAACCATAAAACATGACATTTAAATTGACATACCTGATTTATCAATAAACGTCGATGGTAACTCGGGCTGACGCGTCGTCGCAGCTGAAAAGCAAATTTGTAACTTTCGAAATTCTAGGGGAAAATTATATAAAGAAGCAATATTTTTTCATTGTTTTTAAAAGCCTAAAAGTCGGATTCGGTACTTTTAGTTTCTCGTCTCTTCCCGGATTTAGTCCAAGTTGGGCAAGGTTCTCGCTTTAGTTGCGCTAAGATCTTGATTTTCTATCTTTGCCGGTTACACTTGTACGCCTGCAATTTCACATGCTTGCGTGTACCTTTCCGGTTATTTTTCATGATTCGTGGGACTTTCCTCCTTTCTACAGCACATCTTCTAAACTTCGACGCAGTTACTCGTCTTCGTTTACGACGGTTAGATTTATGGTGCATCATGGTTCCTTGCATAAATTTCTTTTCACGTTTGCACTTACTATTCCTATATTTGCAATGTAGTTTAGTACACAATGTTCGTACTTGTTTTCGTTTATGTTTCTTAGTTCTCTTCGGAGTCGATGTATACTTCTTCCGCATCTTACGTTTCGCGCAAATTGGCTGATGTCCTAATTTCAGTTAAGATCTAAGTAACTCAAGGCTACAATTGACTCCTTTAAGATTAACTGGTTGGCATGAAAATCCACACATGAAATGGTGTACCAGGTAGATTTTGAAACACTGATTACAAATATCTCATCGAGAAAGTTCCAGCATGTAAAGTTTTTTCTTTTTTCTTGGAGAGGTGCTGTTTCCATAATTGACAAAAAAATCGTATTTTTCGTATTTAATATGTGATTTCCGTATTTGGAGTGCATCATTTTGAATTTTTTCGAGGGTGAAAGGGTGTACCGGAGAGATTTTGATAAGCTGATTAGTAATATCTCATCGAGGAAGTTCCAGTACGTAAGTTTTCTCTTTGGCGGGGTGCTGTTTCCATAATTGACAGAAAAATCATATTTTTCGTATTTAATATGTGTTTTCCGTGTTTTGAATGCATAATTCTGAATTTTTACTGGGGTGAAAGGGTGTACCGGTTAGTTTTCCATAAGCTGATTACGAATATCTCATCGAGAAAATTCCAGCAAGTAAGGTTATTTCTGGCTTGGTGCTGTTTCCATAATTGTCAGAATAATCGTGCTTTTCGTATTTAATTTGTGTTTTCGGTGTTTGTAGTTCACAAGTCTGAATTTTTATCTTAATCAAAGAACTGTTACTAGGCTATACCTAAGGAATATTCTTTTCTCTAGCTCACGACACCCCGGAAAAGTGCCCCCTTTCCTTGGATTACAAAGATTTACAGTCATTCCACACTGTATAGACAAAAACCTAGGCGTTATTGACGTAGAAAGGTTTCGTAATCAACCTGCGATTATTCGTCAGCTCCCTTTTGTCTAGACGACAGACATATTGTTGAAGAAAGGCATCAAGACATACACCACGTTGTCGCGTGAAACAAATATTTCAGTTTCGAGTTGACCTTCGTGTTAGAAAGTGGTGTTACGCTGTGTCTGTGTATACCGTAGGTGAAAAATATTTCTGCGTTGAATATTGATGTTTGTGTTAAACGAACGTGCAGAGAACTTGCAACAATTTTACAGATTCATCCTGCTACATATTTGAGGAATTGATTTTTAAGGGACAAAGTTAGCCATTGTGGCCGTTCCTGAAAACATCCTACCATTTGTACTTCGAGTGTAAAATCGGCGACCAGGACCGCGATAGGGCTCCGAAACAAAGTTGTAACTCGTGTACGCGTACTCTCACAGGATAGTTGAGAGGTACACATAAATTCATGCCGTTAGCTGTACCTATGGTTTGGCGTGAGCCCCGTGATCATGTTTCAGACTGTTACTTCTGCCTGACTAATATAAAAGTTTTCTCAAGAAACATGAAGCATAAAATACAGTATCCTAACTTGGATTCCGCGAGGATATCTGTGAAACATGATGTTTGTTTGCCTGTACCCGTACGACCAGACTCATACACCCTGAGCAGTATTTCATCTGATGAAGAATCTGCTGCTTGTGAGGATATTGCACAATCTTCGAGTACGCAGTCAGATCCCAATTACGCTCCAGTGCCTGACACTAATGAACCACATGCGATAAGTCAGGAGGAGCTGAATGATCTGATCAGAGACTTAAATCTTCACAAGTCTAAGGCCCTGTTCCTTGCATCACGACTTCAACAATGTAATCTACTAAACCAAAATGTGAATATATCGATGTATAGGAAAAGAGAGGTGAGCCTAGTTCCTAATTTTACAAAGGATAGTGATTTGGTGTATCGCAGGGACATTCCATCGCTTATGGGACAACTAAAGTTGAACTACAACAGTGAAGATTAGAGGCTATTGGTAGATTCCTCTAGGATAAGTCTCAATTCAGTCTTACTACACAATGGCCATGAAAAGACAGTCATCCCTATTGCTCATGCTGTACATGTGAAAGAAACATACGAGAACATGCGAAACCTATTGCAGAAAATAAAGTACGAACAGTTCCAGTGGTCGGTATGCGCTCACCTTAAGGTTATTGCCATCCTCACAGGTTTAAAAGGAGGTTACACAAAGCACTGCTGCTTATTGTGTCATTGGGGTATTCGAGCTAAAGATCAGTACACCATGACAAAATGGCCGCCAAGGAGCAACTGGTCCCAGGTGAGATGAACGTGGCTAATGAACGTCTTGTGAATCCGGAGAAAATATTCTTACCACCCCTTCATATCAAATTAGGGATTCTGAAGGTCTTCGTCAAGGAACGGAACTGGGATGGTGAATCATTTAATCATCTCAGAAAACTATTCCCAAGACTGAGCGAGGTCAAGGTGAAAGAAGGTGTATTTACGTGACCTCAAATCATAGGGACTTCTTAAAGGATACTACATTTCCTTCTAAGCTTAATGAAGTGGAAAGTGGGCTTGGGAGGCCTTTCGAGAAGTGTGCAGCTTTCTAGGGGAATCATAAGTCACCTGATTACAAAGACATTGTGGGCAGGTTAATTACTTCATTTCGTAACATGGGATGTAATGTTTCCTTCCTGCATTGCCACCTGGACTTCTTCCCTGAATAGTACAGCTTGGAGGAGATATCTGACGAACACGAGAAAAGGTTTCACCAGCAAATAGCTACCATGGAGAGGCGCTACAGCTTGATATGGAGTGTTTATATGCTGGCAGGCTTCTGTTGGAATGTGACACGCGAGACACCTTGTAGTAATTACAAGAGGAGTAGGAAAACCAAGTGACACGTAAGTGTTAAACTTTAAATTTTTATGCAATTTTATCTGCATAATTTATAATGATATTTAAATTATAACGTGCAAATTATTATGGGTGGAGAAGAGCATCTTTGGGCGGATATTGAAACACCCTTCCTCCCTGAAAACTGGTACGTCCTGGAGAAGAAACGGGTTATGCTTTCGAACTTAGGAGCTCGAATCCTATAGGAATTACCTATTTTTGTTCGTGGGAGCGAGAAAGAGCGATGTATTTTGCCGACCAGTGTTATATCTTCGGGAACACTTTTCTTTTACTCTTGCCCTACTTTTCGCTGCACGCCTAATGCGTGGTTATGAGTACGCTTTACGTTTAGGTCGACGAACATTGTTATCATCACGAGCGATCAGATGTTTTACATTTCATGTAGCTCTACACAAAATTTCGCTTTATACAATTTCGCAATAGTGGAGTACTATCTTGAAAATTCACACATTCTGGCAACTGAAAGCTACTAAATGTTGGATCCGATGTACTGATATATCGATCACGTCTGTTCATTTTAATTCTGCTAATTATGCGCCTCCAAATCGACTTCACGCTAACTGATGTATTACCAAAGCTCAACTGTGTATCATGGGCTATCTCATTTTCCTTCTTAACCTCGGTGTTACATTCCAACTTCTTGACTAACGGCAATTTCCCTTCGTCTGCACGCATATAAATAGAAATGTTGATTTCAGGCTCGGGTACGGTGAAAGTTTCAGACCAATTAGTTACGTACAAAGCGCTTACTACGTAAAACACAATTTCCTTAATGGGCCTAAACTTTAAACTATCGATTTCAAGTTGTTTATTACTACCATAATCAAAGTTGGTAAATTCGGAATGGATTTGCAGCACAAAAATGCAATTCACGTTAGACGTACATGGTACCAAAGACAAATTTGAGTTTATTAAGTCGCGCAAAACCATTTGCCTGCGACACAAAAACAACAACACTGAAATCTCATTATCACACAAAACAACAATTCAACTCTCAAGCCTTTCCTGGCTTCTTCGAGAGGATAGGTACGCCCAACCTCAACGCTACCGTTCATTATGTGTGAACCATCGGCATCCCTTGCCGGTAAATCAATTGCACTCGAAACGTAATTGTCCACAACTACAAGTAATTATCCTCCGTCTATCGCTATCTCTACACTGCGTCTTCCCTGTTCCTGACTATAGCCGTCCTTCTGGTTTATTTTGAACGTATCTTCCACAATGTGGGCCGGCCCGAGTTTAAGAGTGTTTACGTCTTCTCATTTGCCTTGCACGTCCTCGCGCCGTTGTGTTTGATCAGTTTGCCTGCGCTCAACCAGTGCTGTTTGCATGCATACACAAAACTCAATGATGCTTTTATTACATTCCACTACACCATTTTTAAACTCGATAGTTCCTAAATCAACATGGTTGGCCGCGTTAACAAATTCAGATCGTACCTCAGTTAAGGAGGTATTGGTCAATGTAATTCACTACTAAAATCATCAAATCTACTTTCTAATTCAAGTCTGCTCTGCGTGCAATCGTTCACTAGTTTAGCTATGGACTGTTTACATTCTCCTACCGATTCAGCTAATTTTTGTTCTAACCGTTCACTATTGTTTTCCAATTTCTGCACTAACTTAGCACCCCATTTCTCTAATTGTTTTGTCAACATAGTTTGAAATTGGTTTAAAACACTGGCCGGGTGATATGAATTACAAGCAACTAATTCACAATAGAAAAATAAAAATGACTATGTTTAATACGAGAATGAGAAACAGGCATTTGAAACATATCCAACCCCAACAATGAGTGATAACATGTCCCATTCGACATGAACGGGTTATGTATCGTGGTTCATATCGTGTTCCATGTGGACGATAGACACGCCGAGGACCATCGTTTGCAGTAGAAAAAACTTTCTCGTCTGTAAAGAAAACGCTGACCCACATACGACCGATATTTTCTTCTGCAAACGCCCGTCGATCGACCATGTGGCTATCCGACAGTTGTTCTTTCCTTGCAGCCCGGAACGACCTCAGATTTGCATTTCTGAGGCGGCGCCGAACGGTGTTTACATCACCTGGAAACCCCGATGCCTCTTTTAGTTGTCGGGCAGACATTAAAGGATGCCGACGGCATTCTTCAGTTAGAGAGTGATCTTGAACTGCAGAAGAAACTCGAGGCCGGCCAGATCCAGGTTTTCGGGCTACATTTCCACTTTCTTGATGACGTTTCCACCATCTGTACGCAGTAGCGCGATCGACCTGCATCAGTAACACTCATGTTTGTATGTTGAATGAGAGCTATAACACCCTGTTTAACTGCACTGTCGTAATAACGCGCCATGCTCCCAGAGTCCCAGCACACCACAATGCATATTATCAGCTAACGAAAATATGCAGTCGCTTGTGACGTTGTGAAAACAACGCAGGCGCATTGAATTGATTCCTACTCAAAAAAGAACCTTAGAATTGGATTTAACCTCATATGTCTCTTTTCCGCGAAAGTGTAACTTCTCCTATATTTTCTGAAGAACAAGCTTACTGACTGAAGTCCCCTAGCATCAAACTTATCTCCACATTTACCACTTCTCTACAATAAGGAACGAAAATAATCCGCACAAGCTTGCTATAATGTGGTGGTACAGAACTTCAATAAATTAAGTCTTCCTAAGACTAGCCATCATTGTTACGGGGTTTCAGGCACTTGTTTGCTGTATTTTTGGTGTCCATGAGTATGGGTTCGAAGCCCAACGCTGCCACTCCTTTATGTTTTGCAGCTATGTCGGAACGTTCAAAATTTCATCTTTACATTCCAAATAAGAGGAATTATGATGACATTTATTTGGATATATTTTTAAAACGAAGAAAAGAGTGAAAACAATACACCCAAACAAACTATTACCAGAACTAAAGAATTGCTACGAAAGACTAAAACGAACATCTAGGCTGCCAACGACGGGGCTTGCAATTTGGGCTAAAGTGGGTTAAGAACTATTGTAGTCAATAGTCCTCAACGGACTCAAACCCGTGTCCACGTGCAGCAAGACGTAAGTAAATTTTTTTTTTGTGTAACGCTGTGCGCAAGCTTTTTCGACAATAATACTTGTAGTACTATTCCCGACTTTTATGTATACGTAAGATAGATCCCTCCTCGTGCCATATAACTTTATGGTGGATAAACACCATGTGTGTGGCTTTTATAGAAACGGAAAAGGAAATAAGACAGGAGCCTAATCCCAAAAGGATCGTCCGCGAGATGGACGCTGTGTGATTTGCTTGTGCGTGGCGACGAAAATATAGTGGAATATTAAGATTATTGTACGTTGAGGTGACATCTTATGCAATGAAGGTTAAAATGTCTTATTATTATTATTATTATTATTATTATTATTATTATTATTATTATTATTATTATTATTATTATTATTATTATTATTATTATTATTATTATTATGAGCGTACTTTTGAATGTGCACTGGGAATTTAATGCGTAACTTGTTATTATTTCTGAAATTTTTCCTGGATTGTATGTTATTTAATTTATTAGTGGGCACTATCTTGTCTCCAGGTCATCGAATAAATGAATTTCGGCGTGTACTGTGGTGTAAATAGCATTACAGAAAGAAACTAGTTCGTTCCAAACATCACGGCTGAACTTAGTAATATTTGGCTTATGTTTTGAGCGGCCAAGATAGCGTAGAGGTAACGTGTGGGACTCATGAGTAGTGAAGCTAGGAACATAGGTTCAAACCTTCTTCAGGCCAACCTCTGTATTTTCACAAAGCGATCGTGAGGAATCGAAGATTGACTTTTCATACTAAATGAGAAATCGTTAAGAAGGAGGATGCACACACCTGTATCACGATGGAGACAATTTACGAATGTTGGTTGGGGATGAGCAAACAACATTTACAGGAATTACTAGGACGGATCGAACCTATTCAATGATTTGAAGTATCCACTTTTCATATTATTGGTCTTAGAAAGAAACACTACACCATTTGTTAAACATGTTTTGGGTACAGTAATCTGTAGAGTAGCGGTAGCGTGCTGGATTTGCAACTGGAAGACCTCGGTTCGATTCCCCATCAAGTAAATTATTTTTCTCATAAAATAATGACTACAAACAAAGATTCATCTCCCGTTGGAGAACTTACAAAGCATCACTTGTGAGAATATGAGTAAAGAGTGTATGCGTTCCTTGTCATACAGTATAATGATAAGTAGTGTTCATTTATAAATTCGTCTTTCTCTCTGTGTCTAGTCATTTTTATCTTCGTCTCCTATTTATTACTTCTCTCTCTCTCTCTCTCTCTTATTGCTTCTCTCTCTCGTAAATCTGTTCTTTGTCCTCCAGGTTACCGTGACTCAATCGAATCACTGGGTCAGTGCGGGTTCGAATTTTCGACCCAGTGTCGGTCCATAACCAATCCACATCACCCAACTGATGCAATGGTCCACATAAGCTCTGGCGAATTCATTATATCTGTTCGAATTAGAAAGTTATATTCACAATAGGTGAAATCTAGAATGGATATTCAGAACAGATAAATCTTCAGAGATGACTAGAAAGTGTTCCCTTTTCTGCTGATTCAAGAGAAGATTTTATTTATATTAGTTTGACAAAAAGTTCGTTTCCATCCTATAATTCAATGTATTTTATTCACGTTTTCAATGTGAAACATGCAAGGTCTGTTACGTTTATAAAGAACATCCAATTTTTGTTTTGAACATTTGTAACATTTCATTATGATACAGTTTGGACTTCTAATATTGACTCTTTCTAATAGATATTAGCAGTAAAATAGCACTCATTCATTTATCCTTTTCTATGTTTCCTTCTTCTTTTTCTTTTTTTTATTTTTGTTGAGTTTGTATTAGTAGGCCGGAATGGAGGTATTACTGGGTTTATTATAATGTATTTCGTATCAGTACGTTCAATGAACACCACCGAATTTGCTTCCGAACCACGTGAAACAAATCACGTGTGTTAAACTACTGACATTATTCTATATGTTTCAGAGTTCTACAATTTCACAGGAAATTGAGTATTTAATTTGACCTTCAAGTTTGGTATTCATTTTGAAAGAGACTTAATGATTGTTTCCTGTATTTTCTATGTATTCGAATAGTCCTGAAGAAATATATAATCTAAACTTACTTCTATATTTCTGTTGGATTTCTGGAAACGGAACTTTATAATGTTAGGTTCTTTTTTAAAATACTTTTAAATTCCTTATTTTTATCTGTGCTCAGTTTTCCTTCTCCTTCTTCTCTCCCCTTTCCTCTCTCTATCTCAGTTCTGTATGTCTGTCTAACAGGCATACATCGCTTTCAATTGTTCATTCTGTGTGTGTTTAAGTCTCTCCCTACATTATCTTATTAATCTTATTTCGTCTCGGTTTAATTGTTTCATTTTGTGTATACTAATATATGTATATTTTGAAATAAGAATTGCACTCATCTTTTTTCGCTGATTTTAGTATGGGAGAGAGGAAAGAGGAGTGAGAGGGGATGTTTTTCCAGACACAATTATGGGATGAGAAGGGGTATATTGGGTGGCCAAACTGCAAGGCGTTTGGTGTCGCAATTTTTTTTTGATGCGGAGTGTACAAACGATTTTATTGGCTTACTTGAAACATTTTCGTTCGTATCGGATTTTACCGTAGTGTGTTTCGTTTGTACCGTCCTGGATTATGGGAGCGCAGGACAAGCACCCTTCAAAACACCAGTTAATAAACAGGATACACATGACTTTTGTATGTTATATGAAAGTACTTGTTTAGTACCGGATTGTACCACAATGAGTTTTAGTTTAATTATGAAATATTATGAAAAAAGTTTTTTTAAAAAGTGGGCGTCTGTGTGAACCTATCCCCCACCACGTTGTACAAGCTATCTGATCTGAAAGATTTTTGGATGTACCAGATTGTACCGTCTTAGATTATGAAAAATTAAAGAAAAAAACTGGGTGTCTAATTCAAGCAAGCACTTAATTCAAATTTTAAAACATAGGATACCTATGACTTTCGAGAAATGTGGATGACTCATGGCAGGTCGTCCTGACCCACACATCTTAATTTCCTTTGCAATTCGAATCAAAACGTCACCAAAAAATTTTACCCAATATGTACCACTTCAAAACCCCAAGTTTAGAATTTTTACCCCATCAATTTCTAGACATTTGAATTTTGAACGGCAGGTCAACTGATGAAGAAAGCATATTTTTTCAACTCGAATCAAAACGGTACCAAAATTTGTACCCAATGCATGCCAATTTGTACCACCAAAATAAGAATTTTTACCATTACCAGGTTCTAGACGTTTGCATTTTTTGTGTCGGGTTAAGCTAAAACGCACGCCTTTTTCTTTCTAATTCAAACCAAGAATTTGTATCCAATATATACCAATTTTTTAAAACCAAAATTAAAGTATCTACCCCACAAATTTCGAGAAATTTGAATTTTTAATTGCGTTTCAAGCTGGGCCGGACAACTTATTTTACTTTCCAATTCGAACCAAAAAGATACCAAAAATTTGTACCTAATATCACCAATCTGTACTACAAAAATTAGAAATTGTACCTCGAATAATTTTTGAGAAAATTTAATTTTTTGTTGGAAAGTCAATCTGGACAGCACAAGTCATTTTTCTTCGCAATTCCAATCAAACAGATACTAAAATTTGTACTCAATATATAACAATTTGTAGCACCTGAATTAGTATTTGTACTACCACCAATTTCGAGAAACATGCATTTTTGATGGCGGATCAAACTGGCCCGAACAATTTATTTTTCCTTCGAATTTGAATCTAATGAGCACCAAAACTTTCTTCCCAATATGCACTAATTTGTATTACCAAAATTATAATTTGATTCCCCACTAATTTCCAGAAATTTTAATTTTTGATGGCAAGTCAAACAGGCCCACACAATAATTTTTTTCTATTCAATTCGAATGAAAACAGTACCAAAAACTTGTACTACCAAAATAAGAATGCTTACTCGCACCAGTTTCTAGAAAGTTTTGATGGGTCAAGCTGGTCCGCACAACTTGATTTCGTTTTCAATTCAAATCAGAATGGTACCAAAAAATTGTACGCAATTTTTATAAATGGGTGGATTTACTCCCACCAATTTTGAAATGTGAATTTTTGATGGTGGGTCAGACTTGCCCGCATAACTTATTTTTCTCTACAATTCGAATCAAACTGGTATCAAAAATTTGTACCAGATCTATACCAACTTGTACACCAAAATCAGAATTAGCATCCGCACCAATATCTAGAAGTTTGAATTTTTGATGTAGGTCATGCTGGCTTGGACATTTTTTTTCTTTCAAATTCGAATCAAAACGGTATCATAAACTTGTAGCAATTTCTACTACCAAAATTAGAATTGTGTCCCAACTAATTTCGAGAAAAATGAATTTATATTTGCGGGATAGACTAACTCGCACAACTTACTTTTCTTTAAAATTCGAACCAAAACTCTACCAAACACTTATACCTTATATGTACCAACTCGTACCAACAAAATTAAAATTTGTACCCTCGCCAATTTCGAAAAAATTGAAATTGTTATAACGAATGAAGCAGAGTCGAACAACTCCTTTTCCTTCCAATTCAAATCAAAATGGCACCAAATGTTGGTACACAATATGTACCAATGTGTACGGCCAAAATTAGAGTCTATACCCCAACCAATTTCGAGAAATTTGAAATTTTGTGTTGGGTAAAGTTTTCCCGCACAACTATTTTTTCATTCTAGTTGGAATCGAAACGGTATCGAAAATTGGCGCCCTCCATGTACCAAATTGTACCAAGAAATTTAGAATTTTTACCCCGAATTATTTCCAGAAATTAGAATTTTTGATGGTGGGCTAGGTTGTCGGCAAGCCGGCCCGGATAACACATTTTCTTTCCAATTCGAATCAAAACGGTATTAAATATTTGTACCTAATAACTACCAATTTGTACCACCAAGATTAGAATTTGAGCACCCACTAATATCGACAAATTTGAACTTTTGTTGTTGGTTCAAGCTGGCTAGTACAACTTGATTTCATTCCAATTAGAATGAGTACAGTATGAAAACTTTGTACTCAATATGCACCAATTTGTACCACCAAAATTAAATTTGTACCCCTACTTATTTCGAGAAAATTCAATTTTTGATGGCGAGTCAGCTTAAGGTCAAGTTGTCACGCAGAACTCTTGTTTTCTTTCGAATTAATATCAAAAGTGTAAATCAACTTTTTGCCCAAATGTACCAGATAGTATCACTAAAATCAGAATTTGGACCCTCCACCAATTTCGAGAAATTTGAATTTTTGATGACGACGTCAAGCTGGCCCACACAACTTATTTTCTTTCCAATTCGAATCGAATTGGTATGGAAAATATGTACCTAATATGTACCAATTTGTACCACACAAATTGGAATTTGTGCAACTATTAATTTTAGAAATTTGAACTCTCAATGCTTGAGCAAATTTAGTGTCGAAGATTGGCTCGCGCAAAACATTTCTTTTACCAATTCGAATCAAAATGTTACCAAAACTTTGTGCCAAGTAGATATTACTTTCAGCCATCTATAAGCACTGAAGACAAAATTATTTTAATATTTTTCCACGGTGTGCCAAATGAAGGAAAGCATTGTCACAAAACAACATTTATAGACTGCAGATTAAATTGATAGCATTAGCATTTGCACAACTTGATTGACACAGAGTGAGCCTAACATCTACATATGTTGAAGGCTCCAAAATATTTGTGAGTGGGTGAGTTTTCTCCAACCATTTGTGATCATGGACAATATAGTTTTTATTACAGAACTAATTCACAGGATCAGTTCTGTGAAGTCGTCTGCATCCACTCATATCACCGTTTCGATAACAGCGTCGAAGTTCTAATTTTCCTTATACAATTTTTTGCAAGTTCAGGTACCCTCAATAATAAACTGCAGAGTTAAAATATTTAATGGAGTCAGCCAAATTCGTTTGCGAACTGGTGATGTCGAATTAAAAACAATACGATTTACCTTGAGATCAAATAGATCCACATATTTAAGTAAAACTTACAAATTTATTGAATCGATGCAGGTACAAATGTAATTTTTTTAAAATAAATTGTCGGGCATTTTTTTAACAATTTTCATGTAAATTCTGAATAAGCCTTTGGCGTGGAAGAGTTGATTTGGTGATGAATTGGCCGTTCGTTGAATAAAAATATATAATCTTTATTCGTACATGATTTTGCTCATGTAAATTATAAGCAAATCTTTCGTTCCGTTTTGCGGGGAAATTTGGTTACAGGTTCTCATTCGAATACAATTTTTATTCAGTAAAAATGAAAAGAAGATCCCCTTGCCCAGAGAGATTGCAATCAAAAATCAAATTTCTAGATACTGGTAGGGTTGGATATTCTAATTTTGACAGTGCAAACTGGTACTTACTTGGCACAAATTTTTGGTAACTTTTTAATACGAATTCGTAAAACGAATGTGTTTCGCAAGGCAAGTTTCGACGTAAAGTTGCCTCCAGCATTGAGAATTCATATTTCTCCAAATCGGTGAGGGTACAAATTCTAATTTTGGTGGTGGAAATTAGTAGATGTCGAGTCACATTTTTGGTTCCGCTTCCATTCGAATTGCAAAGAAAAATAAGTTATGCGGGTCAGTCTCACCCGCCACCAAAAATTATAATTTCACGAAATTAGTGGTGTACAAATTCTAATCGTGATGGTACAAAATGGTATATATTGGTTTCAAATTTTTGGTGTGGTTTTGATTCGAATTGGAAACAAAAATAAGTTGGCCGGCTAGTTTGACTCACCAAACTTGGTTTGAGTCCAACCAGTATCGAGAAATATAGTATGATACGTACATAAACTAACACTTATAATTAATAAGGGAGTCAGAGAGATGCCAAAATGTATGCCAAATATAACAATCGTTATTTCGAGGATTATAGGCTACTTCCCTACCGAATTTCGTTCAGATCCGTCCAGTAATTACCGAGAAATATAATATTATATACATACACATTGACGAACTTCCCCACTACACACACCTGTATATATATGCATACTGTGAACCTATAAGGTCTCGTATGCTTACGACGAGAGCTATAAAGATTTTTAGAATTCTTTTAAGGTCATATATTATTCTACCTTCAAGTAGCATTCAAGGAATTGAATTTTTAGGTGCGGCTAAGAAAGTATTATGGATCTTCAGCCCCGCTTCAGACATCCCTGGCTATGAATGAGAATTAATTCGAGCAACAAATTGCTAAATATAAATTTTATAAGATATTTGGAATCAAAATATTATTGTATCATGTTATATATTATATGCATGATATTGGTTAAAGCAAAATCATTTTCCTACCTTTCTACTGTGTCAATAAAGCATATGTTATTGTCTCAGTGGCCTTTCTTTGAAATATTTGGAAAGCGCTTACTGGGCGGCAGCAAATCTATCACAGATTTTAATCATCATATATTCGTCATTGCAAAAATTAGAAGATCGTTTACACAAATTATATAGTTTTCACAAGTAGCATATATATACTAAACATTATACCGGTATATACAGTATGGCGCTAAATTCGATGTACAAAAGCAGAGGAGTGATTCCTGAGAGTAAAACAAACAAAAAGTTCCAAAAAACATAGGCCTAAAACCACATCGTTTGCGTGTTATAGGCTGCCGATATCATGAAAAAAGTAAATTTTAAAGGTTCATAGCTCCAAAACTATATGACCTCCCTTGGTCGGGTCAAGACTTCACTTAGGAGCTAGTGTGTGCCCTATCCAAAAATGCATGTTTCAGAATCATGAGGTGCTTCCACAACAATTTTTATAGAGGGAGTTTGACTACGGGCCTATGATAGAAAGTACTCTCCAACTACCTCCATTCTGACCGTGGTATATTCTGACCAAGTGTTTGAACCAAAATATGTCAAATATGTTCTACTTAATATTCTCACTGGTGTAAAATATTTAAGTAACTTACACGGATTGTTCCTCGTATGTGTCTCCAACCATTAGTAAAGCAGCGTTTAGGGATACATTTGTAAAAGTATTTGATACCTGCTTGATGCTATAGGCTATTGAGTCATCCACGTATGACTTCCACAAATTTATGGAAATGAGAAAAGCACATACTGTGAGAACGATCCAAATGACTGAATACAGACATCTGCAAAGTAAAATATGTATGTTTTAGAAACTAATAATATACTCGGAAGATAAAAGTACTATTTAGAAATCCCACTTTGCGTATTCATCACTATTGTCTACAGATTCTGTAAAAATATACACAATTTTGAATAGATTGATTTCGTTAATAAATTATGAATATGCTATTTAATTGAACACCTTTTAAAGTTTAATATCTCTTTGCAAGTCGATATAACATTTATCTACACCAAAACGGTTTCTAAATATAGAGACGTTGCAACTTCTTTAATTATCTTAAACTTACACAAACTTAAAAAAAACCACTTTATTGAGAAAAATATATTTTAGGACGTAAGGATAATGAAAAGTAGTCACAACACATTAGTATATAATTCTTAAAGAGTCGCATAGGAGTAGGCAATCTAACTATATGTATACAAAATGAAAACTAGAAATATCAAAAGTATTTTATATAATTAAATTTAAATTGTTTGTTGACATTTGTGGTTGGTTCGTTAAAAGGGAGTCGAGTTTACGGAAATAGTAACAAGTATACATAGTCGCCACTCTCTCTCTCTCTCTCTCTCTCTCTCTCTATATATATATATATATATATATATATATATATATATGTATGTATATATATATATATAGTAAATTAATTGTGTACACGCATGCATCAATACAGCTTATTATCCTTCTATAAAATGAACTCTCATATTTATGTGATTCTGTGAGATTCACATGCATCGTATGAAAACAGTCGGTGCGATATCGTTGACTTCAGCGTTCAGAGGTTGGAGGTTGTATATAACGAAAATCCATTATGATCTTAAATGTTTTTCTCTCGAAGTAAGAAAAAATGGAATAATTATCATGGGTTTATATAGTGAAGACGATATGACATGGAGAAAGAGAACCTCTTAAGGACCAAAGCTACTGGAAGTATATCCCGTACATCATGCTTTCCATTTTCGACTTCGCACCACGACTTATCGCCACTAAAGATCAGAAAAGGTGATATCACTATTCACCTTGTCAGTAATGTCTCTACACCACTCAATCCCATCTTGTTTCTAACCAGCAGGCAGTGTTGGGCAAATTTCAATTGAATTAACAATTAAAAATTAATCTGTAAATTTAATTGTTAATTGCAATTAACAATTGAAGTATTGGTTAATTTTAATTGCAGTTGGCCATTAATAATGGAAAATCAATTGCAATTAAACAATCGATTGAAGATAATTGCACTGGAAAGTAATTGCAATTGAATTCAGTGATCCAATTTCAATTGAAATTAATCGGCAATTGATTTTCACTGACTAATTTTCAACACTGTAGTTCAGAAATGGCGTTGGGCAATGGAAACTTTAGCCCCGACCAATTGACTCACCTATCGTTACCTACGACCCACCATGACCCACTCTGACGCATCACCCACCATGAAATACTCTCACCCACTGTGACGCACAGAACCTCCAAAACCCATTGTCCACAACACTGACCCATGAGTCACGCCCTTTTCTCTACTGACTAAAGAGTTTAAACTTGTATTAAAACAGGCCTCTGAAATTATCACTCATCGGAGTTTGAATTTCTACGATCAATTGCTTAAGCAAAGTTCTATAACAATAACGGTGGATCCGACCTTTCTAATATAAATAAAATAAAGAGTTTGTTTGTCTCTGTCTGTCTATGTTTGTGCGGCCTGTGGACCAGACGTGTTGACCGAAGGCTTTCAAAATTTAGTCAGCTTGGGTAGCTTGGTTAGATCCCAGATCAAGACGAAGAATTCTTTTCAAATTTCGAACTAGGGGGTCTCAACGTGACGTTTACCGGGACATGTAAAACTAGTAGAAAATGACCGATATTAGTGTCGATTTCATAGTTTTCGCGGTCGCTGAGATCAATGGTGAAAAACCGATAGCATTAACTTCCAAATTCACCCTATTCGGCTGCGTGCTGGAATCAACGGAGATACCGAAAAGTAAAAGTAATCCAAAATGACCGATATTACTGTCAAATCCATAGTTTTCGCGGTCACTGAAATCAATGGTGACACTACCATTAGCGACGACTTTCTGATTTGTCCACCGTTGTATGCGGACCTTGGGTCACCAGATGCGGGAATTCCGAGACATGTAAAAATAATGGAAAATGACCGATATTAGTGTGAAATCCATAGTTTTTACTGTCGCTGGGATGAATTGTTATACTTTCACAGGCGTTGACCTCCAAATACAACCCCCATCGGCTGCGGGACAGAGGCGTTTTTTTTTTTAATTGGACCCAAAGGATCATAGGGGCTTTTACCTGGATATCTAAAAACTAGTAGAAAATGGCAGATGTTAGTGTCTCATTCATAGTTTTCGCGGTATGGGCTTGGGGCCAGAGGAGAGTTTTTTCACAATTCGAATGACAGGGGTCTCAGGGGAGGGGACAATGACCAATGACCAATATTTGTGTCTAATCCATATTTATCAGGGTTCGTCAGATGTATATTCACACGTGTCCCGATAATGTTTATGTTCAAATTTAGCCCCCATCGGCATTCCCAATGAAAACACATGTACGTTTTTGGATATATATTCACACAAAATATATCCAATTTTAGAAGTGTTTCTTAATTGTTCTCCCGTTGTTCAGTTTGTTTATATTGATATTTTATCTGATCCGTGTGAAGAACGGGCATAACAGCTAGTACGAAATGGTCAAGTGTTTGTCGTGGACCAAATTACAATTATTCAATTATATAGATAATTATTATAATTATCATTAATAATTATTTCCTTGTTGAATTATATATACTTCTCAGTGGAAAAAAGAATAAAATTTGAAAGTCCCAAATCTAGTTAAAGTAGACCAACATAAAGGAAAAAGTATAAAAGTTTCCGCTTAATGTATACACGACTCCAAAAGTGCATTACCACCCGCAATTCTTCTTTTCCTGCAATAGCAGGCAACCCCAAAAGCTCGACGCTTCCGTTGGTTGCGAATTCGAAAGGAGTTGGACCAAACCTCAATTTTAGAACAAATATATCAGTGTGGCAAACTGCAAATAAGGGAATAAAACAAATTGTTAAAAATGGCAACTTTATTATTTTGGCGGAGTTGGATGACATCGAAAGTTACAAAATGATCTTCCTTAAGCAGTTCAAACAAGATGTATGGCAAGAAACAGATATCAGTGGAAACCATTTCTCTCCTTCCATCCCGGAAGAAGTATTTCATAAAAAAGAAAAAAAAATCATAATGTAAAGGTTTAATATAAAAGCCAATCCCAAAATTTTTAAAGCTGACACTTGAAAGGCAAGAGTAACTGAACCAAAGTGAATGAAACTGTGCACAGATATTGCAGACGTTCAATGAGGTAATCCGGATTTCGAATTTTAACGGAGAAAACGGTTGGGTGAAGCACGGACCCATCCAAACATTTGATCACGAAATATCAAACGTGCTAGTAACAGTATGTCAGATTGTGTAAAGGACATGAAGAATTTAACGAAACTTTATGTATGGACAATACGCAGAAAATAAACGAATACGTTTCTTTATTTTCTCAGGAAAAACAGTTTTAGGGGCAAAGGGCCCAACCAAAGATTTTGAAAGTTAACACCCGAAACGCGAAAAAAAGCGAAACGAAGTCAATGAAATTGTGCACAGATATTGTCGACGTAAAATGAGCCAATACGGGTTTCGTATATTCCTGAAAAAACCGGTTGGGTGGGGAAAGCACCCGTCCAAAACTTTGATCACGAAATATCAAAAGTGCTAGTAACAGTATATTAGATGTGTGTACAGGACATAAAGATTGCAACATGACTTTGTGTGTGGACAATACGCAAAAAAAGAAAAGTAAACTGGTTTCTTATTTTCTGCGGAAGCACGGTTTTAGGGGGCAAAAGCCCCAACCCAAAGTTTTGAAAGTTGACGATCGAAAGGCAAGAAGTGAACCGAAGTAATGAAATTGTGCACAGATATTGTAGACATAAAATGAGGCTTCGTATTTTCCTGAAAAGAGGGTTGGGTGGGGAACGAACCCCTCCAAACCTTTGATCAAGGAATATCAAAAGTGCTAGTAACATTATGTCATGTGTGAAAAGGACGTGAAGAGTTGCAACATAGCTTTGTGTATGGACAATACGCCAAAAAATAAACGAATACTGTTTTTTTATGTTCTGCGGAAAAACTGTTTTAGGGGGCACAATCCCACTCCCAAAATAGTGAAAATTGGTGACCGAAAGGCAAAAAGAAATGAACCGAAGTGAATGAAATTGTGCACAGATACTGTAGACATAAAATGAGGGAATGCGGGTTTTGTATTTTAATGAAAAACGGTTAGGTGGTGCACTGACCCCTCAAAACCTTTGATTACGAAAAATCAAAAGTGCTGGTAACAGTGTCACATGTGTTTAAAGGACATGAAGAATTGCAACGATATTTTTGTATGGACAATACGCAAAAAATTAACTAATACTTTTTTATTTTCTGCGGGAAAAACGGTTTAGGGGCAAAATCTCCTACCCAAAATTTTGAAAATTGACGCCGCAAAAGCAAAATGAAGTAAACCGAAGTGAATAAAATTAAGGGCAGACATTGTAGAGATAAAATGAGGAAATGCGGGTTTCATATTTTCATGGAAAAAAGGGTTGCGTGGGCCTCGGACCCCTCCAAAGCTTTGATCAAGGAATATGAAAAGTGCTGGTAACGTTATGTCAGATGTGTGAAGCACATGAAGAATTGCAACATAACTTTGTGTATGGACAATACGCAAAAAATAAAAGAATAAGGGATTTTTGTTCTATGGAGAAACAGTTTTTGGGGGAAAAGGCCCGCACCCGAAATTTTGAATGATGACGTCCGAAAGGCAAGAAGTGAACCGGAGTGAATGAAAGTTTGCATAGATATTGACAACGTAAAAGGAGGTTACGGGTTTCGTATGTTTCTGGAAAAACGGTTCGGTGGGGACCGGACCCCTCCAAACATTTGATCACGAAAAATCTAAAGTGCTAGTAACAGTGTCAGATGTTTGTAAAGTATATGTAGAATTGCAACGACACATTGTGTAAGGACAATACACAAAGAATAAACAAATACGGATTTTTTATATTCTGCGTAAAGGCGGTTATAGGTTGCAAAAATTCCCACCCAAAAGTTTTAATGTTGAGGTCCGACAAGCAAGGAAAAAGTGAATCAAGTGGATGAAATTGTCCGCAGATATTGCAGACGTAAAATGTGGATACGGATTTCGCATTTTCCGACAAAAATGGTTGGGTGTTGCACGAACCCCTCCAAACCTTTGATCACGAAACATTAAAGTGCTAGTAACAGGACGTTAGATTTGTGTGAAGAACATGAAGAATTGCAACGAAACTTTGTGTATGGACAATATGCAAAAAGGAAACGGAAACGGGTTTGTTTTATTTTCTACAAAAAAACGGTTTAGGTGTCAAAAGCTCCCACCCAAAATTCTGAAAGTTGATGCTCGAAAGGCAAATTAAAGTGAACCGAATTGAATGAAGTTCTCCACAGATATTGTATAACATCAAACGAGGGAATACGGGTTTCGTATTTTCCTCGAAAAAAGGTTGGGTGGGCACGGATCCCTCCAAACATTTGATCCCGAAATATTAGAGTGCTAGTAACAGTTGTCAGATGTGTGTAAAGGACATGAAGAATTGCAACATAACTTTGCGTATGGACAATACGAAAAGAAATAAACGAATACGGGTTTTTTATGTTCTGCATAAGAACGGTTTTAGGTTTCAAAGGCCCCACCCAAAATTTTAAAACTTGACGCCCGAAAGGCAAGAAGAAATGAACCCAAGTGGATGAACTTATCCACAGATACTGCAGACGTAAAATGAGGATACCGGTTTGATGTTTTCCTGGAAAAAACGGTTGGGTGAGGCACAGACCCCTCCAAACCTTTGATCACGAAAAACCAAAAGTGCTAGTAACAGTATGTCAGATGTGTGTAAAGGACATGTAGAATTGCAACATAGCTTTGTGTATGAACAATAGGTAAAAAATAAACGAAAACGCGTTTTTTTTATTTTCGGGGGAAAAACGCTTTTTAGGGCAAAAGTCCCCGTCCAAAATTTTGGAATTTGACCCCGAAAGGCAAAAAGAAGTGGACCGAAGTGAATGAAATCTGCACAAATATTGTAGAGGTAAGATAAGGGAATACGTGTTTCGTATTTTCCTCAAAGAAAAAAAAATGAGTGGACCGAGGCGTTGAGTGGCGAGGAGAAAACCGAAGCGAATTAAGTTGTATGTAGATATTGGATATGTAAAATATTGCCTTTCGTGTTTCACAAGTGTCGTGTCTTCATCCGATTTCTTCAAATTGGGCAGATCAACTACACGCACAAACATTATAGTGTATTTTATATTATTTCAGGAGGCACGCTTAACCCTTAGAATGTTTATGCGCATAAACAAAAAGAGGTGTCGATTTATTTCTAGTTTGCTCTTGTCTGCAAATTTTGAAGCAAAACTGATAGGGTTACTTCAGAGAGACGAAAGGGCTTATTTTACATAGGGTCTATACAATATCTACACAAAATCATTTCCTTGGGTCCACTCCTTTCTTCGCTATTACGATCTTATTAAT
Source organism: Thermobia domestica (assembly GCF_964235325.1). Lineage (NCBI taxonomy): Eukaryota > Metazoa > Arthropoda > Insecta > Zygentoma > Lepismatidae > Thermobia > Thermobia domestica. Next base: position 121,061,629 of record NC_137471.1, read on the forward strand.
TCTTTTTTCGGATGGGGCCTAGGCCCCAACACTGTTTTTCCGCAAAAATTAAAACACGATTCATTTATTTCTTTGCAAATAGTCCCAATACGAAGTTTCGTTGCAATTTTCCATATTTTTTATGGACTTCTGACGTATGCGTATTTTTATCCTCGTCACCAAAAGTACCATTACATCGCCGTGACGGGTATGTGACCGCGCGGTACCCCAAGGAAGGGATTATTGTATAAGAATTTGTGATTAATTTTAAAGAGTTTTTTATTTTGATTAGGGAATTAACATAGGTATAGGGAGTAAATACACAGATTTTAAGCATCAGTGCACTGTCATCCCTTTAGAGATTCGTATTCTCAGCTTTTCTATTTATTGTTTTATATGTTAAGTTAAACACCACAACATGTATCACTGATGTTGTAGATCGTATTTTTTTTTGTAAATCGTGTCTGTAACGTGTTGTCAAAACATTTATCTCCAGACATGATGTAGAGAGAAGAGAAAGAGATACATCTGCAATATATGTATATGTGATTTATGATATAAGTGTAGGAATTACGTAGTTAAAGGACAGGTAAGAGAGCGAAAAGGAGATATAGAAATCTTAACTTTCAGAAACGTCCTAGATAGGTGAATATATAGTTAAAAATTGCAAAAGATATCACGTAATTTATCTTTCTTTTCTTATATTCTAGTATCTTTTTTCACTTCCAAACATCTCTATCCAGAATTACGAGATAAAAGTGAATAGAGAAAGGTTTCCATCTGAAGGATTAAATCAGAAAAAAAATCTTTTGACTAGGACTAGTTTCGAACTCACAACCCTTGAATCCATGAGTCAGCACTCTACCAATTAAGCTAACAACTCCTGTTGTAAAACACTCATTCCTAATACTACCCGTTTATGAATGGTGTGTATTAACCAAGTTGGCCGAAATGTAATCTTTGAGTTTTACGTCCCGCGATTATGCCGGTTAGGCTAAAGGAGACGGTGATGATGAGTAATGAATGAAATGGTGGAATGAAGTAAGTGGGAGGAAACGGGATAACCACGAAAAACCCACGCAAACGGCGTTTGTCCACCACAAAGTTCACTTGGCGGGGGCTGGGATCAAACCCGGGACCCCAAGCACCAGAGGTGAACGCTCTACCACTGAGCCACCGCGGCCCGACCAAGTTGGCCAAGATATTTGCTCCATATTGCTATAATAATGATAATAATAATAATAATAATAATAATAATAATAATAATAATAATAACAAGAAGAAGAAGAATAAGAAGAAGAACTACAGAATTTTAAAAGACGCATTTGTTAAAAGTTTGGATTGCGGAGTAAGTCCTAAAATGAGATTTTAATAAATATAAATGTAAGCGTGGTTTATCCCTGCGTATTGCTCAAACTGCGCAACTCACTACCATAGTTCCATAGGGGTTGTGCGCGTATGGTACAGTAGCCTTGCATATTCCTCCATTTGGAGGGAAAATTATTCCTATCTGAGAGCATCACTTAGAGAAACAACCACGAGATAAATCTGCAGAAATTCCATTCACGTTAAGTTCTAAGAGAGAGAAATTAATGCAAAGAAAAGGAAAATAATAATACGCATCATGCAGAGACCGAAAAAGTACAGAAAGCTAAACAAAACGGGGAAAAAAGGAAAGAAGGAAACGAAAGAGCAAAAGACATGGGAATAAATTAAATTTTAACGTGCAGTCTGCGTCTTTCCCCCTGTCCCCTGTACCTGTCTTAGTTTTTCTTCCTTCATAGGATAAATCTCTTTCAGCATCGAACGCGAACATCATTTATTGTTTAATTCCTTGAAAGAAAATGTAATTCAGTGTAGGGTGGGACTCGAACACAGAATTCTTAGAACAACTGTTACACACGCTACACACTTATCTACAGGTATACACGCTGTATCAACCGCATATATAAATCAACTATTACACGCGCTGTTATCAAACGTGTTAAATCAGTCATTGTCAGTGAGTCGGTGAGCTATGACACAGACTGTTTGTCTACCACAAAGTTCATTTCGAGGAGGCTGGGATCGAACCCGGGACCCCAAGCACCAGAGGTGAACGCTCTATCACTGAGCCACCGAGGCTCCAGCTGTATTTAGAGGCTAACGCCTTTGAAATAATCACCATTCATTTCAGCGACCGTGAAAACTAGGGATTTGACACAAATATAGGTCATTTTGGATCATTTTTACGTGTTTCGGTACCCCCACCCCCCCGGTGACCCCGGCCCGCATACAATGGTAGCCGATTTTGAGTCATTGCTAATGGAAGTATCACCATTGTTATCAGCGACCGTGAAAACTATGGATTTGACACAAATATCGGTCATTTTTTAATATCATTACATGTCCCGGTAATTGCACCCCTCCCCTGAGAACCCTGGTTTGAATTTTGAAAAAAAAACGCTTCCTCCTAGTCTGGGGTCTGGACAAAAGTATCCGTGATCAAAATTTAGTAACTTTGTGTCAACTCGTCTCATCCCCAGGACGCACACAAACAGACACAAAAGCAAACTGTTGCTTCATACACACAACAGATAGAACAAACAGCGTTCTTTCGCATAGAACGTTGTTATGTTGCTTCCACCCAGTTAAGCCTTCTACTAAGTGCCGGAGGGCATCAGTCTTTATACGTAAACACGCCTTTTGAATTTGCCTCTTTGAATCGAAGTAATGGGTCGCGTGTACTCTTAGTATTAGCTATTTTGTTGTTATTGGCCTTGAAGAACCAATAAATGGTTTTTCATGAAGCCACAAGTCGCTTTGGTCCGTGAAGTTGATATACAGTAGAAATGACCTATGCTTTACTCATCCTGTTGTGAAATACAAAGATTATGTTGGTTTTATCTAAACATCCACAAATATGTTATAGCAAGAGGCCTTTCCACAACTACTTCCAATCTGGATTAAATTTCACGGCTAACTTTTTGAATTATACACAAGAGTATCATTGATATGTTAGTGTTAATAATATTTATGGGACAAAGGACAGGTTTTAAACTTCCAAACTATGCTGTGCATAAAAGTAGGAAAAGTTCCAGAGCCCTGCAAACCCTGGCCCAAAGACCGGCCCGGCCTGGCCTGGATGGATCTGTATTCAGTGCCCGGCTCGACCCGATCCGGCCCGGCCCAAATCTCCAGCCGGGCACAACGGTCCGGACACTAAACTGGCCGGGTACGAACGAGCCGGGCTCTAAACGGACCGGGGATAACCGACCTGGGGACAACCAAGTTGATAAATCAAGTCAATCCTTCAATAAGCAATGGGAAATGAGAAATGTGTCGTCATAATATTACAATGTCTATTGTTTTGCTGTAAGACTTTCTATTTACAGGGCTTTTCGAGTAGAGAGAACTGAACAAAAGTGTGTTTTGGGAATGGTATCATCAGTTCCTTTCATAACGAGGGACGATGGCCCCGGACGCCGAAGAAAGGGGGCGCAAAATTGGGGAGAAAAATGAAAAAAGAGAATGAAAGAAAAAGAGAGAATGGAAAAATTACTTGGAATATTACTAGTATGTATTTAAATCCTCTTTCTGCTCTAGGAAGTGGTCCTATAATGTTACTCATGTTAGGAAAATATATGTGCACATATATAAAATGGAAGGAAAAGTAATAAAAGGTGTTCAAAATCAAGGAAAAGCAGGGTTTATTTTTGAATTTTTTTTACGCTTCGCGCCAACCATGGTGGCGCTTCGCGAATGATCGGTCGCCCTCACTCATATGTACGAGGCCGGCGACGCATACTCTTGCCGCGCGTGCTGATTTTTCATACCACGGCACAGGGAGGCACAGTAGGTTTCTGAAAATGTTCTTCGATGGACGAAAGCTACAATGGATGAGTCAAGTCACTCTGTCGCTTTCGCTATGAACCGAAGTGCATGATTCCAAAAATCACATTTTTGGGGGGAAACAATACGTCTGTTGGGGGAAAGCATGGATAGGTGTGTGTTTCACTTCATTTTCATGCAAATGTGTTGACTTTCCTACTTTGATTTTAATCACATCACGTACGTAGTTGTTTCTTTCAAAAAGTAAAACAAAAATTAAAATTCTTCCTTTATTTATAGTACTTATAAGTCAAAGCATTACGTAAACATTGTAGGTTACTTATGTAGCTGATGGGTAGCAAGCGAGGCACGTGACCCGGGCTTGCGGTTGGAGGGGTGCCTAAAACGGATGTTTTATATTAGTATTTTTCTTGCCGGTAATTAACACTTTTCATCAGAGTGCGAAATTATGAAATCGAAGTGGGAGGAGACTGGATGACAGAAGAGAAAAAAACTCTGCGCATTTCTGGTGAGGATTGACTGGCGCAGATTACCTAAACTAGACATAAGTTGTCAAATTAACAGTTGTGCATCGTGGGAGATGATAATAATTTTGAGTTGAGGTGTGAAATTTTATTCGAAACCGGGGGCTGTTCGTATTCATATCTCAGATGGGGCACGGAATGGGACGAATATGAAAATAAGGTTGCTGTAAAGTTTTCTTCAGGGTTGGTAAAAGTGAGACTAAGATTTTCGAAACACTTGGTATTTTTTTTTTACCAAGACTTGGCATTTTTTAAATCAAGACTAGGCAATTTCAAGTTTCATCCCCTCCCAGTCTTTTAATGCTCGCTACGCCGCTTGTTGATCTTGGGGGGAATAAAATGTGATTGAGGGGGACAAATCCCCCTCATACTCCCGGTAATTTGCACCCTGAAAACAAGGGTACCATAATTAACGATATACAGTAAGGGGTTAATATGAATAAACTGTGTTCTGATGAGCAGGCCTACTGTACTACTAGAAAATAGTTTGTTGATGGTATGTAATATTGGAGTTCTTTCAGATCAGTTTGCATATTCTATGCTTCTCTATATTCTGTATTTTTAATTTTACATAACATTATTATTATATAATTAGTTTAACAGAATAATAATAAGCTGCCATTTTTTCTAATGCCTTGGGATGGGCACGAGTTGTGCTAAAACACGACTCGAATTCAAGTCTAATTTCGAGTCGAATCAAAGGTAGTTTTCTCGAATCGAGTTCCGAGACGAGTCAGTTTTTGACGTCGAGTTTCGAGTCCAGCCGTTTGATAAATGCCTCGCTCGTTCCGCTCGTTTTAGAAAGACTTCCAGCATTTATACACAGCATAGGTTGGAAGGTCATTTCTATATCAACTTCATGAATTAAAGGGAACTTGTATTCCTCGAAAGGCATTTGTTTTGTCCTTCAAGGTCAATAGAAGAATGAAAACGCTGATACTAGGAGTATTTTAACACGCGATTCACTACAACGATATAACAGAATGCTGCCTCCGGCTGTTAATAAAAGGCTTAACTAGCTGGAACTCGCTAGTATAGTAGCAACGATTTTCGATTCCAAGTTGCACCTCTGTCACTCGTACATGACGAGGAATTCGACAACATGCAACATGACTTTTTGTCTTCTTTTCATGTCAGAAATCACCTCCCAACGTATGTGCACACCTATCTGTTCCGTTCCAATTGTCAAGATTTGATTTTCGATTTCAAGTTGGCACCACTGTTACTCGTACACGACACAGAATTCGACAAAATACAAGAGGATTTTTTGTCTTCTTTTGATGTCATTAATCACCTTCCGGGGTATATGCACATCTTTGAAGTTCACCCTGTATGTGCATTGTAACGTAGCATGTGCTTGTATTTACAAACACTTATTATACGTATATATGCGTTTTTATTTATGTTGTGTAAATTTATTTATACATTATATATTTTCCCAATGAAGGCTTATTTTAAAGAAAGTTAATAAAATAGGCAACAATAGGCATTAAAGCAATTATTTAGGCAGTTAAAGTCGAAATAGGCAAAATAAAATTGGCTTAAATCGAAACTATAACCCCTCACATAAACTTTGAAACGTTATTTTTGATCATATCTTTAATATTAAAGAATAGGCATTTTGCCTAACATCCGGTCTCTATTAATAATAAATGGGAATAGATAGGAATACATTTTGAAAGAAAGAAACGAAATTGTAAACATACATAACCCTATCTGACTTTGCATAATCTATCCTAAACAACAATCACTAATCTAACAAGAAGAAAGTAGACTTTGGTAAATTAACTTCGGTGTCATTTTTCGCGAGGTAGTATTGCACATTTAAAATATGAATATTTAGGGATGCGCACGAATCAACATGTCTCGAATCTCGACTGGAATTCGAGTCGAGACACACTTTGTAAAATTCGAGACGTTTCGAAACAAACGTATTTCTCGACTCTAATTTTCCAGTCGAGACACGAGTCGAGTCGAGACTGTTCGTAAAAATCTCGACTCGACTCGAATGTCTCGAAAATTTTCTATAATTTTTAATATTATTTTGAAGAAAGTATTCACTCAGAAACAGCCTTAAAATCAATTCCAGCATTTATTACTTTAGAAAGGTAGAGAACGGATAAACTTAATAGTTAATCTTTCGAAATCAAGATTTAATTTTCAGCTCAATTCAGTTAATTAAAACTAATAATTAATGTCGTGATATTTGATTTTAATAATAATAATAATAATAATAAAATAATACAGGTAATAATAATAATAATAATAATAATAATAATAATAATAATAATAATAATAATAATAATAATAATAATAATAATAATGCTCTGGGAACATTCACGTGAGCATCCATGTGTCTAGTGGAGCTCGGGCAAGGCACAATGACGGCACACCCCTTCATGACAACCATGTTTCCCAACGGAAGTGGCATTTTTCAACAAGAAAATGCATCATGTCACAAGGCCAGAAGTGTGATGAAGTGGTTCGAGAAATGTTCAGCAATGTTCTATATCTGTTGACGGTGTGCGAATTGCGTATTTTCGAAATACACTGGACTCCAGCCATAAGGCATTGTGAGCGGGGTTACGCTTGGCAACAATGTAGGAAAAATGAATGACGTTTATATCGCGATCACGAGTCATGTCCTACATATAGCACAAAGTAAACGCCAGTTGCTGTAGGCCCTGGTATCGATTCGTGCTCGTGCTTTCGAGCAGTTCAGATCGCAAAGCCTGCTGGGAGCATACTTCATACGATTTTCACACATTGGTAGTGTGGTGAACTTAGTGGCATCTTTTTCTTGCCTATTTAGGCTCGTACGTTTAATATTTGTGGTGATTCCAATTTCTGTGTCTAGAGAATTTGAGCGTCATGTCTTATAAGAAAGAATTACAATACAAATTCATGTTTGATAAGTGTTATCGAAGTTCTCGACCTAATTCCAGTCAAGTGTACCAATGGCTGTTGGAGAAGTTTCCTCGCCTGTTTGACCAGATTTGTGCTCTTCAACTTCATGAAGAAACTTTTAGTATTTATATTAAGTTTAAGTCAATCAAAGATTATGACCAGTTTGCCTCGACAGTGCCTGAGACTGTGACCTTTAATCACATGGACGGTAACGTAAGTACAGTAAGAATTTTGCCGGCAGAAGACCCTGTGAAATTGGTGAGAGTTTATGATTTTCCATTGGAAGCTCCAGTGCAATTATTGGAAGAACATTTTCGTGCCTATGGAATGGTAAGGCGAGTAGAACGACAGTATTGGGCGGCACCGTTTCCTACAGGCATTGACAGTGGTGTGCGGGTCATAAATATTGAACTAACTAAGCATATTCCCTCTAGATTGATCGTCCAAGGTTACAAAGTGAATCTTTCATATGAAGGTCAGCCAATTACTTGTTTTTTTTTTGCCAGAGCACGTCGCATACCGTGTCTAATTGTCATTTGAAGAAGAAAAATAGTACTATGGGGGGGGAAACCGACCCCGCCGCCAGTGGTTATGACTGAATTGGGGAAGGTATGGCGATCTAATCCGCTTCCGGCTTCTTCCGATCATGTAAGTGACGAACCAAGTTTATCTAAGACTGGGTTTGCAAAGGATAACAGTGTTCCCGATGAGTCTCAGTTTCCTGCTTTACCAACGAGTTCCGTCGCGCCTTTACCATTACCAACCATGTCGTCAGTATTGGAGGCAAAAAAAGCTTGGTGTCTGAGCAACAGCCCTCCGAGTCGTCTCTGGTCTCTACGATACATTCGGAGAATCTCAAGAATGTAGATGTGCCCATGTGTCCAAGTGAACCCCCCCCCTCGCAGGGTCTTGATCCTCTTAGCAATTCCGTTATCTCACCCAGTGCTACGATGATTGCCGTTGATCCGGCTTCCCAACAAAAACGCCGAAGGGTATCTAGATCGACTACAAAAAAGAAAGAACATACAGCTGTTGTTGGTGTTTCTCAAGGTGCAATACAGTCCAAGTCACGTGATCACAGTCTCAAAAGCCGTGCAACGTCCGATTCCGAGATATAGCGTGCCTGCATTATGTGTTTGTTTTTTCTTTTTTGCGCCTTCAGTTCACGAGTGTTTTTTTTAGTTGCATTGAGTTGTGTGTTTAGCAAGAAGAAGCTTTCTTTTTCCAGTTTTTATGTGCTATACATTTCTTGTCTACTGCAGTGTCTTTCTATGGGTTATACAAGTAAGTTTTTGTATGTATTGCTGTTAGTGTTTTGTGTGGAAGTATGGCGCAGATCAATGCTTTTACTTTAATTACTCTCAACATTAATAGAATTAGTTCTGCACAGAACTTAGTGTTATTACAACAATTTATTGAACGGAATCGTGCAGACGTTTATTGTTTAACTGAAGTAACTTTTCATACATTTGACTTTCTCTCTGACTATAATACTATAGTGAATTCCGAAAAAACCACTGGTGTCGCGATGTTAGTACGAAAGGGTCTACATTATGATAGGGTTATGCTATCTCCGGATGGGAGAGCCATCCGTTGCTATATTAACGGTATATGTATTATTTGTTTATATGCCCCTAGTGGTTTTCTTAAAACACGAGAGAGGGAAGATTTTTTTTCCAGTGTCATTCCATCGTTAATACCTCCCGGTCTTACTTATTGTTTATTCGCCGGCGATTATAATGCGGTGATCGACGCACGTGATTCGCTCACACCATCACCTCCCTGTCATGCCTTAGTTGAGTTGGTGAGAGTTCTTCAGCTCCATGATGCTCTTCTAGCATCTCACTCTAAGCATGCAATGACGTACACCTGTACTACGACACGAAGTCGCTTGGATAGGATTTACGTCGATGCTAGCTTAAGTAAGGTTGTCCTCGCTGTTCATACAAGGCCTGTATCGTTCACAAATCATGCAGCTGTCTTAGTTCATTTTAAGCTGCCTTTTTTTTCCGGCGGGAAGGGGACGTTCCTTCTGGAAAATCAACAACGAAGTGCTGTTAAGAGAAGACACTGTTGAAGAGTTTACCGAGCGTTTTAAGTACTGGCGTAAAATGCAACGTTATTTTCCAACGGAGGTTGCGTGGTGGACTACTTATTGTAAACCAAAATTCCGTAGTTTCTTTCAATGGAGAGGGAAATTGTCCCAACAGCACGATCGTCAGCTATATGAGTTTTATTATAGGGCACTATGTGACCTCTGGGCTGCACAGCCTTCCCTACTTAATCTGGCTTGTATTAACGATATTAAACGTAGAATGCGTCAAATCGATACTCGAGTATCGTTGCAGGCGTATTTTTCAGACGATCTATATCATTGTTTTCCGGAAGAATCGTCTTCCTTGTATCATGTGGATCGCCTTTTTCGACAGCGACGAGCTACATGTATTGAATCGTTAGTATTGGCCAACGGCGATACCATTTCTGACCCTTTACAGATTTTACAAGAATTTACGAGCGCTTACGCCTTCACGAGCGCATCGCATTCGGATTTTCTTTTTGCTCCTGAGTTTCTATCAGCCCTTTCCCAGAGGCTGCCTGCAGAAGCTTGTCAGGCTCTATTGCGCCCAATTACGGCTGACGACATCTTGGCGGTTCTCAATAAGTCTAAGGGACGTAGTTCTCCCGGCATAGATGGCTTGAGTGTATCTTTTTACCGTCATTACTGTCCTATTCTTTGTGGTACCCTTGTGACACTTTTTAATTCCTGGTTGTCTAATGTGCCCTTTCATTCTAATACTGCGGTTGTCGCACTTATACCCAAATCGTTCAAGGCGAAGGTTGTGGCTGATTACCGCCCTATCTCTTTATTGCCAGTTGATTTGAAATTATTTACTAAAGTTCTTACAGCCCGATTACGACCTATCATGCAGAAACTTATCAGTCCGTATCAAGCAGCCCTGCACGAATCGAATAACATTTAATTTACCCTTCGTACTCTTCGAGACCTCTTTGCATACTTTCAGTCTCGCGGTGTCCCAGCCGGAGCGTTAGCAGTAGACCTAGAGAAGGCTTATGATAGTGTCGATCACAATTTCCTTCGTCTAACCCTCGATGCTTGGGGTTTTCCCGCAGCTCTCTGTCAAGTAATTTCGAATTTATACACCACAGCCACGTTTCGTCTCCAAATTAATGGACATCTATCTGACCTCATTCCCTTAAAACGAGGTTTGCGCCAGGGCTGTAGTTTAAGCTCTATTTTGTTTTCTTTAGTTATAGACCCTCTTCTCCATCGTTTGGCGCTAGTGTCTCCCCCAGGCCCTACCCTCTTTACTTGTCAAAACATCTATTGTTTCGCTGATGATCTGACTATCACAGGGGTCGACGCAGTTGCTCTTCAGGGTGTCTTTCCGGTTCTCAAACGATTCTCGCGTTGCTCTGGCCTTCAGTTTAATGCAAAGAAAACTCAAGTGTTACAATTTCACTGCTTTCAGTTACCCTCTACTACCCCAGGTACGCAGCCTATACCGACATCCTTAATAATTTTAGGGATTCCATTCACGTCCCTTCCCAATCCCCATTATGAAGAAGTTTGGCAACCTCTCCTAACGCAAATTCGAGGGTTGTTCTTCACCCTCCGCTTTCGTCGACTTCATTTATGGCATCGCATTCAATTTATCAATATCTACGTGGCAACTAAATTGTGGTATAGGGCTCGGGTATTTCCCCTCCCTGAAATTTACGCCAAAAGATTTGAATCTCTGTTCCTTTGGCACATATGGAGGGGTTACTATTTTTGCATCCCCAGAACTGCCATTTATCTCTCACGTTCCCGCGGTGGTCTCGGTTTAGTTCATATTCGTCTCAAATGTCAAACTCTCTTCATGGCAGATTCCTACGTGGGTCTTTCATCCGTCGATTCTATTACGAACCATTGGTTTAGTTGTTTTTGCCCGGAGTACGCTCACCCTGTCAATCCCCCTTTTATTCAATTTGCCGATCAGTGTCCGAAATATGTTTTGATCTTTCTTCGATATTGGATTTATGCCGGGGTGCCTTTAGTCCCTCAGCAGCACAATGCTCGCTCATTATATTCTGTGCTCTTCACATTGTCCTCTCAGTCGACTCAGTTACGAGTAGTACAACAGTTTCCACATATAGAGTGGCAGCAAGTTTGGGCTAACATTTGGAACCCAATCTTACCTTTCTATATGCAAGTGTTATGGTTTCAAGTAGTCAGTCAACTTACCCCAACACGTGCGCGGCTTTATGCTATACAACGAGCACCTGATGCTTTGTGTACTATATGTCGTTCTGAGGACACTTTGGCTCATCGGTTTACAACATGTGAGGGAGCGCCAGTGATATGGAACGCCTTGCAGGTGATGGTGGGTCGTATCACTTGTCGTCCGAGTGCACAGTTTCACATTAATCATTTGCTTCTGCCGGACTTTCATTTTTTCCCCCACTAAGCATCGTACAGTGCTTTTCCTGCTGGCCAGCACTTTACTATATTTCCAGCGGCATATCACGTTACTGGATGCACGCACTTACTTTGATTTTCTTCAACGTACACGCCGGAAATGTTATTCTCCGCAGCAGGAAAGGATTTCTTTTAGTAGGTTTTTAGAAGTGATTTTCTCATGAACTAACGTTTCTCTCTCGTTTTTATTATTATTATTATTATTATTATTATTGTTGTTTAAATATGCATTTATTTATTTATAGTTCTCTGCATTTATAGTTGTAGACCCAGAATTGGTGATTTTTGTATTTATGTCTAGTGCTTTTCTTGTTTAGACTCAGCTAGTTGAGTCCATTTTGTATTTTTCAAGAAGGTAATAATAAAACTAGTAGCCGAGTGAGGTAGAGCAACATGCTAGTAAGAAAAATCGTTGTTAGCGTGGGTTCAAATCTTGCGGTAGGAAAGTTTTTCTTATTATTTTTATTTTTTTTATAATACTTATTTCGTTAAAATAAGATTAAAATAATATTCAAAAAGTGATTTAACGATTATTTTTTAAAATTTTCATTAAACTTCTTTCATTAAAGGAAGATTGCCCTTGTACTTATACAGATCCATAGCAAAAGTAATACTGCTACTACTACTACTACTACTATTACTACTACTAATACTACTACTACTACCACTACTACTACTAATGATAATAATAATAATAATAATAATAATAATAATAATAATAATAATAGGAACGTGTTAGAATGCAATTCAGCATTCGTTTCCGTGCGATGTTGCCAAACCTAATGCCTTCTGCCTAGGGCTGAGTGTATTTCGAAAATATGCGTGCGAATTACAAGGGGGATGAGGGAAATCCCCATTGGTAGTACTGGATGTTGCAATAACCAAAGATTTCCCTCTGTCAAAGAACTATGTGCTGTGTAATTAAAATGCTATGAGTAAATCTATCTGTAGTGTGTATGAAATAAATTATTAAGAAACGCAACGCATGTGGCTTTCCAATTCCAAAAATGGTTTTGGTTCGAATAACATCATAAAACAATAAAAAGAAATTAAATTTTATTGTCAAACCACCATCCTTTCAAACTCAGACAGAAAAAGGCTGACACGTTTGTGTCTTTGTTCGGAACGAGAAAACTCACGAAACAATGGTAAGCCACTGACGAAACTGGCATTAAGAGAACTTATATTTCTATAAAGCATTTTTATACATACATATAACCACTAGCCCTCGGAATGAAATCTTCTGAAACACTGATCTCGATGCATGGTTTAACGTTTTACTTGAATCTGGAACACTATCACAAAATATTTAAACTTGAATCGATTGGAAAATGGAAATGAAAGCTGTTTGTAAGAATCATTAAAAAAAAACTTTAGGTATTCCTAGTTTTTAGGATACTGCTCATTTGAAATAATAAACGCTGGTATACTTTCAGAGGTAATAATTTATTCCGAGTTAATAAATTTTTAAACACTTTCAAAAACTGTGTTTACATTTTTGAGACATGAGACGAGACGAGGCATTTCAAAAGACGTCTCGTCTCGTCTCGGAAACCTAGCCGCCGAACCAGGACATGATCAAGATAGGGAGTAAAGCATAGTTGTCAACTTTATCCAGTGTAAATAAAGTAGGATTGGAACCCATTTTATCCAGTGTATACCAGAGCGTCAAGGGAAGGGCGATAATTATTTCATAAGTTCACACACGGCACGATCAAGCACTGAATCTATTGAAATCTTACTACGTAATAATTATCGAGTGTCTGCACTTTTTCTATTAAAATTCATAGTATATTCTATCATAATATAAATTGTCACTCATATACTGTATGCTAATGTAACTCATGATAAAAGTGTATTAAAACAAAATGAAACGGTTGAGGTGTACTCTGGCGAGTAGAAGACATGCAATTTATTAAATCGCCTCGCAACCTACGTGGCCACACACTTAGGTTACACTCTTCAACTGTTTTCCATGTTATATAAAGTATCGACTAATCTTAAATTCGCATTGCCAATTCGGATTTTCTAACAATTAATCTGTTGCAACTTAATTTGGATGCAAAATCCAGACTTAATTAGCATTTAAGAATTTTACAGTGTGCGTTACAGGGTTTGTCTGGGAAGTAATAGGACTGATTTTATTCCGCCATGACTGTACTTCGGAGCATGCGCGCACCGACTGGATCCGTTAGAGTTCGTTCCTAGCTAAGGAACGAGCGGCTGGGCAGTTGTCTCCGAGCACACGGAGAGTCAGGGCAGGCTTTTTCGCGCGACGTATTTCTGTGAGTGATGCAAGCCGAAAATGCAGCGGTCGTTAGAGCAGAGGTACGCGATTAAATTCTATGTTAAACTCGGTAAATCTGCTACAGAGACGTTTGATATGATCAAGCAGGCTTACCCAGATAATGCTTTAGCAAAAAGTGGTGTGTTTCGGTGGCACAAGGCCTTTTCGGAGGGCCGGGAAGAGGTCGCCGATGAAGACCGTGCTGGAAGACCTTCGACTTCGACAAACACCGACAATGTGACTCGTGTGCGCGAAGTTTTGAACTCAGACCGTCGACTAAGTATTCGTTTAATTGCCCAGATGTTAAATTTACCAAAAACTGTGGTTCATGAAATTGTGACGGAGCATTTGAACATGCGCAAGGTGTGCGCGAAGATTGTCCCAAAAGTGCTCACTGCCGACCAGAAATTGCGGCGAGTGGAATTGTGCCAAGAAAATTTGAACAAGTGTGAAAGTGACCCTAAATTTTTGAATAACGTAATCGCAGGTGACGAATCATGGATCTTTGAGTATGATCCCGAGACAAAGAGGCAATCTTCCGAGTAGCACATGCCGGCGTCTCCTCGCCCAAAAAGCGAAGAATGAGCAAATTCAACGTGAAAACGATGCTCATTGCCCTTTTTGACATCAAAGGCATCGTCCACCATGAATTTGTTCCTCCTGGACAAACCGTCAACGCCAAGTTTTACGTGGAAGTGCTCAAGAGACTCAAACGAAGGGTCAATCGGGTCCGACCAGACATCGGAGCCGACTGAAAGCTGCACCACGACAACGACCCGGCTCACACCGCCTTTCTTGTGAACAGCTACCTGACCAAGGCCGCCATCCCAACGCTTCCGCAGCCTCCCTACAGCCCAGATGTGGCCCCCGGACTTCTTTTCGTTTCCTCACCTGAAACGCCCGATGAAAGGCAAGCATTTTGAGACGACAGAGGGGATCCAAGCAGCTTGCACCGCGGCTCTCAAGGCTATTCCGGAGAATGACTTCCGTGACGCCTTCAATGCTTGGAAATCGCGCTGGCAGCGCTGCGTCGACACAGAAGGAGCCTGTTTTGAAAGATTTAAAAGGATTGTAACGATTGGCTCAATATTTTTTTTTAAAATCGACTCAGTCCTATTACTTTCCGGACAAACCCTGTAAAATGATGACAAATATAGTGAAATCTCAGTTTCAAATTTCAAGTCTAGCTTGAATCTAAATACCTGTGCCGTCATTTCCTTCAATGTTGAAAGGAGCCGAAACTTGCAATAGATCTCAATTTTTCGCTTAAATAATCTTTAATTCCCACTATTTGTTCATAAAGTTTTAAAGGAAAAATGAAATGAAATCTTTAAGTTTTACATCCCATGTTTATGGCGGTTAGGCTAAAGGAGACGGTGATGATAAGATATGAGTGAAATGGTGGAATGAAAATCTGGGAGGAAAGGGAGAACCCCTAGTAAACACACGACCACGGTGTTTGTCCACCACAAAGTCCACACAGCGCGAGCTGAGATCGAACATGGAACCCCAAGCACCGGAGGTGAACGATCTATCACTGAGCCACCGCGCCTCCCAAATTTTAAAGAAATATTAGTTACTAACAAGTTTTGTTACTTGTGTAACACTTCGATTTTGATAAAATTTGGCAGGTAGATTTTACACATGAAATAAACGAATACGTGTCTCCTATTTTCTGCGGAAAAACAATTTTAGGGGGCAAAAGCCCCCACGCAAAATTTTGAAAGTTGACGGCCCGCAAGGCAAAGAAATTGAACAGAAATAAACGAAATTTTACACACATATTGCAGACAAAATTAGGGAATACGTGCTTCGTATTTTCCTAAAAAAAACGGTTAGGTGGGGCACGGAACCCTCCAAAATTTTCATCACGAAATATTGAAAGTGCTAGTAACAGTATGTCAGATGTGTGTAAAGGACATGAAGAATTGCAACAAAATTTTGTGTGAGAACAATACGCAAAAAAATAAGGGAACACGTTTTTTTATATTCTGCGGAAAAATGGTTTTAGGGGGCAAAAGCCCCACCCATTTTTTTAATTGAGGCCCGAAAGGCCAGAGGAAGTCAACCGAACTCAATGAAATTGTGCACAGATATTGTAGATATAAAATGAGGGAATACGGGTTCTTTATTTTCTTGAAAAAAAGAAAATCGTTTAGGTGGGACACAGCCCCCTCCAAAACTTTGATCGTGAAATATCAAAAGTGCTAATAACCGTGTCAGAAGTGCTTGAAGGACATGAAAAATTGGAACAACACATTGTGTAGGGACAGTATGGAAAAAGTATACGAATACGGGTTTTCTATTTTATGCGGAAAAAAAGGTTTTAGGGATAAACGCTCCCACCCAAAATTTTGAAAATTGAGGCCGAATGGCCAGAGGATGTGAACTGAAGTGAACGAAATTGTCCATAGATACTGTAGACATAAAATTAGGGAATGCATATTTTTTTGTCCTGAAAAAAAAGAAACCAGTTTAGGTGATAGAGAGACTTCTCCAAAACTTTGATCGTAAAATATCGAAAGTGCTAATAACAGTATGTCACAAGTGCTTGAAGGACATGATGAATTGGAACAACACATTGAGTAGGGACAATACGCAAAAAAAAAAAAAACAATACGGTGTCTTATTCTGCGGAAAAATGGTTTTCAGGGGGCAAAAGCCACACCCAAAATTTTCAAATTTGAGGCCCAAAAGGCAAGAAGAACTACACCGAATTGAATTACTTTCTGCACAGATATTGTAGACGTAAGATGAGATAATTGGTTTTCGTATTATCCTGAAAAAAAAGCGGTTGAGTGAGGCACGGACCTTACAAACCGTTGATTACTAAATATCAAAATTGCAAATAAGCATATGTCGAACGTTCCTAAAGAATATTTCGAATTACAACGAAACTTCGTATATTCCAAAACAATAAATGAACCGTGTTTTAATTTTTGTGGGAAAACACTGTTGGAACCTAGGCCCCATCCGAAAAAAAGTAAATATTTCCTTAATAGCGCAGGAAGGAGTGGACCGAAGAAAATGAAATTGTGTGTAGGTTTTATATACACCCTATGTGAAATAAGATCTTTCGTATTTCTCAAGTTTCCCTATCCGTTGCTTCAAATTTGGCAAATCAAGAGCAAACTGTAAATAAATCTACACGTATTTTTGTTTATGCGCAAAAACATTATAAGTGTTAAAAGTGCCTATAAAAAATGCTATACTGTTTGAGCTTGTAGTTGATCTGAAAAATGTAAAGAAATCGGATGGAGACACGACACATGTGAAACACGAAGGGCCATAATTCACACATTCTATATCTACATACAATTTCATTCGCTTTGGTCCACACCTCTCGCCCCTCAAAGCCACGGTCCAGTCAACAGTTTTTTCTTTCAGGAAGAATACGAAACATACAGTATATTCCCTCATCTTACCTCTGCAATACTTGTGCACACATTCATTCATTTCGGTCCATTTCTTCTTGTCTTTCTTGCGTCAACTTTCAAATTTTTGAGTGGGAGCTTTTGCCCCCTAAAACCATTTATCCACAGAAAATTTTAAAAAACGCGTATTCGTTTATTCTTTGCCTATTGTTCATACAAAAAGTTTCGTTCAAATTTTTCATGTCCTTCACAAAAATCTGACATACTGTTACTTGCACTTTTGATATTTCGTGACCAAAAGTTTGGAGGGGTCCGTGCCCCACCTAACCGTTTCTTACAGGAAGATATGAAACTCGTATTCCCTCAGTTTATATCTGCAATATCTGTGCAAAATTTCATTCACTTTGGTACACTTCTTCTTACCTTTCGGGAGTCAACTTTAAAAATTTTCGGGTGGGCTCTTTAGCCCCCTAAAACCATTTTCCGCAGAAAATAAAAACAAGAATACTCGTTTATTTTTAACGTATTGTCCATACACAAAGTTATGTTGCAATTCTTCATGTCCTTCACACACATCAGATAAATTGTTTGTTTGGAGGGTTACTAGCACATTCGATATTTCGTGATCAATGGTTCGGTGCCCCAAACAACCCTTTTTTTCCAGGAATATACTTAACCTGTATTCAATCATTTTATGTCTACAAAATCTGTGCACAACTTCATGCACTTTGGTTCATTCTTTTTGCCTTTCGGGTGTCAACTTTCAACATTTTTGGTGGGGGATTTAGCCCCCTAAAACCGATTTTCCGCAGAAAATAATAAACAGTATATGTTTATTTTTTGCGTATTGTCCATACACAAAGTTATGTTGAAATTCTTCATGTCGTTAACAAACATCTGAAATACTGTTAATGGCACTTTTGATTTTTCGTGATCAAAGGTTTGGATAGTTCGGTGCCCCACACAACAGTTTTCTGAAGGAAAATACGAAACCCGTATAACGATTTCACGCCTACAATGTCTGTGCAAAATTACATTCACTTTGGTTAACTTCCTCTTAGCATTCAGCATCAACTTTCAAAAATTTTTGGTGGGTTTTTTTGCTACCTAAAAACCGTTTCTTCGCAGAAAATAAAAGAACTATGATTTTATATTTGGCGTTTTGTCCATACGCAAAGCTATGCTGCAATTCTTCATGTCCTTTACACACACATCTAACATGCTGTCACTAGTACTTTCGATATTTCGTGATCAAAGGTTTGGAGTGGTCGGTGCACCAAACAACCCTCTTTTTTTCACGAATATACTAAACCCGTATTCCCTCATTTTATGTCTACAATACCTGAGCATTACTTTTTCACTTTGGTTCATTTCTTCCTGCCTTTCGGGCGTCAACACTCAAAATTTTGGGTAGGGGCTTTTGCCCCCAATACACGTCTTTTTTCAGAACATAAAACACAGTATATATTTATTTTTTGCGTATTTATCCATACATAAAGTTTCGTTGCAAGTTTTCATGTGTTTTACACACATCTGACATACTGTTACTAGCACTTTCTACATTTCGTGATCAAAGGTTTGGAGGGGTCTTTGCCCAACCCAACCCTTTTTTGCAGGAGTATACAGAACCCGCTTTTTGTCACTTTACATCTAAAATATTTGTGCAAAATTTAATTCACTTTGGTTCACTTGTTTTTGCCTTTCGCGTATCAAATTTCAAAATTTTGGGGGGGATTTTGCCCCCTAAATGTTTTTTCTGCAGAACATAAAAAGCCCGTATTCGTTTGTTTTTTTTCGTATTGTCCATACGTAAATTTTCGCTGCAATTCTATGTGTTCTTTACACACATCTGACATACTGTTACCAACACTTTCGATGTTTCGTGATCAAAAGTTTGGAGGGTTCCATGCCCCACCCAAAAGTTTTTTTTTAATAAAATACGAAACCCTCATTTCGTTTCAGTTGTTCTTGCCTTTTAGGTGTCAACTTTTTAAATTTTGATTTGGGCTTTTATATTAAACCTTTGCATTATATATTTTTTTAAAGATTTTTTTGGGGGGCGAATGAAAGAAATGGTTTCCTCTGATATCTGTTTGTTGCCATTCATCTTGTTTGAACTGCTTAATTAAGAACATTTTGTAACGTTTGATGTCATCCAACTCCGTCACGATAATAAAATTGTCATTCTTAACAATTTGTTTTATTCTCTTATTTGCAGTTTGCCACATTGATATATTTGTTACAAAATTGATGTTTAGTTCAATTCGCAACCAACCGAAGCGCCGAGCTTTTTGGGTTGCCTGCAATTGCAGGAAAATGAGAATTGCAGGTGATAATGCACTTTTGGAGTCGTGTATACAAACTTAAAATCTCCATGCAATTAAGCTTACAGCACAAATTTTGTCTCTTTTTCTCACAACTTGATTTCCTTGAGCTCTGAACGCTAAACACACGTCTCGTCAAGAGAGCGGAACGACTATAGATTTTTATAACGAGACAACGTCAAATTCCGTGAGCACTAGCGTCATTAACTTGATCCGCCACCAGCGAATTTCGAGATGCTTCCTTATGCATCGTGTTGTGCTATTTTGTACGCCTATTCTCACATTTTCTGCGTCACCCCAAGTGGGTGAAAATAGGCCTACAAATATGACGGAACAAAGTATTGCTGTTCCGCAACCAACGAATTTCGAGGTCGTTTACATCACATCGTTTTGTGCCGTTTTGTGCCCCTACTTGCATGTTTTCTGCGTCATAGGAAGTGGGTTGAAATGAGTCTTCAAGGTGGGACGAAAATGACCCACTGTTCCACCACCAAAAATTTTTTTGGTCTTTCCTTTCGCACCGACTATTGCCTGTTTTGTGCCATTTCGTGCTCCTATTTCGACGTTTAGTGCGTTACCGTATGTGTGTCAAAATGGGCCTCCAACGTGTGAGGAAAATGACCCACTGTTCCGCCACGATCAAATTCCTGATTGTTTCTTTAGCATCGTTTAGTGCCTATATTTTGAAAGTTTTCTGATCCTACTTCCTCCTCTTGTGCGTCACCGGAGGTGAGTTAACCGGGCCTTCAAAGTGGGAGTTAAATATCTCACTGTTCAGCCACTATCAAATTTTGGGGTCGTCTCTTTCGCAACGTTAAGTGCCTGTTTTGTACGTTTTGTGCGTCACCAGAAGTGGATCAAAATAGGCCTACTAATGTATCGAAACAAGTTAATGCTGTTCCGCCACCAACGAATTTCGAAGTCATTTCCTTCACATCGTTTTGTACGTGTTTTGTACTGTTTTGTGCGCTTATTTTAACGTTGTGTGTGTCATCGGAAGTACTACAAAATGGGCCACCATGGTGAAACAATAATAACCCACTGTTCCGCCACCAACGAATTTCTAGGTGCACTCTTTCGCATCGTTTTGTGCGTGCTTTCTGCCGTTTTGTGCCGTTTTCTGCACGTTTTGTACGTCACCGGAAATGGGCAATGTTATCCTACAAATATGTCGGAACAAGTTAATGCTGTTCCCTCAAGAACGATTTCAAGGTCGTTTCCTTCACATCGTCTTGTGCGTGTTTTCTACCCTTTTGTGAACCTATTTCCACGTTTTGTGAAACAATGGTAGAGGATCAAAATGGGCATTCAATGTGGAAAGAAAAATGACCAACTGTCCAACCAGTATTGAATTTTGAAGTCGCTTTTTTCGCATTGTGTAGTGCATGTTTTGTTCCGTTTCATCGTATAGTTTGCACTGTTGCATTGTGCATTGTGCACTGTTGAAAGTGGGTCAAAGAGAACCTACAAATATGTCCGAAAAAGACATATTTATCGCACTTTCAAGGCACATTTTGACCCAGTTCCACTGATGCACAAAGCAACACAAATCACGCACAAAAATGTGAAGCAAACGATCGCGACATTCGATGGTGACGGAATAGCATTATACTTGTAGGCCATTTTGACCCATTTTCGTTGTCGCACTAAAGTAGAAATGGGCGCACAAAACAAGCACTATAGCATGCAAAAGAAACGACTACCAAATTCGATATTGGCGGGACAATGAGTCTTTTCCCTCATACCTTCAGGGACCATTTTTAGGCATTTCTGCTGATGCTCAAAGCTTGGAGTAAGGCGAACAGAAGAGTACAAAATAAACACTAAAGGAAGTGAAGGAAATGTCCTCCAAATTCGTTCGTGGCGGAACAGCATTAACTTGTTTTTCATTATACTCGTAGGTTCATTTTGACCCACTTCCAGTAACGCACAAAACGTACAAAACTGGCACTAAACGATGCGAAAGAAATGACCTCGAAATTCGATAGTGGCGGCACAGTGAGCCACTTAATTCTATTTTAAAGGTCCGTTTAACTCGCCTCGGGTGAAACACAAGACGAGAAATAGGTCCAGATATCTTTTTTTAAAGGCACTATACGATGCGAAAGTAACAACCTAGAAATTAGGTAGTGTCTTAACACTGCGTCATTTTCGTCACACTTTTGAGGACCATCTCGACACACTTCTGCTAACGCAGAAAAGTTCGAAATAGGGGCACAAAACGGCACAAAACAGGCACTAGTCAATGCGAAAGGAAGGACCTCGAAATTTGGTAGTGGCAGAGCAGTAAGTCATTTAACTCCCACTTTGAAGGCCCGTTTAACTCACTTCCGGTAACGCACAAGACGAGGAAATAGGAGCAGAAAAGTTTTTTTAAAAAATAGGCACTAAACGATGCGAAAGAAACGACATAGAAAATCGATAGTGGCGAGACAGTGCCAAAGATTTTCGTCACACTCTGGAGGTCAATTTTGATGCACTCTTGGTGACGCACATAACATGGAAATAGAGGCACGAAACGGTACGAAACATTCGCTAGTCGATGCGAAAGGAAGAACCTTGAAATTTAATAGGGACGGTGGAGTGGGTCATTTTCGTCCCACCATCGAGGTCCATTTTAAACATTTTCCAGTGATGCACAAAACGTTGAAATAGGCGCACAAAAGGGTACGCGATATGAAATTAACAACCTCGATAGGGGCGGAACTCTTGGTCATTTTCGTCCCATCTTGGAAGCCCATTTTGACCTACTTCCGGTAACGCACAAAACGTGAAAATATGCACTCAAAACGGGAAGAAACTAGCACTAAATGATTTGAAAGAAGCGACCTCGAAATTCGTGGTGCGGAACAGTGGGTCCTTTCGTCCCACCTTGGGAACTCATCTTAACCCACTTCCCATGACGCAAAAAACGTAGAAGTAGGCGTACAAAACAGCACAAAACGATTTGAAGGTTCGACCTCGAAATTCATTGGTGGCGGAACAGCAATAACTTGTTTCTCCATATTTGTAGGCTCATTTTCACCCACTTCCGGTGACGCATAGCATGGGAATAGGCGTACAAAGCGACACAAAACACGCACTAAAGATGCAAAAAAGTACCTAAAAATTTGTAGTTGGCAGAACAAGTCAATGACGCCGTAAGCACCAATATAAGTATATTGTAATTCTTACCATCAAGGCTGAGAACTGCATGGTCCAATTTTTTAGCCAGAGGAGAAATCCAACCGGGATAGTGATGTCAACCGGCTCGGAACGGTTAATTGAGCGAACAGCTTGAGCTGGCTTGGTTGGGATGACCCATCGACTGGGCTCGATTCAGCCAATGGCTTGAGCCGGCTCGGTAGGGACGAGCCACCGACTCGGCTTGATTGGAGCCAATGGCTCGAACAAGCTCCATTGAAACGAGTCCATAGGCAGTGTTCAAGTCGGCTCAACTAAGCCGATACACGAACAGGCTCGGTTGGGGTATGCAATCAGCTCGGTTTGCTTCGGATCGTGTGAGCCATCGGCTTGAGCTGGCTCGGTTAGGTGAGCTGTTGAGCTCGGCTCACTTCTCGGTTCGGCTCGATATGTGAATGAGTTGTGAGCGAGCCGCTTCAGTCGTTGAAAACCCTAAACCCGGTTCGAGTAGTTTTGAACATGTTTGGCCGGAGTCCTATACCTTTTAACAATTTTTGGCTCGAGCCCGAATACTTGATCCTCCTGAACTCAAACCTAGAACCTCGTGACCGATGTCCTTGCCTCTTGAAGATATCTTCACGTCAGAGATCGACAGTCAACTAATTTTTAGTATTCAGATACAAACCGCCTATATTCCATGTTTATACATATTCCATGTTTATAATACTAATTTGTTGTAGTAATAGTGCCATTGATAATTATATTGTCTATGTAGGATACTTGAAGAGATTAGTACTTGGAACTACACAAAGGATTTATCTCGAACTGGCTCCTTTTGGCCCGACTCGGAACTCGAAACTCGAGTCGAGTTGGGGGAATTTTTTTGAGCCGAGATCTCCAGTCGAGCTCAAAGATATCTGCTTCCAGTCGAGTCGAGTTTTAAAGAAAACTTGCTCGAATTCGCTCGTGCCCATCCCTATTGTATGCACGACTGGCATATAGAGTTCTTTCGAGGGGGATAGAACCATAAACATAATATATTTAAAAATACTGATTTTCACGGTTTTCTTCCCAGAGGGGCGAAAGGATGGTAGTTATCCAGCATTTTTATAAGTACCTTATTGAAATATGTAAAACAGTATCAAGTGGGCAACACAATATACACACATCTTCTATCTGCAGTTTTAATTGCTGATTTCAATTGCAATTGACTATTACAATTAACAATTACAAGTTTCAATTTTCAATTGCAATTAACAATTGTTTCAAATGCACCCTTTGCGACTGATAATTAACAATGAAATGTTTCAATTGCCTGGTGACCAATTAATAATTAACAATTGACGAAAATTTTATGTTTGCATTCAATTGCAACGGAAGCTACTTCCAATTACAAATTGAAATAAATTGTAATGGAAATCAATTGCAATTAATTTTCGGAGCAATTTCATTCAATTAATTGGTCAATGGCAATTAATTTCAATTGATTTTTCCCAACACTGCCAGCAGGTAACACTACTATGCCCAGTGGAGTTATTTCTACTCCTTCTCAGTAAACTTTGCATCACTGTGTTCTTTCTCTGCAATTGATGATAAACATACTCGTGACTTTTAATCTTTTTTACTTTTATGTGATGAAAAACAATCACACATATAAGTAAATATTTTTGACACTTTTTTGCTAAATTTACCTTAAGTGTCGAAAGAAGAAAAAAGAAACCTTTATGTGAAACGAAGAAATAGGTCTTAGGAAAGAGAAGGGACATTCGACAGTAATGTTTCCTCCTTCCCATAGATGTATCTAAAAGATATAGTGCAATAAGATCCTCTGTAATAAATACGAAATTTTAGTAAGAGATAGAATAATAGGTTTAAACGATTTCTAGGTGATATGTCGGTTATTGCGAAATCTGAAAGGAAAATCAGTAATATAATAGAACATTTGAGAAAGGGTTCTGAAGAATATGGGTGAAACTAAATGAGCTCTGAAGAATATGGGGAAACACAAAAGCGATGGAGATTTGAATGAAGCAGATGGTGTAAACATACGAGAGAGAAAATAGAGGATGTAACTAGTGAATGATTTCTGGATAATATATTTAGTAATGATAAGAAATGCCTATAAGAAGAAGAAAAGTTTATATTTTGCGACGTCTAATAAAGATTTTACAATACTATCATATAATGCTTAATAACTATTGTAATTGTTTGAACTACCTGACAATAGGCTAATGCATGTTATTCCGGAAACAAAAAAAAATCTAATTATTTTCAGAAGCGTCGTATTCTGAAAATAAATAGATTTTTTGTTTCGTGTATATATATACTTGTGTGTGTATTTGCGTGACAGGAAGTAAACTACTATTTTATTCTGCACATTTATGGATACGAGTTCTCAGAAAAAATGCTTCATTACATAAATCTTCATCACTTTTGCTATTGTACAGGCATATGACCGTAAGTTTATGTATTTCTGTTATATCACGTTAAATATTTCAAATCTGAAAAAGCGCTAACATGGTTGATATGCATACAGTACATTCGGAATCGTCGGAAAACAAGTTGTTGAAATAATAGTCAAAAGTATAGATCGGTTCTAATTAAAACGTTGTTGTGCAGGTGCTTCTACTCTGGAAGGAGATATAAGAATTTCCTGATAGGTACATTAACCTACAACACGTTACATAAAAATAATTTTTACCTAAAACATAATCATAACTTTTAATCCTTTGAAGTATTTAAGTTATTAACTTTCCCCTCTTAAATATATCTTATAAAACTATAATAGTAGTTCTTTAAATTGGTCAAGGAATCAAGCGGGCTTACTATATTTTAAAAATATGGCTTATACGTGATTAATAAACCACAACAAACCTGTAAAACAAACGGCAACCCTACTCCTTTGGAAATACATAAAATGATCCCATAAGTATGATAATTGATTCTTTATATCTACTGTTTTATTTTACAGCCAAAAAGTGTATCAAAAATGTGTATCAAAAACTCACAAAATATTTATCTTTGCTTCTTTAATTTGTTTTCGCATATTGTACAAGCTCGATCAGAATGGATTCTCTTCTATGATTATGTAATAGAGCAAATTTTCAGCAAGTTAAAAGAAAAGTGATTTCCTTTATTTGACTCTACGATAAAATAAAAATATTGATATTGATTTTTGTTTGTAGTTCGGGAAATTTAAAGTATTATATGATAACTAATGAAAATAAAGAGGTGACTATTGATTTCTTCATAATTTTTGTAATTAATACGAAGAGTATTTATACCCAGTTTTCTTTTGATTTCGGATCTTTGTCTGTAGTAGTTAACTATAATACATATTACTTACTTTGATACAGCCTGTGGAGCTGTAAGTACATATTTCAGTCCATGTATCGTAGACTCTCCAAAACATTGCCTGATTGCTTGACATAATATGTTCCGTATCATAATGCTTTTCGACTTCGACATCCTCTTTCCCATTTCGCTGAAAATTAGGCATTCACACTTAGAATAACTCAATTTCCTTTTTATACATTTATGTTAGTAAACTATTATGCCTATGCATTTTTTAGATTAACATATACAGTTTAAGTTTATTTTCATAATTTTGTTTGAAATGTGTAATTATTTGGTATAATTGACGTTTTAAAAGAGTATAATAATTAATTCTCTCGTTTGTTGTATTATCCGTGATTATTTCAAGCTTTGCTACATTAACAGTATAGAAAATATACCTATTATATTACTGTTTGAAAATTTCACTTTTGAAAGAGGAAATATCTTGGCATTGAGATAAATCATTTTTAATAGTGTATTGGGGAGAACACAATAAGACGAGAACATAATTCTTGAATACGTTTCAGAACGTTTCAGGCAACTAATACTCCGATCGAATTTAATTGAGGAAGGTTTGTACATCCTGCAAAAAACTGAAATATACTCCACTTATAAACAAACATCACGAATCTCGTTTACCAGAGCGTAAATTTCTTAAATTCAAGCCTACTAAACGAGTGTCATATTTAGGTATCCAAGCTCCTTATTAATAACTACCACTTGTAAAAGTAGTATTTTAATCAATTTAAGTGCAATTCTGTTTAGATAAAATTTCTGTGTGTGTATGTGAGTGTTGACAATATTTTTGAATCACTGATTTCAGATTTAAGGAAATTATTTCTATACGTCCCGTGTTCGATATTTTGTTTCTAAAATATCATTGGTTTAATTGAATACTAAAATTACTCCTTACATATTTGTAGTTACTACTTATGCATACATAGTACTAATGAAAGTAGTATAACCAATATTTATGAAAGTTGATTGGTTTAATTGACTTTATAGCTAGCTATAAAATCAATTTGGTATCCTGGTCTTCCGTGACGTTACAATGTAAGCGTAATTTGTAAGGTGAAAGGGTTAGTGGATTGTGGTTCAGAATAATTTCCCGTACTATCCGTGTTTCATCAAAAAAAAGTAATTGATCTTTACTTTAGGTCACCTGACATTACATAGAGGCTGACATGTATACGGAAGGGATAACTTACTAGTTCACTTAAATATGTTAAGAGTATTAGTGAAAGGTACCTCATGGAGAAGAATATTGTTCTATTGCAGGTAAGAGGTCAAAAAGGCTTGGGTTTTATCCCTAGTAGGGAGAACGTAAAATGTGAATTAAATGAAATAACTACTTAAATAGGAATTTATATGGTTAGAGTTTGGCTATGGTATAAAAGGAATGCAACTCTTCATTCATGTAAATAATAAATGTAAGTAATTTGTTTATCATTATGAATGTAACAAATTACTGATTATAACATATAGAACATAAACACAATAATCATATTTCCTTTATAGTATGGTCAATTATTATGTTCAAATATATATATTTAATTGTTAATAATAAAAAGAATGTTTACGTTGTGCATACCTGTTGCTAACGTCCAGATTTCTCAATTCTTCTCTAATAGAGCATGTATGTGTTGAGTTATCCATCCACGACTGCTGTCTACAACATCTTGCTTGTACTTGCACCACCGGCAATTGATCAGATTGTTCCTTGGGTCTGACTAATACGTTTATTACTCTTCCTTTGTTACGATTGCGTCTCAAATTTGGTTTGCAAATTGTAGAAAAAACGAGTTGAAATACTAACTCAGCACACGCAACTAAGCTTCCTCCGAGAAATATATTCACAGTTCCACCAAACGATACTAATATTAAAGAATCATAAGATGAGTTATTTAACTCATGTGGATCCAGAATTATTTATAATTAAAATTTTAAAACAAAATTTAATGCAGAACTAATAGGGTGGTTCTGAACGAGATTCAAACAAAAAGTAGGAATGTTTAAAAAGTAGAAAATTGAAAGTTTATATGAAGGTAAAATCATTTGTATACGGCAAGGATAATATTAATATGACTTATCTTAACACAAGCATATATTCAAATATCAAGTCTACCACTTTGAGAAAAGGTAAACGTTTTCAAAATATAACCATGTATAGTGGTTTGGACAGCAAAAATGATGAACAAATATAGTTTGAAGCAATTAAGTAAATACATTAGACCACTGGTTATAAAATAGTATAAAAAATAGCATAATCTAGTAAAATAAGAACATACAACTATCTTGAAGTCTATATGACTGAACTATAGCTCCCCTCTGCAAGCATACTTTCCAGAGTTTACTTTATGAACTTTTCCCCCTCCATCTCATTAGAAATGAACAGTGAGGCCTATCACTTCTACACATTGTTTTCATTTTTCTTTGAAGTTTAAGATAATTTGGAATTAACAGTCAAAACTTGACATTAGCTAGTAAAATACAGCGGTATCTTACAAATTCTGGATTTTTCATTACTATATTTTCTAAGATCTTTGTTTTGAGGGGGAACGGGTTCCTTATAAACCTCTCCAGTTTAAAATATAACTGTTTATATAAATACTGGTTTAGATTGTAATTATTTTGTTGTTTTTGGCATGTACGGTATAAGGGTGTACCCACATACATATAGGTGTACCCACATACGTACGTATAGGCTAAGCGGTCATAGTAAGTTAATTTATCGAAATGAAGTAAAATAAACTATGGTAATTTATTTCCTTAATCTTATATGTCTAGGTGGATATCTTTTTGTTTAAAAACATGTATCCTTCCTGAAAAGTGAGGGACAACGTTTATCTTTGTGCAGGATTACTTACTCTTTTCATGTGCGTAAGGCGTTCATGTACGTATAATTTTATAACTAGAATGAAACGGATATTAATTGAAATATCTATCAGACGTTTAAACGATTATATTAAAAGAGCAGAGTAAAGTTTCAGTTATAGTTTAACAGTTGTTTTATTGCTAGATAGTTACTATTGGATTTGATATAAATATCCAAACATGCTGAATGCATTTCCAAGTTTAGGGGCAAGTTGCGATATGTTTCAAAATCCCATCCATTAGCGGGAGCATTTTGCTTCCAAATTCTTTAATATACTTGATGACTATTGCCTGTTCTACTAAAATAGTAATTTCTAACCTTTTTTTTGGGGATTTATTAAAACTCTTCATTCCAGTTCTCTCGTTACAAGGAGAGAAAGAAAAGTGCTGTGCATCCTTACTTTACTCATAGCCATAATCAAATATCCGTTCAGTATGTGAAACATTTATATGAACTGCGCAAATTGTTCGAAAAAAAATATTACCTAGTAACAGTTCTAAAGAGTGTATAGATTATGTGAATACGTAATTAAGGTTTTAGAAAAGTCAGCGAGACAACAAAAATATTTTACAACATTGAATCTAATGACAAAAATTCAAAGACATCTACATTAGAAATACTGATTATGATTAATAGATCATCTGAAGAAGTAGTAATAAAATCACGATAATTATTTTCTAAGAAACCCTAATTGCATTTTGGTTATCATTCAGTATTTTTTGTAAATAGTTTGTTACCAGTTTACTATTTCCTTGCGCTATAAAATAACTAACACTGATTCCTGATCAGCTCCAATATGTGGACACAAATAAATTGAACTATGTTTTTTTCTTTATTTAGAAACATGTATTTAACTTATGAATATAACTGAAAGATTTGTTCATAAAATTATTATATATATTACTTTATTGTGAAAACAAAGTATTTAATATTTTACCGTACAGCTGAATTATCTTATAATTTAATGAATTATAATATTTTTATATTGTTTCAGATAATTCTAAAATAATTTATTTAAGTATGGTCAATTGCAAAATGTATTCAAAAATATGTTTAGTAAATAATGTTATATCTGATATTTCCTACTTTGGTGTGCGTTTAATTACAGACTTGATTAGGCATATTATAGTATAAGCAATCATGCAATATTGTTTTGATATAATACTGAAACAATTTAAATGTTATGAAATAATAAATATTTATTTATAGTAATAGTAATTGTTTCAGTTTTTGATAACAGTTTATGTTTGATGTACTAACATTTGTTGAAATATGTAGTAATTTAAACATGTTTATATTAACTGGAAATAATTCTCCTAATGAGCCACTAACATTCAATCAGGTATCTTATTTCCTCTGAATTGTTTAAAATTTTTCTCTTTTTCAATAGGGAAAATAAAATATTTCATAGAAGCGTATCTAGACTATGTCCTTCAAGCTACGGGAGATAATTGCATATCCCTAGAATAGCTTTCTTTTAAGCATTTCTAATATACGTTTATGGCAATAACACGAAGAGAGTAATCTCCAGGCTATAAGAGTACTTTTCTTAAATACTAAAGTACGAATTGAAAATAAGTTGTGGCGAATAATTTCAAAATAACCCTATTTTATATTAGTATTCTTAATGCGAGTGATGTTCTCGTACAGATTTAAATTGTACAGATTAGAGAATATTTCTTGAGTTTTAAAGGTAATTACCTTGGCGACATACCTTTTCTAGATAATGTAGATTTATTTAGGTAAAGTGTAATACGTGTTTCTCTTAGATATATTCAATTATTTAAGAGGCATAATTGCATGAGAGTCTACAAAATTTATAAACCTTTATGCCGCTTTTAATAAAAGATTCATGTTGAGTATAAACAACAGTCTTGTATACTACGTGCTGGTGCACCTTACATTGCTAAATCAGTGGATAAAAAATCGGAAAAGGATACGTATTTTACCTGGGTACACAGGTTATTTGATTTCTCGTAATCAATGGAAACAGTGCTATTTCTTGTGACCCTATACTATTGTTTTATACAGAATAGCCTTAAGAAAGATAGCCAGGATCAGAAACAAAATACTCTACAGATAAAATAGTTTCTAGTCATACAGGTTGATTCTATTATGATCTATTATGAGTAATGTTAGCTCTCTGTAGATAGATTATCTTGGATATAATGATGGATCATTTTTTAAAACGTATAGAAATTTGTTATGTTTCATTTTCGAGTGAATTAAACTACCTATGACCTCCGGATCTTGGTATTTTCTGTGCCTCACTGACTTCTTATTATTTAAAATACAAATGGCATACAGGAAAAATAATTAAACGCACACTGTTATTTTGAGATTGATAAACCTTGTTCGTGAAACTAGAATATTTATTGTTAGACACAACCTTACCGATCTTATTTAGACGGGAGGAAAAGATTAAATGATGCTTATCATTGTTGTTTAAATATTTCATTAAATTGATTACTACTAACGATAATTATAATAAATTATATTAAGTTAAAGAGATTTGGCTAACAGAAAAATCATTTCTTTAATTTGCATGTTGCTTTGTATCATATATTAACTAAATATGGTCAAAAGAACAGGTACGAAAATGTGTAAAAACATAAGGGTGAATAAGAGGAAAAACAAGTGTTCCGAGTTTTACACATTTTGAAAATATATTCGGATTTATTTTCTATCCTTCCCAAACTGTAATCGCTTGTATCCTAATATGCACTATTCCAGAATTGGCTGGGACCGAAAATTTAATGCTATAGTTACCTGATTGGTTTGACATCTTTATTTGGAAAGATCAGCTGTTCATTGATCTTATTGATTTTATTTTGCTTGAATCAAGCTGAGGGAGTGTATGGCGTTCATTAGACTTATCGAAGAATGTTTACCTCACTAGAAAGCACTTAATTATCACCATGCAGCATTGGAATTTACCTTATTATATTTAAATTGAATTGTTTGACACAAAATAACAGTTGGCTTAGTTAAAAAGCAGAAAGGAAATCAAAAGTTAGGATTTGCCAATGCTGTTATTACTGTTAAAAGTGGAGAAAAACTGCCGTGTAGTAAGACAGTTGTGACTGAGTTGTGACAAAAAAATTATGCGAAATTATATGTCTCCAATAACTGTTTTTGAGTATGAAAAATAATTCCAATACATGGAGAAATGACATACTAAAATATCGAAGAAAATGGGAAATTACACTTATATTAAAATGTTAAATTTCATAGAACTCAAAATTCACAATCACGAAAATAAAACAAGCAGCGTTGTTTTTGTATCTCAAATATTGAAACGATGAGTACCATATATGTTACTCCGTAAACGAAAACAGCGTTTGGGCGCAGGAACACCAGTAAAAGTGTTCACTGGGCGAACAAACTAAGGCGAAAACTACTAATTATCCGTCCATACCGACACAGAATGATCAAAGTTAAATGAATACTGGCGATCGAAATAAAACTCTACAAAACCAAAATATCTATCAACACAAGAGTTTTATATTGAAGAAAAACGACATCTAAAGCTGAATGAAAAATATGTTATTAATATAGCAATTGAAACTAAATTGTAAAAAAGTTACGAAAGAAAAATGGCATATTTTAAAAGAATCCGGTAATAGTATAATTTGCTTATAGTAATAATAATGTGTTACATTTTACAGGGCAGAAACAGGTAATGATAGTGCATCCTCACAATATGTCATAGTGTTAATAAACACAAAATGTTGTTTGCTGAACGTTTTCTACATTAATAAGAAACGGCAAATTTACAGCAGCATTTTAGACCTAAATGTCAATGAACTAATATTAAAATCAGTGGACTAAACATAAATAGGAGAAAAGCCGAGATTTTAACAACTAATTCATTCCAATAAAAAATACAATAAAGCATTTCAGGGTTACCATGGCTTCACGATACAAATTGGTATTTTGTAGCTGCTTAACGTTAATGCGAGTTAAGATCCATGCTCTCTTAATTCGAAGTTTTCAATGCAATTTTAAGGAAAAAATTGGATGAAATGTATCTAAAATTAATCAGTAAATATTTAGAACATATGGCTAATAAGGAATGCAACAAAGGCAAATATATATATATATGTGTATATATATATATATATATATATATATATATATATATATATATATAATTATTTGTTTATGCCTATTAACCAATTATAAACTTATATTTATGGTTTCTGGATATTATTTAAATTACTGTAAGTCTATAATTGCATTCTGTAATTTTTATGTATCGATGTATTGTTTACCATTGGTATTTGATTCCTTAACTTTTATATAAAATCTTTTAGAATTTCAATGTTATCAATTATCTCCCATTTTGTAATGAAATACTATTTGCACTTTATATGCTCAATATTGTAAACCCTGCTGCAATGGGAAAATGATAATCTGACGATATGGATTGGCATTAGCGTATTTGATATTGACCATTATTAGTTACCTATTTTAATCAATATTTATAATGATTCTAATGCGTTTTTCATCTACACGAAATTTTTATGAACCTTGAAACAACACTTTAGCTTATAGAAAGACCTGGTCAATTGAAAGGTCTAGGTGTATCTCTCGTGCAGAATATCGGCCACTTTGCGTTTGAAAAAGAAAAAAGGCAACAACAAATGGATATTATATATTTTCAAAGAACGCATTCCATGAAAATGGAGAATTTAACATCGAATTACAATAAGCGGTTTGAAAAATTATTCTACCCAATTATCCATGTTAATCGGTCGATGTTGAATTCAACGTCAAAATTGTACCTGCTGTTTGACTTTTGTCATTCTTCACGACAAGGTGCAATACTATAAACCAAATATTTTCGAACAAAAATACCTTCTGTAAAAACAAAGTCTAATTTTCCATGAGAGTTTCTGCTGCCAGCTCTTTAGCATGTACGAAAATGGTCAATCCATCTGAAGTGATTCAAAAATGGTGAAAATAGTTGCTCGAAAATCTCCAAAAATTATAGAAATTGGAGTGTGTGATGAACAGTGTGTATGAGAAGATCAATAATATCATTCACGTTTTCGTATGTACAAATGTTCCTAAATGGGACCATGTTTGTTGTCAATGGAGTGCCCTTTCTTTGGAAGCGTATACAAAAACTGCAGTTGCTCAGGACGTACGAGTCAAACACCAAACAGAAACAAATGTTTACAGCAGAGACTGAAGTATACGGAAAATATAAACTTTTGCGTCTAAATAAATATGAGAGTTGCAAACCAATACATATCACCATAAAAGTTAGAGACAATTATACTTTTAAAGGGGCATGGTATTTTGGAATGGCATAAAGTGGGGAGTTCATAAGTTTGGTGCTGAATGCTATTGCATGTAAAGAGTCTGCAGAAATATACACAGCTATGATACTACTGGCACCGTAGATATATGGGGGTCCGAAAGTTTAAGTTTGTGATTTCGATGCCATTTTTGGGCGTAATATCTCAGGAGGGCAAAGTGCTAAAAATTGCTGCCTATGCGACAAAGTAATTCTGTATGTGAATAAACTATTGAAAAAATCCTGCCTCATATAATATGGATAAAAGGGTGAGGACATGGTAAAAATGATAAGAAAGCACTTGCGTAACGATGGTAATTTAAATTTTGGATTATGTTTCATGCTAGATCTAAAAAAAATATGCATGGTGCAGCCCTCTTTTGTTTCTGTTTAGTTGTGCAAAAGTTGCGAGTGGTGTTCGTTCTATCTTTCTAGTTCCATGATTATTGTCACGTTTATACGGTAAGATTAGCTCCCCCTTGCACTCAGGGCACTCACCATCGAACCGGACTGCAGTATTAAGCCACTTAATGTATGAGCAAAGTATGATTGAAATCCAATCCCAGTTCCGGAAGATAATATGTTCAATCCTAACTATATTTAAAACTGCATGAACTGACATAAAATAATGGGGTACTTACGGTTTACGAGGAAGGTTGAAATTTAGCATGATTGTTGATTTCTAATACAAACACACACGAAATTTGCGAAAACAATATTTTTTTTTATGTGGTCTAATGGGGGATGAAGAAATTCGCTATGTTATTTAAATGAGCCCTTTTTTGGATTTATAATCTTATATTTTAGGTACTTGGAATTTGAATAAAAGCCTAAAATTCGATATGATTGTACGTCTTCATAAGCGTTATTTAGGTAAATGACTAGAAATAAAAAAAGATTCAACCGTAGAGAGATTTTATTGGGAACTGAAAAGTCTTCCCAATGTTATTTGTATGGCACATCTTCTACAGCACAAAATGTTTAGGCACTTCCGGCAGGTTGGCATGATTGTAAACGTCCGGGACTAACCAACAGCAAAATTGCCAGAAGTGAATATTTTTAGTTTTAAAGGTATCTATTGAAGAAATAAAGTAATTCCCATGTTATTGAAATAGGTGTTTTTTGTGATATAAATTCTGATCTTTTATATAGTTGAAATACGAAAAGAAACTTGAAATTTGTACAATTGTAGGTTATAGAGGTTTGAGACCATAGTCCGAGGAAACGCGCAGGTCTTGATGCGGAGTTCTCAGCCAGCCAAAGATTTATTTTTATTCTATATAATGCAACATTGTGAAGATATTAAATTCGGTAACTGTGACTGGATTTCAATAATACTTTTTAGATACATTAAATGAATTAATACTGTTGTCCACCTCAACGATGTGGGTTGTTGAAACAAGGGGAGCTACTACCTTACCATATACACGAGGCAATGATCATGGAGCTAGAAAGATGAAAAAACGCTACTCGCAAGCTTTTACACAACATAAGACAAACAAAAGTGACCATAACTGCTGCACCATGCATAGTTTTTGAAATCGAGCATGAAACATATCTAAACATTTAAGTTTTTCGGGCTACAACCATCGTCATGCATGTGCTTTCTTCGCCTTTTTACAATGTTTTCACTTTTTCTTCATGTAATGTAAGCTATGATGTTTGGGCAATAGTTTATTAACTTATAGAATTACTTTGTTGCATAAGGAGCAATTTTTAGCACTTCGCCCTCCTTACTTACTATTAGATATTACACCTCAAAAATGGCATCAAAATCACTAACTTAAACTTTCGGACCCCCATAAATCTACAGTGCTAGTAGTATCACAGCTGTGGATATTTCTTCAGACTCTTTATATCAATTGTATTCAGCAGGAAACTTATGAACTCCCCACTTTATGCCATTACAAAATACCATGCATTTTTAAAAGTAGAATTTTCTGTAGTTTTTATGGTGATTTCATGTATTGGTTTGCAACCCTGCATATCTATGTAGACGCAACAGTTTATATTTTATGTATACCTCAGCGTCTCCCGTAAACATTCGTGTCTTTGGTGTTCGTCTGATTGGAATGGGCAACTGTAGTTTTCTTAAACACTTGTAAATGCAAGACAAGGCACAACATCGACAACAAAGATGGCCGCCATTCAAGAACACTTGTACATACGTAAATGATATTATTAACCTTCTCGTACAGATTGTTCGTCACACTCCAATTTCTATACTTTTCGTAGATGGTTGAGCAACCACCTCTGGACCACTTCGTACGGATTGACCCAATTTCAGAATATTTACTCTTTACTCGGCACTGTGGTTGTAATTGAAAATGCAATAAAAGCAAATTAACGTTTTCGTACACAAACGAATGTGGACTGAATTACTTTTAATACATTTTAGTAGCTGCTATCTGACCTTGTGTGAAATCTGTAACATTATACTACTTGAGGTAGCAGTTTAGAATATGTATACAGTATGTATCTAGATGTGATTGACATAAAAGGGTGGTGTTCAATATTAATTTGTCCACTTAGAAAGTATTTAAACGTACAATTCTTTTATTTCGAATTTTCAGGATCTCATAGAGCACAAACTTCAGCATGTTTGATTACTCCACAAAAATGTTACAATAATCCATCCTACGTTAATATATATACTCTACTGACTTTATATACAATATATACAATCTCTCTCTGTCTGTCTGTCTGTCTCTCTCTCTCTCTCTCTCTCTCTATATATATATATATATATATATTAGAGTATATGTACACTATACTCTAATATATACACACTATACAAATATATACTCTACTATTCTGTGACACATTATTGCGACATGTTTTGTGAAACACTCTTCTGTTTTCACTTTTGTAATATTACTAGACTACTAATGATAATTATAATTATAATTGGTCTGATACATTTAACAGTGCATAATTTACTTTCATAACAATAATAACAACAGAGAAAGTGCGAAATATTTTTCTTGTAATTTCACTGTTTCAACCTGCTTTCCAATTTAATATTCTACTTTTTCATCTGAAAATATTTAAAATTTCATGAGATAAGCAAACGTAATGCAAAGAAACCGGATATGGTTGCCACATACCTTTGAAACTTTTAAGAAAGTATGGCTCAAATAACATCGATTCAAGGAATTTAATGGGATGTCCGTATCAAATTTTATTTCTAAATCAATTTCCTTTCCAACAAGTCACTTAAAAAGCGTCTATAATTAAGCCCAGCGTAATTATTCACTAGCTTAGTTATTTGTGCTATTCAACGCGCATATGTATTTCTTAATTTCGTATTCATATTTACTTTTGTGGAACAAACAGTAATGCTCAGCATTCCTCACCGGCTTATTTCAATTTTAGTAACCAAAGTTACTAAATTTGAAAACTTTTTTCTTAGCACTGCTTCCTTCCGATATTTTTTTTTTTAATTTACGTAAAATTACCTTCATGGGCATTTATTTGAATATGATTATAAAAATATAAGCCTACAAGATTCCATTTATGATATTAATTAATATAATTTCCTTTATCCAAAAATCTCGACCGTGGACGATAAACTAAAATATTACACAAATCTAATTATGTTATTTTGAATATTCTTACTTATTTGCTATGTTCTTAGGACAACCCAATACTACTAGAAGACATTAAATTAGTCAAAATATACGTGAAAGCAATATAAACACAAACTTACTTGTATATACGTGTGTGTGTGTTGTAAGGTTAAATAGCTAAAACCATATTTGTATTATAATTAAGTTTTATTTTCCATAACTATATTGTAACAGGAGTAATGATATTAACACTACACTGCTCGCGCGGATTACTATTGTAGTCCAGTGGGTTTCAGTTTTCTGGTATCTGAGGGTTGGCAACACTTGTGACCTTGAGCGGTCGTCTACCTTCCTCCCCCATTTCAACAACACCATTAGTCGAGTGATAGCATCCAAAGTCAACGCATTGACGTTATACGGATTGTTATTTTCGCATGGACTACTATTGTAATCCGTGCGAGTACTGACGTGATAGTTCGTTTTCTGGCTAACGTTTTAACTGTTCTCGTTTTGAACGTATTATTTCACATCATTCGCTTAAATATATGTGATATATATGTTAATTTAAAATGTCAGAGCAAGAACAGATACGACAGTGGCTAACAGAAACTGAAAGTGACGATGAAAGTGTTTTAGTATAGAACACTAAGATGAAATAGAGGACGATGTTGTCGAGTAGTGACTCTGAAGAAAGTGGTAGTGACGATTTGGAAGAAATAGAAGATGAAGAAAGGAACGGTGATATCCAGGAAGACAGGTTTCACGAGAATTCTACATTGGAAAGGGCAGAATTATGAGATGGTATATTGATCCAGTGCACCCAAGAAATACGCGAATACAGCGTCATAACGTCATTCCTACACTGCATAGTTATTACTCCATAGAACAACACTAAATCTGGAGTTGACATATTGGACAAGTTGTGTCGCCAGTATGATACAGCCAGGAATTCGCAAAGATGGCCACTCATTCTCTTCTTCCACGAGTTAAACGTTGCTGGAGTAAACTCTCTCATTGTTTTCAAAGCAAATAACAATGATGCTATGATCAACCGTAGAGGCTTCCTGCAATCTGGGCTATGGAACTTATCGAACCTCTTTGTGGAAGATGAACAAACAAGAGTACCCAAAAAAGATGTTTCAGGTGCAGTAAGTGGATCTGCTCTGGCCACAAGCACACTCTTTGCACTGACTCTTATGACTGAAACACCCAAAATTTTACCTACTTTTGACCTTGTTTTCAAGTGTAAAAGTTAAACTTGCAAACAATTTAACAACTTCTTTTTATTTTTTATAACAGGTTTTAACACTTTAAATGCAAATTTCCTCTTAATTTTCAATTTTTAATCAAAAAGAAAGAAAATAAACGAACATTTACAAAAATATAGTAAATTGCATACGCATTCTAAAGTTTTGGCTTCTAATCCTTTTTGTGCATTAAAAAACAAAAACTTTGCACTGAAATTTGTTCTTAATTGCTTGTGAAAACCCACAAAATTAATGTAAAAAATACCAATTGAATAACCACTAAGATATATATATTTATCAAATGGACTACAATCGTAATCCGCGCGAGCACTCACGTTTCAACAATTTCATGCGAGTACTGTAGTGTTAAAAATATATATCATGCGTGCTAAAATTATCAATGATGAAGTTTTATTCACATCTTTTAATTACGCAAATTAGTGGATACTATCGAAGACAACTTACCAATAAGGTCCAAATCACTAAACATAACTTCCCGATTCAACCTAATAGTTGGAATCCCATTCATGAAGGAATATATAAAATTTGAATAACCCCTGTAAAAAAGCATATACAATTCATTTAATTACCAGTAGATATTCTTTCAAAATTGTATTATAATATAAGGTTATTATTATTGAGCTAAAGAGAACTGTGTCCTTAGCATACAATATACATAAACAAATAATACATCCTGTTGAAATCAACTCTAAAATTTCCAGGATTAAGCAAATACCAAAATACTGCTACAGAAGTTCAATATTTTCATCGTTCAAATCCAATTCTATACAAGTTGCTGTTCGTTTTGCAGAGTTAAATAAAAATCATAAAGAATGACTTTAGAATTATTTAAAAATTCCTATAATTGATTTCAAATTACGATACACGGCACAAACAATCATGTAGTGTGTCTGGGAATTTCTGAAATGCAAGTAATTGATTGCAATATGATGTACAAAAATAAGTGAAACTCATTATACGTATTTATTGTAAGCCATTCGTTAATATGTAGCCAGTAAGTGTTTTGTTGACATACAAGCTTAGAATCACATAGCATTTATAAGGTAATTGTGTAAGTTTTAAATGGACAGCATAGATATCCATGGATCAGCTCTACGCAAATATTTAAAATATTAAAGCAGCATATATTGTTCTTAACAAAAGACAGTAATGTGTACTAAGTTAAATAATCCTGCCATACCACTCTCCACTATATGTAATAAGAGTTACTACAAAAAGCAAAGCATTAGAGTTTGATGCTACCATTGAGAAAAATCAATTTAAAATAAATTAACGCTTTTCTCTACCTAAACAATTAAATAATAAAATAAAAACTTATAAATTAAAATAGATCATTACTACCAACTATGTGCTTAATACTATGTTCACAAGTTTTTTTTTCAGTTGGTTAGTAGAATTTCCGCTAAGAATGTGGCAAAGCTAATAAACAAGTGAACGTCTTTAAATTATATTACAAATTTCCGTTTCTTTTAATGCAAATTTACGCTCATTTTATCTCAGAGAAGAAAAGGACTACTATATTATGTTGGCTCTTTCCGTTTCTATATTTATTAATTAACAAATACACAAATTGGTCCTTTCTCCGAATTCCTTAAGATATCTTTATCTGACGTCAAGCTTGTAATGCTGCATTTATCAGCTTTTCTACGATTCTTTAAACCAGGAATCCAATGACAAAACTAGAAACAACTCATTGTTCTTATAGATAGATGATCGTGGGCAATGATGTAGAGAAGTATCCTCGGTAATTCTACATTTTCAGCTCCTAGACTTTACCTATGTAAAAACAGGTGACATTTTTAGTGAGTATTTTTTGTAAGCGTCAATAATGACACTGTTACATGGAAGGTTAGGCCTTCCAGGTAATATGGTGCAATGCGTTTATCGTGATTATTTTGCTTCAACGTCGAATTTTAAATGAAAATATATATGGTTGTCCGTACTTCAGATTCCAGGCAACCGTTTTTTTAATTGTGTATTTCCTAAACTAATCACCTTTCGTATGCATTTTTTCAACCTCTTACATCTCAATATGTTTATGTTTATTTAATATGTTTGTGTTACGCAATCTAGTTCACTACCCCATTATCTCTGCTCTAAATTTTTTACTTCAAAAAATAGTGGGTTCAGCTAAATTATCACATTTTAAATCTGATATTTCACCAAGATAAACAACTGAAAGAGCCATTATGCAAAATATTTCTCCAAATAATTACAACTGTTTACCGTTGACCATTTAAGTAACTGGCTATTACGTGACATTCTACGCGTTAGATTTGAATCAGCTTTGTCAGAATGTCATTTACGTTCTCTTGATTGGTCAACCATTGACCTAATTTTAGACAACGAAATACTCAGAAAAAAATACTGGTAAATCATTTTAGCTGTAGCTGTTTAATACTGCGCCTCTCACTTTCGTTCACGGGTCTCCATTGTATTTTTATCACCAGGGGAGGAAATGAGTTAGTCAAAAGAAACAAATAAATTCCCGGGGTAACCAATTCAGACTGGTTACATGAATACCAGCGAGTTTTGCATTTACTATCTGTCAGGAAAGTAAATGTACACCTATTTTTCGAGTCTGGCATTCCTGCTCTCCATCCGTGGAGAGTATGAGAATTAAATCAATCAAATGTTTACTGAGGGGCATAAAGAAAAGTTTAATCTGAATAAGACGTTGGAGAGGGACACAAGCTGTGAATACGAATAGTGATTAGTGTAAATAAAGGACGACACCAAAAGAGAAAGCCAGAAACAGCTGTTAAACTTAGAAAAAAGAGTAAAAATTGTTGAAGTGGGAACATAAAGCACAAATACAACAAATACGCCGACAACTAAACGATCACCATGCCATGATTTTGGTGTAGTGGTTAAGGTGCTAGCTTACAAATGCAAAGGTCGCCAGTTCGAATCT
This sequence comes from Thermobia domestica, assembly GCF_964235325.1. Lineage (NCBI taxonomy): Eukaryota > Metazoa > Arthropoda > Insecta > Zygentoma > Lepismatidae > Thermobia > Thermobia domestica. The sequence goes on from NC_137471.1 coordinate 121,103,725, forward strand.
TCGGTGAGGACATTTGTAAAATTTTTGTTAATAATACATGCAGCTCATGAGAGATGGTAAAAGAGGTCGTATTTAGTCTTTCGTAGCAATTATTATTGGTAATGTTTAGTACTGATAATACTTTTTGCCTTTGCGTATTGCTTTTATTCTTTTCTTCATTTCAAAAGAGAAGAATATCCAAACAAATGCCACCAAAATTCCTCATATTTTGAATGTAAACGCCATTTGCAATTAGTAAAGAATAAAAATTGAACGTTCCGATGTAGCTGCAAAAAGTAAAAAGAAAAACATGGAAGTAGACCATACTCATGATTATTAAAAATACAATTTCTACATGCCTTACACCTCCCGACCACGTTTCTACGTTAGCAAGTAAGAGGTTTGTGTTTAGGTCAGGCTGGTCAATACGTTTTGCAAAGGGGCCCGGTTTAGCTCTGACGCACCACAGGTGCGAGAAGAGAGCAAAACACTTTTTCCCTCTCCCTCTATGTGTCTATTTATCTATCTATCTGTATATATATAACGCTATTTGTGAATGCCAAAACCACCCTAATTTTCAGCGGATTGAGATTGGCACGAACATTAATTGTTGAAATATCTTCAGTTCGTTAAGCAGAATAATCAGACAAAAATGTTCAAAATGGGTATTCTCTCTTTAAACTCTTAAAAACTTCCAAGGGAACCTAATTTCGTCCATACACTGAGAAAAAAAAATGTAGGTGGCATACTTAAAAACGTAGGTTACATTCGTAATTCCTGTAGTTTCTGGACTTAACGTACAACCGTATATAACATCCTGCAGCAAACGTATAGCTGAAAAAGTATGTATTATACGTACTGTCTGCACAAGTGCAATGACGTCATTCGTGTGACGTTATCTGCAGTAACAAGTATATACGGAGGTAATATCTAGCTTTGTGACGTCAGGGTCGTATGTAGCATGTGGGTTAATAATGACGACATACACTGACTATCAGGACGGAGCATGATTTCAAGAAGTATGCAATATACGTTCTGTACGTATGTTTCTTGCGTTCAACCCCGAGACAGCATCTATATTGTACTTGTGCCCCATACGTACGACTAGATACAGTATACGTATTGTACGTATGTATTATACAGATTTTCCTTATGTCGCACACAGCTTGTCCAGATACAGCATACAGAATATCCGTATGCACCATACAGAGTGCATATATGTAGCTTACAGACTGTCTGCATGCAGCATATAGATTATACGTATGTCGCGTACAGGTTGGCCATATGTAATGTATAGATTGGATGTATATAGCTAATAGGTTGTCCATATGAAATATACAGATTTTACCTGTATCGAATATGTATTGCCTTCTTGTAATGTATGGATCGGACTAATGCAGGATCTAGAGTGTACGTATAGTGCACCATTATTAAAGTGCTGCAACATACTGCAAAGTGCATGATACATTCTTACTGTAATGTTGTCAAATATTGTTTTACTCTGTATGAAAACAAAAATAGCTTAAAATATGGTTGATCTCCTTTGTGCCAATAATAATAAAATTAACAATACTACACTTTTCAAATCTTAGTTTGGAGCAGTGAAACTGTCCAAAGAAATGTATTTACCTGCAGGGTGTCCTATAAGTTTGGGCTTCCTGCTAATTCGTTGGAAAGCTACTGCAAAGTCAAGTGTTGAAAAGTGACACAAGCGTTAATTTTAAAATTATGGGCACAAAGCAGGGGCGGATCCAGGACGGACTTCTGGGGGGGCGGTCGGCGGTAATACTGCTACTTTTAAGAGCTCCAAACTTGTTATGGATGGGTTTATTTATATATAAAATAAGAAAGTTTCCTCTTGTGGGGGGGGGGGGCAATTGCCCCGATCGCCCCCCTCTGGATCCGCCCCTGGCACAAAGGAGGTTAACCATATATTAAACTATTTTCGTTTCCATACAGAGTAAATCAATATGTGATATATTACTGTAAGAATTTATCATATGGTTTGCAGTTAGTTAGTTGCAGCACCTCAATAATAATGCAAAATGCACAGCCTTATACAATCCTATATTCAAACTCAAACAAGATTTACGTACAATCATTTATTAAGCTGTTATCATCCATTGCTTGTACGATATAAAGATTATTTTACCTCATTCTTTTCCTTAATAGTATCTTCTACTAAAGTGCAGTTGTTACCACAAGAGGCCTGAATAGAATTTTCCAGAAATAACTTCTCTGTACATTTTAATTAACAGTTTTTTTTTAAATGTCGCAATAATTAAAAGTGTGGTGTCAGCCGGAAACGCATTCGCTTACAATATTATTCCTACTCAGTACTCGCCATTAAAAATGAAACACCAAGAAGGAGACTGGGTAGATGCGCCAAAGTTCCCAGGCCGATACCTAATAGTAAGTGCAGAATACTGTTAAACGTTCGCTGTATTCGCTGTGTGACAACGTGGTGACAGCGGAGGCGTTGTGCAGCCATCGACTAAACATATTTATTCTTCCCTGCTATAGACATTCTGCAAATTTGGACTTTCCTGGATGCATCCTTCTTAGTGCAACATTTTAAGGAAAGAGCAATTTAACAGTCTCATACATTGCTTAAAGAAAGAGCAATGATTCTCAGAATTACTCGGAAGATATATATACACAATAATTTAAAACGGTTATTTCAAACTTTGCAATTCAAAGCACGAAAAGAACTATAGATAAAGGAACACTAATTTTAGCCAAATAGTAATTAGTAAACTCAATCACACTCAGTACCATTAGTTGCTTGGTGTTATCCGTAAGTCAGAGATCACGGTATCTCATTTCGTGTAGATTTTTGCATTTGTTTAACGCTAAAAATGTATTTTATCGCTAATTGAACCCAGTACCATATATATACCGACAGGACGTACCTTAGTCACAAGGTGACATGAGTGAAACACTAAACTATTCGATTGACACCTGCGGCCTTGTCAACACTAGAGAAAGTTACAAAGTGATTAAGTAAATACGGAACATAGTTCATACAAAGTATAGCGATGTATGAAGTCTCCGTTTCATACGACTTGGATAAAGGATACATCTGAAATAGCAACAAAGAAATATATAATGATTTCTCTGGATAATTTCGATTAGTCCAGAATTCGAACACACACACGCTGGTAAGTCCAACATTTTTTTTTTAACTTCTTTCTTCGGATTCCCAATAAAGTTGACTACTGAAAAGCTGAGTTATAGATTCTGTATTAAAACAACACCTTCGCTAGACATGTTCAGTATACACATTGTCTTACATACAGAACAATACATTAGTTATTAATGCATGTCTGAAATAATAGTGCTTCGTATAGAATTTTACTTCATCCAATCGCAATAGCACAAAGATAAAAAATATTGCTAGGGATAATGTTCTTATTACAGAGAAAAAGAATTAAAATGACTTAACATTAACAATCATTTTCTTTAAACAGAGATAATATTTTATTATAATTTATGGAAGAAAGAAATAATTTGTAGTACAGTATCTTTATTAGGGTTATATATTCGTACAAAATAATGTAAGTACAACTGAGTCTGTCTTCAGAAAGGGCGTACTTTTAGCCACAACCTACACTGCTTCTTTTGACTGTCTTTCAAGCAGAATCCTGGTTTGATGCACGAAATACCTGCAACAAAAATCAGAAAATATTTAAAATGTTATATTCAGTGTGCTTAATTTGGTTGTACTTAACAATACAAAGTATCTTAACATTTTTGAGATTAAATGGACAAAATCTGTTCGGTCAGGTATGGACTTTTGGGTTGCACGTAGAAAAACTATGAAGTGTTTATTGATGCTGAACAACAACTCAAAATGTATTACCATTCAAAAGTAAGTGGGTACCTCAATGGTGTTCGGGCTACCATGGGGTACCTAATGTCTGTATTTTTTAGATATATGAAAATATATGTCTCTAAAATGTAAGGAACTGACATCTGTTTACCGAAAACCTCAACTCGGTAAGCCTTATGGATATCGAGATATGGGAAAATAAAGAGCGACACTACAGAACTGTGGAGTTTGCGTACTAGATGGTGCAGTTTCGGAAACGTAATTACGAGGGCTTACAACAACCTCAAAAGTAGTTTCAATTAAATACACTACACACACGCCCTGATGGGGGTTTTCGGGTACCATGATATTCCCAGAACTCTCATTTCTAAATATTCTAAAATATGTCTTAATAACGTTTTAACCCTACAACGGCCAACCTATTTTCCTAACATAAACAGCCAAGGTGAGTCCAATGGACTCACACTGTTGATATCGTGTTATCAGAACTTATATTGTGTTATTGAGTGTAATTTCGTATAATATTTTTAAGTATTTCCGACGGAACATGCAAGTATAACAACCCCACGTATTTTTATAGTGTTTACAAGCTCGTCAGTGTTGCCATCTGATGTAAAAATTTTCGTGAAAATTAAAATTATTTTTCTTGTATTGTTTAAAAGGTAATGTAATTATAAATTTTAGTAGAAACAACTTTGCTAACTACTAGACTTTCAAGAAACGCTTTTCTCAATGTATTGTAAGTTATCAGAAACAATATAAGTAATGCAATTGAAGGGGTGGGTTCCAAAAGAGCCTATGTCAATTTTTGTCAGTTTTGAGGTATTGGTTCTATTAAGTTCCATTTCAGCATCTTCGCATGTTGAACATGCTTTCATGCCAAAACTACATAAATCAAATTAGTTGTAGGCAAAAGAAAACTGAGTTATTGTATAAAATGTCCTTAGTCAACAGCATTCTCTGAAGTTATTTTGTGATTCATGCCTACAAATACTTATCAAACTCTTGCTATATATAATTTCACCGTTATCTTACGAAACGTAGAGAATTAAAATTTTCTTTTACGTAGATTACTTTTCTTTCACGGAAATAGAATGATGGAAACTCTCACAAAATATCGTCTCCTGAAAAGCTTACTTTCTTGACTTAGGCTCTTTGGGAATTGAGCTCTTCAATTGTTGGTTTGGAATGTTCTCGTAAGAACCTGGAACTACTGATGAACATCCTTCGTTTTACTTGTTTGTTGATTTACATTTTTTGCAGTATCTAAGCACAACCGAATTTTCAGGACACACATGCTTTTGGCAGGTCCTGAATGTTTGCCTTTGCAATTTTCCTTTTCGCGCATCACACAAGTAAAAAATATTTTCTTCTTTCTTTACCTTATGTTGGTAACATGCATTAGCCTATATCAATAGTTTTGAACTCTGCAGCCACAGAGTGGATTGATTTGTCAAGACCTACAGCACGTCTATTGCCAATATGTGGCTGGATGAGACTTTCTGCTATTGCAGTAAGAATATCCTTTCTAGAAGTCTTCCGATCAGGATGCAATGTACTCCAGACGAATAGGCGGCAACAGCGCATACATCAAGCATATTCATAAAACATAAATGGTCATATATTAGTCTTTCTTTTCCATGGATATTCATGGGCCAATTGGTCTCTTCCTTCCTTCAGTTTGGTAAGAATTCGGGTGGAACGAACGTCTTTTGTTTTTCGGTGTTCCCACTAGTGTAAGGCCATTGCAAAGAAATGTGTTGGCGAGATCAAAATGTGTGAAATAATTATTGCATGTGATATTTTTTTACTCCCAGAGCGAGACTCCGCCAAATGCAAGACCACATTTTGTCCCAAGTTTTTTGTTATTTCCTTTCCTAACGTAAAATGTACCATACAAAAGGATAGTGTGTTTCGGAATCCGCTATTCATCATACCTTCATCCCACACTTACCTGGTTTCAACGGCATATATTGCGTAAATAGACATGGAATGAGAATGGAACAAGCTGTTCGTCAATATTCAAATTTTTCCCAGGGTCATAGTGGGTTTTCAAGAATTGGTTCATTCTTTATCCAAACTTTACGTATTGACGCCAGTTTATCTTTATTTCTTCTGTCACTTCTTGTTGCTTTGTCATCAAATTGGATAAATATGCGCAAATACTTGAACCTGTTTTTACTCATCTCACCGCGAAATATTGGTGGTCCATACTTTTTGTCCCATAGCAGTTCTATCTTTGGCTTTGAGACGACCAGTAGTATACAAAATTCCAAGTAAATCCTTCAATTCTCTCTCATTCTGGCTTCCACTGATTCTGCAGGTTGCTTCTTCACACATCGTCTTGAACAAATAATAACAGAGCGTCTCAGGGATCTTCGAATATTTTATTTGGAAAAAGGAACCTTATTTACTCGCCGCTGATGATGTTCTGAGATTTCGTCTTCTGTGGTCAAGAAGGTTCAGAATATTATGTGGTTCCGTCCTTTACATATAAAATCTTTTCATTACTTTGGCACCGATTTCCAACATCTTCAATCTCAGAATTACTAATCGTATTAGAAACTTCTAGTGCTTCACTTTCCCAATCACTTCCGCTATCTTCAAGTTCACTGCACATAATGTCTTCGTCTTCATCCCCAAGAACTGGCGATTTACTTATACAATATTTTGAAGAAGCAGCCATTTCTGCACTTCAATTAGCACTAACATACACTAACAGTTCCACAATCTGCTCCACAACAAGAATCAGCTGATACAAATGTGCCATATAACTAATAATTTAATAACAATTACCTATATTACCACTGGGAACCCACATATATGAAGCAATTTAGTAATGAGTCCATTGGACTTATGTTGGCCTTTTGTGTTACGAAATTAGAAATATATTTTTAAAACCTACCATAATGTATATTTTTTGAATTCCAATTTGTATTCACACTTTACATTACCTACCGATAGCATATCTATAAAGAGACATCTATAGAGTAAGAAATAAATTGCAGCTGGATAAAAATTATACGCGATGAGTCCATTGGACTCACGTTGGCCGTTTAAGGGTTAAAGAACGTTAGAGGTGTGTGTTTACCGAAACCGCAAGTCGGTACGCCTAACAGTTACCGAAATATGGTGAAATAAAAAGCGACACCATAGGTACGTGGAGCTTGCATATTAGACAGTACAATTTAGAAAATTAATTAAAATATGACTATCAAGATATTGTCAAATAAAGGGAGGATCCATATAGTTATGGGGTTTTCGTGTTAGGTGGTAAAATTTCCGAAACCGGTCATGTAAAGTTAATAAGCATCAGTAGCAATTTCATCTTAAAATAATTAGGTATTTCCATGGAGTTTAAGAACATCATGGGGTCTACCAAGATTAAATTTTAAAAGTTTTGTAAAATATATTTTGACATTTGTAAAGAGTATTAGAAATATGTATTTACCTAAAAGTTCCAGCTAGTACATCTAGCAGCTAGAGAGACACCATACAATAAAAGCGTATTAGATCTTGAAATTTCAGAAAACAATTATTGATCCTAACAAAAGTTAAATAAGATGGTACTTATATGGGTTAAGTGAGAACCTCAGACTCGTCAGTACAATTTCGATCGAAAGATTAATTCAGCTCTAAATTTTCTTTGGACAATTCCAAGCGTTCATCGGGCTCTGAAATAAAGTGAACATTTTTTGTCAATATCTAATATAGCAAGCGAGATATAAGGAATTATGTATTTTATGACGTCGTAAAAATAGAGACCCACATGGATTTGTACTTTTGAGTATTTGCTGTAAGAAGAAGAAATTTCAGAAAACAACCGTATATACCTTAATAGACAATTAAATGGGCGGGGGCACAGTGGCTTAGTGGTAGAGTGCTTACCTCTGGTGTATTGGGTTCTTGGTTCGATCCACGGCCAAGTCAGTTTGTAGTGGACATCGTATTCGTGGGTTTTCTCGGGGTACTCTCCTCCCACCTTTGCATTCCATCAATTCTGTCAACAACATTCACTTGCTTTAATCATAATCTCCCTGAGACTAAAATGCATAATCGTGGGTCGCTACACTGAAATATTTCCTTTTATTTAATTTTAAAATTAAATAGGGAGTTAAGTATGATCGTATTTCTATGGGTTAAGTGAATACTCCAATAGTTTCTGCAAAAAAAAAAAAAAAAGATTAGTTAAATACCCTACCACTAAGCTACTGTGTCCCCGCCCACTGAATTGTCTATTAAGGTATATACAGTAGTTTTCTGATTTTTTTTTCTTTTAGGAAAGACCCAAAAGTACAAATCCATAAAGATCTCTATTTTCACGTCATAAAATATATAATTCCTTATATCTTATTTACTATCTTAGATATTGACAGCGAATTTTCATTCTTTTGCACAGCTCGATGAACCCTTGGAATTGCCTGAAGAAAACCTAGGACTGAACTAATCTTTCGATCGAAATTGTACTGAGGTACTGATTTAACCCATAGAAGTACCATCTTATTTAATTTTGTTGCGACCAATAATTGTTTCCGAAATTTCAAGCTTTTATTTCACAGTGTTTCTCCAGATGTTAGATGTACTAGCTGGAAGTTTTGGGTAAATACATATTTCAAATACTGTTTACAAATGTCAGATTATATTTTCAAAAGCTTTTAAAATTTAATTTTGGTAGACTCCATGATGTTCTAACACCCCATGAAGATATCTAATTACTTTAAGATGAAATTGCTACTGGTGTTTATTAACTTTCCATGACCGATTTCGGAAATTTTAGCATCTAACACGAAAACCCCTTAACTGTGTTGGTCCTCCCTTTATTTGACAACATCTTGATAGCCGTTAGTCATATTTTAATTCAATTTCCGAATTGTAGCGTCAAGTATGCAAGCCCCACATACCTATAGTTTATTCCCCCCCCCTAAAAAATCAGTTCTTTACATTTTAGAGACATGTATTTCCATATATCTAAAATGCAGAAATTAGGTACCGCATTGGAACCCCATTGGAGTACTCACTTACTTTTGCATAGCAAGGTAAAAACGCCAGTGGTTCTCACTTTAAGTTTGAAAACATACTATTTTGTCTCTTCTCTGAGCATCGTGAATCTGTCGGAGCTGTACCATAGTTGGAAAGACTCACTGATCCTTCCTATAGTGACCATGTAGTCAGAATTCAAAAAGGGATAGCCCTTGAAGGAAAAACAATATTTTAAAATCCTTGCACCAGTAGTCGTCACCTTAAAATCAAAATGTTCCAGTAGTAGTCAGGATTTTCTACCAGTGTTCATCACTCAAATAACTTGACAATTTATTCAAAAACGCACTGTGTATCAGTTTAGGGTTGAGAATACAATATAAAGTAGTAAGCTTAATAACTTTGCATGACTTTTAGCACTCAAGAAAGAAAATAAAAACGTTTTTACATACTTTTTAAAGCAATTTCAGAAAGAAAAATGTTAACTGAATACAAAAGTTAACTGTATATCACTTCCACGTTAAGAGTACAATATTAAATACTATGTTTAATAACTATACGTCACTTTAAACTCTCGAGAATGAACATAAACAATTGTACATACATTTTAAAAACAATCTGAGAAACAAAATAAGTTAACTGAATTCAAAATTTAATTATACATCACCTTAAGCTTAAGAATACACTATAAAATGCTGAGATTAATAAAAAATGAAATCTTTAAGTTTAACGTTCCACGGTTATGCCGGTTAGGATAAGGAGACGGTGATAATGAGAAATGAGTGAAATGGTGGAATGAACAAAGTGGGAGGAAACGGGAGAACCCCGAGAAAACCCACGAGCAAGGTGTTTGTCTACCACAAAGTCCACACGGCGCGAGTTGGGATCGAACCAGGGACCCCAAGCACCGGAGGTGAACGCTCTACCACTGAGCCACCGCCCCCCCCCTGAGATTAATAACAATGCATTACTGAAGAATGAAAACAAAAATGTTTTAGCTACCTATATTGTATTTACATGTTATTTCTCATTAACATTTTTTTTTTTGATAACTCATGATCAAGTCTAGGGATGCGCAAGAGAAAAGATTTGAGGTTGTCTCCTCTCGAAAAGGTGCCGCGAAAGTTGACTCGTCTCGAAAACTGGATCCGTTTCTATTGGAAAAGCTCTATCTTGTCTCGAATTTCGTAACAAAAATTGTCTCGTCTTGTCTCGTGCGCATCCCTAATCAGGTCCATAGCCAAAAACTTCATTTCGGAGGGTGCTCGATAGGGCTTTGGGATATCCGAATTTAGATATAGATAATCGATGTCGACAAACTATCGAAACTTGTTCGAAATATCGAAAAATACACAATATCGAAATATAAACAATATCAAAAATCGAAAATATAGAAATATGAAAGAGATCAAAAATATGGATATATCGAACAAAAATGGATATATGATCTTGGAATACGATTTGGTGGAATAATGAGGGAGAAAAATAATCATTGATTAAATATTAAATTGAAAAGAAATAAGAGCCTGACGCTCAAATACTTATCTATCCGGCACCCATCTTGATCCCCATAAAATATCATGAAGTGCTTCATTGATTCTAAACCCAATAATAGTAATTTAACAATAAACACAATATATAATTTACTACGCACCTTGAAATGTAGAAATTAATGATTGTAATCCCCAGCTTTCCAATAGACCTTTGATTTCTCCAAATGAAGATTCGGATATCTTGTTTCTTCTCAAGCAATAATGGGTTACAATAATCAGTTGCAGTCCAAAGCCAAGTCACTAAGTTAAGCATAAAAATAAAAGAATTCATTAGTTAGATGCATACAAAATCCTACGCATGTAAATCCGAATCTACTTGTATTAAATTGTAAATTTAAACAAACTAAATTATACTACAGTTATAGTGACATCAAACATACATTAAATAAGGTATACAGGGTGTCTCAAAAGTCCCCTGACATAGGGTAACTCTGTTATTATCAGAGTTACAACAGAATGTAGGAGGGAAAAGCATATCCAATTATGATGTTTTCAATCTAAAGTGAAGGAATTTTTAAAATCGGATGACCCGTTTGCGCTGTACACACTCTATGCGCCCAATGTGAAATGAAAATGCAACGTTGCCATTTACCTGGACCCACAACAGAAGTGAGTGAAGTTACTGTCTTTTACGCTAACATGTCGATGGCCAGCCCCCGTTTCAAACAGTAACTTCATTCACTTATGTCGTGGGTCCAGGTAAATGACAACGTTGCATTTTCATTTAAAATTGGGTGCATAAAGAGTATACATCACATTCATCTTGTCCGATTTTTTAAAAAAGTGTTCACTTTAGATTGAAAACGTCATATTTCGAGATGTTTTTCCTCTTACATTTTGTCGTAACTCTGATAATAACAGAGTTACCCTATGTCAGGGAACGTTTGAGACATCCTGTATACATCATAAGAGGTTCCTTTCTTAATTCTACACGGATGTGGTTTCATTGAATGTGAGGTGGGTGATACACATTAGGCCTTTTGGGAGTACGTCACACGGACGACCGTAATTTTGTGTTCAAAATTTTTATGAACTGGTGGGATATGTGATACATATGGCCACGGGCTAGAATTTTCTCAGTATGTCAAATATGCAATCAGATTTCATGCAGCTTAATTTGGTGAAAAGCTATTGCCAATTGAACGTTACATTTACCTCTTTCTTGCAGATGTTGAACCATGCCGTTAGCACGTGAGGAATGGATCGAAATAATCAAACTGTGGGGCGGGAGGAGTATATGTGCAGTGGTTGCCGATTGCAGAGTCATCCACAATGTGACTCTGTGTCACATGTTTCAGTGTCACAGTAATTAACTAAATTTGAGAAGACGGGCACATTCGTGAACATACATCGTAGCGGTTCAAACTCGCGGGACCTTGTTCCTTCCCCATTTTGAACCGGTACATGAAAATGCCATTTACTCCATGTTTGCCTGCGCCGATTTTGAAAATTCCTTCACTAATCGATTTCTCCCGTTGAGTACTACAAGAACCAGTTAAAATCTCGCGGGCCCTTTATTCTTCCCCATTTCGAACCGGTACATGAAAGTGCGATGTTTTTTCATGCTTGCCTGCGCCGATTTTGAACATTCCTTCACTAATCGATTTCTCTCGTCGAGTACTACAAGAATCAGTTAAAATCTCGCGGGCCCTTTATTCTTCCCCATTTCGAACCGGTACATGAAAGTGCGATGTTTTTTCATGCTTGCCTGCGCCGATTTTGAAAATTCCTTCACTAGTCGATTTCTCTCGACGAGTACTACAAGAATCAGTTAAAATCTCGCGGTCCTTTTTTCTTCCCATTTTGAACCGGTACCTGAAAATGCGATTTTCTTCATGTTTGCCTGTGCCGATTTTGAAAATTCTTTCAGTAATCTATTTCTGTCGTCGAGTACTACAAGAATCAGTTAAAATCTCGCGGGCCCTTTTTTCTTCCCCATTTTGAACCGGTATATGAAAGTGGGATTTTTTTTCATGCTTGCCTGCGCCGATTTTGAACATTCCTTCACTAATGGATTTCTCTCGTCGAGTACTACAAGAATCAGTTAAAATCTCGCGGTCCTTTTTTCTTCTCATTTTGAACCGGTACCTGAAAATGCGATTTTCTTCATGTTTGCCTGTGCCGATTTTGAAAATTCTTTCAGTAATCTATTTCTGTCGTCGAGTACTACAAGAATCAGTTAAAATCTCGCGGGCCCTTTTTTCTTCCCCAAGCCAATATTTTTTTGTATATTTTGAATGTATTCAAGTATGGAACAAAAGTATTATATAATTCCCTTAGTAGGCTTCTCAACTTAATATTTTTCAACTTAAATTTTATTTATTTTAATTATTTATTTTCTTGTGACTCAATATTTAATTGCAATCGTTCATTGGGGAGAAGGGTGGCCATTCTCAAATATATAAATATAGTATTCTTAAAATTTATGTGTTCTCGTACTATTAGTTTCTTCCATTAGACCTGGAAATTGCAAAATTAATACCTGGAAAACCTGCAAAATTCAGGGAAATTGAGTTCCATATTTATGTATGAACACTGCTATTTACATTTTTTTTTTTTCGAATAGGGAGAACTGTACGAAAGGGTGGTTTGAGAATAGTATAACAGTAGGTTTCTGGGAGTGTTGTTCGAAATGAAATCTTTAAGTTTTACGTCCCACTATTATGCTGGCTAGGCTCAAGATGACGGGGTGTTGTTCGGTGGGGGTCAATGTTGCCAATTTTGGGTAAAGTCGCTAAATAAGGGGAATTCGACCTCAACGATAGCGCAGGGTGACCATAAAATTTTCAGTTAAAAACGGGATAGGTTCTTGCAACACTAGACTTTTAGATCTACCTTTGTTCTTATCAGTGCCTTGATATCAGAGTTCCCCCTCTCTCTCTTCGTTACAGAGCGGGTACTTATGAAAAAGGAAAGACACGTTGAAGTTTGTTTAACACACAACCAACTGCTAAAGCCTTTCGAGCAGTACTGCGAACTATAGAGTATGTTTAATATAGGGATTTTCAGTTCAATTTTTGCCGGTTTGTTATTATTAATACTTTTAAAAGGAGTAAAGGTACTGGGTTTAAACATAAAACGGGACGAATACTACTTTTTTCCATCTACTGACGGGACGGCCGCGACACGCCCCTAAAACGGGACTGTCCCGGTCAAAACGGGACGTATGGTCGCCCTACGATAACGACAAAAAGAAAAATCCGATTGGAGACTTTTTTGGGTGATTTTTAAATAACGATTTACCTACTTACACATTTAGCGACATTTTGCTGCAAACAAAATGTTCATCTGTAGAGAAGCATTATTAGTTCAAAACAGTTTTTACGTTATTTTTTTCTGTTTGTTTGTTTTAATCAGCGCAAGTGATGAAGAGTTTGGAAATACAGCGTACTCACTACTCCACAATCCTGCATTGTTATGTTACCCTTGCCCTCTAACGAAGAATAACTACAAACTTGATGTCCTTTAGTTCGCAGAGTTTCCGATGAGAGACACACGTAATACATCATTACCGATAGCAACAAGATTAGCTATAGATGCGTGAAAAAAGGCGAAGAAGGTGTTTGTTATATTTGTCCTCTGGGGTCTTTTAATTATTCTGCACTTTTTCTTTTACAAAAAATTGCTTAACGTAAGTACTGTAGTGTTAATTATTTCGGAACTATTTTGACCACAACATGAACAAAAGTACCCGAAACAACCTGAAATGATCCCTGAATTAAAGGATTGGTTGCGCCCTGTTTACAAAGATGTGAATAGAACCAGCGGCGCAAATCTGTCTTCAACATTGGGGGGGGAGGGGGGGTAAGACCGTTACCATACTTTTTTTGGCGATGTCCAAAATACTTATGAAGTTGAAAAACAATGTTGTGGAGGATCAGAGTTGTCTTTAGCGTTAGGAGGCTGCAGATTTGAGGCTTATTCTGGGGGACATCTCACGTTCCTTTGTAGCAATCGGACAAAAATCATCAAATTTCTCCCAAAAAACACATTTCAAATCGGATTATTTGGGAGAAGTCCCCCTCAGTTCCAAGATTGGAGGGGACATGTATCCGTCATCCCCCCCCTGGATTTGCGCCAGTGAGTAGAACATATTGTTTAGTTTACATCTACAACTTTTACAATGCTTATAGACAATGAATTTCTCGATTATTTCTTATAGCGACTTTTCACCCAAAATTGGAGTCGTCACCTCTCGTTTCGCAAACTTATTGCCAACATTTTAGAAACTGGTTGCGGGGAGAGCTACAATGGATGATTCAAGTTATTTCGTCGCTTCCGCTGTGAACCTAAGTACAAGATTCCAAAAGTCACATTTTTTTGGTTCCAAACAATATGTCTGCTGGGTGAAAGCATAGACTGGAATGTGTTGCCTTTCCTACCTTATCTTTAATCCCATAGTAGCTCCTTTCCCAAAGTTAAAAAAATGCAATTCTTCCTTTCTTAATAGTACTTATGACCCAAAGTATTACGTAAGCATTGTATGTTACTTATGTAGCTCACAGAGCCGCAGCTATGGGCGAGCAAGCAAAGCACGTGTCCCGGGCGCGTGGTTGGAGGGGCGCCTAAAAGAGAGGTTATATATTAGTACTTTTCCTGGCGGTATTTAATACTTTTCATCAGAGTGCGAAATCATGAAATCAAAGTGAGAGGAAAAAATGAAATGAAATCTTTGAGTTTTACGTCCCACGGTTATGCCGGTTAGGCTAAAGGAGACGGTGATTATGAGAAATGAATGAAATGGTGGAATGAAGTAAGTGGGAGGAAATGGGAGAACCCCGAGAAAATCCACGCACACGGTGTTTGTCCACCACAAGGTTCACTTGGCGGGGCTAGGATCGAATCCGTGATCCCAAGCACCAGAGGTAAACGCTCTACCACTGAGCCACCGCGGCCCTAAAAGTGAGAGGAGACTGGAGGAGTAAAGAGAGAGAGAGAGACAGAGAGAGAGAGAGAGAGAGAGAGAGAGAGAGAGAAGAAAACGCTCACACTTTTACACTTCAAAGTAAATTAAGTCATTTATTTTTTCTGTCCCCCTCCTCCCCCTCCCCTAAGTTCTGTCAAAGTAAATAGCTAAAAACACTCCCAGGCCAGAACCGCATCTACGTTGGAAATTTGATCGAGATCGGTCGGTCGGTGCAAGAGATTAAGAAAAAATGAAATGAAACCTTTGAGTTTTACGTCCCACAGTTATGCCGGTTAGGCTAAGGGAGACGCTGATGATGAGCAATGAATTAAATGGTGGAATGAAGTAAGTGGGAGGAAATGGGAGAACCCCGAGAAAACCCACGCACACGGTGTTTGTCCACCACAAGGTTCACTTGGCGGGGCTAGGATCGAATCCGGGACCCCAAGCACCAGAGGTGAACGCTCTACCACTGAGCCACCGCGGCCCCCGGCCGGGAATCGAACCCGGGTGTCCCACGCCAAAGGCGTGTTCATTAACCACTTAGCCACGAGGGAGCTCAACTGTGAGGCAGTGTAAACCCCCCAAAAAAGAAAGAAAATAAACGCACACTGGATGTTTGCGCAATTGAGGATCAAAACATTCTCAATGGAGTATGAGAAATAGTAAACGTCAATCAATGTGTGCTTTTGCTTATTCATTACTTCGTTAATACTTAATTCCTTCTAGAAATAGTGAAACAATACTATGAAGAAACACTAATTAAACTAATAACAATTACGTTGTATTTCTTACCATACCGTTTTTACCACCCATAGAATTTCAATCTAGCACTATACTGCATTAGTCACGCCGTAACGAAAGCTGAAATTCAAAGACCTGGCACTCGTTAACTGTTGAAGCTGTGTTGTAGCTACCTGTATATCACGCGGCCTGCGTTGGTACTCCTCAACATAAATACGTCACAGCCCAAAGCCAGGAAACATCACAAACAGAAGACAGGGGCACAAGCAGTGCCTGACACTTCACGAACTCAAACCCACCAAGACTCAACTCAACATGACCTTCAATTACGTTCTAGAAACCAAACCAGTGCTAAGGCACAAACTCACCAACTTCCTATATGAAAACACAAGAAAAAAATCTAACGTTTTGGTTCCAAAGTGATGACATAACAATAATACTAAAAAGGTTTTAATTTTCAGTAACCCAAACATTAATTAACTAGGGAACATAACAAAGCCAAAATAAATAAATAAAAATAAATTAAATTAAAAAATAAAAACCTGACAAGTAAGCTCTCCCTGACTACTTTTTTTTTAAATTTCAGTGAGGCTGTAAAATATGTCAATATCTTCGTTATATATATATATATATATATATATATATATATATATATATATATATATATATATATTTCATTGTAAACAAGTTCTTTAAACAAAAGAAAGCTCTGAGAGCGCTTACCTCTGACGCGGTAGGTCCCTGGTTCGATTCCTGCTCCCGACAAATAGGCTTTTGGTGAACACTGTAGTTGTGGTTATTCTTAAGACTTTCCAGTTTCCTTACATTTTCTTGATTCCACCATTATCATGTATCTCATCGTCACCTTCTCTCTTACATTGATGTACAATCATGGGGCGTTAAACTAAAAGAAAAAAAAAATCTTGCAAATATCCTAGTAAAAATGAGTTTTCTAAACTACACTAGTGGCCCCGCGTAGCGTATTCGCTAACGCGCTCGCCTTCGGTGCGAACGGTCCCGGGTTCGATCCCGGTGGGGGAACTCGGTCGAAAAAGTATCAAAAGATTTTAAGTCCAGCCATCCTGAATGAGGTTTCCTTGGCTTTTCCTCATTCACAGCAGGCAAATGCCGGAGTGGTACCTAACATATAGGTCCCAGGCCGTTTTCTTCCTTTAGTTATGCAATTATGTTAAGCAGCCCTGTAGTAAAACTGCTCCAAGTAATAAATCGTCACATATAAAACGGAATGAATAAACACATAACATTCATTTTGCTACCTTGAAATGTAAAATGTTTCAAAACATTAATATTCAAAGATTTCTCAAAATTCAGATTCACCCATTCCATTGTCCTCAATCATTAACGAGTTTTACAATAGTAAGAATTGTATTCATAAACTACATTACTTACTTAGTACTATATTAAAGCAAGTTACACTAAAAGAATATATAATTAATGGAATATTTAACTAAAGTAATAGTTAACTAGTGTACTTACCGAAGCACTTGTTTCCTTCCTCTCTTCTTTTCCGTTTGTAAACAACCTCGTTTCGCAAGCAAAAGACGGTAGTTCAATGACGTCAGCCATTTCGAAAGAAAGGGTGTCTATAGGCGGTCTGGATCTCACACACAGATGGACGTATATAACATATAGCTGAAGTATTTAACATACGTATTCGTATGTAAAATACGGAAGATTGTGAGATGTCAGACATCCTGCAGCGACATGATGTAATATCTAAGCGAGTAAAAGGCAGTACCTATGTAGTATATGGATAAAGTACGCTCCGTACAGATTTCCTTAGTAAACGTAACGAATCCTTGTATTTGTACAATATACCGCTGTCCGGATAATGGATTTTTCTCAGTGTAAATGGGTATTCAGAAAGTTTGAATAACTTTTCCTCTTTTACTGAAATATATGTGTGCAGAGACTTATTGAAATATTGGACCCGATTAATCCCATAAAGAGTGTTCACGCCCTTTCGCTACGGTCAGGCTTTTTTTTTTTTTTTGCAGGAGGGGGTTATTTTCGTACAACATTGAAAGTGAAGTAACTTGTGAAACGTGTTGTTTTAAAGAATTATATAATAAATGTGCTTTCCTCTAACACAGAGAACTGTAAATCATGTATTTCGAGTTCGGGAGCGTGAATGGCGAGGAGTGTTATTTCATTTGCTTTTTAGTAACACATTGCATTGCAAATAAAGGTAGACAACATTAGTGGTAAGTAAAATAATAATAATAATAATAATAATAATAATAATAATAATAATAATAATAATAATTGGTGTTGTTTGTGGCAAGACAATATCTTTCTCAATTCTTCTTCAAACGTAATAATTGTAACGCCATATCTCCCTTGCAAACAAAATATTAGCAATTTATATCGAGAGAACGGGAAATTGTAGAGTGATGGGAGTAACGTTGGACAGTATGCACTCATAGTAATCAGAAAAATAAGCGATTTCAATGCAAAATGAACGAAGAGTCATTGCCATGGGTAGTCATGGAGCCAAGCAGAGCCCTCTTTAGGCAAAATGTCGATAACTTATATCGAGAGAACAGGAGGTGATAGTGAGATGGGACCAACGTTGGACACCGTGGACCCATAAGGCGCATCGAAAAAATTATTCCACATAATAATATAAAATTATATTGTCGAAATACAGACACGAGTTAGCTAGTAATATTTCGTATTATTATTATTATTATTATTATTATTATTATTAATATTATTATTATTATTATCGACAGCGTCTTTTCATTACGTGTGCATGTTAGACATGAAGCCAAAGAGAAGATCCATCATTCGTAGAAAGAATAAGAATAACCAGTTACTTTAATTGTGAACGACGGCGGAAAATACGAAAAGAGTGACAACCTTAGCGAAAAGAAGCAATACTTTCTCTCAAATGGATAAAAACTCAAGCCGAGATAGATTAGAACTCGCATGGTCGGCGCGAACAGCCAGTTCATTGCCACTTTTTTTAACTGACTCACCGAACGTATTTTAGTAACTTACTTATTGCAACTTTTACTTGGTTAACTTGTTTAACTTGCTTTTTCTAATAACTTATAATGACAGGGACACGAACACAGAAACATCGAGGACAGTTAGAAATCATAGATGCTCTCCCTCCGGGAATCGAACCCGGGACACCATACACCAAAGGCGCACTTGCTAGCCACTAGAAGCTAGCAGCCAGCAGGCAGGGCAATGCTCACTTTCTGTGTCGTTAGGGATTACGAGCACTGTATTGCCAGCTATCACTTCTGTGGGTTGTATACTATGATCACATGTTTCTTCTTTGCTGGAAGAGTTAAACCTACATTCTATGTAATACATGAGGTATTTAGACCTACATGCTCTTCATATAATGTAATAAAAGGGTCATGCTGGGAATAAGAAAAAGAACATTCCTTGGACAAAACAGAAACTATTGGCATCAGAAATATTTATCTACGAGGCATGCGCAGTAGTATATTTCAGAATAGTAACTGTTTAGTTCGGTAAACGAAGAAAGGGGTATAAAAAAGCAAATATGTCGCGTCAACGAGATCGCCCAGAGTTGACAGAGGCGGAAGCAGATGTGTAGTAATACAAAAACTTGGTTAAATTGATAATTGGTTCTTTATTCTGTAGTAGATCGTATCACAACTTTACGGGAGAGCAGAGAAAGACTTACTAACGCTGTCATATAGTAAGCTTTAGTAACACGATCATACAGACATAAATGGATGTAACTGTGAGTACTACAACTTGGATTTAACGAAAGCCGTTTAGATATACAGTGGTTTGCAGGGTTGTATAAGAAACAAAAAGTTAAGACACAACACAATTATTCATACCTCAGCTTCCAGTAACTAGATACATGCAATTTCTGGATAGAAACTGAAACTGCTGTCGGATTTTAATACATGACGTATTGCAGGATACAAAATGCTTTGCATTACTTGATTGTTTGTAGACAGCTACTAGCTTAGTGTTCTGAAAGGTTGTGTATAAACTAGAGATAGCCAATTCCGGAATTATTACTTTTCGGACTCCCGAAAGTAAAACCGGACAAATACCGGAATTCGCCTAATTCCGATTTTGGAATAATTCCGGAATTCGGAAAAATCCGGGATTTAGAAATTTCTGATTTCGTTTACATTCCGGAATTCGGAACAATCCGGATTTTTTTCGATATCCGGAGTTTTTCTAAATTCCGGAATTTTCTAAATTCCGGATTCTTTCCGAGTTCCGGAATTCTTCTGAATTATGGAGTTTAACTGAACACCATAATTTTCCGAAATCCGGAAAGTGAAAGTTCCGCTTCCAAAAAATGAATTTATTTTGGCTAATATGAATCGTGGTGGATATAAGTCTTTGAGCAGGTAATGGCGACTGCTTTGAAAGAGATAGAGAGTATGAGAATTTAATCTGTCATATTTGTAGTTTCGTGTGGAGAAAAAACAAACTTCTGAACCAACGGTTTAAGAACAACTCAAGTTATTAATGTAAACTTTTCCGACATCATAAAAAAATACGAAAGACATTTTGAATCGAAGAAATATAACATACAAGTTTGCAAGCGGAGACAAAGAAACCTAACGTAACCCGACTAAAGACGAATCGTTTACCGCGTAGCGATTTTCCACGGCGAGTTTCGAGTTGAGTCGAGTTTGATACTAGCTCTCTCGCTCGTTCAGCTCGTTTTAACTCTTTTTTAAATAGTGGCCTGATTAGACTGGAAAGCGAAAGCCATGAGAAATGTAAGCACTAATGCGGGATACTTGTTAGTGTTGCTCACGACAGGGGTGCGTCTCGTCGCGTAATTTTAGTGCATCTCGTGGGGCAATTTTTGTGTATCTCGTCTCGCCTATATAACGAGAAGACAAGGTTTTTTTTTTATTATTACGAGACAGCCTCATATGTCGTAATCACCAATATAAGTATATACTGTTCTTCTTAAAGTCAAGGATGAGACCTTCACTGTCGAATTTTTGAGCCCAAGCAGAAGACCAACTCGGGTAGCGATATCAACCGGCTCGGCTCGTATCAACTGAGCGAACAGCTCGAGTCGGCTCGGTTGGGATGAGCCGATGACCCGAGCCGGCTCAGTTGGAACGAGCCATCGACTCAGCTCAATTGAGCCGATGGCTCGAGCTTTCTCGGTTGGGATGGGTCCCCTACTTGGCTCATGTGAACCGGTTCAAGCCAGCTAAGTTGAAATTAGTCCATGGGCACGTTTCGACTCAGCTCAACTAAGCCGATGGCTCAAATCGGCTCGGTTGGTTGAGCTGTTGGCTCGGCTCACTTCTTGGTTCGGTTCGACAGTGAATGAGCTGTAAGCCGAGCCGCTCGAGCCGTTGGAAAGCCTAAACCCGGTCCTAGCTGTTTTGAACATGTGTGGCTGAAGCGTATAACTTTTAACAATTTTTGGCTCGAGCCCGAAAACTTGCACCTTTAGAACTCAAACCCAGAATGTGACCGATGTCCTTCCCTCCTGAAGACTTCTCGATGACCGAGATCGACAGTCAATTAGCTTTTACTATTCAGATACAAACTATATATCTTTTAAAGATTATACACGGTGTTGATATAATAATAATAATAATAATAATAATAATAATAATAAAAGTTTTAAGCTTGCCGTTTTAATTTGAAAAAACTTACTTAAAAGTAGACATTTCGGGAAAAGGGTTCCGTACCTTCAAGACAGTGGCGTAGGGAAGGGGGAGCCCGGAGGGGCCGGGCCCCTCCCAAAGAGGTCCGACAATGTACTTTGGTACTTTGATGTTTGTAATTTTTTATATATTTTTATGTTTATATACTTTTTGTTTATCATTTTTCTATATGTGCCTATAACAGCACTTGCCCCCCCCAAACACACATCCTGGCTACGCTACTGCTTCAAGACACACCTATGCAACTACTAATATTTTAAACTACAACGTTCCATTGAAGTTTCATGTAGAAAGTATTCTACTGTATGTTTTAAGGAAAATAACTTTAATAAATATAACTGAATATCACGCAACAGTAAGGCATATAATAAACTAATTTTTAGGATATGCAGAGGTAAATATAAGAGCTTTGCTACAAAATACCTACACAGAGCATAATTCAATGAGCTCTGAAATATAATGTAACGAAATAGCCTATGAGATTCAGTCTACAGAGCAAATTGTTACTTAAAGAATGGATATACACTATTTCGAGAATCGAGGCAAGACGAGACATGTTTACCATACTCTCATCTCCAAAGAGAGACGAAAATTTTGAGTTAGCCTTGACCCGTCTCGAATGTAAAATGTTAATTCTCATGTTATTTTATTTGTTTTAGAAACGAGATGAGAAACTCCTCTTCTCGTGAGCAACATTAAACCAAACCGAAATATTCTTTCCAAATGTCACGTTTCTGCTTGTAATGGTATGACCTGAGCGATAATTAGCTCCAAGCTTTTAATCTTCTACGAGATAATAATAATTATTATTAGTTTATTATTATTATTATTACTGAAGATTTGATAGTTCAAATATTGAAACTTCCGAGTATTCAAATATCTGAATATAATAAAACATATGTTATCGCTGATCAATCGCCATCAAAAATCC
This sequence comes from Thermobia domestica, assembly GCF_964235325.1. NCBI lineage: Eukaryota > Metazoa > Arthropoda > Insecta > Zygentoma > Lepismatidae > Thermobia > Thermobia domestica. Next base: position 121,126,319 of record NC_137471.1, read on the forward strand.
TAAAGTAAAAAAATTACAATGTGCATTCGCACAAACACCTTGACCACTGAACCGCGATCGCTACGCGGTAAAAGATTCGTTTTTAGTATGGTTATGTTAGGTTTCTTTGTCTCCGCTTGCAAACTTGTATGTTATATTTCTTCGATTCAAAATGCCTTTCGTATTTCTTTTATGAAGTCGGAAAAGTTTACATTAATAACTTGAGTTGTTCTTAAACCGCTGGTTCACAAGTTTGTTTTTTTCTCCACACGAAACTACAAATATGACAGATTGAATTCTCATACACCCCATTTCTTTCAAAGAAGTCGCCATTACCTGGTCAAAGACTTATTTCCGCCACGTTTCATATTAACCTAAATAAATTCATTTTTCGGAAGCGGAACTTTCACTTACCGGATTTCGGAAAATTATGAAATTCAGTTAAGCTCCGGAATTCAGAATAATTTCGGAACTCGGAAACAATTCGGAATTTAGAAAATTCCGGAATTGAGAAAAACTCAGGATTTCGAAAAAATCGGACTTTTCCGAATTCCGGAATATAAACGAAATCAGAAATTTCTAAATTCCGGATTTTTCCAAATTCCGGAATTATTCCAAAATCGGAATTTTCCGAATTCCGGAATTTGTCCGGTTTTACTTTTGGGACTCCGAAAAGTAATAATTCCGGAATTGACTATCCCTAGTTTATACAAAACTTTTCAGAACACTAAGCTAGTAGATGTACAAACAAACAAGTAATGCAAAGCATTTTGTATCCTGCAATACGTCATGTATTAAAATCCGACAGCAGTTTCAGTATCTATCCAGAAATTGCATGTATCTAGTTACTAGAAGCTGAGGTATGAAGAATTGTATTGTGTCTTAACTTTTTGTGTCTTATACAACCCTGCAAACCACTGGATATCTAAACGGCTTTCGTTAAATCCAAGTTGTAGTACTCACAGTTACATCCATTTGAATCTGTATGATCGTGTTACTAAAGCTTTTTATATGACAGCATTAGTAAGTCTTTCTCTGCTCTCCCGTAAAGTTGTGATACGATCTACTACAGAATAAAGAACCAATTATCAATTTAACCAAGTTTTTGTATTACTACACATCTGCTTCCGCCTCTGTCAACTCTGGGCGATCTCGTTGACGCGACATATTTGCTTTTTTATACCCCTTTCTTCGTTTACCGAACTAAACAGTTACTATTCTGAAATATACTACTGCGCATGCCTCGTAGATAAATATTTCTGATGCCAATAGTTTCTGTTTTGTCCAAGGAATGTTCTTTTTCTTATTCCCAGCATGACCCTTTTATTACATTATATGAAGAGCATGTAGGTCTAAATACCTCATGTATTACATAGAATGTAGGTTTAACTCTTCCAGCAAAGAAGAAACATGTGATCATAGTATACAACCCACAGAAGTGATAGCTGGCAATACAGTGCTCGTAATTCCTAACGACACAGAAAGTGAGCAGTGCCCTGCCTGCTGGCTGTTAGCCTCTAGTGGCTAGCAAGTGCGCCTTTGGTGTATGGTGTCCCGGGTTCGATTCCCGGCAGGAGAGCGTCTACGGTTTTTAACTTCTCCTTATGTTTCTGTGTTCGTGTCCCTGTCGTTATAAGTTATTAAATAAAGCAAGTTAAACGAGTAAGCAAGTAAAATTAGCAATAAGTAATTTACTGAAACACTTTCGGTAAGTCAGTTAAAGAAAAAAAAGTGGACAAAGCACTGATTTTCGCGCCGTCCGTGCGAGTTCTAATCTATCTCGGCTTGATTTTTTATCCATTTGAGAGAAATTATTGTTTCTTTTCGCTACAGGCAGAGACGGATCTAGGACTGAATTCTGTGGGGGTTGTCATACTGTTACTTTTAAGGGCTCCAAACTTTGAGATGAGTTTTATTTATATATATAAAATGAAAAAGTTCCCTCATCTGGGGGGAATCGCCCCGATCGACCCCACTGGATCGGCCCCTGGCTACAGGTAAACACTTTTCGTATTTTTCCCTGTCGTTCACAGTTAAAGTAACTGACTACTGTTATTCTTTCTACGAATGATGGATCTTCTCTTTGGCTTCATGTCTAACATGCACACGTAATGAAAAGACGCTGTCGATAATAATAATAATAAGAATATGAAATTAGTTATGAGTTTTTAGCTAACTCGTGTGTGTATTTCGACAATATAATTTTATATTATTATGTGGAAATAAGTATGGCTGGCTGGCGCCCCCCCCTATTTTTTTCGATGCGCCTTATGGGTCCACGTTGTCCAACGTTGGTCCCATCTCACTATCACCTCCTGTTCTCTCGATATAAGTTATCTACAGTTTGCCTAAAGAGGGCTCTGCCGTGGCTCAACGACTACCCATGACAATGACTCTTCGTTCATTTTGCATTGAAATCGCTTATTTTTCTGATTACTATGAGTGCATACTGTCCAACGTTGGTCCCATCACTCTACAATTTCCCGTTCTCTCGATATAAATTGCTAATATTTTGTTTGCAAGGGAGATATGGCGTTACAATTATTACGTTTGAAGAAGAATTGAGGAAGATATTGTCTTGCCACAAACAACACCAATTATTATTATTATTATTATTATTATTATTATTATTATTATTATTATTATTATTATTATTATTATTACTTTACTTACCACTAATGTTGTCTACCTTTATTTGCAATGCAATGTGTTACTAAAAAGCAAATGAAATAACATTCTTCGCCATTCACGCTCCCGAACTCGAAATACATTCTTTACAGTTCTCTGTGTTAGGGGAAAGCACATTTATTAGATTATTCTTTCAAATAACACGTTTCACAAGTTACTTCACTTTCAATGTGTAATTTCATATCACCACTAACAATCATCTTGTTCCGATACGAAAATAGCCCCCTCCTGCAAAAAAAAAAAAAAAAAGCCTGACCGTAGCGAAAGGGCGTGAACCTTATTTTCAAACTTTCTAAATACCTATTTATGGTCGGAATTAGGTTCCCTTGGAAATTTTTGAGAGTTTGAAGGGCCGCCATTTTGAAAATTTTCATCTGATTATTCTGGTTACCGAACTCATCAAGATATTTCAACAATTAATGTTCGTGCCAAGTTTCGTCTCAATCCGCTGAAAATTAGGGTGGTTATGGCATTCATAAATAGCGTTATATATATACAGATAGATAGATAAATAGACACACAGAGGGAGAGAGAAAAAGTGTTTTGCTCTCTTCTCGCACCTGTGGTGCGTCAGAGCTAAACTGGGCCCCTTTGCAAAACGTATTGACCAGCCTAACCTAAACACAAACCTCCTACTTGCTAACGTAGAAACGTGGTCGGGAGGTGTAAGGCATGTAGAAATTGTATTTTTAATAACCATGAGTATGGGTTCGAACACTCCACTTCCATGTTTGTCTTTTTACTTTTTGCAGCTACATCGGAACGTTCAATTTTTATTCTTTACTAATTGCAAATGGCGTTTACATTCAAAATATGAGGAATTTTGTGGCATTTGTTTGGATATTCTTCTATTTTGAAATGAAGAAAACAATAAGCAATACGCAAAGACAAAAAGTATTATCAGTACTAAACATTACCAATAATAATTGCTACGAAAGACTAAATACGACCTCTTTTACCATCTCTCATGAGCTGCATGTATTATTAACAAAAATGTTTAAAAATTTCCTCACCGAAGATTCGAACTGGCGACCTTTGCATTTGTAAGCCAGCACCTTAACCACTACACCAAGATCATGGCATGGTGATCGTTTAGTTGTCGGCGTATTTGTTGTATTTGTGTTTTATGTTCCCACTTCAACAATTTTTACTTTTTTTCTAAGTTTAACAGCTGTTTCTGGCTTTCTCTTTTGGTGTCGTCCTTTATTTACACTATGCACTATTCGTATTCACAGCTTGTGTCCCTCTGCAATGTCTTATTCAGATTAAACTTTTCTTTTTGCCCCTCAGTAAACATTTGATTGATTTAATTCTCATACTCTCCATGGATGGAGAGCAGGAATGCCAGACTCGAAAAATAGGTGTACATTTACTTTCCTGACAGATAATACATTTATACTTGCTTCAACTGACAGGTATCCAATGCCGAAGGTATAACTAGCAGCTACTGATAAATTAAGGTATTTCTTTTAACTGTTTCTTTTCTCCTTATTTTTATTCAAATTTTCATCTTGTATTATTTATGTTTCACTTTATTTTAATCAGTGTTTGCTCTCTTATTTTTCCCAAGTTTACTTTCACTTCTTTCTTTTTAACTACGTATCAACTACAATATTTTTTAAAAAAATCACAAATAAAACAGCAGTAAATGTATTTAACTCTAAGTATTTTAGCGATGAACAAACACAATCATAACCAAATAAATCATCTCAATACTTTAAGGACTATTTACTAATAAAAATGACTTTTCGTTTTTGGAAGAAAGTGTAAAATATTTGTTTACTGGTACGAGAGCAGAGATTTTGGTATCGCATTCATATATTGCTACAGTATTTGCAGAACTATGTTTACTCTAGATATAAGATAGTAAGATTAATTAGTTACGCTACGTATGTTTTATTATGTCAATATGTAGTTTTTAATATTACAACAACTCCATTATAACACATAATCCGTCTAACGACGTTACGCTTCTCGCCAATTAAGGACCCATAACTTCTCAATTAGAACATGCTTCTAATCGAGTGTTAGCGCTCGTTTCTGATACTCTGATTAAGAATAATTGATCTGATTTTAGTTTCGAGTATTGAAAAGTATTACTTCAAACAATGCAGGACAGGTTCTGGGATTATATTTAAAATACGCTATTATCTTGCCGAGACTTCTTTAGAGCAGGAATCCTTCTTCAATCGAATCTTATAAAGAGGGATAAATTATGATTCAAAGATATGTTTATTTATCAAGTATTGTGCCATCGACCAAACAGAATTTCCTTTCATTTATTTTTCATTTCAAAGTGCTGCGTCTCAAACTCATTCACATAGAATAAATCAATATAATCTGAACTAAGACAATTGCGTTAACTATATGTGGGGAACCCAATCGATCGTATTTTTTCGTAAAAACAAATATGTTGTGACCATTATTAACATTGCACCTTTCAAGGCCATCAACTTGTTCCAAAAATATGGATGAATCCAAGTTAACAATATCTATTTATTATCAACTCGTTGGTCAGAGCATAATCTATTTCTGCAACTTCGGCTACACTTTTGACAACATTCTCCATAAATTTAATGAGTTGTTGAGATGGTATACATTTAGATCCTATATGCCTATAGCACACATTAAAGTGTACTTTTTCAACTTCTTCCTGCTTAATCGATAATTAAAAAGACCAATGAACTAAAAACGGCATAAGACTTCATCTAAAAAGCATTCAATTATTATTTGCATATCATAAATACACAATTTTTAAAATATCAATAGAAAATTAACCAATCTTTTCAACTTTTCGGAAATATTGCTCTTCAGCATGACTTCCTACGTGTGTTAAAGAAAGGTTACATCGGAATCAACGTACTTTCACGTTAAAGCAGATTAATATGAAAGTGTGGCCAACGTACTCAAGTCTATATTTATTAGAAGAAAAACCGAAAATTAACTCCTGTGAATTCGTCTATAAATTTGAGCTTTACATCCATTCTGAAAATTGTTTACAATATATTATTAAAAATTATCAATATAATATGTATAATTGTTTTATATAAATCTTGTTTTAAAGCTACAATAATTGTTCTCGTGGAACGAAGTCAGGATCTCTTTCAAAAGTTCCAAATGAGGGGAATTTTGATTTTCCCAATTTTAACATGCTATAGAGACCAAACATTTAAACAAACTGCTGCCAAAATGAATAAATTCTTCTTATGTACTTTCCTTTTTTAATTTAGCCTTGCTTAAAGCGTCGCCAGGAACAAAATAAACAATATTGATTGCAATTTTTATTTGTCTCCTAATTAGAAACTCCAGAAAAATAATTTATCTGACCACTGATATACAACCTGTTTTAATTCTCCACAGACGGGCCTTTTACTGCATATTCTATGAAAAATATAACAACTAAACATATTTCTATTGATATTCCTTTCATCACTTAATATGTGCCTTCAAAATATTTGCAGAGAATATCTTTATACCATTAGCAACAATAGTTAAACTAATATAATCATTCAACAATTTCATCCTCAACATTTGTTCAAAAAGTCAATATTACAATTATCACTAATTAATAATCTTTTTTGATTATTACATTCATACTCAAGCTTCAAGTTACGATTATCTGTTCTAAGTAATTTACTCTATTTTTTAAAGATTTGAGTTGTGCTATACATTATTTTGGTTAAAAATTTTATATCCCGTTAACCGCCTTCTGATTTTCATTTTCAATATTTTACTTATCACCAAAGAACTATTGTATCAAACTTTCATTTCTCTAACAACAATTTCACGCAGAGGAAACAACAATTTCATGGTACGGCATGAAAATTAAACAGGACGGGATGGCGGAAATTAAAGTGCAATCACCACTAAGTGGTGAGTTCTGGTTTGTTATGGCCAAATAATAAATGATCGAGAATGTTGATAATGATTTGCATTACACCAAAATACAATAAAATAAAAATAAACTATACTCTTAGCCTTAAAAACCATTTTTATGCATACATATAAAAACATGCAACATTCTTCTCTTAAATATTTAAATTTAGCCAATTAAAGCGATGAATTGCACATAAGAGGGCTTTGAGATGGCGAATTGCATATAGTTCAAGCTATTCCTATAGTTGAATTTTAGAAAAAGGAAACAAGAATATATGCATTTTACACAGCCAAAAGCCTCAAATATGGTACCGTGTAGTGCCTGTTGCATACCTTTTCCATAAAACCTTGAGGCACTTGAAGGCGTTCACTAAAAATTCTGAAAAAATCTGGTACACTTTGCTCACTAAAAGACACCCTTTAACCGCTTCGCTGAACCTATTTTCCAAAAGAGTTGAAATTCAGCCCACCCTAACATATATGCATTTATAAAAATTACTGCGACATTATTATTTATTTTAGAGTCATAGCTCTTTTTCTTCTGTATAACAAGGCCTTTCCAACGATACTACTCACATGTCCGTATCATGCAATTAATTGAAAAAGCACCGGAACTTTTTCTGAAAAAAAAAAAACTCGAAACGCTTGCGTTCCTCGGGCAAGGCCACGGTTTCACGTAGGGAAGAAAAAATGGAAGTATCCAAAGACACACACAATCCGTACACAAAGTTTCAATTTGATATCTTGAAAACCAAATGGGTGAAACATTTTTGAAATTTGCCTTAACAAAAAATAAAAAAGTCACGCCTCTCCACCCACAGTTCACGCGCCAAGTTGACTATCCGGTTCCAAAACGTATCTAGAGTGTTCTTTGGTCCATCTTTGACTTGACTAATGAAAACCTGGCTTAAATATTTGTTATAGAACCTAAAAATGCGGACAAAGGCGAAACTACGCCATGGTAACAAAAGGTACCAAAAATCCTAAAAGGGATAATAATAGTATGGTGAATATTATGGCAAACATGTTAAATTTTATCTTACAACATTTGCGATTCTTATATTATTTACTAATCGAATTTGATATTGATGTAAGTGTTGCTGAAGAGCTATTAAAAGAATTATTTGGAGTCTTGCGGTTAGATTAGTATACAATAATAGTTACAAATTTGACATACTAATTAGATTCCTCAAGGATTTGGCCACCCGCAGATACGATTAATAAACTAATAGCACAAAACACTCGATTGTCTGCAAGCGATATCAAATCTGTATCTCAGAAATAAGTTTTTATGCATACCAGGTTTTACGTAAATTAAAAAATATCTGGGTTTTCGACGAAAAAATCCACATTACATCTCTTGAAATGTATGAATATATACTTAGGAGAAGTCATATTTTTGTATGTCACAACGACTGATGTAAAATACATTTTAAATTGAATAAATAATGAATGACCAAATGATCATAGATATTGATAAAACAACAGTGGAATTGTGACAACAACTATAAAAGCAATAACATTTGACTAAGGAAAGTAACTAACTGAAGAAATAATCATATCTTCAAAAACCAATTGTGGCTCTCCGAGACATAAATGAAAAGAATTTTAATTACATTCTTTTGAAACGCAATGAAGGGACTGATTAATGAATGCAAAATAAATAGTCTGTTGCATTTTGGTGCATAACATACGATCTTTTATCCCTACAGATTGTAACGTAATAGTCCCAATAAATGTATTTTTGTATGTATTTTGTATAAGAATATTTGTAAGAGCGCAAAAAGATAAAAACTACATAGAGAGAGAGAGAGATAACCTATATTTGACTGGCCTATGTCTGAAGTGTGCTACCATCTGGTGGGCAATTTCGGTATTAGGACGGAGCTAAACCGGGCCGTGTCGAATTGCCATCACATTGGGTCCAGCAGGTAAGACGTAGGGTTAGAATTTAGCTTATGTTTAACAGGTTAAAATATATAAAATGTAGTAACTAAATTCCTTTTAGATATAATGTAAATGGGAAATGAAGTCTTATGGTATCATCCTGGCATAAAAAGGCTTCATTTAAATATATTTTTTGGAGATATAAAGCTTCTAAATTGTGAACCTGCAACGAGACCATTTGCATACGAATCATTTGTGCTCACTTCTATCTTTTTTACACAGTTGTTACTAGTATTTTATATTCAAGGACTTTATGGTAAAAAAATATTTGAAGAAACCTATATTTAAATTAGTATTTCGGTATTGTATAAATATATATATTACTTGTTGTTACTCGTTACGAATTCACTATTTGTTACTCAACGTGTAAAAAAAGCAAACTTTTTGTTGTTAATAAATTTGTTAATTTTCAAATCGTATATACTTCACACGATATTAACTATTTAACCTGTGCTGGCTTCCGTCAAATTTATAGAATTTACTAGAAGCCAAGCATGTTACATAAAATATAAGGCTGTTAGATCCAAAATGCATCAAGTTGGGCAAGCGCAAAATTACAGCTGTCTTCTTGATGAGATATCGTGTGGAGAAAAAAAGCAGTGAAAACTGTGAGCACCTTAGATATTTTTATAATCGTAAAACATGAGTGAGCATAACCTAATTTTTTTTTCTGATAATGAAGTGGTAACTGAGAGTAATGCAAGTGATAAAACTGAATTTAATCAAACTATTGAAACTGAAAGTGAAGCTGGTGTGTGTTATCCAAACGCACAGGTTTTTAAAGAGCCACTTAATGTTGGATTGAATGCACGAGGTTCACGGGAGCCATTACGTGCTGAACAAACTGCACAAGGAGCGAGTGGGTTATATGGTGCAGAATTCAATGCACACGTATTTAGAGAACAATACTGTTCCGAACAAAATGTACAAGCTCCCAGTGAGCCCTTTAATAGTGAACATTTTTCACAGATAATTAGCTACCCATGTCCACGTTGTGGCAATATTAGTGGTGCAGGTAAACCTTGTGTAGGCCAATCAAAGGTATCTTGGACGAAGGTTCCGATGCGACGTAGTGTGAATGTACAGTCTGTAATCCAAAATAATGTTGGACAAGGCTCAGATGTACACCAACGTAACATTTATTTTTCAAAACATAATAAGAAAGGTACTCCCAATGTACAGGGTAGGCAGAATCAGTTCATGAAAAATGAACAAACTGTGTCTTATAGGAATGAAAATGAAACGCAATGTAAACAGTACATCAATAATGAAAGTAGAATTCCGCCTTAATTGGCACAGATGAACTTAATGCAGCCAAATATGGCACGTCCTGCTATTCAATGCAATTTTGATAAATTGCTAGGACAAAGTGTGTTCCGTTCATTGGAACAACAAATTAAGTCATCACCTATAGTTGATGGCACAGATAGCCATTCTTGCTTCATCTTTCTGGTCAGGTTAGATGAGCTCATAAGAAGGTATGACTTAGAATTGGAAGCTATTTTGGTAGCAAGTTTAACCCAAACGAGGGGTGAATTTAACAGAACCTTTCATTCTTTCCTTACACGTTGTATTGATTGGGAGGAAATTTGTACTAATTTGTTATGCAAATATATATCCACAGTAGGTCGTGCTCAGTACGTACGAAAATTCTTCTATCGATTAATGAATAATGGGGAAGAACTTGGAACATTTTTCCAAGAGAAAATCAGTGTTGCCAATGTTCTTGGTATGACATACACTGAACAAATATTTTGTAATATTGTAACCAGTCTGGTTTTACCAGAAATATACCAAAATTGTTTTGCGGAAACCATACCATCTTCAGTTTCTGAATTGTTGACCACAGCGCAAACCTACGATCATTTTGTAAAATATCAAAGAGACTATATTTCAAAAAGGAAAACACAACTTTTCCAAACTAAAATCAAATTCCTAGGTTATTAATTTGAAGCGGGAGAAACCAGAATTGATCCGGAAAGGATTGACACAATCCTTAAATTACCTAAACCCAAAAATAAAAAAGGGGTAAATCGTATCTGTGGGTATTTTAATTATTTCCGAATATGTTCAGCTATTCTTTCTGAATATGATGATGACGGCCTTCTTAGACCCGTGTCATTTTTCTAAGAATATTTTTTTTTCAGTAGATTGGTCTAAAAGCATATACGAACTTGAACTTCGTTCTCTTCTTCTTGCTATAGAAAAATTTGAAATGTATCTTATAAAACCATTTACTGTTTTTTGTGATAATTCATCAGTAACGTGGTTGTTACGGAATCATAAGCGTCAACGTAAGTATGGTACATTAATTGATAAACTATCTAAATATTCCTTCAAGGTGGTTTACCTCCGCAGTAAGCATAACTTTCTAGCTGATTTTATTTCGCGCACGAACAATCGTGTGGAATTCTATACTAATGATCCCTCAGTTGAAGGAATTGAAGAATTCGAAGGGAAACCAGTCAACCTTAGTTTTGCCAATTTTTGGAGTTCACCCTTGTTTAGAAAACCGTTAAAGGAACATCAAATGGAAGATCCTGAAGTACGGAATATTATCCAAGAAGTGCGGCGTGGCCAAAGGGCGGATGAATTCTGTCTCAAGGATGGAATCTTAATGGAGAAGGCCCGAGGCAGAAGAGACCATGGCTGGAGGATAGTCATCCCTAAGGAAATGGTGTATCCTATCATGAAGTATTTCCATAATGATGAGATGAGAGGATTCTATGCTGGATATTCCAAAACGATAGCGAAAATAGACTCCAGATGTACCTGGAAGACCCTATACCGTGACGTCAGAGAATACGTGAAAGGATGTCAGCGATGTCAACTCTGCAAGGACACCAACAGAAAAAAGCAAGGAGTATACTACAGTACGAAAGTTACCATGCCAAACAACAGTTGGTATTTGGATACCGTTGGTCAACTCCCAAACTCGGGACCTTACCTTCATATCCTTGTCATCACGGACGCAGCATCACGGTTCGTCGTGCTTCAACCTTTGCGTTCCTTGAATTCCAAGGGTATATGCAAACACTTAATGAAGTTGTTCATGTTAGTGGGGCAACCTCAGAAAATCATTCATGATCGTGCTCAAGTGTTCTGTAGTCATCATATGAAGCACTTTCTCTCCAGTTTTGGTATCCAGGATGTAAGTATCTCACCGTACAATCCTAGCAGTAACTTTGTGAAAGTGTGAACAGAGTGCTTGAGAACATGCTCCGTGTTTATTGTAATAAACATCAAAATAATTGGGCTGAAATGTTGGACAGCATCCAATTCATCTTAAACATCAGTAAGAGTGAGAGTACGGGATACGAGCCATCCGAATTGTTTCTTGGAAGGAAACTTTATACACCTTTCGATGTGCTGTGGGAAATACATTTCGACGAGTTAACGAAAGCGCCGGATAAAGAAGAAAGGTTGAGGAGAATCATCATCAACATTGATAAAGCGTGGCGTAGAAAGGAGAAATGTTATAATAAAAATAGAGAACCTTGTAATTATTCGGAAGGTCAGAAAGCATTGGTTAGGAAGTTTCAAAAGGCTTCATTAATGAAACATTACACAAGTTATCCCCCTTATTTTATGGGCAATTTGAGGTCATTAATAAACCTACATTAAACACCCTTTGCTTAAGGAAATGTGATCAACCTAGTGTTATCATTAAGAGACATATTAATTATATTAAACCTTATGTTGATAACTATGATGAATCTTAATATGTATATGTTACCTTGTAATCATTATTAGATATTGTTTGTGGGTTTACTATTTTTTCTTTGCAGAGAGAGGTATACCTTTGTCACCCAATACTTTGTAAAGCAGGCTTGGCAATAATATGTAAGAGGGTTAAGTTTATTGTAAGATTTTGAAGAACTGTGAGTAGAGAATTTATTCTTGGTCAACAATTCATATTCCATTTATTGTGGACTATTCCTATTGTAGTAAGGTTAGAATCCTATAGTTAGAAAGGGGTAGGATATATTATGTAACATAATAGTCCCAATAAATGTTTGTTTGTATGTATTTTGTACAAGGTTGAAAAAACATGTTTTTTTAAAAAAAAGAACGTTTTTTATGTTTAAAACATTTTCTTTTATTAAAGACGTTTTAAACGTTTAAAACAAAGTACTTTGTTTTAAACAAAAAAACATGTTTAAATGTTTATTTTCTTTAAAACAATAATCTAAATAGGCATATATATTACACTTTTACAATCTTAGGTATTGCTTGCCATCTATATTCAACCGCTAGATCAAATTTCGGGAACTTCCCTAATCTCGATCCGCCCAAATGTTCAATTCCGGAGCAAGAAATCGGCATTTTTCCCGATCTCCGTTCACGGATTATGTAATTTAGTTTTGTGTTACGTTCTACTGGTCGTCTGAATTCTTAAATTTTAAACGCCCATTGACGCAACTGCTGTGTCAGGGCTTTAAACCTCAATGGCTCATTTTTAAACCTCAAATTAAGGCTGGAAGATGATTTTCATACTAATTTATTCCTGAAAGATGCAGCTTTGCTGGTATGCATTTTATATATATGGGAGGAGGGTAAATATTGTGTCTTTTGTTTTTTTCAACAGTTTTTTGGGGGCCATTACCCCTCTTGGGGGATAGATTCATAAAAATTGTAACGTGAAGCAATGAAGTAGGCCACTACATGGTAATATCGCGTATTTGTACTTCTTGCTTACGTGGGGGAGCAGGGAGGGGGCAAAGTTAGCCCATTTTTGGAGTTTAAGTTTTTTAACGTAAATTACATTTATTTTTACAACAAACATCAATAGCTCAGTCTCTAATTAAGCTAGAAAGATGATTTGGTCCCAAAGTGTTTTTGAGGGATGAAGCTTTCCGTCAGTTGCATTTTATATAAATAGGAGGTACGTATGTACGGCCGAAAAAAGGGAGGATGAAGTTCGTTTTTTAATTTTTCATCAATTTTTTTTCATCAAGTTTTGGCAGGTATTCCTCCCCCTTTGTGGTACATCCATAAAAATTGGTATGTGAAGCAATGAGGTAGTCTCCTACATGATAGTAACCTGTATGTAGACTTGTTGTTTATAGATGAAGAGGGGGTCAAATTTGCTTAATTTACATTTATTTTCGGGACGGTCCCATATAACACAAGATATATTTCACTGAAGTGGTCTAGAAGCATAATTCTTGTTCGTATACATGATGTGTGCAGCAAAGATGATTTGCATATGGACGTGGTACTAGTGGGGGAGGGGAGAGAATGTCTAATACAATGAATGTTTTCTGCGCATATATATATATATATTAAAGTATTTCCTACATAAAACGAATTCATTACGCAATGGCTACCATTTCTTACATTATTGTCGCAAGTATGTAGACTACACATTCATCATTTTGTCAGCGTAGGGTTGCTGCAAGGATTGCCAGGGCCCCACAAAGTCAATATTTTCATATTTTTAATAATTTTTACCCGATAAACACCTCCCCGATAAACACCATCTTTACGAAGACACTTATGTGTCGGGTGGGGAGGATTGCGTGCTACAGTGAAATTTAGAGCTGTGTCGGTGGCAGTTCACTACCAGAAGGGCCACCCCTACCGAATTGGTCTAAATGGAGTAGCCAGACGAAGAGTGTTCTGGGAGAAGGCAGCAGTTCTCCAGTAGCCAAGTTGGCGGAAATCATAGTGATTGGTACGGCAACTTGGACATTAGTCCCAGGCGTGGTCAGAGTGACTTTAACGGCTGGGATACTGCGGGGTGGAAGGCAACGGAAAACCACCACTCTATTTTCCCTAGTTTGCTAGCAGCGAAAAGAGAACATATGAACAATGGTCTCTCGCAGGTCAAAATGTAGTTCCGGAGGTAAAATATCCCCCCATTCGGATCTCCGGGAGGGGGATGGCTTGGGAAGGACTATTGGACGAGAAAGTAATAATGGGGGAAGACAAACAGAGAAAGAGAGACAAGGAAGAGCAAAAGATTTAGGATAGGGACATGGAACGTATGTACTATGTTACAGGGAGGAAAATTAGAAAATCTTAAAGAAGAAATGAAACAAAATAATTTAGATTTGGTGGGAGTTTGTGAAGTTAGATGGGAAGGTAATGGGGTATTGAACAGCGAAGGATATAGAATGTTTTCCTCAGGTAATGAAAAGGGCCGTCATAATGGCGTAGGAATAATTCCTGGAAAGCGCTTAAAGGAGAAGGTAGTGAAAGTAGAATTTATTGATGATAGAGTTATGATGTTAAGACTTAAAGGGAAAACAAAGGATCTAGTGGTGATACAGACATATGCACCGACGACTTCGCATGCAAATGAAGAAGTAGAGGAAACTTATGAGAAAATAGAAGAAATTATAGATAGGGAGAAGAAGGGTGCATGCTTAATTCTAATGGGAGATTTCAATGCAGTTGTGGGAGAAAAACAGGAAGGTAGTATCGTAGGCAAATATGGTTTAGGCGAAAGAAATGAAAGGGGAGAGGGACTGGTGAATTTCTGTAGACAGAATTCACTAGTAATTGGGAACACTTGGTTCAATCAGCACAAGAGAAGAAGATATACATGGAAATCACCAATAGACGGCGGAAGATATCAGATAGACTATGTTATGATTCAGGACAGGTATCCGAATAGCTTAAAGAACGCGAAGACCCTTCCCGGGGGTGATATTTTCTCTGATCATAATCTTGTACTGGCCGAAATAGATATTCAACTGAAAAATGTAGGCAGAAGAAAAGTAGGTAACAAAGTGTTGAATACTGAAAAGTTGAAAAACGAGGAAATAAATCTTTTCGCTGAAAAATTCGAAGAAAAATGTTCAAACGAGGAAAGGATAGGCGCAGGTAGTAACGCACGGTGGGAACATATTAAACGTTGCTTACAGCAGGCTGCAGAAGAAGCAGTAGGTTACCGCGAACACAAAACTGCTAAGAAACCATGGGTTACAGAGCAGATGTTGCAGAAAATGAGGGAGAGGAAGATGTGGAAACAGGTTGATACAGAAGAGGGCAGAAAGATGTACATAAAGTTAAATAATGAATTATGAAGAGAAACAGACAAAGCGAGGGAAGAGTTTTACAAAAGAAAATGCGAGGACATAGAAGAATTAGAAAGAGTTGGGAAATATGAGGAAATGTACAAGGAGGTGATATCTATGCAATTTCGGAGGAAACAAGGGAGTATCATGATGGCAGTAGAAAATAAAAATGGGAAGGTAGTCAGCGAGAGAAATGAGGTCATAAGAAGCTGGAAAGAATACGTTGAAGACTTATATGAGAGTAGGGGTAGACCGTGTAGCCTAAATGTTGAAGTGGAAAATGAAGTAAGCGAGGATGATAAAGGATTTAGTATTCTTCGGGATGAGTTTGAAAAGGCTATATCCGAGATTAGGAATGGAAAGGCAACGGGAATAGATAACATACGAATTGAATTCATTAAAAATGTAGGAGACAAGGGAAAGAAAGAATTGTGGCGACTATGCAATGAAATATATGAAACAGGAGAATGGCCAAGAGACTTTCTGAAAACGATCATGATACCGATGGCTAAGAAATCGAACCCAAAGAGATGTGAGGATTATAGAACTATTAGTCTCATATCTCATGCAGCTAAAATTCTGCTCCGAATACTGAACAGAAGAACAAATATGGAAGAACAAATAAAGATGTTGATGAAGAGCAGTTCGGGTTCAGAAGAGGCAAGGGCACAAGAGATGATATTGGATTATTAAGGGTGATCAATGAAAGATTTATAGGAAAAGGGAAAGAGGTGTATGTTGTATTTATTGATCTAGAAAAGGCTTTTGACCGCGTGAATTGGGAATTGTTGTTGGGAGTTCTAACAAAGATAGGGTTGGAATGGAAAGATGGAAGACTAATAAGAAACTTATACATGAACCAACCAGTAAGTGTTAGGATAGGGAAAGAACTGACGGAAGAGAGTGCAATTGGAAGGGGAGTTCGACAAGGATGCTGCCTCTCGCCAACACTATTTAATGTCTATCTAGAAGAGATAGTGAAAAAGAGCCTACATGATGATGATGGCATTTCGGTAGGAGGTAGAATGATTAGATGCATAAGATTTGCAGACGGTATGGCCCTTGTTGCAGAATCTGAAAAGAAAATCAATAAAATGTTAGAAAAAATGAGAAGGGGCTTTGAAGAATATGGGATGACAATAAATGTTAGAAAGACAAAAGCCATGGTGATTGGAACAAAGGTGTCTGTGTCAAATATAAAAGTAGGAGGGGAGAAAATAGAACAAGTGAATAGTTTTCGATACCTGGGTAGTGTTCTTAGTAATGACATGAAATGTGAACGCGAAATAAAAGCAAGGATAGGAATGGCGAAAGAAGCCTTTAAAAGAAAGAAAATTCTGTTTTGTGGGACCTTGACCAAAGAGTTGAGAAAAAGACTCATAAAGTGCTTCCTGTGGAGTGTTGTGCTGTATGGGGCGGAAACGTGGACATTGCGTAAGGGTGACGAAAATCGACTGGAAGCCTTCGAAATGTGGGTGTGGAGAAGAATGAAAAGAGTTAGTTTGGTCGAGCGGAAAACGAATGAGATAGTGTTAGAAATGGTGGGTGAGAAAAGAACACTCTTAGATATTATTAGGAAGAGGAAGAGAAACTGGTTGGGACATTGCCTAAGAAGAGATTGTATCATGAGGGACGTCCTAGAGGGTATGGTGGCGGGAAAGAGAGGGAGGGGGCGAAGGAGACTACAATTAATGGATGATATTAAAACAGAAAGATCATACGCGAAGACGAAAAGGTTAGCGGAGGACCGTGGAGCATGGAAGCTTCTCAGCTGCGGCAAGTGACCTGCCAATTAAGGCAGAATACCTATGATGATGATGATGAATAATTTTTATGTCTGTTCTTTTTCTACAAATACGGCGGAAATTTCACGAATTTTACCTCATTGGAATTTGTGGTGCATAAGCTTTCCAATGGTGTATAACTCATGACTCTGTGATAATTAGGGAGGTCACCAGAGACCCGAACGTGAGAGTCTACCATTTTGTTAAAATCCCTAGCGAGCGTCTAGAGTTAATTGTGTTTTTATGCCGCAGATGTTAATCATTATTAGCTACCCATGATGCAGATAGAGATGTATCTTGAAAACTGTTTAGTTAAAATATGTCAATTGCTCCTTGTAGGCTAGTCACTGCTCTGTTCTATGAGTTGTATTGTATTTGTCAGAGCATTTTTTCTAGCTTATGATGTGAGAACTCTTCATTATTAGGAAATGATAGTGATCAAAAAATACCCAAGTTTTGAATTTGTGAATTTGGATCTTAGAATAGTGTATAGTGTGTGTAACCTCCGTTATTTGAATTTCAGTTGGTTTAGTTATACGCACATTGATGTGCAGAATTTCGTTCAGTAATTGCTGTTATAATAAGAATATAACTCTGCTTATAATTTACTCCACGCACAAATCCTGCGGAGGATGGGTTGTTTATTAGAAAATTAAATTAACTTACTCATTCTGATATTTTAGTTGTTTTAAACATGTTCAAACACGATCGAAAAAAACACGTTTAAAACATTTTGTTTAAAACGTTTAAAACAAACTGAATAAAACAACAGCCTTCGTTTTAAACATGTTTTAAACACTTGTTTTAAACATTTTGTTTTAAAGATATCAACCCTGATTTTGTATAAGAATATTTGTAAAAGCGCAAAAGATAAAAACTACATAGAGAGAGAGGAATAACCTATATTAGACTGGCCTATGTCTGAAGTGTGCTACCATCTGATGGGCAATTTCGGTACTAGGACGAAGCTAAACCGGTCCGTGACGAATTGCCATCACATTGGATCTAGCAGGTAAGAGGTAGCGTTAGAATTTAGCTTACTTCTATAACAGGTTAAAATATATAAAATGTAGTAACTAAATTCCTTTTAGATATAATGTAAATGGGAAATGAAGTCTTATGATATCATCCTGGCATAAAAAGGCTTCATTTAAATATATTTTTGGAGATATAAACCTTCTAAATTGTGAAGCTGCAACGATGCCATTTGCATACGAATCATTTGTGCTCACTTCTATCTTTTTTACAAAGTTGTTACTAGTATTCTGTATTCAAGGACTTTATGGTAAAGAAATATTTGAAGAAACCTATATTTAAATTACTATTTCGGTATTGTATAAATATGTATATTGCTTGTTGTTACTCGTACAAATTCACTATTTGTTACTCAACGTGTAAAAAAAGCAAACTTTTTGTTGTTAATAAATTTGTTAATTTTCAAATCGTATATACTTCACACGATATTAACTATTTAACCTGTGCTGGCTCCCGTCAAATTTACAGAATTTACTAGAACCCAAGCATGTTAGAAGATTCAAACTTTTAAGAAGGATTAATTTTAGCACGTACTAAGTTAAGGAACATCATCTTACTGAGGAAATATATTAGTAGTGTATGGAGACAGTCATAAACCACCAAAATGTTTCATTTCAGGCTACCAGTCTGAAATTTTACACAGGTCTTATATGTATACCAAAGAACAGAAAACCACCGGGAGACACTCGATCCAATGTCCAGAACTCGTGTGATGACGTCATCAAAATGGCGGACAGCTCGATTCAAAACATAAGCTATATCTTCGTTATTTATGGACCGATTTTTTCCAAACTTGGCTCATTTTAAAGGAAATTAAATTTTCAATAAAACATGTTACTGAACTATTTCCTCTAATATTAACCGTTTAGCGGTTATTTAAGAATTTAATAAATTAATGAGTATTTATTGAAGAAAAATACAAAATAACTCCGAAGCCCTTAGTTTTAGAGGAAACACTTAGGTAACGTGTTATATTGTTAATTTCATTACCTTTAAAATGAGCTATTAATGAAGAAAATGGATCCATAAATAACTGAGATATCAAATATAACTCTTAACTACATTATTAAAATGGCGGTCACAACTTCTAACAGATAGCGACAAATTCAGCCAAAATACTTCACTTCCATATACCAGTTCCAAATTTTGCACAGTGTTTATATACATAATAAATAATTTTAAAATACCTGGGAGACACTTGATTTAACACGCTGAACTCCTATGTTGAGATCATCATAATGGCCGCCGGGATTAAAAACATAAGTTTGCTTAAATACACTTAACTCCGTTACCAATCATTTTAGTGAGTCTTCCAATTGTTCCATTTGAAAGAGCATGAAGCAAGCTACAAAAATGTTATTCGATTTAGTTTGTAGGTAAATGGTTTATGAACTATATATGGCGATGACAACTTGGAAGTGGATGAAAAGAAGATCCGTACATTTTCTTCTGGTAGATGGCAGAAGTTTCTACTTGAAGAAAACGCAAAAACATTTCTTTTGTTTTTGCTAGTGGTGACTTCTGATACTTACCGAATTTTTAGAAAACAAACAAATATTCTATCACACAATATACTGGAAGACCACCATGGTGCTAGAATGTCTCCTTTTGGATTAGGTTCGCAGCATTCGACAGGGCAGTTTGATAGACTTTATTTCTACTTTGGAAAAAAGTGTCCATTGATGTTTGCTCTCGATCAAACTATGCACGATGGCTGTCAGTGTTTTTGTACAACTTAAAGCAACTGCCAGAGATGCATCTAACAAGGTTCTGTGAGTTCCAAAACGGAAATATATCTGGCTGCAAAACTAAAAAAAATCCAGGATGTCACATGACCAGTTACATGAGCAGAACAACAAACTCATTAAAAATTCTTCAATTAACCTATCCTGTCTAAGTCAAGGGGAGGGGCTATTGCAATGGATGGTTGCAGGACCTGAAGTTGTCCGCATGATTGGAGAGTTCGAAAAGGATCGGAACCTGAAATCTAACCACTTCCGAGGAGCATCATGAAAATACTCCTAGTTTTCATAAAAAATTCGAAAACCATGTTTCTGCCCTTGTTGAAGTGTTTGAATCACACGGCAACTCATTCGAAGATGACGAGTTAACTACAGTCAACAGCAGTAGAATCATTCTCCCAGAAGAAAAGGCGATGAGCGTCATGTCGGCAAATGCTACAGGGAAAATCCAATTTGATACGTTTGTCGAAGAAGGGTTAATCCTTTAAAAAGTTTCCATCCATGAAGTCATCAAAAGAAACAACCTTCCCTTGATGAGTGCTAAGAAAGTTACAGTTAAGTTCAAAGACAAGCAGAAAATAGTAGACCTGAGAAAAGACAGTACTCTTTTTGCCAAGTTGTACGTTGCTAGTCAATCAAGGGGAATTGACGTCAAAAAGTTCTTTACCCATGAAAATAGCTCATGTCCACCTTCCATATCTGACCGCGGTAAACTCAGAAAACCAATAAAAAATCCGACGTGGTGTCCTGTATCGTCGAGTCAAGTGGAGTTCGGGTGACCACTGCTCATGGTCCTGAAGTTTCTTCGCTCATAATTGATGCAGCAGCCTTGATCCATATGCTTGTCCCTAAATCCAGCCGGACATTTCAAGATTACTGTAACCAGATGGTTAAACCATACATTCTAATGAGATTAAGATATGTGGAAAGAGTTGACCTAGTTTTTGACCGCTACCTAGAAGGAAGCATAGAAAGTGACGTAAGACAGTCGAGAGGGTTTGGGCTCAGAATAAATGTAAAATCTAATGTTGTCATCCCCAAATCTTTCAGTAATTTCCTTGCTCACAGTAGAAACAAAGAAGAACTCTTTGAATTTTTAGCTGAAAACTGGTCAAAATGGATCTCCCCCCGGGAAAAAAAGTCATTTGCACCTACAGAGACACGGTAATTGGATCGCAAATGCAGGCGAGATTTGAAGCTATATCTTCCGAATTTCATGAAGAAGCCAATGCCCGTTTTCTACTTCATGTATGGCATGCCATGGGATACTCGGGTTGTTCGTAGGTCATGGTGAAAACTGTTGATAGGGACGTGGTAGTAATTGCTATATATGTCTTTTCTAGACTCAATACACTGAAAGAATTTTGGATTGAATACGGCAGTGGAAAGCACCTTCAATACCTTCCGATCCACGAGTTGCACAACAAAGTTCCACGAGGAGTTCCAGATCTTTTGCCTTTCTTCCATGCATTTACGGAGGCTGACACTGTGTCAAGTTTTGTAAGTATTGGTAAAACCACTGCATGGAAAAAGTGGATGACTTTCCGAGATGTAGACAAAGCTTTTTCGGCATATTCTCACGTTCTGGACAACATCTCTGAAAATGACGACACGTTTTTACTCATTCAACGCTTTCTAGTTCTTATGTACCATTCATCAAGTTCTGCAGAGACCGTCAATGAGGCCAGGCGGATTCTGTTTACCCAACAAAACAGACCCATTGAAAATATTCCACCAACCAGCAACACTCTGTTGCAACAATTGAAGAAGGCCATCCTACAATGTTCTTTGTGGACAAACTGTCTTCAACGGAACAGTCAACGCTTGGATCCTTGTGAGTGGGGATGGAAGAAGACCGCAGATGACTACGAGCCCCTCTGGTCGACAAGCCCAAACTTCACCATGGAAAAGATAAAAGAGTTGATAGCATGCAAGTGCAACCAGATTTGCATGCGCTGTCGATGTGTAAAAATACACGAACTTTGCACTTTACTTTGTAGTTGTGAGGGTCAATGCAGAAATTAAGTATAATCTTACAAACTTGTCACTTTGTTTAAAGTTTACATTGTTTTCAATAGTTGTGGCTTCCGCGTTAATAATCCATATGGACTGTACATGTTTTCATTGTGAGAAACTGTTGTAAATATCTGTTACCGTTCCTAAAAAAGAAAAGTTTTTTTTTTCATTTTTGCCAATCATTGGATCCACTAAAAGATGTAAATAACCATTTTTATTTTCATGTTCACTCTTTTGTGGTAAAATTTATAACTAAAGATGAATCACTCTTAAAAAATATTATACAAGCATGCAACATTGCAATGGATGTAATGTGTTTACTTGAGTTAACGCCTCTTATAATAACAGAAATGTCATTGCAAAATATATTAAGCCAACAGCAACCATTTAAAACATTGTTTTTACCCCCTTCCACGCTGTCATCGCCATAAACCATTTAAAATCGAATACAATTTTTGTAGCTTACATCATGCCCTTTCAAATGGAACAATTGGAAGACTCAATAAAATGATTGGTAACGTAGTTAAGTGTATTTAAGCAAACTTATGTTTTTAATCCCGGCGGTCATTATGATGACCTCAACATAGGAGTTCAGCGTGTTAAATCAAGTGTCTCCCAGGTATTTTAAAATTATTTATTATGTATATAAACACTGTGCAAAATTTGGAACTGGTATATGGAAGTGAAGTATTTTGGCTGAATTTGTCGCTATCTGTTAGAAGTTGTGACCGCCATTTTAATAATGTAGTTAAGAGTTATATTTGATATCTCAGTTATTTATGGATCCATTTTCTTCATTAATAGCTCATTTTAAAGGTAATGAAATTAACAATATAACACGTTACCTAAGTGTTTCCTCTAAAACTAAGGGCTTCGGAGTTATTTTGTATTTTTCTTCAATAAATACTCATTAATTTATTAAATTCTTAAATAACCGCTAAACGGTTAATATTAGAGGAAATAGTTCAGTAACATGTTTTATTGAAAATTTAATTTCCTTTAAAATGAGCTAAGTTTGGAGAAAATCGGTCCATAAATAACGGAGATATAGCTTATTTTTTGAATCGAGCTGTCCGCCATTTTGATGACGTCATCACACGAGTTCTGGACATTGGATCGAGTGTCTCCCGGTGGTTTTCTGTTCTTTGGTATACATATAAGAACTGTGTAAAATTTCAGACTGGTAGCCGGAAGTGAAATATTTTTACGCTAACTCCACGCACTATAGGAAAATAACTTGAATTAAAGTACAGTAGTGAGTGCACACAAATGTGAACAATCCGTTATGCTTTTAATGTTCCATATTTGAGAATTTTAGTTCATAGGAATGATTCTTAACTCATGGAATTCGAGTGTCTTTTATATATGGCGAGCACATATGGCGAGGTCTGAAAAAGTACGCTGTGTAGAGTTATAAAGTATTTAGTATATGGACTTTTTGGATCACACAATCTAATCATAGATTAAAAATTGAAAATATCTGTTTACTATTTAAAAACTAATATTAGTATATTGTATAAAATTACGTTAATGTATTTCAAGATTTTGAAATATTTCTGACTCTTTTTATCACTGAATACATAACAAAGTTGAGTAAAATATAGTTGAAGCAACGGGGAAGAAATATTGCTTTCATAAAGTATTATATTTTTAATATATAGATAGTTTTTACTTTATTTTTTTATTTGTTTAATAATGTACGTAGTATTTAAAATTATGGGCATTCCAGAAATGTTAAGTTTAAAATCATCATTGGTTCTACTATTGAATTCTCTAATGACTAACGTTATTTAGACCTTATATGTACGTCTTGTGACATTACTTTTCTATGAGGACGTAACTATATATTTTTATAAGTATATGATAATACTGGAAAGAGTAACGATTTTCTAAAAAAAAAATAAAATGTATGTAACTTTACATAATACACAGTACATAATGTGTAACTTTACATAGTACATAGTATAAAGTTTGAAATAATACTATTATTTTAGTTTTAATAAATATTATCCACATGAGTACTGTATAAACTCGCTAGTTATGCAGTGATCGTTAGTCTGAAACAATAATCCTAAATTATATAATTTACTTCTGTTAAATATTTTAATTTCCTTTTTAACGTAATTATTTATTCAATTATTAGCGAATGCATTAGGCGAGTTTCATAGATTTCACTGCATAGATTTCGAGATGTAAACCATCGACATTTTTCAACAATGAGCATGAAAGGGTATGTCTAAACTAATGTGATATGGAAATTTATTTTTAGTACTGATAATTTTTATTTGTATTTCCAAGAATCCTTACTTTTCTACGCTACTGTTTGACATTCAATTTATGGAAGTATAACAACGAAATTGAAAGAAGAAACACTATTCGGATAAAAATGATGAAGATAGAAAACCTCGAAGGCACACGTTTCAAATGATCTTGCTGGATATTTCATTAGTTGAAAAGTATTTTATGAGGCTCCGCGGAATGTCTTACAACAATTCATATGACAATCAACTCGGCATCTCTTGCACGTCTTTCGAGTAGCCTTGCCATATTATCAACAGCTTTCCCATCAGGAAGTCGGGCCCGGCAGTAGTAGAAAATGGATCGATCTGGCTCAGACCTGGCTCATAAGAGAACAACTCACAAGCCACTGAGAAAATGACCACCGTGCACCGTGAGCTCACGGTCTTTTACGACCTCCAATTTAGGGGTGAATTCGTTCTCTTTTATGACCACTTTTAAGGGGGTGTATTCATTCTCTTTTACGAGCACATTTTAGGGGGTGAACTCATTCCCTTTTATGAGCATATTTTTCAACCCCTATGTTAATTACGAACACATAGCAAAGCAGATAACACATAACACTACGTAACACACAGCAGAACAGATAACAGATAAGAATATGAAACATAGAAGGGGTGTACTCGTTTTCAACCCCTATTTTAATTACGAACACATAGCAAAGCAGATAACACTTAACACTACGTAACACACAGCAGAGCACATAACACTTTTTCAAGGGTGTATTCATTCTCTTTTATGAGCATATTTTTCAACCCCTATTTAAACATGACAGAGACTACGAAACATAGCAGAGGTGAACACACAGCAGATACATAAGACTTGTTCCACCCTTATTTAGAGTATGGTATATTTTCCAACCCTATTTGAACCCATCATTTTAAGGGGGTGAACTCGTTCTCTTTTACGACCTCCATTTTAGAGGGTGTACTCGTTTTTCAACCCTTATTTTAACATAACAGAAATTACACTGAGATTACGAACACATAGCAGAGCAGATAATAAACACAACATCCTCTATTTTAGGGGTGTACTCGTTTTCCAACCCCTATTTTAACACAGCAGAACAGATAATACATAGCATAGCTAATAAAAGAACATGGCTTATTTTCCAGCAACATATAGCAGACATAAGACTACGGAGGGAGGGTGTACACGTTCTCATTTTTCAACCCTTATTTGAACATAACAGATAATACATTCGAACCCTATAGCAAAGATTCTTTTAAGGAGTGAACTTGTTTTAACCTATATTTGAACATAGCAGAGATGATTATTTAAAGAATGCGAAACTTCCGTGTTTTGTTATCAGTTACATAATAACTTCCGTCATATGTAGATAATTCTCATTACGTCATTCATCCGGATTTTAAAAAACATTGACCTAGTTTTCTCTTTAACAGACAATAACTTGTCATTCAACGATAGGAATCCCTGAACGTAATGTAATCAATCACAAAGGTATAAAAAAAGAGGGGAATCCCCCAGAGGATGACTCATACTATTGCGCAATATTACGCAATGCTGTCAGACAGGTATAAAAGACTGCCCGACATGTTTTTTGTAATCACTTCCTGTTCACCATCCGAAGCGTAAAGTTCAGATATTTTTTGTGTGTGTGCGTTTATATTATTAGTGTGGTTTATTAATAGTGTGGTTTTGTTTTCTTTTGTAAGTAAGACATTTTATAATAATACTATTAATATTATATTATAAAAACTCAGTTCAAAATTATTATAGTAACTTTGAAGAGTTAGTTTTTTTAAAAAAAAATGGCAACAAAAAAGGTTAAATCAAATATTATCAATTCTGATACTCTATTTAATAATAATTTAAAAAATTTTATTTTAAAATGTGATACTGATTTAAATGAGGATAGTGGATGTTTTTTAAAGAATAAAAGAAAAGACTGTTTAGATATATTACAACAAGAACAAACTAAGACATCGTTTAAAGTAAATTTTTCTTTGGGTACAATTTTTGTAAAACCAGTAGATTTAGAAACATGTAGATTCTTTGTAAATAGTGGTAACGAAATTATTTTGCCGAGTACAGATTTGAATTCTATAATTGAAAAACTATTTAATAAAATTTTAGTTGAACAAGAAAATAGGGCAATTAAGAAATCAGGGTGGTCTTTATGTTCTGAACCAAACCATCAATTAGAAATTAAAATCAGTAAATATGATCCGCTTTCCGCTTCTTCGTTTATAAAATTACCTCAATGGATTTTATCCAAAAAGAAATGTGTTTTAAATATTCAAAATAATGATAATAGATGTTTTATGTACTGTATTCTAGCTGCGTTGCATCCCGCAAAAGATAATCCACATCGTGTGAATAATTACATACAATATAGTAATACTTTATTACCGTTATTTGAAAAATTTCCAGTCGAAATAGAACACATAAGCAAATTTGAACATATGTATAATTCCGTATTTCCTAAAGAACAAATTTCCATTAATATATATGGCATTAACTATGATCATGAAACTATTTTCCCATTACATATAAGCGAAAACACAGCTGTAGGTAAACATATTGATTTACTGTATTGTGAAGAAAATTGCAACAGTCATTATTGTCTTATAAAAAATATCAATGCGTTATTGAAGAATCATAAAGAGAAAACTTATGTAAAATTGCCTCAATGGATTTTATCCACAAAATGTGTTTTAAATATTCAAAATAACGATAATAGAAGTTTTATGTATAGTATTCTAGCTGCGTTGCATCCCGCAAAAGATAATCCATATCGTGTGAATAATTACATACAATATAGTAATACTTTATTACCATTATTTGAAAAAAACAATATACAGTTTCCCGTCGAAGTAGAACACATAAGCAAATTTGAACATATGTATAATACCGTATTTCCTAAAGAACAAATTTCCATTAATATATATGGCATTAACTATGATCATGAAACTATTTTCCCATTACATATAAGCGAAAACACAGCTGTAGGTAAACATATTGATTTATTATATTTAAACTCTCATTATTGTCTAATAAAAAATATCAATGCGTTATTGAAGAGTCATATAAAATTGCCTCAATGGATTTTATCCACAAAATGTGTTTTAAATATTCAAAATAACGATAATAGAAGTTTTATGTATAGTATTCTAGCTGCGTTGCATCCCGCAAAAGATAATCCATATCGTGTGAATAATTACATACAATATAGTAATACTTTATTACCATTATTTGAAAAAACCAATATACAGTTTCCCGTCGAAGTAGAACACATAAGCAAATTTGAACATATGTATAATTCCGTATTTCCTAAAGAACAAATTTCCATTAATATATATGGCATTAACTATGATCATGAAACTATTTTCCCATTACATATAAGCGAAAACACAGCTGTAGGTAAACATATTGATTTATTATATTTAAACTCTCATTATTGTTTAATTACAAATTTAAATGGTTTAGTCAGACATCAGTTAGGTAGTCATCAAACATTTATTTGTAGACGATGTTTAATATCATTTTATAACAAATCAAAATTAGATGAACATGACAAATTATGTAAAGAACACACTCCAACCAAAATTAACATGCCGAAACAAGGAGAAGTTTTAAAATTTCGAAAATTGAAATTGTTATTACAGAATGATGTAATAATAATTGCAGATATGGAGAGTTTATTAAAACCTATAAATAAACAAAGTGGATCTCATACAGTACAAATTCACCAACATATACCATGCCGTTTTGGTTATATTGTATGTTGGAGTAACAACTATATGAAATCAGATTTAGTTATTTATCGGGGAGAAAATGTATCGATGAAGTTTATGTCTGCTATGGAGAATGAATTAAGAAAAATCATAAACATATTAGATCAACAAAAACCATTAATACCATTAAATAGTTCTCAGTTACAGGAGTTTAACCTATCCACTGAATGCTCAGTTTGTGATAGTAAATATACGAGTAACAATAGAAAAGTTAAACATCATAACCATTTAACTGGTCAATATATCGCCACGGTATGCAACAAGTGTAATTTACAAATTAAGCGTCAAAGTAATTTTATCCCTGTCTTCTTCCATAATTTGTCTGGGTATGATGCACATTTATTTGTGAAAGAATTAGGTTGCACCCCTGGAAATATTTTTGTAATTGCTGAAAGCACTGAGCAATACATAACATTCTCTAAGCACTTTAATTTTAATGGTAGACCTATCGAGTTACGTTTTGTAGACTTATTTAAATTCCTGCCGTATAGTCTCGAAAATTTGGTGTCAAAATTAAAACCTGAGCAATTTGTCTATACAAAGCAATATTTTTCTGATGAAAAGTTTCCTTTAATTCTCCGTAAGGGAATTTATTTTTATGAATACATAACAAATTTAGATACATTTAAAGAAACTGAATTTCCTGGAAGAGAGGCGTTTAGTAGCAAATTGAATGGAACACAAATTTCCGAGACTGATTATCAATATGCAAAACTGATTTGGCGTGTGTTTAAATGTGAAAATTTAGGGGACTACCACGATCTATATTTAAAATGTGATGTACTTCTCACAGCAGATGTGTTGGAGAATTTTAGAAAGACATGTTTAAATGCTTTTTGTATTGATCCGATTAATTGTTTTACTGCACCTGGGTTAGCATGGCAAGCCATGTTATATAGAACAAAAATTGAACTTGAACTTTTATCAGATATCAATATGTATATGTTTGTAGAATAATCGATTCGCGGAGGTATTACTCAAGCTGTGTTAAGATATGCCAAAGCTAATAATCCTTACGTACATGATTTTGATGCGGAAAAAGAAAAATCTTATTTACTGTATATTGACATGAACAATCTGTACGGACTATCAATGATTGACTATTTACCATATGGTGGTTTTCGGTGGGAGGATAAAATTGACAACTGGCAAGACAAACATAAAATTATCAATTGGCCCACGGATAGTGAATGGGGATTTTTTCTAGAAGTGGACTTAGAGTATCCAACTGATTTACACGAATACCATTCTGATTTTCCGTGTGCTCCAACTAATGAAGTTCCACCGAATGGTAAATATTCAAAATTACTATTGACACTTAAATCGAAATCGAATTATATCTTGCATTATAGAGTATTACAATTTTATCTAAAACAAGGTTTAATATTGGTAAAAGTACATAAAATATTATGGTTTCGTCAATCTAAATGGCTTGCATCTTATATTCAAGAAAATACTCAACGCCGTGCAAATGCTACAATTGAATTTGAAAAAGATTTCTATAAGTTATTAAATAATTCTGTATACGGAAAGACAATGGAGAATGTACGAAAACGAATTGATATAAAATTAATTAACAATGAAAAAAAGTGTAAAAAATTAGTAGCGCAAAATCAGTTTGAAAATTGGGTAAAATTGGCTGATAATTTGGCATTGTTTCATATGGTAAAAAAATTGGTAACCCTTAATAAACCAATTTACGTAGGAGCGACAGTTTTAGAATTATCCAAATTAGCAATGTATGAATTCCATTATAATATAATGAAACCGCGATATGGAGATAAAATTAGAATTGCATATATGGATACTGACTCTTTCATTTACCATATTAAAACTAACAATATTTATAACGATATAAAAGATATGAATGAGTATTTTGACACCTCAAATTATCCTGAAAATAATTCTTTATATAGCACAAAAAATAAACACGTTTTGGGTAAAATGAAAGACGAATTAGGTGGAGTTCCTATGATTGAATATGTTGGGTTACGAGCAAAAAATTATGCTATAAAAACTGGTGAAAATAAATAATTGAAAAAATGTAAAGGGATCAAGAAAAATATAGTTAAAGAACAAATTACGTTTGACGATTATAAATCATGTATATTTAAAAACGAAACGATCTATAAAACACAATTTGAAATTAAAAGTAAATACCATAATTTAACAACAAATCAGGTGAGAAAATTAGCGTTAGATCCGTATGATGACAAAAGAAAAATTTTAAATTGTAATATACACACTATTCCTTGGGGGTATTATAATAATAAAGATGTAAAATGTACGATTTGTATATTGTAAATACGATATAAATTTTTTTTGGATATATTAGTATTTAAAAAAAATGTCACAATCAGTTCGAGAACAAATAGTTGCAGAATTACATAAAAGTGCAAGACGAAACTATCCTCGAATACCCGTTACAACGAAAGGGATTCATGATTTATGGCAAGCTGATTTAGTTGAAATGAATAGTGGAAAATTGAAAGGTCTAGCAAAAATTAATCGAAATTTCAAATATTTATTAACTGTGATAGATACATTCTCTAAATATGCTTGGGCTATTCCTGTGAAAAATAAAACTGGGAAAGAAATTACACAAGCATTTATAACAGTAATGAGAGAAGCAAACAAAAGCCCTAAATTTTTACAAACTGACAGGGGTCGAGAATTTTATAACTCAGAGTTTCAGAAGGCGATGAACCAAAATAACATTAAACATTATTCCACGTACAGTGATGTGAAAGCAAGTATTATTGAAAGATTTAATAGATCATTACGTAATTTAATGTGGAGAAAATTTACACTGCAGGGAAATTATAAATGGATTGGCATTCTGCCGGAATTACTACATAAATATAATAATACTATTCATTCCACTATTAAAATGAAACCTATCGACGCTATTAAAAAAGAAAATGAAAAACATCTATTGACAAACATCTATTGCAAAAAGTTTTCTGTGATAAAAAGAAAAAGTAAATTTAAGATAGGTGAATATGTAAGAATTAGTAAACTTAAGCGTCCTGGTTTTGATAGAGGTTTTACACGCAATTGGAGTACAGAAATTTTTCGAATTGCTAAAGTTTTCTTCACTAATCCTCCGACATATCACTTAGTAGACTCAAATAATAAACCTATTGAGGGAAGATTTTACGGACACGAATTACAATTAACGAAATTTCCAAACACATATTTAATTGAAAAAGTGTTGCGAAAGAAAAATAATAAGGCCTATGTGAAATGGTTAGGTCTGCCAAAAAGTGAAAATTCTTGGATTGATTTAAAACATACTATATTGTAAAAAAAGAGAAGTCAAGAATTTATAGGTGAAGCATGTCGTCACAATATCTGTAATAGAGATGGAATGGAAAATTCCTTTTACATGTATGGTAGCAGGTCCCACAGGTTGTGGAAAATCATATTTTGTTAAAACATTTCTTGACCATTATAGCAAGTTATTTAAAAATATTTTATGGTGTTATGGTGAATGGCAACCATTGTATGATACTCTTTCAAACTGTACGTTTAAAGAAGGTTTACCTCAAAATAATGAATTTCAAGCACATGAGGGTCCACATCTTGTCATTATTGATGATTTAATGCGTGAGTGTGACCATCGGATTGTAGATATTTTTACTAAGGGTAGCCATCATAGAAATATAAGTGTAATATTTATAACACAGAATATTTTCCATCAACAAAAAGGAATGCGGGATATTTCGTTAAATTGTCATTATATTGTTTGTTTTAAAAATCCTAGAGACCAAGCTCAAATTAATTATCTCGCACGACAATTGTATCCAGGTAATACAAAATTTATTCAAGAAGCATATCAAGATGCAACACGAATTGCACATGGTTATTTACTTTTTGATTTAAAACAAAATACTCCTGATGAGCAGCGAGTTCGAACAAATATCTTTCCAACAGATTCTTTTAATTATGTTTATGTACCTGTAAAAAAATAATAATTGTAATATGGTTTATATTCTAACAACTATTTGTGCTTTAATAGCCGTAAAAAATGATTAGTAAGGAAAATGCACATATGTTAAAACTTTTAGCAAAGTCAAAACCGAAAGCACGTAAGGCAATTTTACAAAATGCAGATCCTTATTTAATTCGCTCTATTTGTGAATGTTCCTATAACGTATTACAAGGAAATGTTCCATTAAATAAAACAGAGATAAATAAGCTAAAAAAATATAAAAAGGAACTGAGATATTTGGTGAAAAAAGGTCCGTCATTAAAACAGAAGAAAAAACGAATAATTATACAAAAAGGTGGTTTTCTTACTGCTTTGCTTGCACCTATTATTGGAGGTATACTATCTAGTTTAATTAAATAATTATGCAAAACGCACA
Organism: Thermobia domestica; assembly: GCF_964235325.1. Classification (NCBI taxonomy): domain Eukaryota; kingdom Metazoa; phylum Arthropoda; class Insecta; order Zygentoma; family Lepismatidae; genus Thermobia; species Thermobia domestica. Next base: position 121,158,837 of record NC_137471.1, read on the forward strand.
AAAACTTATTTTAATCGCACCAGAAAAATTACATCATTATCAAACGATATCTAATCTTGATGATGAAATGAAAGAAATTTTAAATAATAAAAGTTTAAATGCAGAAGAAAAATGGACAAAATATAGAGAAGTCTTACAAAAATATTTAAATATAATTCAAAAACCGGCAGCAGTTACAACAACAGCAACTACCACTACCACTACTAAGGAGGAAGAAGAACAAGAGGACGAGGAGGACGAGGAGGAGGATGATGAAATCATATCTACTCTCCCTGAAATTTGTAAACGTAAAGCGAGACCTTTATTACGTAAATTGAAACAAAATCCAAATATTCAATGGGACGATAATGGAAATGTGAATATTAATAATAAATTAATTCCAGGTGCAAATATAGTGGATTTGATATCCGATTTTGTTAGATGTCGTAAGAAAAATATTTCAGTTGCTGGCTGGAAACCTTTTGCTACATTATTAGCAAAAGCCAATATACCTTTAGAGTACATTGGTAATCCTCAACGAATAGATTATATTAGAAAACTAACAGAAGACGAAGAAGACGAAGAAGAAGATGGTCCTCCACCCCGTAAACGCAAATGGTGTACTTATAAGCAATAATAATAATATTCTATTGTAATCTATTGTTATTTTTAAGTATATAGAAAGAAAGAAAGATGAATGAGCCCTACCTCAACTATTACATATATCAAGCAGGAGGTGATTATAACGTGTATAGAGGTACACCATATCAAGAAGGTTATGGAATTGGTAGTTTACTAGGAGGTTTATTTCGTACTGTATTTCCTTTATTAAGACAAGGTGCAAAAACTGTTGGTAAAGAATTGATACGTACAGGAATTAATGTAGCAGGAGATGTACTAGATAATAATAGACCTATTGAAGAGTCTTTGCATGATCGATGGCAAGAAGCTAAAACAAATTTAAAAAATAAAGCTCAAAATAAATTAAATCAGGTGTTGGAAGGATCTGGAAGAAGAAAAAGAAAGAAAGTTCATTTTAGTGGTGCTGGTGTGAAACGGATAAAAAGATCCAAAGATATTTTTGATTGATTGACTATGGAGCAAAGTGATAGTTTTTATCTCACACTTCCTAGCAATAGTTCTATGAAATATTTTCCTCAAAATACTCTTGCTTGTTATACTACTAAATTATATCAACCTATTGTACTGGAGAAAGGAGTGTGGGAAACAGCTGTTGTTGAAGTACATTATACAAGTTCATTTCAGAATGTTTCCAAATATACAAATAATATTTATTACCGTCTCATGAATACAAAAAACTGGAACATAACTCAAATCTTACCAGGCCACTATTATCATGTTGATGATATTCTATCTCAAATTAATCATAAAAGTGATATATTAAATTTACAATTAAAAGTCAAAGCATCAGTGAAACGAATTGAGGTTAATAGAGTAATAAAAGATCAAGAGAAGCATATACAAGTACGCCTATCTCCTGAACTAGCCAGAATACTAGGTTTTGATCATATTCAACAAGAAGATATTGCAGTTGTTCATCATGCTCGTTATCCACCTGATTTACAAAAAGCGCTACCTACACTTATGTATATTTACAGTGATATTGTAGAACCACAATTGGTGGGTGACACCGTAGCTCCATTGTTACGTATTATAAATACAAATATTACAGAGCATGGTATTAATATTACATATTTTTGATAATCCTCATTATGTCACTGTGCAACGTAAACAATTTGATCAAATTATTATTGATTTAAGAGATAGTACAGGTAATCCACTTCCTTTCCAATATGGCAGTGTATGTGTAAAATTACATTTTCGTAGACGTAATACGGTATAGTAAATTTTACCATGTGTGAATATAATAGTAAGAAAAGAGAGAAGAAGAAAAAAATGCAATGTGAGTGTATGAAATCAGAATTAGATTTATTTGCTGGTTTACCCACTCAAACCAGTATTATAGGTAACTAGCAGCGTTCACCCCGCTTCGCTGCGGTCACCCCGGAACGCAATAAACTTTGTTACTTAGATAATTTTTACTTTTTCGCTTTCAAGTGATATGATAAAAACCATAGAAGATTGCAGTAAATGTTAACATTATATCGCCTGTCATTTATGTTAACCCGCCCCGCTTCGCTGCGGTCACCCCGGAACGCAATAAACTTTGTTACTTAGATAATTTTTACTTTTTCGCTTTCAAGTGATATGATAAAAACCATAGTAGATTCCAGTAAATGTTAACATTATATCGCCTGTCATTTATGTTAACCCGCCGAGTGACACGGTCATGCGGGTTGCATATAAATACGTTTATTTTTATACCTATGATGAACTAACAAAGGATTTGTACGTTATGGACACTTGAATGGTCAATTATCTCAAGACACTGGTAATTAAAAATTAAAGTGATATGATAAAAACCATCTAGGGTCCAAATCCTAATAACCCCCCAAAAATGAAAGAAATTGGTTCAGCCGTATTAGCGTGATGAGCTAACAAAGGATTTGTGCGTTCTCTTTTATATAATAGATAAAATAGTTCCATATAAACCTGTGGCTTCATTAGCTGATAATGCACCAATAGAATTTGTAGTCCCCGGTCATGGGGATGACTATATTGACTTACCGCACACAATGTTATATGTTAAAGGTAAAATTACTAAATCAGATGGTTCTAATTTAACTTCTGCCGATAAGAAAATCGGCCCTGTAAATGATTTTCTCAATGCAATGTTCAGTGAATTGCAAGTATATTTAAATAATCAACTTATTTCCTACTCTTCACATACATATCCATATCGATCGTATATTGAAAAACTACTAAATTATAATGCTGAAGCTAAATCAACGCATCTTCAAACATCAATGTGGTTTAAAGATACTGCAGGGCATATGGACAGTGTGGCTGATGCTAATGTAGGATTTAAACAACGTTTTCTTCTCACTGCTTTAAGTCAGTCATTTGAATTATTGGGTTATATTCATGCTGATATTTTCAATCAGGAGAAATTTTTACTGAATGGTGTACAATTGCGTATTAAACTAATTCCAGCTAAACCTACATTTTGTCTAATGGGCGACGCAGATGCTGATGGAAAAGTTGTAATTACAGATGCAACATTGCTTGTGAAAAAGGTTGATGTATCACCAGCAGTTAAAATAGCACAAAATAAAGTATTACAAAATCCTAAATTTAGAGTAAAATATCCTATAACAAAAGTGCAAGTGAAGACTGAAACTCTGCCACAAGGAATTATGGATAGTACACTTCCAGATCTATTTTCAGGCCTAGTGCCTAAACGTATTATTATTGGTTTTGTTACTAATACTGCTTTTAATGGTAATTATCAAACAAATCCATTCAATTTTCAACATTTTAGTATGTCATTTTTTACATTGTATGTTGATGAAAATCCAATACCTTTCAAACCTTTACAGCCAGATTTTGATAATAAGCTATATGTACAAGCATATTCTACGTTATTTACAGGTTCAGGTATTTATTATTCTAATCAAAGTAATGATATTTCACTTGCTGAATATCCTAATGGTTATACTCTACTGGTGTTTGATTTAACTCCTGATTCAAGCGCAAGTGCTGCATTTCATACTACTCCGCAACGGCAAGGAAGTGTACGTTTAGAGGTTCATTTTAAAGAAGCACTGCCATCTCCTGTAACAACAATTATTTATGGTGAATTCTCTTCAGAATTAGAAATTGATTTTCAGAGTAAAATATATATTAATTAAAGAAAAAATGTTAAATACAATTGAGCTTTATGAAGCATTACAACAAAATTTGCCTAAAGATCATTTTATTGGTGTATATGCTGCTGATGAGTTACCTTTGTTTATTCATACATTTCCAGCCGCCATAATTATAAACACTGATTCTAGTGATAAACCTGGTGAACATTGGGTTGCTGTTTATATATCTAATATGTGTGTGGGAGAGTATTTCGATAGCTATGGTATACCTCCCTATATACAACATCATATAAGGTTTTTAAAACGAAACTGTCTGTATTATACATGGAATAATAGGCGTATTCAAGGTGATTTATCTCAATTTTGTGGACATTACTGTTTCCTATATTTAGCATGTCGTGCATCTGGTTATTCGATGCAGGATTTTTTAAACAAATTCTCACTCACTACTATTGATGCTAATGATATTATGCTTTATTCATTTATGAGAGTATGATGATGTTATTTTTTTAAACTCCGCCATTGCCGGTCCCAAGCCCTGGATGAGAAAGGAGGAGGGTTGGGGGTCTTGCTACCCCCGTAAAAGAAAATATGCTCGTAAAAGAGAATGAATACACCCTTGTTTGTTACGTATCTGTTCTGCTGTATGTTCGTAATCTCAGTGTAATTTCTGTTATGTTAAAATAGGGGTTGGAAAATATGCTCCTAAAAGGGAACGAGTACACCCTCTAAAATGGAGGTCGTAAAAGAGAACGAGTTCAACCCCTTAAAATAATGGGATACCATACTCTAAATAAGGGTGGAACAAGTCTTATGTATCTGCTGTGTGTTCACCTCTGCTATGTTTCGTAGTCTCTGTCATGTTGAAATAGGGGTTGAAAAATATGCTCATAAAAGAGAATGAATACACCCTTGAAAAAGTGTTCATAAATGGGAACGAATCTTATGTGTTATGTGCTCTGCTGTGTGTTACGTAGTGTTAAGTGTTGTCTGCTTTGCTATGTGTTCGTAATTAAAATAGGGGTTGAAAACGAGTACACCCCTTCTATGTTTCATATTCTTATCTGTTATCTGTTCTGCTGTGTGTTACGTAGTGTTATGTGTTATCTGCTCTTCTATGTGTTCGTTATTAACATATGGGTTGAAAAATATGCTCATAAAAGGGAATGCGTTCACCCCCTAAAATGTGCTCGTAAAAGAGAATGAATACACCCCCTTAAAAGTGGTCATAAAAGAGAACGAATTCACCCCTAAATTGGAGGTCGTAAAAGACCGTGAGCTCACGGTGCACGGTGGTCATTTTCTCAGTGGCTTGTGAGTTGTTCTCTTATGAGCCAGGTCTGAGCCAGATCGATCCATTTTCTACTACTCCCGGCAGGAAAGATTTCCGTCGTCGACAGTGGCTGGCCACCGGTAGAAAGCCGGAACCCGTCTGCGGCGGCACGACGATCTACTTGTTCAAAGTTGGTGACCTTTTGCTGAGACGGCAAGCAGTCGAAAATTGTAAGAAAAAAAATGCCCTTTGCCAACTCTTTGCCAACTGTTGCTGACCGTTAGAGTCAGCAAGACAGTCGGAAAGGCCTCTTTTCGACCCTCTTACGACCCCTTATCCCGGCCTCTTTGCGACGGCGGCGCCGGCGCTTTTAATACTCATTTCAGGCTGTTTTCCGACAGTTCGACAAGAAAACTATTCAACGATGGCGGTGAAACATTTTATGCGCCTTTGTAGCTGTGTGCCGACTGGTCAAAAGGACCTTTTTTCGATGTCGGCTTCCCGATTCTCCCAAAGGCGGCATCCGATCTCTTGCCGCCGTCTAAAAGTTGCCCTTTGCAGACTGGTAATCGACTATTCAGGAAGGCAAAATTTTTATCACCTTTTACATTAGTCTTGCATAAGTCTTCCTCCGTGCTCGACAAAGAGTACTCTTGAAAATTCTTGAAGTATAATACTTGTATTTTTTGTGTGTCCCAGTATAACATTTCTTCATTTTTGCATCTTTGCTGCACTCTGAACCAAAAAAAGAAATTGAATGGGATATGCAAGTATTATATACTTTCAGAACTAGCAATTGTGTCCTTACCAAGAAATCATAGCATGGAGGCAGACTTAGGAAAAGCTACTGTAAAAGGTGGTGAACATTTTACCTTCCTGAAGGGTTGATTTTCAGTCGGCAAAGGTCTACGTTTCGACAGAGGGAAAGTATCGGATACCACCTGTGGCAGAATTGGGATACCAACATCGAAAAGAGGTTCTTTAGAGCAGTCGACAAACAGCCCGAAAGGGACATAAATTGCGCCAGCGCCGCCGCTGGAAAGTAGGCTTTCCGAACAGTCGGCAAACAACAGAAAAGGTGCGTAGCAATGCAATGAAAACCATGACGAATTCCCACCTGTAATGTTGCACTTGGTACATACGCAGTACATTTCTACAATTCTCAGTACGATTTAAGTGCCTTATAGAGGGACACTATCTGGGAATGACTTGCAAATGCTTGAACGCAACCTAAAAGTAACAAGTAAGCAACTAATAATGCCCGTTAAGAATAATTCTATTAACACGTCTGTGGGCGTAATGTGAAAAACTTATAACAGTCAGTATATTTTCCCCTGAAAGCACATTTTTCACTATCAGGACCAATAGGAACAACACTGTTCTATGAATTCAAATTTTACTCGTTGGAAACGCTTTCTTTGGAGAAAAAACTACAGCAATCCGTCGGAATACGGACTTTTCAGGCTGTCGTTTTCTCATCAACTATTTAGAAAGAATTTTAAAGGTGAATTTCAGTTTGTATTGGCGAATATGGCCACAAATCGGTGACTATAAACTAAAGAATAGTCATAGTTTATCAGCTTTACTGTTCCACTAATTGCCGGTGTAACAGCCAATTTTTACCCTAGAAAATTATTACCCTAGAGGGTAAAATTTGCCCGGGAAAATTTGACGTCAACAATAGGGGTACAAATATTATCGTGAAAATATTACCCTACATGTCAATCAAATATATTGTTGAAAGGTGGGTAAAATTTGACCAGGAAAAAATGACTTCACAGGAAAAAGGGTCATAATATCCCGGGGAAATAGTACCCTCTTGCTAACCTCTATAGAATTACACTATACATTTCTCCTAAGAAGGGTAATAATTGACCAGGAAAAAATGACTTCTCACGAAAGAGGGTAATAATTTCCCGGACAAATTGTACCCTATAGCTAAACTCGCTTAAACTGCACATTAAATTTCTCCTAAAGAGGGTAATAATTGACCAGGAAAAAATGACTTCTCACGAAAGAGGGTAATAATTTCCCGGGCAAATTGTACCCTAAAGCTAAACTTGCTTGAACTACACAGTAAATTTCTCCTAAAGAGGGTAATAATTGACCAAAAAAATGACTTCTCACGAAAGAGGGTAATAATTTCTCGGGCAAATTGAACCCTATAGCTAAACTCGCTTGAACTACACAGGAAATTTCTCCTAAAGAGGGTAATAATTGACCAGGAAAAAATGACTTCTTACGAAAAAGGGTAATAATATCCCGGGCAAATTGTACCCTATAGCTAAACTCGCTTGAACTACACATTAAATTTCTCCTAAAGGGCGTAATAATTGACCAGGAAAAAATGACTTCACAGGAAAAAGGGTAATAATATCCTGGGCAAAGATTACCCTCTTGCTAAACTCTATAGAATTACACTATACATTTCTCCTAAGAAGGGTAATAATTGACCAGGAAAAAATGACTTCTCCCGACAGAGGGTAATAATATCCCGGACAAATTGTACCCTATAGCTAAACTCGCTTAAACTACACAGTAAATTACTCCTAAAGAGGGTAATAAATGACCAGGAAAAAATGACTTCTCACGAAAGAGGGTAATAATATCCCGGGCAAATTGTACCCTATAGCTAAACTCACTTGAACTTGACAGTAAATTTCTCCTAAGAAGGGTAATAATTGACCAGGAAAAAATGACTTCACTAGCAATAGGATAATAATATCCCGGGCAAATCGTACCCTATAGCTAAACTCACTAGAACTACACAGTAAATTTCTCCTAAAGAGGGTAATATTTGACCAGGAAAAAATGACTTCTCACGAAAGTGGGTAATAATATCCCGGGCAAATTGTTTCTCCTCTCTAAACTCTGTTCAACTACATAGTATACTACATTTTTTCCAAAGGTTCGTAGTAATTGACCAAAAAAATGACTTAGCAAGAAGGTGTTAATAATAATATTTTGTTTATTCTGCCTTTTGGGCATATGCTGGGACTAATGAGGATTTTTTTCAGTTTTTAATTTGGGCCTGGAAATGGTTCTTCCAGTTTTGTCGATGTTAATCTTATTATTTTAACTTACGATATTTTTTTCTTTTCCTTCAAATCATGGGTCAGCCATGTCCTTCTTGCTATACCTCACTTGATTTCTATCTTTCCTCCTATGTCCTTAATATCCATTCCATACAATTTTCCAGTGTCAACTATTTTGTCAATCTTCTCCTGTATTCTTCCTTCGGTGTTAGCTATTATCACCGTATCATCTGCATACCTGATCTTGTGAATGATCTGCCCTCCAATCATGAAATCTCCAATTTCCATTAATGCTTCTTTCATTAAACTCTCTGTAAATATTGAATAATTGGGGCGAAAAACTACATCCTTGTGTGACCCCTCTTTCTATCTTTATACTGTTTGTTTCATTCAATCGCAGCTTCATTCGTTGTCCTGTGTACAGGTTTTGAATGACTCGTCGATTTCTCCAGTTGACTGCGCTTTCTTTAAGTATTTTCAGAAGCTTTCACGCAGTCGAAGAATCACAAACAAACTTCTTTCTTTACATCAAGCATTCTTTGGGGTAGCAATACCACTGATAAATTGTACCGCCTAGCTGAATTTCATTAAGCTGTTTATATTAGTTCTATATACGTGTGTGTAAATTTTGACTATTAGAAAATGGCTTCACAAAATAAGTTGTAATAATATTCCTTGAAAATTTTACACCTTGGTAAATTTAATCAAACTGTGTAGTAAATGACTCTAGAATTAGGTAGATTTTGACCAAAAAATGGCATCTCAGGAAATTGCTGTAAAATTTTCACTAAAAGTTTAGTATATTTTTCGAAATGTGGGTAAATATTGACAAAGGGAAATGACTTCACAATATAAGAGGTTACTATACCTGGTGCAAATTGTACATCAAATAGATTCTAAGTAAGTAGTTTGTAAATTTTTGTGAAGGTGCGGTATATTACGGAAGATTATACTTCACATTAAAAAGTTTTGCCTTTCCCATGAAAATTGTACTGTAGATCTTAATTTCATTATATATCTATATGGTACATTGTATTGAATTCGTATAGTTTTTTCATATAATTTCTTCGCACGAGGTGTGTTATAGCAATGCAAAAAGTATACCATCTCAACGTACCATTGTAAGAAGTTAATGCATTTCTAAATGTGTGTGTGAAAGTTGATTGTGTATTAATTTATGTTATTGTCTGTACCACATAACTACGAGGGTCGGCTGATAACTTCTCGGCCCGACCCAGAAGGACTTGAGCTGCAGGCATGAAAGTTTGAGGCTATTCAACATAGTCCCCTCGAAGGTCAAAACATTTGTCACTTCCATGCTGCAACTTTTCCAACCCTCAAAAACAATTAAAAATGATTTCTCAAGTTCTGCAAAAAACTGTTCCACAGCTGTTATCACACCTTCATCACTGTGAAATTTCTGTCCTTTCACTGATCTTTTGAGTTTCGGAAAGAGATATTAATCAAAAGGGGAAGATTTGGCGAGTAAGGTGGGTGGTCTATGCACTGAAACCCTAGGTCCCTCAGAATATCCCTTGTTCAGCTAGCCTTGTGGACGGAAGATTGTCCTGCAAAATCAAGACACCTAGTGTCAACTTTCATGGGTCTTTTCTTTAATAGCGTCCTTTACCTTAGCCAGCAGACTGTAGTAATACTCTGCACTTATGATTTGGCCCTTTGAAAGGCAGTCTGGGAGCAAAACATCATCCTTACCCCAGAATATTGAGGCAACCACGTTTCCTGCGGAATTTTGTGCTTTGAATTTTTTCGGCAATGGAGATCCTGAGGGGCGCCACTCGCATGACTACTGTTCGGCTTTCGGATCAAAGTGATGAAACCACATTTCATCCTGGGTCACAAGCTGATTCAAAAAATCGCCCTTGGAGTTTGCAAAATGCCGTAAAATGACATGCCGCAATATGCACGGGATATTATTACCCCCTTTCGTCAGAAGTCATTTTTTGCTGGTTAATTATTACCTTCTTAGGAGAAATTTACTGTCAAGTTCAAGTGAGTTTAGTTATAAAGTACAATTTGCCCGGGATATTATTACCCTGTTTCGTGAGAAGTCATTTTTTCCTGGTCAATTATTACCCTCTTTAGGAGAAATTTCCTGTGTAGTTCAAGCGAGTTTAGTTATAGGGTACGATTTGCCCGCGATATTATTACCCTTTTTCCTGTGAAGTCATTTTTTCCTGGTCAATTATTACCCTTCTTAGGAGAAATTTACTGTGTAGTTCAAGCGAATTTTGCTATAGGGTACAACTTGCCCCGGATATTATTACCCTGTTTCGTGAGAAGACATTTTTTCCTGGTCAATTATTACCCTTCTTAGGAGAAATTTACTATCTAGTTCAAGCGAGTGTAGCTATAGAGTACAATTTGCCCGGGATATTATTACCCTTTTTTCTGTGAAGTCATTTTTTCCTGGTCAATTATTACCCTCTTTAGGAGAAATTTACTGTCAAGTTCCACTGAGTTCAGCTATAGGGTACAATTTGCCCGGAATATTATTACCCTCTTTCGTGACAAGTCATTTTTTCCTGGTCAATTATTACCCTCTTTAGGAGAAATTTACTGTATAGTTCAAGCGCGTTTAGCTATAGGGTACAATTTGCCCGGGATATTATTACCCTCTTTCGTGAGAAGTCATTTTTTCCTGGTCAATTATTACCCTTCTTAGGAGAAATGAATAGTGCAAATGTATAGAGTTTAGCAAGGGGGTAATATTTGCCCGGGATATTATTACCCTTTTTCCTGTGAAGTCATTTTTTCCTGGTCAATTATTACCATTCTTAGGAGAAATGTTCTGTGTACTTCAAGTAAGTTTAGCTATAGGGTACAATTTGCCCGGGATATTATTACCCTGTTTCGTGAGAAGTCATTTTTCCTGGTCAATTATTACCCTTCTTAGGAGAAATTTACAGTCAAGTTCAAGCGAGTTTAGCTATAGGGTACAATTTGCCCGGGATATTATTACCCTCTTTCGTGAGATGTCATTTTTTCCTGGTCAATTATTACCCTCTTTAGGAGAAATTTACTGTGTAGTTCAAGCGAGTTTAGCTATGGAGTACAATTTGCCCGGGAAATTATTACCCTCTTTCGTGGGAAGTCATTTTTACCTGATCAATTATTACCCTTCTTAGGAGAAATGTATAGCGTAATACTATAGAGTTAAGCAAGGGGATAATATTAGGCCGGGATATTATTACCCTTTTTCCTGTGAAGTCATTTTTTCCTGGTCAATCATTACCCTTCTTTGGAGAAATTTACTGTGTAGTTGAAGCTAGTTTAGCTATAGGGTACAATTTGCCCGGGATATAATTACCCTGTTTCGTGAGAAGTCATTTTTTCCTGGTCAATTATTACCCTCTTTAGGATAAATGTATAGTGTAATTCTATACAGTTTAGTAAGATAATACTATTTGCCCGGGTTATTATTACCCTTTTTCCTGTCAAGTCATTTTTTCCTGGTCAATTATTACCCTCTTTAGGAGAAATTTACTGTGTAGTTTGAAGCGAGTTTAGCTATAGAGTACAATTTGCCCGGGATATTATTACCCTCTTACGTGAGAAGTCATTTTTTCTTGGTCAATTATACCCTTCTTAGGAGAAATGTATAGAGTAATTCTATACAGTTTAGCAAGAAGGTACTATTTGCCCGGGATATTATTACCCTTTTTCCTGTGAAGTCATTTTTTCCTGGTCAATTATTACCCTCTTTAGGAGATATTTACTGTGTAGTTCAAGCGAGTTTAGCTATAGGGTACAATTTGCCCGGGAAATTATTACTCTCATTCGTGAGAAGTAATTTTTGCTGGTCAATTATTACCATTCTTAGGAGAAATTTACTGTGTAGTTCAAGCGAATTTAGCTATAGGGTACAATTTGCCCGGGATATTATTACCGTTTCTCCTCTGAAGTCATTTTTTCCTGGTCAATGATTACCCTCTTTAGGAGAAATTTACTGTGTAGTTTAAGCGAGTTTTGCTATAGGGTACAATTTGCCCGGAAAATTATTACCCTCTTTCGGGAGAAGTCATTTCTTCTTGGTCAATTATTACCCTTCTTAGGAGAAATGTATAGTGTATTTCTATACAATTTAGCAAGAGGGTACTATTTGCCCGGGATATTATCACCCTTTTTCATGTGAAGTCATTTTTTCCTGGTTAATTATTACCCTCTTTAGCAGAAATTTACTGTATAGTTCAAGCGAGTTTAGCTATAGGGTACAATTTGCCCGGGAAATTATTACCCTCTTTCGTGAGAAGTCATTTTTTCCTGGTCAATTATTACCCTTCTTAGGAGAAATTTACTGTCAAGTTCAAGCGAGTTTAGCTATAGGGTACAATTTGCCCGGGATATTATTACCCTCTTTCGTGAGAAGTCATTTTTTCCTGGTCAATTATTACCCTCTTTAGGAGAAATTTACTGTGTAGTTCAAGCGAGTTTAGCTATAATGTACAATTTGCCCGGGATATTATTACCCTCTTTCGTGAGAAGTCATATTTTCCTTGTCAATTATTACCCTTGTTAGGATAAATGTATAGTGTAATTCTATACAGTTTAGCAAGAGGGTACTATTTGCCCGGGATATTATTACCCTTTTTCCTGTGAGGTCATTTTTTCCTGGTCAATTATTACCCTCTTTAGGAGAAATTTACTGTGTAGTTCAAGCAAGTTTAGCTATAGTTTACAATTTGTCCGGGAAATTATTAGCCTCTTTCGAGAGAAGTCATTTTTTTCTGGTCACTTATTACCCTTCTTAGGAGAAATGTATAGTGTAATTCTATAGAGTTTAGCAAGAGGGCACTATTTGCCCGGGATATTATTACCCTTCTTCCTATGAAGTCATTTTTTTCCTTGTGAATTATTACCCTCTTTATGAGAAATTTACTGTGCAGTTCAAGCGAGTTTAGCTATAGGGTACAATTTGCCCGGGAAATTATTACCCTCTGTCGGGAGAAAACATTTCTTCCTGGGCATTTATTACCCTTCTTAGGAGAAATTTACTCTCAAGTTCAAGCGAGTTTAGCTATAGGGTACAATTTGCCCGGGATATTATTACCCTCTTTCGTGAGAAGTCATTTTTACATGGTCAATTATTACCCTCTTTAGGAGAAATTTACTGTGTAGTTCAAGCGAGTTTAGCTATAGGGTACAATTTGTCCGGGATATTACTACCCTTTTTCCTGTGAAATCATTTTTCCTTGGTCAATTTTACCCTTCTTAGGAGAAATTTACTGTCAATTTCAGGCGAGTTTAGCTATAGGGTACAATTTGCCCGGGATATTATTACCCTCTTTCGTGAGAAGTCAATTTTTCCTTGTCAATTATTACCCTCTTTAGGAGAAATTTACTGTGTAGTTCAAGCTAGTTTAGCTATAGGGTACGATTTGCCCGGGATATTATTACCCTCTTTCGTGAGAAGTCATTTTTTCCTGGTCAATTATTACCCTCTTTAGGAGAAATTTACTGTGTAGTTCAAGGGAGTTTAGCTATAGGGTACAAATTGCCCGGGATATTATTTCCCTCTTTCGTGAGAAGTCATTTTTTCCTGGTCAATTATTAGCCTTCTTAGGAGAAATGTATAGTGTAATACTATAGAATTTGGCAAGAGGGTACTATTTGCCCGGGATATTATTACCCTTTTTCCTGTGAAGTCATTTTTTCCTGGTCAATAATTACCCTTCTTAGGAGAAATTTACTGTGTAGTTACGTGTCCGCTGCCGCCAAAATATCGCATGCGTGTTGGTCAGCGATTTGCGTTTTTACGACCATAAATCCGTACGGTGGCAGCCAGATGGTATTCAGAATAATGCCAGATAATGCCTGACTCTTAAGGACCAGATTTTGGAGGTACCAAATTAAAGTATCGCTAAATATTACCTTTTTCCGTAATCAAACTGATAATATAACTCGAAAAATTGATTTGTAGGAACAGTAGTGTGCATATGACAGTTATCAGGAGTCGGCTAACTGCTTTCGTTAATGCGAATTCCACAAGTTTCTGCTTAACGAAAGCAATTAGCAGATTCATGATAACTATTTAATTCACACTACAGTTCCTACAAAGCAATTTTTCGAATATTTTTGAGTTTGATTCCAGAAAAAATATAAAATTAGCTGTACCTTAATTTTGTTTATGAGTCCCCTTAACACACTGCAACACATATGTTACGGTAACTATAGCCATTGGGAAGAAACCAGTGAAGGGGCAAAATATAAAAAAATAAATCAATTTTTTTAGCTCTTAGACCGTTGGAAGATTCCAACAACAATTGACAAAATACAAGAGTACTTAAAAAATTTTAAAAATTAGTAACTGGATTACCTTACTGAACATTAGGTTGAAATAAGGAAAAGAATTGAAATAAATGTGATGAACTTTATCTGCATAACCAAATAAGGAAATACACAACTGTTTGATTCTTTACATAACCAGATTTTTGCTTTTATTTTTATTTGATGCAAAGAGTTTCTGCAAAATTGTAGTAAAAAGTTGGGAAAAGCACTATTTTTTAAAGATCTTTTCGTAATTGTTAGCCTCATAATCTCGCCAGAAAACACGCATCACTCTTCGCGTCTCTAGCGTTTAAATTGAAGGAAGGAAAATTGTGGCGAAAACTGATTTTCTAAATCTTTAAAGTACAAGGGCCACACTTCTCTTAGAAAATTAGATTTAAATAAAAATTATAGAAGTAAAAATTATAAATAAAAATATTGTAATAAAAGATATGTGGTGGCGGAGAGATTCAAACCGGGCCTACCACTCACTGCGCTGATGTTGTTCCCCTGGAGTACGGATTTCTGTTTGAAAATAGCGTTCTTTTGATATAATTATGTGGGTACAGCCTAAACACACTTTCTTACAAGGCTGTCTATAATCTTTATTATAAATTAACTAGAAATGTTACAGTTTCGGAAGTATATCACTTCCTTCTTCATACTAATATTCCAACTAATTATAGACAGCTTTGTAAGAAAGTGTTTAGTTTGTGTTTATGATGGACACAGGGCCTTTTTATCATAATATCCATGTGGGCGTAGCCTCTATACCGCCTCGCTTTAATAAATATTTTTGCCATAATAAAACTTGGCGAATCACTTTTTTCACTCTATTATGCAACAACTATTCACAAAAAGACAAAATAAATGTTCACCTCTATCAATAAGCCAGAGCCCTTAATCAAAAATTCAAACTAACCTAACCTAAATTTAGGGACCAATTTGAAAATCGAAAAAAATGTACCAAAACGTACTCCAATTGGTTATATTTGGTTGGATTAGATTAAGTTACGTTCAATTACTTTACATTACGTTAGGGGCATAAAAACTAAAGTGCAAAAACACAAACCAACCTGTGGTAAATGGCGACTAAAAAGCACGAATGGTATAAACCTGAGTCAGAACAGGGCAACGACGCTGGGCCCTCGTGTTAGCGCAGGGATGTGTCCGTAGGGAGCCGGTGCGTCAGCGACGGTGGGTATACACGTCAGCAAGGGTAGTGAAAACATCTGGGATTTGGTAATCATACATATTTCAATATCGCTTGTTATGTTTTGATACTAGTAGCACTTCAGTTGTACACATAAAATATAGTTTTCTTACACCTTGCAGAAATACGTTGCCGTTGAGTTAGAAGGAATTTACCTTCAAAACTAAGCCTTGTAAACGTTTGCAATCTCAAGAAGGTGTACTACACTTTCTTTACTGTGGCTCGTTATATTTTAATAGTTCTATAAACCTCACACATGTTATGTCTTTCCCTTGACATACACGACCCATTTCCACACTGCCTTTCGCGCCACTATATCGTAACAAGCGTACAAGCGAAATAGTCTACCCGCCTCCAGATACAGTGAAGCTTACATCGAAAACAACCTCTTTCTTAACTTTTACTATTCCCATTACCTGACTTTCACTCATTTTTCCTCACAAACTTAAACAAATTGTCCAATTGACCAGGTAAATTTAGTACCTTGAGTCGTAGCCTTACCCACTTATTGCGTGTCTTGTTCGGGCGTAGAATCAACAACACTCTTTGTTTAAAGCAGTCCACCCCAGAGATGGTCATCCTCCCTCATTTTGCCCTCATGAGGGCCTCCCTCATCCTCACCTCACCATTATTTTAGAATTTGAGGGTGAGGGCGCTAAAGTAATTGAAGGGTAAGGGGAAAAAAACAAGGAATGTCCATGCATGTGCTTTACCGGGTGCTTTGTCCGATCTGTTGGTGACTCTTGGTACTATTTGATTGTATATGCCATGCACGCGTAGATGTAGAAATATCCATGTAAAAAGGGACGAAAGATTTAATAACCCTGTTCTTTGTACGTGATTTTCAATATTAAAATGCCGTTTTCTCAAAAATATAATTTTGTGACATTCCTTCTTTTTTCCCTTACCCTTCAATTGAGGGTGAGTATGAGGGAGGGTGAGTGTGAGGGCGTCAATGGATGGTGAGTGTGAGGGCGTCAATGGAGGGTGAGTGTGAGTGTGAGGGCGTCAATGGAGCGTAAGTGTGAGGGAGTGTGAGTGTGAGGGCGTAAATGGAGGGTGAGCGTGAGGGAAGGTGAGGGTGTCAGTTGAGGGTGAGTGTGAGGGAGGTGGGTGAGGGCGTCAATTGAAAGTGAGGGTACGGGTTCAAAAATTGATTATCTTGCAATTCTTCATTTCTGGAAAAAATGTTAGAAAATGTAATGTGTTCTAATCGTCGTTCACAGAAAATCGTCATATCAATATTCCATCAGTTTCATACGCTTTTCATGCGCGAAGACAAGATGTTTCTCATAGCTTTATTAATTTTCTATATTTATATATTTTCACTTTATAGAAAAGTAATATCTACTGCAAATTTTTGGCTACAGAAAATTTCAAAGTTTAACGAAAGTAACGAATTAAAAATACTAGAAGTTCTCAGGAAATAATGATATTTTTTTCATATATTCGTTCAGAAGAGAAACTAATAAATTTTCATTCTGAAATTGTAACTAAGAAAAAGCTTTAGTCCTTCTTCTAAGTAAGAGAAAAAAATATATAAGAAAAGTAATAAGCTGCAAGCCGCAATAAATAACTTTATATTTAATTATCAAATAAAAAGATATTTCCTGCTTTTGGCTATATACGTACTTTTAGTCTTCCAATCTACGCTATGCATATGAAAGGGAAGTCTTATAGAACGGCTGTGTCCGTCTGTGTGTCTGTCTGTCAACAGGTATCACATCAAAATCGGTAACAGTTAATTACAACCGGTTTTTGGGAATCGATCCCGCATCCCAAAAATATGTTGCATCTCCTTCAAGAACCTCCTACTTAACAGGTACCCTCAAATCACCTTGGCAGTCAATCTGTTAAACCGGAAATGGTAGAAATCGGAAATTTCCGGTTTTAAATTAAAGACCACGAGTAAAAAACGGTAATAGCGACCGACAACGGTTTTTGGAAATAGGTGGATATGAAAGGAACCACCTTAACTCCTGGATTTCTATTAACCACAACTACTACAGGTTTCAATATTTATTTTCATAAACTTAAAAAGAGTAAGAGCTATCGACAAACGGTTTCGGTAATCAATTCTGCATTGCCAGAATAGGGTCAATCTCTTTCAACAATCTTACTTAAACGGAAAGTGGTAGAAGTGGACCATATCTGGTTTCTACAAACATATTCATAACTCATAAACGAATATAAAACATAGCTAGCGATAAAGAGTTTTCAGAAATCGATTTAAGGTCTTAAGGGGACAAACCACCTGTATCCTCCATTTCCACTAAAATCGGAAGTGTCATAAATTCACTACTACTTCTGGTTTCAATATTGATTTTCCTAGACCTAAAACGATAAGTGCTATCGTCAAGCGGTTTTCGGGAATCGATTCAGCATCCCAAGAATAGGTTCCATCTCTTTCACCAATCTTCGAGATTAACCAGAAGCTATGTTGAACCACTTCTGGTTTCAACAATATTGGTCCTAACTCAAAAACGGTAAGAGCTATTGAGAAACGGTTTTTGGGAAACGATTCGTCATTCCAATAATAGGTCCCATCTTCTTCGAAAACCTAATATTTGAACCGTAAGTGGTAGAATCCACTTCTTCCAGTTTCTACTATTTCCAGTTTTACTATTGAATTTGTATAGTTTGGAAGTTTACCGTAGTTTCATACTGTAGAACGATACTCGCTTGTTCTATCATATAATTCTTGTGTTATCAAATACTAGGTTTATTACCAGGTACTCAATAATATTTATAAATTTTCCCATTATAGGACCTAGAAAGTTGGAAGATTATAATTTGCTGTAATGTCATATTTCTATTCATGGATTTAATCAATATCATGGCTTAATGTGAAGTTAATACTTGATAGTGAATATTTGTTTAGAATGGAAAATTTGTAGAAATGGGGAGTTTTAAGCGGAAAAGTTTCCACTTCACGTCGCTAGTTGCAGGGATGGTTTTAGTAGAGCAATTGTTAATATGTACATTTAATGGACGGAACAATGTAAAGGAGATTCTTTCTTCTAGGGTAGAAAATGTTTTATTTGTAGCTGTACTTTATTTGAAGGAGCGCCAAGTGAACTTTGTGGTGGACAAACACCGTATGCGGTGGTTTTCTCGGGGTTCTTCCGTTCCCTCGCACTTTCTTCATTCCACCATTTGATTCATTTCTCATCATCATCGTCTCTCTTAGCCTCGGAGCATAATCGTGGGACGTTAAACTGAATATTTCATTTCATTTTATTTGAAGGAGAACATTTCTAACCAGCGATTATCTGAAGCAGAGATTCTTTGGTTATCCGGGTTCGATTCCGTGCCGGACATAAGTTCCGCGATAGGGAGAAAAGCTCAATTAACTATAAAACATAATTGTATTTATAATGATTTTTATATACAATTATAGTCCTAAATATACACAGTTTAATTTTTTATTATTATTAAATTAAATATTTTCCTTTGTCTTTCGTGACTGGTGGTTTGTTGGCAGTGGCGTCACTAGGTCTAATTTGGGGTGTTCAAGCCTCCCCAATTTCTTACAAGCTCACCTAAATTTTACTATGTTACATTTACTTTATCCTCATTGGTTCCCTCCGACCAATGAGAGAGAAGAAGGGGCGTGGCCTTTCACTTTCTCATGTATATAAGATCTGCTGTCACCTGTCTTTTCTCAGTGTTTGTGTCTGATGAAGAGGACGTTAGGTCCTTGAAACTGTAACACATTGTAAGTATAGTTTTTAATATATTTCATTCTGCTCTGGTCAGAACTGTGTTTTATTTGTTACTATGTTACATACTCTTAGAAAAGAGGATACTAAGAAAATCTACCGAAATTACAATATTGACGAATTTGCACCCAAATGAAACGGAAGGTGCACACACACCTTAAATTTCAGCATCTTCACAGAATAATTGATCGTTGATTATTAATATTCTGTTACTATATGAATAGCCCCCTTAAAATATGAACTATTTCACAGGGCAAATTTTAAATAGGTGAGTTTCAAGGTTTGATTACTTTATGAGGTAATTAATATTTTCTTTTTTTACTGCATTCTAATATTATTTTCGTGCAAATAATATTAGCTCATTTCTCGCCTTAAATATATGTTGTGTAAAGGGATGCCTCGAAAAATGTATTTTTTTCTGTTGGAAGAACCCTGTATCGTCTCGAATCTTTTCGAATTATTTTGAGAAACAATAGCTTTAATTTAATAAAGAATAAAACAAACAAGACTATGTTGCTAAAAATGTGCAAGACTGAAATAGTAACCACAATTCTTTTGCCCCAAATTGTGTTATGTTCTTGATTAAAGATAAACCTAAAATAACGAAACAATAGAATTTTGGAGTGTTGGGTACATTGGCCCCGAAATGGTTTTTCAGTCCCCTTTTAAAAACTCCTAGTTACGCCACTACTTGTTGGGTGCAAACAGTCAATGTTCGTACAGATCACGCCCATACCCATGGGGCCTGAGCTTCCCTGAAATTATGAGTTTGAGGATGAGTTTCGTAATGAAGAGTAATTGCCTTCCTTCGTCCTTAAAGTTGCTTGTATCCGAAGTATGTTCCGTCCTTCATTTATAAATATGGTGTTATATAAAGTCATAACTTCAAAATCTTCTTTCTGCATCTCCTTCTTTTCACCAAAAGTTGAATATCAACAAGCATTTGGCAACCATTATTTTAGATTTTTTAAAGCGATGTTCTCTACCAATTGTAAATCAGACATATTGAAAGAAAGGCACGAAAGTCAAGCTTTATTTCTAAAGAAATGAAATTAAATTAAATGAAATATCTAGTTTAACGTCCCACGATTATGCGCCAAAGCTAAGGGAGACGGTGATGATGAGAAATGAATGAAACTGTGCATTGAAGAAAGTGGAAGGGAACGGTAGAACCCCGAGAAAACCCACACAGACGGTGTTTATTCAGCACAAAACTCACTTGGCGCGAGCTGGGATCGAACCAGGGACCCCACGCACAGACGTGAACGCTCTACCACTGAGCCATGCTATGCTATTATATAGAACAGTAGAAGTGAGTGACTCATTATCGGCCAGACGATATTTCTATAGGGAGGAATGTGCAATTTACATAAAATGCTCCTTTTGTCACAAAAAAGGGATAAGGAAGGATTTTCGGAAACGTGTATCCTAAACGAGTAAATGGTGGTTTTTTTAAAGGAACTGTATCTCCCAGATTTCTGAAGTTAGGAAGATAAAACTTGGAACACTAATTTACCGTAAAAAGTAACTTTTTTTGAGCTTTTTTTTTTAAAAAATTCCACACCTTAGAGGGGAATTACACGTACGTACTATTTTACACGTACTATATTGGGCACATTTAAGTTTATCGTGTCCTGATTAATTTAGTTGCTTGAGGGGAAGTGTGATGGCGTCATTTGAGTGTGGGTGTTTGCATGGGCGAGGGTGAGGGCGTCGATTGAGGGTGAGGGCGTTAATTGAGAGTGAGTGTGAGGGAGGGTGAGGGCGTCAATGGAGGGTGATGATGAGGGCGTTAATGGAGGGTGAGTGTAAGGGAGGTTGAGGGGAGAGCGTCAATGGAGTGTGAGTGTGAGGGAGAATGAGAGGAGGCCGTCAATTGAGGGTGAATTTGAGTGTTGGGGCGTCCATGTAGGGTGAATGTGAGGACGTCATTGGAGGGTGAGTGTGAAGGAGGGTGAGGGGAAGGCGTCAATGGAGGGTGAGTGTGTGGGAGGGTAAGGGGCGTCAATTGATGGTGAGAGTGAGGGAGGGTTAGGAAAAATGACCATCTCTGGTCCACCCACACTGCATCACCATGTGACAAATAAAGAACTCGAACAGTACATACAGGCAGAGCGACCAGACTACGATTTCTCCAATCAGGGTCTTCAGCGGCAAAGGAGTTATCTTCGCTGACGGGCGACCATCGGGAAAGAGCTGCAAAACGGCTTAAGCGAAAAATGACCACATCCTGCCTTGACACCGCCTGTGTTGGCGGCATGTCAGCTCAAGTAGGAGGCCGTCCGTCATCGACGGCGCTAAATTGTCAATGAGGGAAGCATATACGAGGATTAACTGCTGCAGTCGTTTCGTCCACTATCGGCCGACCCTTTTCCGACTCGTTTTAAAATGACCATGGATTTACTATTAGTTGTGAAACTTACTTTCTATATACTGTCCCGCTTGCAGGTTGTATAGTACAAGAGTTATCTTACTAGTCGGCGAACCGTCAACGTTTCCGAGCCTATCCGAGCATCTTTGCCGTAGTCGGTCCGTCCGCTGTTTGCCGACTTTCGTTCAGCACCTTTACTTGTTGACACACCGCCAGCGTCTGGTTGTCTTTCCGACAACCTTTGTCGTCCTGGCTCGTACGCTGTTTGCCGTCTTTCCACCAAAATGTCAAGGACCTTCTCGTACTTGTAATTTAATTTTAAAAATTTACTTTTCATATACTCTTTATGTGCAGTCCCTTTACTACATTTCTTTTAATACATTTACCTTCTTTATGGTCGGCACGCCCTCAGCGTCTCGACGTGTTTACAACCACCATTTGCCGCGGTTGTTCCTTCCTCTGTATGCCGAGTTTCTTCCGACTCCGTTTTCACAAGACATATTTAATCGAATTAGTGTTCACCCACCAAAAAACCTTCGGACAGTTTTAATTTTTAATTCATCTTTAAAGGAGATACATCCTCTATTAAGTTTCCAAAATTGGACTCGTTGCCGCTTGTACGCGATATTGAAACTTCCGCCGACGTCGTGCCGACGCCGTTTCTGAAGAAATTGCCGGCAGCGTCTTTTTGCAGTCGTCGTCCGACAGTCTGCCGACTGTTTCGAGAAAGCTTTACATGATGGAGATATAAGTTCTAATTCGTATTTTAAAGCAACAAATTACCTTGTAACTCTCTTCTTTTTCTTTTGGTGAAGGACTCTGTTTTTGCTCGTCGCGGTCGAAAATCGCGCGGAAAGACGCCGGTGTTCAGCGACGGCAATCCGACCGCGGCGTCTTCTCGGCATGGACAAATTGTCCGACTGTACGCAGCAGGATCCTCATGGGGCTATTTGTGTTGTATTTGAATCAAGGAAATGAAACTTTGAGAACTTCGTGCATATAGAAAAACACGTCCGGAAATAATCAAGGGCGTTTAATTATATTTGCTCCATGTCTGGGATATCACACTTCTTCCAGTTACGCTTTTTGGAAGGTAGTTACTATGGTTTCTTTTTTCTACCTTGAAGACACATTTCTCATCTTTTTTATGATTAGACACATCAGAAGTACAACATAATACGAGTTCAATGCCATTTAATGTGATTGCATAAGGTCTGCTCCTGTTCAGTATTGATTTCATGAAATTATGTTCATATCAGTTGTGGATTCATCACCGTCACTGCTGTCCCCAACTCTTATGTTAGGATTTACTCTCTTTTCCTAAAGAAGAATAAAAAATACTCCCAAATACCTCATATTCTACAAAAAAAAAGTAATCTGCTAAAGAGTCAAACTGACGTAGTGGGATAATGGGCATTTAGTTTTACAAAAATAGGAACACAGAATGCTAAAATAATAATACAAACACACAAGTCAACATATAAGCATCCTGTGACCAAACCGTTTAAATTATTAACATAATACTTAAAGCAACCCTTGTACCCAAAATATCCATTATTACTAGAGTTCCAAACAAGGAAAGGTTAATAACGCTATCTTAAAACGTCTTACGAATTTACTCCTTTGTCCTCAAATATCAAACATATTACTGAGGCGGGAACTTATTAGAAACCTTACCTCACTGAACAACTTTCCTGATCTTTTTATTCCGTCTCACTTTACAGAAACCTTAACGCTTTCCTGCTTTACCAAATTATTCAAAAACTTAATTCTGGCAAATGGTCTCATTCCCACGAACGTAGTCACTATTTCAGAATGAAGGTTAGCGTAAAGGCTACAGAAATGTCTTCGTCTGTCCACCTAATACGCTTTTGTTTATTTGTTAGTATTTTAATTTGGTTATCAGTAAACTCCCTCTGTCATGATACAAGCTTCTCGTGAACCACGCAAAGAGAATTATTTTTACTTATATACTGGAAGAGTTCTTTTCGCAAATCTGAAAGTGCTGTTCTATTAAGAGACATAATTTCCTTTCTGTTGTTTCAAGTTTACTTTCTAATACTTTGTTGTTCATTTTCTCCTGTTTTAATTTATCTAATTGTTTCTGAAGGAAAATAGGGGAATCATCTACTGTATTTCTTCTGTATTAACCATTGAAGCATTTAGGGAGCCTATTTCTCTCGTGGACTGCAATAAAGTTATAACAACTTTTCTATTGTATCTTATCACTTTTCTTTTCACGCGATCTTAGAGATTGTTTTATTTTATATGCATATTTAACTAACCCAAAAGTAACTGTTGGTACAGTGTCTTCTTTTAGTTTCATGACGAGAGGCAGCCAGGCAGTTCGTTTTCTTAGGTCTGTTTCGAAGTCACTGGAAACAAAATGCTCCGAACATTTTACAGGAATATGGATTCCATTTACAAGTACTGTAGAATTCAATTAATCAAAAACTAAATTTTAACATTACCAAAAAATATAAAGATACTACATTCGATGCACGAAATTCCAAATACGAATATAACAAAGGCATTAGAGGAAAACTATAATAATAATTAATACATATAACATAACCAAAACAACTACTTCGAAGAATTGAAATAATTAAGAAAATGGTACAAGTTTTCACTAACAAGAACACCTGAAAAATGCCGGCTTATGATATGGAATCAAATACAGTTTATTTTCGAACGCACAAAAATGATGTGCAAACCACTTATCTTGTCACAAAGTTGAGGAACAACTAGCATTCTTTGCACCCACTAAAGTGTCTTCAAAGAACTGGGTATACGGGTGACGTATTACAATTGTCACCGACTCCCTCCGAACGAAAACCGAAGTATTTCGAGGCAACCTGTTCTCTAGTAACCTCGATTTTAGGTTATGTTTTCATTCCTTTGCTTCAAACTTACTATATTCATTTCGACCCGAATTATGCTATGTTATCACCAAATTTAATTTCCGCTGGGTGTAACGGAAAAACTATAATGTTTGTACTAGCAGCACTATAATACATTATGAAAAGCAATAACTTTTGCCGACACTGGACATGAATGAGTTAATGTTCAAGTTAAATGTATATACATGTAATACACCACTTACAATAAAAAAGACAGTATGGGTTAACGAAGGACAAGTTCGAAATCTCATAAACAGTATCGAAGACGTAAACCATTGGTTACTACAATAGAATTTGTGATGCTAGTGTTAGGAAAGTATCATGTATTTAACCATCATTTCATGTATATATAGTTTTGTATATTTCAATTGGTGAATGAATGGAATTTAATAATCGAGAAAGAATGACTTTCCTTATAAAACAATCTAAGCGATTGTCATAAATTGATTATTACAACCAACATTATTATAATATTCAAGGTTACTGATACTACAACCCTACTGATAAACTAATTTTTAGGCACGAACTCTTTGCAGTTACCTCTAAGAGATATTTTCTTTAAATCGTACCTTCTCAAGGCAGATTAATTTGAATTTTAAATATCGTAAAAGTCAAATGTACAATTATCTTAACAGACACGAAAAAACAACATATTTTGCCACGAAACTTTGGAATATGAGACAACTTAAAAGATATAGATAAAGGGATTTATGTGGCGTAAATTTGAAATAATACATGACTTACATAAATTGTGTTTAAATATACTTTGATGATAGGTAATACTTAAATGAGCAACAGCATCCTATTATGGAAAGTGTTTGCAAATGTCTGAAAATGCAAATCTCTGTTCGATTGTCATTCTGTAGTGACCTGTATGTTTTTCGCTATTTTCTGTTGCAGCGGGTGGATAATGCAAATACGAACACTTTCCCAAAAAAGTTTTATTCTTATTTCTGTGAACATCAGAATACAAAATAAATTATTAAAATAGTATAGAGTTCCTATTCTGATTTTGTCACTATACTACCACAGTGCCCACATATCTCAAATAGAACTGTTTGGCATTATACATGTAATATTTTCGTTTTTTGTAGTATGCATTATATATTTAAAATCTCAAATTGATTGCCTGCTTTAATGAACGTAATTAATCATTGTATCTCTGATATCTTAAACATCATGATCAAATTTCGGCAAACATATCATTTCGATGGGCTGTGTAGGACAGAACGAGATAGTTATCGTGCTAAAGCCGCTTTTTACTGAAGGCTTTCACCTAATTCACGAGTATTCGAAAAATTATTGCAAACGTGGCTGTTTGTTCCAGGTATCTTAACATAATCACATAGAGATTCAATGTGTATGAAAATACTTACGGTCCATGATGGAGGAGTAAAATATGATAAAGTTCTTGAGTACAAGTCGGATAACAGTTACATTCCTTTCTGGTTATTTCAGTCACTGAAAAGAGACAAATTATATTGTTTTTAATTATGGATTTTTTTGAAGAAATAATGCACCAACGATATTTGAATTAGTCCCAGGAAGACTAAAAAGGTAAAAATTGGCAAGCAGTTTCTTTTTGTCTTTGATCTGAATAAATATTTCTAAAACTTTTTATTACCTTATTTCTTCATCCTTTATTCTAAACATAAATATAGTTTTATTTGAAAATACAGTACAACCCCTCAAATCCGAACTAATTGGGGCTGAAGCCTGTGTTCGGATTTCGGGGTGTTCGGATTACCCGGGAAATAATATTACGTACTTATTTCGTCACTGAATTGGCGGTAAAACAAAGACTGAGGTTAGACAGGGTGGCCCAGTTGTCGAAAGGGCAGTGATATAAAAAAGTATTTTTGAGTACTTTGAGTAGAATAACAAACGTTTGAAAATATTGTGTTGCTGAAACGAAATGATTTCTCGAGCAATTTTATTCGCTTAGTTCTATTTGTGTATTTATGGCTCTACAATGGGGAAAAGGGTTTTGCAGGAAAATTAAACTAAGCATATGTGTACTAACGTGATCAAGAAAGTTCAAGTCGCAGTAAAGATCATTTAATAATATTATTCTCTAAAACATATGTTAAATATGGTGATACATGAAGATATATATATATATATATATATATATATATATATATATATATATATATATATATATATATATGTGTGTGTGTGTGTGTGTGTGTGTGTGTGGAAGTGTGTGTGTGTGTGTGTGTGTGTGTGTGTGTGTGTGTGTCCATTTGTACCACGCAAGAAACGTCTTAAAATTTTCTGCAACATTGTTAGCACATATCAAAGACGTACAAGAGTAGGTAAGACCGAGTAAAATATTGATGTTATTAAAATATTATGCACTAGAGATTGTACAACTAATTCCCAAATATACAAATTTGACAGCATCTCTAGAAAAAAAACATTAATCTTAGAAAGGCGAGTAAAATGTATGCATTTATAGGTCTCCAATGACTAATGGCCTTAATCATTGATACTAAACTACCAGCATTTAAATTAGCACATTTCGTATATTAAATAGTCCTCAAACAATATATTTCAATGTACATCATATCATATGAAGAAATGCGGCAAAACACTGTACTGAGACACTTATTTGTAATATTAGCTATTGAAAGAAAACTTGAGAACTTTAATATAATTTCAAATCTCATGCTTATTAGTAGAAGTCAATACATAACCTTAAATGACATTAGTAATATTTGAAAATCTATTTCAGAAACGCAAACAAAATTGAAGCCAACTTTCGTCTTCAATGCGACTAATTAACCTTCGGTTTCATAGAGGTAATTGAAAGTATGTCATTTACTCTACTATAATTATTTACAAATTACTTTAGCCATTAGTAATAGTAGTTTGTTTTCTATGTATGTAGTTAATCTATTTATGAAAACACAAGGCACGAAAAATAGGAAAATTTCAATAATGTTGGAAATTACATACTTTTAATCAGAAAAGTGTGATTTTAACGTCACGATTCTTGATCCATTAGTGAATCACGTCTATTTAAGGACGTTCACAGTTGAGACACTGTGAAAAATCTAACCGTATCCACTCATACCTCCTATAACAGTAGGAAATTACGTAGAGTTAAAACAACGAACACGTCAAAAGTATTTACTCTCAATAATAAAACAGAGAAACCACTTGAGCTAGGCTAAGTACTCTCTCAAAAACATATCCTGAAAATTCCCACCTTCTCCCACTTTAGAAAAAATGTGCCATCTTTGATTCAATATGTTAACCAGACTGAGACATCCACTTACATTTCAATGACAATATCTACTCACGGAATTAAGCTAGGAAGTTTGTTCTTATGTCAGTTTCAAAATATCAAAGATTAAAGAACATTTGCATGTTTCTATGTATTGCGTCAATACTGAAAAATAGCGGCCATTGTGTGAAAATTATATTTATTATTATTTTGCAATAATGATTTATTGGAATATAACTCAGAAATTAACCGATATGTTATAAAACTCTTTAGAAATGAATGTGATAGAGCATAATCGTAGCTTTTCAAAGGAGCAACTTATGTCGATCTATCTTAAAAAGCAAGAGAGCTAGTATAATTTTTGTGATACTGGATGTGAAACTATCGATAACATTATCTTCACGTGCCTATCATAATGGTTTCGTGTGCACTAACATGTCTCCCCTAATTAACTTATGATATTTGCTTAATGTTCTTAGAGTATAAAAATATTTAGCCAGATGACCTGAATGTGGTCAACAAGGCCGCTATTTTGGCGTACAGATGAAGAAACCAATGTAACACTTAAGCAGAAATATCTTATTGCAAAAATAAGCTAGAAACTTCGTTCCTTTTATCAGTTTGTAGAGAATAGTTATTTCCTTCTCACCTCTTGTCGACAAAATGAAATATGGCTGTTATTATTCTTAAAGAGTATTTTCTGGGTTCTAATTGCTATATCAATGACTATTCTTTCTGCTGCAAACGACATTGGAAAGCTAAACAAATGAAACGTTTTCGTAAAATTTGGTCAGCCAGTTAGTCATAAAGCCTTTGAAATTCATTCGTCGGCTGCTTCTGAAAGCCCTTGGTCTGAAGTTGAAGTCCATCTTAGAGGATTTCAGCTCTTAATTTCTATTCTGGGTTCAATTATTTTGATTATGGATGGAAGTGGCTTAGAAGACCTTTGGAATACAGTGTATGCAAGTAAGTATAGTTCAAATGGTGAGCTGCCGCAAGTATTCAAGAGCCTTACGTGCACATTTTCTCACATAGCAAGCTTTTTTCTGAACGAAATGTTGAGCTACTAAGTTAAGAAGACCTTCTCAATCGTCAGTTGGAGGTTGTATTCTTTGTTGTTATAGATGTACACTTCAATTGCTTCCAAGTTCAGTCAGTGAAAACACATATATTCTGACAGCTCTTTTGGTGTTCTATCAAAAAGTAGATCAACTCACAACTCATAGTCGAACAACAAAGTAATGGGCCTTATATTACCATCTTGTAGACATTGTGCGACTTTACATTATTTCAGAACGTGCTGGATATTGGAATCTTCACTTGTATTGCATAGAAATTATGTTGTGCTTTTTTCATTCTAGACATTTGAACTAGCCAATATATTTACAGCACATATTTATTTGCAGCGCGCAGTGCCTCTAGAACACAAAAGCCTCGTAATATATATATATATATATATATATATATATATATATATATATATATATATATATATATATATATATATATATATATATGTGTGTGTGTGTGTGTGTGTGTGTGTGTGTGTGTGTGTGCGTAATTTGCAAGGAGTTTCTATTTAACTTTAAGAAGAACAGATAAATATTTGACTGAAACTTGATCAGACTTGACGATTGAGCAGTTTCTTATGCTCTTGATGAAATATATTGGCAGACTGACCCACGGAGGAAGGTTAGGTACTTCCACTGTTGCTAGTTGGATAAACTTTATATTATCTATAACTAAGGTTGTTGATAAGAGAAAAAGTTTGTGAAGTGTTACATTCGACTTGAGATCAGCACGTAAAACCCGAGATTCCAGAAACAGCAGCTCTCTGATGCTAAGATGATGATCGAGTGGTAACACATACACAATCTCTCCCATAAAAATTCCCTTGATTTAGTCTCTTGCTAATGGATTGGTTGTTACAAATGGTATAAACTGTAATTTGGCTAAATAAGTTGGCTTCTATGCCATAGTGGTAGAGCCATCTAGGAGCGCTTGTGGTAGCTCAGTGGTACGCCGTTGGATTTCGAATCGTAAGGCCGAGGGTTCGATTCTCATCTGAGTCAATTTTTTTTGTGAAATTCTATTTTCCGCAATGCATGAAAAATTATATAAAATAATTACATTAAAATACGTCAGTTGTATATATATAACATATAATCATTGCAGAACATAGTGATTATTATGTTTAAAATATAACAGGTGTTCACAGTACGTTGGTATTCTATGATATATGTGAATGTTAAATACAAATTAAGAAAATAATATCATCGCAATAAATAAATTATGTAGTGTATTTATTTGCAGCTATTTGTCATATAGGGGTTACTTCTGAA
The DNA here is from genome assembly GCF_964235325.1 of Thermobia domestica. Lineage (NCBI taxonomy): Eukaryota > Metazoa > Arthropoda > Insecta > Zygentoma > Lepismatidae > Thermobia > Thermobia domestica. The sequence goes on from NC_137471.1 coordinate 121,188,920, forward strand.
AATTCGTATTACAGCATGTCATTGATATTCTTGAAAAATTATCCGAGGCATAAAAAGAGGGTATAAACAGAGAATCCAAAGTCGGAACGCTCGCAAGAAATTCATGAACCCCAAAGATCACGTGAGCAGACTGGAATTGTCCTTATGAAGCATGCCACAGCAGAAGGTCTTTACATAGATTTTCAATTCAATACCTGATATATGCTTTTGCAATGTGGAAGTGGTGATGCCTTTGGTCGCTCTCTTTCACTTTCTCGCTCGCTCACTCTGTATTTATATATATGAAAGTGGATGTATATGTATGTTTCGACATAATACTGATATGTCTAGAGCAATTTTAACCATATTTCTTAAAATCTGGAAAAGAGTACTGTCGGGATATATATCAAAAATGCTAGAAAAGGATCGATATTAGTATCGAATCCATAGTTTCTTGGTCGCTTAAGCAAACAGTTCTACTTTCAATTCAAGTCCAATTAAGCTCCCATTAGCACCCAGGGTGGTTACGTAGCGACAAAAAATATCGAAATCAACCAATATTAGAGTCGAAGCGTAAGTTTTCAGTGCCGCATTTCCCATTAGTCCCTAGAGGGCAACATATTTGAAGAGCGCAAAGTTTAAAATTTTAATTTTTTTCGTATGAAAAAGTTAAAAAAATCGAGAGCAAATATACTATTTCATGAGAAATCCTCTTTTACTATTCTAATATATTTAATGATAGCGTAAGAAATCTGAAAATAATTCAGAACATGTTTCCCATTTATTTTTTGTTACGTAATTGTAGCTGTAGCATCTAGTGAGTGGTATTTAACTGCAATAAATTCACCAATTAAGCATATTCAAATTAAGTTTTATTTGTAAGTTAGGGATCAAGGAACGGAGAAATGTGTAGTTATTGGGGGCGCCGAGAGCAAAAGTGCGTAGGGACGCCGAGCTTCTAAATGCAGCACTGCTCGCTAAATTAATTGGTAGAAATTTTAATGCCATTTAAGACCAAATTTTATCCTAGCAGTGGCAGTATCCGTTTGCTGTCCTAGGAGGAATGAAAGGGACTGACATCAAAATTATAAAAAAAAAGACATACATTAGTGTCGAATCTTTAATTTTGGGGGTCTCTTAGGTAAAGATTGGAACTTCAGATGCCATGTAAGTTAAGCCCTCATTAACCCAATGAAGGAGTTTGTGAAATTTGTGACATGTAGAAATAATTGAGAATAACCAATGTTAGTATACAACCCATATCTTTCGTGGTCGCCAAGTTCATTGGAAGCAGTTCTGATGACCTTTAAGTTTAAGTTCAACTTCCAGTAAGAGTAAGATCCCCCAGCACATCTAATAAGGAGAGCGTAGTTCTGGAATGTCTGGGACAACCTTTACCAAACTTGGGGGACATACTACTTTCAATCTAAGAAGAAAATATAGTAGTAGTATGAAGTTATGGAAGTTGGGAGGTGTGACATGTAAAAATAATGTAAAACGACTGATCTTAGTCTTTTATCCATAATTTTCTCGGTCGTTGAGATGGATAGTGATGTCCCAATGGAGGTTACATCCAAATTCATCCCCATCTTCACAGGATGATGGCCTGGGAGAGCTAAAAATAAAATCTCAAAAATTACTTAAATATTTGTCGAATTCATAGTTTTCGGGGTGAGAAAGCGTTTCTAATAACTTTGGAAGGTAATTTGTACCCACGTCAAGATGGCCTTTTTAATCATATCAATTTCGCAACTTAAGAAGAAATTACCATTACAATTATGATATTAAGCCAACCTTCGCAATCGATGAAAAAATTATGTGGATGTATGTTTCGTCTTTTAAATGAAACAAGACATGTTAAAATCAAAGATGGAGTGGGTCAGTGGGTCGGTTGGTAAGTGGGTGGAATGGGTCAAGATTTGTGACTGGATCAGTGGATCGTGGGTCAAAAGGACGTGACCTACTGCGAAACACCACTCACCGTGACTCACACTCGCCCACCCGGTGGCCACCCTTTTAGTCCAAAGATATTTCGTCCAAAGAACATTTCGTCCAGAGACATTTAATCCAAAGACATTTGGTCCAAAGGACAATTCGTCCAAATGACATTTCGTCCAAAATACAATTGGTCCAAAGGACATTTCGTCCAAAGGAGAATTGGTCCAAAGACATTTCGTCCAGGGATGTTTAGTTCAAAGCACATTTCGTCCAAAGAACATTTGGTCCGGTAACGCTTGGGGGTCAAGGATTTGTTTCTATTAGAAGAGTAAAAGTGATTCATATAACATTATGACTCAGTAGCTTCTTATTTCTAAAGGAAATTTGAAATAGAGATTTATTCCGCAATTTTCATTTTGATAGAACAAATAATGCTGAGATATTCAGAAAAACGTAAACGCCTGAAAACAACATGGCCGAACAACAGGAGTGAGGGAAAGGTTGTAGTGTGAAGTATGTTGGTGTAATAACTGCTAACATGACATCTAAAATTTTCATGTTCTGAATGAAATAGTTCTAAAATAAGTACCGGTAACTAAAATTAATGGAGTTTAAATTTGAGTAAGTTAAATATTAGGTATTCAAACCCTTGTGTTTGAAAAGTGAAAAATTATGTGTCAAGTATCTTTGAAGAAATACTGAGAATAGAAAAATACACATGTGTTAAATATATTTTTAGTGCCCAAAGATAATACTCTTAAACAGTCACATTCTTGGCTGCAACATTGTGAAAAGTGATTGACAAATATAAGATGAAAGTTGGAACATTTCGTGTAGAATATACATATCTTTTCAGGTTACAAGTCTGGTTCAGGTTACAAGTCTGGTTTCTATTTGTAGACTACTAGCAGCGTTCACCCCGCTTCGCTGCGGTCACCCCGGAACGCAATAAACTTTGTTACTTAGATAATTTTTACTTTTTCGCTTTCAAGTGATATGATAAAAACCATAGAAGATTGCAGTAAATGTTAACATTATATCGCCTGTCATTTATGTTAACCCGCCCCGCTTCGCTGCGGTCACCCCCGAACGCAATAAACTTTGTTACTTAGATAATTTTTACTTTTTCGCTTTCAAGTGATATGATAAAAACCATTATAACGCCTGTCATTTATGTTAACCCGCCGAGTGACACGGTCATGCGGGTTGCATATAAATACGTTTATTTTTATACCTATGATGAACTAACAAAGGATTTGTACGTAATGGACACCTGAATGGTCAATCTCAAGACACTGGTAATTGAAAATTAAAGTGATATGATAAAAACCATCTAGGGTCCAAATCCTAATAACCCCCCAAAAATAAAAGAAATTGGTTCAGCCGTATTAGCGTGATGAGCGGACAAAGGATTTGTACGTTCTCTTTTATATATATAGATTGATAGTGTGTAACTTCGACAGACGTTTCTACATAATTAGTGAGTTGTATGACAAACCAGAATTGTTAACTTGTCTTGTATTTTTATTTCAGGGTTACTCCTTATGCAAATATACTTTTGCTTTCATATTAATTTTCTCGGTACAGCACAGTACATTTAAGATATTCATTGCAAAGTCTCAAACCAAATATAAGATTCACATGACCATGCGGAGGCAATGTTGTCCGCTAATGAAGAGGGAGTATGCTCTTCAAAGGGTTATTTATCATTTTGGGAGGTGAATTCCTTAACCAACGAAGCTACAACTGTATTTCTACGAAGCTAAAACTGTATTTTTGTAAAATTATTAATGAAAGCAAAGAAAGGTGGCCATTTAGTTTTCAGGCGTTTACGTTTTTTTTTTTTTTTTTTTTTTTGAATATCTCAACATATATTTGTTTTATCGAAAAGAAAATTGCGAAATAAATCTCTATTTCAAAATTTCCTTTAGAAATAAGAAGCTACACAAGTAACACTTCCCAAGTGTAACACTCCAATTTTGATAAAAATTTGGCAGGCAGATACTACACATAAAATAAGTAAATACGTGTTTTTTTATTTTCTGCGGAAAAACGGTTTTAGGGGGCAAAAGTCCCCACCCAAAATTTTGAAAGTTGTCGCCCGAAAGGCAAGAAGTGGACCGAAATGAATGAAATCGTGCACAAATATTGTAGACGAAAAATGATAAAATACGGGTTTCGTGTTTTTCTAGAAAGAATGGTTGGGTGGGGCGCGGACCCCTCCAAACCTTTGCTCATGAAATATCAAAAGTGCTAGTAACAGTAAGTCAGAAGTGCCTAAATTTACATGAAGAATTGCAAGGAAACTTTGTGTATGGACAATATGCAAAAAATAAATGAACACGGGTTTTTTTATTTTCTGCAAAAAGAGGGTTATAAGGTGCAAAAACTCCCACCCAAAGTTTTGAAAGTTGATGCCCGAAAGCTAAGAAGAAGTGGACCGAAGTGAATGAAATTGTATGTAGATATTGGATACGTAAAATAAGGCCTTTCGTGTTTCACAAGTGTCTCCATCTGATTTCTTCAAATTTGGCAGATCAACAACAAGCACAAACAGTATAGTGTATTTTATAGCATTTCAGGAGGCACCTTTAACCCTTACAATGTTTTTCCGCATAAACAAAAACACGTGTCGATTAATTTCCTGTTTGCTGTTGATGTGCCAAATTTGAAGCAAAACGGATAGGGATACTTCAGAAACACGAAAGACCTTATTTTACATAGGGTCTCTAAAATGTCTACCCAAAATTTCATTTGCTTTGGTCCACTACTCCCTGCGCTATTACGGTAATATTTACTTTTTTTCGGAGGAGGCCTAGGCTCAACACTGTTTTCCGCACAAATTAAAACACGTTTCGTTTATTGTTTAGCGAATTGTCCCTATACGAGGTTTCGTTGCAATTCTCCATACTCTTTAAGAACCTCTGACGTATAATTATTTGCACTTTTGACATTTCGTAATCAACAGTTTAAAAGGTCCGTGATATACGCAACCGTTTTTTTAAATTAAAATACGAAACCCTATTACCTCAATTTACGTCTACAATATCTGTGCACAGTTTCATTCAATTCTGTACACTTCTTCTTCCCTTTTAGGCCTCAAATTTCAAAATTTTTGGTGGGGAATTTTGTCCCTTAAAACCGTTTTTCCTCAGAAAATAAACTTGCATTCGTTTATTTTTTGCGTATTGTTCCTACACAATGTGTCGTTCCAATTCTTCATGTCCTTTAAGCATTTCTGACATACTGTTATTCGCACTTTTGATGTTTCACGATCAAAGTTTTGTAGGGGTCTGTGTCCCACCCAAACCTTTTTCTTTTTTTCAGGAAAATACGAAACCAGTATTCCCTCATTTTATGTCTACAATATCTTTGCACAACTTCACTTTGGTTCATTTCTTGTGACCTTTCGGGCCTCAAGTTTCAAACTTTTGGATGGGGGTTTTGCCCCCTAAAACCGTTCTTTCGCAGAAAATAAAAAAACGTATTTATTTATTTTTTTCGTATGGTCCCTACTCAAAGTTTCGTTGCGATTCTTCATGTTCTTTACACACATTTGACATACTGTTATTAGTACTTTTGATATTTCGTGATCAAAGGTTTGGAGGGGTCTGTGCCCCACGTAACCATTTTTTCCAGGAAAATACGAAACACGTATTCTCTCATTTTACGTCTGCAATATCTGTGCACAATTTCGTTCACTTCGGTCCACCTCTTCTTGCCTTTCGGGCGTCAACTTTCAAAATTTTGATTAGGGGCTTTTGTCCCCCTAAAACCACTTTTCCGCAGAAAAACACGTATTCGTTTATTTTGTGTGTAGTATCTACCTGCCTATTTTTTTCAAAATCGGAGTGTTACACTTGGGAGGTATTACTTGTGAGTCATAATGTTATATGCATTACTTTTACTGTTCTAATAGAAGCAAACCCTTAACCCTAAGCGTTACCGGACCAAATGTTCTTTGGACGAAATGTGCTTTGAACTAAACATCCCTGGACGAAATGTCCCTTGCACCAATTGTCTTTTGGACGAAATGCCCTTTGGACCAATTGTGTTTTGGACGAAATGTCCTTTGGACCAATTGTCTTTTGCACCAATTGTGTTTTGGATGAAATGTCCTTTGGACGAAATGTCCCTGGACCAAATGTGTTTGGACTAAATGTCTCTGGACGAAAATCCTTTGGACGAAATGTTCTTTGGACCAATTGGCTTTTGGACGAAATGTCGTTTGGACCAATTGTCTTTTGGACAAAATGTTCTTTGGAGAAATTGCCCTTTGGACCAAATGTTCCTGGACCAAATGTGTTTGGGCTAAATGTCTCTGGACGAAAATCCTTTGGACGAAATATCTTTGGACGAAACGACCCCCAACTACCCATCGTCCCATTCTGTTCTGCGCATTGTATGCAGCATCCTCTGAACACTGGTGAGCTTGTCTACGTTTTACTTTCAATATCTTCATTTTTCTTCTTCTGAATCTCCATTTCTAATGAAAAAAGCTCAGGCATTTTTGGATTTTGATATTTGCAATTGTAAGAGTGGCAATAGCAATAGGAGTTCAATTTTGAGATAGAGCTTGTGAGCTGGAAACTGCTGGAAAAAACTGCTAACTGCTGTAAAAAAATTTTTGAATCACCTGTAATATATGAATTATTATACCTAGTATAAAAAACTGAAAGTAACTATGTCTGCGTGATTATCACGGTCAAATTGCAAAGTCAAATGAAATGACATTTGGTATATAATCAGGCCCCAATCCCAACTGGGAAGCTATCATACGCATATCACTTTCATTATAACACATATCCTTAGTGGGGAGTGTCCGAATTTTTGCGAAAAACTGAGTATCTTACAAGCCGTTCAACTTAGAGAGCTTAAATTGAGTATATTACTCTTTACTAAAAATAAACAGAACGTATCCTGGCATTTTTAAAAATGTGTTTTATGAGCGGGGAGGGGGGAATTTCTATATATTGGAAATTGGTAGTGGGTTGATTTGTAAAAATTATCGAAAACGATTGATATTAGTTGAGAAACTAATTGAGGAATGAAAACTACAGTCCTTTGCATTTTATACCCACTGCTTTCTAATATAATAATTGCTGAAGCTGGTGTTTAATATATGGATCGTTCAGAGCATAAGGCAATCAAACCATAAAGTTGTGAGAAAAATAGACATAACATTTGTATTCCAAGCTTAACTTCATGAGCATTTTAAATTAGTATGGCATGCTTAATTATATGGAAAACTAGTTTCTCTTTCTTTTCTTCTTACGTTGGTCTACTTTATCTTGATTTGATACTTTCAAATTTCATCCTGTTTTCTGCTGAAATGTATATGTAAGCCAAGAAAGAAATAATTATATATGATAAATTTAAATTCATCTTAATTTGGAAGATGAGAAACACTTTACCATTGTATATCGTAAAGGTCAGATCCACCGGTATTGTAACAGAGCGGTGCTTGAGCGATTGACGTTAGGAATTCAAACTCCGATAAGTGAAAATTTCACAGTCTTGTTTTATTTCAAGTGTAACCTCTTTAGTCAATGGAGAGAAGGACGTGGATCATGGGTCAGAGTTGATTACATTGGTGGGTCGGTGTTGGTCACAATGGTTCAAAGTGGTTCATAGTTGGTTCTGGGTCAATTCTGTATTCTACCATTAATTTCATAATTCGAAATCACCCTGTCCTTTAGCTTAAAGACACAATCGTGGAACGTAGAATTTAATATTAGTGATGTAATAAACCCATAATGGGGTCGCTTCTTGTTTTACCTTGGTGCATTATACTTTTGCAATGGTAAGACAAGTGTTTACCTCTTCTGGGTAGTTTCACAATTTCACATTTGTAGAGGTGGTCAAGGAGTTTTCAATGATGGATTTATTAACAACTTGAACGCTCGCTATTTTGCACAAGTTAGCATAAAGACTCGGTACTCTTACCATTTTTTTTAAATTTTAGTAATACTTTTAAATGACATACTACTTGATTCCCCTTACCATTTTCAAATTTTGAGTTGCACCCCTCCTGAGACCCATCGGGGAACCTTAGGGCAAATCTTTTTCCTCGACACGGGGTACCTTTGAAATTATAAAATACATGTTTTCCGGTGTTGACATCTGTTTCATAGTTTCAGACTTTTATTAGTGTCAACGGACTTCGTGAATACCATGCTTCTTTATTCTCTTAGTTTTCAGATACAAGCCCCCATGTCGTAAGCGTCAGTGGACCACCGATGCGCAACTGGCGACATTTCGCCAAAAGTTGGTGATCCCGCAGCTACGATCCGTGGTGGCCCCACTTCGGTTTTGAAAATTATACCACCAGCGGGAGAGACTCAACGAAACGCCAACGAACCACAAAATTTCTCCCCCAAAATATGTTAAATCGCCCATATGCTTGATTTGTTTATATTCAGGTGAGTGTAAAAAACACTAGGGGAAAAAAGCAAGTATCCCAAGGTGGGCGCGAACCTTCAACCTTAAGTTTACTTGCCGCATATTCTTCTGACTTCGCCACGGAAACGATGAAGAAAATCTCGCTTGTAGAAGGATAAATTATTGAGGTCTTAATTTAGCCAATCAAACAAATCCCTCTATCTCGAGTTCTGTGAGATGGTACTGTGAACCGTTTCGAGATTTATTGCTTTCTGGTGGGGTACTATCTATGTGCAAAATTTGAGAAAATCGCCGACGCGCACCTTCGGAAACTCTCCTCTTTAGTGCAAAGTTGACAAGAGATGGTTTGGGTCAATGAAACCTTGATCCACAAAATACTGAGCCACTGCACATCGTGACCCACAATGACTCAACACCCAACGTGAATCATTCACCCACCATGACCCACTCTGACCCACCAACAACTATAAACAACTCTGAACCATTGTGACCAACTCCGACCCACTAAAATACATCGTCATTAAGTTTGATCCATTATTCACGCCATCCTCTCTACTGACTTAAGAGGTTATATTTGTAATAAACCAATTTTTTCCAGTAGTTAGCTCCTCTAAAAACTCATAGCCTGCATCTCAAAAGCCAAGCAGTAAGTCCTATTGCCATTGTTACAACTGGAAATATCAAAATCCAAAAGAGCCTGAACTTCTTTCTTCATTACAACCAAATGAAAAAAAGAAGAAAATGGAGGTCTTGAAAGTAAAACGTAGACAAAGTTGCCAGTGTTCAGAAAATGCTATCTAGAAGGCAAAAGCAGAATGGGTTTGTGGGTCAATGGGTCAGTGTGAGTCACAGTGATGGTGTTTCGCAGTGGGTCACGCATTGCTGATCTACGATCCACTGACCCACTCATAAATCTTGACCCATTTGACCCACCGACCAACTCAATCTCTGATTTTACATTAGTATATCATTTAAAAGACGAAACATACATCTACGCATTTTTTTCTCGATTGCGAAGGCTAGCTTGATACATATACTAGTTGAGATGGTAATTTCTTCTTAAGGTGAGAAATTGATATGATTAAAGAGCCCATCTTGAAGTGGTTACAAACTACATTCCAAAGTTATTAGAAACGCTTTCGCGACCCCAGAAAACTATTACTTCGACAAATATTTAAGTAAGTTTTTACATTTCATTAATCATATCTCCAAGCCACTCATCCTGTAAAGATGGGGATGAATTTGGATATAACGCCATTGAGTGCCTCACTACTCATCTCAACGACCGAGAAAACAATGGATAACACTCTACAATCAGTCATTTTACACTATTTTTACATGCCGCTCTTCCCAACTTCAATCCCTTGAGGTATCTGAATTCCACAATATTTTTTTCCTTAGATTGAAAGTAATATGTCTCCCATGTTAGGTAAAAGTTGCTCCAGACATTCCGGAGTTTCGCTGGAATATACACGTATACATACATCAAAACATTTAGAGCTGTGTGAGCAATGCTTTTGATGTTGCTCCTGTAAATTCAAAATCCAGGAGGCATAGTCGCTCATACCAAAACGTGGCATTAAATGACATTGTGTTTGTAACAGTGTTACGAACTCAAACTATGGATTTGACACTAATCTAAGTCACTTGAGACATTTTAGTTTTCATTCTTTATCGCCCGACATAATAATGGGTTTTGAATCAATTGAATTGATTTTGAGTTTAACGTCCCGTCAGCAGTGAGGCTATATGAGACGTAGACCTACTAATTAACGCGAAGTACATGAGCTCTCGCTGGGGGCCGAATCTGGGTCTCCCACGCCGAAAGTGAGTACGCTATACGCTTAACCACAAAGGAGCTTTACGATGAGAGTTAAATTTGGACTTTAACGCTTTCGGAGTTGTAATTATTAATTTCTGCAACAACGAGAACTATGAATTCGACACTAATATCGATCGCTTCTACTTTATATATATTGGCGGAGAGAAAGGGACCACATCCATATACAAAAGCCTTGCGGATTATTGAACTGAAATCCTCTGGAAAGAAACCATATTCTGCCTTCTTTCTCGAGTATAAATAAGTCTCTTAGACATGACTTCGTGTTCGTAAATTTCCTGTTTACATAGTTTTGAGGATCGGGAGTTTTGTGTCTGTAACGAAGATTGGAGTTTGTATAATAATTTCTGTTTAACCCGAATAGTCTCTTTACCATTCAGAAAGCATAAATCACTTGCTGTAATGAGAAAATTCAGAAGTAACTTCCGATGACAAATAGCTCCAAATAAATACACTACATAATTTATTTATTGCGATGATATTATTTTCTTAATTTGTATTTAACATTCACATATATCATAGAATACCAACGTACTGTGAACACCTGTTATATTTTAAACATAATAATCACTATGTTCTGCAATGATTGTGTTATATATATACAACTGACGTATTTTAATGTAATTATTTTATATAATTTTTCATGCATTGCGGAAAATAGAATTTCATAAAAAACATTGACGCAGATGGGAATCGAACCCTCGGCCTTACGATTTGAAATCCAACGGCGTACCACTGAGCTAACACAAGTGCTCCTCAAATAATACTTCCAGCGATATATAGGTGTATTTAAGATAATAATTACATTCATATCCACTGCAAACGCTGTTTTTGTTCTACTTTGATTTTTATTTTAGTACTCAGGAGAGAATAATGTTCTATGTCTTAACTTTCACCATTCTTTTACATATGGAAAGATTCGTTTACGTATCTAAATATTCCATTAAGTATGGAGAGCAAAATGACAAACAAGCATGTGCTGGCATTAATACAGTTTCGAAATATTGTATCATTAAATATTTCAATCAATGTTGCTTTTTTATATATAATTGGTAACAAGTCTTATTATATTTAAAAGAAGAAAAACACATCTGCAAGATTTTTCCCGATTGCAAAGGTTGGCTTCGAGGTTCGAACCTGGTTTACTTTTTCCCGAAGATACCCGAAGTTGGACTTAGAAAATTTTTGCCTCGAAACAGCAATAAAGAATGCGCTCAACCTTTTTGAGACAAGGTGTACAATTACAAAAAATATAGTACCAATGGCTAACGTCAAATGACTCGATGGCTTTAAGTACAAAACCTGCTTTTCATCAGCGGAAGGTGAAGCTGTGTGTAAGGTATACTACTGCTGGGATTGTGCATTATGAGTTCTTCGAAAGCGGTATAACCATAACCAAAGGGGTGTACTCAGAACAATTGTAAAGAGTAGCCGAACATTTTGCAAAACAAAAACTGCACTAGTGAATAGCAAGGGTGTTATCGTACACGAAGACAACGCTAGAGCTCATACAGCAAAAGTGACAATGGATGTGATTTCTTCTCTCGGTAGGGAACTTTTGCCACATCTAGCGTATTTACCAGACGTTGCTTCATCAGACCACCATTTTTTTTTGTCTATGGACAATCATGTGCGCAATCGACAACTCAAAACACGAGAAGAGGTTGAAAACGCGGTGGAGCAGTTTTTTGAGTCCCAACACAAAGATTTCTTCAAAAATGGCATCTACAGGCTAGTAAAATGATGGGACAAGGTTATAGAAGTGGATGGTTTGTATTTTGCAGAATAAACATAAAGTAAACGCATTGTTTATAACTTTTCTTTTTTGTACTGAATGCATACGAACATTCTTGGTTACCTGGTAGTAGTGTACAATTACTAACGGCGAATATCAAGAAATTGCTTTACATTAAAGGTAACTAACTTGACCAGCTACTGCAACTAAAATATGAGAAGTAACCACGGGTAAAAGTCGGTCTGAATAAAATCGGATGTCGTCATGCCGTCCACCGTGCCTATCTATTCAAATGTTGGGCGACGCCATAGATAATTTTTTGGAAGTGAACTAAAGCGTTCTCCCGCGTTCCTCCTCATTTTTAACCTTGGAGGTAACAGAATGTGATGGGCGCACGTAAAATTTTACTGATGTTACGTTTTCAATACATGTTCCTTTATAATAATTGTTGGTCAAACATTAGCACAATTAACCCTTCAACGGTCGGTCGGAAAAAAGTTTCATAAATGGTCGGGCTGGGTCTGACAGATCCAAGAAAATAAAACTGCATAATTCATTTGTAAACGATATTTTAAAAATAAAAAACACATTTATAAATTACAAGTATTTCTGTAACATAAAAAAGCATTTCAGTTCAAAACTGATGTTTTCGCTTATTTTTTTAAAAAAAATATGTGTTATTGCTTACATATTTTCTAGTAAATTACAGGAGTTTTCGTAAAATATACTTGTTTAAATGTTGTTATACATATGTAATATTGTAAAGGACACTTACAAATTTATTTAACATAACCTAAGGCACGACTTATGTTGAAATATACTGAATGTTAAGGGGTAAAGTTTTTAAGTTTTCAAAGCATTCATCATACATCATTTTCGCGTACCTCATACATAGCCATGCTTTACACACTACGCAGTAGTATTTAGTTTTGCTATCTTTGAATCTTCTCCTCTTTCCTATCTCCGAAGAAGCTTGTCTGTCCACCTGGATGTCAGAAAACCTTGCTGCAAGAAGCCGAGTTTCATGTGAGAGATTTGATTGCGTTGCACGCTGCATAATGTAAGGCCTTGGTAGAGATTTCTCTAGCTTCTCGAGATAATCCCGTTTTGTCAGTTTACTTTGTTTACACTGAGAGATAGCCATTCAGTGCGGTGATGTTCATGACAGCAAAAAGACGAAAGAGTGGACAACGCCTGGTTCCTTTTGCGCCTGTGTATTCACCATACATAGCATCAACAACGTCTACACCATCCTTAGTTTTGTTTTAATATGTTATTATGCTACATGTCTTGTCTTCACCGTTTTCTAAGTCGGAATAATCCAGTTCACTTTCATCGTCATATAAAATTCTATGTATTTTACTCACAGAAACGGTTTCACGTTCCAATATGTTCTAAAGTTGCTCGTAATACCAACTGAAATGTTGTTCGTATATACACACTCAAAAAATGTCAAATAAGTAATCACAATAAAAAGTAAACCTCTTACAAGGCTTTTGACACTATCAAAAAGTTACATGAACGTTCAGACTGGATCTGACTACCCACGCGAGGATCCTAGCTCTACTAAAAGCAACTTAACAATAATTCAAAGTGGTTTGGAACATTAGCGTCCTTGTCGGGCATTTCAGGAAGGTATACGAAGTTACAACTCAAACCGCTAACTTTAAGTTGAAAATTCTATTTAAAATATAAGTAGATGGGTCTCCCAGACCCAGTCTGACCATTCTAAGGTTAAATAAATTATTAGTTTTATATTTGAAATATGAAACATAATTAATTCTTCCTTAATGTAACATTATACCTTACATACATCACGCCGTGAAAGAACATGGGTACAACATGTTTGGTTCCATTTATTTCAAATTTATTATGGAGTGAACCTTGAGACAACCAATTAAAGAACGCAAAATAGGAACTTATTGTTACTAACTAAATAGGAATATATCACCAATCGAATTGAAAAAGAAATAAATACTATATACATGTCCTTCCCTTATAAACCGAACCTGCAAGTAATGAATATGTTCTAATTTAAGTATTTAAATTCGCCGGGCGTTGGATGAATTAAATTAATCGCAGCTGAATTTCCACTTCCAAAAGATAAATATTAATATAGAGGAATATATGTAATTTCTTTCGACTCGAGCGACACATATTCTAACTTAATTTGTTGGAATTAATAATATCTTGAAATGACGATAAGGTTGCTTTTCGAATAAATTTATTTTCCATTTTGTATAACTAAACAGTCTTTGGTTTCTGTATGAGCCTAGTATAATCTATTTCGTTATTTACATATGAGGACCGTTTTTTTAAAAACCTACATTAAGCACAAAACATCTTCTTACAAGAGTTGCAGTTTTGTTCTTACTGTACAGAACCTCTATCGAGTTCTGACAAAACGTTCATGGTTTAGATTCTATACACATAGCACATTTTGAGATTTGTCAATTCTAATTTCACAGTTCGATTGGTAGCTAGAAAATCATACCAGAAAAATCATATCTCCGTTTCTCAAAATTTTCCCTATCGAGCTTTGAAGAAATGGTCCTCATATTATGTGGGTGGTTAGTTAACATTTTTTTATTTAAACATGTATGTTTATAACCATACGTGTTGTTTACGCACAACGGTTCAAAATGTTTGAATATCGAATAAATAGACTTTACTTTTAAATGTAATTTAACACATATTACACCTAAAGTACTAAAAATTGAGTGATTTAGGAATGTTACAACTTGTGGTATGAACTTTCGCCACATGAAGTGGTGTTTGGCTTTCAAATAGTTTTCAACAAACTGTTAGTTTCTCCACACGTTCTTGCACAACATAGGTTCAACGAGTGCAAGGTGTTGAATAGTGTACGTTCGCACTATATTCTGCATTTCTTTTCTTTAATTGAAGAAAAAACAAGTAGCATTCTGTGTTAGCATCACATTGGAAATACTTCAAATGAAACATTTAGAGGTTTTAAAGAATACAAAACACATTTTTCATCGCATTTCACATCAGATAGAAAGTAAGAAACCTAGTGAAAATGTCGAAGGGAGATTAATGATATTTAGTACCTAAATATAAAGGTATCTATCGTTCTAAAATATTGTCTCAAACAAGTAGACGAGGAGCGTTGAGAGAAATAGTGTGCATACTCTTAGCTGTAGTAGAGGTTTCACGTTGTTTATTTTACATTCGACACAATCATTAATTACATTACTAATTTCCTTAGCCCCTCTTTTCCAGTAACCGTTCTCGTTAACCAATTCAATAGATTGATTTTCTGTGATGGCGTCACGTTGAAGGTAAGTATTTTAAAGAAATGATTATTTCAATTATAGAGTGATACAAATTCTAAAGTTTTAGGGAACGTTTTACTCTGCAATACACCATTATGTATATAATTTCGATTTTTTCACTTTACAATATGGATCGTCTGTATTTTCTAAAAAAAAAGTAATCCACTTATATTTAAGATGTTCGCTTTTATTCTACCAACTATACTACAGTAACATTTTCTTAAAAGACACTTGAGGCCCAATGCAGAGTCGTCCTGAATCGTGATTAGTGTCATACTAAAGAGTTCGACTAACATATGCCTCCTGCAATAGTCAGGCCCTTAATATGACGCTAATCATACTTCAAAAGAACTCTGAATAAGGCGGTTCTAGTTTACTACTTGCATACACTTTTTGGTTTGATGTTGCCATATAACGCATCACCAGTCGTTTGTTCTGTGCTTGAAAAAAGAATTACTGCTAAATTAAAACCTGGAAGTTCTAAACACCATAAGAAGAGACGAGAGTTTCAATGACTAATTTTTTGCGGGTACAGAATTGAATGGGTACAAGTGTGGCTGGGCTTGTAATGGTCACCCTTTCGGTAGTAGTCATCTAAGGCAATACATTTGAAGTGTAGGATGTATTAGCTTATAAGCACTATTTTTTTATTGTTATGTAACGCCTACTACTCTTTGTGTATACTTGTTTAATATTGACTAGCTTTTTCACTTTGA
The DNA here is from genome assembly GCF_964235325.1 of Thermobia domestica. Lineage (NCBI taxonomy): Eukaryota > Metazoa > Arthropoda > Insecta > Zygentoma > Lepismatidae > Thermobia > Thermobia domestica. The sequence continues at coordinate 121,204,826 of NC_137471.1, forward strand.
GCAAATGTCTAGAAGTTGTTCATGTGCATGTGCATATTTTTTGGAAGTTCCTAATTTTGTAGGTAAGCAATTTGTCATAATTATTCCACTGTGTCTAGCTTTTATATATATATATATATATATATATATATATATATATATATATATATATATATATATATAGTGCATCATATTAATAGGTGCTGATTCAATAATGATCAAATGTTTCAAAAATGTACTTGCTTCTACGCCAACATTGTTGCATACACGAGTTCTAGAGGCGACCAATAATAAAGTAGAAAAATACAATGGTATTTTCTTTGGTAACAGTATACTCGCTGAAGGCAATTCAATGGACAATTTCAGTAGAGAGTACAGAAATAACTACAATAAAAATATTTATTCAGTACTTGCCAAACGATATTTCTAAAATTATATCGTTTTTCTTCTACAATCGTAGGCCGAATCTTTCTTCAACTTTTACCTTTATTAATTTTCTTTGATCTATCGTATTTCTAACAAGTATGTTCTTTTTAAATTTCAATTTGGGAGAATTGGCTCTCAAAAATAAATTATTTATGTACGACAATGATGACATGCAAGCAGTAATGATTTCTTTTAGGAAATGAAATATACGCCAAAATACAGCTTCTGAGAAATGTAACGTACCTAGGCAAATGTTACATTAAATATGACCATCAATTGAATTAGAATTTCTTGACTAATATAATATTTATTCCTTGACTAATATAATAGAACCTCATTACAGAAGTAAGTACAAACTAACAATGAAGGTTGTAACATAGTTCTTCTGAACAGGTTTAGTGTATGAGTTTGAGTCGATGTGGACTCTGGTCTCTGATTTGAATTTTTGTGTGACGTGCTTGTCGTGCGTGTTGGGTCGAACTTTCACTGGTGCTGGACCCAACTGTCGCAGTCAGTAGGTATGTCGATTTTTCAGAATACATGAGGCATTCTGTAAGTATTGTGTGGAGATTGATAATGTCTCACTTGTTGGAGTATTTGAAGCTGAGAGGTACTTAAACGATGGCAGAAACTTCGTGAGTGTTTCTGCAAGATTTCCGTTATATACGGAACATAAAGATTTTCATGATATTGGTCAATGCATGTATCTTTGGAATGACCCGTCATGAGGCGGGCCGCTTCTTTCTGGACTGTCTGGAGGGGGATTTAATGTGAATGTTTAATGTTTAATGCGGAATAAGCCATATTTATCTTAATATACGTTCACTTTCTCAACCTGCGTGACTCCGAATTGTTTATTTGATGAATGGAAAACATCTTCTGGAATTATATTAGCTTTTTTCTTAACAAAGAAACTTTCGGCGTAAAAAATGTAATTAACAGACGCAGGACTTGCTTCGATTAAACTATACTTTTATTATGACGCTCCTTAATTATCTTGTCTTAATGCACAAGATGTAAGAAAGGCATCATGTTGTAATAATTGCAGACACCCTGTATTAACACTCCAGGCATACTGTAGATCCTTTGGAACTGCCAGTAACTTATAACTAATCCTTGCGCTTATTGCTTACTTTTATCACATTCTTTTCAATCATTGCGTAACCTGGTTGCGTTTTACTATCTTCTACAAATCATTTGGTAGTGATTAAGTGTCATGATATTTGTAATTAATACAAAGCTTAGGTTAGGTAATGTTAGGATTGTTTTCTTTACAAATGGTTACACGAATTTTCTTAAAGTATTAAGATCATTACATATGCAAAATACGATTCTTTAAATTGATCTATGGTACAACATTACAAAATTATTGCTCACATGTCGTCACTGGTAAGAATACCAACTGGAAAAATAGCAGAAGCTAATATGAAGATTGCGCCCCAGAAACAGCACATACAGAAGCAGAGAAACAAAACTTGAGCAAGAGTTACTTCAAATTACCACTAAAAATTTCACAATACATATTTTAGTTTTATTGGAGACAGTGAAAACGTGCTTCGAGAAACAAAATTACATATCTTTCAACAGTTGCCGCTTTTCATCCTAAGCAGTTCGACACGTCTGCAGGAAATTCTAAACGAGAAAACTGAGTTTCTAATCCATTCGTAAGAAATTTCTTGAATAAAAAACTCTCCAAAAAGAATACAAAATTCCGAAAAGAGGAATCTTCGATTCCCTGCTGTTGTGAGTTTAAAGCAGTAAAGGTACTTTTTATTAAAACAATAAATAAAATCGAAGTTTATGAATGAAAATAATTCATGTAAGTTAAAAGCAAATTTTAATATTAAAAACGAAAATAAATATTGCAGTACTTGAGTGCGTAAAGTGTGATGGACACGCCTAAAGTATGTAAAAATGGGTGTTTTGTACTAAATATAAAAACTGGTTTCATGTTAGTCGAGGTCCCCTTAAATAAATTTATGATCTTTGATGTTTTTATCTTCGCAAAATTGCTGAATCCGATTCTGAATACGAAAGATTTTCTCCGTGAGCTTAGTGGACTGGTTGAGTCAGAGCTAAAGGAAAACTATGTTGATCTAAGTTCAGACGAAGTTCAATAAAAATGTATATCATTGTCTCATTGGCATTAAAGGTCTTCCGTACCGACAAACTAAACTAGATTCCACTGAACAAATAACTTCAAAATAATCGAACATTAAGAACGCAGTACACCTCACATTATTATTTTACACATGATACTGTTACTAAGATTTGTGTCTATAGATAGTTATACACCCACCAGTAAATGGAAAATCTCTAAAGAGCTTCAAAGCAAAAGCAGATACGTGAGACACGACAGCGAAATGAGATGCAAATTAATATTCTACACCGCACGGCAATTTCACATTTCAAGTTATTCGATGTATTATTTATTCCGAAGATATTAAGGAACAAAAAATGGATCAAAACTTTGCGATCTTGGCTAATAATTACTTTTCGGATCAGAGGAGACACAATTTTTGAACGGCCTCTAAATCGAGTTTATGCTAATGTACAAAATCATTGGTGTACATCATTTTACATGTAAATATCTTTACAAGTCTTAAGGTTGTTATTCTTACAAATTATCTTAAATAAGATTTACGTAATTCTATTAATATTTAGAAACACATTTAACTTTCAGCAATCTAATACATGTCATTATTGACTAAAGGATAAAAGCTTCAAAACGGACACTTTATGTTGCAATAAGTTTTATTATATATTTATGGAAACAGTATAATTTGGTCAAATGTCACTTTAATAGCCTTGTGTATAACTATCATATAATATTTGCTCAGTTGCAAGTAGTAGGCTTAGTCCAGTTCCTGATATATTTCACTTTTAATGTCTTAAAATATAAAATATATATGCCAATTGCACACTTACTAAGCAGTTCTGCATGTAAAACAAGGAGGAATTAATGTTTCGCACTTCCATTGTAACTTAAGAAATAAGGTAATATTATGAATAGTGTGAATATGGACTTTTTGAATTTCTTACTCTATCGAAAATGTAAAAATATTTCACTAAACAGTACTTGAATATGACACAGAAAAAAGAAATCAAATATAATGAAACAAAATCATGATAGAGAGACATTAAAGGATATTTGCTTTAAGAATAATTATATGATACTTCTTATGGTAACTACAGTAATGGTGTGTTTACATTTATAATAATTTAGTATACTTACGTTTTAGTCGTGCGATGCAGGCCAGTCCCTTAACGTTGCAGTAATTATACTTTCCTAGAAAGTATGTGAGTTGAAGTTAGTTGTTTTAGAAACAAAATAAATAAAGTATAATTTAAACCTTGATCATCAATACAAAATTAGAACAATAAGCTATAAATGGTATTTTAATGCTATGTATTAATATTGGTAATGCGTTTATGTTGTTTCAAAATATAACTTTTCGGATAGTTTTAGAATGGTATATACATTTCAAAGATAAATATATTTATTCGAAATGTAAGTATTACATAGGACACTCAATACTACTGACGACGTCTTAACTTTATTAGTTATTCCACATACCGCATTTCTCGATTATGATTTGCTACTGAAACAAATACAATACTTATATGCATTGATATATTATCTATTGATACATTTAATATGAATATCTAATGCATATACTTCTCTGTTTCTAAATTTGTATTTACGAGTTTATTAAACTATAAATATTACATAAGATTCCTAGTTGAGAAACTTAACTAATTTTATACAACTCTTTCATCGTAAGGTGCATTTCATAACACCGCACGATTGTAATCGAAATTTTATCTATCATGAGTAGTTGGGTAAATAGTAAGCATACGCATTTGGGTCATTCCATAAGAAGTAGTCCAGAGGAGGTTGCAGCAAAATTTTAATTTATATAATATTTATATTTAGATAAGATAAAGCATTACATTAAAACGAATTAAGATAAGGAATTTTTGTGTAATGACATAAAGATATTTGGTCAAAAACAGTCAAGCAAACTGCATCATATTTGATACACTTTATAACAAAATACATTATATATTTATATATATATATATATATATATATATATATATATATATATATATATATATATATATATATATATATATAAAGTCATGCCGAAAGATGGCTACTTCAAGAATATCTATTAAGTGGTATTTTCATTTAATCGCATGTAAAAATATTTTCTGCACTTTAATAAATATGTATATATTTATAATGTCAGAACGATTTGTATGAAACGTCATACATATTTCTTCCTTTCAGTACATTGTTGTAGTTTGATTTATATGCATATAAGACTTCCAATATTCACGCATTTTACTTTCAAGATTTCTAAACTAGGTTATACATAATAACCAGGGTTCTTATAGTGTGTTCATGTCAGTTTATGTCTTCCTCTCTGCTACATGTATTAGAACCAAAACAATATAGTCTAAAAGAAAGCGTTCTCTTCAAATTATTCTAGCATCCAAATACACGTAACAGTCTCACGCGTTCACTTCATATGCAAATTTGATGTGTTGTCTCCGGATTCAATTTTCAAATAAGGATAGTGTTTTGGAAGTCGAATGAAGTCGAATGAATCCTAATGGAAACCCGAATGGAAGTCGAACATTAAAAAAAGATATAATGTTGACGCGCAAAGGTCAACTAAAAGCTTAAGTAGACATGGTCTGTTTACAGGTTCAATTGTTATCAGTCTTTCAGCTTCAATAGTAATCCAGAAAGCACAAATAGTGAGCGATTCTGAAACTTTTTTTTTTTTTGCGTGTCATCATCTTTATAATACAGCATCCACTACTTAACCCTCTGTTTAACCATTGAATTTTTGAAATAAAACATCATTAAATTTATTTCGGATATATAATGCAACAAATGTCTTTTTGAAATCAATTACTTGTTTACCAATATCTCAAGTTTACGGTTATTACACCGAAATGTGAAGAAGATTTAAAACAAGTTTTTAATGATGCTAGTGATAGTAAATAATCAGTACTATTTCGTGGCAAGCTGCTTTTTACACGTAATTTTCTAGTAAACTATTAAGCTCTAAGTATGCTTGTTTTATATCAGGTTAACTTGCGAATCGTTTACGCAATTCCATGAAAATATGTTTATTAAATTTCTACTATTACGTAGAGTTACTAAAATTAACTAACAAAATTTTATGCTCATAAAAAAGCTGATCGGTTTCCATTTAAAAAGCAAGCAAACAACGATAAATATTAGAATAGATTTCCCAACACATGCACATGGGTTTGCAAGAATAAAGTTCATGCACTAACAAGGGACATCACCCAATTGTCCGGCTCCAATTTCAATGAAATTTTTATTGCTGATAGAGGATATGTATTCATTACTTGTGATGACAGAAATTTTTGCCATCGTGCATGTTTTCTATTTTTTAATAATTATTAAAGGTTATGATGTGGTTAATAGAGATTACTGCAGAACTTCCTTACTACCCTTTGTAAACGGAGTATTAATGAAAGAACAACCATGTAGATACGTATAGGGCCTAGAAGAAAGTCGTATGGTATGTATGACCTTGCCGGCTGCCATCTTGAAATCCGCCATTTTGAATTAAGGTCAAGTTTTTTAAATGGGAATAGGGTAATATGATACATAATTTCAGGTTAGAATTTAATCAGAAACACAATGGTGAAGTTAGTTTGAAGCTGCGCTCATTAGGTGAAAAGTTACCGGCATATTAATTGTTTGTACTTACTATGTGCGTAAGTCCCTTACCTCCGCTTCTAACCCGCGTATTAATGATAATAAGTGGATAAAGGTTTCGGTAATACATATTATGCCTAGAGGGAAGTGGTACGATAAGGGTATCATTGACGTCAGCCATCTTAAAATCCGCCATTTTGAATTAAAATGAAGTTTTGAAAACTGAAAACCATAGCATGTGGCACCAAATTTTAATAGTAAATTTTCCCCAAAAGCCAATGGTATGCTTATTTTTGTTCTATAGTTAACCAGTATGAATTTATGACTCTTCTAATGTGCACGAAACGTCCGTTATTCAATCTTTCAAACTGGCAACACTCCTAATTTTCACCGCATGTTTTAAGATTCCAACTGGCACTTTGCAATTATTTCCATGGTTCATGTTTTCTAAATTTATTACATTTTTTTAAGAGTTGCGATTTGTCAGCTCATGAATACTGTTGGGATAAGCATCCAGCAACCTTTCTGAATTTTGAAGACTTGCCATGTAATTATTAATTTCATAGGCAATGTAATTATTTATTTCCTATACCTGCAATTCAAAAACTCGTTTACTGACATGAATCATCGCAGAACGAAAGAACTCCAACTTTGCATTCAGGTAATACCGGAGACGTAGCTTGTAAAGGATAGTAGATGAGACGAGAAATAAGTTAAAAATTCACTTCAAAAAAGGAAGTGAAATATGATTGTTGTGTAAATCAATGATCTTTTGTTTTGTTTTATATTTATTTGTTTATTGATATTTATTTATTTATTTTCTATGGCAGAGTTTTAGCTAGTCAGACAAAAAAGTCATTCGTTTTCTAGTGATTGTTGTCGATGGTTCATGTTTGTAAGATTTATAATCAGTATTGATCGGGAACTCGATTAAGTTACACCTTTTTATAAACACGTTACCTGTTTTCATATTTTGTTCATGGTACAAACAGTGTGTTGGGAACAGTCATATTATGTCTCTTTCATATTTTCTATCATTGCTGCTGTTCCTTTAAAGTTGTAAGGTTGTATTTATTTTTAAAAATACTGTTTGTCGTTTGCGCAACATGTAGGCTACATTTCATGATAATTGTGAGTTCGTGTTACACCAATTTTTTATAATTTCATTTGTATTTCTTTACATCACATAGGTCCATAGGTTCCTCATGTATTTTGGGATAAAATAAATAATTACACTGCCTAGGAAATTAATAATTACATGGCAAGTCTTCAAAATTCAGAAAGATTGCTGGATGCTTATCCCAACACTAGTCATGAACTGACAAATCGCAACTCTTAAAAAAATGTAATAAATTTAGAAAACATGAGCTATGGAAACCATTGCAAAGTGCCAGTTGAAATCTTAAAACATTGGATGAAAATTAGGAGTGTTGCCAAATTGAAAAATCGAATAATGGACGTTTCGTGCACATTAGAAGAGTCATAGATTCATACTGGTTAACTATAGAACAAAAATAAGCATACCATTGGCTTTTGGGGAAGATTTACTATTAAAATTTTGTGCCACATGCTATGGTTTTCAGTTTTCAAAACTTCACTTTAATTCAAAATGGCGGATTTCAAGATGCCTGCCGTCAGTGATACCCTTATCGTATCACTTTCTTCTAGGCATAATATGTATTACCGAAACCTTTATCCACTTATTATCATTAATACGCGGGTTAGAAGCGGAGGTAAGGGACTTACGCACATAGTAAGTATAAACAATTAATATGCCTGTAACTTTTCACCTAATGAGCGCAGCTTCAAACTAACTTCACCATTGTGTTTCTGATTAAATTCTAACCTGAAATTATGTATCATATTACCCTATTCCCATTTAAAAAACTTGACCTTAATTCAAAATGGCGGATTTCAAGATGGCTGCCGTCAATGTCATACGTACCATACGACTTTCTTCTAGGCCCTATACGTATATACATGGTTGTTCTTTCATTAATACTCCGTTTACAAAAGGTAGTAAGGAAGTTCTGCAGTAATCTCTATTAACCACATCACAACCTTTAAAAATTATTAAAAAATAGAAAACATGCACGATGGCAAAAATTTCTGTCATCACAAGTAATGAATACATATCCTCTATCAGCAACAACAATTTCATTGAAATCGGAGCCGGACAATTTGGTGATATCCCTTGTAAGTAAAATGGAGTTTAAATTGAACACTTTTATGAGAGTTACATTTTGACTCTTATTAATGGAAACTCAGGTATTTTACACAAACAAAAGGAATCTTGCAAAAATGGATTTCGGATAGAACAAATTGCTAGTACTGATTTAATGAATCTTTATTAGCATCTGCCCTCCGCAACATTATCATTAGAAACTCGCGTTCAATGACGACGTACTTGTACTCAGAAGACGTGTATAACGAGAGAACATTCATTATTACAGTACGCTATGGCTAAATCAAGCACGTGATTTAATTAAATGTATATGCTACAAACTATCAAAAACTGGATGTACTTATTCTCAAGATCTGCCTGCTGCGTTCACAACAGATATATAGGTTGTTGACAGAGCTAGAGGTAGTGGCTGTAAGAGTACCACCTACACCAAGTAATGACAGTTGAAGACTACTCTGTCACTCGACTAAGCATGAACCTTACCTAGTTATTTAACTACAACACTTGCCCTTGCTCAGAGAGCTGTTCGGAAAATGATCAATAAATGATTTTTGAATTTTCAAAGAAATTTCTGGGAAGTTGAACTGGTTAGTACTTGAAACTTTACATGAAACTGTCAACATTGCTTACCAAAAATAATATGAAAAGCTTAATGCTCATTACCAAAGCCATACATTACCTCATTTTTATAAAGACAATACGGATATGGGAAACTGTAACAGAATAGATAATAAACAAATTCTTTTATAACTAATTAGATTCTCTATCGACCTCTACGTGCATCTAACATATACAACTTATATTCAAGCTGTACACTCCAATGCTTTCCCTTTAAAAGAAAATATAGTAATTCCACCAATTACCATGAGCTTAATCCCTTTAGTTTTCCATTCTCTCTGACATATATAGACGGTTATTTTAAATGCCAGAGGGAAAATAAATATGATATCATCCATATGATTTTAGTACGTTGTTACGGTAATGGACACAATGAAATAGTAAATATTAAATGTTGACGTTTAGATTATTCAAGATACGCAATAACTAAAATGTGTTTCGATGGAAACACACTACACAGAAAATTTTAATGAAAATAAGGAATGCTTCTTTCTTTGCAAAATTTTAAAAGGAACGTGAACGGTATATTGCACTTACCTGTGTTGTAAAAGATTGGTGGCGTACATCTACAAAATTCGATCAATTTGTCATATATACAATCCAATTTACAAGCTTCTTGAGTGTAAAATGGGCTCACGTCTAATTTATTTTCGTGTCGATAATAGCATTTCCTTTGGTAAGGTGACAAACGCTCCACATTTTCTGAATTCACTGTTTCCGTTACTTCAAACAGTACCGCAGAAGACATAAAGTCAACTCTTGGATTATTGAAATAGTAACTTATTCTCTGAGGATACTCATATGGAGAATTCAAGAAAACCTTTGATAATGATAAAAGAACAAGAAAAAATAATCTGTAAATTCACTTACAATTGACGGTGTCCTAATAATGCAAGTTTGTGAAATTGAATGTAGTTTATCTTACAAAATAATATCAATGAAATGTTATATTGGAATATATATTCTAATAATTGTTATTTTGAAATATTCAACTAATTTTTAGAAAACAGTTATTTACTTTGCAGTGGAAAGCTTGCGTTTCTGATTCTTTACAATTCGAATGAACTAGTATGCATTCAATATCAATGAACTACCAATTAGTGCGGATAAAGCTGATAACACTAAATCCAATATGGAGTTAGAAAATTCTATGCTAAATTAAAAGGAGAAAGAGAAAAAAAGAAAACAAGTTTTCTGCACAATTCATCTAAATGAGGTAAGGTTATACACATTTAGTAGGAATTTGGAAAGAATTGTATAATTTTTCTAAGTCTTTTTTTCTGTCCATCTCTGATTTGTTAAGAAAAAGAAATCCACTTATGTGTATTTGTACCAGAATGTAGAAGAACTGGATATTTATGGTAAACATACAGTACAGATGCCCGTAATAAATACACTCAAACCTCGTTACATAAATATTCTAATAATACAGTGTAAGGAAACACAAATAATGAAAATATACTTGCAAGAGATGCAGTTTTTTAAAACTGCCTATTCCAAAGTATTATATTCCAGCACAGTAGGGAATTCACTCAATAATTGAAATGTCACACGTATGAAAACATTTATCTATGGACATTACATTACTTAATTAGCTACAATAAGTAGCGATTGGAAAGTAATATATATAAATAATAAATATTGTATTGTGTAAAGAAGTCTGATATCATTGTACGGGTGTTTTGAATAACTAAATATATTTCGAAAATCTATCGGTGGGTATGTACTCCCCGACGCCCACTTTGCAAGTGAATTTCGTAAGAAATTTCTAGTTTGATTTATCACAAACGCAAAGGGGGAGATATGAGTTTTACGCCCCAAGAACGCATAGTATTGCTTCAGCCTACTATGCTATCAATTAGTTAAATCCGATGTACGGAACTCAATAATGAATCAGAATCACGGAGTATAACTACTACGAGTGACACTAAAGATGAATAAAATATAAAAAAAATTACTATCTCTGAAGTCCCAATCATGCGCAGAGCCAGACTACTATGAAGTCCCAATCATGCAACTACGAAGCTAACCCCGTTGAATAAAGTTGAGAATTATTGTTGTGATATGTTGAAATATACTTAATGTCGTTTATATGTTTTAACAAATGTATGTTTATCTGTAACATTGGCATATTACTACACATATATTAATGAATATGTAAAAGATAAATTATTAGAGTTTCCAAAAAGTTTGAAAATCAACATTGTCACACTAAAGAATAGGCTGTCTTATTACAGAATTCAAATTTTAAGCAAAGAGCTCTTCATTAATACTGTTAGCTATATATGAAATTAGAATAAATACATTTTTCATCATAAAATTAACGATTTTCTAAAGCTCAAACGTTAGTTCGTTTAGTTTAAATTTTCAATAACAAATGTCTAATCTAAAACCAACTTTGAAATAATGGAATATATTTTGATTAATAGTAATAATAATAATAATAATAATAATAATAATAATAATAATAATAATAATAATAATAATAATAATAATAATAATAATATATTAATAAGATTTAAAAGCAAATATGTTACAATTTTTGCTGTAAAATTATCTTGTATCAATATTCATTAAATTATAATAATATTTTCATTTTGCTACCAATATAGTAATTTAAAAAATCCTTTTTTATTTTCAGTACATGATATATTCTTAGATTCCGATATAAATTTATTTTTTGAGTTAGATAGTAGATCGTAAATAACCTTGTATTTATCGAAAGTACATAATATCCACCTATCTCATATACATTCTGTAAAACAATGTCCAAACAATAAAAGATAACATATGTTCTTACATTTCTAATTAACAAAATGCGTTAGCAATATGAATCGGTACGCAACTTTAACGAACTTATAAAATTTAAAAACAAGTGTTATAATTCCTGAAATAACTATTATGCACAAGGCGCACACACTTTAAAATTTGTTCCATCCTGTGTGTTTTCAATCACGTATCCCGGATTTTCGATATATGATGGTTTTATTCTTTTATAATGAAAATAAAGTTTGAGCAGTTGCTTACAAATTCCGACCCTTTGCACTTAATAATGCTTTCAAGCAATTATTGAGAACAGAATCAGGTAGGTCACCATTCACACTGATTTCATAAAAATGAGTAATGTCTTAAAATATGGCCATTGCTTTTATCAGTGTTTTATTGATAATAAATAGATAATTTATTTAAATCTCCAACCTGAGTTTCTGAATTCGAAGCATCCATCGTGTACGCATTTTCCTACGTTTGAATTTCGGTGCGTGGATGTTAAAAGTTACATTTCACAATCATTGCCTCAAATTACCATATATCTCCATTATCTTAATAAGTTAACATTGGAACATTATTCTAGTACATTTTCCGTTCATTCCGAGAATCATTTGAAATATCCAAAATAACATTCAAATGTTTGTTTCACGCATTTCTTATATCCTTGTAGAAAGAGGTTTCAACTGCAAAATAATATTCTTGTCACTCTTCATATAAATCATATCATCATAAATTGATTCAAGAATTTGCAATCCAAAGTCTTAATTCGGTAGCAGGTTACAACAATTGTCATTTGTTTAAAAATAGCACTATGTCAATATAGAACACTTGGATTATTCTTTTTTTAAAAAAATGACATACTAAACGTTTGAGTGTCTATAAACAATACAAAATACATACCTTTGAATTATTTCCAGTATAATACAAATTTGCTTGTTGGAATGAATTATGCTTCTTAAGCGACGTTCTGTGTATGGCCTCAGTTATCAAATTGCTAAAAAAATGAAGTATTATGAAGAACTTATGACAAAGAACATTAATGGTACAACATACGATCAACATTAACACATTATATTATGCACCGTTATCCCACAACACATTAGGCTTACGAAGCACAAACTTCTTTCTGAAAATGTTAACACTTTAGACAAAGAACATTATACTACCCCCAAAATATCAATTATATTAACAATTAAATAATGATGGTTATTCTTTCATGTCAGTAGATATTCGAGTGTATAGATAGATAAATATTGCAACCGTGAAAATTAGATATTTTAATTTCTAGATATTTTAATTAGATACTTTAATAAAAGTAGATTTCCCTTTCTCTGTAATATTTCTCTTTCATGAAAATAATATGAAAATCATCGAAATGTATGAAAGCACACCCCCATCAGGATCCTGCCGCCTATAGTCGGACAATTTGTGCATGCCGACTAGATGCCGCGGTCGGATTGCCGGCGCCGGACACCGGCGTCTTTCCGCTCGATTTTCGACCGCGACGAGCAAAAAGAGATTCGTTCACCAATAGAAAACAAAGAGAGTTAGAAGGTAATTTGTTGCTTTAAAATACGAATTAGGGCTTATATTTCCCTCGTATAAAGCTTTCTCGAAACAGTCGGCAGACAGTCGGACGACGACTGAAAAAAGAGACTGCCGGCAATTTCTTGAAAAGCGACGTCGGCACGACGTCGTCGAAAGTTGCAATAACGCGTACCAGCGGCAAAGAGTCGAATTTTGGAAAATGAATAGAGCCTGTATCTTCTTTAATGATGAAGTAAAAATTGAAACTGTCCGAAGGTTTTTCTTGTGGGTGGGCACTAATTCCATAAAATATGTCTTCTGAAAACGGAGTCGGCAGAAAGTCGGCATACAGCGGACGGAACGACAGCGTCAAAGGATGGTTGTAAAGACGTCGAAACGTTGACGGCGTGCCGACCACGAAAAAGGTAAATGCATGAAAAGAGATGTAGTAAAGGGACTGCACGTAAAGGGTATATGAGAAGTAAATACTTAAAATAAATTACAAGTACGAGAGGATCCTTGACAAACATTTTGCAAGGAGACGGCAAACAGCGGACGGCGACCGCGGCAAATATTGTCGGAAAGACGCCGAAACGTTGGCGGCGTGCCGACAAGTAAAGGAGCCGAAAGAAGGTCGGCAAACAGCGGATGGACCGACCTTGAAAAGATGCTCGGACAGGCGCCGAGCCGCCTTTGCCGCTGAAGAGCCTGATTGCAGAAATCGTAGTCTGGTTGCGCTGTCTGTATGTTCGGTTCGCGTTCTTCATTTGTCACATTGTGATGCAGTGTGGGTGAAGTCCTTCAAAAAAAATTCGTTGAGATAAGTTTACAAATAGGGAAAATAATGTTTATCATAAAAATATTCATTCATTGGAACTGTACGCAGTTGCTGGTTAAGCAAATACCACGAAAATATGAAGTGAGAGAGTGGTGAGTTAATTTAATATTATTCATATACATTTGCATATATTATTGCACTTATTATGCATATACATGGGGTGAGTTAATTTAATATTATGCATATACATTTCAAATTGTCATGAATTTTATATGTTGTGTTACATATGTTAATTGTTGCTGCGCATGAAAAAGATTCGGTTATAGTATGTTCCCGCGCACTGGCGTCTCTGGCATATAAAATTTTTTGGGGGCGGGTATCAAAGAAAGTAATTTAAATGGTACTACCTAGCCCAACCTGTGTATTAACTTCGATTCTATTTGTTGCCTTGCTGCTTACCTTCACGAACCCCCTAAGGTATATCGGCAAGTCATTACTTTAGGCAAGGCAGTGACAATAACCAAGTCATCTGAACTGGTTCCCGCAATTATAGTTACAGTTCCCAAGAAGGAAAGACAGAAAACAAAGTGCCCTGCGGGGCTCTAACCCGCCTTCACTCGCTAACGCTCGTTCGGCAATACTATGTACTGACAGGATATCATTGCCTTGCCCAAAGTAAAGAGTTACCGGTATATCAAGAACTCGCTTACAATTGTAGGGTCCGCGCTGGCTCAGTGGTAGAACGTTCACCTCTGGTACTTGGGGTCCCGGGTTCGATTCCAGCCATCACCATGTGATCTTTGTGATGGACAAACACTGTCTGCGTGGGTTTCCTCGGGGTTCTCCCGTTTATTTACACTTTCTCCATTCCACCATTTCATTCATTACTCATCATCACCGTCTTCTTTAGCCTAACCGGCATAACCGTTGGACAAAAAACTTAAAGGTTTCACTTAATTTTTATTTACAAAACGAGGGACAGTTAAGAAACTGTAGTACATTATTTTCTTCTTGAAATTGCAAAAGCTTACATGTCTTAGTTTTTAAGATAAGTGTCTTCTAACTCAACGCCAATGTATTTCTGCACAGTGTACGAAAGCTGTATTTTATGTTTACAACTGAAGCGTTACTAGTATGAAACCATAAAAAGTGATATTGAAAAATGTATGATTACCAAAGCCCATATGTTTTCACTACCCTCGCTTACGCGTATACCCACCGTCGCTGACGCACTTGTTCCCTTCGGACACACCCCCGCGCTTCCGCGCGGGCCCATCAACGTTGCCCTGCCCTGACTCAGTTATATAGAATTCGTGCTCTTTAGTGGCCAACTAGCACCTGGTGCTAAATTATCTTAGAGAAACGTGGACAATTTCTCATAATGCTTGTGCCATGACAAGGTTTGTGTTCCTTTAGTATTCTCTAGTATTTAGTGTATCTTTAGTAACCTAATAAGATCCACTAGATTATATACTGCAGGACTTGTTTCACATGTGAGCGAAAACTTCCAATTAAAAAAAAAAAAAAAAAAAAAAAAAACAGGAGAAATGAGGTAGTGGTTAAACGCTCTTGTGTACAGGTTTACTTGTGGCGCAATACTAAAAAAAAAAATGAAAAATTATAATTCTTTCACCAGTTTCTTTTTTATTGTCCCCTAGTCGGTTTCAAATGGGCGGAATATATTTTACTTGGCATAAATAAAATTCAAGGGGACCTCTAGAAGTAATTGTTGAAAAATTATAATTCTTTTACGATTTGCGTATAAATAAGGCTTCCAGATGTCTAGCATAAAAACAGCGCAAAAAAGCACAAAACAATCTGTGCTGGGTGGCCACTAAATAGCACGAATGCTATCGAACCGAGTCAGTTAGGGCGAAGCTGGTGGGCCCGCGCTGGAATACGTCCGAAGGGAGCAGGCACGTCTGCGATAGTGTGTATGCGGAGAAGTGAGGGTAATGGAAGGAAGTGCGTTTTGAGAATAATACAAGTTTCAACAACACTTGTTGTTGTTTCATACTAGTAACTCTCCACTTGTAAACAAAATACAGGTTCTGCACGCTGTGCAGAAATATGATGCCGCTGTACACGGTGCAGAAATAAGCCGCCCGTGGAAAATAACATCTAATAGAGCCATTTTTCATATGCACTCATTTGTTTTATTCGTCGTAAAGCACTTGTAATGGTTTAACATTAGTAAACGTAAGATACAGTTGTATTACATTGTATGTAATTAAGTTACCTGTAGAAATTCGTTCCTTATAAACATGTCTTTTCATGGAAAGTATTGAATTTTACCTGTAAATCTTCCAAAATGTAGTGCACCAAAACTACACCTGCACCAGACTGTCTTATTTTGATTTTTTGCTGGCCGCGGTGGCTCAGTGGTAGAGCGTTCATCTCTGGTGCATGGGATTCCTGGTTCAAACCCTGCTCCTGTCAAGTGAACTTTGTGGTGGACGAACACCGTGTGCGTGGGTTTTCTCGGGATTCTCCCGTTTCCTCCCACTTTCTTCATTCCACCATTTTCATTCATCTCTCATCATCACCGTCTCCTTTAGCCTAACCGGCATAACCGTGGGACGTAAAACTCAAATATTTCATTTTCATTTTCCGAGTGTTAACCCTTTCTCCTGACACTGTTTCACGATGTGTAGGTACAAAAACTTGGACATCGGAAGTTTGAAAAAATTTAACAATTTAACATTAACATCTGTAGAAAACCATTAGCAACTACTATTAAAACTTTTTTGAGGAGAAAAGCTCATCATGAACGAGGGTTTGAAAAAACCCGGGCTTTTTTGAAAAAGCCAAACCCACCTGGGCCCATTTTTTCGGGTGTTTTTCGAGTTTAATTGGGTTTTTTCGGATTTAATCGTTTTTTTTTTCGAAATATTTCAATGTCTTTGGGGTAAAAGTGTTAAAATGTGATTTATATTTCAATATTGTCATTGTCACAACTTGCAACAATTTTCTACTCACTGCCGTTTTGAAAAAATGGCCGCCATTTTGATTATTTTTTTTTTTTTTACATTGGACCGCCGAGAAAATCTACACAGCAAATTTAGCATATCTTGTGCTTCTACCGTCAAAATTTCAACTTAAAAGACTGAAAATTGCGCTTCGTAGCGTAGATACTCGTTCATTTGACAAAATGGCCGCCATTTTGATATATTACGTTGGTATGCCGGCAAAATCTAAACAGGGAATTTAGAGTGTCTTGTGTTTGTACTCTGAAAATTTTAACTTAAAAGGCCGAAAGTTGAGTTGATTTTGTGTTTAACGTCCCTTTCAGCAGCGAGGCTATATAAGACGGGACCTACTGATTAAGGTGGAATCCGAACCACGTGAGCTCTCTCCGGGAAGCAAACCCGGGTCACCTACGCCTAAGACGCGTACACTAACCGCTCAGCCATAAAGGAGCTCGGCAGACAAACGAACAAATGTAAAGTTATAGTTTTGTGATTTTTTTTTATAGCGTTTCTCAAAGTTATGTTCATTCGATTGAATTCTTATTACAGATGGTTTGTGTTTTAGATATGTTACTCAAATTGACTCCTAGGAGAACATAAAATGTATTTGTTTTGAAACTTTTATCATTTTTGCCCACCTGATCGATTTTACCTGTAGTTTAAGTATATGTGCATTTCATTTGTTCCATTAACAAGGTTTTATTTTAAGATGTAATATTTTGTATTCAGCCGAATACAAAATTCTCAATTGCCAATACAATAGTGTCGCAAAACCCTGACGCGTATCGAAGTTCTATTTCAAAGTAATATAATGCTATCTTCACTAAATAAAATATTCTATTTTAATACATCTTTTTGTCTGGTGAGGGACTTAGGGATTTATTGTTTAACTTGCAGCTTCAAGGTAATGTTTCAAAGATTTCTCAAGAAACTCAAATTCCTACCATTGGATATACGGCAGGATTTCTTTTCTTTTCTGATTCTCGTTTGGGGTGGCGACCGTACTGTTGTAATAAAGATTAAGTAAAAGTTAACTGTTTCGACGTAATTGAATTCTTCATCAGTGACTATAGTTTTCATTACTCTTACAGGTTTTCTTGTAACATATAGCGTCTAACATATAGCGTTGAAGCCGGTTCATTGCAACAAGGTATATTACACTGTGTAGTTCGGTTTGGTTTTGGTGTGATGAAGTATATTTTCGATTGTAATAAATATACGTGATGTGCCAACGCCGTACACATTGAAGAGTATATTTTACAAAGCATTATATTTGTTCTATTTTAGATAGTTCATTTATTTCTGGAAGCAAGGGGAAATGTTGCTCAAGAAATACAGAAGTGTTGCAATGGAAGAAGACCCACAGAGAGCAGTAGCGTAGCCAGGATGTGTGTTTGGTGGGGCAAGTGCTGTTATAGGTACATATGGAACAATTCCAAACAAAAAATATATAAACATAAAAATATATAAAAAATTACAAACATCAAACTACATTGTCGGACCTCTTTGGGGGCCCGACCTCTCTGGGCCCCCCTTCCCTACGCCACTAACGGAGAGTATTGACAAAAATCATATGTACTAACATCCTTAAAGATATTTGTGAAGAGTGGTAGGATATATGTGGGACTACAGTTTTTTTTTTCCTTTTAGAACGGGTGAATTTCATTCAATCATAACATTTGTAAAACATTTCCCATTATAATGCGGTTTATTTCAAATCACACGGGAATTATGGTCATCACTTACCTTTGAAGCGAATATTGAGAATTACGGCTTTGAAATTGATTTTTGTTTTGCCAATATTACCTTAGTCTCCCTATCCCAGTTTTTGTCGTTAAATTCTTTTTTTATTATTACTTCATCTTTTCTATGCAGTGTTGTAAAATTTTCTGTACCTCTCTATATTCTCACAATCCTGATTCTGAGCTATTTAAATTCTACATTACTATTTCATAGTTTTGAAGTTTTCTTCAATTATAAAGACAACTGTTGTTTGATATTGTTCTTAACTTTTTTTTTTTTTTTTTTTTTTGCGTGGAATCAGTTAAGAGAGAAAGTGTAATTATATTTCTCAGAGTACAAGCTCCTTAACGGTGAGGTTCAGTACCATCGCCTCCTTTCTTTTCTATTCCATTGATTTGTAGGGGAAGTATTCTTCCTTTTCTTTGAAATGAATAAAATTTTTGATGTTCTGATTTTACTGATTTCTTCTGAATATCTATTTAAATGTCCCTTGCTTTGTCAAAATGATCTTTTAGTATATATAAGTATATTATTATTTAAATTAGATGTCAATTATGAATATTAAAAACATACAACACAGAATTTTATTTCCACAAAGTAAGATACATTTAAATAGACCTGAAGAAAAATAATAAAAAGTAAAACCCTTAAAATCTCAAAGAAATAGAGGAAGATTTCCTCGTATATATCAATGGGCTAAAAAAAAAAATGGCTGAGTTATTCAAGACAAAATATGGATAGCGGGAATTCTTTAGAATAATATAGTGCTTTTTTGAACATTGTAATCACTTCATATATATTTGCTTTTCTGATTTTACATACTGTATGAAGGCTATGTGTGTTAAAACTCAATGTTATGGAATGCTACAAATTTCTGTTTAAAAAAAAAAAAAAAAAAAAAAAAGTAGTAGTACATCCGAAGGTATATTACATATAACTTCTAAATGATGATAAGGTTCATTACATAGGCTAATGTATATAAGTTAATACGATGTGCATTGTATTTTGTTAATACAATTTGGTGTGTTTTTAGTGCTAATATAGACCAGAAAAAATTGTGATCTTCCCTTCATTTATTCTCTTAAAGAATTCCTTTAAAACAAAGGATCTTTGCAAAGTATTATGTTAAAACACTTCATTTTTTTATGTAAATGACTTCATTAACCTTTTTTCTCTATATAATGGGTATGCACTATGAGTATACTGTACATGTGGCTGTTTCATTTACGATATAAATTATTTTCTCACATTTTTCTGTTTCATTGTATACAATTAATGTATAAATCATATAGGAATGCATTAAATGAACAATTAGTTACCTACTTAATTGTTATTTTATCTTAATATGATTTCCACTTTTAAAGTGTATTTAAATAAATAAATATTTAAGGCATAGAGTTAGAACTGACAGCTTAGTCGTTAGAACTTGTTTTTAGTGCATTTCAGTGTTTGGTTTCTACGAATATAGTCATGGGTGTAAGCAGACAAGTGATCGCTCGGGCCTTTTTTTTTTTTTTTTTTTAATACCAAAGTTACAACAAATGCAGAGACATTTTGGCTTGGCTGCTTGGATACACGTCTCTGTTTTCCATATATTGACAAACTAACATGGTTACTGTCCACCTTTTTCTTGTTTACTTTAACCTTTTTTTTTTTTTTGCGTGTAGGCTCGGTTTGAATCTCTCCGCCACCACATACCTTTTATTACAGTATTTTTATTTATAATTTTTACTTCATTAATTTTTATTTAAATCTCATTTTCCATTGGGAGTGTGACCCCTGTACTTTAAAAAAATGTAGAAAATCATTGACGTTTAAAATCCTTTTCCAATAGTTGATTGGAAAACGACAACCTAAAAAGACCGTATTTCCGACGGATTGCTGCGGCTTTTTTTTTTTTTTTTTTCGAAGAAAGCGTTTGCAACTAGCAAATTTTGATTGCATAGAACAGTGTTGTTCCTAGTGGTCGTGATAGTGAAAGATGTGCTTTCAGGGGGAAAATGTACTGACCGTTATAAGTTTTTCACATTAGGCGCACAGACATGTTAATTGAATTATTCTTAACGTTCATTATTAGCTGCTCAGTTGTTATTTTTAGTTCGTTTTTAAGCATTTGTAAGTCATTCCCAGATACTTTTCCTCTATATAGCACTTAAATCGTACTGAGAATTGTAGAAATGTACTGCGTATGTACCGAGTGCAATATTACTGGGGGGGCGCGGTGGCTCAGTGGTAGAGCGTTCACCTCTGGTGTTAGTTGTCTCGGGTTCAAACCCTACTCCCGCCAAGTGAACCTTGTGGTGGACAAACACCATATGCGTGGGTTTTCTCGGGGTTCTCCCGTTTCCTCCCACTTTCTTCATTCCACCATTTCATTCATTATTCATCATCACCGTCTCCTTTAGCCTAACCGGCATAACCGTGGGACGTAAAATTAAAGATTTCATTTCATTTTTATTACTGGTGGGAATCCGCCATGATTTTCATTGCAGTGCTACGCATCTTTTCTGCTGTCTGTCGACTGGTCGGAAAGGCAACTTTCCACCGGCGGCGCTGGCGCATTTTATGCGCCTTTCCGGTTGTTTGACGACTGCTCGAAAGGACCTCTTTTCGATGTCAGCTTCTCAATTCTCCCACAGGCGGCATTCGACCTTTTGCCGCAGTCGAAAAGTAGCCCTTTGCCGACTGGATATCAACCCTTCAGGAAGGCAAAATTTTCACCACTTTTTTGAGTAGCTTTGCCTAAGTTTGCCTCCGTGCTATGATTTCTCATGAAGGGCACAATTGCTAGTTCTGAAAGTATATAATACTTCCATGTCCCATTCAATTTCTTGTTTTTTGGCTGAAAGTGCTGCAAAAAAGCAAAAAGAACAAATTTTGTACTGGGACACACAAAAAAATGCAAGTATTATACTTCAAGAACTTCCAAGGGTGCTCCTTGTCGAGAAATCATAGCATGGAGGAAGACTTAGGCAAGACTAATGTAAAAGCTGATGAAAATTTTGCCTTCCTGAAGCGTTGATTTCCAGTCGGCAAAGAGCCACTTTTCGACAGCGGCAAGAAGTCGGATGCCGCCAGTGGGAGAATCGGGAAGCCGACGTCGAAAAGAGGTCCTTTCCAGCAGTCGGCAAACAGCCGGAAAGGCGCATAAAATGCGCCGGCGCCGCCGTCGAACAGTTGACTTGCCGAGCAGTCGGCAAACAGCCGGAAATGAGCATTAAATGCGCCGGCGCCGCCGTCGGAAAGTTGCCTTGCCGAGCAGTCGGCAAACAGCCGGTAATTAGCATTAAATGCGCCGGCGCCGCCGTCGAGAAGTTGACTTGCCGAGCAGTCGGCAAACAGCCGGAAATGAGCATTAAATGCGCCGGCGCCGCCGTCGGAAAGTTGCCTTGCCGAGCAGTCGGCAAACAGCCGTAAAGGTGCAGTAAATGCGCCGGCGCCGCCGTCGAAAAGAGGCCGGCATAAGGAGTCGGCAGAGGGTCGGAAAGAGGTCTTTCCGACTGTTTTGCCGACTCTGGCGGTCGGCAACAGTCGGCAAAGAGTCGGCAAAGGGCATTATTTTTTACGATTTTCGACCGCTTGCCGCCTCGGCAAAAGGTCGGCAATTTTGAACAAGTAGATCGTCGTGCCGCCGCGGACGGGTGCCGGCTGCCTACCGGCGGCCTGCCACCGTCGACGGCGGCAATCCCTCTTGCCGACCGCGGCATCCTGATGGGGACAACTAATACAGTTTCTTTGACTGAAATGAAATGCATTATAATGTGTTGTAAAAACGTAACTGATAAGAAAAATGTATTAGAAATATATCAACACTTTACTGCGACTTGGTTTATTACGACCATATTTAATGATATATTTCTTATAAAATGTAAGGTCTAATTTACAATTTAAAGTTATCGTGACATGTGATCTGTACAGAGGAAGCATGTGAGCTTTCGAGTTGAGCGCCATCAGTTTCACGTGAAAAGACGTGTGAATACTACGTTAATTTATAATTTTCTTTTTAATATCATCTCTCAGGAGCTTGTAGTACTTTTTCCATTTAGTTAGGTTTCTCCATTTTTAGATTCGTTCTAGCAACTAATTAAGAACAAGACTTTGATTCTGTTACCTTAATTATTGATTACAATCTGGCTACTACGAAGCTGATTAAAGTTCAATTTATTCGTTAACGACGCATATTAATATGGTCACATCGCTATAAGATCAAACAGAAACTATTTAATATGTTGTTTCAGGAACTCAAATTACTAGGAGTTTTTGTTCCTGTTGCTCTAATGCTGAAATAAATAATTTTATAATGTTGAAACACCAGAAAGAGGCTCCCAATTACACAAATTGAATGGTCAATGCCCTGCTTTACAATGCGCGTTGTCAGTATTCAATCCATGTTATGGCCTAAATTTTAATAAAGTATTTAGGGCAGAATTTGTACACAATCTAGAAGAGCCGTTCCAAAGAAACTCATAGTAAATGATGCAACTAATTAATTAGGATCGGAAGAGATTAGTGGTAATATATGTCTGGCTGAAATTTCACCATCCACATTTAAAATAAATTTATTCACACATTCCTTTTATAATTTCTCAAAATAGTTACCACAAGTATCAACACACTCTTCAGCTTTTAAAACCCATGATTAAATAATTTTTAATATATTACTTTCTGAAATATTAAAAATTCATTATTATGCGCTGCGGTAGTATCTATTCTTGTTTGAAAGCGAACTGAGCTAAATTATAACAACAAGTCGAAGTCCTGTTTTGTCCAGCAAAACTAAATAAGGGGTCCAGCAACTACAAGGCTTGAGAGGAATGACATAACGTTTTGTTACGGGGTTTGCTGCAGTTGATAAAATCTTCACGGTAGGCACTGAATTTCCTCGTATATGTCAATCCTCTTTTACAAATATTGTTATTCGTATGATATTTTAACCTAGGATAGGGAGCTCATAGGGAGGATCCTCCCTCAGGCTCAATCGGGCGGGTTTAAGTTCCTCGAAAAGTTAAAAATTGCAGTTTATAGAGGGCAGAGGTCGAAATGGTTTTGTAGTGATCTTGATACTGCACTGGAAATGATTGAAATAACACTAGAAAGAAACCTAGGATGCTCATGAAAGCAAACGAAAATGAAATATTACCACAGTTAAGGCTATTATTGTCAAACTACTAAATATCACTAAATGAAAAGAAATAACACCGATGAAAGGAAAGAATAAAGAAAAATACATTAATTGCGGGAACTGTTACAAATGCAGTCATGGCTAAAATAATGACTAACAGAAACCTGCATCCAATTTTTAAATTCGAAATGCAGGGAAACATAGAAAAACGTTGGTGATAATGCATGGCTTTCGAGCGGAATATACCAAGAGCTGAAATAAGCTAAAAGACACCAAGCCTAAACCAAGAGACCATGAAGACACTTTTTGGGCATGGTCTTTTCATGTTATATTCTTATAGGATATTATATAGAAAACGATCAGACATGTACCTGTGGAATGGCAACGACACTCTCAGATGTAGTATGGTCTACTTGAAATTATGTGCAATTTACAACAACGAAGATATAATAAATATTAGAGATGAACTCAAAAATAATACATGGGAAAATACCAGACAGCATAAAATAAAGCTACACAAATTCCAAGTACTGACAAAGCATATAGTGAGAAACATCTGGAATAGAAGAATTGGAAAGAGAAGTAAGAGATTCCATAACAAACAAGATTTAAAAAGCTTTAACAAATAGAATTCTGCTCTCTAATGATAAAAACATCCTGGAGCGAAACCCAAAATGGAAAGACGCTACATTTATATTGTGTTTAGTGGCAATGCTAGTGTCGTTTATTGTTTGTGTGTCTTTTCTGAATTTTTGATAGGACCTCAAGAAGTAATAAAAATCAAATTAATATAAAAAGTAATAAAAATTTTAAAAAATCACAAGAAACTTGTACAAAACCGATATGCAGTATATTGGTACTGTGTCTTTAGACGCTATTTTATAATGAATATATATTTTTTAGTTTAATTTAGGTGGTGATAAAGGAAGCAGCCAAAAATAGTACCAGCAATAAAATATTGTAATGAACGACAAATGGGAAAGATAATTTTAATCTTACGTGTAAATTGTAATATTCTTTTACTGGATTATCAATTTTTGTAAACAAAATTATTATTAAGATAAAATAAATAAAGAGTGAATAAAAGTGTATATGAAAGGACAAGTTTCATAGTGTGAAGATATTAGCATTTGGACACATAAAGAACTCTTTATTTTGAACTTTGGGATATTTCATTTTAAAATTCTATGCAGTAAAAAGCATCAACGTTTATTTAAAGTTATATCAAATTTCCATTATTTAAGTTCATTTACTTTTCTCACAAGGAAGTTTTCTTGCTATTCATTATTTCCTTCAAAACATGTAGTTCCTTAATCATTAAAAACGACAGATTGTTTCTCTGTTTTGGGATGCAAAAACTGAAGTAATAGTCAACGACCCAGGATATTAATCCGTAAGGGACATTGAACAAAACCATTGAGAGACTTTTATGAAGAGGTAGTCCGGATCGTATTTAGAGACAAGTAAATATTTAGGAGCACGAGCAACAATTCCGAGTTGCCTTGCTCTAACATAGAGAGCACCTTGTCTTACCTGGCATTATAGCTCAACTATAATGGACAATTCCTTAAATAGCGATTTCGATTTTGATTAAATTTACTATTTCGTAACGACAGTTTTCCTGTCCGAGTTTCGCACACCCTTAACACAAGACTACCTGGGCGCCCAGTAGACCAGAGATAAGGATGGACGGACAACAATCCACTGGAAGTATCGTCGGGGAGGGAACACCGAGTTTTACAAGTAGGTGCGAGTAGATTAACCAAAATTAAAACTTACCCCTTCGACATCGCAATCTGTTTCCTTTGTACATCCGCAATTTTATTCGTACGCGACACAGGACAGATTTCGTACTTTATGCTCTACCAAATTCAATATTGTGGCAGAACGCATATATTTGGTTATTTATTTTGTTTAATTTTCTACTTTTGACTATCTTTTCACATACAAGTAAAATTCAGATATTAATCATTAAATTATGTTCAGCAAAACAGAGTTAAGAAACAAACGAATAACAAAACAGATTACATAAATCCTTGACATTGCATTTTGTTTATAAAATGATTATATAACATTGGCATAAAGGAAACTACAACTTGGCAGATTATTCTGATTGTTAAAAATGAGAACAAAATTTAAATTATGTATTACTGGAAAGAAATACGGAAATCTAATGTCATGAAATTTATAGAAATTTTGTTAACATTTAGACAATTTCGGGTATGTCAGAAATGCCAAGTATCTCGGACACAGGCATTCTAGGGATTGTAATCGCTGTACAACAATGAGGAAACTGAGAAGTTTCCTGGAGTAGAAAGAGAACACGCTTATGACGTCATGCTGAGAATGCAGATTCCAGAGTTGAGGAAGTTATCAAAAACCAGAAGATGGGAAGTCTCTGGGGAAGTAGAGAGAGTTCGGCGAAGAGAGAAGAACCTTAGTAGAGAAGTAGAGGCGAAGAAAAGTTCGGAAGGTGAAGTCGAGAAGTAGTATTCTAAGATAAAGAACTTATGCGTTTAGAGTCACCGAGAAGGGTCGAATTATAAAAGTACAAGTAGTTTATGTTGAATTCATTGAAGTTATATTCTATCGTTGTTACCATGAAGATGTAATAGATTACGCCTCGCTGTTTGTGAAATTCACCCAAGACATCCACGAGACCTAACGACCATCGATCACGCCAACCATCTGGATTGCCTTTGCGGAACTGACCATCATTTCCAACGACTACCAGGAACGTTGGAGGTTTGTGTTACTTTCTAAATCAGTTGTCAGCGGTTCAATGTTTAGAGATGCCGTATTTGATGTGGCAGAAATGAAATACCCGAATTTGACACGCATCACATAACATAATAATTTACTTATTAATTGAAAATACATGAACAAATTATTTATTGAATTTCAGTTATAATTTCGTGCAGGTTATTACATCTCGCTAACCTATGTTTGCTTTCGTATTCCCGTTGATTTTAGAAGGTGAACGGAAAGTAACTTTCTTGCGTTCAATTTCATGTCGTCCACAAGAATTAGACACTAAACCAGGGAAGCTCACATGATGGAGGCTTGGTCCGTGGAACTTTTGTCCATGGTACGTTCCCGAAAATATGTTAGAATATTGAGAATTTAACCAACCCCAATAGTTAACATAATAAATAAAACCCGACCCGCCATTCTATAGTTATGATTACAGTAGAAATCCACCCAGCCCTAACAGCTTAGGATAAATATCGTAAGAATATAAATGAATGAAGAAGTTATTCGAAGACGGGCTCAGAAAACAGTTAGTGGTGTACAAATTTGCATTGATAGTTTATTTAATATAGGGACTCCAGGTAAACGAAAACAAGCTAAATCAATAAAACAGGATATGGAATTAAATTGTTCAGGTCTTAAACCGAATTTTCAATTAGAAACAGTAGAGCATTTTCCTTCGCGTCCGGTAGTTCAATCGTTTACAGAAGATTCTGAGTCTATTGCACAATTTGATACTAGTTTAATAGATAAAGAAAAGGTAGAACTTAATTTAAGTGTATCTAATACAAGTGAAGAAAGTCCTGAATCTAGTATTGGAGATAGAGTTAGGAGTAAACACAAAGTGGTATCGAATGTTACGTTTTACGCAGATGTAAATAAATTACCAAAATTTCACTTGGAAGGAATTTTACAGAAGGAAATTAGAAATAAGGATGACGTAAATGTGAACCAGGAACCCCAAAGTATAGCACACGTAGCTCAGCTAGAGGAAATATTAAATTAGTTGCAACTAACATTATCAGCGAAATTTGAAAGGAATAAAGAGCAAAAAGAGAAATAAGGAAATTCATCAAAGATCAAAGAGGTGGAAATTGTAGAGAAATTGAAATTTTAGGAATAGAGGTCGAAATCTGTATAGAGGAAACAATAATATGAATTGGAATACAAGTCAGGATAATTACAGCAGAAACAATTGGAATTGTAATAGAGGAAACACGAGTGTTTCAAATAGCAGAGGAAATAAAGGTGATAATTGGCGTAGTAATAGAGCAAAACAAAGATAAATTTTTGCAGGATAGGTTAGGAAGAGAATACTATAGAAATACGGGTCAATGGCAAGGGTATTGTCATAGTCAAGGTCAACCGAGTCTGAGTCAAACACCTCAATGGTACCAAATCAAGTGAAATGAACAACATTTTATCAGCCGGAGGCTAATCTAAATTTAAACTAGATAGTACTGTAAATGGTCGAGGCACATCTGCAGTTAATGGTAAAAAGTAATGTGAAATTGTAGCCTCAATAAGCCAAGAAAATGACATGTTATATCTACCAATAGAAGTGGAAGATAGGAAGTTACAGGCAGTAATAGAAAGCGGATCGCAAATATCGATAATAAATGAACGTTTGATACCACCTAGTGCCAAGGTAATTTCCCAGCAGAAGAGGATTAAATACATGTATTAGTGATAGATAAATTGGTAATCGTAAAATTTAAGATTTCAAATCAGACATTCCACTTAGCGTTTAGAGTAATTCGAGATTTCCCATACCTAGTACTAATTGGTAACGATTTTTAAAAAAGTCAAAATTGTCAAACTATGGAGAAAGTAAAAGAATTGCATAGAGATTTGGAAAACCTCAAATTAAGAAAAATATATCCCAGAATCAATTTCTGTGTCAGAAAACGTAGGAATGGGTGAAAAATATTGTCTGAAACCTAAATAGGTCTTAGGTCACAAAGTAAGGTTAACTCTTAGAAGTGGAACTACAGTTTTGGTTCATTTAGTGAATTCCTGGAATAATAAAGAATTTGTGTTAGAGCCGAATAGAGAATAAGGGAAGCAATATAACGTGTTTATACCAAGTGTATTGTTGTCAGAAGAAAATAATACGATAGAGTTGGTGAATCCCTCTAATAAGCCATAGGAAATGCTGAGGAATGTAAGAGTCAGAAGAATTTAAGATTAGAAGGGTTATCGGAGGATGATATAGGAAAGGTTCTAGAGGCAAGAAGCAATTTAAAATATCTAGCCCAAAATTGGGAAAAATACAAAACTATTAATTAAAGACCAGAGTTAGGTCGAGTTAAACACTTTGACCATCATATAGAACTGGAAAGAATGGTCCCGTTTATAAGACAAGAGTATCCAATACCGATAGCGTTAAAGGAAAAGGTTAAAGAACAGATAAACATTTTGTTGGAACAGAATATCATAGAGGAAAACAATAGTGCCTACAACTCACCGATGTTGTTTATTAGGAAACCATCTGGAGCAGTGAGAGCGGTCCTCGATTGTAGATTTTTAAATTCAAAGGTTAAGTTTCACAGAGTGGCGTTACCACCAAATCACCAAATTCTAACTAGTATGGGAGGCCGTAAGTGGTATTCTATTCTACATATGAAAGCAGCGTATCATCAGGTGGCTATCTAAACAATCAATATACAGCATTCAATATACCATGTGTAAGAGAATATTCCTGTTATTTTTTTCAATGGGATACGTGCTCTCAGCAGAGGTACACTAAAATAATGGCAATGACACTTGCGAAAGTAAGTCCGGAAGCAGTATCATATTACATGGATGATATATTTGTGTATGAAAACGGGCAAGAAAGGAAAGTACATGTGTTGAAATCAATATTTCAGATATTGAGACACTATGGTCTAAAGTTGTAAGTAGAAAAATGCCAATTCATGCAAGACAAAATACTGGCGTTAGGTCATCCAGTCAGCGACGCAGGCTACGAGATCAGTCCGGAGATCATTCAAGCAGTCAAGGCTTGTAAGCCACCAAAATCGGTTAAGAAACTGAAGTCATATATATGCTTAACAAATTATGTCCGAAAATTTTGTAAAAATTATGCGGAATTAGCGGCAGTCTTTCAAAGTTTGCTCAACAATGGTCGTAAGTTCGAATGGAACGAAAAGCATCAGGACGGATTTGAAAAATTAAAAGAAGGATTGATGAATGCTCTTTGCTAGCTCCATTTCGTGAGAATATAGAAACCAGGGTATATACAGACGCATCAACAAAGTCTATTGATGCGGTATTGATGCAGAAACAAGATAATGGAGAATGGATTCTTGTAGCGTATTATAGCCGCGATTTAAGATCACAAGAAAAGCTAAGGCACATTGTAGATTTAGAAATTTTGGCTGTAGTGAATGCATTAAAAGCATTAAAATTTTATTTATTCAACAACGAGATCTAATTGTTCACTGACTGAAGGGCGCTGACCTATCTGCAAACAACGCCAAAATTAGCTCCAAAGCTAGTCCGCTGGAGTCCGGAATTAGCCCAGTACAATTATACGCCGGTTCATTGTCAGGGAGAGAAAAACCCTGCGATATATTATCACGAAATACAGACATAGAACTATGAAAAGAGGATGCGTATTTCGAGAAGTTATAGGTGATTAAAAACGTTTGAAGTTAATTTAAGATTAGACATGGACGTGAACATAGTTGAATTACAGCGAAAAGACTCGTTTTCGATCTAATTATGAATGCAATTGAACATCCAGAAGACGCAGACGTAAATGCAGAGTAAGAGACAAGATGGTACATCATCAAGGACAATAAATTATGCCGAACACAACGATTGGGAAGTGGAACTACGTTGCTAATGTGTATTCCGTTATCATTACGGGAACAAGTTTTTCGAATTTTACATTGTTCGATATATGGAGGAGGTCATTACTCCTACAGTAAATGTTACAAAAGAGCATTACGGATAATTTATTTGCCTAATATGAAGAAATTCTTCCAGGAAAAAGTAAAGCAATGTGTAAGCTATCAAATACAGAACAAAAACAGGTAGATCCCCGTCAAATGCACAAACGTATCTGAGTTATACACCACTCCAATTTTTAATATTGGATGAGGTAGGACCGTTCGATAGATCTAGAAATAATAGAATCAAATATATTCTAGTATTTGTTGATAACGCTACTCGATATGTAAATGCTAAAGCGGTACCAGCTATTACTGTGGAGATAATAGAACAAATAATATTTGTAAGCCTAATTACGAAGCATGGTGTACCGGAGTATTAAAAATCTGGATAGACTATCGGCACACAAAACAAAATTTTCATAAGACATGGCAGAAAAAATTGTGATGAATCTCCATTTTCCAAATACGAATGCGCATTATTCAATTCGAAGTGCGGAACGAGCAAGTGGATATTGCAACAAGTAAGGAAACATTATATTGATAAAGAATTTTCGAACTGGGATGAGATATTACCTAGTATAATATTCACAATGAACACTCAGGTACGCGATGTAACTGGTTATACACCATACTATTTTTACACGGAGGAGAACCAAGCACATTTTTGGAACAGGACTTAAACATCCCTTGTGAGTACGTAGAAAACAAAGTACGAATTCAAGCAGTTAAGGAGGCTACAAAGCTTGCGTACAGCCATTTACAGAAAAATTCATATCGCGGAAAAATCAGATTGAAAAGAAATTTGATCAACCGGGTTTTGGCAATGGTCAAACTGTACTTATAAAGGAAAAGCCCGAGCAGGGATCCCAAGTTGTTTTGCAGGACGGTATAATATTAAACGCATAGTAATAATAAAAAATCAACAATAATTCCTACAAGGTTAAGTATGAAACAAAGAAAGGAGAAATAAAGGTTGATGCAATAGATATTAGAAGAATTAAACCACTTATAGAACAAGAAGAAGAAAAACAGAATGCTGAAGATGAAGATCAGGAGTCATAAAGTAAAAATTAAAAGAGAATGGAAAAACGACAAGATCGCTGGAAACTGGGATGGACTGAAATGTTTTAAAAATTCAAATAATTAGGAATTCATTTAGCTGTAAACAAAATGAGTCTATCGATGACTGCCAGCAGGGCGGCAGTTTTACAACCAAAACCTCATCCGAGATCTGAGGTAAGACAGAATTCCATCGAAATTTCGAATCGATAGACATGTTTTGGTAGTTAAACTGATTAGACGATTATGATGTTAGACTTCACACACACACACACACACACACACACACACACATGTATATATATATATATATATATATATATATATATATATATATATATATATATATTTGTTTTGAAGACTTAACTCTATAACAATCGTTGACTCTAGGGTAAAAATAAAGAAAGAAAGAAAAAATAAAAATAAAATTGAATAATTAAATAAATAAAAACCGGGATAAATTTGTATTAAATTTTCCTTTAATTTCAGAGAACGATTTTCGGAAAACTACGAAAGAAATCAAATAATGACGTCTTCAGTTATTCTTCAGGCAATTATTTTGGCAGTGACATCCGTGATAGGGAAACCAGAATATCAGCAATTACCATTGCATTATTTGGGAATCACACTAGTACAAGATGTTTTATGGTTTATACAGCAATCAAAATGCACATAAATGTTTCCCCAAGAAGTGCCGATGCATAATGTCTGTAGCGAAACCTATGATATTTCAAATGAGTATGCTGAAGAAGAAAAAGATTTTGGGAATAATATTGTTAATTTAATACCATGCCACTTGGTTTATGTAAATGGTAATACAAAATGTAAGCAAAACGTCAGAAGAGATCTATATTTAGGATTTTTTGGACTATCATCAATAAGTATATCTACATATAACTTCACCCATAGTCAACAATTATCATCTTCGATAAAGAAGTTAGCTGAACACGAAAATGCGTTAACAAAAGAAAAACGAATTTTAAAAAGTTCATATAATAACGAAATTTCAATAATTCATGGTATCTTTATTAAAGTACCATTTAGTATTATTAATTTTAGTATTTTAGTATTTTAGTATTTTAGTATTAATTTCCATTTTTTGTGACAGGATAATTTGAGTGTATTTTGAGTATAATGTCCACTTTCTGGAGTAAGGCTATATGAGACGTAGACCTACTGAGTAACATGGAATCCGAACCTCATGAGCTCCGCCGGGAATCGAACCCGTGACTCTCCCACCAAAGGCTCGTAGGGTAACCACTTAGCCACGGAAGAGCTCTAGGAAAATATGAGGAACTGAAATGTAGGTACTCCAGTCATTAAAGAAAATTTAATTTTTGTTACATTTAATTAGACGAAAATGACTAAAGAATTGTCGTTGAATTAAGGTGAGCAAGAAAGTAAACAGTGATGTAAACTCTCTTGTGTTATCTACATTGCAAACTAACAATCTTAGAACAAGATGCAATTTCGTATATTATAATAATTTTTAATTTGATCAGGACGTTACTTACCTCCATAAAATAAATTTCTTTTAGTTATACAAATAATCCACACTTTAGTTGAAATTTTAGTGTGTACAACGCTTGTGTACTTATTCGTAGCGAAATGGGAATGTCAGGAAAATGTGCGAAAGTTCTCAATTTTGCAAAATTTTCTCGACAAGACATTCGCCACAAATTTCAATGTGGGGAATGAGACAATATATTTCATACGGCTTAATTAAATTTAAATGAAAAAGGTACAAACTGCCTTTGGCCGGTGTATCAAATTTGGGGTCGTAAAAGTAAGAAAAAGTACGTTGTATGTCTATGACAGGTGAAAACTCTTCGGAAGATGCCTAAAAATCTCCTGTTAAGGTACACTTAACAATTATTACTCTCCATGAAGAATTTTGCCATGAATTTGGATGACGTAAAGGACCATCGAAATGATCAATACATCATTTGGTGAACAAGTTCGGAGTTTGGTGTGCAATTTCCCAACAGCGTATCATTGGACCCATCTTCTTTGAAGATACAGTAAACACCAAGTTTACTTACTCATCTTCCGTGAATTTGTGAATCAGCTGGACGATCAAGAACTGCGTCGCGATTATTCCCAAGAAGATGGAGCAATATGCCATACTTCCAACGTGGCCAAGGCAGAAATTGAGTCCTTTTCGGTGACAGGATAATCTCCATAGAATTGTGGTAGCCAAGATCCCCGGATTTGAAACTACCTGATTTCTCCTTATGGGATTTTCTTGAAAGTTGTGTCTACAGAAAAACCCACGATCAATGCAAGAGTTGCGAAACAACATTGAGAATGCGATTCATGAGATCACACCGGGGACTCTACATCGGACTTTTCACAATATGGAACGCCGTGTACAAACATGTCTTGACGTCCAGGGAGGACACTGAAAGCACCTGCTGTGACGGTCGTGTATTCAGCATGAAACAAGGTACGTGTATTGTGAATTTCATTTTTCTATGTATATTTGTTCGGAAATTATAACGTTTTCTTTCCGTTTTCGAAAGCTATTGGGACGCAAACAGCCTAAAGCAATCTTATGGGCAACTTGAAGAGATACCAAAAAATCCCTTCATCTTAGCACATGAAAAATTGAACGAAAATTCAAACATTTTAAAATCTCAAAGAGAAGAATCAAAGAAGTGTATAAAAGTAATTGATGAACTCAAAAATGAAAATTTAATCCTTAAAAAGTGGATAATAAGTTACAATTACAAATTGACGAAATAGATCAATACAGGAAGCGAAATACTATAGAGATTCACAGTATCCCTCTGTTTCCTAATGAGGAAGTTATCAGTTTGGTTTAAAAAATTGGCAATGCTTTAAATTTAAATATCAAGGATGATATGTTCGATGTTTGCCATGGGTTAGAAGACTCCCCAAACCAGCCTTACTCTGGATATAATTGCAAGGTTTGTTAGACGGTTTGATAAGAATATTTTCCACAAGAAATCTGAATTGGAAAAAATATATAAGACCTTCTGTGGGGGAAAATAATTTATGTGAATCGAGGTATGTTTTTAAATTGAAGAATTTTATTTGGTGAAAATAGAAAAGTTAAGAAAGAGAAAAAAGTTTGAATGTCTTTGCATCCATAATGCGGGTAATATAAAAAATGAATATGCATGACAGATACAGTCATTATAGGTTCAAAAATGAAGGTTTAGAAAAAAATCATACATGCAAGGGGCTTTGTATGAACATTCTGTATATCTTTAGGACTCAAAATATACAAAGTCTCCAAAAATAAAATTTGTGCTCAAGTCGCCATCTTGAAAAATGGCTAAACACCCAATATTTACGAAGGAAGTCGCAGAGTTATTTTTAAAATAATATAGCACTCTAATTGGTCAATTGGTATAAATTATACCTCGCTAAAATTACAATAAAATACGTTTTTATACGACATATAACAATTGTCCGTAGTATCCCTGAAAGGGAAGTAATGGAGGGAAATATTTAAGATTTAGTTCCTAAAATTCCCTTTTATCGATTTGTTTCGGTTGTAGCATGACAACACTGCATAGAAGTCATACCCAAAAAATTGCACACGTACACCCATACATAATAGATATATTCTGCAAGTTACATATTATTCCGACAAAACCAAAGGGAATAATAATTTGCAGTTCTTATAATTGCGCTTGTTTGGACTGTTTGGTGAATTCTACAATAACGTTTCCCAAAGAGATTTCTCTTCACCATTCCACCTGCAACTATATTATAAGTTATTCATCTTGGAAATTACAATAAAACACTGAATTGGTGTACCGTTGCTGTATAGAGCTTTTATAATAAGGAAATACTATTTTTTCGGAAAGATAAGTCTAAAAATTCCTTCTTTTTAAATTATTGCTCTTGTAGAGAGGCAACACTGCATCAAAACGTTTAAAATGTTTTAAATAGACGCTGATATATTTTGATAGACACTGATATATCTGTACAAGATATAGTGCCCAACCTGACATAGAAGACAGCTCTTTCATACAGTTTGCGTTTGACAATACTGAGTTGAGTTGAGTTGATTTTGAGTTTAATGTCCCGTTCAGCAACGAGGCTATATGGGACGTGGACCTACTTATTAACGTGGAATCCGAACCACATGAGCTCCTACCGGAAATCGAACCCGGGTCTCCCACGCCAAAGGCGCGTACGCTAACCGCTTACCCACGGAGGAGCTCTTGACAATACTGATGTAAACACTTCTACTCTATATAATATGGACTCTGTTCATATATAATATTTGAAATAATAAGAAGAAAATAAATCATCAACTGAACAGTATAAAAATTTGCACTACGAGAAACTAGTTACATCTGCCTTAATTGATTTGAAGGTACAAAAAATCGAAATGAACATTGAATTGTTTCGGCAAGGAACCCAGCTTAATATTCTTTGGATTTGTGTGTTCTTGTTCTCAAAGAACCGAATACAAATTACTAAAGTATTGTCGATGCCTTTTATAAATTTAGAAGCAAGTAATATGAGTGCTATCAATACAGCTTTGGCATGCTCCTTCAGAGAGAAAATGTATGAACAAATCATGTATGGTTACTTTCGACAAACCTCTTTTTGTAAAAGTATGTGAACATATAATGTCAGCGAAGGTGGGGAGCACACTTTCAAGAGTTGGTTTACGACTGGGTGGCTTTCTCTTGCTATTGAGTTTCTTAGGTTCGATAGGTTGTATCATGAGAGGCAACGTAATTGAGGAACTGTAGGCAAGTGAGCATGCCAGAAACACAATTCCCCACTTTGTCAGGTCATGCTTTCTCTCGGTCCCTGAGAGCATATCTACTAATACATGCATTGTTTTATTGCATATATGAAAGATATAGTGAATTAAAAACCGATTATTTTAATACATTAATAAGAGAGAGTAAAGAGGTACTTAGGAATGTAAAGTCTTTCTCAGAATTAACATTGTCTGAAGGACGTGTCCAAGTAGTAGATGATTTAAATAAAGTCTGCAAAAGAGCAAAGGAAAAAAGTTGAACAGCAAAATTGTAACTCCAGTATGTGAACCAATTGATACTGGTCATGGAATTCATTGTAGAGGAAAGAACTGGAAACTGGAGGAAGCTTGTGGAGATAGTTAAACTTATGCAGCACGCCACAATTTGTACTCAAAAATTCTCACATATGACTTCAGTTGGAACTTGAATACAAACATCGAATGTCAACACAACTTCGAAACGGTTCTTCTCCGCTCGGTATTTTGAAAGATATTGTTCGGGAGTATCCACTGACATGGTTATAGAGCAATTACTGAACCACCCGATAAAATCTGTAGGACTTACTCATGCTAGAGATATAACAAATGAGACTTTGTTACGATGGATTTCTTCCTTACCAGTTAGTACGGAAATATCAAAAGCAGTAGAGAAACTAACAATGCTTTCCATCCTCTGAGCAGTATAAGGAAGAACGAACCTCTCGACAGATTCGTGATTACCAGGACGCGGAAACCTTTTGCAAGTGTCTCTTGGAACATAACTCACTTCATCAAAAATCTGGAAAACTAATCAACATCGCGTCAGAACTTGTTGCAGATGATACAGTAGCTTGTGATCAAGTGATAGAAAAAGGAATGGCTTCCTTAACAGCAAAAGAGGGAAAAGATTTTGGGAATGTAATCATTCACAGGAAACATAAAGTAATTCTCCTTACAGCAAAGAATTTTAGGATTGTCATAAACAATGAAACAATACCTGTCAATACGAAGCAACCTTTTAACAGGATAAATCTGATCCTCAGGAACTGAGAAGGTACTTGAAGCACGAGCTTGCGCCAAATCAACCGTTACTATTTGACACTGTATCATTAAGAAGACATTAAAAGCCATCTGACAAGTCTACCGATATGTCGTATTTTCCCGAGGACTGCGTTCACGTTGCTGACGGTGGTTACTTACTTCATTGTGTGGTGTGGCCCCGACCTGCAACTTATAAGAATATTTTCTGAAATTGTATTTCCTACATAAAATTATATTATGGAGGATCATGTAGTACGGTGTTTGATGGATATCCAACCAATCCCACAATAAATAGATGTGAACAGCAAAGGAGAGCTGCAAAGACAACATCTACAAACATACATATAAATCTAAACTCTCCACTAAGAAGTACATAGGCTGATTTCCTTGCAAACAACACCAAAAGAAAAATTCATATATATTCCATCAAGTCAATGCAGAGAATCAAACATAGATATTTATCAAGCCTAATCTCATGCAGACAATTTCTTGTCTCAGTATCCATAGATAAAGCAAACACTGGAACGAATATCGTTGTGGTTGGTCAGGATATTGATTTGCTTGTTGTTCTAACTGTCAAGTTTTTTGCTATCTGACAAAATATATTTCTTCAAATCAGCTTCAAAGCATGGAAACAACACATTGTTCAATATTGCAGACCGAAAGATTCTCCTGTGTGAGCCTTATGATGTTCTTTCGCTCATGCTGTTTCTGGATGTGATACCACTTCAGGCCTCTACAACCAAGGTAAAATAAAAACTCTAAGTATTCTTCAGAAAGATTGTGAACTTAGGTCAACTGTAAAGGTTTTCAATCTGTCTTTAGTTTCGAACGATGAAATTGCTACAGCAGGAGAGAAATTTCTACTTCAGTTGTGTTGTTGTAAAAAAGAGTAAGAACCCTGATTATTTCAGGTATTACGGGTTCAACAATGTAATAGTCAAACAACAAGTATATACGAGCGTTTGATCCCGCTATGCTTCCAGCGATCAGTGATGCGGATTCACAGCGCTCATACAAGGACTATTTATAAATCCAACATTGGATGGAGAACATGCTGGACCCAACATTATGGTAATGGATGAACAAGAATAAATTGATAATTCCCGTAATTTCTTCAAAACAACCTGCATCATCCGAACTGCTGAAACTAGTGTTCTGTGCATGTAAAATATTATGCACTAACAAATATTGTGAATGTATAAAATCGGGACTGGTCTGTTTACCAATGGGTGCCACATGTCAAGAACTATCTTGTGACAATCGTACAGAAGTCTTCGATGATGGTTTGGAAGACAATGTTAATGAGAGTCTTGAAGAAACCATCGGGCCAACATATGATATGGAATAAACCAGGCTATGCGGTCATAGCTTGACAACGTTTTTTTCTATCAAGATCGGTAATATTTTTTTTAAATGTAATATTATAAATTTATCTACCTCTTTTTTTATAGCTTTTATTTTAGAAATGTAGAAAGAAGCTAAAACAAAATCTTCGAAACTTTTTAAATAAAAATTTTGAAGAAATAACTTAAGGCCTTTTTTACTGCCATTTCGCTTTTTCTTTCATTATATTACGATAGAATAAGAGCTCTACTGCTATGATCTACCAATGTTGCTGGAAAGACTGCACACTTCCATAATTATGTTTAATATCAGGTATTGTCTATTTAGAACGTTTTTATCTTGTTTATATGCAGTGTTGCCTCTCTATAAAAGCAATAGTTCAAAAAGAGGGAATTTTTAGACGTATCTTTCCGAAAATTCCCTCCAGTATTTCCTTATATTAAACGCTTTCAACAACAACGCTACACTAATCAATGTTTATTTTATTGTGATTTCCGAGATGAATAACTCATACTATAGCTGCACGTGGAATGATGAAAAGAAATCTCTTTGTGAAACATTATTGTAGAGTTCTTTAAGCAGTTCAAACAAACGCAATTATAAGAACTGCAAATTATTATTCTCTTTGGTTTTGTCGGAATAATGTGTAACTTTCAGAATATATTTATTATGTATGGGTGTACGTGTGCCATTTTTTGGATATGACTTTTATCCTGTGTTGCCATCTTACAACCGAAACAAATCGATAAGTGGGATTTTTTTGAAACTAAATCGTACATATTTCCCTCCAGTACTTCCCTTTAGTGGGTACTACGGATAATTGTTATACGTTATGTGAAAGCTTGTTTTATTGTGATTCTAACGAGGTATAATTTGAACCAATTGACCAATTACTGTGCTCGCTATATTATTTTAAACATAACTCTGCAACTTCCCAAGTAAATATTGGCTATTCAGCCTTTTTCCAAGATGGCGACTTGAGCACAGCGTTTAGTTTTGGGGACTATACATATTTTGAGTCCTAAATGTATATAGAATATTCATGCAAAGTCCCTTGCTTGTATGATTTTTTTTTAATTTTGCATAATGACTGGACTAATATGCAAATAATCTGAGTACTGTAGACGAAATTGAAACTTTCCTGTGAGTTAAAGTTGTTGAATAGCATTGTATGCCATATAACGATAAGAATATAACCGACTTGACAACAAAAAGTCTGATTTATATATAGGTGTCGATGTAGCAAACTTTAATGGCATTACCTTAACTGAAACTTATATATGTGGCAATATTTATATTAGCGAATTTATCTATAATGGATACAATGAATTTACAAGATCGACCTAATAGAGCGGGAATGAGTGTTGTTGTTGCTTTTTCAAATGATATACATATTGAATCTTTGGTAATGAATTTTGAAAATGTATAATTGGTTTCTCTCAAATTAATAATGGGTAACTCACATTGCTACTTAACCCGCGAGGACTCGCAAAGGGGAAAAAGAACCGAAGGTGTGTTTAGGTTAGTACCATTGTTCGGAAACTTGCGACATTTTGATAACCAGCCGTGACTTTCTTCTTTGCGCCCTCTCCTACCACTCCGTTATGAAGTAAACATTGTTCACTGCCTCTACGACAATTAGAGAGCGGTATTGTTTGTTTCGGTCGTTTCGACATAGTGCGAGTTCTCGTGTCACAAGATTGTACAATCTTTTCCTGCTTGTATAAAACATTTTAACACATTTACCGGGACCTATTCATCAAGCTCGAAATGTTGAGACTCCATTGGAACCCTGGAATTTATTTTTTCGGATGATGATCTTACGAAGAAGTATACTATACCGTTATTTGGATTAATGCTCATAGAAAATAATCTTCTAAGGAACGAGTTGATAAAGATCTAGATTTGTGAGAGTTAAATGCTCTCATTGGTCTTCCTTATTTGACTGGGCTTTTGAAATTTCACCATACGAATATGAGAGTTCCATGGGTTAGTGATGGGACCGTAGTAGAAGATTCAAACTGGCCATTCCCTGAGCTGGTTTCAATTTCTGTTGAGAGCATTACACTTTGACGATTTCACAAACCGAGAAGAAAGGAAGAGTTTGGACAACCTAGCGGCCATTAGAGAGTTATTTAACAGATTTGCAAAAAGGTTCAAGGTAAACTATTCACCAAATGAGTGTCTAATATTGACGAATCCTTGGAAGCCTTTCATGGAAAACGCAAGTTTAGGCAATATATTTCAAACAAGCCGCCCAAATATGGCTTGAAATTACTCGAGCTAGCAGAGTCCCGTGCGTTTTACTCATACAACAAGGAATTGTACAGTGGTAAGCAGCCAAATGACCCATTTAAAGTTGATAACAGCTCCAAGAGTATAGTTGAAAGACTGACCGAGCCCATCTCTAATAATGGGCAAAATATAACAACCAACACTTGGTACACGTCCATAACTCTCGCAGAATCGTCTCTAATAGATCACAGTTAACTCTCTGAGTATTCTCAGCAAGAAAGAATGTATTAAATACTTCCATATCAATAATTTAATCAAAAAATCTTATGTGTACAAAAGTAAGCATTTTCTAAGTGTTACAATATTTTTTTATTGGAAACGGCCGAAAAAACCGGTGCGAATTCTTGCGTATTCAAAATAACGCGAGTTCTCCCAGGTTAATATCGGTATATTTTCTTCCCAATTTCAAAATTGATAAATATATTTTTAGCTGAGTCGAGAGCATAAAGGGTGAGACATCATAATCTGATTATTGACTTCAATATTCCGTCACTTATGCTTTTTGCTTACAACAGTATGCAGGAAGGATCTGTCTCTGTCACATCACCAAATGCTTTTCCTTTATATAATTTACTATCATATAATTATATAAAAACGATTATGACAAAATATTTGATTCAGTTTTATCTAATGTAAAGGCTGAAATTACAGTATTGTAAGTCGTAATATACTCCTTTTCGCGAGAAAAGATAAACATAATCCTTCTTTTACTTGTCAATTTTATATTAGGAATTGCGTGATGAAAATAAATTGTAGTCTGAGCCCTGTGTACAATTGGGATAAAGCATGCTTTAAAAAATAAGGTTACAGAGAGAGAACTCGAACAGATTAAATATATATAAAATTGTTAATATTGGTTTAGATTTTTTAAATTTTTCTAAACATTATCATTGATGCGTATGATCGAAGGAGAACATATCAATATTGGTTTACTACAGAAATAATCAATAATTTAAAAGAGGAAAAATATTATAAAAAACGAATAAAAGAATTCCGATTTTAATTTAAACAAATTTAATGAATTGTGTAGGAAATTAATAAACATTGTAAATAATACACATAAATCGTACTTTCAATACAGAAAATGCAATAAATAGGAATCCGAAAAGCTTTTGTAACTTTATCAACAGCAAAAAGAACATTCATTAGCAACTATTCATATTGCGTACCAAACACAATCTCCATATACAAACAATTTTATTGCTAATGGCTCTGCAGAGTATTTTAAAAGTGTATATTTTTAATTTCCTGCTAATTATAATACAACTTGTTCCGTTTAATTTGGAGATGTTCGAATGCTTGAATATAAATCTTGCCAGTGAGAAAGATTATGTGAAATTAATTAGAAAGCAGAAATTAATTAGATAAACTATTAAGCATTTCACAAATTAAATCGTGACTAATATGTACAAATCTATCAAGTTTCCGTTTTTTAGAGAATATTCTAATGGTAATTTCATCTTACTACAAATGCCATAAACAATTTCTGGTATTTAATCAGGTCAGTTCCACATTGCACGAAGTAAATTATGGCATACCTAAAGGGTCGTACCTCTGTTTATTTTATTGTATACTAACTGAAATACACATTCCTCGCATGGGCGCTGTATTTGTAGGTCAGTGTCTGTGGGGGATTCCCAATCATCTCAGAGACCGCGAAAACTATGGATTTGACACAAATATTGGTCATTTTGGATTATTTTTACATCTTTCGGTAGCCCCACGCCCCCCTACGAGTGAACTGATCCCACACACAAGAATGGTAGCTGAAGATTAAAGTTATAGCTAATGAAAGTATCACCATTGATCTCAGTGACAACTATGGGTTTGATACTGATTTCAGTCATTTTGGATTACTTTTACATGTCTTGGTATCCCCTTGCCCCGGTGACCTCTGACCCGTAATGGATTGTGTAAACTTGTAAGTTTATTCGATCGGAGTTTCACCATTGATCTCAGTGACCGCGAAAGCTATGAATTCGACACTAATATCGGTCATTTTCTACTACTTTTACATGCCCATTGAAAAGACCATCTCTGAGAACCCTGGTTCTAAATTTAAAAAAATACGCTTCGTCTTGGTCTGGGGTCTAGAATGAGGTACCCTTGAAAAAAATTTAGTAACTTTTGGTCCAGTCGTCTTGTCCCCAGGCCGCTTAAACCAGACAGACACACAGACGCACAAACAAACATATTCTTTATTTTATTTATATTAGATTAATATCCAGCCGACAGTAATAGAACATTCTAAATGTTCATTGTTTGTGGACGATATAGAATCGCATAAAGAAACAAATACAATTGTATTGCAGAAGGATCTGGTTAAGTGTTATAGAAGTCGCATTTTAAATGATCTACACTTTACTGTGAGGAAGTGCTTAGCTATAGCTTTATTTCTATAAAGCATAATCCACTGCGTTTTGCGTAAAAAAGCTATGCAAAGAGTTGAATTAGTAAACGATCTGAAAATAAGATTAGCAATAAATTGTGTGTGAACACACACATTTTAATAATGCCGGATGCAAATTATTGGGAATGTTAATCAGAAATAGGAAGGAAGTTTCAAATATAAAGGCAACAAAGATTTTTTCAGCTGTCCCATTCGAAGTAGATTGGAATATGTATGTATAATTTGGACAGCTTTTATAAATACAGCGATAAAAAAATTCAATGAATAGAAAACATTTTTGAAGATATTTATACTATATAACATATAAAGTATCACCATAGAAAAAAAGCATTTTACTCAACATTGCTAGCAATTAGACTTCATCTCTTTACGTGCCAGAAGGCAATTTATATAAAAGTTGTCCGCTGTAATTCTGTTATTAGATAGATAATCAAGAATTTCTCAGCAATTTATATAAAAGTTTTCCACTGTAAGCTTGTTATTAGATAGATGATCAAGAATTTTTCAATCTCTTGTAATTTAATATCAAAAAGAAATATTTAATAATGAGACCACGTTTTACTAAATAAGACAAGTTCAGAACCTCATTCAATTTTTACTGTAAATAGATTATGTGAAATATATATAATAATGTAAAAATGAATGCTGATGTAGATTTCGCGATACCTTCCTTCGTGTGTTTAAACACAATAACGAAAGCTCTTATATGATCAAGTTGAAAGAAAGAAATAGAATATTAAATTTAAAAGCCTTCACTACATGATGATATGTCCAGGCATAGAATTTTTAGTTATTTCAAAGGAAAGGAATAATATAATACCAATATATGTCATTTTTACTGATTTGAATTACGTAATAGTATTTTAATTGAGGAAATTTTAAAAGAAAATATGCTATTATCTTTCATTTTTGTTATTGTAGCTTTTACTTATTTTGGTTTATTAGGATCTATGTATTTTTCTCTCCATTTATGAAATCATATTTATATTTTACTGTATGAAAGCCTACTGTATTTGGTGCTTAAGCCCTGTAATATGTAAAAATAAACAAATAAACAATTTTTTTGGGAGGAAGTGAAGAATACTCAAAGGAATCTGAAATAAATGAAAAGTTAAACACTTCTTTATGTTTATCTTTCTTATATGCGGAAGTATAACAGAAAACTATTAATTTCCACCTCCTCCCATTTGACTTCAAAGGTAATGGATGTCAATAAACTTGAATATAAACTAATTGTAGGTAATTGCTACCAGTTTTGTTTCATATTCATCAACATTAGATATCATCATCATCGTCAAAATAACTTACTTTTTTATATTTTATAGATTTATTAGAACAACGACTGACAAGAAATTGAATAAAGCATTACTGGTTTAATCTGTTGTGAACGCATTATATTCGAACGCATGAATATTATTTAGTGTTTCCCTTTGACTAGGGTTATACTGAATCAATAGTAGGTTTCACTGACAAGTTGGATTCTAAAAAATAATTGTCACTATATATTGCCGTTTTCTTCTACACTGATGAACGTTGA
This sequence comes from Thermobia domestica, assembly GCF_964235325.1. Lineage (NCBI taxonomy): Eukaryota > Metazoa > Arthropoda > Insecta > Zygentoma > Lepismatidae > Thermobia > Thermobia domestica. Next base: position 121,249,723 of record NC_137471.1, read on the forward strand.
AACGACATACTAGTAATTATAGCAATTGTTGTCTTATTAGAGCTATATGTGATATGTCTCCTTGATAATTTTTTTATATATTCGAAAAAGACTTGGATGCTATTGACAGAGGGACGCTCGTCAACGCACGAAAATTAAAACGTTCTCTTTATTAGTTTTTCTCATCCAATTTTGTTGAAAAGTACATGAGTTAGCAACATTGTAACAGTCTTTTCGTTATTTTCGACTCAGAGGCACCAAAGTTAGTTTTGTCTTCGTATGTGTGTGTATGACTCTGAGGTTCTCACGAGGGTAAAAAGTCATGAGTAACCCCCAGTTGCCCAAAGGACACCTAAGCCAACTCGTGATTGCACAATATTTGGTACTCTTACATTTTGGTATTTGGTATTTGGTAATATTTGGACATTCTTACATTAAGCAGGTAGTTGCTGATCCGCTGACGCATGGTGACCAGAAGAAGCTACGAATCAACCTTCCACCACGAGGAATTCATGTGTGGACTAACGCGACGTGCAATCATTAGAAACTTTGCATACGTTACTAAGTCTAGTGTGAGTTAAACACAAAAACTACTTCGTGTTTTCGTTGATAAGGAATATATATAATTATGCCGAGCGAAGTATATTGTTTTTGGCTTTTAATTAACTATAAAAAAGGAACACTTCCAGTTACCATAAGACGCAAGATGTTTATTGGAAGTTTAGGAAATTGTCGGAGGATCGTTTGACTGTGCAGCCCAACAGGACACGTTACACCACGGAACCGCTATCTGGAAGAAATCGTAAGTAGTGTGAACTTTTTCTACGTCAACGGCAGAGAATTCGTTTCCTCTAAATCGTGTTAAAACAAAAATTAACATACAGCCTGCACTCCGACTACGGATTTGTTAACAAAAAATAAGAAGAAAAGAAAAAAACGTAAGATTCGTTATACATAATTTACCTTCGCATAAGCCACTTTCACCACAGGTCAATTTGCATGTTCTGCTTTATCAATTTTAAAGAAAAGAAAGAAAAAGAGATAGTTCGCTAGAATAGTAAAGTTTATTTAATATTTTATTTTCACGGCGGTATAATAATTGCATTTGTAAAATATTGCCAATATTTCTTGTTGTGTTTTCTCATATGCATTCAGCATTATCAAACTAACGTAATTATAGAGAGATGTATGTAGATGTTGTTTGGGTAGTTATATAGTGTTGAACTTTAAAAAAATCCTTCGTATTGCGAGGACTTAAGTTGTGGTATGTGCTTCTGGTAATTAATAGGAGGAGTAAGCTTTCCCTCCCACTGAGTGTAAAAAGGGAAAAGAAAAGTGAATAAAATTAATTATCACATAAAGATAGTTTAAAGACAGCCGAACACGCTGCATACATACTGTCATCTACATATTCACAGGTTTAGGTGACAGTTCGTCAAGCATGGTATTTATCCTGGTGGGGGAGATGATTGGGGGATTCATATTTTTTTGCGTCTTGGCTTCGAGAGCAAAGGTATTTAAAGTAGCCTCCAACCTCAGAGATATCATGGTCATCATTTATTTCTTATAGTTTTAACTCTATGGTTATTAACGTTTAAAAAGTAATGGTTGATATCTACTATATCAGTTTCTAGTAGAGAGTTAATAGGAAAGACATCTCTGTATCGACTCGAAATAACGAAATGATGTTTATTGGTAATTCTAATTATTTTTGTTTTATAGTGATCAGCATTAAATATAGAAACTTTTGATTGCTAGTATTTCACTTTAAAACTAAGTGAGGGAACGAAAAATATTATTGTGATCCTGAGTCGATTCCAAATGGTTGCTTTTAGATATCAGTTACTTTCTTGGTTATATGATAATGAACAATGAGATCGAAGAGACTTAAACGTTTACCACTCACCCTTTTAATAAAGTAATACATTTCGAGTTTGCATAGTTCCTTAAAATTTTATATCATTTCAAAAAAAAAAAATAAAGATCGTTGATATCTTTTCCTTTTTTCGTCTCTACGTAACGATCAACTTTCACACCAGAAACGTTTTATTTCTAACGCTTTCAGTTTGAATTGATGGTATTGAAGGAGATATTATATTTTATTTTAGTGTCGCATCGATTCATGGAATCACTTCTATATCTATCTTATCATTATTTGTTTATTAAGATTAATAATTGCCCTGAATGTACTGGTAAATTTTAACAATTTCTAGATTCAGTAGTTTTCTAGATAGAAATCGCACATTTTAATGAGACGCTAATATGATTCTAAGCAATTGCTTCCCAAATTTCTTACTGTTCTCTTGTACCGCGAGCAACAGTCAAAATGTACTATTACTGGTACCTTTATTTATATTTTCCTTGTCACATTGAATCCATTGCAAAAAGTACATTTGTCGTTAAGCGTTACTGCTTCCTTTCTTAAGGGATTAGCGTTGTTATGTGTAGATGATTAAAAAAGGCAACAGAAACTACACATAAGGCGATGAATCCATTGGGAGAAGCAATATATATATATATATATATATATATATATATATATATATATATATATATATATATATTATAGTTTTACTCTATGGAGATCAATATTGAAACGGAAAGTACTAAGATTTCTCTCTCTTTCGGTTTATGTAGCGCTATCGTTGAAGATGTTACGTTAGCAAGGAAAGTGTAATTGATTCCAGGAAAAACTTTTCCCTTCATATCGTTTTTGGTCTATGCTGATCACTGTAATGCCAAAATTCTAGTAAAATTTTATTACTTCCGGTATTATTAAGGTAATTATATGGAGACGGTACATTTTCTTCAAACGCTGAAATCATTCCAAAATCAAAATTGCTCCTAGTTATTATTGTGTTGTTCCATGACGAGCAGCACTGAATGAGAAAGTATTATTAAATTTCTACCAAGTTGGGGTTTAGCATATGCTGAATTTTTTATATGCTGAACAACGTCCAAATTCCCTCTCTAAAAGAATGAAAAGAAAAGGGGATTTCTACTACTTTAGGTAGAATAGAACCAATTCTTCGCACGGTGAATCCATTCCAAAAAAAAAAAAAAAACTTCCCGAGCTATTACTCTCTTTGCTCTATGAAGGTTTACATTGAAACTGTGGTACTAGAAACTTTTGCAATCTCCAGTTTTGGTAAATTTCTACAGGTGAAGATATATATTTTACAGAAATGCTTGATCGATTCAAAAAAATCCTTGCCGTTATATATCTTACGAATAGATCTACGTGTATCAGGGTTGAACTGTCTTTAGCTTCTCTGTTTGCAGCAGATAGTTAAAGGATTGAATTATACATACTGTTGAAGTACTGAATCAGCCCCAATAAGACGATTCTCGTTATGGATTATTCTTCTTGTTCTATGACGATGAACATTCATCTCGAATATGGTTGATGCTTATCGTTTCTGTTTGACTTGAATCTTGACGAAGTATATAAAATCTATTCTTGAGACATTCAAAAAATTAAAAATAAAACTTCTTTATAGTTCTCGCCGTTTTACTTCTACGGCAGTCAATTTTCAAATTGCAAAGACCGGTATATTTTTATTAATTCATTTTCAGTAGAGTAAAACAACTGGAGATGATTTGCTTATTTCTCGAAAACTATCCTTATTTCCTGATGACTTTTTATCACTATCTGTTATAGACCCTGTTCTATGGTGCTCAAGAGACAAGATCGAAACGACGAATTGGTAGTACTCACAATTTAGTTGAGGGTTAAAGGAGAGTTTTATTTGAGGATTAAAGGAGGATATAGTACAAACTCGTCGGATTCTAAACTGATTCAGACAAACTTCCTCTTGATGTCCCATAATTTGTTTTTCCTAAGACGACCAGTATTTAAAGTAGACTTTTTTATACGGTTTTAGATTGATTGTAGGTAGAGATATTACTATTTCTTGACCCGCAAAATCGATAACATGAAACTTGTTGTCGTTATTTATTTACAGTTTTAATTTTACACTAATCACAATTCAAACACAGAATATTACGAAATTTTAAAATAACATTTTAAATAGTGTATTTTATTATTTTGGTTTATTTGTTACTTAATTATATTAAATTTAATTAAAATACATATTGGTTGTGGCGTTACATTTCCCTCGAATGAAAACATGGGTACAAAAGTCAATTTGTAACTATTTATTTCGTTTTTTTTTCTATGGCGATCAACTTCGGAAATAGAATCGATTGATTTGGATAGACGGTTAATGGAGCATATGTCACTAAGCCTTGGTACGTTAAGTAAACTACAGAAATAAACACCTTCTGTACGTTTTGTCATTTTGTATCTATGAAGATCAATACTGGAACAAAATCACATGGGAATGTTTATTACTTTACTTATGTGGAGTGTTACTGGGAGAAATGATTTACTTGGATAGTATATTGAAATGGTTACAGAAAATAACTTGTTTCTATCTATTAATGTGCTTGTTCTATTCGGATAAAATATGAAACCAGGATTATTAGAGATATGTTCTACCGGTTGAGGTAAAAATAGACTAGTGTTAGCAAGAGCTGCATCTTACTGAATCAACAAATCAGTTAGAAACAGTTTGTTTCTATTCAGTTATCATTTTCTTGAAATCAACGTTGACACTTAAAACGTTGCTTTCTGTCTATTATTGTTTTTCTTGCTAGTAAGCAAGGATTTACACTATTCTTGGGATCCTTAGTTACTTTAAGAGTAAACAGTTCTTTAACATTTGTACTGTTTTCTTGCTAAATTGAGATCAATATAGAAAGAATAAGTAGAAGTAATTTCCTACCACATCCGTTTTAGTAAGCTATTATGAGTGGAGCTAGTTTATATTATAGATGTACTTGATTGTTTCCAAGAAAATTGGTTCTCGCTTACTAATAAAAATGTATTTTGGCAATCAATGTTGATACTAGAAATTATTTACTTACTTCACTTGTGATTTACATAGATATTTAGCAAAGAAGTTGAGACGTACTCCTGAAATCGAGAATAAATTAGTAAAAATCGCTTTTCGATATATTTTACTAAAATGTGATGTATAAATAGCAATATTGAAAGCAAATCTACTAACACATTTCTACCTGTTTCTTGTGATAAGATTTAGAAATGGGAATAGTATCTTTTCTTCGGAGAATGAATTAATTCCAAAATACTTTGTCGTTTGCGTTATCGTTCTTGTCTCTGTCATTCAGTATTTAGACTTTAAACATTTGATTTCTTCCACATTTATTATCAAAAGTTTGATAAAGTAGAAGTCTGACTATGAGGGGACAATAAGGTCGATCGAATTAAGAGAAGCAATTGATGTAACAAAGCAAACTAAAAGCGTAGAGTGCGAGACTGTTAAATGTGAAGGTCCATAAAGGTCGTTACCACTGTATATTACACATTACTTTGAAGCACAGAAACATCCTCAATAACAGCAAAGCAATAGTTAATCTATCTTTCGATGTAAAGTCAGCTACCAACTTACAACAGAATATCGGTGTTAACAAGATCAGGCAGTGAACTCTTGAAGGTTGCTTGGCGGCCATTGACGACTGACTGAATTTCCACATAAAATAAAAATGTCATAGCTGGTCCATACTTAATATCCCGTAACACTTGCTTATATAGTTGCAAGATATCCTTTACGAAGAAAATGTTGAAACGTAAAGCAGCGAAAAAATTGAGACTATAAAGAATAATATTTATATTATATTGTATAGCCCTACCAATTCTAGAAGTGTAATCAGATATAATATATAAATGAGTTACTTAGTGAAAAGCAGATTATTTGACTCATTTTAATAAACCCGATATACTTCTGCAAGAATCTATTGGTTCAAGCATATCCTTCTTCTCAGTGCGAGTAATGCAACTTCAATACGAAATGTGTACCTAGTTAAAGTCCAGTAGATAACGGGTTGCATTGTGACATTAACTGGTCAATAATAATTTAGATTTAATTGTGCATAAGCCTAGGTAGGATCAACTGTTTTCTTAGTTACTTAATATTGGCTAACTATAAATTCGATCTCAATAATATTAATATTCATTAAATCTTAACAAATCTCTTCTAACATATATTTAGTATGTCATTATTAAAAGTGAATATTCTTACTTCCGTTTAACATACGAATGAACAATTTTTGAGAAATAATAACGTCTTACTAATTGTAGACGAAAGGATTCAAAATACAGCCTATTTTCGGTGTTTCTAATATTTAGCTACTATTGTATTAATTAATGCAATATTACTTTCATAAAATAATACTTTCACAAATTCAGTAAAGTTCATTGGAGTTAAAGAAATACTCAAGCTTATATCAAAAAAGATCCTAAAGAAACAACAACGGTTTCAAGGAGTTATTTGGATAACATTATAACTGAAAAGTAGTTCTAGAACTGTGTGAAAGCTTTGTGGGTTACATCTTATAGCAGTATACGCCCACATGAACAGACAACGTCACGAGCGAGAATATGTTGTATCCCCTTATATTTTAGAAGGCTTATGAGAAGGTAACCAACGAACAACGTGTAGTTTGTTAAAATAAATACTACAGTGAAGAATAAACTTTCATAAGTAGATCAGTTTAATAAAACTCTGTTATATATTTTTTCCCTTCGTATGGTCTTTCATCCATACTTGCACGGTATAAAATAATTACAAGGACTATACATGAAATCAACATCTCCATAGTGCGAACGTCTAAAGTTAGAAATTGACTTCGCTTACAGAAACAATATGCCTACTAAACAATGAAATAATGGAAATTAATTGTTACAAGTTTTTAAGTAGATCATCATATATCTTAACTTAGAAGTAGGCATATATCGTGAGGTGAGTTTCTAGATCAAAGACGGCTTGATATAAATGTAATTCATGATATTACATACTTCATTATAGTAGAGAACAAAATTTATCACTCTTCTAAAACTTCCATTTCAGATTGTTCGGATAAGAAGATGCCCGATGTTTTATGGAACGCTGAAAGTATTCATCTGATAGATTGTGTACCTAATGACGATATACAGTGCTGTTACTTCGAACTATTAACATAAGACAGCAAACAAGAGAAATATTAGATTGGCCTGAAATACTAAATCAAATCGTTCTGAAGCACAAAATGAATACAAGATTTACAACTGTAATTCCAAACTGTGAAGAAATAGTGTACTCTCAACAAATTTCAGTAACTTTAAATATTTATAATAATAATAATAATGTGGAGAAGTTCTTGTGGTATAGAAATTGTTAAAATGTAAAATGATTTCCTTAAAATTAGAACTCTGTTTTTTTTCAATTTGCAAATATCTTATGGATCGATGTGAAAAACATCATTAAGAAGAAATTTCATTATTAAATATATAAAATATTTTACTCCTATGTGAGTTCTCATATTTGGTTATCTCTGGAAATTGGAAACGCCCTCTTTAATATATATCAAAAGTCATCCTATGAAATTTTATCCATGTTTATTACTAAGGAATTCTCTAAAGAGAAAATCTCTGGATGTCAGATATAATGCATCAAATACATGAATAGGAATATAATCATGTTTTACAAATATTTTCAAATAGAAGAGTGAGAAACAGAGTAATCACAGAATATGAGATTCATAACTACAATACAATACAAAACTAATCAGTTTGAGTACGCATATTTAAGTTTGCGTTAGTAAATAGTTGCTTAGTAGGGCAAAAATGACGGAAACATTGATCTGATGCCATAGTTTCAACATAACATTGTAATTAAAAAAACGTGCTTTCTTTCTATGAACAGTTCATAATCCGTGGGTAATACATAACTGCTGTTGTGTCGCTAGTTAAACAAAACTCTTAAAATTAGGACGCAGAAACATTTAAAATTAATTAAAGTAGAACATATTTCATATATTAAACTGTGGAGCAATATGTCTTATACGCACTATAAGTTCAGTATAGCTACACCTCGTATGCTGTGTGCAACAGACCGACAGATATAGACAGATATGTAATTCATGAGTGTATATATATGATTGCCTTCCTGGTTTAACACATTGAGAATTGGGTCGGAGACCAATCCCTATTTCATACGATTTTTAACCAATGTATACTGTTATTGTGAATTACAAATATCATAATAATCTAATTCTTGCTGTAAAAAAATGCGTACAAAGTCAATTGGAATATCGAGTAACACATTAAGAGAGGTAAATATGAAATTTGTGTTGCAATTGATTTTTTTAGACACATGCCAAGTTTTGGCAGACACGGAGTTAACGACAATATCGTCTTCTCTACGCGTAGATACACATTTTGTGAGATACCTGCGCCTGTGAAGCTGTTCCCTACACTTGGTATATTGTAAATAAATAGACGATATGAGAAAACTATACTGTGTAGTACAGTTTTATCTATTTTCCTAAATACTTGTTTATCTGGCACGTGTTGCTTCAGAAAAAAAGATTCAATTGTGAAGTAGATTGATGGTCTTGTGTTTAATACCTTTGTAGGTCGTAAGGGCGTAAAGAAAGTCTAAAATGAGGGATCGAAGGTAAAGATAAAGAATTAGAGTCAAATAGAAACTATGGACCTTTATTGTGTACAAAACTTCACACAATCCGATATTAATGAAAGAACTAAATGAAGAACGTTGAAATTAAAATGTGCCATGTAAAATGCTACAATGATATACAAGAGTAACATCTTTAAGACCTAAACTCCTACATGCTTCCTGATACAGATAGTTCTATGGTGAAATCATAATGTTGTCTGATGCTAAGAGGAAAGCAGACACATACTTGTTACTTGTGTTTATGTGCGGAAATCGGGAATAAATACATTAAATAGTAAAGTCAACTAAAACCACAAATATTTCATAATGTCTTTCAGTTGTATAATAAATGGTTTCCTATTTACTGTCCATCTTCTTCTTTCTCACCTCAACAATATGTTGATGGGTAACATGGAAATTTTGAAACTTTCTGCCTTGGGAGAACTGTTTTATACTTTGATATTTTCTCTTCTTCATACGTGCATCTGATATTCTATCGTTTGTATTCCTCTTCCTGGTTTTCATTTCGCTTTTCCTACTATCAACATGGTGATTCAAACAGAATGCCGAATAACATGGCCAAGTATGCCGTTTCTTCTTTTTCCTACTATCTTCATGATCTGTCGTTCTTCATTAGCTTATTTTATTACGTCTTCGTCTATAGAGCAAGTTAATGACATTAAAGATTTCAGTTTCGTAGCCCTCCTGAATATGGCAATTATTTTTTATGTCAAATAACGTCAGAAATTTTTCGGGTGTTAACTACAAGATTGAGAGTATGTATACAATGTGTGAGAATATATACAGTTGAATCACACTATATTTGTGTTCGTAGTTTGAAACTCGCATATGATATTAAATAAAACAGCTAATGATTATAAACAATAATATTTCAATAATGCAAATGAAAGAAATATAAAACATAAATCTTGTATGAAACTCTTGTGTTTAATAATAACTGAGGAAACACACAACCAGAATTTCAGACGTTATTCAGTTTCGGTACGACATAAATGTTTTTTCAGCATTGGGGACGATTAGCAACCCTCATGCCATTGTTTACAATAAAGTATATGTTATGTATCCGTTCAGTAAATTTTACCCAGTGAACTGGAAATTCAATGCCTTCAGTATATATAACTTTTTGATCTAAAAAGTTTTTTATATTAATGATGATATTCATTTACCACCGTCCATACTGAGTGTAAATGGATGCACGTTAAAATGTAATGGAAATGTGAATAACTGAATGAGTGATCATAATACGAGAGCTACAAAATTAATCAGATAAAAACTATAAAATATTAGTAAACTACTGAAGTAGAATAGGTTAATGTTTCCTCTATCTTACATTATCTATTGAAACATATCTTAATATTCATAATCTTTTCTTACCTTTTCCAGACCGTAGAAACATTACTCATACTACAGACGTATATTAGGTATGTATATATATTGACGAAAACTGCTTAAGTATTCCCTTACCTGGATCTCATTGCCAGTTCTGAATTATAAGCAAGGCAACTTCCGTTGAACGTTTCAATGTAGTACGAGTTGAAAGTTACCCTTTCAGCACTTATTAACGTGGTTGTCAAATCTTGTTGCAGCTAGGAAATTGAAAATTAGATGTAGTAGATAAAGAAGATTGTATGCTTTTAATTATTAAATGGTTGTCTATTATGAATTACGTATTGTGTTAGTATTCACATATAATCTTGGAAATAGTGGTATTTGACACAGTAGAACAAATGTTACAAAATACCTCAAAAGTGTTAATTAAATAAAATAATATTTTTAACAATCACATTAGAATATTGCTACATAGGGAAACACTGTTGCAATAGTAGTTTGGCGTAAGTTTGCTTCCTTCATTGTTATAAACGCTCTACAGGTCACCCACATATACAATATACAAATAAATTGTAATAGCATGAATTAATAATATCAGTGAGATTCGAAAACCCAATTCTGAAAATAATAAGGAATGTGATGATCTGTAGGAATACATTACGGCCCCGAATTATAGAAAAGTTAATACATGTCAAAGTATATAATGTGGTTTACTATTAATCAAAAGTTCAATCTGCGTATAGTTACATAGGACTTAGTTTAAGTTCACTGATTTCAGTAAAAAAAATCTAAGACAGAAGTCACCAGAAACGCCACGTAGTTGATTTACAATAAGCATGTAGAGTGGCAATGAATGAATCTTTGATCTACCTAAGAGACTGTCAAAAAAAACAGGGTATCATCTTCAGATACGAATATAAAAAAGTGAGTCTATTTTTTAGTTTTTAGAATATTTTTGTTCTTTCTGATATCATTGGCCTTTTCAAATAATAGTAATCTATATATTCGTAAGAATTGATATGAACTACTAGAATCAAAATTGCTTATTCATAAAACAAATAATAGAGGTCAAATATACAAGGTACACTAAAATGCATCTTTGTTGTTTACAATTTGCATACTTAATGTCTTTGGCACATTTAAAACTAGTTTTAGGACTAATCAATTACTTACATTGGCATAATATAATTTTGTTCACATGCTTTATATTTGTAGCACCTTTGAACAAAACATAGATGTACAATACCTGCTAAGTTCATTCTTTGTATATTGCTAAAGAAACTTTTAGAACACGAGTATTCTTCTTACTTCAGAAATTATATTTAAGCGGTCTTCTTCTCAAATATATTTGAATCAGCAAAGTTGAAAGTCAGGTAAATTTTATGTATTGCTAGTACTGTATGCAGATAAGTATGATATAATATAGCTTATAATATCGTACCATTGTTTAGTTTTAATACGTTCAATATAATTCACTTGCAATATTTATTTAAAACAACATTTCCCGTGTATCATCTCCTTTTTAGGAACAAAAAACTAATGTCATGTTAAACTATATTTATAATTGTATACTAAATTAAAGATTAACTTATTTTGTGAACCTCGATTCTTTAAACAACTTTTGCCAGTGATGTTAGAGTATCACAATTTCGGACTCACCTAAATATCTGAATATTTCATACAATGTACGGGTCTACGTCTTTTTAAAGGAGAAAGGATTATAGGGTAATTTCGCTGAGAGCATACATTGAATGCTGAATACATCTTTTTTTTTTTTTTTTTTGCCAAATTCATTTCTAGGATGTGACAGAAATTGGAACATGTGTGACCTGAGGGCAGCATACAAGAGAACTAAATTTGGCGTACGCTACATCAGTAAACTTAATCACAGGATATTAAACCATTCAGACACACTTCCCAACGTAATAAAGGGATTGCGAATCATATCTTTGGCGTACAACTGGACTATGGTGCAAATCACTGTAAAACTCAAACAGGACAATCGACAGCTTAGTAGGGAGAAATAACTAATTCTTTCCTATCATCCTTCAGCACATTAATGTTGACGCATCTACCCAATATTGTTACCTGATTACGGCAAAAGTTGAATATTGTCCGAGGAGTCATGGTTCAACATCTGTTAACATTGTTAGACATCTTTATTCATATCGCATATTGTATTTAATATTGGCGTATTCTGGAATAGTTGTATGGTTTGAAGTGTCGCTGTCAACAATTATAATTTCGAGGGCTCTATAATTCGCTATCACATCTGTTTCACTGTCCGATACTTCAGTGTGTTGCCATTTTAAGGGCCGCTCTGATTCTATCCTTCTCTGCTAGAGAAGGGAACAACAGGAAGATAGGGTGCAGGTTACACACTCCTCTGCCAAAATATTTCCTAGTGTACAGAAGGTAGTGACAGGAATTTTATCAATAATTACCTGCTGTGGATTGCGTGTGGGGTACGCACCAACCAATCAAGAGTGATTCCTTTTGTTGTGAGGGTGCAACGAGAATCTCGCTAATCCAACTAAAAATTCACACAGATAGGTGTGGGCATAAATTCATCAACACAGAAGGAATACAGAATAATTGCCAGTGGTGCGCTGTAAAAGTAACAAAGAGGAGAAGGGCAAAAGGACTCGAATTACCGGAAGTGAGTCCCTAAAACCAGAATCAAAGAGGAGAGAAGCTGCCAAGTATGGACAAGCAGTACAATTACAGAAAATAAACGCTAGAAAAAGAATTATGAAACGCCGCAGGGGGCCAACTACTAATCACTGGAATTCAAGCCTCAATGACAACAAGAGATGATGAGAATACCTACGACGCCTTCGTCCGGCTCGGAATAAGTCACCAGAGTACCAATCTCGTAAATACTATTCATGTAAAGTGCAGATTTTATTGACCATTTCTTCAAAGTAACGGAAAATTGATAGAGAACAATCTAGGATCCGTAAACCATACGCTAATTTATTTTGCAATTGAAAGAAGCAAGCTCTAATGAACTATCTATAGACGTGCAATGAACAAAACAGGAACAAATGCCTTAACTTTTGTTCGAGTGCATGTGCAAGCAAATCCGTTCTTCCTGGAGGCAGACGTCTAAGAGCCTACCTCAAGATTCCGAATAAGTCGAACAAGTAAAGCTTCGAGTCACTTGGAATTAGACTCGGAGTTGTAAGCCAATGTTCCAATGATACTGGGATCCAATTCCTAATTGAACAACGACTGGTAGAAGGACCTACAAACACAGGAACTCTAACACACAGAAGCTTTACAAGTAATATATACATTTCGCAGGATGCAGGAAAAAAAACAAAAAGTTTCTAAACTCAAAAACCTAGCAGTGGATGAAAAACCCAATTCTTAATTGATCGAATGTCAGGTTACATTTTGTCGCTAGTTTAAGTGAAACCGAATCATATTAAAGATAAATATTCTTGTATTACTTGGGTGTACCTAATATAGATGTGCTTTATCCTCAAATAAACAGATATTTAGTAAACGAGATGTGTTATTCATTGCTTCCGGTGAAATACCATATACCTTTACCTTAGTTAGAGGAATTCCCTTATTGCTTAGACAATCTTACCGGAATAGGAATACCAGATTACTTCTCGCACAGGGAATATATGATGACTTAGGGAAAGTGACTTTACTAGGTTTTCAGGTGACGGTTTCTAATCCCAGTAGAAGAGAGAAGAAATTCGGTTTTATAAGTGACTGCCATGAAACCCAAAGGGTGACTTATCACGTACCATACGAAATATGGGAGTATCTGGAAATTTGCTTCATATCTTGACTCGAAAGAGAGTATTTAGTGAATATATATACACGATTAAGGCCGCTCGTTCATGTATAAGGTTCCTGAATAGAGTTGGACACTGCCTGGTTGTAGTTATATTACGGAATTATGTAGCTCATGTAAGCTTATCGAAAAGTTCTAGTAACAGCTAGCACTAGCGGAGGGAGAAACGTAATGTACGTTCGGGCAGTATGCCAGCAGACCTTGAGAAGAGTTAACTAGTTTGTAAGTTGATTTGAAAGTTCAACGTTCAGCAGCGAGGCTATATGAGACGTCGACCTACTGATTAACGTTGAATCCTAACCACATAAGCTCCCGCCGGGAATCCAACCCTGGTCTCCCACGCCAGAGACGCGTACGCTAGCCGATTAGTCACGAAAGTGCTCTAGTTTGTAAGACCTTCTCCACCAATATATTAATTGGTAGTAACTTAAGAGACATGAGCTAGCCTCGCTTATCCTACTTGATTACAGAATAAGAGTTACACCATAATTTGACAAATGAAGTAAAGGGAACACCCTGACCGTGAACTGCATTCATTAGGATTTACTATATGTGATTAATGAACAACGGCCGAGATGAGTGTCCAAAATTTAGGCTGAAAGACTACAGCACTTTTTGTTAACATGCGAAGTGTTTAAGTATATTATTCCATGTAATATCAAGCAATTGAATCCGGGCAATGATGGGTTGTTTACTAATGGTAATCCACCCAATGATAATCACTACGACGAAGATGCAGATACGTAGTTTTTGCAACACATTACATTTTTATATTGTCCCACGTTCCAAAAACATTTTTCTTCTCTTTCTATCTTTTGTTCTCAACATAATTGATTCTATGTGGTCGATTTCGGAAATAAATCCCGGCCTTGATTTTTCCTTCCAACCTATCTTACGAAACATAAAGTTGAACTGGATAAAATATGGCACGTTACTCTCACAATCTTACGCACTTTCAGACACACTTATACTTAACAACCTGGGATATTTTCAGAGGGAAAATCACTCAATGACTTAATTACGGAAATTTGCACTTTTGCATTAATATAATACTGTCTTGTTCGGATGGTCTTCTTAACTTCTTACAAAAGCATTAAATTTCGACTTAAGTGTACGTCTTAGTATAACCAGAAACTTAACTTCTACAAATTCAAAACTAATTGTTTAGTATATCTATATCCTTAATTCTTCAAATATCATACCGAGTAGTCACCGAAGAACATTATAATACGTAACGTTCACCAACACATATGCGAACACTTCAAACTGTTCTTTTAGTCCCTAGTCCACTCCATTCTCCTCTGTTCCGCTAATGTTTCACCTAATCTTACTTCATTGTGATTATTATTGGCAACGGTGTTTTTACTTGCATAGTCTCGTGAATAACAATTAAACACGAAAGTAAGCATATAACAAAAAACATTGTAAACACGTAAAATGTAGTAAAATTTGATATTGTATAGAATATGTATGTATGCGACAGATGTTAGTGCGCACATCGACAGTTATCTGCAAACATCAATTTTGAAAGGATATTACTACTTATGTTAACAGATTTTATATATACATAGACGTAGCAAACTAACAAACTCATTGGATGGGGTCAAGTACATGGAAGTCTAATGTAGCATTTCCAAACTCTTTCCATCACATCTGTCGTTCAAGAACAATATACGGCTTATACTTTTTATTCTCATTTCCGGAAACAGAACCATTTAATAGTTAACTCTCTGTCCGGTTATTATCTAAGGCTCATAGTTATATGATTAATGTGTTAACGTCATGTACGTTGTGGTTCGGAACAACTTTTCGTCTCTTATTTCGCCTCTTTTCCTTTTCGTTCCCCAGCTGTTTCACAACGGACACGGTCCATACCCATGCCAGCATCATTGTCATGCTGAGGCTGGGAACACAGTTGACTCGGATGCAGGCAACGTAAAAGAGATTATACTGAACTTTGTGTGATTAAATCATGCATTAGATTTAAAACAAATGATAAAAGTAAGGTTTAAATAATGAATGTATAATATCACTTAATAAGCACACGTATTTCATGCACATTAACCAAGAAAATAAATGAGTTATCAACAATTTGCTTATTATATCAACGAAGTAGGTGGCTTGACATACGAACAAAACAACTCACGACATTCTTCGGCTAGCCACTGATGCTATTCCATCACTGTCCTGGAGTTGGGTCCCGAATGCTGCTTTCGTAATGAATACTCCAAGCTGGTGCCACAACTGTAATCCTTAGTCCATGAGGTTGTAGACGACGCCTTGTGACACAAGTCCACTTATCGTAAAGGTTACTGCGATAAAATACGAACTATCCTTTTTCAACACATACAAAACTTCATCAATTCTAATTCGACATATTAAAAGAAAACGTTTATATGCACATGTATAAACAACGATGCTACGATTGTATGCAACATGAACTCTGCTTTCGAGAAAGTGCGATGAGCATAGGAGCAAACAGCGACGTGGAGGTAGCCCTCACAAGGCTGCCGAAGCCCTCAAGCTTTTTTCAGTTGGCTATTGCGTACGAATGCTTGGAGCTGGAGTTTCCCTCTTATGACGTATAGTGTTGAGTTCAAGCTCTTTGGCTTAAGAGATGGGGATGCTTCGAATTAACCAACCAGAGATGAACGATGACATGTAGGTGTAATTGCATGTTTCCCGTTTTGTGGACTCAGAAAAGCGTTCACAAAAGGAGTCGTTGTTTCCATATCGTATGTCCATATAGTTATGAAATCGGACTGGGACTCACCAACAGAAACGAAAGAACATACCAAAGCGATGAGAGAAGAGTTTCTAGAATATTTGGAAATATACGAGGCTTGGTTAATAAAGTTCGAAATCTATAAAAGTTTTCTTCTGATTCTCCTCAAATGCAAAAAAAAAAAAAAAAAAAAAAAAAACAGGCTGGGGCCCGGTGATAAATGGACGCGCTTTTAGAGAGAAAAATCTTACGTTCAGAGGTTGAAAGGTTATCATAGTGTTTTATTACTTTACCATGTAGTTTGATCTATAATAAATAGTGGCTTGATTATGTGGTCTCCCTATTTAGAAACCTACAATGTATTTGAACATGCTTTCGTCTTATGTATTATCTGCTGTTATTAGAAATAGGTGTTAAAAACAATGATACATGCTTTTGGCAATAGAGGTTGGAAAAACCCACACTCCTTCATAATTTCTGCTATGTTAATTAGGGGTTGCAGAAAGGCATTATAAAAGAGACCGATTGTACTCCTACATGTTAGCGGGTTCCTCTAATGGAATATGTGTCCGTAGCCTTTATTTTCTGCTGGGCTATATAGAGGTTGGAGTCTCTACTATATTTAATATGGATTGCAAATCTTTACCATAACCTTATGTATTCTCAGCTACTATAATAAAAGGGGTAAAACAAGGGCTGAAAATTCAATCCTTGTCTAGGATGATTGTAATCTTCGCAATGTGAAATAAGGTTAGCGAAAATATGCCATAGCTCTTCGTATTCATAGTCTGCTGCTAATTTCTTCTAGGCCTTGCCTCTGTGTGTATAATACATAGCAAATGGAACAAATGATCATATAAGAGAACAAGTTTACCACATCTAATTAAATTTGTACTTTGTCAAAGAGAGTTTGAAAAGGGGTTCATAATTTCTCCTGCTATGTTACATAGGAATTTGGAAGAGGTATCAAAGAAGAGAACGAACAGATTCCTGCAATGTTAAACAGGGGTTGGAATACGCGTTTGTAATCTTCTGCTGTGCCAAAACCTAGACTCTGTGTAATTTCTGCTATACAGTAAAAGCTCTTTATTCGCGGGGTATACGTTCCATAAATATGCCGCGAATACAGAAACCGTGAATACGGAATGGTAATATATATGGAATTATAGGGGATACGTTCCATGGTGACAAAAAAACAAATATATATAAAAAAACAATTTACTGTAATTGAAGTTTTTGACCATATTGATTAACTATTATCTTCAGGCTTAGGCAATGGTTTGAAGAATTTTGTAATTTTTTGTTGCTTGGCAGTTTTTAAAAGCTCCTTCAATTCAGACTGATATTCAGCAGTGGCATTATCAATTTGCCTCTTAAAAATAAGACTTCGGTCCATAGACGGATCAATTTTCATAAAGAAATCACAAAGCTCATTTGCCATTCTTAAACCTTCATTAAGATTTTTCAAATTAAATGTCAGGTTTCCAGTGCTTGTTGAAGCCCCTTCTTCAATGGGCTGTGAATTTAACATTTCCTCCAAGTCGGTTTCAATCAAACCTTCATCTTACGATTCAAGCAAGTCCTGAATGTCACTTGATTCTATCTCTTCGAACCCATTTCCTCCTATTCCATTCGCAGTTTCGGCTATGTTTGCAGTCAAAGTTTGAATTTGCACACATTCTTCGTCATTTACTGCAGTCAGAGCAGGCCACAGTTTTCTCCAGCATGACTTCAATGTGTGTGGCTTCAGTTCTACCAATGATGTTTTTATGTTTACGATGCCTTTTGCTATGTCAAATTTCTTCCAGCATTCCATAACATTCATATCAGGATTACATTCTACATTATCCAATATGATTTTGAAGGTTCGTCTAATGTAATAGAGCATAAAGCCCTGGATTATTCCTTGGGCCATAGGTTGAAGCAAAGCCGTCGTGTTGGGAGGTAAAAATGTCACTTTTATATTTGGATGCATAGTTTCAAGTTCGCGAGGATGACCTGTCCAAAACTAGAACTGCTTTGAAGTCTAAATTCTGTTTTTTTTAATAAGTTTGAACTTCAGAAACAAAATAATTCCGGAACCAGTCACAAAAAATAGTGCTTGTAACCCACGCTTTCTTATTAGCAAGCCAAAACACTGGCAGGTCGTCTTTGTTTTGATTTTTTAAAGCCCGAGGATATAACGATCTGTAAAGCATCAGTGGTTTAATGACACAATCTCCAGATGCATTAGAATATAGCAGCAGCGTAACTCTATCCTTTGCTGCCTTAAATCCAGGAGCAGACTTTTCGCTTTTAGAAATGAATGTTTTGTTTGTCATTCACTTCCAAAACAGTGCAGTTTCGTCTGCATTAAATAGTTGTTCAGGTTTGTATCCTCCATCAGCTACAAAGTTTATAAATTCTTCTGGATATCGTTCTGCTGTAGCAGTGTCTGCAGATGCAGCTTCTCCAACGATTTTAATGTTATGCAATGATTGTCTCGCCTTAAATTTATTGAACCAACCTTCCGATGCTTGAAATCCTCCATCTGTGAATTCACCACTACAACTACCATCAGCTTCTTTAAAATAAGTGTAAAGGCGCTTTGCCTTCTCCCGGACCATTGGACCACTCAGGGGCACCCTTTTTTGGTTGCGGTCTTCGATCCATAATGACAACGCCACTTTCATTTTTTCTATTGCTCGATCAGGAACAATTTTCGCTGACAGTCAAGTTGAAGCTACGACCTTTTCTATCTTCGGATTTTTTTATCGATCGTACAGTTGATTCGTTGACATTGAATGAGCGTGATATGGATGCAAACGACTCTCCAACACGTAAACGATCAAGCATTTCTATTTTCACTTAAGCGGAAACACAGATTTTTTTCGTGTTGAAATTCGTTTCTGAGTTTTTTAGTTGACATTAGTGTATAAATTAGGAAGACAGCGGTAGAGACGTCTTACTCGATCACAATTGTAACAAATCGAAAGACGAAACAATAAAACACGCAAGGCGGCTCTTACAAAATGACGGAACGTCTAATAATGTGTAAATTTAAAAATATACTTTATTCACTGAGTAATACGGTTGCTTTCATTCTGTTTGTTTACATTCTCTAAAACACCGATAGCGGTGAAGGCGGCTTATGTCAAAGTCCGAACCAATACAGCGGCGATATCATTTATCAACATACATTAGGCAAAGTTGTAATAAGGTCATTTTACATTTTATTAGTCCATTTGACGACGTTTACAAAGGATATTGGGTTGGATACCTATTGGAATCATTTTTATAATTACGTATGTATGGACGTACTGATTAGATCTGCGAATAAAGAAACTTTTAGCTTCGAATTTAGGAATTGGGTTGCATTTTTTTAATCCGCGAATAGTGAAAACGCGAATGAAGAAAGCGCGAATAAGGAGCTTTTATTGTATTAAATATGATTTGTAATATGTGTTCTTAGTCTTATGTATTCTCTGCTATGTTAAATAAGGGTTGAAAAAGGTCAAAGTCTTTTATTAGTATTTTTAAAAAGGTATTAAAAGAAAACGAGTACACCCCTGCTATGTTAAACAGGTCATCGTCTTATGTATTGTCTCCTATGTTAAATATGGATTGAAAAAGGAAACCAATTCTTATGTCCAAAATTCTGCATGTAAGGATTTTGAAGGTGAGCATAGCAGTAGAGTGGCGACATTTGGTGTTGTTTTTGACCTACTGCGCATGTGCAAACTGTTCCGGTTCCGATTCTCCTTCCGATTCATGTTCCGACTCCTGTTCCAGTAGTACCTGTTCCGTTTCCCCAGAAGCAGACTACGCACAACGAGTAGCCTTTTACGGCTATGAACACCACACAAGAACAAGCATGCGCAGAAACATTACAGTTTGAATTACACGCAACTGCAAGATTATGAACATAGAAGAACGAACATGACATTGCCGGTAGTGTTTTTTCACACATTATATAACATCGGCGGTATACATGTTCTCTTTTACGAGCACTTTTTTCAATGGCAGAGATTAAAAAATAATAACACCATTTAACAATATAGTACAAGTCCGGTTATTCACACACAAACACACATATGGTTTACATAGAACTTAATATCGCTCCAGTGACCAACACCCCCCACAGACTTGATTGCTCATGTACAGTTCCAATTTAGTAGAAATTATACCCATGAGCAGAAAATTACAGTTCCAACTCCCACTACCAGTACCTATTAATCACACCAAAACCAACAGCAGACTACAACACAGAAGATTATGACCACAGACTAGAAAGGTTACATCATAAGACTATGAACATACATTCCATCTCGTATTGAATATAGTAGAGCAGTGGTTCGCTCCCCTCGTGCGTGCAGTTCACACGTATTATCTGTCAGAAAAGTAAATGTACACCTATTTTTCGAGTCTGGCATTCCTGCGTTCCATCCGTGGAGAGTATGAGAATTAAATCAATCAAATATTTACCCAGGGGCAAAAAGAAAAGTTTAATCTGAATAAGACATTGCAGAGGGGCACAAGCTCTGAATACGAATAGTGCATGGTGTAAATAAAGGACGACACCGAAAGGTAAAGCGAGAAACCGCTGTTAAACTTACAAAAAAAGAGTAAAAATTGTCGAAGTGGGAACATAAAACACAAATACAACAAATACGCCGACAACTAAACGATCACCATGCCATGATCTTGGTGTAGTGGTTAAGGTGCTGGCTTGCAAATGCAAAGGTCGCCAGTTCGAATCTTAAGCGAGGACATTTTAAAGATCTTTAGTTAATAATACATACAACTCATGAGAGATGGTAAAAGAGGTCGTATTTAGTTTTTCGTAGCAATTATTATTGGTAATGTTTAGTACTGATAATACTTTTTGTCTTTGCGTATTGCTTTTATTCTTTTCTTCATTTCGAAAGAGAAGAATATCCGAACAAATGCCACCAAAATTTCTCTTATTTTGAATGTAAACGCCATTTGCGATCAGTGAAGAATAAAAATTGAACGTTCCGAAGTAGATGCAAAAATTAAAAAGAAAAACATGGAAATGAACCATACTCATGGTTACTAAAAATACAATTTCTACATGCCTTACACCTCCCGACCACGTTTCTACGTTAGGAAGTAAGACGTTTCTACGTTAGCAAGTTTAGGTTAGGCTGGTCAATACGTTTTGCAAAGGGGCCCGGTTTAGCTCTGACGCACCACAGGTGCGAGAAGGGAGCAAAACACTTTTTCTCTCTCCCTCTGTGTGTCTATTTATCTATCTATCTGTATATATATATAACGCTATTTGTGAATGCCATAACCACCCTTATTTTCAGCGGATTGAGACGAAACTTGGCACAAACATTAATTGTTGAAATATCTGGATGCGTTTGTATACCAGAATAATCAGATGAAAATGTTAAAAATGGCGGCCCTTCAAACTCTTAAAAAGTTAAGGGAACCAAACTTAGCCCATAAATAGGTATTCAGAAAGTTTGAATAACTTTTCCTCTTTTACTGAAATATTTGTGTGCAAGGTTTATACTCTTTTATTGAAATATTGGACCCGATTAATCGCCTAAAGAAGGTTCACGTCCTTTCGCTACGGTCAGGCTTTTTTTTTGCAGGAGTGGGTTATTTCCTATCGGAACAAGATGATTGTTAGTGATGATATGAAATTACACATTGAAAGTGAAGTAACTTGTGAAACGTGGTATTTGATAGAGTAATATAATTAATGTGCTTTCCTCTAACAGAGAGAACTGTAAATCATGTATTTCGAGTTGAGTTGAGTTGATTTTGAGTTTAACGTCCCTTTTCAGCAGCGAGGCTAGATGAGACGTGGACTTAATGATTAACGTGGAATCCGAAACACATGAGCTCCCGCCGGGAATCGAATCCGGGCCTCATGTATTTCGAGTTCGGGAGCGTGAATGGCGAGGAGTGTTATTTGATTTGCTTTTTAGTACCACATTGCAATGCAAATAAAGGTAGGCAACATTAGTGGTAAAGAAAACAATAATAATAATAATAATAATAATAATAATAATAATATAAAATAATAATAATAATAATAATAATAATAATAATAATAATAATAATAATAATAGGTGTTTGTGGCAAGGCAATATCTTCCTCAATTCTTCTTCAAACGTAATGGTTGTAACGCCATATCTCCCTTACAAACAAACTATTAGCAATTTATATCGAGAGAACGGGAAATTGTATAGTGATGGACAGTATGCACTCACAGTACTCAGAAAAATAAGCGATTTCAATGCAAAATGAACGAAGAGTCATTGTCATGGGGAGTCGTGGGGCCACGGCAGAGCCCTCTTTAGGCAAAATGTCGATAACTTATATCGAGAGAACTGGAGGTGGTGGGATGGAACCAACGTTGGACACCGTGGACCTATAAGGCGCATCGAAAAAATTTGGGGGGCGGACGCCAGCGAGCCTTACTTCTTTCCACATAATAATATAAAATTATATTGTCGAAATACACACACGAGTTAGCCACTAATATTTCATATTATTATTATTATTATTATTATTATTATTATTATTATTATTATTATTATTATTATTATTATCGACAGCGTCTTTTCATTACGTGAGCATGTTTGACATAAAACCAAAGAAAAGATCCATCATTCGTAGAAAGAATTAGAATAGTCAATTACTTTAACTGTGAGCGATAGCGAAAAATACCAAAAAAGTGACTACCTTAGCGAAAAGGAACAATACTTTTATTGAAATGTATAAAAAATCAAGCCAAGATAGATTCGAACTCGCATGGGCGGCGCGAAAAGCCAGTGCTTTGTCCTATTTTTTTTAACTGACTCACCGAACGTGTTTTAGTAACTTACTTATTGCTAATTTTACTTGCTTCACTCGTTTAACTTGCTTTTTCTAATAACTTATAACGACAGGGACACGAACACAGAAACATCGAGAACAGTTAAAAATCATAGATTCTCTCCCGCCGGGAATCGAACCCGGGACACCATACACCAAAGGCGCACGTGCTAGCCACTAGACCAGCAGGGAGGGCACCGCTCGATTAGGAATTACGACCACTGTATTGCCAGGTATCACTTTTGTGGGTTGTGTACTATGATCACATGTTTCTTCTTTGCTGGAAGAGTTAAACCTACATTCTATGTAATACATGAGGTATTTAGACCTACATGCTCTTCATATAATGTAATAAAAGGGTCAAGCTGGGAATAAGAAAAAGAACATTCCTTGGACAAAGCGGAAACTATTGGCATCAGAAATATTTATCTACGAGGCATGCGCAGTAGTATGTTTCAGAATAGTTACTGTTTAGTTCAGTAAACGAAGAAAGGGGTATAAAAAACAAATATGTCGCGTCAACGAGATCGACTAGAGTTGACAGAGGCGGAAGCAGATGTGTGGTAATAAAACTTGGTTAAATTGATAATTGGTTATTTATTCTGTAGTAGATCGTATCACAACTTTACGGGAGAGCAGAGACTTACTGACGCTATAATATAGTAAGCTTTAGTAACACGATCATATAGACACAAATGGATGTAACTGTGAGTACTACAACTTGGATTTAACGAAAGCCGTTTAGATATTCAGTGGTTTGCAGGGTTGTGTAAGACACAATACAATTCCTTCATACCTCAGCTTCAAGTAGCTAGATACATGCAATTTCTGGTTAGCTACTGAAACTGCTGTCGGATTTTAATACATGACGTATTGCAGGATACAAAATGCTTTGCATTACTTGTTTGTTTGTAGACAGCTACTAGCTTAGTGTTCTGAAAGGTTGTGTATAAACTAGAGATAGCCAATTCCGGAATTATTACTTTTCGGACTCCCGTAAGTAAACCCGGACAAATTCCGAAATTCGGATAATTCCGATTTTGGAATAATTCCGGAATTCGTAAAAATCCGGAAATTAGAAATTTCTGATTTCGTTAACATTCCGGAATTCGAAAAAATCCGGATTTCTTTCGAAATCCGGAGTTTTTCTCAATTCCGGAATTTTCAAAATTCCGGATTCTTCCCGAGTTCTGAAATTCTTCTGAATTAGGGAGTTTAACTGAATTCCATAATTTTCCGAAATCCGGAAAGTGAAAGTTCCGCTTCCGAAAACTTGTGAACCAACGGTTTAGGAACAACTCAAGTTATTAATGTAAACTTTGCCGACTTCATAAAAGAAATACGAAAGACATTTTGAATCGAAGAAATATAACATACAAGTTCGCAAGCGGAGACAAAGAAACCTAACGTAACCAGACTAAAAACGAATTGTTTACCGCTTAGCGATCGCGGTTCAGTGGTCGAGGTGCTTGTACGAATACACGTTGTATTTTTTTTAACTTTAAAAATTTTGATGGCGATTGATCAGCGATAACATACGTTTTATTATAGTCACATATTTGAATACTCGGATGTTTCAATACTTGAACTATCAAATCTTCAAGAATAATAATAGTAATAATAATAAACTAATAATAATTACTATTATCTCGTAGGAGATTAAAAGCTAGGAGCTAATTATCGCTCAGGTCATACCATTACAAGCAGAAACGTGACATTTGGAAAGAATATTTCGGTTTGGTTTAATGTTCACGACAAGAGGAATTTCTCATCTTGTTTCTAAAATAAATAAAATAACATGAGAATTAACATTTTACATTCGAGACCGTTCAAGGCTAACTCAAAATTTTCGTCTCTCTTTAAAGATGAGAATCGAGACGAGACGAAAATAATCGTAAACATTTCCCGTCTTGTCTCGATTCTCGAAATAGTTTATGTCCATTCTTTAACTATCAATTGCTCTGCAGACTGAATCTCATAGGCTATTTTGTTACATTCTATTTCAGAGCTCATTGAATTATGCTCTGTGTAGGTATTTTGTAGCAAAGCTTTTATATTTACCTCTGCATATCCTAAAAATTAGTTTATCATATGCCTTACTGTTGCAGCATATTCAGGTATATTTATTACAGTTATTTTCCTTAAAACATACAGTAGAATACTTCCTACATGAAACTTCAATGGAACGTTCTAGTTAAAAATGTTGGTAGTTGCAGAGGTGTGTCTTGCAGGTACGGAACCCTTTTCCCGAAATCTTTACCTTTAAGTAAGTTTTGCCAAATTTCAGGGCAAGTTTAAAACTTTTATTATTATTATTATTATTATTTTATTATTATTATTATTATTATTATTATTATTATTATTATATCAACACCGTGTATAATCTTTAAAAGATATGCGGTTTGTGTCTGAATAGTATAAGGTAAGTGACTGTCGATCTCGGTCGTCGAGAAGTCTTCAGGAGGCAAGGACATCGGTTACGTTCTGGGTTTGAGTTCCGAAGGGGCAAGTATTTGGGCTCGAGCCAAAAATTGTTAAACGTTATAGGCTTCAGCCAAACATGTTCAAAACAGCTGGGACCGGGTGTAGGCTCCTCAACGGCTCGAGCGGCTCGGCTTACAGCTCATTCACTATCGAACAAAACCGAGAAGTGAGCCGAGCCAACAGCTCACCCAACCGAGCCGATTTAAGCCATCGGCTTAGTTGAGCTGAGTCGAAACGTGCCGATGGACAATTTTCAACTTAGCTGGCTCGAACCGGTTTACATGAGCCGAGTAGGTGACCCATCCCAACCGAAAAAGCTCGACCCATTCGCTCAATTGGGCCGAGCCGACGGCTCATCCCAACCGAGCTGACTCGATCTGTTCGCTCAGTTGATACGAGACGAGCCAGTTGATATCACTACCCGAGTTGGTCTTCAGCTTGGGCTCAAGAATTCGGCCGTGCAGGTCTCAGTCTTGATTTTAAGAACTACAGTATATACTTATATTGGTGATTACGACATTTGAGGCTGTCTCGTAATAATAAAAAAAAAACTCTTGTCTTCTCGTTATCTAGACGAGACGATATACACTAAAATTGCCCCACGAGATGCATTAAAATTACGAGACGAGACCCACCCCTGTCGTGAGCAACACTAAAAGTATTCCACGTTACTGCTTACATTTCTTATGGCTTTCGCTTTCCAGTCTAATCAGGCCATTATTTCAAAACGAGTTAAAACGAGCTGAACGAGCGAGCGAGCCATTATCAAACTTAACTCAACTCGAAACTCGATCTCGAAAATAGCGACTTGGCTCGGAACTCAACTCAAAAAATTACCTTTGACTCGACTCGAATTGAACTCGAGTCGAGTCGAATTTTGGCTCGACTCGTGCTCATCCCTATCCGTATTTGTATTTTATGTTTCCACTTCAACAATTTCTATCCTTTCTTCTCCGTTTACCTGCTGTTTCTGGATTCCTCTTTCGGTGTCGTCCTTTATTTAGACAATGCACTATTCTTATTCCCAGCATGTGACCCACTTCAATGTCTTATTCAGTTTAGGCTTTTCTCCTTACCTTGACTAAAAGTGTGATTGATTTAATTCTCACTTTCCGCGCCGGACCCATGAACATTTATTATTATTATTATTATTATTATTATTATTATTATTATTATTATTATTATTATTATTATTATTATTATTATTATACTATTGAACTTGAACGGCGAAATTACTGTATAATACGATATTATTTCTGTAATTTTACTCCATTGTATGTTATTTACTTTATTAATGGGCACTAAATTGCCTCTAGATCAACGAATAAATTAACTACGACATGCACTTTGGTGAAAATATCACCAAAGTGCATGTTCATGTAATGATATTGGCTGAAGCCTATAACTTTTAACAACTTTTGGCTCGAGCCCGAATACTTGCCCCTTCCGAAATCAAACCGAGAACGTGACCGATGTCCTTGCCTCCTGAAGACTTCTTGACGCCGAGATCGGCAGTCAATTAGCTTATACTATTCAGATACAAACCGTATATCTTTTAAAGATTATACACATAGTTGATATAATAATAATAATAATGATAATAATAATAATAATAATAATAATAATAATAATAATAATAATAATGATAATAATAATAATGTCACGGGTTCGATTCCCGGCGGGAGAGAATCTATGATTTTTAACTGTTCTCGATGTTTCTGTGTTCGTGTCCCTGTCCTTATAAGTTATTAGAAAAAGCAAGTTAAACGAGTGAAGCAAGTAAAATTACCAATAAATAAGTTACTGAAACACGTTCGGTGGTGAGTCAGTTAAAAAAAATAGGACAAAGCACTGGCTTTTCGCGCCGCCAATGCGAATTCGAATCTATCTTGGCTTAATTTTTTATACATTTGAATAATTTGAAATTTATACATTTTTATACATTTACACACAACATACACACACTCGGTTTACGGAGGACTTGGTAGCTCATGAGCAATTTGTTCCGGTTGCAAAGCCTGTTCCGGTTCCTCCGAAGCAGACTACACGTAGCATGTAGCCTATTATGCCTGTGACCTATTGTAGCGATTACACAACAAATTCTCCGAACACCTATATGCGAAAGCTGTTCCGCTTCCTGTTCCGACCCAAGTTCCAGTACCAGTACAGGATTCGGAGCAGACTACGCAACGTGTAGGGTCTTTCGATCTCTTTTTTGAACCGCTATAAAAGACTATGGCCTAGTTTTCATTCATACACGCACATTCTTGTTTACGCATGCGCATTTCCAATTTAGTAGAAATTACAGTTTCAACTCCCACTTCCGGTTTCGGTTGAACACAGCAGCAGCAGCAGCAGCAACAACAGACTACAAAGGATATAGATGTATGAATACATGTACAATATAGATGTATGAATACATATTCCAACTCCTATTGAGCATAGTAGATAAGTGGTTCGCTCACCGCTTGTGTGTGGTTCACTTTCCAGCTCACACACACAAAACACACACATACACACACACCTGGTTTACGGAGCATTTTGTGGCGCATAAGCAAGCTGTTCCGACTCAAGTTGGAGTACCGTTTCCGGCTCCGAATACACAACAGCGGAGAAGGCGCAAGCTACTACGAACATACCAGACTTTTTAAAATTACGCAAGAAAGGCTACGGCACAACAACAACTGACTACGCGACACATATTCCAACTCCCAGTTTAGAAAGCTTATGAGCACATGGAGAAATGCAGAAACGGCGCCTAAATAACGCGCAAAGTCCATCCGTTTTATTCGTTCACACTTCTTCGACGAAAACCGTGAAACAGAGATTAAAACACATACACACACACACACACACACACACACACACAACTACATAGTTCACGTAACACTGGGTAGTGTATACCCAATAAAATTACAATTTCAATTTAGTAGAATTAACCGCCATGCGCAGAACCATTACAGTTATGATTCCGACTACTGTTCCAGTTCCGGTTTCGATAACACACAGGAGCAAAACGAGTATGACATTGGAGAAGGTGTTTTTGCAGCCTTTTATGACTATGACGTAAATTGGACTATGACGTAAGCAGATATTACCTTATAGTTTATGTGGGGTACGCCCTTTTATAAAAAATTTTGAAGTTAACCAATTTGCATAAAGCTCGGTATATAAAGGTTGTCTCACATGCTGATTAAGAACACCATATTTATTTTTACCTAGGAATTACAGTTATGTGAGATTGCCCTTTCTATGTGAATTTTAACCGACTTGGATTAAAGTCGGTATATAGGAATTTTCGAACATGCACATTACGAATAGCATATTTATCTTGCATAGGTTTTATAGTTTAGGTGGGATACGCCCTTTCTATGACAATTTTAGGTGATTTGGATGAAACTCGGTGTACTGAGTTATTCAAACATACTTATTACGAATATCATATTTATTTTACCTAGGTTTTATAGTTTCGTGGGACATTGTCTTTCTTTGGCAACTCTTACCGATTTCGATCAAACTCGGCAAATAGGGGTTGTCGAACATGCTGATTACGAATACCATATTTATTTTTACCTAAGTCCTATATTTATTTTATGTAGGATACGCCCTTTTATGACAATTTTAACCGATTTGTATGGAATTCGGCATATAGAAGTTGTCGATCATGCTGATTACGAATACCATATTTATTTTTACCCATGTCTTATACTTATTTTATGTTGGATACGCCCTTCTTATGACAATTTTACCCGATTTGGATGAAACTCGGCATATAGAGGTTTTCGGAAATGTTGATTAAGACTAGCAAATTTATTTTCACCTACGTTTTAGAGTTTATGTATGATAGGCCCCTTTTTATGACAATTTTAACCGATTTGGATTAAACACTCTATGTGAAGGATTTCGGACATGCTGATTACGAATATCATATTTATTTTCACCTAGATCATGTAGTTTATGTGAGATACGTCCTTCCATGACAGTTTTAACCGATTTCAATCAATCTCGACAAATTGGGGTTTTTGAACATAGTGATTACGAATACCATATTTTTACCTAGGTCTTATATTTTATGTGGGATATACCCTTTTTATGACAATTCTAACCAATTTGGATAAAACTTGGTATATCGGAGTTTTCCTACATGCTGATTACGAATAGCATATTTTTTACCTAGTTCTGATGGTTTTAGGTGGAGTACGCCCTTTTCGTGACAATTTTAACCGATTTGGATTAAACTCAGCATATAGAGTTTTTCGGACATGCTGATTAGGAATAGCATATTTATAATGACCTACGTCTTATAGTTTATGAGGGTTACGCTTTTTAATGACAATTTTAGCCAATTTGGATGAAACTTCGTATATAGGGGTATTCGAACATGCTGATTACAAATGCCATATTTATCTTTACCTAGGTCTCCAATTTATGTGGGATACTCTTTTTCTATGAAAATTTCAGCCAATTTAGATGAAACTCGGTATATAGTGGTTCCCGGTCATGCGAAATACGAATATCACATTTGCTTTTACGTAAGCCTTATAGTTTATATGGCATACGCACTGTTTTGATAGTTTTAGTTTTTATAGCTCTTTACGACCACTTTTTCATTCCCTAAATCACATAAAAAGGCTTCCCGTATTACTCGTTTTTGGTTTCAAAAAGACTGTGGCAACATAGTAGAGCAGTCCGTAAATAAATTGTTATTGTGCAAGTTTTCCAGTAGTAACCATTGGCTAAATCTAACTGCTGTTGTTTTGTCTTTGCCCAGTAACTCTCTAAGAGAATAAAGTGTAGACACCTCAGCGGACATTTATTCTGCGGCTACTACTACTGGTGGTTTGGAAAATGTACACTATAATTAAAAGTTTAAAACTTAGAAATAGACAATTGCAGAATCTTATAGAATGGAATTTATGTTTTAAAATGTGATTTTATTGGAATTGTAAGGCATGCTATAAATTGGAAAAACTTGCGTACTATAACCTATTTAAAACAGATGATATTGTGCCTATAAAACCTACTGTTAACGGGAAAATTAGTTGAAACTAAAGTGTATTATTGTTATCGAAAGAGAGTGTAATTCCGCCGAAATCCTATTATAACCTCCTATTATTTGGAAGGAAATTGCGCAATGTTACCTACTATGAATAGGGAATTTAAATGTACTACTATAGACTTTTATGGTTAACGAAGTATAGTTTAATACCGCTGAAATTCTCTTAAGACTGCATGAAATATGCATCTGTTTATTTAATTAGAAAATTTCTTTATTGGTATATTGTTTAGTCGGTATGTATTCTAAAATGAATTATTTACGCTATATTTATCGAAAACAAGATATTAAGTTGCAATTCCTTTATTTTGTTTTGTTTTAAGTGTCTTTTTAATATATTCTCAAGCTAATGGCATTTTGTAGTGTAAAGAATTTGTTTTTTAATCAATGTACTAATTGAGCTACGCACTGCAGGGTCGTAAAAGAGAACTAAAAGTTACTAAATCTGGTTGCCAAAAGGTCACTAAATCTGGTTCGGGCCGACAATGGGTTCGCTCAAAATATTTTCGTACTTATTTAAGTGTTGAAGAAAAATGAGTATGTTATAAAGAGGAACTGCAAAAATATTTACACATCGTAAAGAAACCTACAACGACAACATCAGCTAATGTTGAAATGGTTAAAAAGAGCAGGGGGAGGAGGAGGTAAGGTATGAGGAAACACTATCTACACTCCCCGAATTTTGCTTGCGTAAAACAAGACCTTTATTACGTAAATTAAAACAGAATCCCAATGTTCAATGTGATGAAAATGGTAACGTAATTATTTATAACAAATTTATTGCAAGTGCTAATATAGCAGATTTAATATCGGATTTTGTTAGATGTTGCAAGAAAAATATTCCAACAGCCGGTTGGGAGTTCTTTGCTACACTATTAGCATAATCTAATATCCCCTTAGAGTATATACCTAGACCCCATCGTATAGCGTATATTTGTAAGCTAACCACTGAGGAAAACTACAAAGAAAAGGAAGAGAAAGTGGAGGAGGCGGAGCCACTACGTAAACGTAAATGGCATGATTATAAAACATGAAGAAGTTAGCGGGCATTAATTATAACCCCTCATATCCTACTTCATTTTCAACTGTATTGGCATTATGGAAACCGTAAAGAAATTAGTACCGTTACACCTTGTGAAACAATGGTTAAAACAACAACCGACATGTACACTCCACAAGCCTGCACGAAAACAATTACCACGTAATTCCTATCTAGAGTCTAATACTGATGATCAGTGGCAAGCTGATTTAAACGATATGCAAAGTCTACAAAAATAAAATGACGGATACATGTATATTTTAACATAAATAGATATATTTATCCGTTGTGCATGGGCCGTGCCTGTGCGTACAAAAAAAAACTAGTGTCGATATTATAAATGCATTTAAGAAAATATTCGCATCTACCCGGCGTAAACCGCTACATCTACAAACAGATAGCAGAATAGAGTTAGTTAAGAAACCATTCCAGATGTATTTGAAAAAGCAGGATATTATTTTTCACAACAAAAAACCCCGTTATTAAGGCAAGTATAGTGGACCGCTTTAATCGCTCTCTTAAACAGCGAGTTGGGAAATATTTTAGTGATAAGAAGATGTACCGTCACATAGACACGTTACCCATGTTAGTTCTGGCATATAATTCTCGTATACATAGAGCTCATCAATTAGCATCTGCCAGTGTAAACCAGAATACGTTTTAACAATCCTGGTTGTTGTTGGACAATCCTGTGTAATAAATTAATATCTTCGCATACTAGTGTTGTTAAAATATAAAGGTTATACTGTGCGCATTACTAAAGTAAAGCGTCATTTTGAGAAAGGTTACAAAGAAAATTGGACCTTGGAAATATTTAAAATAAAACACATGCACTACAAGGAGAAAAAAGTGGTTTATGTTTTGAAGGAATTAAAGGAGGAAGTGATTGACGGTACATTTTACGAAGAAGAATTACAACAGGTACCTTTAACCAGATTTTATGAAATAGATGAGATTTTAGAGGTGAAAGGTAAGCGTGTGCTTGTTCAATGACGCAGGTACCCTGCATCATTAAATTCATGGATTCCTGTATCGTATTTAAAGAGTGTTTAGCAACAACAAAACAAGAATAATACTATATTATAAGAAGGTAATATATTTGAGTATATAGCGAAATGAACGATCCTTATTTTCAATATTTTTCTCATCAAGCTGGTAATGGTTATAATGTACATCGCGGTGCACCATTCCAATAAGGATATGGTAATGGTTGTTTTCTAGGTAGTTCATTCCGTAGTGTATTTCCATTAATAAGACAAGGTGCAAAAACTGTTGGTAAAGAACTGTTATGTACATGTATTAATGTAGCCGGAGATGTACTGGGTGATAATAGAAATATTGATAAGGCTTGACAGTCACGGTGGGAAGAAGCAAAAAGTATTTTTTAAAAAATCTCAAAATAAATTAAATCAGGTTTTAGAGGGGTCAGGTAAGAAAAAAGAAAAATTTAGTTTGCTCGGAAAGGTGGTAAGAGCAGGAGGAAGAAGAAAATAAAAACAGATATTTTGAATTAAACTATGGAGAAAGGAATTTTTATCCTCACCCTCCCCAGTAACAGTTCTATGGAATATTTTCCACAAATTACTTTGTCATGTTATACGACCAAATTATATCATCATCTTGTACTGGAGAAAGATGTGTGGGAGACAGGAGTTTTTGAAGTATATTACATAGCTTCATCTTAGGATGTCTCCAAATATACTAAGAACATTTATTTTCGTTTAACGGATAAAGAAGACTTTCGCGAAACTACCATTTTGCTAGAACACTATTATCAGGTTCATGATATTCTTTCGCGAATTAATCATAAAAGCGATATATTGAACTTACATTTGAAGGTTGAAGCATCGGTAAAACGAATTGAGGTTACCTGAGTGTGAAAAGATTTGGGTGAAAGTATAGAAGTACGTCTATCTCCCGAGCTATCCAAAATACTAGGTTTGGATCATGTAAAAAATGAAAATTTTACACTTGTCCATCACGCGGGTTACTCACCTAATTTACAAAAATGACTACCCACAAACATGTATATATATATATAGCGATATTGTAGCACGACAACTGGTGGGCGATAGTTTTGCTCCACTGT
The DNA here is from genome assembly GCF_964235325.1 of Thermobia domestica. Lineage (NCBI taxonomy): Eukaryota > Metazoa > Arthropoda > Insecta > Zygentoma > Lepismatidae > Thermobia > Thermobia domestica. The sequence continues at coordinate 121,283,612 of NC_137471.1, forward strand.
TACGTATTATAACTACAAATATTAAAGAGTATGGTGATACTAACGTGCATATCTTTGAAAATCCTCACTACGTCACTGTGCAGTGTAAACAGTTTAATCAAATTTTTATTGATATAAGAGATAGGACAGGTAATTTTCTTCCCTTATAATATGGTGGTGTATGAGTAAAATTATATTTTCGACGTCGTGCTTAATAATAATAGTAATAATGTATTTAATAATACGGCAATGAAAATATTCACAGTCAGAAAAATGCAGCGTGAGTGTAGGAATCAGAATGAGATTTATTTGCGAGTTTGGCTGCTAAAACAACTATTATAGGTAATAATATATTGCCATATAAACCGGTGGCGTCAATATCTAACAATACTCCAATAGAGTTTGTAGTCCCCGGTCATGGTGATGATTATAGTGATTTAATACACATGATGTTACATATTAAAGATAAAATCGCTAAAGCTGATGATTCTATTTTAACTTCTGCCGATAAGAAAATTGGACCTGTAAATGATTTTCTCAGTGCAGTGTTCAGTGAGGTAGAAATAAATCTGAATAATGAACTTATATCTTACTCCTCGCATACATATCCATATTGATCAATATAGAAAAACTATAAAATTATAATGGCAATGCAAAAACAACACATTTTCAGACTGCTATGTGGTTTAAAGATATTCCGGGTCATATGGATAGTGTGGTCGATAGTAATGTGATGTTTAAACAGCGTCATCTTCTCACTGGGTTAAGTCAACCATTTGAATTACTGGGTTATATTCACGGTGATATATTCAATCAGAAAAAAATTCTATTGAAAGGTGTATAACTGGGTATTAAACTAATTCCCCTCAAAGTGTCTTTTTTTAATTGGGCAAAACCGGTGCTGAGGGAAAAGTTAAAACTACAGATGCAACACTGCTGGTGAAAAAGTAAAGTTGATGTATACCCAGCTGTAAAAATAGCACAAAGTAAAGTATTACCGAATCCTAAATTTAGAGTGAAATGTCCTATAACAAAGGTGCAGGTAAAAACACAAACTTTGCCACAGTGTATTATGGATAGCACAATTCCAGATATGTTTTTCGGAATAGTGATTAAACGTACTATTATTGGTTTTGTTACTAATGCTGATTTTAGCGGTACCTATACGAAAAATCCTTTTAATTTTAAGCATTTTAGTATGAACTTCTTTACATTGTATGTTGAGGGAAGACCTGTTCCATCCAAACCGTTACAGCCAGATTTTGATAATAACCTCTATATGCTAGCATGTTCTACGTTATTTACAGGATCTGGTATTTATTATTCTGATCAAGGTAATGATATTTCGCTTGCCGAATATCGTATTGGTTATACTTTACTGGTATCTTATTTACCTCCTGATTCTGGTGCTAGGGCCGCATTTCATACTAGTCCACAACCTCAAGGAAGTGTACGTTGATAGGTTTATTTTAACGAAGCATTTAACATATTCTGTAGCAGCAATTATTTACGGCGAGTTCTCTTCAGAAGTGGAATTTGATTTCCAAAGAAAAATAAATATTGATTAACATGTTAAATACACTTCAGCTTTATGAGGCATTACAACAAAATCTGTCTAAGGATCATTTTATCGGTGTATACGCTGAAGAACAATTACCACGTTTTATTCACACATTTCCTACTGCAATAATTATAAACACTGATTTTAGTGATAAATCAAGTGAACACTGGGTTGCCTTTTATTTTTTCAAAATTAGGGGATGGTGAATATTTCGATAGTAACGGTCTTTCGCAGTATGTATCATATCATATAAGGTTTCTGAAACGTAATTACTTATTCTATACATGAACAATAAACGCATTTAAGGTGATTTGTCTCAATTTTGTGGGCATTGCTGTTTTCGGAATTTAGCACCTAGTGCGTCTGGTTATTCACTACAGCATTCCTTAAATAAATTCTCAACTTCCACTTTTGATGCTAATGATATTATACTTTATTAATTTATAATGTGTGAAATTATATAATGTAATTATATAATGTATGAAAAAACACTACCGAGAGTGTCATGTTCGTTCTGCTATGTTCATAGTCTCCCTGTTGTGCGTAATTTGAACTGTAATGTTTCTGTGCATGCATGTAATTTCTACTAAATTGGAATTTGTATTTTTTCTGCGCATGCGTCATCAATGGTTCCGTAAATTGTGTGTGTGTGTGTGTGTCTGAATAACCAGACTTGTTAAATGCTGTTGTTATTTTTAATCTCCGCTCTACTATGTTGCCATTGTTTTTTTCACATGAAAAAAGTGCTCGTAAAAGAGAACGAGTACATCCCTGATGTTATACAATAATTAAAAAAACACTACTGGCAATGTTATGGTCGTTCATATTCTTGATTATGTGTGTAATATTTCTGCCCATGCGTGTTCCTGTGTGGTCTTCATAGCCATAAAGTGCTACTCGTTGCGCGTAGTCTGCTCAGGGTAACCGAAAAAGGTACTACTGGAACAAGAGTACTAACATGAATCGGAACCGGAACAGAAACCGGAACTGGAACAGGAACCGGAACATTTTGCACATGCGCAGTAGGTCAAAAATCAGCACCAAGTGCACCCACTCTACTCATATTCCTCCTTACATGAAGGTTGTAATTTTTGCTATTTTGCATAAGGGTTAAAAGGTGGTCATAATCTTTCTTACGTATTGGATTAGAAAATAAGTCATTCTCTTTTATTACACCTGCAATTTAATCAGGGCTTGTGGTCTGTGGTAATAAACACGTACCACAAAAGAAAGCGACTGCACCCCTATATGTCAAAAGGTTCTTATTTTCGAAAATGTGTTCGTAATCTGTAAGTTCTGCTATGCTATACAGGATTCGTAATAATGCTTGTATAATTTCTTATGTAATCTCTGCTATGTTAAATAAGGGTTGATATTGGGGTCATAAACGAGAGGTTTATGGGGATACTCATTTTCTCATACCTGAACAATCCGTAAGGGCTTTATTTATTGAAATATTTGTTCGTAGTCTTTAATGTGTACTGTGTTTAATAGAGGTTGAAGAGAAACGATATAGTCCTTTACAATCTCTGCTGTGTTCAATTGGGATTGAAGAATGTTATACTATTTTATTATGTAATCTATGCTATGTTAAGTAGAGTTTGGAAAATGTATATTTTTAAATAAGGGTTGATAAAGGTTTCATAAAAGAGAACGAGTACTAACACCCATACTTTTTTGTCAGCATAAAATAGGAGTCATAAAAGATAACATAAAACCTGATTAAACTTAGATTACTGACAAATCTTCCATTCGTCCTACTTACGTTAAACATTTAAAGTTAATAAACAGAAATTAATCATGCTATCAAATGAATTTCTGATGTCTATTTCTTATGTATACTAACGATGCAAGAAAAACCATAACGTTTCAAATATGTTGTATAAGTATAGATTTCTCTTTTCTATATAAAAGTCTTTCTTGTACTGCAATAAATGCATACTGTTGTTAATGAACATTTTGTTTTCAATTTTCATATTGAGAATTCTATATATCATTTAGGTTTCTTTTCAATGTTCGTTCCCTTGAAATATATATTTTGTATTATGTGGAAAAGCGTAACCTACATATAAAAGGAACCGAGAATTTTACGAAACTGTAAAACGAAAAGAAAAATTTAATAGTCTCCTTCTCTTATTAATATTAAAAGAAATTATTAAATTGAACCTTCTTCCAGATCCAGAATGATTAATCTAAACATGAAATGTTTACACTCTACTTAAACAAGACTATTGTCTCTCTATATTGCCTCCCTGTTTCATTTAGGAATCAGTATCGAGACTAGAAATAACTTTTGAACCAAATATTTTTACAAAATTTTCAAGAAAAAAAACTACGACAACGATACGAAAATAAACGTAAATAAAACAAAAATAATATCACAACTTGAGAGATATAAATTTTAATATTCTCATGTGGCAAAGCTATCATTGGTAATATAATATTTGATTGTAGATTATGTCAAGTAGAAAGAAATTAATAATTACGAAAAGCAATTTTGTAAATCTAAAGATAACACAACCCTGGATCTCTAGTATTAAAAGCGAGTGTTCCATCACTGAGGTAAGGTTTAATAATACGTCACACTACTGTCAATTCGAATCCTTATCTTATGCCATATGTTTAACACTGTACTCGCCGTGTACAATTATATAAAATAAACCTTATTACATGAGTAAATTTGAAGTAGAAACAAATATGCATATGTCATACATTAAATTGAGTTCATGTTTCTCTTTCAGACAGAGAAGGAAAGGAAATAACTATACATGAATGCTACTTACCGTTTTTCGTAGTTCACTTAAGTTGAATCTGGTAAGATTATCCTCATTTTCATATTTAATGAACTCGTCTAAGTTTTGTTCTTTCATGTTTGCCACATCTTGCAAAAATTGCCCATATTTCATTTCTTCTGTTGTATTCAATTCTCCAAATGTCCTAACAACAATAATTATATATATATAGTGATTCAAAAGTGTTTATTGAATTTTTTTTCATAGAAATTACAATTTAAATAGAATATTTTTTTAACTATAAATTGGAAATGTTTACCTTGATTTCGTATACACATTTAAAACAACATGTATGTATGACACTTACTGGCACAGTAACTAACAACTAAGAATCTCTTGTCCTTATGCACACATACACACACAAACACACACATGTATATATACAGGGTGTTCATTTATTGTATAGCCAAAATCCACTGGTGAAATTATCACACTAAACAAAAAAGTCCGTCTGAACATAGAGCGAGAAACGCGATGTTTCAAAGTTACGAGATACCGAAATCTAGAAAATTGAAACTTTGGGGCAGCCTAGCTCGAAAATTACAAAAGACATACCAAATGCTGTTAACTAACTATTAGAGGAACTAGTACACTCTTTATCTAAATACCTATCTTTCAGAGTTGGGTTGTACCGGCACACATGATTTTAGAGAGGGAGGTGGAAGAGCAGAACCTATACCAAAGCTTCTTCTATAATATCCGTTGCCCCGATAAGTCCCAATTCTGAAACATTATTGAGATAGGCAATGCACTAGTTCCTGTGATATTTCTTTAACCGCCTTTGATATCTCTTATAGTTTTCAAGCTAGCCAGCTTCAAAGTTACAATATTATCGATTTCGGTATCTCCTAATCTTGAAACAATTTGCTCTATGTTCATATGAACTTTTTATTTGGGTGGGAGGATTTCAAGAGTGGATTTTGGCTACATAATAAATGAACATCCTGTATATATACATGTGTGTGTTTGTGTGTGTATGTGTGCATAAGGACAAGAGATTCTTAGTTGTTAGTTACTGTGCCAGTAAGTGTCATACATACATGTTTTAAATGTGTATACGAAATCAAGGTAAACATTTCTTTTCAATCCTTAAGTTTGTACATATCCTCGGAATATTTTAAGAACAAATCTGAACATACGATTTAAACTAGTATGGTAATTAAATATTTTCACTTAAAAGGTGAAACAAGTCTGCTAAGATTCTAATAGTGTTCCAGAAATGAAACCATTTCAATTCACATTATTAACAAGGTAACTTTTTAATTACTAAATTAGACAAATGCAAATACTGTTAACAATATTAATAAAATGAGTTCTATAAATTATATTCACTATTAATTTAGAAAATATAAATTAATCATGTATGTGCTTACAGCATGAATGTTTACCAAATGTGTTAAATCTTTTCATTTCCTTTTCTTCCAACATTTTTCAACATTTCTTTATATCTGCTGTTTTACAAAAAAAGTGATAATCGATTTCTAAGTCTATAAGTGAGTATGCACACATATTCGTCAAGTAAACGTAAAAAGTTAAAAAAAAATTAATTTTAAATTACTATTTAAATGTTCTATAAAAGTGATGAAATTTATACAATGAAGTGTATATTGCAAATAATTATTTTCACTTTCATTTCTGTTTACATACCTTGAGTATAAATAATTATAGAAAATCCTTTATATTTTGATAATAATTTACTGACTATGCGTTGGAAGAAAGTGAATGCAAAAAATCGATAGATAATATATAAAACAGTAATACAAACACTTAGGATAATTAACACGTACCATACAGTATACAGATGTATGTTACAATAGTAATTAGGTATGGCACATAAGAACAATGAACTACTTTTTTGACAAACTGATCTATACCTTAAAGAATCGAAAAATCCTTGAGACCAAAAGCTGTAAGTCTGCAATGGATCCTACCTCACGAACATTCAATCCAATCACAACTTTAAGATTGACCTCTTTTAGATCCCCTTGAATATTATAGTTCCGTCTTCGTGACTTCCTCAAATGAAAATCCTGGTAGCCATGAAGCTAGAGTATACACGTTCGAAACAGAGGACCCGTATTCCATTGACGGGTTTTAATTCAATAACGGGAAAGCAAAATGTCCATATCGAGAGCAAAACAACGCAAATGATGTAACATGTAATCATAACTACCATACTGAATGTCACAAAATATAATGCAAAACCTTAGCGTTTTGTTGACTCAAACTGCAACAAATTGAGATACCATTGGAATTGATGTGTTCATATCCACCTAAAACAAAATATCAATAAATTTAAATCTCTTTCCCTAAAACCGCTACCAGAATGATATCTACGTAATTTTGCGTAGTGATGATGAGGTCCAAGAGTGTACCTTTAGTGAGTAACATTGGTTTAAGCTGATGTCAGTACTTTTATACTGAATGCACAATGCTGTTTGTTATTTTAAAAACAAGTAAATAAAATATTATATGATTATTACATAAGCAAAATAAAATGTCGATTTACAAGACTTTTCAATGTGCTCTACCATTTATTCTCTAGCAAAATATGCAAATTACATTTTTATGAAGTACAAGTCCGCAACAATGGAGTTATTTTCTGTTACCCATACCGAAGAATTTATGATTATGTTTATAAGTTATCGTGTGTGTTCGATGAATATCGGGAGTTGTCGGTTATGAGAACTCGATCTCGTTCGTGCCGAGGTCAGTAAGCTGAACAGAAGAGGCGCCATTTTTCCAAAAGGGAACAGTTCCGTCAAACAGTTTCTTTCTATTGTAGTGAAGTTCTTCGAAGGTTATGGAAAAAGTGTGAACTTAGAACAGAACAGAAAAGTATGCATCAGGAAGTAAAAATGTATGAAGAATTACAGTAGAAAACCTGTCTCTGTCTCTGTAAGAAGACTGTCTCTGTAAGAAGTAAGTTACGAGTGAGAGAACGTTTTATACAAGAAAAGTAGAAGACCAAGACATATTTGTGCAGATAAAATTAATATGAACAGGGTAAGAATGTTTCTTTTACCATAACTGGAACATTAATGTTGGTATCGGGACAAGTGTGGTATAACACCGCGGATACTCTGCTAAACATCGAATATTTGATAGCCGTAAGTGAACACGTGCCGTAGTGACTTACTTCCAACACTTTTAGACAGCTTTTGTTGCCGATTTTTAATATTTTAGTAGTTCTTCTAGTACCTCAGGAAGAATGACAAAAAAGCAGAGAGGAGAGAATGAAGCGTGGATGTTGACTGGCATGAGGTTCCCCATAGCTTATGTATGAATTGCAAAATGACTTCGAGAGCATGGAGAGTTCTCCAGTTAATCAAATTGGATAAAACCAAGAAAACGGGAGATAATACTGAGTCGGTATAGAAAACCTTCAAGTTCTATTGCGTTCGTGTTCGAGTAATAATTGTGCGTCTATTATTCTCACGGAATCGTTACTATAAACATCAGAATTGAATAATGCCATGAAAGAGGGTAATTAAGACACTGAATCTAATTGTACAGTAAACGAAGATCTTTTGAGTTCATGTTCAAGTGATGATTATGTGCCTATCGATGGCTAGGAATCTTTATCACCAACATCAGATGATGACAGCCCTACATGCAAGAGGAAAAGAATGGCATTACTAATCCAAAAAATTTGAAAACGAAACAATACTAAGAGGAACAGGTAAGAGAGATTACGAAATTACGTTAATAATAGTTAAGTTAATAATAGATAGATAGATAGATAGATAGATAGATAGATAGATAGATAGATAGATAGATAGATAGATAGATAGATAGATAGATATAAATATAGGTATATATATTCGAAACAAATACCGAACGTTTTTAATTATTCTTAAATTATTTCCTTTCTCATTCCCTAGAAGTCACCTTTCTTTTCACCTTTTACTTTAGGTATTAACGTCTTACTTCGACATTGTTTCTTTTTAGGTTGTACGTGGTATATATATCCAATTTGTTGAAATTCCTTCAAGAATTGAAGAACTTATTTAACAGATCTTGACGTGTTACAGTAGAAAAAGTTTTCTTCAGTTTCAATCAGATTTTGACATTTTAATAAAATTTCTTTTCTCACCATATCAATTTATTGCTCATTTTTACTACTATCTCAATCTATTATACACTTTCAACAGAAAGCTTGTTCACAAGATGTTCCTGAGATGTAAGGTTGATAGGTCCACCTTACACAATGAATATTTTTTCTTCTCGTTCTTTTCAGCTTCTGTCAACCGGGGCTCCCGGTTGTAAACGCAACGCAACGGCTAACGCTATTGCTAAAAATATGATACTATGAGTCTGTATTTCTCAATGCACTGAGTTGAAGTTTGCTCTCAATATTACATTACATTACCTTATTTTGAGAAGACAGAGATTCTAGAGCGGTTTCCATCGCAGTCACTAGCATGCACACATATACACATATTTATCTGTTTGCGAAGAGAAAAATTCTTGGAATTGGTTTAACTCGAGGTTCGTATAAAAAGTTCAAAATTTCCGAACTAACTTCCAATGAGTCGGGACCTACTGCTCTAAAATACATATTGAGAGATATTTTTTTTAAATTATCTCTTACCTTTACGCATATCTTTCAATAGTGAGGAAGGAGAGCAAGAAGCCAGTGATTGCCTTCAGGAACTTTTTAAGGCGTGCATTTTTTCTACCAAAGCATATATTTTAAAATAAGATTCGTTCTTTGCTATTGGAACGAAGATATCGTTCAAAAATGCTCTAATATATTAATTAGGCTTAAACATGAAAAACATGAAAATGTGTTTTTATAACACTGACGTGAGAGAAACGTATAATAAAATAGTAATTCACGTTCATTATTTTACAGTAAAGTGGAAAATTTAATTCACTGTTTAGAAAGTTATTTCTTATAGTATAATGCATTTTCTTTAAATCAAATATTAGCAAGTTGAGTGAAACAGTGGATTACCTACAATGCACACAGAAAATATGGTTCTATAATATGTGGTGATGAGTGAGAACATTATCTAGCTTTTCCTGTTAATTGACTTTGACTTACAATAATCACCATATAATTTTTTCGATAGAAATTTGCAAGAGAGTTCGAAAGTATTTTTATTGCACGACGTATACGATTTCATCTCGGTTCAGAAATCCTTAACTGCATTAGAGATTGATCAACCTATCTCTGAAGACATAAAACTAAACTTTACTGTGTGGATATATTATTATTATTATTATTATTATTATTATTATTATTAATAATAATAATAATAATAATAATAATAATAATAATAATAATAATAATAATAATAATAATAATAATATACAAAAGACAAAAAGAAGAAGGTCAGATGCAGATATATTTAATAAAGTACTTACTTGTTTCTAAGTTCGCTTATTTCATGTTTGTTTCTTTCTCCAGAGCAGACGTAATATGCTGGGAGTGTGACGTTCCAATCTTGCCTATTTCTTTGGATTGTTATCGCCGCAGGATTTTCTTGGAACTTTCTCCATGCTTTATAATTAATGTACCACGCACAGAAAATTGAAACTGCTACCAAACATGACCAAAATAGTCTATGAAATAGAGATTAGTTAATAGATCTTTAGACGGTAATTATAAGTTGTACATATTCATAATTTAAAGAAGTACTATTAGAATCATTTTTAAGGTATTAATACTTGCACTATAGTTAAAGTAATACGTTAAGATTGAAATTATGCTCACCTTTCAGACAAGCTTCTTTTTATTCCGAAGAATTCCGGAATTCCATGAAACCCAGTGGATCCAAAGATCCTTCTAAAGCAATTATACATTAGCGGACATTTAGTGGTAGTTGAGAAACCTGTTAAAGGAACAGTGTTCTGTAATATTTAAATAAATTTATAATCGTGTTTACGAATAAAAAATTGATCTTACCTACTAAATACTGACAAAGTATCTTTTTTTAGATTTTCTAGTGTAAGGCGTGTATACCAAATTTATCATCACGAATAATGCACTTTCTCATAAAGTGAAATAATGAGACCCTGTAAATGGTTGCTCAATTAATTCCAGTCACTCAACATAGGTAACATATATAATACTTTTCTTCTCTTTCGTTTGGAACACATATAATAACCTTTATGAAATATGGTGTATATTTATTAAAATTTTTATTTATTTATTTATTTATTTATATGTTACGGCTTAAACTGGAGCTCCGTCCTATAACCGGCAGACGTAGCATGTGTTTTAAAGGATATTACATACTTTGTATTTAATTGCAGAGAATTAGCGAATATTGTAATAGTGTAATAAAAATTTCAGTAGCCGTTGTTGAAAGCTGGTCTCAGGTTTATTGCACTTTCGTCTAGGAAAATGTAAGAGTAAAAGCGTTGGGAATCTTTGTGATGAAAATGTATTTTAAAAGTAACGTTGGTAACTAAATTATACCATTTTGTGATCTTTCGGTTGATAAAATATGAATTTCATGGACTGATGTGAATATTAAAAATCATTCTAATTTGAACATTAACCAATTTTGGTGCATGAAGAAGGCGTCATACTATGTAGGAATCGGATGGTGTCAATTGAATTCTCAGTTTTCAGACTTCAATTAGTTCTTTGAATTACAGTAAAATTTCACATGATATAGATAATGGGGAGTATGTGAGGACGACATGTATTCATGTCACACACAATGCTGAGTTCTCACTTGATTATCGTTTTAAATACTCTGCAAGAGTGTTACAGAAAATTTGACTTGAAATAACTAACAAACTCTGGCACCAGCTAATTCTCTCTATTTATCTCCACACTCAAATTTCGAAAGTTTCCATTCACTTTTCATCAATTTTGCTAAGGTCCATGTTTCTAAGCAATACACCGCAATACTCCAAGCGAACTATTTTATGGCTCTTTTACACAACTCCTTATTCAAGGTCCCGCAAAATTGACTTTTCATCCTTCTAAAGGATATGAGCATTTCCTTCATTAATTGAGGTAGTCACCTCCAGGCTATGTAATAATATTTCGTACTTGACATTGCCTGCAATCCAGCCCCTGAGACAATGTTTGGTATTCAATGTATTCAAGACTGCAATAGAGCTTTAACTGAAGTAATATTGAGTTGGAAAACCCTTTAGGGACAATGAAACGGAATGCAATCTTTCAGTTTAATGTCCCACGGATCTGCAAGCTAGGCTAAAGAAGACGGCGAAATAGAACAGTATTTTAAGGCCGATAAAATAGAAAAGTATCAGATTGCTTCAATAATTGCGTTAGACAGGATGCAAATATATGTCTTCATGGAAGTTACACTACCTTAGTAGACTCATATACTCTGCATTCTCATCCAAACGATTGCTTCGATTACACTATTTTGCTGCTATTATTATATGATTTACATCTGATATAATATTATTTATGGAAATATATCCGTTTCTAGTCTTCTGTTGATTTATGTCAACATGCTGTTTCTGATCGAAATATTTCTGGTCTTTTTAGCGTTGCTTTTACGACTGTAGAGAAAACTGTAATATGTTTAAGAAACATACACTCCGGGAGTATAATGGACATCGCCGAGTGAAACTCTTGCACTTATAAGCAGTGCTGAAAAACCGTAGAGGAAAAAAGTAATTGAATGGTGATATCTTTGAAATATGCACATGTCCACTTCTGTGTAAACTTCTCAATTTCAGTAGCAAAGTTTCGTAGCCACAGTTACAAACTTACTTCAGTTGGACCCAGACGCACTTGTATATTCAAAACTTATAAATTAATTAGTAACAAGCTGAATTTTTCAGGAACGTTAGACGATAATCTAAGGAGTATTTTCTGAAAAGTCCCCACGCCTCTCCCTCTTGCTTTGGTCACCCCAAAACCCTTTTAGACTCTTGTATTTTTGATGAAAATGTTGACTTTTAGTTAAGTAGCTATTACTTCAGTACTATTCGTCCGAGTATCATTAATTATGCGTCATTCTCTTTAAAACTAAACATGCTTTCAAATGATATCATGTGCAAGTTTGCATGATGCAGAAGGGAGGAGAAAGTTGAGGTATAATTCAGAAATTTCCCTCCGACAAAAAAATTATTTAAAAAATTTATTGCTCTTTGAAGCGACTCTGGCTACAAATGTCTGAATATAATTTACTTTGCAAAATACTACGGTATATATGTAATGTATGTTCCAAGTTTTATTGCAATATCTAGAATAATTACGATGGAAAAATATTTCTCAATCCTACTTGACAATACCAAATTTAATGTATAAATAAGGAAAATTAGGATATATATACATAAAATAAGTTTCCAAACACAGTACTATATATCCAAGTATCATGGTTAATACGTATTTTTTTTTCAGAATGAAACAAGACTTTAAACGATATCAAGCATATGTGTTTATAATGTACAAAAGAAAAGTGTCTTGGGATAAATATGAAAACTTCCCTTCAAAAATCCCTTTTTTGATATTTGGGGAATCCTGAAGCAGTACCGGGACATATGCCTGAATATAACCTACCTTGAAAAATACTATTGTCTATAAGTACATAATGTATGTTCCAAGTTTCGTTGCAATATCTAGAATAATTACGAGGAGAAAATAATATTTCTTAATCGTGTTTGACAATACAAATGAGATTTTCAGAGAATCGAATCCAACAATAGCATTCTTACCCCTCTAATACACCACGAAAATGTGACAAAAGGAACGAAATATAACTCTTAACTTTAAAATATAATACATGTGTATACATTATTAGTATGCACATAAGTTAATAGTTTATTTATATCTGACATATAGAAATTTATGGTTACTATATTTCATTAATTTGATTTTTACTAGTATTATTGCTAATTAATATGGCCAACCTTGATTCGGGGAATTGTTCCTAACCTAGATCAGGGCCGTTCAATTATCTAACACGTTTGGACTTGAAGTGTCCTTGACTGGCAACAATCGGTAGCTGCTTAACAGAGCAAAATAATGTACTTTACATTGTAATAACATCACGGACCACCCACCCAAAACACATGGAATGTAGAAAGTAGAACCAAATTCTCTACTTTCTACAATATTACTACACATTTTATAGAATCAGTGTTTACTTGTTGACTGATAAAATTCAATTCAGCTTTCAGTCCAATCTGGTAAAAACAAAATGCTACACTGTTTACACTCGTCATCATCGAAGTCAATAACATCGTCATAGGCAGGAGAATTATTGCAGGAAAATCCATTACAGTGTTCACACACGGCGGAACAGTCTTATCCTACATTTCTACATATAGTTGGCGCAAGATCATTCACAGCTGAGAGAAACGAGACGATCACCAGACGCAAAAGTCTTAGAGCTTGGTACTAGTATCAACGTTTTTCTTTAACATGTTCTATATTCACGATAATCGTCAGAAAAGACTGTGACATTTCTTCCGTATATGTTTACAATGTACACTGCGTGCTCCCTGAATTGCGACTTCCACAAAAGAAAGTGTGGTCAGTGGCCGAGATTATTATAATTATGACCAGCCCAACTGGTAGTATTGCAGAGAAAGAAAACACTCGAGTCTACATATTGGCAGATAGCACACTGTTATGATGGGAGGTGGGCAGGATTTATCCGCATGTTAATAGGACATGATTGTGGGTACCCGAGCAATAGGTTCGTCATTACTCAGACAGCGATACTTGTCGAATACGCCCATTCCACTATAATGAAGGTGTGCAAGGAGTCGAAGGAAAAAAAGGGTAACGGTCTGCAAGAGATGGAACTACAGGGACGTACCGAAGCTTAAAACGTGGGGCGAGCATTGCGTGAAACAGCACGTAACAGTAAAGTGAATCATCAGTGTATGGGAATAACGTAACCAATAGAATGGTGGATGCACAACACTCATTTCCCATGCACCTATACGGCGTACACTGACACGCGTACAAGTCCACAGCAGACTACGCACTCGTCACCCACTCTTCACGACTCGTTACCACAGACTTCGACGGGGTCAGGCACATGAACACGCTAATTGGACCATGGATGATTGGTATGTTGGTCCGATAAATTACTGTTTGTACTACCACTCTCGGATGGGCGTATGCATGTGCGCCGCCAACAGCACGAAGCTATGTGTCCCTCGTGCATGGTGTGTACTTTACGGTCGTCTGTGTGGTTTGGGAATATTTGTGTTGGCATAGACTGGGACCGTTGCTCTGTATGGACCACAACGAGACATCCGTTGTGTACCTGCAGGTGTTAGAAAATCAGTTACACCGTACAATGCAACACTTCTCCCCATACAAAGACGGCATTTTCCAGGACGACAGTGCATGGTTCCACCAAGCTAGTACTGCACTTGCTTGGCATAAGGAATATTTCACGGAGCCGTAGCATATGAATTGGCTCCCTGTCTCACCAGATGGTAATCCTATAGAACCTTTGTGGGATGTTGTGGAACGAGCTATTCTCATCATGACCCCTGCAACAACATCTGTGGGATCATTGTGGGATGCCATCAGGAATATATTATATCAGATCAAAGTGAAAACATATCAGCAACTATCAGAATCGATGCCACGTCGTGTTCACGCCGTCCTCTGAGCAAAAGTGGACTAACAAAGTTTTAGATAGATGGTCGTAATCCGGTGAACACTACAAAAGTGTAGTGTAGTTGCTACATTTTTGAATAACATTTCCGTAAGTACAAGGAACATAATAAATAAGAAATCCCCCATCAATCACTACAACTGATTTCATTTTCTGCTTTGATCAACTGCAATATAGCTATAATATATGTGATTGGACAATTTCTCGAATTTCTTATTATGGTAGTCATAAATACACTCCATCCTGGCTGGGACTGTAACCCTACAAGCCATATAAGTTTGAGGGGAAATAGATGTTGTGAAGGTCGGGCCGTAAGAGATCCTACTTATTGAAGTTCATTTAAATCTTTAATGACCATTGAGGAAAGACCTGTATTTCTCTTTTTCGTTTGATGTAAGTACTCTGGGATAGTTCTGGTGTTAATAGAAGACTCAATTGGAATTCTCTTAAATGTTATCCGACACAGGTACCTGACGTGACACAATGAATTCTTCCCATAGGACGAAATGTGCCTTTGTTATCAAGACTTCATACATTTACGTCAAGACTATCAAAACATGTTGGAGAAATCCATCTGAATGAATAGCTGGGGAGCCAGCGTTAATGAACGATGTTAGGTAGATTGTGGCTTCACGGTAAGATGTTCACATTCCCGCTGATGTAATATATTTATGAAGCGTTTTTGAACTGTATAATCGATGTAGATTTAGAGCAAGACTTGTCTACATAGGTGACAAAAACCATGTAGGGATTACAGAAAATACGAGAGCGTGACTTATAATAACGCACTTAGTTTCAGCTTTCTGGGATTAACTTAATTTTGTAACTTCTGATTTAAAAGTGTCAAGACTCTCTGGAACAAGACTTTAGCCCTCCCCCATGATTTAATCGTATTCTTAAAATTTGCACTTTCTCAATACACTTTCTTTGTAACTTTTCGTGCACATAGGTTTTTCTTTGTACATTAGCTTCACGAACAGAATGTACACCACGTTTACAACTACAGTGTATACGTTAAGTTCGTTTTCACAAATCATACAAATGAAATAGGAATTATTACTTTTATATTATTACTGTTGCTCAGGTAGCCTGGAACAATATAAAATGACTACACTCATGTCAATGTAAAATATAATACTGAGTTATTTTTCATTAATCAAAATGAATTCAGAATTTAAGTTCAAAATTAGGAACACTACTTTCTACTTTCTGTTATAAATTATTGTAAGTGATATTGACAAAAAGAAATAGTACTTTTGACAGCTAGAAAATGATTAAATATTATATAATCAGCAAATGTTATAGAGAGTTATGCATTTTAAATTGAAGTTTAGGGTTTGAAATGAAACACATTTGCGTTTTTATCCAGACATATATTTTATACTATTTTTTTAAGACTTGACTGTGAATAACCATGTAGCGATTAAACGTTTCAATGCTTGTCTTGCACTTGAAAACTGCTATTTTGCAGTTAAATCTAACTTAAATTTGTCTGAAGATTTTTTAAACATAAAAATCTAAATTAATTATGAGGATGCAAACAAAGTGTTACGTTCTAGTTACTGATAAATCAGAATACTAAAGGCATAGAAATATATGTCTACATTTCAAATTATAAACCTAAAGCCTTACAGAGAAAAGAACCTACTAGATACTCATTAAGTACTTCTCACTTTTACTGCACAAAATCACGTAGCACATACAAGCTTCATAAATCTCCCACTGAAACTGAAGCATGCAAGTAGACAGTGTCAAAGCCGAATTATGGCGCGCGCCTAGCCGACCAGGCAGGATGACTTCCCCGCACCTGCAGTCATTTGGCAAGAACTCTCTGGACACCGTTCCCGTGCCTATAAACCTACTAATACGCATATCAATTTAAAGCTAATAAAACAAGCTAAAAGTTTTATTTGAAATATTTTGTTGTAGCGTTATCAGTTTTTTAGTAATAATAACAAAAATGTTCAACATTATATTGAAAAATCTACTTTTTCCGCAATGTATTTCAAGAACGCCGCACATACTTACTTGAGCTAAAAACACATAAGGACATAATCTAAAGAACGTAATGTGAGGAATCCAACTTTAAAAAATCGTATTGATACGCACTGGCTTAATCGAGTTATTGACATTTCAATATAGGTATGCAAATTTGTATGTTTAGGGCCGAGGGGGAAGCAAGAGGGAGAGAGTTGGGGACTTATGTGGGAATACTCCCCTTATGATTTAATAACTGGCAAAGTTCAACTTGCTACTAATTATTTCCGACAGAAGCCTATTTTTTGCCTTTATTGACTGGACTATGTATTATTCTTAGTTAAATAAAATTTATAACACATTAGTGTGCGTGAAATCGATAGAAGAAGTAACGCACTATCACCAAAAAAACTGTTAGGTTGTTTGAAAATAGTAAAGCTAAAATAAGACACGAAGTTTGAATATATTTAAGGACCTCTAAATGTATCGTGTATGCCTTAAATTAATGTTTCATTTCACACTTGTGAACAAAAGAAAATGTAGTTTATATTAATGATACGCATTATAATCATCGTCAATAATATTGCCGAATACAATTGCAACAATCCAAGTTGTTTCGGCTATGTCTATTACTTTAAAGGTATTCAAGAAAGTTCAGTCGCTTTTTTATGGCGGTCTATTTTCAATTAGCCCTAACACTGTGAGATGAATGGGAATAGAGATAGGGCGAAGATCAGTTATTGCTGTTGGTATAACCAACATAATACCTTGTTGCGGGAATTCAGTTACACGGTGAACTTCCGTAAGGACAGAGTGAACATGAGACCTCCACAGACTCATAAGTGCGTGTATGTTGTACGAATTCAAACTGGTGTCAAACGCCGCTGCAGCTATGCGGAAGATATTCCAGGTCTGTTGTGAGGGAATCGTGACTACGCGGACAGTGGCGGTTGAACTCATCTATCGACGCTAACGAAACACTCGAAGACGTACCACGTGCCAGAAAACTAACATATGTACAAAATGAAGATCTTCGAGTTGCTGTTGAGGCGAACAGTGACCAGTTATGTGAGGGACTGGCACTAAAATTTAGTTTGAGTAGAGAAATCGTTCGGCAGCAACCTCCATGAACTTGGGAAGTACTACAAGTCGCGTCGATTTGACGCATGATTTGACGCATGGCCAGCAGGAAAGCAAGCAGACACCTGTGTTTCTTTGCTGTCTGGTGTGAGAAAGAAACCATCTCTTGACATAGTGTTAAATGTAAGGAAAATTGCGGTCTGTTCAAAGCCCCACGGTGCTGTCATCTTGGTTAGTATCCCAGAAATCGGATACAAAACAGCCGAAACCAGCACTTCACCAGAAGAAAGTCATATTGAGTTATAGGTGGACTGCTTACGGCAACGTGCATCGGCAACTGCTACCAACCGGTCAGAGCATCAACGCAACTGTGTACTGTCAGCAGTTGACTCGCGTTCAAGAAAAATTCAAAACTACGGAGCATGAATCACAAAAGAGTCCACCTGTTACAGAACATCACCAAGCCCCACGTGGCTAGAATGACCCGGGGCACCTTTCTACACAAGGATGGAAAACACTACTGCACTCGACATGCTCCACGGAAATTGTACCATACGATTATAACCTGTTCCATTACCTTACAGGACGCCAGTTCAAATCCCCACTTGATACCTTCTTCGCTTCACGGCCCAGCATGGAATCCATTGCCTTTGAGAACGTTGGCAGAAGATCGTCCATGCTGATGGGGACCATTTCGTTCTTTTTGTTGCATCTTAGGTGACACGTCGATGTTGGAAGGAGGTAGGTGAAAAAGCGACAAAACTTTTTTGGTTACCGTTATAACTCTACGTTGTGATTAAATGTTCAAATCAGGCGTTTAAGAACAAATGCAGAATAACATAGTTACATGTTCTGGAGAATTTACGAGGGGTGACTGGAAAAGTTTTGAGCCTAACAGAAAATGAGAATCTAGATTAAAATAATTGTATTTATTAGAATAGTACAATCTTTAATATTCATATGTATTGAGCTTTTGGTTCTAAGTAATTTCTTTTGTAAATTGTAAAATGGAAGAGACAGGTCAGTGATTAAGTATCTACAATTAAGAAGAATGTCGGCGTCTGAGATCCACCAGGATACAGTCAATACCTTAGGTGAAGTTTCCCCTTCACATGCCACGATCAATAGATGGGTGCAGGAATTCAAGCGTTGTAGGCAGAGTGTTGAAGATGAGCCGAGATCTGGGAGACCATCAAGTGCTACCACTACGGATAACATTGGCCTAGTACTTGATATGATCATGCAAGATTTCTAATTGTCAACTCGACAGATAGCAGACAAGATGAGCATATCATAGGAGCTAGCAGATCATGTTCTGAAAATGAACTTGGTTTATCAAAATTTTCTGCTAGATGGGTCTCACATCTTCTTACTACCGAACAAAAGCGCTCTCGGTACCTCATCTCCGTGGACAATTTGAAACTGTAGATGGTGATGTGAACGATTTTCTCTATCGATTCATCACTATGGACAAGTTCTGGGTACAACATTACCAGCCAGAAACCCAACAAGAGTCCAAATAATGAAAGCACCCCTCCTCCTTTGTCCCAAAGAAGACAAAGGTGATTCCTTCCCCTGCCAAAATGATGACCTCTCTTTTTTAGATTGAAAAGGTGTGATATTTACTGGTTACCTGCATAGGGGTCATACAATCACAGCACAATATTATAGTGACCTTTTGAAAAAACCTCGAGTGCTGATTCAAGAAAAAGGCCGTAAAAGATGTTCAGAGGAATTCTTTACTATCATGACAATGATCCTACCGTAACTTTAGCAGTTGCCATGGCTACTATTCACGAATGCGGCTTTGAACTCATTTCTTATCCACCCTATTCTTTAGATCTGGACCCACAGACGTACTTGTTCCCTAATCTGAAAAAGCTCTAGCATGACGACGTTTTGCAAGCAATAATGACATCATGAGAGCCGTGGAGGAGCTTTTGTAATCGCAACCTAAGGATATTTTTCTGCTGGGATAATAGCCTTGCAGCACAGTTAGAGCAAGTGTGCGGCTGTCCAAGGGGATTATATTGAAAAATAAAAGTATTACCAAATCTGTACTTCTTATAGTTTCCTCAAGGCTCAAAACTTTTCAGTCATCCATTGTAAATGTTCGTAAAATATAGTTCTACCTACATATCTCTCTACTATATCTATATCTTTATCTATCTATCTATCTATCTCTCTCTCTCTCTCTCTCTCTCTCTATATATATATATATATATATATATATATATATATATATGATTGTGGGGGTGGGGGTGGGGTAGAAATTTACTGTGTCTTTACTGCATGCATTACTGGCATGTCTACTCTTATCCAGTGACGTATGAGGATTAGGTCTATCAGCAAACATACAATCTATGCATGTAGGAAGAACGAAAAAATAAATTAGAAACGAAGGAAGCTATATGAAACTTTTATGTTATGTATCATTCCGACATTTGCCTGAGGAAGGTGGGCTGAATAGGCTTTTATATCTTTACAACAAAGCGTCTCTATCGAAAAAAATATTACAAGTCCTTTACATCAAAGGAGGAGTGCAGATTCGAGTGTTTTACGAAAAGTAAGAGAGAACACTCCGAATTGCGGCACATTTGAAACAATTTTACCAATTGTAATATTAATTCAAGCAGTATGAGATTTTGTATTTCTATAGAAAAACTAAGTACAACTCACATTTAAGACTGAGTATTTCTGATGCCGTTAACTGCACGTAGGTTTGTTGTATGTATATGTGTGCGTGTTTTAGTCGTCTAAGCATTGGGTGTCCTTCCGAATTATTTCGTATTCACTTCTATATTCTAAAATTTTGCTACACTCTTCAAGGAAAAGTGCTGTGCAACATTGTGTCGAAACAGCTGTTCGGAATTACATTATTAAAGAGTTCTCTGGTTGACTTTGGCAAAATGAATAAATAAGTCACATGTATACTGTCCAAAACTTACTCCGTTATGTTTTTCCTTTTACAAATTTGCCGGTCAGTTCCTATAAGAGAGGGCTACCCAGTCCAGTTTGCAAAAGATATTTAGTAGTTCCATAATCACTATATGCTTTATTTAATTTGACACAGAAGACAAAGATTCAATATTACGTTATAACTCGTGCGTTTCGGATCACATAAAATTTACCCATTCATGTCACAGAAAGCATCGGTGCTAAAAGACACAATCAACTTCTATATGACCAAAAAGCATATAGCCTATCTCACGATGCCACATCATCTGCGAACTCCAAATGGAATTAATTCTTGCAACCCCACTCCTACAAAATCGTAGATACGAATGCGAGCTGAGTGATCACTGTATTCCGGTTTACGTAAAACAGATTTATCATTTAAATCTCCCAACGAGTTATAAAATGAGTAACAAATTTTAAGTTATGTGTCCGGAAAACCCTAAGGTAATTGGACTGACGATCCACCAGAAAGCATACATAAACTTTTCGCCCTCTCCCTCTCTCCTCTGCTACTATAACCTCTAGCACGTACATAATGATACAGTTCTTCTTGGCCAATGTCCCAACCAGTTTCTCCTCCAACATTGTTAAAATTTTTCTACCACCATTTCCAACATCCTTAGATTCGTTTTTCGCTCAACCCGTTGAATTCTCTCTATTTGTGTGGGATTTATCCATATGTGTGGGATTTATGAACGATTCATTGGGCGTTTTGACATTTCTTGAGTGTGGGGGTTTTGGCTGTGGAAGTTTTGGCCGTTCATGCATTTGGGAGATTTTTCCGTTTTGTGTGGGAGTTATTACCGATTGTGTGGGCCGAACCGAGTTTTCTTGGGGTTCTCTTCTTTTCTCCAACTTTCTTCATTCCACCATTTCATTCATTTCTAATCATCACCGTCTCATTTAGGCTAGCCGACATATAAGTGGGACGTAAAACTTAAAGCTTTTATTTCATGTTTTCCCATTGTACTCTCTACAGTCTTTTTCACACTTATTGTAACACTAATTTGCTGGTTTGTACATGTATCTTATTAGTCTTTGATCTTTCCATTCACACCAAACCTTTTTAGTTCTCCCAACAACCATTCCAAACCAAAGCGACCGAAAGCCTTTTCTAGCTTAGGAAATAAACAAGCACATCCTTTCCTTTGTCTATAATCACATCCTTCCAACGATTACCCATATTCAATTCCACCTTTTTCGTCCATACCTCTCCAGAACCCGAACTGTTCCTCCACAATTCTTACATACAACCTTGTTTTCAGTACTCGAAGCTACATTTTTG
Organism: Thermobia domestica; assembly: GCF_964235325.1. NCBI lineage: Eukaryota > Metazoa > Arthropoda > Insecta > Zygentoma > Lepismatidae > Thermobia > Thermobia domestica. The sequence goes on from NC_137471.1 coordinate 121,305,827, forward strand.
CTCCATATGATATGAGACTAAGAGGTCTTTAATCCTCACATTTCTCTCGGTTCGGTTTCTTAGCCTTTGGTATCATGGCAGTCTTAAGAGTGTCTTTGGACCACTCTTTTATTTCATATGTTTTAATTGCAAAATAGGATTTTTTTCTGTCTCTTATATTTTAAATTTTTAATGAATTCTATTTCTCTACCGTGGTAGCTTTTCCATTTCTAATCCTGACTATAGCTTTTAAAAATCCATCCTGAAGAATACAATCTCATCTGTCATTCCCAAGTAATTCATTTTTTACTCCAACATCTAGGTCACAAGGTGGATCTGTACTGTCATATAAGTTTTCATCAAATTCTTTCCATTGTAATATGTCTTCACTTCTCTTGCTCATTACGTTTCCTTTTTTTATTTTTACTACCATTGTAATACTCTCTTGTTTTCCCTTAAATTTGTTACATTTTACCTACTTGTACATTTCATAACATTTTCCCACTCTGTCCTATTTTATGTCCTCGCATTTCATTCTGTAGAGCATTTCCCTTTCCCTGTCTGTTTCCCTTCTTAGCTAGTTGTTTAACTTCCTGTAATATCTTTCTGCCCTCTTCAGACTCAACATGTTTCCTCTTTTTCCTTTCCCTTTTTGTGCAGAACCTAGTCAGCAACCCATGTTTTTTTTACCCATTTTGTGCTCGCGATTACCCACTACTTCGTCTGCGGACTGCTGTATACAAAGTATAATATGCTCGTTCCATATCTTTCTAATGGTGCCTATTCTTTCCTCGTTTGAGCATTGTTTCTTTATGAAAAGACTTAAACAAAATTATCGTCGTAACTTCATAGGATATAACAGATTTCTACTAATAAATAATAATAGTAATTATCAGTTGTTTTATTTAATCCATCTCTACACTAATATACTTGAAAAATATACTTCACGTAATCTTATAAATTGTTATGATCTAAATAAAGTAAAACTTAATTTCCTGAAATTAAACGTTCTTTGGTTGATTTTGTGGATTGAGTTTAGCTTCGCTTTCATCACGAGCCATAAATCAGGCGTTAATCTGAAGGTTTAAATGATATCCGAACTGCCACAATGTTTTAAAAACGCAAGGTTCTTTCCTTGAAAATCAAAGGTGGACTGCCATTTTTTATGAGCGATACCTACCAAGAACGTGATAATCGTTTACTTCTTTTCTCGTTTACTCAAGCGGCAATGTAAGCTAAACTTACCTCTTGTTGTAGAAACTCTAACTGCGTCTGTTCAAAATGAATTGTATGTATCTTCAAAGAATATAAAGTCATTCCAATTTAATCACCTCTTTATATGAATGGAGAAGGTATATAACAGAAGTATCTCCATATTATTGACAATTATGCAGCAAAACGTAAGTGGTTATTGCAAAGCGAGGTATTTCATAATAGAATTTTACTCTGCAGCAAAACAAAGCAATTAGCTTACCTCATGAATGAATAATTAATATGTCAGTTTCAAAAGGTAAACATGATCATATCAGTAGTGCTATAAGCACGGAAGAATCGATTTTGTTAGCAAAGTTTTAGAATATGTATCTAGTTTGAATGACAGTTAATAACTCTGCGTGCTATTATTCTTTTAGCCTTATTTCTCCACACTAAGAAAGAAACTTCATTTTATACATATCATGTAATTCATTTCTAAATTGGAGCACGGTGGCTCTATGGTAAAGCACGTAACTGTGGTATCTGAAGTCCCTAGTTTAATCGCCGGGCAAATAAGTTAGTGGTGGACACGTTCGTCTTTCTGGGTTTATTCAGGGTACTCCTCATTTCTTCAACTTTCTCATTCCACCAATTTTCCTTCCTCATTCACTTTTCTTAATCCTCTTCTCCTTTAGCCTATCAGGCATAATCATGGAACGTGGAACTCAAATATTTAATAGAATTTCAGTTATTATTAGAACGTGCAGGTTTCACAATAATCGAAATCCAGGTAACTTTGCAATACTTTGAAATATATTACTCAACTTTGTATATTTCACATTTTATATGTCCTTAGTATGCTCACATTTTACCAAACTATAAACGTTTTTTTCTAAAATAAGACGGAGAATTATAGCTAGCACAAAATTAAGAAAAAAACTTCACTTTAATTATATTAGTTAACATGTTTATTAACACAAGACAAAAGTAAGATCTAAATTAGAGTTTCATCATCCAGAACCGAATCTGAAATATACTAATAAATGAAGTAGAACCTTCGGTTAAAATATTGCAGACTCAAAAGTCTGTTTGACAGAAAAAAATACTGATAAATAATATATTAATATGCTTTAAAGATAAATTGTCTAGCAAATATTGTATAGAATATATAGCTGTGAGATTAGTAAATTCTATAATTATGAATCAATCGTCTATGGTCTAGTTAAATTCAAAATCAAAGATAACTAACAAGGTTACAAGAAATTGCAGTTAAAAACTGGCCATAATCATATATTTTAAAATTTCACATATGCTAAATTAATATACTAAATTAAATACCACACCTTAAAAGAATCATATTTATGGAAATAAAGTATGTTTAATCAATACCATAGATACTAATACCATTTTAAATGTAACACCAACTTAACTTAAATCAAATTTTAACTTACATAAAGGATAATATATTATTTAACTACATTGACAAATTTTGTTATGTTTTGATTGGTCAGAAAATCACACAATAAGTTGTAGGTTATCTCAGAGTTTGTAACATGGAATTTAGGAAATGTGTGGTAATTGAGAAGTTTGGACATTCAATCCAGGAAGTTGTGAATGCGATTTATTCACTATTTTCTGATTAAAGGATTTTGCTGGTTGGAATTCTTTGTTTGATTGTTTACATCGACTTTATTTGATGATTTTTCATTTTTCATTTTGAAATTTTGAATAAACCGTTGGCCTTACTTCCTGGACCATCCAATTATCACTAGAAACTGAGATAGTTCAACCCAATCTATAAGAATTGCTTGTTAACAGAAATGCCGAGTTCCAAACTGTTTCGACCCGAAATCATACTCTGTATCCTTGTAACGACTGATCTGGAACTTGTAGATTGACCTTATTATTATTATTCCTTTGTTATGAGACGAAGGTAACGACTGGATGTCTCTTGCGAGCTTTCGAATGTGGTCCTATATAATATACATTTCTCTCTGAACTTTTCGAGGTTACCAATGACCAATTGGCCTGGAAATTTCTCCATATGACAATAACTTTAAAAGTATTCTACTAGAGTACAAAAACTAGGTATAAGCAGAAATAACTAACTCATAGTGCGATTCTTATGAAATAATTCTTTGTCAGACGTCGTGGACCTATTCTATATTCTATACGAAAAGACTTTCTTACTACATTTGTTTATTCATTGCAATTTTATTTGTATTTATTTATGTGTATGTCACTTTATTTTTTATAAAATATTTAAGCTGACGGAAAAATCCTCCTTACCTATGTTCCTTTAAGTTTCTCTTTGTATCAAAAGATCCAACATATTTCAATCACAAATTTTCTTAAGTGTTACATCCGGTGAATTTCATAAAGTGTAGCCAAACCCAAGCTATCACTTAACACAGCATAATGCGCTTATTCAGTTAAAATAAATACGATTAACTTTGCAGTTTTTGACTTGGGGTAGGATAAGGCTGCATACCATCCTTGAAGGTGGAATTTGGGAGAGTACAATAATTAACTAGAAAGCGAGAAGACACATCTCTGCAATACTAATATGCAGGCATTTTGACGGTGAAATACAGCCAAGCTACCCTGGTGAATACTCTTACCGCACATGGAATTGTCAGACATAACCCATTATTTACCATAACACACGGAATATTACAAAAGTTTAAAGTTGCAATCAAAGTAAGAGAATTGCCAAGATAAAGAGTAATAATTGAGTAAGCTTTTTTCAACAATTTACAAGGAAATATGTTTTCGTGAATTAAAAAATACAACGGCGTTTTAAAGTTTGAAGATTTGAAGCGTAAATAAAATGTCCATGAAAGATCGACGACCAACATCTTTCTTGTCGGTAACCATAAGTGAGAAACTGTAAATGTTTCCCAACCGTTGAAAGAGGATCTTCTTCTCTAGGTCTCGAAGATATACATGTAAAACTATATATATATTACAAATTCAGCCGTACTCTTTCGCTGAGGATCAATGCTGATATGGTGGTAAACCTGATATGTCCCATAACCTATAAACTATTATGATGTGCAATATTTCATTTTTCTATTTCTGGCGGATAGAATTTGTCCCAAATATCTCCCAAGAAATATCAGATCCCAAATCCCAAATTCGTCTAATCGGAATAAAGTTTTACATAGTTTTAGAACTTAACCTGCCATATAAGCCTGCAAAATACATTCTGCAGCATTTTGTGTCCCGAGCAATGGGCGGTCAAACTTTTCATCAGGTACATAAACAAATTTCGTACAGTGATCGTGATCAAAATGGCATATTGGTAGACCTTGAGCTGTTTGTTAGAATGTTAAGTATTCTGGCTTTGAGTTTCCACGTTACTCACAATCAAATTTTCAAAAATTGGAAATAAAAAGCAATAAGTATTATTCTCATAGCAATTGAAATCATTATTTAGGAGAATAAAAATGAAATGAACGATGTTTTTACGACTATACGTGTTTTAAATGCAAATAATACTTGTATTTCCATTTCATTGTATGCATGTGGCAATATATAAAAGAATCCACACATGAAAAAATGGTGTGGTGGATTTTTGTACTCACGAAACACTTTCCAACACAGCAGGGCCTTTATTGCAGGAGATCCTTCGATTAACAACATTACCTTATATTGTTTACATACCACGTTATTAGATGGTCGTCATTTGACTGACACTACCCAAAACATCGCGGCCTTTTTCAGGGCCTCCTGAGAGCAAGGACTCAATTTTCCAGTAGTGCACGATACGCCACGACCCACGTACAGTCCAACCATGGAAAATCGAACACTCCAAAAACTCCTTCTCTTTTATAAGGGTTTACTCATTTCGTTTTACGACCACTTTTTAGGGGTATACTCGTTCCATTTTATGAGCACTTTTTCAACCTCTATTTTAACATAGCTGAAATCACACACAGCTACAAACATGTAGCAGACCATGAGCACATTTTCCAACCCCTATGCAACATAGCACAACGAACACAGCAGAGTTATAGAAGAGTTTGGCTTAATTTTCAACCCCTACTTTAAAATAGCAGAAATATTATAAGACTACGAACACACTTCTATGTAACATAGCAGAAAGGATAATAACATAATAGAGTTGAACTCATTCTCTTTTACGACCACATTTTCCAACCCCTATGTAACATAGCAAAGACTACTCACATAAGAGAGAATAAACTGGGTGTATTCGTTCTCTTTTACGATACCACAGTTTTCTTCCCCTAATTTAACATTGCAGAAATTACACAGAGACTACAAACATAACTATTTAACATAGCACATATTACATACGACTATGAGCACATTTTCCAACCCCTGTGTAACATACCAGAAATTACATGAGACTACGAACACGTAACAGAGCTAATAAAAAAGTTTGGCTTATTTTTTCAACCCCTATTTTAACATAGCAAGAATTACATAAGACTACGAACACACTCCTGTGTAACATAGCAAAGACTACTAACATAAAAGAGAATGATGGGGTGTACTCCTTCCTTGTATGAGAACTCTTTCAACCTTCTATTTTAATATAGCAGAAATTTCTTAAGACAGTGAACCAATAGTAGGGCAACTTTTATCAACCACTATGGAACATAGCAGAAATTACATAAGCATGGATCTATTACTGCATGTTCCAAAAGTACTAACCATCAAGGTGAAAGGTGAAAAATTTAAACCCGAATAATTCGTAAACGAAGTCGAATATTGAGGTGTTGTTTCCACATTTAGTAATAGATCATCAACTACTACATGTCCCAAAATTATTGACCATTAAGGTCAGAGGTCAAATATCTAAACCCGAATAACTTGTAACCGGAGCAACTGAGGTGGTGGTTCCTCATTTAGTAACAGGTCATCATCTGTTACATGTACGAAATTTATTGACCATCGAGGTCAAAGGTCAAATGATTAAACCCAAATAACACGTAAACGGAGCCACATATTGAGGTGCTATATCCACATTTAGTAACAGATCATCAACTACTACATGTTCCAAAGTACTGACCATGGAGGTCAAATGTCACATACTACACTCCAATAACTCGTAGGGAGCCACATATTGAATTGCGGTATCCAAATTTGACAATAAGTCGTCTACTACTGCATGTCCCAAAAGTATTGACATTCAAGATCAAAGGTCATATACTTAAATTCGAATAACTCGTAAATGGAGTCACATCTTGAGGTGGTGTTTTCAGATTTAACAATAATTCATCAATTACTGCATGCTCCAAAAACACTGACCATAAAGGTCAACGGTCAAATACTTAAACCTGAATAACTCGTAAACGGAGTCCCATATTGCGGTGCCGTTTCCACATTTAGTAATAGGTCAACAACTACTACATATCCCAAAAGTACTGACCATCAAGGTCAAAGGTTAAAAATTTAAACCCGAATAACTGGTAAACGGAGTCACATATCGAGGTGAAGTTTCCACATTTCGGTGTAATTCATCAACTACCAGAAGTAACAAAAGTAGTCACCATCGAGATCGAAGGTCAAATATTTAAACCCGAATAACTCTTTAATGAAGTCACTTTTTGAGGTGATGTTTCCTCATTTCTCACTTGTCTACAGCAACTACATGCACCAAGAGTATTGACTTTCGAGGTCAAAAGGTCAAATATTTAAACCCGAATAAATCGTAAACAGAGCAACGGATAAATTTGTGTGACCTATTCAGTTTTGTACCAAGAAAAAAAGGGAAGAAGGAATAAACTGGAGCGGCTGATTTACTTTTGTATAAACTAGAAAAACAGACAAACGCCAAACGACAAAACTGTATTTGGATTGAGTATTTATTTTTGTACTAACGAGAAAGAAAGTAAAGATATGTCATTTTAACTAGCTGAGAATGTAATACATCTTGTAGTATTTAAAGAAACGAAAGGATAAGTTAGGGCGACCTACTCAATTTTGTAGCAACGCAAAATGCCATTTTAACTACCTCAGAATTATTGTACCTTTATGTTTTAACACTAAAAAGGCGAAGATGGTCCATTTTATCTAGCTGAAATTTTTTTATCTTTTTGTGCTATTCAAATAAACAAATGAATACACATATATTTATATATTAATATTGCAATTTACATATAAGAATAGCATACACATAGACAGAAACAATAGCGTCTTGATGACGCATTTAAGTGGATATATATACCAGAAATTGCGTGAGTTTGGTGAGAGGAGGTTGGCTACAGAAAGAAGATTTATTCCAGTGCCTTTCCCGGTGGAAGCGTTCCTAGCATCGCTGCCACGTTCCCTCTGCACATTCATACATAATCTCTGTATAAGAAAGCTGAAGCTTTAGTTTCTCCTGTTTTGAGAGTTTTTCCCCGCCCAACTTATTTAATAAAAGTTAGTCCTTGACCCCAGGACCCACAAGTTTCGATGGCGATGGTGATGAAGTGGTATTTGTCTAGGTGGTTGTTATATTTTCGTTATATATAAAACAACTGAATATAGTTTAGTAGTTTATTTATTTTGTACCAACTAGAAATGCCATTTTTAACTAGTTCAGTATTTCTAAACCCTGGTGTATTATTTAAAAAAACGAAGCGATAGATTTGAGTGACCCATTCAATTTTGTATCTACAAGAGATGCCATTTTAACCAGCTGAGTATTTTAAACCATTGTGTAATATTTAAGTAAACAAACCAAAAAAAGGAAATAAGTTACCAGGCTCAGAAGTTCAATAACATTTTGTACTATTTAAACAAACGAAGGGATAAAATGCTGAGCTTTTCAATTGTGTAGTAAGAAGTGAAAAGCGAAGAAGGACCATTGTTTAACTAACTCAAAATTTTATATCATTTTGTAATACTAAAATAAACGAAGAAATAAATTTGGATGATGTATTTAGTTTTGTACGAACCAGAAAAAAGTTAAGAATGAATAAAATTTGAGTGGATTATGTCCTTATGTACCAACTGCAAAACGTGAAGCGCCATTATAGTTTTGTATTATTCAAATAAACGAAGGAATAAATTTTCACTTACCAGAAAAGGTGAAGAAGGCTCATTTTAACTAACTCAGCATTTTATATTTTTTGTGCTATTCAAATAATTGAGAAAATAAATTTGACAGTATATTATATATTTGTACCAATCAGAAGAAAAGCAAGGAAGGTCCATTTTAACTAGCTCACCACTTTATACCATTTTGTACTACTCAAATAAACCGAGGAATAAATTTGAGTGACCCATTCAATTTTATAGCAATCAGAAGAAAAGCAAAGGAGGTCCATTTTAAATAGCATTTTAATCTTTCTTGGAGATTCAAATAAAGGAAGGAGTAAATTTGAGTGTTTTATTTTTTGTGGTACTAGATTTTGTACTATTTTGTATATTGTTGTGTTACCCAGAGAAAGGGCAACTTTAAAGTAGTTTATTTGAGTATTACAAAATGATATAAAATTTTGAGTTAGTTAAAATGAAACTTCTTCGCTTTTTCTGGCTAGTACAAATTAATTCCTTTTTTGTTTAAATAGTACAAAAAGGTATATACATTCTAAGGTAGTCTCATTGGCATTTCTCAATGGTACAAAATTGAATAAGTCACTCAATTTATCCCTTTGTTTATTTAAATATTACAAGATGATTTAAAATACTCAGCTAGTTAAAATTGCATTTCCCGTTCGTACAAATTGAATAGGTCACTCAAATTTATCCCTAAGTTTGTATAAATAGTACAACGTGGTCTATAAATACTGAGCTAGTAAAAAATGGCATTTCTCGTAGGTCAAAATTAAATAGACCACTTAAATCTCTGGCATCGTTCTGTGTGAGTAGCACAAAAAGGTATAACATGCTAAAGCTAGTTAAAATTGTATTTCTTCGCTTTTTGTGCTTGGTACAAATTTATCCCTTTGTTTGTTTAAATATTAGAAAAAGGTATAAAATTCTACGCCAGTTAGAATGGTCTTTCTTCGCTTTTCTTCGCGTTGGTACAAAAGAAAATAGGACACCTCAATATATTTATTGATTTCTTGAAATGGCACGAAAAGGTATAAAATGCTGAGCTTGTTAAAATTTACCTTCTTTGTTTTTCTTCTGATTGGTACAAAAATAAGTTAGACCACTCAAATATACTCCTTCGATTATTTGAATAGCACCAAAAGGTATAAAATTCTGAGTTATTTAAAATGATCGTTCTTCCCCTTTTCTGGTCGGTACAAATGTATTCCTTTGTTTACTTGATTACTTCAAAATGTTAATTCTTTTCTTTTTCTGCTTGTAACAAAACCAAATACTCCATCCAAATTTATTTCTGCGTTTATTTGAATATTACCTAATGATGTAAAATTCTGAGTTGGTTAAACAATGGTTCTTCCTCGCTTTTTACTTCTTGCTACAAAATTGAACAGCTCACTCAAAATTTATAACTTCTTTTTTTAAATAGTATGAAATGGTATTGAACATTTGAGCCACTTAGAACGGTCCCTTCTTTCCTTTTTCTTGTTTGTTTATTTAAATAGTACAAAATGGTATAAAATACTCACAAGGAAGGGTCACGTCGTGGCTCCGCTGAGATCCGAACGAGACAATTGTGGTTTTGATATGTTATAACTAGATGAATCCCAAAGTTATACGTGCCAGCGGGCGGAATATCGTGAGTTACAACATATTTTGTAATGTACGAACTACAAAACATTACCTGGCAGAATAGTTTGAACCGAGTCATTTGTTCAAAAACGGTTGGGTAAGTGGAAAACTCGGCCATCACGTATCCCATCATTTTCAACGAGAAACTTTTTGGGATAAAACAATTTTGTCCCAGGGTCTCCTCGCAGAGCCCAGACGGGGTCAAACTCAAAATTTTCAAATAGCAAGGGGGGTTAAGTAGCACATCGTTTGAAATATGTTGTAAAATAAAAGAAAATGCAGCAAGTATCGACTCTCTACAACAAAGCTGTGCAAAATTGCGGATTGTCAAAATGTAAACAAAAACACAATTTGAAAGTCCATGGTCACCCCTATAAATCGGAAACTGTGAGACAAATGTGAAAACAGGAAAGAAAGTGTGGCATTATTTTCAAAATACAACAATTTAAGTGAAAACGTCTTTCCCAGGGTCCCCACATGGTCCCAGGTGGGGACCAACTAAAAACTTTCAAATGGCAAGAGAGGTAGCACATCGTTTAAAAGCAATTGTTAAGTGAAAGAAGATGGAGCACGTCTCGACTTTCTACGACAACCCTGTCCATAATATCTGCGAGTCAAAATGTAAACAAAAGCTTAATTGAAAATCTATAGGCACCTTGAATCCAAGATGGCCGCTTAAATCCTATATCGAAAGAATAACCATACAAAACTGCTTTAGCTAGAAAAACCAAATTTGGCATTAATGTTGATTAGCAGGTGACGAAAATATTCGAAATGTTCAATAACGCGACATCTTGAGTTCAAAATGCCACACTATGTATCAAAGGCATATCCAGTTCACACCACTGGTGTTGGAGAAGTGAACGTTTATGGTTAATAGTAGATAACATCAAAATATCAAAGAGTATAATCTGTAATCCAATATGGCTGCCAGCTTGAAAAATGAGTCTGTATATAAATATGTTCTTTCTTGGAATACTGTGATCAAACCAACAAAGTTTTGCGCTGCTCGATGTACTGAAACGATTTACACACATGTTTTGGTACTACTCGCCAATCTTACAAATGAATGTTTTTTTCTTTTGTTGTTGTTGTTGCGATCAAACCAACGAATGACATAAAAATGTAACCATAACGAATACGTTACAATAGAGCCCCCAACCTACTAGTACAGCAAGTCTTTGCGCATGAACTACGTATGACAAAATGAGAAAAATACCCGAAGGTATTCAAGTATTGTTTAGCAGTATGAGTAAGAAGTAAGAGTTGTGTGTTCATCGCATATTCGTTATATTCAGGTAAGTGATGTCGAGAGAACCTTGACGGTTGTGCATTACGAACAAAGCATTACGAACGTGTTGTTACCGAATGAAATAATAGTTGAACTGAGTCGATATTCAATTGTTCTTTAGTCTTCCTATTATTTCTAAATACATAATAGAGAAAAATATAGATCTATTTTTGTTCTCTTATGAATGACATAGATTTTAAACAGACATCTTGGATTCAAGGTGGCCATAGTTTTTCAATTAACCTTTTGTTTACATTTTGACCCGCCGCAATTTTGGACAGGGTTGTCGTAGAAAGTCGAGACTTGCTATATCTACTTTCATTTAACAAGATCTTCAAACCGATTAGCTACTTAAGCCCTCTTGCCATTTAAAACTTTTTAGTTGGACCCCACCTGGGACCCTGTCGGGACCCTGCGACAAGACGTTTTCACTTAAATTATTGTACTTTGAAAATAATGGCACACTTCCTTTCCTATTTTTAAATTTGTCCCACCGTTTCCGATTTGTGGGGGTGACCATGGACTTTTCAATTAAGTTTTTAATACATTTTGATCCTCCGGCATTTTGCACAGAGTTGTCGTAGTGAGACGAGACTTGCTACATTTTCTTTTATTTTACAATAGATTTCACACGTTGTGCTACTTAAGCCCCCTTGCTGTTTGAAAATTTTGAGTATGACCCCATGTGGGACCCTGCGAGGACCCTGGAGTAAACTTTTTCATTCGAAAAAGTGTGGCCTTGAAATTGATGGAATACGTATTGTCCGAGCTTTCCATTTACCCAACCGTTTCCGAACAAATGACTCGGTTCAAACTATTCTACCATCTTTGTAGCTAATATATTACAAAATATGTTGTAACTCACAACATTCCGCCCAATAGCACCTATAACTTTGTGAGTCTTCTAGTATAATATATCAAATGCAAACACAATTGTCTCGTTCGGATCTCAGAGGAGCCACTGAGTGACCCTTCCTTGTCAGCTAGTTAAAATGGATGTGTATTTTCTCTCGTTGGTATAAAAGTAACGTACCCAAATATATTCGTTCGTTTATTTGAGCAATAAAAAACTTATACGTAATTTCTGAGTCCTTTTTCACTTTTTCTTGCTAGTACAAATTTATCCGTTTGTTTATTTAAATATTACAACATGGTCTAGAAATTCTGACCTAGTTAGAAATGGCATTTCCCGTTGGTACAAAATTGAATAGACTACCCAAATGTATTCCTTCGTTTATTTAAATAGTACAAGAAGATATAAAATCATCAGCTAGATAAAATGGACAATTTTCGCCTTTTCTAGGTCAACAAAAAGGTACAATAATTCTGAGCTAGTTAAAATGGCATTTCCCGTTGGTACAAAATTGAATAGGTCACCCGAATTTATCCCTTCGTTTGTTTAAATACTACAAGCTGATATAAAATTCTCAGTTAAAATAGCATATCTTTACTTTCTTTCTAGTTAGTGCAAAAATAAATACTTCATCCAAATTCACTTTTTGGTTTATTTGAATAACCCAAAAACATACATATATTGTGACCTAGTTAAAAGCGCGATTTTTTTTATTTTTTCATGTTAATACAAAAGCAAACAAGCCAGTCCAGTTTATTCCTTCTTCAATTTTTTTCTGCTTGGTACAAAATTGAATAGGTCACTCAAATTTATCCGTTATTCTGTTTACGAGTTATTCGGGTTTAAATATTTGATATTTGACCCTCGATGCTCAATGTTTTTTGAACGTGTAGTAGATGATGACCTGTTACTAAATGAGGAAATATCATCTCAATATATTGCTCCGTTTACGAGCTATTCAGGTTAAAATTTATGGCCTTTTACGTCGATAATTAGTACGTTTGGAACATGCAGTAGTTGATGACATTGTACTACATTTGGAAACACAACCTCAATACGTTGCTCCGTTTAAGAGTCATTCGGGTTTAGATTTTTGACTTCAGATTTGATGACCAGTATTTATGGAATATGTAGTACTTGCGGACCTATTACTAAATTTGGAAAACACACCTCAATATGTAGCGCCGTTTACGAGTTATCCTGGTCTAAGTATTGGACGTTTGACCTCAATGGTCAAAACTTTTCGTACATGTAGTAGATGATGATCTGTTACTAAATTAGGAAACACAGTTAATATCCCGGCGGATAGATGGCCGAGTCAGCGAAATTTGATCTTGTTTTCCTAGAAATCGATATAATTTCCTGGAATTGGGAGGCAAGTTTCGACAAGCCTTTAGTTGATATGTTCATAGCCTTTTACGGCTACCATAGGAGCTCGTGGGAAAATGTTTGTTGCTATACTCATAGTCTTGGATGCCTACCAGATGTAGAAACAAGATAAAACATGCCTTTTTCGTGTTCTTGTCGTGTATTGGCTAGTGATTTGAACCCCCAAACCCCTCCACTCCCTTCTGCGAAGAACGTAAGCGAACGTTGTTACTATGCTCATACTCTTGGACGGCTATCGGATCTTGATGAGAGTCCTTTCAGTTATCACGTTCGAAGCTTCCCAATTGATTGAATATCAAGTTCGAAGCTTAGCAATTGATTGATTGATTTTCGTCTTTTCGTTATGTATTGAATAGCTATTTTGCGTAGCATAGGTAGACCTTTACCCCCAATCCTTTGATATTCAGTGATCGAAGCACTCCAATTGATTGGTCTTCGTCTTTCCCCGACTCGTTTCTCCTGGGAAATCGAAGAGCATACTTAATGTCTTAAAATATTCAATGCTTTCTCATCGAGAATCAAACCTGAACACTAAATATGTTTTCATTTTGAAAGCTCTCTCGTTGAAATTGAACGCAAGACCAGTACTTCACGATTTAGAGTTGAATTAATTCTAGCATGAAAAAAAAAGAATTTCATGTATTGATTTTAGCGTAGCATATGATATGTACATTTTTCGAAGCTCTTCATTTCGAAGCACTATAATGCTTTCAAGTGTTCAATGCTCCCTCTCTCTCTCTCTATTAGCGAGAATCGAACCCGGACCAAAGTGGTATTAAAACATTAATAACAACCATAAAAATAAATTTAAAAAATACAGCATCATATTATTATTATTATTATTATTATTATTATTATTATTATTATTATTATTATTATTATTATTATTATTATTATTTTGGTCATGATTTTAAAGTTGAACTTGTCCATGCATTAAAAAAAAATTCACTTCGTTTTCACGACAGAAAGGATCGAATTAATTTCATGCCTTAAAATGTGTAATGTTTTCTCATCGAGGATCGAACCAGCAGGACACGGGAATCAAACGCAAGACCTGTACTTCACGACCATTGAGTTGAATTAATCCTTGCATGAAAAAAAAAGAATTTCACTTCGTTTCACGACAGAAAGGAACGAAATAGAAATATTTAATGCTCTTTCGCTAAGAATCGAACCAGAACCCTAAATATGCTTTTATTTTGAAAGTTCTCGCATCGGAATCGAACGCGAGACCAGTGCTTCACGATTTAGAGTTGAATTAATCCTCGCATGAAAAAAGAGAATGAGTCTCATAACGAAACACAAATAATTTATTGTCTTGAAATATTTAATGCTCTTTCACTAAGAATCGAACCAGAACCCTAAATATGCTTTTATTTTGAAAGTTCTCTCATCGGAATCGAACGCGAGACCAGTACTTCACGATTTAGAGTTGAATTAATCCTCGCATAAAAAAAAGAATTTCACGGTGTAATCCAGCTTGAGGTGAGCACTCTATCACTGAACGTCAGTGCCTCGCTTATAGATTATATTTTATTTTAAAAAAACTTTTCGTCTTCTTTTTTTTCTAGTCGTCTTGTATTGGGTAGCTAGATTCCCCCCTCAGCCCCTCAGACCCATCTTGTAATGCTAAGAATAGAAGTTCCCAGATTTTCTGCGAAGAAAAAAAGAATGCTTTCTCATCGAGAATCGAACACGGATACCAAACGATCGTGGTCTTTCGTAAGTGTATGGTACATGTATAAACAAGATGAAACATGATTTCCTCTTCGTCATCCCTTCCTGCATCATGCATGTGTGCACAGATATCTGTATGCGTAGTGGCATTAGTCTTTGTTGATCAGCTGCTGAAATAACATGGCTCTGTAAATCGTAAGTTACTTTATAATATTGACTTCCATAGATTTCAAACATAATTGAACATAGAAACGTAAACAAGATTTCATTGAAGTAGACGATTAGAAAAAGACGAATAGTGGAAGATTAAGAATGGAACTGCGACCAAATTCTGTATCTGAAAGGATAACATTCCAACTAATGCCAGAATTACCATATAGTGGTGCATATAAATGTTTTGCCCCTCAATATAATCAGTATTGTACAAAGGAATTACGTTTAAGAACATTCGAACACTGGCCTATTTCATCAAAACAATGCCCGGATCAATTAAGTGATGTTGAATTTTTTTACACGAAGACAAGAGACCAAACTATATGCTTCTATTGTGCTGGTGGATTAAAAGATTGGACTGATAACGATGTTCCATGGATAGAACATGCGAAATGGTTTCCTAATTGTCCATTTCTTTACCTTAAGAAGGGATATGCTTTTATTAAACAAACACAGGAAAAGTGCCCTGATATACAAGTATTTCATCGTGCTCCGAATGATGATATACATAAAAATGCTAGTAAAAGTTGCAATAAGGAACTTAATTTTCAATATGGTATAATTTGAAGTGAAACTTGAATAAAGTTCAATTACATACTTTTTCTTTGTATATAACTGTAAAAAGTACATGTACAAATTCTAAAGTTATCAAAACAATATATATTTATACAAATAATTTACGTATGTGCTATTATGTATAACCTCCAGATGCATTAGCATCGTATTTGGAAAAATGGAAATATATGTTTAATATATAAAGGAATGAAGATTAATTTATTTGGACGTAACGTGCACGATCTTGAATTTACTAAACTGATATCATACTCGTAAGTGTATAGGACATATATAAACAAGACGAAACATGGTTGTTTCTCCTCCTTGTCATATTAAATGGTGCATAAGGTCTTAATTTAATGAAAGCCAAATTAATGTGTATTGTACTGAAAAGTGGAACATTTGAATAAGTGAAACGTGTTGCTAAAGACCTTGTATTTGGATTTAAGTGACATTTTAACGGAATGGGAACGAAAACTTGTACATTTGATTCCGCTTGTTTTCAGACTATAAACAAAAAACTCATAGATTCAATTATGACTGATTTATTGGATACTGTACGAACACAGTCATGTTTGACGGAAAAACGAACTTTAAAGTAGATGAGTGTCAATGAAGTGAACTTCTTATCAAAAATAAGCAGAAAATACTTTTCATTTATACTGAACAGTGTAGTACTAATTCTAGTGCATTTAATAATAATAATAATAATAATATAGTGAAATTGAAATCTTTTATTATTTTCACATAAAATTTGTATTTTGTGATCGACCAATACGGTAGGATTTTTAAATTCGTATACTAATGTTGTTGTTATTCCGATACTTCTCTTTTAGGAGTTAGGAAACTTCATTTAGAATGGTTGATCTGAAAAAGAAACCGTACGGACGTCTTTTTTCGATCACAGTACAACGTACGTTTACGATGAAGAACGTTGTGTTTGTAGATTTTTGAATTTATCAGAAAGTCCATACGGTGTGAACCGCGATCGAATCAGGGACCCCCAAAACACTGGATGTAAATCCTCTATCACTGAGCCATCATACTCGTCAAACCAAAAACAAAACACAGACACATATGTGAATGTCTGTTTTGCTAGTCTCTTTCTTTCTCTGTTTGCTAGCACATTGAACTCCATCTTAAAATGGTTTAGTTTCAAGAGCAACAGATAAGATAACATTGTCAAATGTTTTGATGATTCGTAACAGACTGACCTACAGCCCTGCTAAACGAATGATAAAAGGTACAGTACAATTAATTGTATGTTAAATCATATTATGTCTTAAAATGTTATATGTGCCTGTAGTATGTGCTTGGGGGGAAGTCTCCTTGGAACATCGAATCACTTCACCTTTAAGTAATGATAATAGAATAAAAAATGTTGAACGAGAGAAGTGTGTGTGTGTGTGTGTGTGTGTGTGTGGCTCAGTGATAAAGCAACGACTTACCCTTTCAGATGAATACTTAGTGTAGTAGATCATTGTTCCGTAATCCAGTGCATGTGGTGCCTAGTTCGATCTCCGCTCAAGTAAGCTTATAGTTTTATATTACTAATTGTCGTGCACTGTGGTCGACTTCCAAACATTGTGTCCGTGAGTTTTCATGGTCTACTCATACATTCTCATTCTACTAAGTATTCATTCATTCATTCATTTGTCTTAATCATCCGTCATCCTCAGCATAATGAGCATAATCGTGGTACGTTAAACTGAAATATTTTCTTACGTTTCGAACGTAAGAAATATGTGAAAATTTGTGTGTGGCTCAGTGATAAAGCAACGACTTATTCTTTCAGATGAATACTTAGTGAAGTAGAGCATTGTTCCGCATCCCAGTGCATGCGGTCCCTAGTTCGATCTCCGATCAAGTAAGCTTATAATTTTTTATTACTAATTGTCGTGCACTGTGGCAAAGTGCATGCAGTCCCTAGTTCCATCTCCGAACATCGTGTCCGTGAGTTTTCATGATCTACTCATACATTCTCATTCTACTAAGTATTCATTCATTTACCACTGAGCCACCACACTCCTCAAACCTAAAATGTAATAGGTTTGTACATCATGTAAAGGTCCCACGGAGAAATAAAGATACGTCCCACAAATATGCCCTTTCTCGGTAAAAGGACATATGATTAAGACAAATGAATGACGAAAAAATAATAGTTGATAGAATGACAATGTGAATAAACGTTATATCACTGAGTCGTCATGCATCCTGAAATCCATTGAATTTATGAGTAGAAGAACAATACAGGTACTAGAAAGAAAAGATACATGTTCTTCTAACCTGACATAATTGCTTTAGAAAAATAACAAACATAAAAATAAAAAATATAGGAATGAACAAAGTAGAAGTAAACAGGAGAACTATTGCTCACAGTTTTTTTCGTTTACCACTATTACCTATTAACATGAACTCGGATTGAGGCAGGAACCCCAAGCACCAGAAATGAGCACTCTACCTATGCCCTTATCCATAGGGATGACGAGCGCCCCTAAAATTTTCACGGTAGGTTTGCAAATGAGCTAAAATATGGTGATGAACTGTAATATGATTGAATTGGGTCTCTCCTAAATTCTACTGCCCATCTCCCTACATTTTGGACTGGTTGTTGCCAATCTACCATTTGGACTCAATCATTGATCCATCATGACCGTTAAAAAACTAAATTGTGATTACTCATCACTCTTTCACAAAAAGTTACGAATACTGTCAGCGTACTTTTCATTGTGATAATATCAAGGAGACAGTAGACAGTATGGTTAATGAGGTAATGCTTAAAATTACTAATATTTGGTGAACATGAGCCCATAATTAGCAATCAAAATTGACATGTCCATGCTCCCTTTTAGAAAATTTTGTCCCAACTGGATCTAATTCAAAATGTTAGTGGGTTACATTAGATAGTATTTGCAAAGTTATGATCTGCACAAGAGTAACATTGTATATTTGTTTGAAAATTTTACACTTTAATAAAAGTAAAAGTACTTCACGATTTAGAGTTTGAATTAATCCTTGCATAAAAAGAAGAATTTCACATATATAGAACTTCGTATTGATTTTAGCGTATGATATACATTGTTCGAAGCTCTTCATTTCGAAGCAATATAATGCTTTCAAGTGTTCAATGCTCCCTCTATCTCTCTCCATCATCGAGAATCGAACATTTGAAAAAAAATGAAGTACTGGTTGTAAATCCTCTATCACTGAGCCACCACACACCTCAAACCTAAAATGTAATAGGTTTGTACATTATGTAAACACCCTGAACAAATAAAGATACGTTCCACAAATATGACCTTTCTTGGTAAGAGGTATCAGCGTATAGAATTAAAATGGGGTGAAAGCATGAATTTCACAATAAGCTGTAGGTCTTTTCATCACAGCAAACAAACAACAGGAATGAACATGAATTGCACCTCAACTCTTCTGTATGGACTTGGGTTCAATCCCATCTTCAGGCAAGTGAACTTTGTGATGTACAAACATCGTGTATGCGTAGGTAACCTTTATGATTCTATTTCATAGAGTTTTCTCTTCTTTTTTTTATTCAAAGATCAACAAATAAGTTATTTCTTATTTAAATGATTCTTTCGGCTGTTATTTTACACATTTATTAAAATAAAACATCAAATTTTATCTACAGGGAATTTAAATTCCTTTTCATTTTATTTTAATATATATACAGGTGTATATATATACGCACACAAATATTTACAATTTTCTTTCATTTTACTTCATTTCGGCTTTTTATGGTAGTCCAAATATCACCTCACCTTTCACCATTTCTTTTTCTTTTATCATTTCACTTTTGTTTCGCATACACTTACCCTCTAAGTCCCATTTTACCCCCAAAATCGTTTTATCTACACTTTCTCTTTCTTTTTCCTTTTGATAAAGTTCTAATAGCGTCACATTGACACAATCATCGCATGTGTGTAATCTTCTTTTTATCAATTTATTGTTTGGACAGTCACTAGAAATATAGTTAACCTTTTTGTTTCCTCTTCTTCTGATTTTATCTTCACAATACCCTACAGTGGTCATTGCAACACTACGGGGGATTGGCATCATCCTTTCTGGAAATAAAGAAATACAAATTTTTATTATCAGAAAATATAAATTAAACTTCAAAAAGTACACTTATCTTATAGCAACATACTATACATATAAAATTATTTCTTTTCGTAATGAGAAAGAACAAGAACAAGAGATAACAAGTATTCTTGACATTCTTTCATTGTCTGTACATTTTCTTATACTCTGTTCAAAATAAGAAACGAATTGACATTTAGACAAAAACTGTTACTCTGTTGCCTCATAATGAGTATACCATTGAATTGTCCTCTTAAAACTATTTTCCATTAGAGAGGGTAAAGTTGTAGAGGATGCCTTAGTGGCCTACTCATGATTGTGACAATAGAATAACAGTTTTTTCTCTAAATGTCAATTCGTTTCTTAACTTGAACATAGTTTAGTATAAAAACAACACCTATTCATTAGTTTTCTTTTCTCTTAAGCAAATACCACACGATAACAGTAAATATCACAACTTCATGCAATTTAATTATTAATTCGAAAACTCTAGTTTAGTTCTTGAAATACTACAATAATTATGACTCACATAGCTTCGATGTTGAACAAAACGTTAAACTACATTTACTTAGCACGAAAAATCAAAATTAACTTTTACTTCCTTCTTTCTTATTTTTTAAAAAAGAAATTCGTACAGTTAATACTATAAACTATCATTTTTTACCAACGATATTCCTATACTAACTAATAGTTTTCTCTTTTTTTAAAGCAAATAACCGTACCGGTGAATATTGCAACTGTATACCTTTGACTTATACTTGGAACATCTGTGTTCAATTCCCGATTGTAGCTTATATCATTTCAATTCCTCGTTTGAATCTTGTAAATATAGGTTTACATCTCATACATCCTCGGTATTGAATGTTATATCTTTAACGAACCGCAGTAACTTTTTCGTGCAGTTTGAATCTCTAATGATTGTATCTTGCAAGAAAAAAAAAGGTTTTACGAATAATGTATTCTAATGAACAAACACCGTATCTACGGGTTTTTCTTTATCTTAACTTAAAAATAAAAAGAAGCAAATGTTTCACCTAAAAGAAATAAGTAATTATTAATATTATCATACATATTTTAAAAGACGAAAAGCAGTTATGGATCTTTATTTTATTTGAAAGAAAGATAAAACTTACCTATTCGTAAAAGAGAGAGTTGCGTCACTGCTCTTTGATCAGTGTTTCGTCTTCGATCAGATTTGACCGTAGAAAATGTTGCTTCAGGTAGTTTTCAGCGTCTCTTAAAGACGTATCCTCTTTTTAAAGTGTACTGTAAAAGAAACAAGAATAATCAGTTACTTTACGCGGTGAACATGAACTTGTTTCCTGGAAGAAAAACAAGTAATTACAATTGCAACACTAACAATCTTCATATTTTAAAAAGATATAAAAATCCTAAATAAAACAATACCTATCATTAATTGTTTTTTCTCTTAAGCAAATACCATATGATACCAGTAAAGATCGCAATTCCAGTAAATATGCAATTTAATTATCCATTCGATAACTCCAGTTTAGTTCTTGAAATACTACAATAATTTATGACTCACACAGCTTCGGTGTTGATCAAAACGTTAAACTATATTTACTTAGCACGAAAAGTCAAAGTTAACTTTTCTTTCCTTCCTTCTTTCTTATTTTTTAGAAAAGAAATTCGTACAGTTAATACTATATATTTTTTACCAATTGTATTTTTTACCAATATTCCTATACTAGCCAATAGTTTTCTGTTCTTTAAAGCAAATAACCGTTCCACTGAATATTTCATCTGTGTTCATATGACTTATTCTTGTAACGCACGAATTCAATTCCTGGTGGTAACTTATATAATTTCAATACTTCGTTTTGAATTTTGTAAATATAGGTTTACGTCTCATACAACCTTGGCGATGAATATTATTAATATCTTTAACGCACAACAGTAACTTATTCGTACAATTTGAATCTGTAATATCTATATCTTGCAACAAAAAATGTTTTACGACTAATGTATTCTAGTGGACAAACATCATATCTTTGGGTTTTTCTTCATTTATCTTAACCTAAATTAAAAATAAAAAAGAAGCAAATGTTTTACCTAAAAGAAATAAGTAATTATTAATATTATCATACATATTCTAAAAGACGAAAAGCAGCTATGGATCTTTTTTTATCCGAAAGAAAGCTATAAAACTTACCTATTCGTAAAAGAGAGAGAGAGATATGATCTTTGATCAGTGTTTCGTCTTCGGACCTGTTTGATCGTAGAAAATCTTGCTTCAGTGTCTCTTGAAGACGTATCCTCTTTTAAAGTGTACTGTAAAGAAACAAGAATGAATCGTTAATTTACGTGATGAACATGAATTTGTTTCCTGAAAGAAAACAAGTATTTTATTTTAAATAAAAGTAATTATTTATCTGTTATTGAAAACAGATATTTAAAACTTACCTATTACTAAAAGATAGATGCGTCAAATTCCTTTGAGCAGTTCATATTCTAACAGGTTTAAACGCAAGATAATCCTGTTTTCATTTCTTCTTTATATATATATATATATATATATATATATATATATATATATATATATATATATATATATATATATATATATATAGTGTTACACATAATGTTGAGTAAAATACTATACATAGTTGCATATACAGGGAAAGGTAAGGGAAATGACTAAGTACTACCTTCGAAGTACAGTGAAATAATGAAAAACAAATGAAAAGATAAAAGAGGAAAGCACAAAAGGGTTTTGAAAGTAATTATTTTTAAAAGTACAGAAATCACCTTGCATTTCCTCAGGGTGATAATATTGCCTTCTTGAGGAGTTTTGTAGAGTACAGCAGCGCTCCTCACTCGCTGCTGAAAATTAATTACTTTCAAAACGAAAGTATAACATTAAAAATGAATCGAATGACTCCATTAAAAGATTGGAAACTATTGTACACGCTCATCATCATCATCGTTAAACATCGCAAGTTTACTTTTTTAATGAAGGAACTACATACTTGTAAAGATAAATATTAAAAGTGAGAAGTGTTAATGTGATGATCTCACATCAAGTGACGTAATGCTGAACAACAAAAGATAACATATCTAAAGAAAGAAACACTGACCTATCCTATATACAGAAGGAGTAGCAATGTAATATTCTGTGATATAATACATGATGCATTCTTACATAGCTCTGTACATGTTGACATTAGGTCCGCAATTTGAATTACACTATTAAAGATGTACCTACACTTATATCCGGCTAATCGTTTCTGTAGCTATATCTGACTATCAAACTTTGAAAAATTGCACAAATCTGAAATTTTTCAGACGAACCTTTAATACGAAAAAAAAAGTTGCATCACATAATGGTCAACAAGATTTGATAAGTGATGATACTACGGATAAAAATATCAATGTCCTTCTAACTCTAGTAATTCCTCAAAGTCAATGCTAGCAGGGGTAATGTAAAGCAAAAAAGATTGCTGATAACGGGGTTGCGTGTACAAATTTCTAATTTCGATATAGTTTTTTCTAAATATAATGATACATACTCTTTAAAGGAACATAAGATACCATAATTCCCTTGGTAATACTTAGATTGTGTAAACAAAGTAGCTGGAATTCCATCCGTTTGTAGTTTAGAAAAATGAACTGAATAGTTATGTACGAAGAACTTCATTTCAAATTCTATTTTAAAACAAACAAGAAAAACGTAATTGAAATGATAATACGTATAAGAATTTAAATAATCACTATCTATAGCAATTAGATACCACATTAGAGTTGATTAAATTCCCCATTCATTATCAATTCTTTGAAAAACTTAGTCTAGAAGGACTAGGTTTGATTATATAAGACATAAATCTACATCCTAACGTGGAATTCGTACTACATTATCTATCATCGAAAGTCGAAAAGCACTGAAATAATAATCAAAATCACTACTATTAAACTATATAAATACTATACTTATAAAATAATTTCTTTCCGTAATGTTAAAGAGCAAGAAATAAAGTCCTACATATACTAGCAGTAATAGTAATTAAATAACTAGCTATGGAATATATAATACAATGCTTAATTAAATAACTAGCTATGGAATATATAATACAATGCTAATCACTATATTCAGGCCAATATTACATTTAAAATTCATTCTATTCTACAAGAGTCAGAATATCTCGAGGCTATACGAAACATGAATCTACAGATTATCTTGGAATCCGTCAAAAGTCGAACTCAAGTTTCCTAAATGTTAAAGAGCAAGAAATAAAGCCCTACATATACTAGCAGTAATAGTAATTAAATAACTAGCTACCGAATGTATAATACAATGCTAATCACTATTCGGGTAAATATTACATTTAAAATTCATTCTATATTCTACAATAATCAGAATATCTCGATGCTATACGAAACATGAATGAACAGATTAACTTGGAATCCGACCATTCATTATCAATTTCTTTGAAAAACTTAGTCTAGAAGGACTAGGTTTGATTATATAAGACGTAAATCTACAGCCTAATGTGGAATTCGAGCTACATTAACTATCATCCAGAGTCGAACTCAGGTTTCCCATAATATAGGCACGTACATCCACGGAAAACAATGAAATAATTAATTCCAATACTAATACTATCTACGTTACGAAAATATCACTTAAATAAGCACTGAAATAATAATCAAAAATCACTACTATTAAACTATATAAATACTATACTTATAAAATGATTTCCTTCCGTAATGTTAAAGAGCAAGAAATAAAGTCCTACATATACTAGCAGTAATAGTAATTAAATAACTAGCTATGGAATATATAATACAATGCTTAATTAAATAACTAGCTATGGAATATATAATACAATGCTAATCACTATATTCAGGTCAATATTACATTTAAAATTCATTCTATTCTACAAGAATCAGAATATCTCGAGGCTATACGAAACATGAATCTACAGATTATCTTGGAATCCGTCAAGAGTCGAACTCAAGTTTCCTACACAGAAAGTACGTGCGCTAAGTGATTTGACGCGAATATGTATTGCTTTCAACAAGTACTGTCAAAGAACAAGAAAATAAATTCCTACATATAATAACGTAATAGTAAACTAAATAATAAACCTGAATAACTCAATGCTAAACACTATATCCAAGAAAATATTATATTAAATTTCATTCTATTCTAAAAGAATCAGAATATCTCCGACGATATATGAGACAAAAATCTGAGTCATATAATCTTTCTGTACAAACGAAAAAGAAAGTATTCTATAGTTGACAAATTTTCTTTTTCGCATTACTAATTTCAATATCGTTTTTTCTGAATATAATGTTACATACTCTTTAAAGGAACATAAGACTCCATAATTCCCGTGGTAATACTTAGATTTTGTAAACAAAGTAGCTGGAATTCCATCCACTTGTAGTATAGGAAAATGAACTGAATAGTTATGTACGAGGAACTTCATTTCAAATTCTATTTAAAGACAAACAAGAAAAACGTAATTGAAATGATAATACGTATAAGAATTTAAATAATCACTATCTATAGCAATTAAGTATCACATTAGAGGTAAATAAATTCCCCATTCATTATCAATTCTTTGAAAAACTTAGTCTAGAAGGATTAGATTTGATTATTTAAGACGTAAATCTACAGCCTAACGTGGAATTCGAGCTACATTAACTATCATCAAGAGTCGAACTCAGGTTTCCCATAATATAGACACGTACATCCACGAAAAACAATGAAATAATTAATTCCAATACTAATACTATCTACGTTACGAAAATATCACTTAAATAAGCACTGAAACAATAATAATCAAAATGACTACTATTAAACTATAAAAAACTATACTTATAAAATGATTTCTTTCCGTAATGTTAAAGAGCAAGATATAAAGTCCTACATATACTAGCAGTAATAGTGATTAAATAACTAGCTATGGAATATATAATACAATGCTTAATTAAATAACTAACTACGGAATATATAATAAAATGCTAATCACTATATTCAGGTCAATATTACATTTAAAATTCATTCTATTCTACAAGAATCAGAATATCTCGAGGCTATACGAAACATGAATCTACAGATTATCTTGGGATCCGTCAAGAGTCGAACTCAAGTTCCCTACACAGAAAGTACGTACGCTAACTGATTTGACGCGAATATGTATTGCTTTCAGCAAGTACTGTTAAAGAACAAGTATTGCATTTAAAATTCATTCTATTCTACAAGAATCAGAATATCTCGAGGCTATACGAAACATGAATCTACAGATTATCTTGGAATCCATCAAGAGTCGAACTCAAGTTTCCTACTCAGAAAGTACGTGCTCTAAGTGATTTGACGCGAATATGTATTGTTTTCAGCAAGTAGTGTCAAAGAACAAGAAAATAAATTCCTACATATAATAACGTAATAGTAAACTAAGTAATAAACCTGAATAGCTCAATGCTAAACACTATATCCAAGGAAATATTATATTAAATTGCATTCTATTCTAAAAGAATCAGAATATCTCCGACGATATATGAGACAAAAATCTGAGTCATATAATCTTTCTGTACAAACGAAAAAGAAAGTATTCTATAGTTGACAAATTTTCTTTTTCGCATTAACTCGGGAACAAATTAATTAATCTGTTTTTGTTGCCACGTTATCTTTGGAATAGTCATAATTTGATAGCCTGCCAAATTGGTACTGTAATAGGAAAAGAAATTTTCTCAACTGAAGAATACTTTTTCCTAGCTGTCCGTACGCTAAGTGATTACCCGCGAATATGTATTGCTTTTAAGACAAACAAGAAAAGGTAATTCAGATGACAAATTACATTAGCCATGTATTATGTTTTTTGTACAACTCTGCGAAAGCGGATAGGTGTATCAGTGTAGTATTCTGTGATATAATGCATGATGCATTCTTACACATTTCTTCACATGTTGACAATAAGTCCGCAATTTGAATTACACTATTAAAGATGTACCTACATTTATATCTGGCTAATCGTTCCTGTAGCTGTATCTGATTACCTACACCTTGTTAAATTGCACAAATCTGAAATTTTTCAGATGAACCTTTAATGCGAAAAAAAGTTGCATCACGTAATGGCCAACAAGTTTTGATAAGTGATGACACTATAAAAAATATCTATGTCCTCCTAACTCTAACATCTCCTCAAAGTCAATGCTTGCAGGGGTAATATAAATCAAAAACCATCGCTGATAACGGGTTTGCGTGTACAAATTTCTAATTTTAATATCTTTCTTTTCTGAATATGATGGTACATACTCTTTAAAGGAACATAAGACACCATAATTCCCTTGGTAATACTTAGATTGTGTAAACAAAGTAGCTGGAGTTCCATCAGCCTGAAGTATAGGAAAATGAACTGAATGGTTATGTAAGAGGGACTCCATTTCAAATTATATTTTAAAGACAGACAAGAAAAGCTAATTCAAATGAGGAATTACTACGTTAAATGATAATACGTATAATAATTCAAATAATCACTATCTATAGAAATTAGGTAGGACCTTAGAGATGATTAAAAGAGAAAGAAAGAGAGAATAGCAACTATATTTTATCTTACTAGAACGTAGAGCTTCAGTATGCTGGCAATCTCTTCTAATACACAGATGAGCACAACACAATTCGTAAAAGTCTACTTAACACACTTCACTCTGTTCAATGGTATTATTCTACATTCGTATGACGTCAAATAAAAACGTCACACGAAATTTAAACATTTCAAATATTACATTTCAATACAATCGTTTCTTCTTTCTTTTTAAAAATAATGATTTAATGTATACTTACACCGCAGCGACATGACGAAGCACTCACCTATCTGAGAAAGGGGACTTACGAAATTTCACAAGCCCTAATCAGAATTTCATGTCTTTCGTCTCTACATTCTTCAGGAAATGTCCTAATCGAAGAACAAATATATTCAATTACACCAACAAGAATAAACTGATACCAACGTGATTAAATGTACTCAGCGAAAATAGAATTTCTCACAAACACACGAACAAAAAAATTCATAAATCCCATATATACATTAAAGGTAAACGCAATCGCAAAGCAGTACGATCACTTATATCTGAAGTCAAAAATAAAGCAAGTTTATTATGATAACTGTTTTCAAGAAACATATGAGCTTTTCCAAGCGAATAAAATCTCCCCACCTCTCCCCTCTCCCCACCTATGGAGTCTTATGGTTTAGGGTTCTGCTACATTTAATATCCTTATTCAGTTTCACATCTGAAACAAAGTTTCATTTCCTTATTCACACACATTATTCGATAGGTGTATCAAAATATCATCTTTAGTAAATCTTATCTATTAAAAAAATATTTTGCATTACACATAACTCAGCGTTTTCGCATTCAGATTACACTATCTTCAGTCGCACGTGAGTATGTTGGTATGTGAAGACGACAACAAACATACATGTAATCTCAAATGCTGTATACGTTTGAAAATACGATATTCACGATTCATGCAATGCGATATTCCCCTGAGCAACTAAGGTCTATTCGATCAAAGAACAGTCTGCAAACAAATTCTATTCCCATGAACACTTACAAGTGAATTCGTGAGAATCCCAAAACCAAATTAGATAAAGCAAATAGTTCATAACCTACAGACATTTCGTGGGGCGTAATCTTTTGTGCTATGGGAATATGTTATAACACAAATCTCATCACGGCTTCAACTTAAGTGATTCTAATTACTTGTCATAACAGACATCATCTTGTGAATATCCATATAATACTTTCCACATGCAATACAATCAACCCTGCTGATTTGAGCATACAAATTTTTTCATCCTACGTTTTTTAAAACATTATGATATGCTATGACAAGCTTCCGCTACCAATGCGTTTTAAAAACATCCATGAACTGCAACAATCGTCTTATCAACTCAATTTCCTGAGAAGGTTCCAGACGAAAATTTTCCAGACGTTTCGTAAGAAACTCCTCAAACTCTTCGCAGAAAATCTGGGAACTTCTATTCTTAGCATTACAAGATGGGCCTGAGGGGCGGAGGGGGGAATCTAGCTAACAATACAAGACGACTAGAAAAAAATGAAGACGAAAAGATTTTTAAAATAAAATATAATCTATATGCGAGGCACTGACTTTCAGTGATAGAGTGCTCACCTCAAGTTGGATTACTCCGTGAAATTCTTTTTTTTTTCATGCGAGGATTAATTCAACTCTAAATCGTGAAGTACTGGTCTCGCGTTCGATTCCGATGAGAGAACTTTCAAAATAAAAGCATATTTAGGGTTCTGGTTCGATTCTTAGTGAAAGAGCATTAAATATTTCAAGACAATAAATTATTTGTGTTTCGTTATAAGACTCATTCTTTTTTTCATGCGAAGATTAATTCAACTCTAAATCGTGAAGTACTGGTCTCGCGTTCGATTCCGATTAGATAACTTTCAAAATAAAAGCATATTTAGGGTTCTGGTTCGATTCTTAGTGAAAGAGCATTAAATATTTCTATTTCGTTCCTTTCTGTCGTGAAACGAAGTGAAATTCTTTTTTTTTTCATGCAAGGATTAATTCAACTCAATGGTCGTGAAGTACAGGTCTTGCGTTTGATTCCCGTGTCCGGCTGGTTCGATCCTCGATGAGAAAACATTACACATTTTAAGGCATGAAATTAATTCGATCCTTTCTGTCGTGAAAACGAAGTGAATTTTTTTTTTAATGCAAGGGCAAGTTCAACTTTAAAATCATGACCAAAATAATAATAATAATAATAATAATAATAATAATAATAATAATAATAACAATAATGTGATGCTGTATTTTTTAAATTTATTTTTATGGTTGTTATTTATGTTTTAATACCACTTTGGTCCGGGTTCGATTCTCGCTAATAGAGAGAGAGAAAGGGAGCATTGAACACTTGAAAGCATTATAGTGCTTCGAAATGAAGAGCTTCGAAAAATGTACATATCATATGCTACGCTAAAATCAATACATGAAATTCTTTTTTTTTTTCATGCAAGAAATAATTCAACTCTAAATCGTGAAGTACTGGTCTTGCGTTCAATTTCAACGAGAGAGCTTTCAAAATGAAAACATATTTAGTGTTCAGGTTTGATTCTCGATGAGAAAGCATTGAATATTTTAAGACATTAAGTATGCTCTTCGATTTCCCAGGAGAAACGAGTCGGGGAAAGACGAAGACCAATCAATTGGAGTGCTTCGATCACTGAATATCAAAGGATTGGGGGTAAAGGTCTACCTATGCTATGCAAAATAGCTATTCAATACATAACGAAAAGACGAAAATCAATCAATCAATTGCTAAGCTTCGAACTTGATATTCAATCAATTGGGAAGCTTCGAACGTGATAACTGAAAGGACTCTCATCAAGATCCGATAGCCGTCCAAGAGTATGAGCATAGTAACAACGTTCGCTTGCGTTCTTCGCAGAAGGGAGTGGAAAGGTTTTGGGGTTCAAATCACTAGCCAATACACGACAAGAACACGAAAAAGGGATGTTTTATCTTGTTTCTACATCTGGTAGGCATCCAAGATCATGAGTATAGCAACAAACATTTTCCCACGAGCTCCTGTACATAGCAACTAAAGGCTTGTCGAAACTTGCCTCCCAATTCCAGGAAATTATATCGATTTCTAGGAAAACAAGATCAAATTTGGCTGACTCGGCCATCTATCCGCCGGGATATCTACTAACACCACCTCAATATGTGGCTCCGTTTACAATTATTCAAGTTTAAATATTTGACCTCTGACCTTAATGGTCATTACGTTTTGGCCATGTAGTAGTTGATGGTCTATTACTAAATGTGGAAACAACACGTCAATATTTGACTCCGTTATTCGGCTTTAAAAGTTTCGAACTTTAATCTCGATGGTTAGTACTTTTGGAACATGCAATACTAGATGCATGCTTATGTAATTTCTGCTATGTTCCATATGGGGTGGATAAAAGGTGCCCCCTATTGGTTCATTGTCTTAAGTAATTTCTACTAAGTTAAAATAGGGGGTTGAAAAAAGTACTCATAAAAGGGAACGAGTACACCCTCATTATTATCTGTTATGTTTGTAGTGTTTGCTATGTTACACAGGAATGTATTCGTAGTCTTATGTTATTCTTGCTATGTTAAAGTATGGGTAGAAAAATAAGCCAAAATCGTTTATTAGCTCCGCTACCTGTTCGTAGTCTCATGTAATTTCTGGTACATAGGGATTGGAAAATGTGCTCATTGTCGTATGTAATATGTGCTATGTTAAATTGTTATGTTTGTAGTCTCTGTGTAATTTCTGCAATGTTAAATTAGAGGTAGAAAAATGTGGTATCGTAAAAGTGAACGAATACACCCCGCTATGTAGTCTTTGCTATGTTACATAAAGGTTGGGAAATGTGGTCGTAGAAGAGAATGAATTCCCCTCGATTATGTTTATAGCCTTTCTGCTATGTTACGTAGAAATATGTTCGTAGTCTTATGTACTTTCTGCTATGTTACAATATGAGTTGAGAAAAGACAAACTCTGATTAGGTCTGCTAGGTGTTCGTAGTGCTATGTTACATCGGGGTTGGAAAAGTGGTCATAAAAGGAAACGAATACACCCCTAAAAAGTGTTCATAAAAGCGGTCATAAAAGAGAGCAAGTTTTTGGAGCGTTCGATTTTCCATGGTTGGACGGTACGGGGGGCATGGCGTATTGTGGAATACTAGAAAATTGAATCCTTGCTCTCGGGAGGCCCTGGAAAAAACCGCGATTTTACGGTAGTGTCAGTCAAGTGACTCCCATCTACTCACGTTAAGTTGCAGACACAAGTCTTATAAACTTGCTACAGAACATTCCGCTAAAACTCAAATCCAATTCAATTCCAGATGAGATTACGTCTACTGAAGTTCTACTCAAACGTCATTTTACCGGACTAGATTTTAAGCATCAAGGTTTTGGCCAAGTGAGATTTACAATGAGAGAAAATTTTTGCCTGCTAAGCATACCAAAGTTTTGGTCCAGCGCGGTTTTTGTTAAGACGAGATTTTAATCAGCATGTTATGATTGGTGAAATTTTGCGACTCTAGTTGGAAAACACAAGCTATTGGAATCCGAGGATTTGGGTACTCATGGTTTCGCTAGGAAAAGTTTGGCTCTCAAAGCTATAGCCTCGAGGTTTTGTACCCGAACGGTCCAAAACGTGCCCATCCAAATTCTACAGTGTGGCAGAAGATCCTCGTTAGCCTTTATAATTTTAATGTATGTTTTCCCGTTACCCCTTGATCAATGCTAATGTAAGTTTTCCCCTTTCCCCTTTACAAATGCTAAGGTAAAGTTTTCCATTGTTTCAGATTGTGTGAACGATAGCTAAAACTTCTAGTTACAGTATTGAATAAAGTGTTACAGCAAGTTGTTAGGTTCATGACAGAAACTATAGGTAAGACACTGGCAGAAATGCATCCAGACTTTCGGCAATGTTTCAACGAAATCCTACCCCGAAACAAACACTCTAACGACGGGAACAGAAATTGTTCACCATATGAAATGTGAAGGATAAGGAAAGAAGTGGCCAGCAATGCACACGACAGATACATGTTGTTTTGTCATGGCGTCGTAGAGAGTTCACCGCAGAAGTCGACGCTTAAACGATCTTTGTAACTAGGTATATCCAGGACTACTAGACAAACACACATGAATCCAGACTTAGGTCTGCACCCATATCGAACTTCCCGGAAGAATTAGCATAAATGGAAGTGGAGGCACGTTCGATACCATGAAAAACGCAGCAATATGATCTTTACCGGTAACTGTTAAATTTACAGGAGTTCTCGCAAACGTAATGTGCTCCAGAATGAAGATCTTCAGGGAGCAATGGGGGAGAACAATAGCCAGACATGTAAGGAACTGGGACTACAATTCAGTGTGAGTGGAGAAAAATACGGCAGCACCTTCGTTAACTTGGGAGGGTCGATGGGTCTCTCATGATTGGATTCGTGGCTAGAGTACAACGCGAGCAGACAGCTGTGATCCTTTGCTATCTCGTCTGAAGAATGAGCCATTTCTGGACAGGGTATTCACGTGTTATGAGAAGTCGGTCGTGTACGAAGCTCCAAGATACCGTTATCATTGGTTACCATCCCATGAACCGGCTCCAAAACAGCCGAAACCAGTACTGCACCAGAAGGTCTTCCTGTGTGTTGGTAGACAGCTCGCAGCATCGTGCATGAAAACTGCTACCAGCTGGTTAGAGCTTCAATTCAACTGCGTACTGTCAGCAGTTGTGCCATGTTCAAAAAAAACTCAAAACTCTGGAGCTTCTGAATCGCGAAGAAGTTCTCTTGTTACAAGACAACTCTACCCACGAGGCTAGGATAAGCAGGGACACTATTCAACGACTTGGATGGGGAACACAACTGCATCCGCCATACTCCTCGAACATCCCACCGTCCGATTACGACCTGTTCCATTCATTGTGCAATCACCTTAGAGGAGGCCAGTTTAAATCCCTAGTAGAAGTGCAAAAGGTACTTGATATTTTCTTCTCTTCATGACCCACTAATTTCTACCGGGATGGAATCCATGGAGTTCCAGAACCTTGGCAGAATGTCTTCGATACTAATCGGAACAATTTTTGATCTTCTAGGTACGTCTCGGGTGACATTTCGGTTTTCGAAGGTTGTTCGTGAAAAAGTGACAGAACTATCTTGGTTACCTTTATATGACCAAGATACTCTAACTCTTCTTGCGTATATGCTGTTTGTGTTTTCACGGTAAGAAAGCGCTTTTACACTGGAAATAAGTTATTTTTAAATACATATATTTATTACAAATTTATATTTGAAATTTACAAAGTATAGAAACAAATAGAAAGTTGAATGTAACGTATCCACAACAATTAGTTTTCCATTTTTGGATGAAAAGGCTCGGCTGAATATATGATTGTTTACAACTTCTTAAAATAATAATAATGATTTCAGAGGCACAATAAATAGACTATAGAAATAGAAATAACATAATGGAATCTATAGAAATATAAATAAAATTGAGCATATTTGTTTTGGATTATGTTACAAGAATTTTGTGAAATCTCTTTTCCATTAAAAGTGTACTTAACACTTGTAGTTATGATATGGTACCTTGATTCTGTTATACTAGAAAAGAAATATCTCCTCCAGTTCTTTTCCAGGCGGCAACGTACCAAGAACTGACGAAAAGTTGCCACGTTGGACCGCGATGGATATACGAAAATCTCCAGAAAGTATAGATATGTGTCTGCCTACCTCTCTGATAAAATCGAGGCGAGACGAGACAAAAAATATTCTAACTTCGATATTTTGCTTAACAGGACATTGGCAAATGCTTCCTTTGTGAGAGCGGGGCCTAGAAGACAAGCATCGGGGTTAGTTAGGAGACGTATTCGCTTAGGAGACGTATACGTGCAAGCTTCGTCAATTTTTTTTAAATAATAGGTCGAACTTGGCTTCATCTAACCCAAGAAATCCAACTCCACACTTTTAAAAATTCAAATGTAGCTTCTCATTTATTTGTGCTAGAGTTGAAAGAAGTACTTCAGGTTCATCAGCAGTAGTCCCATCATCCAAATACCAGATGTTAATTCAGTGTTGATTGCTTTCATTAAGGAATTAATGGTTATAGCAAATAGTGCTGGGCCCATGGATCACCTTGTTGTACTCCTCTCTGGGATGAAATATTGTGTTTACCTAAGAACACATCACTGGGTTGAGCGTAACATTGGTAAACATATGGACAGATTGAAGGAAATTCATTCAGCGCTGTAGTGAGCCTGGAGTCCCGGCGAAGTTCGTTAAATGCGCTGCAAAAATCCAGCTTTAAGATAGCCTTAGTAGCATTGTGAATACAGGAAAAATAATCTCAGGATGCATGTAAAGCTGCTTCGGCTCCGTTGGGAATACAAACACAAAATTATTGGGGAGTCAAAAAGTTCTTAAAATGCTCCCGTGTTGTGAAGCATATAATTTTGGCTGATATTCTGCGCCGGACCTTACCAACTGCGATAGGTCTAATTTCACCACATTTCGTTTTAAAAGCAGTAAGTTTGGCTCCAAGAAATAAAGGCCGCACTTCCAAGGGAACTTTTCCTGAAATAATTAAATTGAAGAAATGGAATAATGATTTTACGAGCTTAACCTTCGATTCAAGTACTTGACAGGATAGAAGATCTTTGAGAATCGAAGGGAGAAGACCACCGAGACCTCCCGCGCTACCAGATGGAAAAGAATTAACAGCTACCTTAACTCCATCAATCGAAATTCCTTGACAGCTCTTTGCATCATCAGGAAGATTCGGTAAAATAAATTCACCAGGGTGGGCTGGATGCTTCTCCAATAGCGTCTCAAACACAGAAATGTCTGGGGTTGCAATAGTATCATCTGACATTAGTAGACGGACTGCTCTACGTATGTCACCATCTGCACGTTTGTTTTTTACAATCTTAAGATTGGAAACATTCTGTTTTTTAAGACATTTCCTGATATTTGTTGGATGCCAGGCTAAGGCGTCAATACCTACACACACCAAAGGCGAACTCTTGGTTTAACCCCGGGCGTACGATTTTTTACATTTTCTGACTTTTTGGAGCAGTTATAGCAACTAATTGAAATAGAAACAAGTTAATCCAATCCTTTTCGTCGTTTGAAAAAGTTATTTGAAACAACACGTCGGCAAGTGCACGAGCAACTGCAGCTCGAGTACCTCGAGAGACACGTCTTAAGATATATGTTGAAGACCTGAACGATAGTAACATTTTGCCCAGGTTAGACAAAGTCAACTTCTGTGTGCCTTTATTGAGGTTAGAGATCTTAGTACTTGTAGTTATATAGTCAGGATAGATATTATTATCGATATGACAACAGTCTTCGTCCCCATTTATAACGGATGCTTTTTACCAATGTGTATAGCTAATCCTCTGGAACTGCCATAATGTTTTCCACAGTGAGGATATGGTAACACATTCGTAGATTTAGTAGTAATAGATAGATGGCCATTACTAGGCCTGTTAATGTTGGCAACTGAATCATTCTTAGAGGTATTAGAATTACCTGATTCGGCTGATTCAAGCGATTTGAACCGTTACTTGATGATTCCATTAGTTCGTTTTGTATTTTTATATTCGATATATTTAAAATACTGTTCAAAACTCTTCATTGTCGAATTCAAGTTTCTAAAAGGAATTGCCACTCATAACGTTCCGTTAATCCAAGATAGTTTATGGATTTTTATTTCACTAATACCCAACGGATTTAGAAACCGATTTCACAAATTTTTCTTCTTAAAGCTCATGATGACTCTCCTTAAAATATTTGTACACTATTTCAAATTAATCCATCACTTTTTGATTGCAAACTCAGAGCCGATCTTACCATGAACTGAATATCGCAACAATTTTTTAGTAAAGCCTATTTTTTTATTTTATTACAGAAAATAATTATATTTTTTTGAGTTGAACTTCCAACAATTTTTACTATACCTTAACTTTAACACAAATAGGTGCTCTTAAAATACATATACATCTTTGGTCAGTTGGAGTTTTAAATGATAGAATGAAGAATTCTAAAATTCTTATTTGGGTTCTAAAATTTACAATGCTTAAATAAATATATATAGATTAAAGAAATATATATAGCAAAGATAAAACATTGATATATAATAACCAATGTATCAATGTTTTGTGTAGAAAAGGGAAGTTAGTTTGTAATATTTTGTAGTTTAATCTATAATGATAGTGAAATAAATAGATTATTCAAAGCCAGAATAATATCAAGTATTGTAAAGGATATCAGGCTTAGCGCCTATTTTGAATTCTCCCTGTATGTTGTTATTATTCTTCAAAACAAGAAATTGCAATTATTAAATAATAAAGAAGAGACTTCCCTATGCTGTCACCTCATCCCAATACAAATTCATGATTACCATTCTGTTCCTAGTTTCCGTAACTTCATCAAAACAAACTCAGCCACGCCATTTCAGCAATTATCAAACGTCCCTATTCACCAAGATAATTTTGATGAGGTAGTCACCCACGTGCGGAGCGAAAAAAGGAAAGTAGAACAAAACGAGGGGATACGGGACCCTCGAGGTGAGAAGTGTGACAGAAGCCGCCAGAAACACACTTTGGACCACTATTCAGAAGAGTCGTCCTAATAGCAATTGGGAGACGGTTGTCACGCCTGGGCCCTCACCATTCACTGCATAACAGAGGTGTCATTCCGAAGAGGCCAGGACATCTGGGAGCTGTTGCCCTGAGGTCGAGAGGTTCTTCACTTTTGAACGTGAGGTCCAGGATCGATACCAGACGGAAACACTCAACGGAATGGAGGATAAGGCTTCACCCGATTATTGAAGAGGCTAATCACATGGAAATGTCTGAGGTACAGTAAGACCCTTACCTTTTCTAACCTTTGCGTCTCTGTGATTTCTTCTATTAGAAAACATGCATTTCATTTCATTCGTTCCCAATTAATCACTTCAGCGCTGTACTGCTCAGATCCCCACGTACTTTCTCTCTTTCCATGCGAATTGCTATCCCTACATTCTTTTAATAAAAAAGAACTGATAATTGAGACAAATAACTGTGGTTGTAAGCCCACAGTACAGTACAGCAAGAGTATGTTACTAGCTTCCTAATTAATGTCAGTTAGAAGTCATCAAATGAAATCTCGATTCAAACGATGAAGCATAAAGCCGGGAGAAACGCCTTGATCCTCAGTAACCGTAGGTACTGCGGCCTGCTGTGGCTTTTGGGCACGGTAATTTTCTAACTAGAATTTGCATCTTGATAAAGTCAATAGATATTCCATATAAATGCTAACTCAATTTTGACTCTTAGTGGAATATTGTTTTCTATTATGATATATATCGGGCTAACACTTCAGTGAAGTATAAGTATACTGTTTTTAGCGGCGATGACTATAACTATTTTCTCCAGATTCACAAACTTACAAATTCGAAATTAACAATAATTTCCAGTAAATTTAGATATGGCATATAATATCGACTTTCTTAAAATGGGGTTTATTTCGTATTATTATATTGAAATCATTATGGCTGACCCGACAGCAGAAAATTAATTTGTGCTTGTTGGAACATAGTAATATCGCAATCAGGCTTACGTGTTTGATGTCCGTTCTGCAAACACACTCGTATAAGTATATGTTATAATTAGTTATTCATATTTCTTGGAATTACTGGCATATATGTCATTAAGTCCGTCACGTAAAATTGAATTCTTCCGACGGTGAGCTCACTGTCTGTGGAGAGAGAAAAGGAAGGGTGAAATTGTGAAGGTAGGAAGCAGCCCGGGATCTGTCTGCTAGGAATCATCGCAGACTTTATCTGGTATAAATAAGGAAAACCCAACAAAAACCTAACTCTGGTTGACTTACACGATAAACCTGAATCATATTTTCAACTTCACAAGGAATCAAAGATGGGATCGCTTGTACTAAAGGATATAGCGTTAGCCCAAACGCATTCATGCAAAGTCTTGGTGAGAATATCAGCTAGCTTGTACTGCCATGCTAGTTTATTCAATAAACTAATATTATTCTCTCTAACTCTCTGTTCTGCATGGATCAACTCTATTGATCTATGTGCAGGTTTACTTGAACTAGTTTTGGTATTTTGTAAAATTATTTCGTAAAGCAAACCTTGATTCGGAAATTCGTAGTAATAAATATTATTCTAAGACTAATGTTCATTCTAAAAAAAACTATTACTTGTTTACGTACGTTTCATAGTTAGTATTTACAATATTCGTAAGTAATAGAATCAATTTACACCTTGTTATGTTAAAACAATAATAAAATTACTATTAACGTAACGTATCATCATACACAAAAAATCAACCAATCGTTACAAAAATATATTAATCCTTTAATTTGATTTACTATTAACGAACTACCAATTTGATCATTTATTTTTGGAACTTTTAAGAGCTAGAAAAGACTAATGACTTGCAATGAGGAGTTGTATAGTTTTCATCGATGGAGTGTTAAGTTTGGTGGGGTATTACGTCTTATAAATACATTAATTGTTAGAAGTATTAACTTTAGCGTTACTTATAAGACAATTTGACGTATTTTAGTCTAAGAACTCCACATTTAAAATTTTTTTCGGAATCGAAGTCGGAAAGTGACCCTTGAATTATCGGTGAAAGCACCGCTGTATTATTGGGGAGGTCTTAGACAAAAAGCTATATACAAGCATATGATACGTGTTAATTACGCCATCGAAAAAACGTATTCTATGTGTGTAAATTTGCTGTATTTTTTTACAATTACAGAAGAAGAGTTAATATATAACTTACTTGGTACACCTAGTTTGTACTTACAAAAATCGAAGTAAAAGATATTTGTTTCTTCAAAATGTTTTTAAAGTTAAAATGTATAATATGAGAAGGACATAACGGTGCTAATAGTACGGTAAACGATCCCCCAAGTACAATATGCTGTTTTTGTAATATTTGCTTTCCAATTAACTCTATTTCCGAGTTGGCTTTAAATTTTTATCTATACTCTAGAAGTTTGGAAACTGATGGATTTTAATTGAAGGTACAGCTAATGCTTGGTGTTCCTTCCCCTGTAAATAGTAAATTATGTGAATGAAGATTACTACATGCACATGACAGTTGAAAAACATTCTGCTACCCGAAATCAAATAAACTTCTTCTAATATACCCAAAGTTTAAATGAAATCTACTACTTACCTAAGGTCAAAAAGACAGCTGAACTCTTTAGAAACACATTACATTTCACTGAATTAAGTGAGTGTTACTTTACATAAGTGCTGCTTTAGATGTATGCATGAGGCGTATTACTGCCGACTTTCAATAATTCTGACCATCGTGCAGCGGTTGTTAGGTGATTATTGAGCAACGATACGTTTTGTTATAAAATATCGCCCCGCTCGAATAATAGCTAGGTTTCCTCATTCATAAATAGTTATTAATATCGTTCAGGAGAAAAATACGGTGAACTACAAAATATGGAACAATCGATTTTGTTACCATAATAGCACAATTTTCATTTTCCTTAAATGATAACCATCGGTGTTGCATGTTCTCTATTCCTATTTTTTCATATTTCCCAAACACAGAAATCAAATGAATAATATATTTTCATTGA
Organism: Thermobia domestica; assembly: GCF_964235325.1. NCBI lineage: Eukaryota > Metazoa > Arthropoda > Insecta > Zygentoma > Lepismatidae > Thermobia > Thermobia domestica. The sequence continues at coordinate 121,345,873 of NC_137471.1, forward strand.
AACTGTAGCGCAGAAATACAGTTTATATTCATGAATTTTACGTGTTTTTCGACACGCGACAATAGGATTGATTATTGGCTGGATCTAGGTCACACTGCATTACATAATAAAGCCACTAATTAAAAATGGCCAAAAATTTGAAGGAAATGAAACTAGTTTTTTAATGCTATCCAAAATACATACTGAATAAGGTTCAAAAAATTACATAGGCTATATAATTAACTAACTAATTGTACGGTCTATGGAGCCTGGTGGTTCAAAGCCGCGTTCACAAAAACTCTCCACTGATTTGTATCACTAGCCAATTAGATCCAGTCTCTACTTTGTATTCTTATTTCTGAGAGATTAATCTTAATATTGTCCTGCCACCTGAACCTAGGTCTTCCTAATGGTCTGATTGGCCTTCCTGCTAACATTTTTAAAGCGTTTCTACTTTCTTCCATCCTGGCTACATAACCTTCCCATGAGCCTCCTAGACGTGATGACCCTAACAATGTTTGGTCATCAAATCTAGGATCTTTATCTCTAATACTTTGGATCTTGATCTCAAATACTTTCAGGCTACGTTCTTTCTCAGAGTCAGCTACCATGCTTGGCAACCATACAAACCAAGAGACATCATTATCGGTTTAAATATTTTAAACTTTAAATACCTTGACAGAATTCGCGACTACAAGAGACTTTGAACTGAATAATAACACGAATTCCTTTCGTTTAGTAGACATTTAATTTATTTGTGAATATAGTTTTCGTCTGTTAATCTTGATCTTCGATATTTTAGAGTATCCACTTTATCAAAAGTATTATTTGATATTTTAACGCATCCATAATTTGTTGTGTTGTGATCCCTACAAACGTCTATGTAATATAATTGCGAGAACAATAAGGAGCTTATGAAGAATTAATTTCATTCTTTCCACAAGAATCGATGAATATGTCTATCGAAATAGCACCGCCTAAATGCTCGTAGGTTGGAAGACTGAAATATTGGAATGAAATGAAATGAAATGTTTGAGTTTTACGTTCCACAGTTATGCCGGCTAGACTAAAGTAGACGGTGAAGATGAGAAATGTTGGAATGAAGAAAGAGGGACGAAACGGGAGAACACCGAAGAAACCCGCCCAAAATTTCACTTGGCAGGAGCTGGGTTTGAACCCGGGACCCCATACACTAGAGGTGAGTGCTCAACCACTGAGCCACCGTAGCCCCTGATTGAAATATTGAGACAGTGCTATTTAAATAGAGGAGTTGTGTGAATAGTAGAACGAGCGCAAGCAGAATACAACGAAATTAACAAGTATTTTTTTCCAATATGGATTTACTATGTAAGAATTAGCTACATATGTGGTAATAATAAGTCACATATTAAACGGATGATTTGACATGAATGGTTTCTATATAAAAAGGCACCAAAACGAAAAAGTGATAACATAATGTTCGAAAACACAATTCAAATATACTAATGAGTTCTACCACAGCCTTTCGCCACATTGAAATCTCTTCTTGGTTTAAACGGAGAAAAAATCCGATACAATATGAAATTGGACTAAAGGTAGTCAGGGTTAAAATAGTGGAAGTTATTTATTCTTATGGCAAACACTCATAGCAAACAAACCTGAAAGAAGCTAGAAACAGACATTATAATTAATATTAGGTAATAAAGTATGTCTGAAAATATGTCTGAAAAAATAATGTCTCAAATTTTTTTCTGTGAAAACTGTTTAAATTGGCTGCTAAATAAGCAATTGTTAAATAAGCAATATTTTTTGTTGTAATAGTCTTGTTGATCAACATACTTCTACCAAAATGTTATCTACTTTAAAATCACTTTAATTTGCAAATGTTTGTATTGACGTTGTAAACCAAACCTGATTTCCTGTTTTACTACACGAAAAGAATTAGAACAAATATATGTAACGCGTCTTAAGGTTTAAGAGAAAAGAGATAAAAATCTAGTGGTCCTGAGCACGGATGTGATATGACGTAAATTTTTGTACTGTGAAGAAAGGTGAAGTGCAAAGTATATAAGTTTGATTACTTACACACAACTTATTTTTAAAGCTCCAGCGTTGTTACCACGTTGTATTAAGAATGCAAGTTGTGGGCTCGCATACATTTTTGATTGCTTAGCTACAAGGTTTCGGCTTATTGAATCGTTAGAAATTAAAGCAAAATATTGGCACAATTCTCACAGCTCTTCTGTGTGTTATTACTAAATATATATATATATATATATATATAGTAATATATAGAACATTCTACATTGAAGAAATCGTCGTGAAGAGGTTTTATCCTGACGACATTTCTTTCCAGGCGTCTCTCGTCTCTCTAATTTAGACCAGGCGAGATTCTGTGACGCGAGATCATTACAACGAGGTTTTGGTAAGGCGAGGTTTTGGGTATGGTGATATTCTGGGGCGCGAGGTTTTGGCCACGCGAGATTTTGGCCCGCGACGATTTGAGCGGCGAGGTTTTGGCCACGTAAGATTTTTTCCCGCGAGGTTTTGGGAGGCAAGGTTTTGGTCCGCGAGGTTTTGTACCCAAACCTGTGAACACAGAGACTACAAACACCTATTTTTGCAACCTTTATGTAACATAGGAAAGGCCACTAACATAACAGAGAATAATGGGGTGTATTCGTTCTCTTTTACGAACCCTTTTTTCAACCCCTATATCACATGTCATATGTATCGCCCAGCAATGGAAAATCGAACATCCTGAAAATTCGCTCTCTTTTATGGTGCCGTTTTGGGGGTGTACTCTTTCTCTTTTGCAACTACTTTTTAACACTTATGTAACATAGCAAAAACTACATAAGACTATGAACACGTAGCAGAGACTAATGGGGGTGTACTCGTTCAATTTTATGACCATCTTTCCCAAACCCCCTGTGTAAAATAACAAAGCTGATAAAAGTGTATGACTTATTTTTCAACTCCTATTTAACACAGCAGAGAAAACATACGACTATATACCAATAGCAGAGGTACCTTTCATAAACCCCTATGTAACGTAGCACAGAATACGAAACACTATGAACACATTTTTCAACTCCTATTTGGCATACCAGAGATTACGCAGACTACGCACGTCTATTTTTGGAACATCCCTATGTAACATAGCAGAGCAGATAAAAGAGTGTAGAACGTACCCAAAAAAATACATAAAAATTCTGTGTGTTCTGGCAACACCATCCGTAATTAGGGCAATAAAAGGAAAAACATAAAAGAATAAGAAATCTCGGTGTTTGCTAACGGTCGCCTGGTTCATATTTCTTTTCACAAGCAGTAACGCAACTTGGTGACGTGACTAGAGTCACTTCATATGAAACAACATTTATTTTCTACCATTTTTGTTATTATTATTATTATTAATAATATTATTATTATTTAAAATGTCTTTCAAACGGTATTAATTTTGAAGAGGTTATGGAAAAAAATTAGTGAAAAAAAGAATCTGATCTTTAAGGGAAGTACCAATTGTGATAGAGAGAAAACTATAGATGAATTAAATGTGTTGAACCTCGCTGAATATGTCGAAAAGGAAGAATGGCGGTAAAGGGAGATTCAGAGGTGGACAAGAAAAGCCGTAGTCGCGAAGAAAAACAAAATGCTACGAAATAAAAAGATATCATTAAAGCAGGCTGAAGGTAAAATATAAATTCAAAAACGTTCAGGCACAGAAGTTGAGTGGGACTTGTTTATAAGTGTCGCACATCTGTGCCTTCAGGGTTTGTAAACTCAGGACAAACCACTGGTTTATACAGGTATCTTACTTGGGGAGAATTCTATTTCCCAGCATGTTTTTTTTTATTTTCCGAGTATTTTGTTAGAAAAAAATACTGACTTTTCTCATTTTCTACAAAAACTTCTTTTTTTAAAATAAAACATCGCATTATTTCTATATTTCCCATTTTCCTTTATGATGCTAAGGAAATAGCTAATAAAATTTCCTCGAAAATTCGACATTTTCTGGGAGACTGAATAGTAAGTAGTTGGGACAAGAATAATCGGGAGATAGAATGTAACAGTGTGTTGCTGTCTGTTTGCGATTTGCGAGGTATTTTATTTTTACATTGAAGTTGCTTGAAGTAATAGAAAATTTAACTCGTTATGTCTTTAAAGAGTAGGGGAGAAAATATACATGGCATTTGTCAGTAGACAAGTGATGTACCCAAAGGGGCTTTCCGTGTTTGAATCACTGGCGCAAATCCCGGGGGATGAGCGGGACATGTCCCCTCCAATCTTGGAACTGGGGGTACTGTCCGCACCAATAATCCGATTTGGAATGTGTTTTTAGGGGAGAAATGAGATAATTTGTGTCCGATTGCCACAAAGGAAAGTGAGACGAAATTCATGTTCCCGAGAATAAGCCTCATATCTGCCACCTCCCAATGTTGCAGACAACTCTGCTCCCCTGATTTTCCACATCATTATTTTTCAACTTTATAAACATTTTGAACATGGTTTAAAAGTAGATAGATAGATAGATAGATAGATAGATAGATAGATAGATAGATAGATAGATAGATAGATAGATAGATACAGAGTGAAAAAACTTTTTTACACTTCAGAACAGTGAACAACAAACAAAAACAAAACTATTTGCCTCGGTTTTAAATCGAAATTTGAAACTAAGGAAGGTGGAGTATGAAATTGACCTTAACTTCATTTTTTAAATATCTCTTTTTTTTTCGAAATAAACTATTTTTCTTCAAAACAATCAATCACAAAGAAGAAAAAACAAATGATTGATTTTGGCCTTGAATCGAAGATTAAATAGCGAAGTAACTTCACATATCTGCATTTTCTAATTGTTGTTAATATTCAATTTATTTCAATGTGTTATAAAATGTGCACTCTTTATTTTTATCATAATCATCAAACTTTACCAAACTATTTCTATTTCTCTTAACTACGGAAAATTAGTTTCGGGACTGTTATTGTTAGTTAACATTAAGGCACACAAATAAATAATTAATAATAAATAAATTGTCGCCCCCACGAACGGTCTCAAGGGAACTAGACCTTCGTGGCCGACTGGTAGGAATGTCAGTGTTTAGAAGCTGTAAGAACACAGCATCTATCACTTGCATTCAAGGAATAACGAATAGTTTGTTCACGCTCCCAAGTAAGCCTTGGTAGAATCCCAAAGTATCGATTTGAACATACACGAGCGCTTAACTAATTTATGGGCTTACTAACAGGGTGTTAAGACACCGAAGAAGAACGATAGCCACTAACAACAAAATATTTGTATACCACCAGATCATAAAAATCACGTAACACCTTCAATTCACAACAATACACCACACTGGAGAGTCGTAAATCATATCAGGGCCCGTCGGGCACAATAGCGTGAGAATGAGTAGTCTCGGGGATACTGTCGGCCACCAATTTACGTCAAGGTAGTGGTTCGTATACACAAAATAATAATATTAAAGAATAAGGGGTAGCCTTGAAAAAGGCTGTTTATATAGGGACTTTAAATTAGTCCATAGCCAGGGCGAGCTATTCAGCTCCGCTCGGGAGGTAGATGATTTATTAACACACAATTACAATAACATCGAGTCAGGGCGCAAAGGCACAGATATCCATCTCAAGAAATAAGGCTATCGATTGACCACTCGTCAAAGGGGACGGAGTTCGGGTCCCTAAGCAATACGGATAACTAGAGTGAGGCGGTCTTGTTAGAATTAGAACAAGTGGAGTTAATACGCAAAAGAATAAATGATTAGGAGTAGTCTAAATTAACATCTAAACAATATGTCCAATTAGATCTCAAAGCACAATTAATATTCGTGTGTGGGCTTCGGCGAGTTGGAATACACTACTGGCAGCCAGTTTAGGTAACTTAACAATTATCATATCAAATAGATTATATCGCTACCATTAAACAAAGATATTAACGCTCGCATTAAAAGAGATCTTCGAAATTAAATATAAATAACAATTAACCAAAGAGGCGAGCAATTAGGATTCGCATTGTCAACATTCACGTGAGTTATATCAAAACATTAAAAAGTTCCAAAGTAATTTCTGAACTACTTGGGAGGTTATCCCCTTTTCAGTTAAGCGACTTGATAGAAAAGAAATGCAACTGATAGGTATATAAAATACTAAAGAAACTATTGTAACCCACCTGAGGTCCGTGTTCCTAACTCCAGGCACTCCAAGTCGAGATGGGAAGACTCTGGGTTACCTTGAAGTTGGTGTAGACATTTCGTACACACCAGGTAGCACATTCACTTAAAGCACCCAAGAACACTACTGTTAAAATTTGTCACTTGTATTTCGAGCGGCTGAAACACAAGAGCAGGACAGACGAACAACGGCAAGGAATCGTACAGGATGTCGTCGATGGGCTTCGTACAAGATTAGAAGTCTTCGGAATATTGGAACTTCGCACAGGCTGGTCTTCTCCTGGATCGCATATATTGGATAGAGGTAAGACGAATGTTAGAACTCAGCGCCAGACATAATGACATCCTACGGGATTTCACTCCACAGGTCATCTGTTTTCTCCAGTAGACTACAACATTCGCACTTCTATGAAAGAGGCGTTAATAGATGTCTCAAGAAAATGATGAAATATTCGAATAAAGAAGTATTGAGAATTTGAAATGACGTAAACGACATAAGTTCGAGTTAGAAAGAGTTTTATTAGTTGGTTCGAATAAGTCCGAGGACTTGATGCAACAAAAGTGGCTTCCTACATGAGGTCTCGAGGGTTGTGTAAATCAGTATTAGCACAAACACACTAGAACTGTGGAAGAGGAAGCGTTTAGAAGCTAAACAGTCAGAGGAATAATGGACATAGTCTGGCTAGCAGCAACTGAGTTCTGAATCGGCAGCATACTCGTAACTAGACAAATAGTGCTGTCCAAGTGAAGTTAGCACTAATGAGTGAATTGACGATAACACATGCACTGTTCGTACAAGATTAAGAGATGGAAGTTTTTAATGAAGCGACCGTGGTAGTGTAGTATTTGCTTCATACGCCGTAAGATGGAATTAAGAATCAGTACTGACACTAAAAAGGAGCATTAGTCGGTGATGAACGTTACGGGAGATGAACGGTATCTTTCGGAGTAGGAGTTCGAAGAAATCTCCGATAGGAGTTCGGCGCTGTGACAGGCAACAGGCAACAGACTCAAAGTCAGCGTGTCAATGTCCCGGGGTTAGTTTCCCCCCCTTAGACTGCGGACAGTATATCCACGTCTTGTAGTTTCAAGGAGTTTCCCCCACAAGCGAGAGGGTACACTCGAGTTTTGTTTAGTTGTTATCAACTGCACTCGGCACTACTGCAGTAACGGGTGAATACAGGGGTAAGTCTGGGTGTTACCTGATTGGAATTCAATTATCAGGGAAACGAATTTGAGGTTCTGAGTTTGCGCAAGTCAAGCGAATAGGCGATTCCTGAAAGCTTCCTTTACATGAGATATTTTTTTACACAGAATCCTGATAACTTTAAGAGGTTGACATTCCACCTCATGTTTACAAAGAGTCACGTCTGGTTACAGAAAATAAAATTTTAGGATGACAATCTTATTTACTCTATGGCTAGCTAGATACATTATGATCCACATAAAATTTAGAGAGTTCACAAGTTCAAACTTTATACAGGTACAGTGAAAATAATAATTTAGGATCCATGACAATTTGTATTACGAGAACTGTCAAAAACAGAGCGAGTAATCAAACTTGTAATAGAACACTTGTGGTTTTGTTACGAGGAAATGAGATTTTGTGTCAGTGTTACAGAATATATTGCTGGCTAGTAAAAATAACCTTTTCACCTTTGAGTAAAATAAAATTAAATTCAGAGTATTTCTGTTTCTTCTATTTATTTAAAGCTGTGATAACCAAAGTGAGAATCTGTTGCTTTTCTCCTAAAAGGAAAAATGTTATCTTATACCAGACGGGAGAGATTATACCGTAGTTTAACAGCCTCCAAAGAAGGCAAAGTCAGCTGGCTACTGAAGGGTGGAGTAGACAATATTACATCCTGGAGATAAAAAATAAAACAGCTGGAAGGAACTGAATCAGCGCGAGATTAAGATTTTAGGAAAAATAATATTCGATACGTAATTGACAAAGATAATTATTGTTATTTTTTTAATTATTTATGCAGTGTGGCGAAAAATTGGCATGCCGCTGGGGCCACACTACACAATAGAAGATTTACTTTTTAAAGGAACCAAAAATTCTGTTGCTTTTCTTATTCTTTGTTTTATCAGCAACGTCGTACACACTTGAAAAACCCGTATTTCGTACTTTTCTTTAAACCTTTTCGCTATTGAGCAGTGCAAGCAATTTCCCCTGAACCGAAACATGACGTTCAAACATGGCGTTCATTACTTCAAGCGCAAGAGTAACAGACAGAAATTCAATCTTAAATTTCGACTAGTTAGTACCAACGAATGAGCTAAAGGAAGTGTTTCCCGTAATCAGCTAGCTCTGAAGTATTTTATTAATAAAAAGAAATCAGTGAAAGTGACCATTTTAATTATTCGTGATCTCAGATTAGCATAATTTGTAGTTCACGATCACTTGTAAGGAGTTGACGAAAGCGTATATTCCATATTTACTCAGTACCTGTGCTGCCAAGGACAGACGAATATCTTAAGTACTTTTGTTGAGAAATAAGTGCTGCAATAAGTACACACATGTCGAAGTGAAAATGTTTTAAAGAAGATAAAAATGAGATTGTATTATGGATTGTTTAGATTCAGATTATGTAGTTTTTGCTTAAATGTATTGATTATTTGTTCATGTTTCTATGTTTTTTTTAAATGTTTTTGTTTAGATCAGTTTTTAATTGGAATTATAGATTATATTAAAGTAAACATTCATAAATCACTGATTTTTTTTCGAACTGTCGTTGCTTCGTGCTGATACGTATTTCTTAGTGTTCAGCCTCTGAGATAAAAGCAATTTGCAGGTAATTTTAGCAATCGTTTTCTTAAAATGACAAAGGAACTGGAAAATTTAAAAATTGTACCGTGGAAAAAATGTGACTTTTTGCGGAATATGAAAAAGGACATCGAGTGAAAACTTGCAAATTGGAAAAAGGTAAACTGCACGTTAAGGTGCACTGCAGGTTAATGACTATACCTATATCTAAAAATTTGGGAGGGAACTATACAACTTTCAAGGGGGGTTTCCTTTCTAAGGTGCCCGGATAAAACACTGAATTTATAATTCTTATAAATTATTTTAGTTTCTAGTAATTTCTTTTGAAACATATTGTATATTAGAACCATTACATGGATAATTAGGAACAAAAATGACATTTTATTCCATGCTGTTCAAAAATATGTTGATTGACTAATTGAGCGTATAGCTTATATCAGTATGAGACAGCGTCTATTGTTTCTGAAGTTGGGGGCGCGGTGGCTCAGTGGTAGAGCGTTCACCTCTGGTGCTTGGGGTCCCGGGTTCGATCCCAGCCCCCGCCAAGTGAACTTTGTGGTGGACAAACACCGCGCTCGTGGGTTTTCTCGGGGTTCTCCCGTTTCCTCCCACTTTCTTCATTCCACCATTTCACTCATCATCACCGTCTCCTTTAGCCTAACCGGCATAACCGTGGGACGTAAAACTTAAAGATTTCATTTCATTTGTTTCTGAAGTTCTATCCTAACCACTACTCAGTATCCATCTGAAGTTTAGAAAGACCAAAGATATCAAACCCAGGACCATAGACGATAGACATTTGGACAAGGATTATGATTAGTCTACTCCACTTCCTAGAGTAGGATTTTACAATTATCAAATCATGTGGTACTAAAAATTAACTAAATAAATTATTGAAATATAAACTTTGATGCAAAGTAACCCCATAGGTGGAGTTACTTTGCACAACATACAAAAAAAAAATATGTTAAATATACGAACATAACGTTTCTGTGCAATGTTTTCAATTCAGTATTTATTCATTTCACTGCCTACACAAAACTGCATGCAGTCTATAAATATTCATATTAGAAAGATGGTACCGATATCAATACTTAGTATGAATTATCAACATTTGTGAAGTAAATTATGTATTTTTTGGTACCGGCACTGGAACTACATTCTGATCGTTTTGCATACGTCCCACAAAAGTACCAACTCAAGAACAGGAAAAAAAGTCCCAGTAAACTGATTTGCCTTTGTTGCTCTTTATGTCCAAGAATATCATCTCAACCGCAATCAGTCGAGGATTTATGGGATTTGGGGCTTTCAGGCTGAAGCTCACCCAAATTTCAGAATTTTTTTTTATTAATCATACCTATGCGTATAAGCTTCAAGCACTCCCCCAAAAGTTTAATGATTAAAAAAAAAACTTTTTTGAGTGAAGCTACTCTCAAACTACTTTTCTGGATCCGCCCTGTTCGTGATTTGCCATCAAGAAATCCATCTGCCTAAATAGGAAATTTACCTGAAATTAGAAAGCAGGACGTACCAGCAGTAGTAATTTCCTATCTAAGGGGTTACTTTGAACCGGTGCGAAGTAACCCCAATTAGAGGTTGAAACCGCCTACTCCCAGTTTTAGTTTTCTGTAACTTTAAAACGTTTCACGCTTTTAATTTCAACTTTTGCTTCAAAGTTCCATTATACTCAGTAGTATTCTATGAAACTGACTTAATTTTGACGGAATTTCTTGTATATAATATCTCCCGAATTTTTTCGGTCTCTAAAACGACTGCTTCCAATACCTCTACAATAACAAATCCTCCTGGTACATAAAACTGATATTAACCACCAACATTATATCCAAAATACAGTTAAATGTTCTATCGTACTGTGGCACTTGAAACTTTTACCGAAACTTGAAACTCTTTACAATTCATGGTTTTACCGACAGGAAACTGTGCAACTCTTTTTATTCTTTGCGCAAAGTTACCTCTGATGTGCAAAATAGAGACTTGCACGGGCCAGGCCCAGCCCGGCCCACGGGCCGACTCTGTTATTTCTTTGGGCCGGGCTGGGCTTGGGCGGGCCGACACTGTTATTTCTTTGAGCCGGGCCGGGCTTGGACTGGCCGACACTGATTCTCTTGAGGTCGGGTCGGGCTGGGGCCAATAAATTGCAATTCTTTAATAATTATTGACTTTCGTTAAACGATAATTGGAATAAAGCCAAACGTTGAAGAAATGTGTCCGTGAAAAATGTTACAAAGAATGCAATAGCTATTTACAGTTTGCAGGCATTATGCGGTAAATTGAACTCTGACCTTGACCTTCACTGAACTCAAAATATAAAAAGAAGGGGTGGGAATGTTTTGCCTGTCGCTAAACAATATTGCCATCTTCACTTTATGCTAAAAATCAATTAATTTAGATTTTTGTTACAGGGAATGGAGTTTTTGTTTTCTCGATGACAGGTAATGTTCTAGGAGGCAATGGTACCATTCGGGAGGCAAGCGTCAGGTTGTGAACCAAAGTTTAGTAAGTGTTTCTGAGGGTTAGGTCAAATTTAGTACTAAATTTTTTAGAAAGATTGGGGCTCGAGCTAATTGTTTAAAAAATTTATCGGGTCAGGGTCGGGCCAAAAACTTTACAAATTTTTCGGGTCCGGGCCGGACTTGGGGCAAGAATTTTGAAAAACTTATCGGGCCGGGCCGGGCTCGGGCCGAAAATCTCCAAAACTTTTCGGACCCGGGCTGGGCCGGGCCTAGGTACGATCGGGCTGGATTGGGCTCGGGCCGAAACATTCGGCCCATGCAGGTCTCTAGTGCAAAGTAACCATATCTTATTATGTTACGGCATTCTTTGAGTCTTGTGATTATGTTTACGGATACATATTGACACACTGAGGGTGCACATTATACGTAGGTGACCAAGTGTATCGTATGTTCCAGATATTGTTTCCGGCCAATGTGTAATTTTTAAATATGACAAATGCGCCAGTTCACATTCCTGAAGCTGTTCAGGCTAGATTACATGAATGTCGCGACAACTATTTCTCCGGGCCATGCATTTCCTAACTTCATGTACCCGGGGTAAGTTCTGCAGCTCAACTACGAAACAAATATCCTCCTGTAGCATTGCATGCACAATGGTACAATATTCATCTGGAAACCATAGAGTTCTTCTGGTGGCTAACTGGCATTTTATGTCATATTTTAAGCAGAAGTTGCATTTTCAAGCTTTTCTATTATTTTGATAATCATCTGTATATCCTATATCATTTAAACATAATTATGAAAAATCCAAGTGCTAATAATAGAAGTGAGAAAAACGAAAGGAACAAGAATCTGGGAGGAAAATCCAAAGAAAATTGCAGGAAAATTACAGTGCATTTCAGGAAAATTATACTTCCCTTGCTGTCTTACTAATATAAACTAATTTGACCAAAGTCTTACCGATATTAAAGCTTTGTGTGTGCGCACGCACATACAAATATAATATTAGTATATAGTGTGTTTCAAAACAACACTGACAACGTTTGGGATGTGATTCCTGACACCAAGATAAGACAAAAAGTATAGACCGACCTGGGTGCACAAATGCTTCCTTTCGGAGTTATAGGCTGCTGACAACTTGAAAAAATGAACTTTAGAGGTCCATAGCTCCAAAACTATGGCACTTACCATAGTCGGGTCAAGACTTCACTTAGGAACTAGTATGTGCCCTATCTAAATATCCAAGGGACCACGGTAGCTTAGTGGTAGAGCGTTCACCTCTGGTGCTTTGGGTCCCGGGTTCGATCCCAGCCCCTGCTAAGTGAACTTTGTGGTGGACCCTTGGGTTTCCTCGGGGTTCTTCCGTTTCCTCCCACTTTCTCCATTCCACCATTTCATTCATTTCTCATAATCACCGTCTCCTTTAGCCTAACCGGCATAACCGTAGGTCGTAAAACTCAAAGATTCCATTTCACTTTCCAAATATCCATGTTTCAGAATGGGGCCTTCCGCAACAAGTTTTTTAGAGGTAGTTGGTGAGTACTTCAAATTATATGCCCGCAGCCAAACTCCCTCTATAAAAATTGCTTCATGAGTATCTTAGGATTCTGAAACTTGGATATTTGTATAGGCAACATACTAGTTCCTAAGTGAAGTCTTGACCCGACTACGATAGATCCCATAGTTTTGGAACTATGGACTTCTAAAGTTAATTTTGTTCATGTTTTGCCTGTAACTCCGAAAGGAAGTATTTGTACACCCAGGTTGGTCTATACTTTTCGTTTTATCTTGATATCAGGAATCATCTCCCAAACTTGTCGGTGTTGTTTTTAAACACCCAGTATATAAAAACTAGTGACCAACTGATCATGTTGTCTTCAAAAACCCTATCTATGAGATGAAGTTGGGCACAGCAGTTATTTTAAACTCCTACGTGATCGCTAACAATTGAAATTGAAAATTTCCTCCGAAGTCGGTTGAAAATGAAGGTTGTTTCTTTCGTCATGCCGCAGCCAATTTTTCAATTGCTCAATGTAAAAGCAGAAGCTTCGGTATATGAGGACCTCATGAAACACAATGCATGTTATTGACTTGAATTTAATTTGACGGACTCAATGGAAGGCGACAAGCAATCTTCAGTATTTTTAAACTTTGCAGTTTAAAGAAATAAGATTTGTGAATGACATTATTATTATTAGTAGTAGTAGTAGTAGTAGTAGTATTGCAGATAATCAAATAGGAGTGGTTTATATCATATTGTGTATTTGAATATTCAACTCCAGAAACGGCCTGAAGTAAAAAGTCTCACTACATAAAAATAAAATCCCAGACAGCGCTACTGTACTCCAGGTTGCATACCGTTCACCTAATTACAATTGTATATTTTTTCTATCAATCTTATCCTTCTCGTGCTAAGAACAGGCAATTCTAGTCATTTATAGAACAACTTTGATAAACAAAGAGTTTACACATCTCAATGTTTTTGCTTAATAAATAAAAATTTTCACTCGTTCCCGCAATAATACGAGGAACGTTCCGAAAGTAAAGAAATTTTCACATGCTAATTTTATTTTCAAAGACAAATACACCATTGCACCATGAACTATACATTTTGTAGTACTTTTCGACATAGTCACCACCGACATTGAGACATTTGTCGTAGCGTGCAATCAGTTTGAAGAAACCACTCTGGTGAAAACTCGGTGCACTGCGATGCGGGTAATTGTCGCACAGCCTGCTCCACCTCAGCATTATTTTGGAAGTGATGTGCCGAGAGTCCAGCTTTCAATGCAGGGAACAGGTGAAAGTCCGATCGGGGGCAAGGTCGGGGCTGTAGGCAGGGTGATCCAATTTCTCCCATCCACAGCGACGAATGTGATCTTGTGTGATCCTTACTGTGTGCGGTTTTGCGTTCTCGTCCAAGAGCACGACACCTTCACTCAAGAGTCCTGGTCTTTGTCTTTCATCGAATGGCGGACCTGAGTTATTGAGGATATCGCAGTAGCGTGCCGCATTGATGGTCCTTTCATGGAGGAAATCAAGGAGAATCACATCTTTCACGTCCAAGAACACTGTAGCCATAACCTCTACTGCGGAGGGTGATACTTTGAATTTTTTCCTCATTGGTGAACGGAGTATTTCCTCGTCTTGAGCGGCCTTGGTTTCTGGGGTGCACCCATGTCTCATCGTCTGTAATGATTCTGAACAGGAACTCATTTCCCTCGCGCGCGTACCGCATCAAGTGATCGAGGCTGATTCCTATTCTTGCACTCTTGTGATCTGGGGTCAGGTTTCTTGGTACCCAACTTGCGGACACTTTTCGGTAACCAGCACATCATGGAGTATATGATGAATCTGAGCACTATCAATACGCAGTGTGGACCGTTATGCGCCTGTCCATTAATACCATGTCCTTATTCTAGCAATGTTGTCATTCCACACCCGCTGACCCTTCTTCCGTCGTTGAACCAGCAACAGGTGTGGTTTCTTATACCAATTGTTTGTTTCACCTGGTGTACTATCTTCTCGTTCAAAACAAATGACGAAACTTACTTTCGAAACGTTCCTCGTAGATACAATCCCAAAGAAAGTAATGAATTCTGTCCTTTTTTCTTCATTTAAAGCTTAATTTATTGGCAAGGGGATAAAGATAAAAACCCAAAAGGCGTGTATATTTACATTTATTCTTTTTTTTTAGTTCATCGCGATAGAAATTTTCACTCATTACCTTGCAGACAAGACTGCATTTTTACCTATTTTTCTCCTGTTCACTCACTCTTTGTTTCATCCACTTGAAAAGAAAAATGATTTTCTTAAAAATAAAAAAAACTTGGTAAGGGCTGAATCTCTATTAGCATTGCAGAGAGACTCTCATGAAGTACACTAGAAAGTCGCAGCTTCATATTAATAAGGGTAATGCCAATATGTCTGAAATCCAAAAATTTACTGTTTCGATATTTCTGGGGAAAGTTGACATTTTGAGCTTTCGATAATCAATATTTTATATAGGCTAATTAATCTATCCAATTTCAAAGAATGTCCCGATAAACATATAAATTCATATCTACTTATATCATTACACGTTGAAAGGACTCGCTTTAATGGATAATTTTAATACATCACAACGTTCATTGAATTATCATATTTGGTTTGAGATTATCCTTACTTTATAAGGATATGCACATATGACTCCAGTATAACTTACTTCCTTTTTCAATTTCCGTACAGTTAATTATTTTGAAGTGAAATAATGTGGTTATTATTTATTTTATTTTTTCCCCTAAGTTGTGGTTTACATCATACTATTTAAAAAAAAAACAAATATAAATAATTTTCCTAACTTGCTAAACTTATAAGATTATTTTCAGAGAAGATGGTAAACACTTTTAGTACAAGGGAAGCAAACGGAATTTTCTGCATGCGGGTCTAGTTGCTAGAAGCGCGTCTTTGGTGTAGGGGCTCCGGCTTCGATTCCTAATGTGAGAGGACTTAAATTTGCATCCTTATGGTCATTCGAATTCCAGTTTAAACTGTAGATCCACGTCTTATGTACCCTCTCGGTGCTGAAAAGAAACTCAAAGCAATAAATCAAGAATTATTCTGCTGAGAAAATTCTATAACGCTAAGAAGACTTGTTTGTGACTAAAAGTGCTAATAAAAGTTTCAAGGCTTCAGTATATTTCTTGTTTATAAAGCATGTATCCTAAACAATTTGCCATTCAATATCTAAAAACAATATTCTATTGAGTTCAGCGGTGATCGTGGTAGTGTTAACATCCTTTAGTTTGATGTGCAGAAGAGGAAGGGGATTAAATGAAAATTCTACACTTTACACTGCCTACACACAGTTTCACTTAACTACAAATGCACCCACAAATCACCTACATATTCTCAATTTCCCTAATTTTTCACTTTTCCCAATTTTTCACCCTGACTATCTGGGTAGCTGGCCTTCTTCATCACGCTGGAACTCCTTCCCAATTTTGACTCTTATTTTACCGGTACCTTATTGTGACAATTCAATTGTTTACCTGATCTTGGCAAATTAACATACCTGCTTATGACTTTGCAGAATTATATTTTTACTTCGTTTCATTTTCTTAAATATATATTTCAGACAATACGACTAGAAATTAGACCCAAAAAAAATGCAAATGGCGTTGCCCGTCATTTGTAAAATTTCTATACATTTTATTGCACAAGTAATTCAATATTTATATAAGTTATTCAACATTTACGCATTTTTAGAATACTTCACCCGAAGGCTGATGCATCTAATTTTATAAACATCGTTAATGTTGCAGAAGACACCATTTTTTCTTTCGACTTCTTCAGAGGCAGGGGCGGATCCAGACTTCTGGGGGGGTCGCTGTGTTGTAATACTGCTACTTAGAGCTACTTTTAAAAGCTGCAAGTTCTGGAATGTGTTTTATTTATATATAAAGTAAGTTTCCTCTTATGGGGGGATCGCCCCGATCGCCCCCGTTAAGAAGTAATTGATTCAGGTGCGGATCATACTACCTATCACCTTTATCCTTTGATTTAAGTCTTCTTGCGTGTTTTCTTTATCTTTGTGCAATGACCGGGGGGAAATTTTTGTAACCAATTGGAAATGAAAAAAATCATCTTGCAGATTGATAAATGAGTTTTCTATGTGTATATTCTTTTTCTATGTGTATATTTTTTAAACCAACAATATCAACTTTTTTGTTACATATAAACTTTTCATTTAACAAAGTTGTAATTTTTTTTAAAAAAAAGTCAACAATTACAAATCAAAATAAAATTGATATAACAATGCTCTCAATTTCTTTTTAATTTCTATAGAAACCGTAATCGTCAAAAATCTCCAAACGCAGCTGATAAATAGTGAGTTTATATTCGAATATTTAGATTTTCATGTTTCTCAATAATCATAGATGCATCAATAATGTGTTACTTCGTATATAGAGCAAGCATACATTTCGGTAGTGTGTTTTTCAATCCAGTTTCAGGTTGCTTTCTGTCCCGAAATTCAAGAAAATTTTTAGTGTACCGAATTATGCCTAGGAAGGACGCATTATATGAAGGGACGCCGTATTACCCAAAACATTTACAAAATATGCGATATAAATTTTAAGTGACAATTGTAAATCTTCAGTTACGACGTGTGTATACCTATGACTATCGAGATATCGATACTGTTCTATCTCTAAATTGTTTCGCGTTTGCCGTGAAATCATCGACAATGTATTCTTTGACGGGTTTAATGGTTCATAACTTCTGTTTAACTAACTGCCCATAAGTTGACGCTACGACCAAGCTTGTCAACCATACGATAATTTATCGTGATATAATTAATGCTATATACGATAATGCCTTTGCGGTAAGAAGTGAATATACGATAATTTTAGAACGTACACGTTTTGCAGTTCTTGAATGTGCAAATAAATTGTAGATTGCGTATTAAATAATTATAAAATACCGACACTGAAGTTTTTAACGATCATTCCCGCTAGACTTGGCAAATGGCGACCCTGCATCCATTCTTTAAGTTCAATTACGTTTACTAGGGGATGGAAATATTGTTGTTACTCAGAGTAATGTTAGTAAGGATTTTAAAAAATGGTGAGGACCGTGACGTTGATTTGGAGTTCGAAACTGAGGATTACTAGATAAGTTTTTAATATTTTATTGATATTATTAATAGTATTATACTTGTTTCTTACAATTATCATGTGCGCAACGAATATACGATACTTGTTAACAATATACGATAATTTTAAAGACAAAAAACGATAATTTTGTTCCCTGAAGTTGGCAACCCTGGCTACGACTTTTCTGATTCCTGTGTTTTTGGTTCCAATTTTTCATTCTTGAATATATCTTTTTTATTATAATTAATAAATTATTGTATGTATAATTAATAAATTTATTAATTGTTATATGTAGGCTACAAATCAGGACACGAGGAATCTGCTATCTGTATATCCAATATATAAAAATAAATCTAATATATAAAAATAAAACATCTTGCGAGTGGTCGAATCACGGGAAACAGGTTGAACCATTTGAAATGAATTTTTTTAAATATAATCATCACGTTGAGTTAAAGTGGGTTTTTATCATGTTATATTTGATTAAAGCGCATATCCTAAGGAGCCCGGGAAGGAATTGAATATCTCAGAAATCTATCAAATTACGAAGATGAAACTCGTTATATAAGCTCTATCATTAAAAATAAGTGAACGTGTCTCTCATAGTTTCTGAAAATTCTCGTTTTTAAGGGGAGGGAGGTACGAGAGTATTTTAATTTCTTGAAAGGAACGTTGTCCGTTGTTTGTATTCGTATCACAGGAATGTGAGTGAACATTTTTTTAAAATATATATACAATTTATAACCATCCGTACCCGAAAATCGTTTTCAAAAATTTTGCTTGAGATTTGAGCTTTTTGCCAGCACTAAACTCTGTTCGGCCTAAGCTCTAAACTGCGATAAACAAAGCCACGTGAAACTAAATCTCGCTGATTTGCTGTTGGCCTACCGACGCTTGTACTCCTCCGCCAAATAGTTCATATGATTTGGTTATTACTTTCACTATGAAGCTCCATATAAAACTACTTCATTATTATAAATGACAAAAATATAATACGGATTATCTAATAATACTGCAATCGAGTGTGTTTAATGAAACAATAGAAATAAACATTAAGCATGCGCAGTAATTATGGCGCCAATTCAACTGTGGAGGCGTGTTCTGCTTTTACGTCTGAAAAATGTCTCACACGAATCCCGGTTCCGCGAGTGTTGTGGTGAAACACCAACAAAAGAAACTTCCCTCACTAAGCAACAATTGTTTACCAGCTAAATTTAAACATTTTTAAAAAGTCTTTCAAATATTTTTTTTCTTTCTTTTCTGCTGCTGCCCTAAGTATCTGGGCAACACGAGACAGTATTGTCAAAATGCACGTGTATAATTTGCTCCTCCCCTGGGGAGTGGGAGTGGTACATCACTAGCCAATCGTATTTGTGACGAGCGGAAGGATATAAATATTTTGTTTATCGGAGTTTAGAACTTACGCTAAACAGGAATTAGAAATTTGTGGCGCAGCTGAATTGCCACCACGATAGGCATTTATTCCGAAGTTGGTCGTCCGCCTATTTTTTGACTAAAAGCGTAATAATTGGCTTCTTTCTGTACCAAAGTTTAATATTTAATACACATAGTATTGACGAGTGAGCGTGAGCGAGTGAAGGCAAATTAGACCCGCAGGGCACGTTTTTTCTATCTTTATTACAGCTAAATGTGAAGGGGAACCTGTGTTCTAAAACTTTGTCGCCATGTTGTTATGTTACATTGAAAAGTATAACTTTCTCCACCTTTCTTTACAGTTATTTGCTTGCCTCATTTTCTACAATTTATTTTTAGATTTATTAAGCCATGATTTTTACTTTTAATAGAATTTCCTGATTATCACCTTATTGTTTCACAAAATGTAATAATGTTACCCCATATCCAGGGCTGCGTGTCTACTGTCTAGCTATGTTTACCAAACAAATGCTCATTACGTTCCCACAATCCTATCATGCAGGGGTGCCAAGTAGTTCCCCCCGCTTGCCAAATAGTTCCGTGTCTAGAACCGCTTATATAAGAAAATAAAAACAACGTTCGCTCTCCTTATACATTATCAAGCACACAAACAAGCAAATTGTTCCTCTCTTGCCGGCAAATTTCCAAAATGTTGCTAGAAACGGACGACCAACTTTGGAACTTAACCCCCACGATACATCAAGAAAATGTTCAGTGTTAAAAAAAACAATAGAACTATTGTGTTTTGTCGTACCTCACTGCGAGTTTCAAATTTGGCAACTTTGCTATATGCTTGTTTATTGAAGTTCAGCGTTCCTCTCCGAACTACCGCAATGAGTTTCAATTTTAACATTCTCCCACCGAAAATCGAATTCGAGACCATGTGTATGTACCAAAGGGATGCTCGTTAGCCACTAGATCAACGAGTAGGGCTTCCTGGCTCACAGGCTCACCAACTGAGACTCGCACTCGCACGTACTCTGACTCACCCTCCTGAATGCGGCTTCTGCTTTCCCCATCTTCCGATTCATTCCAGCTGATAGAGAATCAAGACAAACCTCTTCGCCATTGCAGGAGGGAAAAAACAAGTCGTTAACCTTGAACAGGGAAAGAAACTTTTTAAAGATACATTATCATGTAAAATCTAGATCTTCGCCATAATTCGCTAGTACATGATGTCGTTTGTAAGATATTGTTGTTCCTCTTGTCTTAGCCACTATCAACTCCTGCTACCAACAAGTGCTATTTTTTAAATTGAATTTCTAGATATAAGAACTTAATAGTTATATAACTGATTTCCATTATTCTTCCATTTATGAATCAAACCAATCCTGCTGAAATTACACTTTTTTTAATGTATGATTATCTCTTTATAAAAGGCCCGGACGAGATACATGTTCTCATATTTTGTATCATTTCGAGTTCCATCGTTATGATGTTAGCGCTTTGATACTTTTCCCATATATATTGTATTTGCTCGTGAAGTGCATATTAATATGAAATCATTGTATGAATGTCAAGGACATATTTATCAATTACTGTTCTATTGGAGAACATACCGTACCTTTGCACTTTTAATGGTGAAAAAGTAGAAACCATTTCTGTTTGGCACAAAGCAAAGATAGGTGTCGCATGTGACGCACTGAACTTTAGTGATCTTTTGACATTTCTGATTCATACATCTTCCAGATTTGTCTGAATAGAACGGCCAATGACCTACTTTATCCTTTCGAGTATCTTGATTTGATGTTGATGGGGTTTACTTCTTTTTGGGTGCACTTCTTCCTCTGATGAACTAGGACGACCTCGTTTTGTTGTCTTCCCAGCCAGCATAAAGATTCTGCAATATCAGCCTTGAAGTCGAAAAGAACTATTTGCTTTTTCTCTGGAATACTACAATCAGTACTTGCCTACTTATACAATAACCACGCAACAATGGAACATACATCTGACAGGTGATAAAACAGGCGCATATAGTATTTCTTTGAGCGAATTTTTGTTCGGTATGAAGCTATAAGAGAGTCGTGTTTGTCTACTCCTCCCATGAACTTGTTGTAAACTATCACACATTTTGGATGTAATATCTCAATATGACGTTTCAACTTTTTGTCACATCTGGCTACCGTTTCCTCCGGATATGCTCCTGTAAATGTGCTCAGTAGATTGACGCACGTGCTATCGTGCCATTTTCCGAAAATCAATTCTCCGCAAGAAAAACTGGCTGTTTTCTCAATTGTTGAACCTCGCCCTGTTTTCTTTCTGATGGCATCAGTAGTGGAGTATATACCGGTTCTAGCACACCCCGCAAGCAACGAATTAGCCCAAATCTTTAAAAAATCTAGTTCACGCACACATTTTGACTATCGTTTTCCCTCCAAGTGTTAGTTTGAGTATACATTCCCCCTCCCAGTTCTTTTGGCAAATATTATTTAACAAAGTAGAATGGCACAATGTTAAAGTAAGATTGAGTAGGACTTTATGACATTTAAAACCATAAAATCTTACATCTAAAACTTATAACTTATAGTGCTCTCTTTGATTAAAAAAAATAGTTTTTGTTTGATCGAAATCGGTCTACTAATAGCTGAGTAATGCGAACTTAAAATTTAGTATGTTGCATACGGCTGTTACATGTATATATATACTCTAGCTCTCATTGCACACACGCACACACATGCATTCAAGTTTACAAGCCAGTTTCAGTTGAGAGAAAAACAATAGCATACATATACATGAGATTTATAGTCTCTCTCTTTTTCTTTCTTAGAACGTGACTTGCAATTTGATTCTCTTTCTCTTTTCCTCACATCAACATGTAAGCACAACTGTTTACACAAGTCCCCACCAGATGGCAGACAAAGCCAATTATTTTATTCTCTCTTCTGAGTATGTAATAATAACAACACCAAAACTATCCTGTCCTACCTGTCCTGTCCTACCTGTCACGGCTTGTTGTCTGTCTCGCTTTTTTCGATTCAAGGTCATCACTTTGAAGAAAAGTCCTTGATGAAAATCTGTCCACATATCTCTAGCTTTTATAACTCTGAAACACACCACGTATAGCGCTCACATCTCTAGAGCTGAAACAGGGTTGGAAACTAATAATTTTAACATGTTTTTCCAGAATTGATAAAATTACGAATTAAGCTTTGAAACTGTTACCAATGAATTACCATCAAAGAAGGTAAATATGATAATTTTTGAACACGATAACCAACCCTGTCATCAGTGGCGTATTGGGCGGTGCTATTTTTTAAAATCGTTATATCTCCGTTGTTTATTAACCGATTTTCAAAATTCAAACGGCATCAATAGAGAAATAAATTTACTATTTTTGAATGTATTGTAGGTTGCATAACTCCCAGGGCACTATTTTGAATTTGTTATAACTTCGCCAAATATTCATCGATTTTCAAAATTCAAACGATAGTCAATAGAGAAGTAAATTTACTAAATTTTGAATGTATTGTTGGTTGCATAGCTCTAAGGATATTATTACAAAAACTCAAATAACTCTCTTATTTATATATGGAGCTTTAAAGTTCAAATGGTTTGCGTTCTGTATGTCTAAAGGTCTTAGTTTTATAGCTTTATAACCATAAAACTCTTAAAATCAGTTAACTATAATTTAAAACATACTTAAAATTACAAGTTTTGATACTGATAGTGAAATCTTCTGTTAGCCTCGCTTTCTATCGGAAACAATGATTTCTTAAACTCTGTCCACTGATTATAGTTCAAGCTGAATAGACAACCGTTAATATCAAACACTACTTGGACTTCGGTTTGCACATTTTTCACAATTACATTAAAATTATTAGTAAGTATAAATTTCTTTTGGGGATCCATACTAACCACTCCATTTTTTTACTTTAGAAAAATTTTTTTAATTATTTTTGTTACTTCTTAGATTCATTTTTAAAGAACAGCTGGTATATTTTATAACGATTAGAAAGATCTTTCATTCCATCATACCTCATAAACAGTTTCTTAGTTTTCATCTCTTTTGAAACTTCACCAATATCTTCATTACATCTCTGTGGCAATAAGGTTTTGTATTTCTCATTTAGATGTACTAATACCCTTACCCCAGTGTATTTTGTTTGTATCAATTTCCATGAGGTTATTTCGTGTGATTTTCCTTCTTCCAGATCTTGCAATTTAACAAGCTTTAACATGTTAATATTGTTTTTCTTATTTAATTGTGAGGCCATTTCTCATTTATTGTATAAAACTTTTAAAAATTTGTTCATTTTTGTAGTGATCTTATCTCGTTATATATATAGTTAATTCTATCAACAATATCTTTTATATGTTTGTCTGTTAATTCTCCATTCATTACTTTACTAACATTAAGCTCATCCTTAAACATAGCAGTTTGAGTAACCATATTCTTATAATACTCTTTCTTCGAGGCTATATTAAATCGTGTAGATAAGCCAGTGATAACGGAAGAAGCAGATGCAAATGCTGTTGTAATAATCGAATAAACTGTAACAGGAATAAATATATTTATAAACCCTGTAGAAGCAGAAAGTAGTATCGAAAATGCAATAAGAGTAACATAAATACATTTTAATCTCTTAAATTTCCTCTTATTTTTCGCTAGTATGTTTTGAAGTGTTAATTTTGTATCCTCAATTAATGCAATTAGATTCTCTCCTGGAATGTTATCTGGAATATTCATTTTATTAAATAAGTTTTATGATCATTTTTAAATTATCGGTGTCATTAAATAAACAAAAAGGAACGATTCGTTCCTATTAAACACAATCATCATATATCTTAACTTAAACACAAGTGGAACGATTCGTTCCTATTAAACAAATTATTCTAGTCATCTAGCTTAAACCCAAGTGGAACGATTCGCTCCGTTCGTACGGTTTAGATCACAATCTGTTTATCTTCTTGGTCTATATATAAATTTTTATGATATTACCATAAAAACACTTACAAATTAACATGATTGATTTATATCTTCTCGATTATTTTTTCTTTTTGAACATCATATTCAAGGTTTCTCTTGCCAATCATTACAACATAACAAATCGTTTTATTTGGTACATCGCTTTAAAAATTAACAGTTAATTTCAAATTGATTCTATCATTTACAGTTGCTGATTTATGCTTGCTTGTGTTAATCACAAACATCGGTCTATTTTCTAAAAACTCTTTAGGATAATAAAACATCTCAGTGTTTCCAATTGTAACTCTCTTGTATATCGTATACATTTCGTAAGCTTTGAGATATTTATGCTTTTCAAAATCTAAGTTCAAAGATTCTAAAGGAAAAGACTAATTTCCAGAATTACGAAAATGGACATTCTGTACTTTACAATGATCAAAATAGCTTGAATCTCTTTCTTGATTATCATTTCTATCAGTTTGGAAAAATTCAATTACAAAATTAGACATATCAAATTCACTTGAGTTAAATTGTGTGGTTAGATCAAATTGCAAATATTTACCTGTAACTGATTTTTGTAAACCTTGATATGTGTTGAAGGAAATAGGAATCTTACCCTCTTTTAACATGTTAGTTCTTAGCAAGGTAGCGTAGTTAGGTCCTTAATTAACAATAGGCATTCTCAACTCCATATTTGTAATCTTAACCTTACCTGGATGTGGTTGATCATTCTCATACGTTCCATCCTGCTTTTTAGTTTTCCAAAGAGCAAATGCATTATCATCAGAACCACTTCTTTTAAATGTATATGTCAATCCTCCTTTCCACATAATATCTTTATAATCAGAACAAAATCCTGGTAAAAGTCTTAGTAAAAATACTAATTCTTCATCTGTTCTTCGCCATGTAATTCCTTCCCATCCAAATTCATCATAATGATTTGCTTCTGGTTTTGAAATTGTACATGTGTTTACAGCTGTCGAAGTACAACCAGGATTATATATAATGTCCAATATTTGTCCATGTTTACTAACTTGTATTTGAGAAAACAGATGTGGGAAGAAGTTATTAACAAATCTAATATTTTGACCAGCAGTATATTCTCCATTAGCATCTCTACCTCTGATTTCGAAAGTTACATAAATATCAGCATAATAAGGATGAACGAACCCATCCCCAACATCTATATCAAGCTCAATAGATCTGTTTGGTTTATTTAAATTTTCGATTGTCTTTTGATTAGGTTTAAAGGATTTTAATTCATATGACTCTATTTTATCCATATTTATTATCAAGAAACATATTGTTATCGTTTTACGAATTCAACCCATAAAACAAACTTAAATATAGCTTCTCCAAATATCCTTATTTCTATTCACCTGACTAATGATTTCTGAAAAACTATATCCATCTGAAAACATTTTTAATACTACAATACAAAAAAGGGGCCGCGGTGGCTCAGTGGTAGAGCGTTCACCTCTGGTGCTTGTTGTCCCGGGTTCAATCCCAGCCCCCGCCAAGTGAACTTTGTGGTGGACAAACATCGCGTGCGTGGGTTTTCTCGGGGTTCTCCCGTTTCCTCCCACTTTCTTCATTCCACGATTTCATTCATTATTCATCTCACCGTCTCCTTTAGCCTAACCGGCATAACCGTGGGACGTAAAACTCAAAGATTTCATTTTTTTACAATACATAAATGCCTACAGATTACTTCGTTAAAATGTTGT
This sequence comes from Thermobia domestica, assembly GCF_964235325.1. Classification (NCBI taxonomy): domain Eukaryota; kingdom Metazoa; phylum Arthropoda; class Insecta; order Zygentoma; family Lepismatidae; genus Thermobia; species Thermobia domestica. The sequence goes on from NC_137471.1 coordinate 121,371,965, forward strand.
ATACGATTGCTACTGTACTCTATATTATAACCAAGGTATTTTACGAGTGTCTTTGGCGGATTACCTCCGAACGAATCAAACACATACTTTCAATTTACTTCTTTCCTATAACAAATCCAATGAGTTCCTATATTTTTAGACGTATCAAAGTTAACAATACCGCATTCATTCTTCTTTGTTTGTTTAGGTAATTCATCACTCATAAATACACCTCTAAAGTTATTTATCCTAAGCTGTTTAATGAATTAGATGAATTAGATCTATGTTACGTAAGGCTTTGATTTCTTTTTCTTTACTGTTTTGGGTTTTAAGTTTTTTGGAAGCTTAAGGCCTTGCTTCTCTTCCATTGCTAAGTTATGTCTCTTTTGTTCTTCTAATTCTGCTTTATTCTTTTTTACATCTTCTACCGTTTTGACTACAGTAGCAGAACCAAGAGCACCTATTAAAGCTAGAATGGTTGGAATAGTAAATATAAAACCTCCATGTTGAACTTTATTATCATTTGCCCTTATTTCTTTGTTTATTTTATTAACTTATAGAAAGAGTTAAATGCATTTTTGTACCTTCCTTCATCTTTTTAGCTTTATCATTTATCTGTTTCTTAGTTAAAATGTGATCAATATTTAATTGTTTAAGTTCCTCGTTAGGAATTGTAAATGTAAAACTACTTAACTTCATACTTATATTTATTATAAAACTTTTATGGAAAACCATAAAAATTAAACACAATACTTATAAACCTAATCCAAATCTTACTTTTGTGTTCATAGCTAAAGCAGTTCCAAGAGCAGGTAGTTTCTCACTTATTAGATTAGCATCTTTAGCAAAAACTCTTTCCCATGCTTCATTTTCTAATTCTTCGTCTGCAATATGTCTAGAAGCTATATCTTTATTATCTCTGTAGTAAATATCATGTTCTCTACAAGCTTCATCTAATTTATTAATACCTTTATCTCCTTTTTCTAATCTTTCTTGCAGCTTCGTAAAAGGCCCGCAAAATTCGTAGCCTGGAATATGTAACTCTGGTATACCCTTCATGTTTAAAATCCTATTCATTAATCCTTTTCCATACTTCTCACTGTTCCAAAAGTTTGGTGGTAACGTATTCATTATCCTTATCAAATAACATATACCCTTTGGATACCCTTTGGATCATTAGGAATAAATTAATCATATCCATTATGCCTACTTTCTCATTATAAAGTTATCATTTCCAGCTTTTTCTTCTCCATCTATAACTATTAACCTATCTATTAATTTTCTCACATCATTCATCCATATATATTCTTTAGGTAATTCGTTGTATATTTTTATTCCTTCTCCAGACTTTGGTGTTTTCTTTCTTGGTGGTGTTGGTTCTCGTGTTGGTTTTATATATCTTTCCCAAATTGGTTTGATAAATTCTTTGTATTTTTCACTTCTACTAGATCGTTGTTTTCTTGTATTTGGATCATTGTTATGAAATACTACATTAGAATCAATAACTCTTTGTGTATATTTTTCTAATCATCTTCATTATATTTTTTGGATTATGTTTTGTTAGTAATTCCCATAAACCTTCTGTTCCTGTATAATGTCGATTATTAATAACTATATCATCACCATGAATTTTAACTTCCGTATCTCCAATCATATGTACGATTTTTTCATCATCATCATATGGTTGAATTCCAAAACATTTTTCGTGTCTAGTTGCATAATATCTCGAAGAAATCTTACCAAAATGGTTAGCTGGTAAAGATTCTATTCCTTCTACTTTATACTTAATTTGCTTTTTCATATGTTTAATTTCTTCTGTTTTAGGCGTATCACTTTCACTTATTGAACTCTCATACATAGGAGGTGTTACTAATAAGCTTGAATCTACTTTCGCGCTTTTATTTACAACTGGAACTAACTCTTGAAATAAATTTTTATTTTCTTCTGCTACTTTTGATATATTTTGTCCTAAGCCTTCAATTGTAGCTATAACAGGTTGATCTTGTTCTTTATATTTTTCATATTTACTTCGATTAGCTTGTTTAATTTCCTTAAATCTTTTAACAAGTTCTTCTTTTAACTTTATATATTTCTTAGCTTCAGCAGCATCTAACTGACTCATTTATTATATAAAGAAAAAATAAAAACGTAACCCAACGTAATACAACTTACAAGTTTAGATACGTTCAATCACGTTTCACTCCAGTCTATACTTTTAAAAAAACTTTAATTTTATTTCTGTATTTACCATTACTCGTTTTCCTAGTCATATCTATTGTTAAGAAACCATGCTCTTTTTCCCAACACTTATTGCATAAAGATTGTAATTTTTCAAACGACATATCTGATCCAACAAATTCATCATATATGTGTTTTAAATTTATGTTATCCTGTCTAAAGATGCAAAGAAAATTTAAGTTATCTCTTATTAGCTGTTTTCGTACTTTAGAATATGTTTGTCTGAGATAGAAACAGTTTAAACCTTTATGACGACCTCGAGTAAAATATTGTCTAACATGATTTTGTTGTTCTAAAATGAAATCATCAAACACTACCACAGAATCGTTCTCACATTCATCTAATGGAATAATCTCTTCGTTGTTTCCTTTTACTATTGCAATTGTCTTATTAATATATCGTTCTATGTCTTGGAAAAGTTGTATTAGCTGTTGGTATTTAGGCTGATGTAGACTTTTAGAATAGATATAAACATTTGCATATTTTAACCAGTCAGATGCTAACAAAAAATTATCAATCATTAACGTTGTTTTACCACAACCACTAGATCCAACTATTAGACATCTTATATTATCAGGTAGCAATATACCATTCTTCTTCTTTATTACAGTTTGGTCTGATAACCTTACTCGGATATTCCATTTATTCATTTCAACTTTTATTATATAATAAATGAAAGTATTTAATTTAAACGGTTGTTCATCTGTACTAAGCATGTATTTGCATTATCCATTTGAAAACTATTTAGAAGTAGCTGTTGCAGGATTTTATACAACATACTTAACACCAAACATTACAGAGAAAAATAATAAGTTAAGGATGATCTAAAGCCACAAAAAGTTTGTTTCTGTGATAAGAGATGGCGTTGCTATCGTCCTATTTTTTCAATGTTAATTAATATTCAAAAAATGACTAATAACTTTTAGAAATACTGAACTACGTTCTTCATTGTCAGTCTGTTTGAAGATAATGACTATACGCAGCAATTGTTCCGTGCAGATTTTCGAATTCTTGACTCGTTCATTGTTGAGTTCAACTAATTGTTGAAGAGGAATTCAATGCCTCTCCCCTTACCATTTGTTCTAGGACTCTGGAATTTTGGTATTTAGTACAGCATGATTTTGTCTATAGGTTCCAAGGTGACAGTTTTTCGACATTTTGTTCTTTCCATTGTTGCAAGCTATTAATTGTTGCAGATAAATCCTATACTTCTCCCGTTATCATTTGTTCTAGGACACTGAAATTCTGGTACTTAGTATAGCGTGATGTAATGTATGAATCACAAGTTGACATTTTTTTGAAATTTTGTTCTTTCCATTATTGTAAGCTTTCAATTGTTGGAGAGGAATCCAATGCTTTTCGCGTTACTGCTTGTTCTAGGACTTTGAAATTCTGGCATTTAGCAAAGAATGTAGCAATGTATGAATATGAAGGCGAAAATTTTATTATGTATTTTCGTTCCCATTGTTGTAACCTTTTAATTGTTGTGGATAAATCTGATCCCTTTCCCGTTATCGTTTGCACAAGGAAAATGAAATTCAGTCACTGAGTACAAAATGAAGTAATATATGAACTTCAAGGCGAAAATTTTACAGCATTTTGTTCTTTCCATTGCTGTAAGCTTTTGATTGTTGAAGGAATCCAATGCTTTTCCCGTTATCATTTATTCTAAGATTCTGAAATTTCGGCATTTGGTATACCGTAATGTAGTGTATGATTCATAAGGTAATCATTTTTTGATATTTTGTGCTTTCCATTGTTGTAAGCCTTTAATTGTTGTAGAGGATGTAGATACCTCTCGCGTCATCGCTTATTCTAGGTCTCTGAAATTCTGTCATGTAGTACAGGACCAAGTGATCTATGAGTTTTTAGACCGGTGACCTGTTAGCCCCCCCATGTAACAAAATTCGATTGGAATTGAGCCAGATCGTTTGAACGTCGTTTGATCGCCGAAAATTATCGTTTGATCGCCACGCGTAGTGACGAAATACAAGTAATTGCTTAGGGGGCTAACCTGTTAGCCCCCCATCAAACCAAATTTGATCGGAATTGGGTCAGATCGTTTCATTGTCGTTTGATCGTCAAAAATTATCGTTTGATCACCAACCGTAGTAACGTAATACAAGTAATTAGTTAGGGTCGGGAAATAGGTTAACCTGTTAACCTGTTAACCCCCCCCCCATCGAACCGAATTCGATCGGAATTGGGTCAGATCGTTTCATTGTCGTTTTTACGCGTTCGATCGCGAAAAAATATTGTTTGATCGCCACCCGTATTGACGTAATACAAGTAATTAGGTAGGGGGGCTAAAAGCTTAACATGTTAGCCCCCCATCGAACAAAAATTTCATTGGAAATAGATCAGATTGTTTCATCATTGTTTGATCGCCACCCGTAGTGACGTAACACAAGTAATTAGGTAGGGGAACCAACAGGTTAACATGCTAACGCCCCATCGAACCAAATTTGATCGGTATTGGGTCAGATCGTTTCATTGTCCTTTGATCGCCAACAATTATCCTTTGATCGCCACGGGGGGTAACAGGTTAACCTGTTAGCCCACCATCGAACTAAATTTGATCGGAATTGGGTCAGATTGTTTCATTGTCGTTTGATCGCCAAAAATTATGGTCTGATCGCCATCCGTTGTGACGTAATACAACAAATTAGGAAGGGGGATAACAGGTCAGCGTAGTGGCGTAACACATGTTATTATGTAGGGGATTAACCTGTTAGCCTACCACCCAGCCAAACTTCATGCGAATTGGGTCAGAGCGTTTAATTTTTGTTTCATCACGTGTGATTGCCAAAAAATCGCTTGGTTGCCACGCGTAGTGACATAATGCAAGTTATTACGTAGGAGACTAAAAGGTGAACGTGTTAGTCCCTAATCGAACAAAATTTGATCGGAATTGGGTCAGATTTTTTTATTGTCGTTTGATCGAGTTTGATCACCAGAATTATCGTTTGATCGCCACGCGTATTGTGAAATAATTGGATCAAATTTGGTTGGATGGGAGCTAACATGTTAACCCCCTACATAATTACATGTGTTACGCCACTACGTTAACCCCTTACCCCTTAGCTACCCTATTACGTTACTACGGCTGGCGATCAAACGATAATTTTTGGCGATCAAACCCGATCAAACGATCTGGCTCAATTCCAATCCAATTTTGTTACATGAAGGGCTAACAGGTCAACGGTAGCGTATTAATGTAATGTAGGTGATTACGGACCAAATTTGATCGGAATTGGGTCAGATAGTTGGATCGTCGTTTGATCGCGTTTGATCGACAATAATTATCGTTTGACCGAAACGCGTATTAACGTAATATAAGTAATTATGTAGGGGGACTAACAGGTTAACCTGTTAACCCTCCATGAATCCATATTTGCTCGGAATTGGTTCAGATCATTTGAGCGTCGTTTGATCGCGTTTGATCGTCACCAATTATTGTTTGATCGCCACGCGTATTAACGTAATATAGGTAATTATGTAGGGAAACTAACAGGTTAACCTGTTACCCCACAATGAAACCAAATTTGATCAGAATTGGGTCAGATCGTTTGATCGTCGTTTGATCGCGTTTGGTCGCCACCAATTATTGTTTGATCGCCACGCGTATTAACGTAATATAAGTAATTATGTAGGGGGACTAACAGGTTAACCTGTTAGCCCCACATGAAACGAAATTTGATCGGAATTGGGCAGGGTTGGCTGGTTTTAATCAAGATGCTTAACCTGTTAGCCCCCTACCTAATAACTTGTACTATGTCACTACGGCAGGCGATCAAACGACAATGAAACGATCTGACCCAATTCCAATCAAATTTGCTTCGACGGGGGCTAACAGGTTAACTTGTTACGCCCGTTGTGACCGAACGATAATTGCTGGCGATCAAGCGTGATCAAACGACCATGAAACGATCTGACCCAATTCCCATCAAATTTGGTTCGATGGGGGGTTAATAGGTTAACCTGTTGCCACCCTAACTAATTATTTGTATTACGTCACTACGGGTGGCGATCAAACGCGATCAAAGGATAATGAAACAATCTGACCCATTTCCAAAGAAATTTTGTTCGATGGGGCTAACATGTTAAGCTGTTAGCCTCCCTACCTAGTTATTTGTATTACGTCAATACGGGTGGCGATCAAACAATAATTTTTCGCCATCGAATGCGTAAAAACGACAATGAAACGATCTGACAAAATTCCGATCGAATTTGATTCGATGGGGGTCTAACAGCTTAACCTATTTGCCGACCCTAAATAATTACTTGTATTACGTTACTATGGGTGGCGATCAAACGACAATTTTTGGCGATCAGTCGCGATCAAACGATAATGAAACAATCTGATGCAATTCCGATCAAATTTGGTTCGATGGGGGGGCTAACATGTTAACCTGTTAGCCCCCATACCTAATTACTTGTATTATGTCACTGAGGCTGGTGATCAATCGATAATTTTTGACGATCAAACGACAATGAAACGATCTGACCCAATTCCGATCAAATTTGGTTTGATGGGGGCTAACAGGTTAACCTGTTAGCTCCCCTAAGCAATTACTTGTATTTCGTCACTACACGTGGCGATCAAACGATAATTTTCGGCGATCAAACGCGATCAAATGACAATGAAACGATCTGACCCAATTCCCATCGAATTTGGTTCGATCCCCCTACCTAATTACTTTTATTACGTGACCACGCGTGGCGATCGAATGATAATTTTTGACGATCAAACGACAATGAAACGATCTGACCCAATTCCGATCGAATTTGGTTCGATCCCCCTACCTAATTACTTTTATTACGTGACCACGCGTGGCGATCGAATGATAATTTTTGACGATCAAACGACAATGAAACGATCTGACCCAATTCCGATCGAATTTGGTTCGATCCCCCTACCTAATTACTTTTATTACGTCACTACGCGTGGCGATCAAACGATAATTTTTGGCGATCCAACGTGATCAAACGACGACCAAACGATCTGGCTCAATTCCAATCGAATTTTGTTACATGGGGGGCTAACAGGTCACCGGTTCCACTCAGTCCGCCTTTATGTAATTGTTTGACACTTACTGTTCACCACGAAACACGTTGTCCAGTGCAGCGATCTAGTCACAAGACACGTGGGAAAAACTTAGTATCGGTACCGGTATTTTTTTGTTTTAATTACCACAGTTCACACTTTCAGTATTTTGACAATCGAACTTCCTGCGTTTTTGCTGCTCCCATAATCTGATAGCGGAGCACTTTTTTCTATACGAAGCAAATGCAGGATTTTAAAGTAAACTAATATCTAAACTGTAATTAAATATATTTTGCAGGCATTTGAAGATTACTTATAACATGACGTTGAACATAACACTCCTTTTCTATTACTAACGTAAGTACTTCAGAGTTAACAACACACACACACACAAACAAAGAGGAGGGACAACTTATCCTTTCTAGCACTACCGCCAGTTCACGTACCCAGAGTGCATTGCGGTTCACACCTTCACCCTCAATACATATAAAAAGAAAAAAAGAAAGAACAAATGACAGTCAAAGTTCGCACTGAGACAATTTTCTTATTTTTTTTAACAGTAGCCTATTATTTATGTAGATTTTCTGTAAAATAATAGATTGCCGGAATGGAATTTATCCTAATATTTTTCAAATTTAAATGTGAAATGTGTTATACTGGCACAAAAACTATGAACGTTTGTGATTTTACTCAAGATATAGCTCGAAAGAGTCTATCCTCACTTTTACGGAGGGACTTTAACAAAATACAAAATATAAGAAAATTCTAATCATCAATGGATGTTCATTAATTGTAAGGGGTACATACCGGTACTGATTTCATAGTTTAGAGGTCTATAATTGTACATTTCACACCGGTACTCTTTTCTTTTCACATAAGCGACTTTTTTATATTTTCAGCAATCGTTTCTAGGGTATTGACTTCCCTTTCTCTATATAGGTTGACGTTAGGGCGGCCGCCGAAAGGTTAAACCAAGTATCAGCATTTTCCTTTTCTTGAGAACATCAAAAAATGCGTTTTTTGATAATTATCATTACTGTTAAAGACTTTGCTTTCTTTTGGCGTCAATGTACACTAAGTTTTCATTGATGCAGAAAAGAAAACAAATTCTTTAACAGCATTGTTAATGATCAAAAATCCCCTTTTTCGCTGTTGTTCTGAAAACAACCAAAATGTAGATACTTCCGTTTACCTTTGGGCGCCCGAGGGGCTTCTTGTATGTACACGATGTAAGAATAATTGTACAAACAACACTAACCAACATTTGCTAGAAGGCCGGTAAAAGAACAAGATTACTATGTAGCTAAGGGCAGGACGCAGCATGTTGGTCCGATTGGAAGCAAAGTGATACGTCGGTTAGGATCAGGTGGGTCACCAAAGGTAAGTAAACACGTAAACAAGGATAGCAAAAACACTGTATATAGCATAAACGTACATAACTTACGTGTTGAATATATAATTGTACATTCCTATAGATTTTATAGGTAGCATCCTAAAATGCATTCGTTGCTTTGTTAATTGTGTTCCACAACAACACAATACATTAAAAACGTAAATTTCTTCATTATGTGGATTTCTTAACTCGCCATTTTTTTCTAATTCCGTGTCGTGGTTTGCCACGTTGAGTTACTTTACTTCAATTCGCTCACAGTGGTTACTAGCTATTTTGTGTGCGAATCCGTGCATAACATGCATAGCGGTATTTAAATTTTTTTAACGAATTTCTTATGTAAATTCTACAGTAAATCTCAATGAGTTAATGTTTACCTGTTGGTTTATCTTGTATAAAAATTCACACTGTAGAAATCGTCTTATGCGAGACATCATAGTTCTGAAGAATCGGTGGGCTATGTATCATTATTTGGTTTAGCTTGACTGGGAAAAAAGTATTAAAGAAGATGTTAGAAATTTACTCTCTCTCTCTCTCTCTCTCTCTCTCTCTCTCTCTCTCTCTCTCTCTGCCATCAAGTTAAACGGATGAAGCTAAACCATCAACTCATTTATAACAGCAAGATAACATACACTTAAGATTAAGAATGTGGAGAAAAGTACTATAGAGGTGAAAGACTACAAAAGAATAGGAAGAGTAGAGATGGGAAAATAATCAAATAGGGCCGCTATCAGTATCAAATCTATAGTCTTCAGGGGCCCTAGGTGTTACTCATTCGTATTTGTTTTGTTCTATTTTCACAATAATAGTTATTATTATAAGTATGATTAGCAATATCATTTGTACCGACAATATACATGGCAAGTAGCTCTTCTTATTTATTCTCATCAGTTTTTTTTATTTCAAAATATTTTTATAAGCATTCATTTTCCATGAAACTGGTGCTAAACCTACATGGTAAAATACAAGTTTGTGAAGTATTAACTAACAAACTTTGTGGCTTATGGAACCCGGAGGATCAATGGAGCATTCATAAAAGCTCTCCACGGACTCCTTACCCAAGTGTATTCAGTTTCTACTTTGTATTCCTATCTCTGCGAGATCCATCCTAATATTGTCTTCCCATCTGCTCCTAGGTCTTCCTAATGGTCGTTTTCAGATTGGTCTTCCAGTTATGACCCGCCTGGATTCGTATCTTGTCCGGTACGCCTTTCTTATGGCATGGTTAAGGGTTAGAAGCTTACCTGTTGCTGTTTGAAAAGAAATTTCTGTAACAGTACTTGCTCGTCCCTGTTTTGGAAAGTCATATTTGTAACCCGCCTTGGGTTCGATTCTGGTCCGTTCCTATTCGGGAAGCCTTTCTAGTGACAGTACTGGGTTCGATCCTTATTTGTCCGTTGTCGGGGTAAAACCTATTATAACAGTACGTAGTTCGGATCCCACATATCCCTAGGTGGGCTTGGACATGTACAATGGTCCGAGATTCGATCCTCTACAACTAATACGTCTCCTTTGGTAATTAACAACAATTCGAATCATTCATCTAAGCCTACCATATAGCTACTGGACAACACTATTCAAAGTTCGAACCAGAACGTTTTAGGAAACCGACACAAAGTTAACTCTAATTATATTCTCAGCGCTGATGCAATTTAATAATGTGGAAATTATTACGTTGCATAGGCGCTGGTCATTTGTGCTGAAAAGAAAAGTAAATTAGATCATTTCTAAAAACTAACAAATGTAAATTTGAACCATGATAATTATTTTGTAAAGGATACTAAAAATTTCACTTTCACTTTAATTAACAACACTAAAACTTCAAGAACATATATTACATCACTTTTAGGCACTTTAATCTGGATAACTGAATATAATTATAAGATTTTATAATTGGCCCATTTACCTTGTGTAAACGCGGGAGGCGCGGTTGTCACGAATTATCGGTTGTATTATGTTACATTGTTGATTTCCACAATTTCACTGTCACTGTTCACTCACTTTGGGGCTGAAGGAAAATCATTTTGGTGATTCCAGGGGGGGTGTCCTGAAGGTTGCGGGTTGCTTTCCTTTCATCTTCTTTCCGATGAGCTAGTTGCTTTTCATTATTCAACAAATTTAAAATTATTAATAATCTTCTTGAAACTGCGTTTTTATGATTCCTGTTCTTTTAACGTATTGATATGCTGTGATTAACAAAATGTTCTGTTTTAGTTGCGGGAACACAGCTTCCATGTTCACTCGCCGTTGTTGCACCCAGAACACTTGTTAGACTAATACACTTTTTTCTCCGTCTCCTCGTGTTGCTAGGCAACAGCTCGGTTCGCGATGCAGTTTGGTGATGTCAAAGTTAAAAATAGCTATGACAACCCATGGGCAGGAATTTTTAGAGACGACATTTGTTCTCTGTGCTAAATTTTAGCTCTTTATTTGGGGAGGCGAGAGGAACACTACGAGCTCCGTCGCAGATGAGACGCACATACATATATGCATATTCGTTTGTTGGCTGAGAGAAAATTTCTTGAGAGTGCTTTTATACGAGGTTCATTTAAAAATTAAAAGTTTTCTTCTTAAATATACAATGAGCTGGACCATATGGTTACATAGGCGCTCGACAGGACGTTTGTTTTGAGTGAGAGAGAAAAACAAACAGAACCCTGCAACACTGATCACTTCACTAATGTCACCAAATTTCGTCCACTGGTCTTCAAAGGGTTAACATCAATCAAGCCTTCTTGTGATGATATAACGAAAAATTTTTAAAGTCCATTCGGAAGTACGGTAACGAACACGTGGGCCATACATAACGAATTTCGGATTACGGTTGGGCCATAATTTTAATAAAGTTTATTAATGTCTTTTATTATATTAATATTTGTCGTTTTAAAATACTTAAGTGCCACAATATCAAACACATCAAAACATAAACAAAGTTATTATTATTATATTCTTTCAAAATAGCATATTTGATAATTTGAATAACTAATTACTGGCATTGATTACCATAAAACACATATATTATGTTTATAAGTGTATTGAATAATCACTGTAACCTAAAACATTTACTAATGTAGAGCCTTGTACTCTTAAATTTCACATGAATTAATTGTATTACTATCCTAAGAAAATATTCACATTCAATATTTACTTTAATTAAAAGCAACCTCGAACACATTGGAAAAGTAACACAATAAATGTATATCTGTTTTCATTTATTTTATTATTATTATTATTAGTATTATTTTAATTATTATTACTACTATAAAACAAATATATAGCACACAAATTAAATTCAAGTACGAACACACGTAAATATTTTCAAAATATTGGTTACGATATCAAATTTTTTTACTTAAATCTACAACAACACTAATTAATCATAATACTTTGCATTTATTACATTCTGGTTAAAAATTGACCAAGAATGGACTGAGCAGTGGATGGTTTGTCAGACCATTACTCCTTTTTAAAGTGTCTGCCCTTCTAAATTTAGAAGATACCACCCACATTAAAGTTTCATTTATTTATTTCCAACCCAAGATGAGGGTTCATAATAGAGTAAAAGGTTAATATTAAAAAAATATAGTAGGGTATAATACGAAAATTACCTACGCCGGGCGTTACATAAATATAATGTTACCCAAAATATGGGAGGGAACCTCATCTCATGCCTTAGCATATACCTTTACTGGTTTTTCCATTACTTTGGAAAAGAAAATATCAACGGCCATCTGGAAATCGCATAGCTAGTCACAGATGCCTGCTTACATCATATCAAATAACGTTTTCTTTTTGGAAAAATCAAAACCATTGCAAGTGTCTGTTTCATAAAATACAAGCAATTCGGCTTAACGAAGTTTTTGTTTATCCTACACCTACTCGAGGTTTTTTCGACACAAAAACAATTTTGAAAAGTTTCGTTAGCCAATAAACAACTAACATGAATGTATAAATTACTATGTGGTTTCCACCCATTCGAATTACTTTAGGAAGCGGTAACTCAAAACACAAAGTTGGTTTCTCAATATTTATGATCACTGCGTCACACAAGAAATCAACTAACTTATTACTGCTTGAGTTGCAATTGCTTTTCCTTCGTGACATTTTTCTGTGCACACCAATTTCACAGTATTTAGGTTGAATACTAAATTGCTTTTTTCTTTTTACTCGGTTTTTCCGTTTACCTGTATGCTTGACCTTTGTTACTACGTCACAATCAGTAACATTGAACGTTGAACTCGTTACTTTTTTCTTTTCTTTCTTTGCTCTTACTTATAATAACGCTATTCGAAAGAGACAAAACAAATTCTTTGGCTTGGCCTAACTCAACATTAACGTTACTGACAACAGGAATGGTTTCTTTTCCTACCATAACTCGAAAACAAAATGTCGGATCGAATTTGAGGGAAAGGCAATGTTTATTATTTTTAGCCGTAGTTGCCATTAATACACAACTCGATGTGGTACACGCCGGGGGCAAGGGTCACCCCTAAGAAATTGAAGAAATCCTGGGATATTTTATTAAACGTTGAGTATAATGACATACGATTAACTAACTAAAACTAAAGACGATGTTTCAACTAACAAAAGTCTTAGAACGTGGTCCAAGTTACAAGAACCTCGTTACAATTAGAAAAAGGAAAGGTAAGTATATTTGATTGATCTACTTTGTCTCAGTACAGAATTGGCTATCGATGAAAAACTGAAATTATATGAAATCCAAGACGTTTAAATATTATGCTTCTAGGCTAATGAAGACAGAGAAATCACTCACGGCTATGTGGGTAGCATACAGGACTTTGGCATAGGAGACCCGCTCCGATTCTCGGCAGGAACGCAAGCGATTTGAATCTCACGTTAATTCGTAGCTCCATGGCTCATATAACTTTGCTACCGAAGGAATGCTAAACTCAAATCCGATCCAATAATACATACAGGTAATAGATGGAAGCTAATTATTAGAAAATAATTCTTGAAATGAGAATGTAAGTGAAAACAGATAATTCCGAGAAGACTCACTACTACGATGGTAGTAGGTGGGCGACACTTGACCCCCGGTAGCTGAAAAATCGCTTTTTTTTTCAGGGTCTCCTGAGAGCAAGGACTCAATTTTCCACTGTCTCACGATACGCTATGACCCACGCCCCGTCAACCCATGGTCTTTTACGACCTCCATGTTAGGGGTGTATTCATTCCCTTTTATGAGCACTTTTTAGGGGGTGTACTCGTTCCCTTTTATGAGCATATTTTAAGGGGTGTACTCGTTCTCTTTTATGAGCATATTTTCCACCCCTAATTGAACATAGCAGATAACACATAAGATTACGAACACATAGAAGAGCAGATAACACAGCAGAGACTACGTAACATAGCAAGAGTGAACTCGTTCCCTTTTATGATCACTTTTTCAACCTCTATTTGAACATAGCAGATAACACATAAGATTACGAACACATAGAAGAGCAGATAACAAATAGCACTATTTTAACATAACAGAAATTCCATAAGAATACGAACACATAGAAGAGACTACGTAACATAGCAAGGGTGTACTTATTCCCACCCCTATTTGAACATAGCAGATAACACATAAGATTACGAACACATAGGAGAGCAGATAGCACAAAGCACTATTTTAACATAGCAGGTAACACATAAGACCACGAACACATAGAAGAGCAGAAGACTACGTAACATAGCAAGGGTGTATTCGTTTTCAACCCCTTAGCATAAGACTATGTAACATAGCAGAGCTAATACAAGAGTATGGCTTATTTTACAACCAACCCCTATTTTAACATAGCAGAGAATACATAATATTCGTTGTCTTTTATGATCACTTTTTCAACCCCTATTTGAACATAGCAGATAATACATAAGACTACGTAACATAGCAGGGGTGAACTCATTCCCTTCTATGAGCATTTTTTAGGGGTGGACTCGTTCCCTTTTATGATCACTTTTTCAACCCCTATTTGAACATTTTATCACAGCAGAGCAGATAATACATAAGACTACGTAACATAGCATCGTTTCCTTCTATGAACATATTTTCCACCCTAATGAAACATAGCAGAACTAGTAAACGAGTATGTATTAATTTCCAACCCCTATTTTAACATAACAGAAATGACATAAGAATATGTAACATAGCAGAGCTAACACAAGAGTATGGTTTATTTTTCAACGCTTATTTTAACATAAAAGACGAACGCATAGAAGAGCAGATAACACATAAGAGCACGTAATAAAGCAAGGGTTTACTCGTTCCCTTTTATGAGCATATTTTCGAACCCCTACTTTAACATAACAGAAATTACACTGAGACTACGAACACATAGAAGAGCAGATAATACATAAGACTACGAACACATAGCAGGGATGTATTCATTCCCTTTTATGATCATTTTTAGGGCTGTATTCGTTCTCTTTTATGACCACTTTTTTCAACCCCTATTTGAACATAGCAGATAATAATCAGACATTACGAACAAATAATTTAACAGCACTCATATGTAATACGGGGTTATACTCGTTCCCTTTTATCAACCCCTGTGTAACATATCATTTGTCAATTACTGCATGTCCCCAAAATTAGTGGCCATCTAGGTCAAAGGTCAAAATACTTAAAACCTAATAACTCGAAAACGGATCCACATATTGAGGTGGTGTTTCCAAATTCTGCTCATCAACTACTACAAGTTCCAAAATAATGACCACCGAGGTCAAAGGTCGAAAATTGAAATGCAAATAACTCGAAAATGGATCCACATATTGAGGTGGTGTTTCCACATTTAGTAATTGGTCACCAACTACTGCAAGTTCCAAAAATAATGACCATCGAGGTCAAAGGTCAACATACTTAAAACCTAATAACTCGAAAACGGAGCCACATATTGAGGTGGTGTTTCCACATTTAGTAATTGGTCATCAACTACTGCAAGTTCCAAAATAATGACCATCGAGGTCAAAGGTGAAAATACTTAAAACCTGATAAATCTAAAACGGATGCACATATTGAGATGGTGTTTCCAAATCTAGTAATTGGTCATCAGGTATTACAAGTTCCAAAACAATGACCATTGAGGTCAAAGATCTACATACTTAAAGCCTAATAACTCGAAAACGGATCCCCATATTGAGATGGTGTTCCCAAATCTAGTAATTGGTCATCAGGTACTACAAGTTTCAAAATAATAACCATTGAGGTCAAAGCTCAACATACTTAAAACCTAATAGCTCGAAAAGGAGCCACATATTGAGGTGGTGTTTCCACATTTAGTAATTGGTCATCAACTACTGCAAGTTCCAAAGTAATAACCATCGAGGTCAAAAGTCAAAATACTTAAAACCTAATAAATCGAAAACGGATGCACATATTGAGATGGTGTTTCCAAATCTAGTAATTGGTCATCAGGTACTACAAGTTCCAAAATAATGACCATTGAGGTCAAAGGTCAACATACTTAAAACCTAATAAATCGAAAACGGATCCACATATTGAGATGGTGTTTCCAAATCTAGTAATTGGTCATCAACTACTGCAAGTTCCAAAGTATTGACCATCGAGGTCAAAGGTCAAAATACTTAAAAGCTATTAACTCGGAAACGGATCCACATATTGAGGTGGTGTTTCCACATTTAGTAATTGGTCATCAACTGCTACAAGTTCCATAATAATGACCATCGAGGTCAAAGGTCAACATACTTAAAACCTAATAACTAGGAAACGGAGCCACATATTGCAATGGTGTTTCCACATTTAGTAATTGGTCATCAGGTACTACAAGTTCCAAGATAATGAACATTGAGGTCAAAGGTCAACATACTTAAAACATAATAACTCGGAAACGGAGCCACATATAGAGATGGTGTTTCCACATTTAGTAATTGGTCATTAACTACTGCAAGTTCCAAAATAATGACCATCGAGGTCAAAGGTCAAAATACTTAAAACCTAATAACTCGAAAACGGAGCCACATGTTGAGGTGGTTTCTACATTTAGTAATTGGTCATCAACTACTACAAGTTCCAAAATAATGACCATCGAGGTCAAAAGTCAAAATACTTAAAACCTAATAACTCAAAAACGGAGCCGCATATAGAGATGGTGTTTCCACATTTAGTAATTGGTCATCAACTACTACAAGTTGCAAAATAATGACTATCGAGGTCAAAGGTCAAAATACTTAAAACCTAATAACTCAAAAATAGATCCATATACTGAGGTGCTGTTTCCACATTTAGTAATTGGTCGTCAGGTACTACAAGTTCCAAAATAATGACCATTGAGGTCAAAGGTCAACATACTTAAAACCTAATAATTCGAAAACGGAGACACATATTGAGATGGTGTTTCAAATCTAGGAATTTGTCATCAGGTACTACAAGTTCCCAAAATAACGATCATCGAGGTCGAAGGTCAACATACTTTTAACCTCATAACTCGGAAACGGAGTCAAATATTGAGATGGTGTTTCCATATTTAGCAATTGGTCACCAGCCACTACATGTTCCAAAATAATGACCATCGAGGTCAAAGGTCAAAATATTTAAAACCTAATAACTCGAAAATGGATACACATATTCAGGTGCTGTTTCCACATTTTAGTGACAGGTCATCAACTACTACATGTCCTAAAGGTACTTACCATGGAGGTCAAAAATCAGACTCGTAAACGAAGCAACATATTGAGATGGTGTTTCCACATTTGTAATTGGTCACCAGCAACTACATGCCTCCAAAAGGTCAAATATTTAAACCAAAATAACTCGTGAAACTGAGCGACGGAAAATTTTGTATCAAACAGAAAAAGTGAAGGAGGAATAAATTTGAATGGCGTATTGAATTTTGTACCAAGGAGAAATCTCATTTGTAACTAGCTCAGAATTTCTGTACCTGTTTGGGTTATTCGAAATAAACAAAAAAATTATTTTGCATAGACTAACGAAAAAGAAAGCAAAGATATGTCATTTTAACTAGCTGAGAATTTAAAGAAACAAAGGGAACCTACTCAATTTTCTACCAACGGGAAATGCCATTTCAACTAGCTCAAAATTTATGTACCTTTTTGTGCTAAGGTCTGTTTTAACTCATTTTGTACTATTTAAACAAACGAAAGGATAAATTTGAATGGCCTATTCAATTTTGAACCAACGAGAAATGCCATTTTATGTAGCTCAGAATTTTATATCATTTTGTACTAGTCAAATAAACGAAGGAATAGAATATTTAGTTTTGTACCAACTAGAAAAAAGAAGTGAAGAATGAATAAAATTTAGGTGGATTATTTTCTTTTGTACCAACCGGAAAAGAGAAGAAGAGCTACTTTAACTACCTCATTATGTACTGTTTAAACAAACGAAATTTGACCATTTTAACTAGCTCAGAATTTATGTAACTTTTGAACTACTGAAATCATCTATTTTCTGTATCGATCAGAAAAACCGAAGAAGGATCATTTTTACAAGTTCATAATTTCTGTAACGAAAGAATAATTTCGATGTTCTACTCTTTATACCAACGAGAAGAAATGAACTAGCTGAATATTTTATATCATCTTGTACTATTTAAACAAACGAAGGGGTGACCTATTCAATTTTGTACTATTGAGAAGTACCATTTTAACCGGCTCCGAATTTGAGTGGTCTATTTAGTTTTGTACCACCGAGAAAAACAAAGCAATTGCACCATTTTGGTGTATTCAAATAAACAAAGGACTTATAATTTGTGTCAACTCAAAATCAATTAAACAAATTAATGCATGTGATTGAGCTATTTAATTTGAAACACCGAAGCAGGATCATCTTAACTAGCTGAGTATTTTATACCATTTTGTATTATTTCAACAAACAAAGGACCATTTTACCTAGGCTAATAAACGAAGGCATAAATATAAGTGAGCTATTTAATTTTGTAGCAACCAGAGAAAAAACGATGAAGGCCCATTTTAACTAGTTCAATATTTCTTTACAATTTTGTACCACCCCAAATTTTATTTTTGTACCAATCAGAAGAAAATCAAAGAAGGGCAATTTTATACTTTTTGTACCATTAAATAACTGAGGATAACTTGAGTAGTCTAAGTTTTTGTACTCATTCGAAGAAAAGCAAAGAAGAACCATTTCATACTTAATGTTGGCATGGCTATAAGGGAAGGAATAAATAAATATGGGTGTCCTAACCATTTATATCAGGCTTAGATTTTTATGCCCTTCTTTATAATATTTGTACCAAACAGAAAAAAGGGACACAAATAAACAAAGGAATACATTTTTAATAACCACAAAAAGCGGACCTCAGCCTGATATACCATTTGAGTGGCCTATTGAAATCTCATTTCCAGGCCATGTTTTACCATTTAAACAAACGAAGGACTAAATTTGAGAAAGCGAACATGGACTCAGAATTTTATATCATTTTGTAATACGCAAATTTGGATGGATTATTTAGTTTTGTACCAAGCAGAAAAAGAAAACAAAGGTATACACTCGTACTGACCGGAAAAGCCGAGAAGGATCAGCATTCTATATTTTTGCCATTTAAAAACTGGTGTCCTATTTCCTTTTATACCAACGAGAAACTAGCCGAGAAGGATCGTTTTATACCAAACCGAAAAAAGCAAGGAAATACCATTTAACTAACTAATAATTTTTGTGCTAACCAAAAAGCGAAGAAAGACCATTTTAACTAGCTCAGCATGTTATAACATTTTGTGCTATACATTTGAGTGGTCTACCCAATTTCTTGACCATGTTGTACTATTTAAACAAAGGAATAAATTTTATATCATTTTGTAATACTCAAATGGACGAAGGAATAAATTTGTGTGGGTTAAGCAAAGAAGGTCAATTTGTACCTTTTTTGTGCTATTAAAATAAACGAAGGGGTTACATTTGAGTGACCTATTCAATTTTGTACCAAGTAGAAAAAATTGAAGAATGAATAAATTTTGTTTGCAATTAAAAAAAGCAGAGAAGGTCTATGTTTAAATAGTTCAGTATTTATGTACATTTTGTACTACTCAAATTCTATTTTCTGTACCAACCAGAGAAAAACAAAGAAAGACCATATTCTGCTACTCTAACAAGCGAAGGAATAAGCTCAAAATTTCTATACCTTTTGTGCTATTCAAATAAACGAAGGAACGAACGTATTCACTTTTGCATCCCCTTTTAGTTTGTACCAACCACAAAAAAGGGAAGAAGGCCCTTTATAACAAGCTCAGTATTTTTATACCATTTTGTATTACTCTAATAAATTTGGGTGGTCTATTTCATTTTTGTAACAATCAGAAGAAAAGTGAAGGATTAAATAAAACGAGTGGTTCATTTAGTTGTGGTGCTACATTTTGTATATTTTTGTGTCATCCAGATCAGTTAATTTATTTCTTTTAAACAAAACAATACATTACTCTCACTGATAATTCAGTTGCCGGTATTTCAGTATTTTAACAGTCCATTTCTCTGTAACCCTTTGTAATTTTAGCCCTAATATGTTCGTCTATTCATACACAATCAAATGCATATGCTTCAGTGTCTCAGTGTTCATTTACAGAATTAAATAATTGTTTATCTTTTTCTAAAAACTTTTCTACTATTTCTTTGATATAATAATCACACTCTGTAATGTATTCTTATGCCTGATTAAATTTTTTCTCCAAAGTATAAGTGTTCTTAATATTACAACCTTTAAATGCTTCTTTAATAAAGTTTATAGATTTTCTCTCTCATTTCACGTTTAATTAAGATCGTCCACACCTTTTGTAATAATTCGTATTCATACTGCAGCAAACAGTTGTGATCTTTTCCATTTTCATTATGTTCAGAACATGCTTCACATAATAATGCTGAATTTGGTGTATACTCATTAAATAATTGTATAACGCATGTATCACTAATACTTTCACTAGTACACCCGCACGCATTAGTTTCCACTTCAAAACAGGTATTATTTGAAACACTGTCATCATCACTTTCCGGGAGTATTTCATTATTATATCTATTATAGCGTCTAAAATAATAAACTTCTTCTATTTCCTGTGTTGGATATATTATTCTCACTTTATCACGTAATTCATCTGGCAAATCGGGGTCAGACGGGTGAACTAACAGTATAGGTTTTTCGTTTTCACGCTAAATTTCTTTTTCTCTAGGTGAAACATATACAATTTCCATGCTAGTCATTTTTCTGCTCTTCAGCAGAAACAAATCAAATAAATAATTTTATATACCTACAATAAAAGCATTCTATGCAATCTCCGTGTTTAATAATATGTTTCAAGGAAATACAAAATTATTCGTTAATATAACATCATGATGTATGTTCTATTATTTTCCAAATATACTCCATAAACTTATATTCCATTATAATAAAATACATAAATGCAAAAATATATATTTGTCTCTTTGACTTAATAAGTTTCATATAATTTACCTTAGACGAGGAAAGAAAATTTAAAAAATAATTCCATTAATCAAATATAATTGAATCGTTGAGCAATAGGCAGTACCTTAGGACCCTCACTATACTAGCAATACAAATGTTACGTAAAGCATTCGTAACGTTGCTTACATATCTGCAGCACTCTTTATAAATGGTGTGCAACATGGAACTTTGAAAACTTTTCTTTTCCTTGGTGAGCTGATTTTTACTTTGATATGATTCCTTCTGCTGTGATCAAAAATGGCCAATCATGCTGTCATGATTTGTCGTCCTTCATCAGTTTTCTTCAGAACGGTAATTGCTAGGGATTAAGTTATAATTGAATTATGACGCAACTCTGGTGTGTTAAATCTCACGTTCAAGTATTTAGTTAGTGACCGGGAAACTTTGGACTTTAGCATCGCCGTTAGTATTTTGCAAACCTAATTCGCTAAACACACATCAATACCCATATAGTGACGGGAGAGGCAATTTAAATTGTTCTCTGGATGACACAAAAATATACAAAATGTAGCACCACAACTAAATGAACCACTCGTTTTATTTAATCCTTCACTTTTCTTCTGATTGTTACAAAAATGAAATAGACCACCCAAATTTATTGGAGTAATACAAATTGGTATAAAAATACTGAGCTTGTTATAATGGGCCTTCTTCCCTTTTTTGTGGTTGGTACAAACTAAAAGGGGATGTAAAAGTGAATAGGTTCGTTCCTTCGTTTATTTGAATAGCACAAAAGGTATAGAAATTCTGAGCTTATTCCTTCGTTTGTTTGAGTAGCAGAATATGGTCTTTCTTTGTTTTTCTCTGGTTGGTAAGAAAGTAGAATTTGAGTAGTACAAAATGTACATAAATACTGAACTATTTGAACATAGACCTTCTCCGCTTTTTTTTAACTGCAAACAAAATTTATTCATTCTTCAATTTTTTCTACTTGGTACAAAATTGAATAGGTCACTCAAATGTAACCCCTTCGTTTATTTTAATAGCACAAAAAAGGTACAAATTGACCTTCTTTGCTTAACCCACACAAATTTATTCCTTCGTCCATTTGAGTATTACAAAATGATATAAAATTTATTCCTTTGTTTAAATAGTACAACATGGTCAAGAAATTGGGTAGACCACTCAAATGTATAGCACAAAATGTTATAACATGCTGAGCTAGTTAAAATGGTCTTTCTTCGCTTTTTGGTTCGCACAAAAATTATTAGTTAGTTAAATGATATTTCCTTGCTTTTTTTCGGTTTGGTATAAAACGATCCTTCTCGGCTTGTTTCTCGTTGGTATAAAAGGAAATAGGACACCTGTTTTTAAATGGCAAAATATTTAGAATGCTGATCCTTCTCGGCTTTTCCGGTCAGTACGAATGTATACCTTTGTTTCCTTTTTCTGCTTGGTACAAAACTAAATAATCCATCCAAATTTGCGTATTACAAAATGATATAAAATTCTGAGTCCATGTTCGCTTTCTCAAATTTAGTCCTTCGTTTGTTTAAATGGTAAAACATGGCCTGGAAATGAGATTTCAATAGGCCACGCAAATGGTATATCAGGCTGAGGTCCGCTTTTTGTGGTTATTAAAAATGTATTCCTTTGTTTATTTGTGTCGCTTTTTTCTGTTTGGTACAAATATTATAAAGAAGGGCATAAAAATCTAAGCCTGATATAAATGGTTAGGACACCCATATTTATTTATTCCTTCCCTTATAGCCATGCCAACATTAAGTATGAAATGGTTCTTCTTTGCTTTTCTTCGAATGAGTACAAAAACGTAGACTACTCAAGTTATCCTCAGTTATTTAATGGTACAAAAAGTATAAAATTGCCCTTCTTTGATTTTGTTCTGATTGGTACAAAAATAAAATTTGGGGTGGTACAAAATTGTAAAGAAATATTGAACTAGTTAAAATGGGCCTTCATCGTTTTTTCTCTGGTTGCTACAAAATTAAATAGCTCACTTATATTTATGCCTTCGTTTATTAGCCTAGGTAAAATGGTCCTTTGTTTGTTGAAATAATACAAAATGGTATAAAATACTCAGCTAGTTAAGATGATCCTGCTTCGGTGTTTCAAATTAAATAGCTCAATCACATGCATTAATTTGTTTAATTGATTTTGAGTTGACACAAATTATAAGTCCTTTGTTTATTTGAATACACCAAAATGGTGCAATTGCTTTGTTTTTCTCGGTGGTACAAAACTAAATAGACCACTCAAATTCGGAGCCGGTTAAAATGGTATTTCTCAATAGTACAAAATTGAATAGGTCACCCCTTCGTTTGTTTAAATAGTACAAGATGATATAAAATATTCAGCTAGTTCATTTTTTCTCGTTGGTATAAAGAGTAGAACATCGAAATTATTCTTTCGTTACAGAAATTATGAACTTGTAAAAATGATCCTTCTTCGGTTTTTCTGATCGATACAGAAAATAGATGATTTCAGTAGTTCAAAAGTTACATAAATTCTGAGCTAGTTAAAATGGTCAAATTTCGTTTGTTTAAACAGTACATAATGAGGTAGTTAAAGTAGCTCTTCTTCTCTTTTCCGGTTGGTACAAAAGAAAATAATCCACCTAAATTTTATTCATTCTTCACTTCTTTTTTCTAGTTAGTAGAAAACTAAATATTCTATTCCTTCGTTTATTTGACTAGTACAAAATGATATAAAATTCTGAGCTAGATAAAATGGCATTTCTCGTTGGTTCAAAATTGAGTAGGTTCCCTTTGTTTCTATAAATTCTCAGCTAGTTAAAATGACATATCTTTGCTTTCTTTTTCGTTAGACTATGCAAATTAATTTTTTTGTTTATTTTGAATAACCCAAACAGGTACAGAAATTCTGAGCCAGTTACAAATGAGATTTCTGGTTGGTACAAAATTCAATAGGCCACTCAAATTTATTCCTCCTTCACTTTTTGTTTGATACAAAATTTTCCCTCGCTCAGTTTCACGAGTTATTCTGGTTTAAATATTTGAAATTTTTGGGGCATGTAGTTGCTGGTGACCAATTACTAAATGTGGAAACACCATCTCAATATGTTGCTTCGTTTACGAGTCTGATTTTTGACCTCCATGGTAAGTACCTTTAGGACATGTAGTAGTTGATGGCCTGTCACTAAAATGTGGAAACAGCACCTCAGTATGTGGATCCATTTTCGAGTTATTAGGCTTTAAGTATTTTGACCTTTGACCTCGATGGTCATTATTTTGGAACATGTAGTTGCTGGTGACAATTGCTAAATGTGGAAACACCATCTCAATATTTGACTCCGTTTCCGAGTTATTAGGTTTTTAGTGTGTTGACCTTCGACCTCGATGTTCATTATTTTGGGAACTTGTAGTACCTGATGACAAATTCCTAGATTTGGAAACACCATCTCAATATGTGTCTCCGTTTTTGAGTTATTAGGTTTTAAGTATGTTGGCCTTTGACCTCAATGGTCATTATTTTGGAGCTTGTAGTACGTGATGACCAATTACTAAATGTGGGAACACCACCTCAATATGTGGATCCGTTTCCGAGTTAATAGGTTTTAAGTATTTTGACCTTTGACCTCGATGGTCATTATTTTTGGAACTTGTAGCAGTTGATGACCAATTGCTAAATGTGGAAACACCATTTCAATATGTGGCTCCGTTTCCGAGTTATTAGGTTTTAAGTATGTTGACCTTTGACCTCGATGGTCATTACTTTGGAACTTGCAGTAGTTGATGACCAATTACTAGATTTGGAAACACCATCTCAATATGTGGATCCGTTTTCGATTTATTAGGTTTTAAGTATGTTGACCTTTGACCTCAATGATCATTATTTTGGAATTTGTAGTACCTGATGACCAATTACTAGATATGGAAACACCATCTCAATATGTGCATCCGTTTTCGAGTTATTAGGTTTTAAGTATTTTGACCTTTGACCTCGATGGTCATTACTTTGGAACTAGCAGCACTTGATGACCAATTACTAAATGTGGAAACACCATCTCAATATGTGGCTCCGTTTTCGAGTTATTCGGTTTTAAGTATGTTGACCTTTGACCTCGATGGTCATTACTTTGGAAGTTGCAGTAGTTGATGACCAATTACTAGATTTGGAAACACCATCTCAATATGTGGATCCGTTTTCGATTTATTAGGTTTTAAGTATGTTGACCTTTGACTTCAATGATCATTAGTTTGGTACTTGTAGTACCTGATGACCAATTACTAGATATGGAAACACCATCTCAATATGGGGATCCGTTTTCGAGTTATTAGGTTTTAAGTATTTTGACCTTTGACCTCGATGGTCATTACTTTGGAACTTGCAGTAGTTGATGACCAATTATTAAATGTGCAAACACCACCTCAATATGTGGCTCCGTTTTCGAGTTATTAGGTTTTAAGTATGTTGACCTTTGACCTCAATGGTTATTATTTTGAAACTTATAGTACCTGATGACCAATTACTAGATTTGGAAACACCATCTCAATATGTGGATCCGTTTTCGAGTTATTAGGTTTTAAGTATGTTGACCTTTGACCTCAATGGTCATTATTTTGGAACTTGTAGTACCTGATGACCAATTACTAGATTTCGAAACACCATCTGAATATGTGCATCCGTTTTCTATTTATTAGGTTTTAAGTATTTTGACCTTTGACCTCGATGGTCATTATTTTGGAACTTGCAGTAGTTGATGACCAATTACTAAATGTGGAAACACCACCTCAATATGTGGCTCCGTTTTCGAGTTATTAGGTTTTAAGTATGTTGACCTTTGACCTCGATGATCATTATTTTTGGAACTTGCAGTAGTTGGTGACCAATTACGAAATGTGGAAACACCACCTCAATATGTGGATCCATTTTCGAGTTATTTGTTCTTCAATTTTTGACCTTTGACTTCAGTGGTCATTATTTTGGAACTTGTAGTAGTTGGTGACCAATTACTAAATGTGGAAACACCACCTCAATATGTGGATCCATTTTCGAGTTATTTGCGTTTCAATTTTTGACCTTTGACCTCGGTGGTCATTATTTTGGAACTTGTAGTAGTTGATGACCAATTACTAAATGTGGAAACACCACCTCAATATGTGGCTCCTTTTCGAGCTATTAGGTTTTAACTATGTTGAGCTTTGACCTCAATGGTTATTATTTTGAAACTTATAGTACCTGATGACCAATTACTAGATTTGGAAACACCATCTCAATATGTGGATCCGTTTTCGAGTTATTAGGTTTTAAGTATGTTGACCTTTGACCTCAATGGTCATTATTTTGGAACTTGTAGTACCTGATGACCAATTACTAGATTTCGAAACACCATCTGAATATGTGCATCCGTTTTCGATTTATTAGGTTTTAAGTATTTTGACCTTTGACCTCGATGGTCATTATTTTGGAACTTGCAGTAGTTGATGACCAATTACTAAATGTGGAAACGCCACCTCAATATGTGGCTCCGTTTTCGAGTTATTAGGTTTTAAGTATGTTGACCTTTGACCTCGATGGTCATTATTTTTGGAACTTGCAGTAGTTGGTGACCAATTACGAAATGTGGAAACACCACCTCAATATGTGGATCCATTTTCGAGTTATTTGTTCTTCAATTTTTGACCTTTGACTTCAGTGGTCATTATTTTGGAACTTGTAGTAGTTGGTGACCAATTACTAAATGTGGAAACACCACCTCAATATGTGGATCCATTTTCGAGTTATTTGCGTTTCAATTTTTGACCTTTGACCTCGGTGGTCATTATTTTGGAACTTGTAGTAGTTGATGACCAGAATTTGGAAACACCACCTCAATATGTGGATCCGTTTTCGAGTTGTTAGGTTTTAAGTATTTTGACCTTTGACCTAGATGGCCACTAATTTTGGGGACATGCAGTAATTGACGAATGATATGTTACACAGGAGTTGATAAAAGGGAACGAGTACACCCCCTTATTACATATGAGTGCTTTTAAATTATTTGTTCGTAATGTCTGATTATTATCTGCTATGTTCAAATAGGGGTTGAAAAAAGTGGTCATAAAAGAGAACGAATACAGCCCTAAAAATGATCATAAAAGGGAATGAATACATCCCTGCTATGTGTTTGTAGTCTTATGTATTATCTGCTCTTCTATGTGTTCGTAGTCTCAGTGTAATTTCTTTTATGTTAAAGTAGGGGTTCGAAAATATGCTCATAAAAGGGAACGAGTACGCCCTTGCTATGTTACGTACTCTTATGTGTTATCTGCTCTTCTATGCGTTCGTCTTTTATGTTAAAATAAGTGTTGAAAAATAAACCATACTCTTGTGTTAGCTCTGCTATGTTACATATTCTTATGTCATTTCTGTTATGTTAAAATAGGGGTTGGAAATTAATACATACTCGTTTACTAGTTCTGCTATGTTTCATTAGGGTGGAAAATATGTTCATAGAAGGAAACGATGCTATGTTACGTAGTCTTATATATTATCTGCTCTGCTGTGATAAAATGTTCAAATAGGGGTTGAAAAAGTGATCATAAAAGGGAACGAGTCCACCCCTAAAAAATGCTCATAGAAGGGAATGAGTTCACCCCTGCTATGTTACGTAGTCTTATGTATTATCTGCTATGTTCAAATAGGGGTTGAAAAAGTGATCATAAAAGACAACGAATATTATGTATTCTCTGCTATGTTAAAATAGGGGTTGGTTGTAAAATAAGCCATACTCTTGTATTAGCTCTGCTATGTTACATAGTCTTATGCTAAGGGGTTGAAAACGAATACACCCTTGCTATGTTACGTAGTCTTCTGCTCTTCTATGTGTTCGTGGTCTTATGTGTTACCTGCTATGTTAAAATAGTGCTATGTGCTATCTGCTCTCCTATGTGTTCGTAATCTTATGTGTTATCTGCTATGTTCAAATAGGGGTTAGAATAATACACCCTTGCTATGTTACGTAGTCTCTTCTGTGTGTTCGTATTCTTATGGAATTTCTGTTATGTTAAAATAGTGCTATGTGTTATCTGCTCTTCTATGTGTTCGTAATCTTATGTGTTATCTGCTATGTTCAAATAGGGGTTGAAAAAGTGATCATAAAAGGGAACGAGTTCACTCTTGCTATGTTACGTAGTCTCTGCTATGTGTTATCTGCTCTTCTATGTGTTCGTAATCTTATGTGTTATCTGCTATGTTCAATTAGGGGTGGAAAATATGCTCATAAAAGAGAACGAGTACACCCCTTAAAATATGCTCATAAAAGGGAACGAGTACACCCCCTAAAAAGTGCTCATAAAAGGGAATGAATACACTTCTAACATGGAGGTCGTAAAAGACCATGGGTTGACGGGGCGTGGGTCATAGCGTATCGTGAGACAGTGGAAAATTGAGTCCTTGCTCTCAGGAAACCCTGGAAAAAAGGCGATTTTTCAGCTACCGGGGGTCAAGTGTCGACCACCTACTAATGGTGTCCACCACGAACTTTTATAACCTGGGATCGAACGAGGTCGATCTCGCACTAGAAGTAAGCGCTCTATCACTAAGCCATCGTGACCCTACTTTGGAGAAAGCACTATGATTCTGACCGAAGTATCGGTCTAGAAAATATTGTGTGTGATAAACCAATATAACTTACTAGAAGTACAAATAGTCAGAATGTGGAACTTCTTTCGTTCGGGTCGAATGATTTTCGATAAGTACCTCGCATATGATAAATAATACAAAATATCTGCAACGTGAGAACAGCAGCCAACAGTTTTGTTCACGAAAACCGAAATTGTTCCAATATTGGACGGAAACAGTGATGAGGATTAATTTCTTTCTATTCATTCTTTATTTGATCATATTAAACACACATATACAGTAATACCATTGAAACAAACTAAACACATGAATAGCTATTAACAACAGGCATATTATTAACCAACTGTTACAAAAAAAACAAGAACAATTACTAAAGAAAGATCTATATGTATCACAGAACATTGATTATGTGCACAATTAACACAAAATGCGGGAATGTATAACTTCAGTTGATGTACAGCAGTGGTGTAGCCAAAGGAGGTGTGAACATGCTCGAGAATCCCCTTCATCCTCAGAGACCAATTACCGTTAAGACAAAAAATACTTGTTATCATAAGATTCCAATGTTATAACAACTCCATCTCCTTCCCCATTCAAAGGTATTGGTTATCCTAGTGGTGTACGGTGTGTATCATACGTATACCACATAGATGCTGACCTATGTATCCTCGTCGCCATAAGTGCCTTTACATCGCAGTGACGGGTATGTGACCGCGCAATACTCCAAGGAAGGGATGGTTGTATAAGAATTTGTGATTAATTTTGAAGAGTTTTTATTTTGACTAGGGAATTAACATAGGTGAAGGGAGTAAAGACACAGATTTGAAGCATCAGTTCACTGCTATTGAAGCATCAGTGCACGAAAAGATTCGTATTCTCAGTTTTTCTATTTATTGTTTTATATGTTAAGTTAAACACCACAATATGTATCACTGATATCGCAGATCGTATTATTTTTTAAAATCGTGTTTGTAACCTATTGTCAAAACATTCACCTCCAGACATGATGTAGAGAGAAGAGAAAGAGATACGACATCTGTAATATATGTATATGTGATTCACTAAGTAACTGTAGAAATTAGTTAAAGGACAGATAAGAGAGCGAAAAGGAGCTCTGGAAGTCTGAACTTTTTAGAAACGTCCTAGATAGGTGAAAATATAGTTAAAAATTGCCAAAGGTATCATGTAAATTACCTCTCTTTTCTTATATTCTAGTATACTTTTCCTTTCACATCCAAACATCTCTATTCAGAATTACGAGATAAAGGTGGAGAGAGAAACATTCCCATTTCAAGAATTATATCAGGAAAAAAATCTTTTGACTTAGACTAGATTCGAACTCGCAACCCTTGCATCCATGGCTCAGCGCTCTACCGATTGAGCTAACAACTACTCTTGGAAAAGCCAGATTTCTACAACTACCGGTTGCTGAATGGTGTGTATTAACCAAGTTTGCCGAGATAATTGCTTCATATAGCTATAATAACAATAATAATAATAATAATAATAATAATAATAATAATAATAATAATAATAATAATAATAATAATAATAATAATAATAATAAAGGAGAAGAAGAACAGGATCTAAAAAGTCACATATGTTAAAAGTTTGACGTGCAGAGTAAGTCCTAATATGAGATTTTATTAATTATATATAATAAATGTAAGCGTGGTTTATTCGTGCGTGCTACTCAAACTGCGCAACTCGCTACCTAGTCCCATAAGGGTTGTACGCTTATGGTATAGTAGCCTAGCGTCCTCCAACCGTGAAGAATGTTTCTGTTTGAACCTATGCGTGCCCAAAGAGGAAGGAGATTGAAAGAAAGAAAAGTGGTTTAGAAATTATGCAAACGTAGAATATCTCACGAGGTGAGGTGATATAGAATTCAGCGTGTCTTTCAGCTACTACTCTATACAAGACGTGCATCTATGACTTAACGTGGAACCCGAACCACACGACTCCTGACGGGAATCGAAACCCATATCACCTCTAGTTCTATCATGGGAGAGACAGGAACATGTAAAAATAATCGAAAATTTCTTCTATCTTTCTGATAAAGAAAACAAAGTTGATACCAGATATAAATAACGAAAAAACATATGAATTTAAATGTAAAATTTGAGTCCAAAATACCCACTTATAAACAACTGCTGAATTTTAGAAAATAAAGACATGTAAATTGAAGTTATGTGATTAACTTGGAGCTTCAAAAACCAACACCCAGAAACCGCTGTGTAAAGTCTAACTGATGCAAATTTTTTTATTGCATAACTTGCTTTCGGCTAGGCGGGGAGTCCGCCCCCAGACGCTTGCATTTGCTCTTTCTCCGACTTCTCACTTCTCATATCCCTAAGACCTCTGATCTTAAGTGGTTTCGAGATATGGCTATCTTATTGTAACAATTTCAACTTCCAACTTTGACTTCCTGATGTTTTTCTTCTAACCGTAATATATATATATATATATATATATATATATATATATATATATATATATATATATATATATATATATATATATATATATATATAACGCTGAAATACATCTTTAATCAAGATGTTTCTACTCTTAAGGGATTTTGGAATATGGCCAATCTATTTTACCAATTACAATTTAAACCTTTTTTTTCTAAGGAAAAATGAAAAAACGCAGAAACATGTCTTTAATTGTTTTACTTGCAAAACCTAAACACTAATTTTCATTCCCGGCGGGAGCTCATGTATTTCGAATTCCACGTTAATCAGTAGGTTAACGTTTCATATAGCTTCGCTACTGAATGGGACGTTAAACTCAAAATCAACTCAACCAATTTTCATGTCAATAACCTTAACGATTTTCGAGTTATGACCATCCAATTATAACAATTGTAACTTTACCCTATTTTCTTCCTTTCTAGGGCAAATATCATAAAAACGCTTACATACATATCTAATTATTTTAAATGAGAAGTCCATATACCAAATTTCATGTCGTTAACACTCAAAGATTCCAAGGTATGGGCATTTTAAGATAATTGCCACTCCTCTTTCTCCCTTTTCCCTTCAAATTTCCAAATATTCTTCTTTTAGTGGAACCTTACATTACAAATCATATGCCCTTTCTAAACTTCAAGCAGTGTTGGGTAAGTTACTTGTAAAAATGTAACGCGTTACAAGTTACTTTACTTTCTCTTAAAATGTAACGCGCTAGTAACGCGTTACATGCCCCCAAAAAGTAACTGTTACTTTACTTCGAAAGTAACGCGTTACTAACGCGTTACTTTTAGGTCCGAAACTTTAAAAATGTGGAAAAAATTATGACTTCAATTTTCCGTACTACTATTACTACCGCTATTATTATTATTATTATTATTATTGCATGTTCTGAATCGCTTTATGTAAATGCAAGGACAAATTTTTACTTGATATATGAACATTTTCATATAATGTAACATTGATAAAATGCCATACTGCGTTACTCGTAGGGATGAGCACGAGCGAGTTCGAGCGGGTTTTATTTGACACTCGATTCGACTAGAAACAGACATCTTTAAGCTCGAGCCGAGAATTCGACTCGAAAAATTTCCATCAAATCGACTCGCATTGGGATCGAGTTCCGAGTCGACTCGAGCCAAATCCGGTGTGTAGTTTCGAGGACATTCTTCAAGTATATTACATAGACAGTGTAATTCTTATCAGTCACACTACAACTACTACTACAACTTGTATTATTATTATTATTATAATAACACTGTATATAAAAAGAAAGATACGCAGTTTGTAAAATCTTTAAGTTTTACGTCCCACGCTTATGCCGGTGAGGCTAAAGGAGAAAGTGATAATGAGAGATGAGTGAAAATGGTGGAATGAAGAAAGTGGGAGGAAACGAGAGAACCCCGAGAAAACCCACGAGCACGGTGTTTGTCCACCACAAAGTTCACTTGGCGGGAGCTGGGATCGAACCCGGGACCCCAAGCACCAGAGGTGAACGCTCTACCACTATGCCCTTAGCAGAGCTGAGCTGATTTTGAGTTTAACATCCCGTTCAGCAGCGAGGCTATATGATATGTAGACCTACTGGTTAACGTGGAATCCGAATCACACGAGCTCCCACCGGGAATCGAACCTGGGTCTCCCACGCCAAACGCACGTACGCTAAGCTTGTGCCCTTAGTTTTATGAAATTTACCAAATGAATGAATATCTACATATTTTAACACAGTATATGAGTTCTTTGCTATATTGCTTTTGTAGTAATATTTTTGTCATTAATTTGCTTTATTATGTATCTTTCTATATAAAATAACAAGTTCTGGCTGGCTGATTGATCAACGCTAGGCCAAACCGCTTAAGCTAGAAACTTGAAGTCAGTGTTGGGAAGTAACGTAACGCAAGTAACGCGTTACTTGTAACGCGTTACTTTTTAAGTAACGTTTCCTAGTAACGCGTTACATTTTTTTAAAAGTAACTGTAACGGTAACGCGTTACAAATTTTTAAGTAACGTACCTAGTTTGCGTTACGTTTTTCGCGTTACATTTCGGATGAGTAACTACAATATATGTATTTTTTTTTACGGAAACGTTTCTTTCCTGTAAGTGAATTTCTCAGAATGAAACAATCGAGCATGAACTACGTATGTCAGTGACTGACAGTCACAACACACAGAGAAACAGATAAGTTTGTAGTGCCACTTGCTGTTTTTTGAAGATGAGGACAGCCTTAAGGAAATCACGTGTACTGATTGCAAGCACCTGGAAGATTTTGTCTATGTAATATACTTGAAGAATGTCCTCGAAACTACACACCGGATTTGGCTCGAGTCGACTCGGAACTCGATCCCAATGCGAGTCGATTTGATGGAAATTTTTCGAGTCGAATTCTCGGCTCGAGCTTAAAGATGTCTGTTTCTAGTCGAATCGAGTGTCAAATAAAACCCGCTCGAACTCGCTCGTGCTCATCCCTACGAGTAACGCAGTATGGCATTTTATCAATGTTACATTATATGAAAATGTTCATATATCAAGTAAAAATTTGTCCTTGCATTTACATAAAGCGATTCAGAACATGCAATAATAATAATAATAATAATAGCGGTAGTAATAGTAGTACGGAAAATTGAAGTCATAATTTTTTCCACATTTTTAAAGTTTCGGACCTAAAAGTAACGCGTTAGTAACGCGTTACTTTCGAAGTAAAGTAACAGTTACTTTTTGGGGGCATGTAACGCGTTACTAGCGCGTTACATTTTAAGAGAAAGTAAAGTAACTTGTAACGCGTTACATTTTTACAAGTAACTTACCCAACACTGCTTGAAGTTTAGA
Source organism: Thermobia domestica (assembly GCF_964235325.1). Classification (NCBI taxonomy): domain Eukaryota; kingdom Metazoa; phylum Arthropoda; class Insecta; order Zygentoma; family Lepismatidae; genus Thermobia; species Thermobia domestica. The sequence continues at coordinate 121,405,915 of NC_137471.1, forward strand.
AAGGGCATATGATTTGTAATGTAAGGTTCCACTAAAAGAAGAATATTTGGAAATTTGAAGGGAAAAGGGAGAAAGAGGAGTGGCAATTATCTTAAAATGCCCATACCTTGGAATCTTTGAGTGTTAACGACATGAAATTTGGTATATGGACTTCTCATTTAAAATAATTAGATATGTATGTAAGCGTTTTTATGATATTTGCCCTAGAAAGGAAGAAAATAGGGTAAAGTTACAATTGTTATAATTGGATGGTCATAACTCGAAAATCGTTAAGGTTATTGACATGAAAATTGGTTGAGTTGATTTTGAGTTTAACGTCCCATTCAGTAGCGAAGCTATATGAAACGTTAACCTACTGATTAACGTGGAATTCGAAATACATGAGCTCCCGCCGGGAATGAAAATTGGTGTTTAGGTTTTGCAAGTAAAACAATTAAAGACATGTTTCTGCGTTTTTTCATTTTTCCTTAGAAAAAAAAGGTTTAAATTGTAATTGGTAAAATAGATTGGCCATATTCCAAAATCCCTTAAGAGTAGAAACATCTTGATTAAAGATGTATTTCAGCGTTATATATATATATATATATATATATATATATATATATATATATATATATATATATATATATATATATATATATATATATATATATATTACGGTTAGAAGAAAAACAGCAGGAAGTCAAAGTTGGGAGTTGAAATTGTTACAATAAGATAGCCATATCTCGAAACCACTTAAGATCAGAGGTCTTAGGGATATGAGAAGTGAGAGGTCGGAGAAAGAGCAAATGCAAGCGTCTGGGGGCGGACTCCCCGCCTAGCCGAAAGCAAGTTATGCAATAAAAAAATTTGCATCAGTTAGACTTTACACAGCGGTTTCTGGGTGTTGGTTTTTGAAGCTCCAAGTTAATCACATAACTTCAATTTACATGTCTTTATTTTCTAAAATTCAGCAGTTGTTTATAAGTGGGTATTTTGGACTCAAATTTTACATTTAAATTTATATGTTTTTTCGTTATTTATATCTGGTATCAACTTTGTTTTCTTTATCAGAAAGATAGAAGAAATTTTCGATTATTTTTACATGTTCCTGTCTCTCCCATGATAGAACTAGAGGTGATATGGGTTTCGATTCCCGTCAGGAGTCGTGTGGTTCGGGTTCCACGTTAAGTCATAGATGCACGTCTTGTATAGAGTAGTAGCTGAAAGACACGCTGAATTCTATATCACCTCACCTCGTGAGATATTCTACGTTTGCATAATTTCTAAACCACTTTTCTTTCTTTCAATCTCCTTCCTCTTTGGGCACGCATAGGTTCAAACAGAAACATTCTTCACGGTTGGAGGACGCTAGGCTACTATACCATAAGCGTACAACCCTTATGGGACTAGGTAGCGAGTTGCGCAGTTTGAGTAGCACGCACGAATAAACCACGCTTACATTTATTATATATAATTAATAAAATCTCATATTAGGACTTACTCTGCACGTCAAACTTTTAACATATGTGACTTTTTAGATCCTGTTCTTCTTCTCCTTTATTATTATTATTATTATTATTATTATTATTATTATTATTATTATTATTATTATTATTATTATTATTATTATTATTATTATTATTGTTATTATAGCTATATGAAGCAATTATCTCGGCAAACTTGGTTAATACACACCATTCAGCAACCGGTAGTTGTAGAAATCTGGCTTTTCCAAGAGTAGTTGTTAGCTCAATCGGTAGAGCGCTGAGCCATGGATGCAAGGGTTGCGAGTTCGAATCTAGTCTAAGTCAAAAGATTTTTTTCCTGATATAATTCTTGAAATGGGAATGTTTCTCTCTCCACCTTTATCTCGTAATTCTGAATAGAGATGTTTGGATGTGAAAGGAAAAGTATACTAGAATATAAGAAAAGAGAGGTAATTTACATGATACCTTTGGCAATTTTTAACTATATTTTCACCTATCTAGGACGTTTCTAAAAAGTTCAGACTTCCAGAGCTCCTTTTCGCTCTCTTATCTGTCCTTTAACTAATTTCTACAGTTACTTAGTGAATCACATATACATATATTACAGATGTCGTATCTCTTTCTCTTCTCTCTACATCATGTCTGGAGGTGAATGTTTTGACAATAGGTTACAAACACGATTTTAAAAAATAATACGATCTGCGATATCAGTGATACATATTGTGGTGTTTAACTTAACATATAAAACAATAAATAGAAAAACTGAGAATACGAATCTTTTCGTGCACTGATGCTTCAATAGCAGTGAACTGATGCTTCAAATCTGTGTCTTTACTCCCTTCACCTATGTTAATTCCCTAGTCAAAATAAAAACTCTTCAAAATTAATCACAAATTCTTATACAACCATCCCTTCCTTGGAGTATTGCGCGGTCACATACCCGTCACTGCGATGTAAAGGCACTTATGGCGACGAGGATACATTTGCCTTTTTTCACTATGAGGTACACTTGCGAACAAAATGAAAACAATATATGTTGTTAGAGACCCTCTCAAAAAAAAGCTGGCAAAAAATTGTGGGTGTCCCAGTTAATCTTCTACTATTTTTTTTAAATTTCAAAAAAATACCAATTTTTAACCTCAAAATATTAAAAAAATATATATTTTCCGACTTTTTTCTTGCTGAGAACACCTAACATCTTTTTTTTTTCATGCAAATCAGTTGAACCGTTTAGGAGAGAAAAAACATCAATTTTTCTTCCCCCGTCCTAACACCCTCTAAAAGCGCTTGGGGTGCTGAAAGTTTTGGAAACCGAGTTTCTCATAAATGTTGATCGACTGTAAATTTGGTGCAGATATGCTTGGGGGAGTTTTCACACCCTTATTCCGCTAAGCCCTTTTTTCCAAAGTAACTGTAACGGTAACGCGTTACAAATTTCTAAGGAATATACCTAGTTTGCTTTAGTTTCTTTTGTTTTACATTTCGGACGAGTATTTATAATATGTGTTTTTCCGGAAACAAATCTTTGTTTTCTTTCCTGTTGTAAATCTCTTAGAATGGAGCAATGGAGCATGAACTGTCAGTGACCAACAGTCACCGACACACAAAGAAACAGATAAGATCTTAGGGCCACTTGCTGGTTTCAGAAGGGAAGTATAACCTCAGGGAAATCACGTGTACTGATTGCAAGCCAAGCACCTGGAAGATTTTGTAGTAGATTTTTACAGCTCTAAATCAATACATTCAGTGAGTGAACTGCAAGTGCAATGATAATCTAGCTTTCCTTAACAAAAATATTTGAAAAGGGCCATTCCACGCGAAAGTGAGCCTGAACCCAAATTTTCGAAAACTGTCAAAACCAATGCATTTTTACGTATATATGAAGTAAATAGAACGAAATTTACTTTTTCACAAAGAAAAACTTATTTATACTTAGAATTCACGTAAAATTTTAAGTCTAAGTTGTGAATTTGTAACATGTCAGCTGCGAGAAAATTTTTATTCTTGTTATCGGCAACATTTTACGGTATATTGTGCAAGTTTAGCTGAAGTAACTTCGAGCTATTCAAGATGCTTCTTTTTGCTACAAGCTGCAGTTGAAAAAGTGTTTACAGGATAAAAATTGTTTATAATATCATTAAAGGTATTAACGTCAACTTGAGTGTCCTGCCCGTGACAGAAAACTACCAAAAGTTATTGTACTGAATAAACGAATTTGAGAATGTGGTTCGTACTTAGTAGAAGTAACAATTTGCACGTGTACTTCACATTTACCAAATTTTGGACTAATGCTAACAATATATTTCGATTTATTTCAATTTGAAAACTTGTCCTGCCCGTGACAGTGAGCATGCCACTGGTAGGATAGTTTGTGTACATTGGTTATTCATAATAGAAAATGATTCCAAGTGTACTAAAATAAAGTTTTCTAAGCATGAACATTATTTACTTAAATAGAGGATTATCTATTACTTTCAGTATGATGTTTTAACTTAAAATAAGTGTCATATAAATATTATCATTAGCGTCACCTTTCTGTTTCAAGGGAGTAGTAGATGGGATTGGAGTACGTACAAAACGACCAGTATGGAACTTTGTGAAACAAAAGAAAGTAATTGTAGAATGTGCTATTGATTTCGTAGCAGCTTTAAGCTCTACGTTTCAAAATATATCTATTTTACTACTATCATCAGCAGAAATTGAAAAAAAAAGACATTTTGAATAAAAGACGGGAAAATGCTCTTGTCAATTGAATGTCCCCAATCAAAACAGTTTTTTTTTCTGCAATTTGACAGCGACAGATTTTTCTTACGTGCATTTCGATCAAGTAATACCTTTGATACCAGCAGTAATGTGCCCCGGGGGGAGGGGCGAGAGGGGTGACGGCCCCGGGCGTCAAAGTAAGGGGCGCAAAATTCAGGAGGAATATATATATATATAATGGAAGAAAAACAGTATTAAAAAGTGCTCAAAATCAAGGAAAAGCAGGGTTTATTTTTGAAAATTTTCTTACGCGTCGCGCCAACCATGGTGACGCTTTGCGGCTGATCTGTCGACCTCACTCGTATTTACAGGAGCGCCGTCGCGACGCGTCGTATACTCTCGCCCCGGGCGCTGATTTTCCACGGCACGGACACTGAATACCAGCACCTGTTTTTTACTGTTAGACAGTGTTTTGTACGAATTTCCCTACAAGGTGGGTGTAAATGGGTAAATAAAACCATTTCCTAAAGTGTAGGTGGTGAGAAATAAGTGTACGGCAAATTATTATTTTTATGTGATAAAAGCGAGCCTCAAGTAAAGTAAATATAATTATTTGTGTAAAATGCTATAACAGAACAGCAGAAATTGACTTATTTTCGTATTTATTTCATTTTTGAAATCATTCTTATTGAGATGTTGTGTGTTGATTCACACGGTGTCCTGCCCGTGACAACCGTGTGTCCTGCCCGTGACACAGTAAAGTTTAGTTTATTCATTAAATAAATATTTGGCAAATTTCTCTTACGTGAAGTTTGTTAAAAAAATTCATCATTTATACATTTCCGTTTAAATAAAAACATTTTGAGCTAAGAATTCACAGAGTTTTGTAACATTCACTTGGTGTGTCAAAAGTCACTTCTCTCTTTTGTCCCCACCCGTGACAGACGTTTAGCAATTAATATTTTCTACTCTAAACAGGAAAAAATACTGAAAACATCAGCTACATGTACTCCTAAGTCTGTACTGCTCATATATCATACAATTAGCAGAATTTATGTTGTACTTCTAGAAATATACAACTTCAAAGCATCAAAAATGTAGTGTAAATGTCCTGCCCGTGACGATGGAATGGCCCAGAAAATACTTTTTGTTAAAAGCTGAGGATTAGGACATAATTTAAAAGTAAAATGTCTAAAGTGTACCGGCGGGAAATATTTATCAATAGGCAGGAGTTGGTCTACATATTTGAAGAAACATCTGAAGTTTTTTTATTATTATTATTTCTAGAGTATACCGAAACAGTACCCACACAAGCATTGCGGATAAAGCTATTGTCCAAATGTTAATATTTTTTTTACACGTGCTCTTACTAATACTATATTAATACTTTATTCAATACTTCATTCTTGTTTAGTGCTATTCTGATTATACTTATGGAGATTTGTTTATATGGAGAGATATGGAGAAAAAAGATTTCATTTTCTCTAGAGATTAAAAAAATGAAATGTATATTGAGTGTAGGTGAAGTAGGAAGTGTCGAAGTAGGTGAAGTAATATGTCGATTGGTTATCGTGACAATAATATAGTGATTTTCTACTATATACTCTTTCAACTTGAATAAGTAGGTTTTAAGTTAATCATCGAAACGTAAAAACTTTGACTTAAAAATATTCTAAAATGTTTTATAGGATATGATTATCCTTATAAATCAATAATTAAGAATCGCGGTTAATATATACAGTGGCGTATTTACGATTTTGTTTCGGAGGGCTTTGCCTGAAAATGTGAAAATTCTGCAAGATATTACATATACTTTACTATAGTAAGTAAGATTTTGGGGGTCTTAAGCCTGGAAGCCCCCCTAAATACGCCACTGTATATATATAAACTTTTCAAAATATTTTTATTTGTAAATAAACATGTTTATAATATGCTATAGCAACTACTAATAGTGAAACACAGACACTGTAAAAAAAATCCCACAATTTTTGGATCTAAATATCCAATATATTTCAATCAAAAATTTTCTTGTATGCCTTACATCTGGAGAACTACATATAACTAACTAACTAACTCTATGGCGTATGGAACCCGGAGGTTCAATCCCAGATAGCAAAAATGACTTGCAACAAACTTGCAGGAGATTTGCAATTCAAGTCTGGCAAACTTGCAGCAGACTTGTGATGGAAGTCTGCAAGTTTGATGCAAGTTTAATGCAAACTTCCTAGTTGACGCTCTTCGAACTTGCAGCACGCCTGCAGTGCAAATGTGTGGTAAGTTTGAAAAGCAAGTTTCTACCTGCACTGCAAGTGCACAGCAAGTTGGCAGCAAGCTAGTCCAGGTTTGACGCAAGTCTCAGCAAGTATATCACGTGCACTGCAAGTGCACAACAAGTTTGGCAGCAAGTTTGTGTAGGTTAAAAGCAAGTCTCTGCAAGGATACGACTTGCACTGCAGGTCCCTAACAAGTCTACAGCAAGTTTGTAGTAAGTATTCTGCAAGTATATACTTGCATTGCAAGGCTACAGCAGGTTTTCATCAAGTGATTGTAGTAAGTCTTCTGCAGGTATATACTTGTATTGCAAGTCTACTGCAAGTATGTGGATCTTAGCATAGCAAGCCTGCAGCAAGCACTTTACTTCCTCTGCAAGTCTTCTGCTATTGATAGCACATTGAAGGATGCATTAGCGAGTACAGCTTGCACTTTCATTGCAGAAGAAAAGTGCATTATTTTGCTATAATACAAATTTACCACTTGGCGAGACCAAGTGATGTACTTGTAAAAGAAATAATAAAACATGCATTTTTCTTTTACAATGGAAAGTCTAGGCCGCGAAGGTTAATGCTCATCTCGCCACTGCCTGGTGACTTACACATGACTTATGGAATTGAAACGCTTGCAGAAGGTACTGCATGCAAACTTACACTCATAAAGAATCCAATTGATATCAAAGAAAATGACAATATGGCCTAAAATTCTGCAACAGCAAAATGTGACAAAATAATCTAAAAATTCTTTTGCTGTAACCGTGAAAAATCAAGTTATTATTTGTATCTGCATTGTGGTTCGTTAAAACAGTTTTAACATGTGTGTAAGCTTCCTGATTATAGCAGTTATAATCCAACCACATGGAATTCCTCGACAAAACTATAACTAAACGCTAGTGCATAAACCTTGATCTTCTGTGAATGGATGCATCAATAAGACTCTAGAATACCCCCCCCTCTTTTTTTTTATACCTTTGATGTTGAAAAAGCTCACCCTAGACTTACGTTACAGCAAGAAATACTTTTCTAACTTAACAGCACACGTCGGAGGGTGAAAACTGGAATGTTTTCCGGTGATTTTAACTCTTTTCATGTCTATTTAAAAATATTTCGACTTTTATAGGCTCGTGTTCATATTCTAAAGGAAATTAAATAAAAACATAAAAGAAATTAATACTTCAATATTATAAGGAAAGTATTCTTAATAATATAAATGAACAACACTTAACTTAGTTTCATTAATTATATTTTGCCCTTGTTAGTTAACTTTTTTTTCGTCCATGGGCTAAATATGTAATACAAAATTTGCTTTTCAAAGTACTACGTTAATTCTTCCACTTGTTCCCCACCAACTGCAGCTGCTTCCTCTTTTTGCTGCTTCTCCTTACTGAAATATAAAAGAAAATGCACACCGTCAATTTCTTATATTATAAATTCATTACATATTTCATTAAATTAATTTAAAAGTAGTTTTCGCTTTATTAATTCCACAATGTCTGTAATCAAGGTGTCTACTGGAGTTTACTTTTATATTTCGAGTGTTCTACTAGAAATACTGCCTACTACGATATATTGTCCACCCACGCAGCTTGTGCAATATCTTCATCACTATCTCAGCGTTTTACCTTATATCTTAAATCTTGTATAAGTAGTATCTATCAACGCTATCCCGATCTAATATATTATATACAAACTAAACCTTTTTTTCTTTCTCTGGCTAGATATTTTATTTCTAAATTCTGGTGATTTGTTTGAGAAGTGAATGATTAAAGACTGTGATTGTTTCTAATAACTGAGACTTAGAACGTGTAATTGTTTAAAGGAATGAGACATTCAGTACACAGTTTAGGTTTCTTGAGGGTTAATAAACACTGGCATCTTTTGTATCTTCTACGTCTGCTGTCCCATTGCATTGGCGGTAAAGACGTTGAATCCGCTCCTTGAGGTACTCGGTTCAATAGAGTTGTTTACTGTACTGCTACAGGTTATAAATGGACATGGAGAGACTGTAGTTTGGTGTAGAGACTGAGATCTTAAGAATCCGAATCCGACTGAGGGAAATAAGCGCGAATGAACAGAATGAGTTAGAGTGAGCAAAATGAACCAGAATGAGCCCCTGTGTTTCCTTTTCAGGGATTTTAATAATTTCTTTGTGGTGGACAACACTGTCTCGTGTTATCTTCGTCACCTATTGTTTCTTCTCCGAGTCTTGTATTCTTGAAATGTTCAGTTTAAGAAACCTAAACGTGACTTCATGAATGTCCAGTCAACTTACTATATTCTTTGTCTTCAAACAATCACCTATTCTCAAGTGTGTTTCCGTTTCATTCTTACAAATTGATAAAAGAGGCCCTGTTTGTTACTTTTGTTTCTAAATTCAATTCTAAATAACACACCTGTATGACCATCTTGTAATTCAGTACTACACTCCGACTTCATCATCCTTCTGAATCTAGCTGGTACACTCGAGGACAAAACTTGGGTCCTCGACAATATTTTAAACAGATTTACTGCGTATCTAATCAGCCCTCGAGCCATTCAACGAATCAGCTTAAAGAAGCGAAACGCATAGCTTTTACTACAAAGCAGAAGTACGTATTACCCTTATATGATATTTGACAATTATTAAAGATTTCTTTAAGTGTGTAATAAAGGGCTGCATTATAGGTGGCATTTGCGTTATAATACAGGGATCTATCATTCGCTGACGCGATTAAGAAATCTATTAAATATCCAGTCTAGTTTCCTTTTACGAAACCCAAAATCTAGTTTTAATTTACAAACCCATCAATTATAAAATTGCATACTACTTACAGCCTAGTCAACCTAGTTTTAGCTTGGTGCAGCCAATCGCCTATGTTTTCTTTCACTTTCTCATCAGTAGTACTAATGTACACTTTCTTACACGCATCTCAAAACAGAAATAATTAATTTTAAAAAAATTTATTTAAGTATACACAGCAATGCAAGACACTGGTAAGGACGAAATTTTATGAACAAGACTACATCAATATATTCACATTTTTTCGTAAGGACAGAAAGATCTGGAATTATTTATTCATATTGTACAAAGCAGCTTGGACATGGAGTTAATTCCATCCCTTTGTTTTTCTCATTTTAAATGAAAAATACAAGGTAAACACCACGGACATTGCTGCAGAGTTTACAAACTGTAAACTATAGCTCAAAAAAAAATATAAAATTTATTCATACAATATGTAGTTCTATTGGCTGTGAGAATTAAAATATAAATTCTTACAAACAACTATGCAAAACAAGTTTAAAAATAAAATAAAAATTTAAAAAAAGAACTTTCGAAGGGAAAAGCGTGGAGAGCACTATCATTAGTATATAAAGATTTATTATTTGATTTATATGAGAGCGCTTCCCACGATTCTATTTTTCAAAGAAAGATCAAATTTGAAATTCTAAAAGCGAGAAAAACTCGCAAGTTTTTCCTCGAATTTCGATAATCGGACCTTCATTTATATATATATATATATATATATATATATATATATATATATATATATATATGGATTTTTCTCTCAAATTCGTATTTTCGAGTTAGAAGCGGATGTGTTTACGTCTTCGTTAGTGACAATATTGACGCGCCTCTAAAGGCAAACAAAGCCTCGAATCAAGGTAAGTTACCGGATCATTGTTGTACATGGGAGAAAGCACTTCCCAACCCTAACGTCACCGCAGGCGACAAGCGAATATTTCAGCAGTAAATTGGCCCCGAAAACTTATTTAAACGGCAACAGACAACTTCTAAGAGCCAAAGGTCGTCCTACGTATAAAGTAACAAAAAGAATAGGAAAAATTTAAACTGCCAACGACACATTTTGTTGAAAGAAACTCGGACTCGTCTTACAGGTTTGTCATTTGTTAAAAATTACGACTAAAAAATCAGGCCCGATATTGATAGCTACACAAATTTGCAGATATTTCCACATTTCTGGTAAACAGACAATATATAGGTAAAACTGAAAAATGTCTTCCTTCTGGTAAGTAAAGCGCAATCCTATATAAATATTTTAAAACTACATTTAATATTTTTCTGGAACCTCTTTTAATACGAGGGTTAAGTCATAAGTCATGACAACAATTTCAATATTTATTTAAAATAAAATCACGCTAAATAGCTGCCTAATTCAATAATTCGAATGTAGCGTCAAGAATCAACGATGTTCCAAAGTTAATTTACTCCCAGCAATTATTTCAGTTTCTTTCAGCAACACCTACCTGATATCTTAATGAAGAATTGCCATGTTGGTGTCTTGGTGCAATATACGATGTGGGTGATAGCATAACAAAGTTGCAAAATCTTTCAAAAATTTTAAAATGCATAGCTTACTGCCCTCACCTTTTAAAATCTTAGACATATTCACAAACTAAACTTGAAAGAATGTATTTCTACCTCTTGGGTATCTAAGGCTCAGGCCGGGATAAGGGAAGGGAAGGATGTGGACAGGCAGAGTCCCAGAATCTACCACCCTATCATTCGTCTGCTGGAACTAAAGACATAAGGGGAAACCTCATCAGGTAGTCCAATCGGAGCAGTGAGATTTATAGGTATCAGTATAAAGAAAATTTTATATAAAGTACTTACGTAATACAATATTCCCAATTTGTGTCCCAATGAACGCTTTCTTATCCAATTTCTTCGTCGATCTCCCACTTAACGTGAACATCTGGGCCAATTCATCATGTAAGAGGCGTCGGAGCATATTATTGATGAGCGTCTTCTCATCACGACCACCAGTACTGATTAACATTTGAACCTGAAAAAATGCAGATATTTAATGCTTCTATTTTTCACAATAAGCAACTACAAGCTTACATATTACATGTAAGAGACTAAAGTCGTCATATTAAGAACTATCTTTTTCCTCTAAAACGTGTTTTTCCCACTCACATTAAATAAAAGTGGCTATTACAAATTTAAACCTAGAGAGTATAAGCTTGCAGAGAAGGCTGTTCCTATCCACATAAAGGATTTAAGGCGTAGTGTATTGTGATTTTCTATTTTGTTCATTCCTGCAACAATTTCACTGTTGAATTATTTGCTAATCACGAATCAGTCAACTGATTTTAAAAATGGAGAATATAAAAAATAAATAGAACCCTTTACATGGTTATGAGCTTCCTTCTCTGAAATTTTGAACCAAGTTAAAAAAAAATACAGAGAGGTTTCTGCCATCTATTCGTAGAGCCATCTGGTATATAAGCTCTCTCTTTTTCGGTGCACAAATAAAATCATTACGAGTGAAGGCCATCAGCAGAAACTGAAAATCGGAGATAGTTTCTTGCCCTTTTCAAGCAACAGTAAAGGAACTGGAGCTCGGTAATGTAATAAAAATTTTCAATAGAGAAATTATTTCCGAATAAGCTTCTGCAGGTTTTGCAGGCATGCAACAGAAGAAGCTAGATCATTAACCTGTTTAAGAAAGACTATACAGAGGTTTCAACTATTAGTTATCTTTTCACTTTTCTAGTAAACTAAAAATATCTACAGAAATAAAATATCGTATTTGCCTAAAAATAAGCATGATCCAATTCTATTCGTAAAAATCTAGTACGCAGCTTACATGACATGAGCAAACTTTCAAACAATCATCATCATAATAATAATATACAATACTTATGTCAACAATATGGTGCTTGTTGCTCATGTTATCACTAGCATCTACAAAAGAAAGATAGAAGTATTCCATAATGTATTAGGCACTAATAAATTTGATTGGACAATTCCCACGTGCCAATCTTTGCCCTTCTGTTTTTCAAGCTATAGTGGAAACTGTCGAACTCAAAAAAATCTTGGGTTTACTAAGCCCTCGTTTCTTCTCAGTGATGCACTTCGGAAATGTCTACGTGGAACTATAAAAAACTTTTAAAAAAAATCAGGATGACTATAAATGTAATTAGAACTCACAACCTAGCGAATGATTACCCAACGCTCCACACCTTTTAAAATTAACTTTCAATCAATTCCGTCGACTGTTTAAGGCTAACATTGCTTCAAAAAGAAATTAAGCGAAATGAAACGAAATATTTAGTTTAGCTCCCCATGGTTGTGCCAGCTTAGGGTGAAGGAGACGACAAAGGATGGATGAAAGGAATGGTGGAATGAGAAAGTAGAAGGAAATGGGAAAGCCCCGATAAATCCCACGAGCACGATGTTGACAGGGGCTGCGATCGAACACGGATCCTTGAAACTAGAAGTGAGCACTCTACTACTGAGCCACCATGGGCAACTTGTTCGAACAGGCCCACGTAAACAGTACTTTGAGGAATACGGTTTACCATACAGCATTAGATGGGAAGCACATAATGTATGTGCCAAGTAGTTTCAGACTGTATGAGAGAACGAAATATCGGAGAGGTTCCCCATGACTTCTATTAGTAAATAAAAAAACATAGATCAAAGAAAGTAGCATTCACTTCAAGCTAGAAAGGTATACCCTATAAATATAAAATAAAAAGCAACGCCTGACATATCGATGAACAGGTGAATACCTGTAGAATTAGGATCTCAGTATAATACAATATAATATACACACAGCTACATTCAAAGAAAAATGTTGCTTACCAATTTCAATCTGAGTTTAGAGTTGTCCTTCAACTGTTGTTCAAACTTATGGAAGTCTTCCAATGTTTTCAACGGTAGCACGCCCAAAGAAGCAAAATGGTCGCCATTCTCGTCTTCTTCTGATACAGCCTTACTGCTTAGAATATTATTCACCTTTTTATTCAGATTGTTTACACTGTTTGATAAATCTATCATCCACTGTTGTAGAATACTCCACTGTCGATTCGAGAACGATTCATGTCCTGCAACAGGTAATTTAATTTACGTCAGTGTAAAGTTGAATAAATTGTAACGTTCACAAAGCGTATACATTCCGTGAAATTATATGAGCTACCACTACCCTGTTCCTTTTTAGATTTCTAAGGTATATATATACTGTATATATAGAATAATCTTAGTTTACAATAAAAGTTACACCAGCAACAAAAAGCTTGGTGAATGTAATTACGTAGAGAAAAAAGGAAACTAACAATAAAGAGAATGTATACAACTTTTTATAGAGTGGAAGTTATGTGGTTGAGAAGTGGATCGATTGGCTGCGCAGTTGGTAGCACATCGGACGTATGCTCGAAGGTCCCAGGTTTGATCCTCGGTTCATGACGTTACTTACACTCCTTAAAAAAATGAATCGGTGAGATTAAGAAGGGAAAGATTCCACTTTTTTGTCAAAATGAGTTGAAATAGCCATTTTGTTTCTTTAATTAAGACATATATTTTGGCATGAAAAACGGAAAGATTCCTTTCATCATTATGACATAGGAGCACGTGAAAAATTTGGCTGAGCTTAAGAAAGGAAACATTCCAGGAATCTTTCCCTTCTTATACTCAGCCATGGAGCTAAATAAGAACATACTGGAGTGCCTAGGTATGTGAAGTTCGTATTGTTTTGCTATGGAACGGAATTTGTTCAAATTGAGGCCAGTTTCCGGTTATTTCCTAGGAAAGGTCCGTGTTGTCACTGTTAGAGGCTCCACATATGCAGTTCCTCTAGTTCATATTTATCTAACTCTATTAGTACGAGTGTTGTAATTGCTTTTTATAGAAAATATGATCGATTAATATTGCCGAGTTAAGGTCCGTTGCGCGGACATGTGGTAGTCTCAATTTATCCTACTCGGTAGGCACTCCAGTATGTTCATGAGAGGAAACCACGATAACCATAAGAAATTTCCCAATGATGTTTTAATAGTGCTAAAGAAACACATCGAGTCTTACCCCAAAAAACCTCCCACTATTCTTCAAATCCTGTTACATATTTAGAGGCTGGGCTGACATGCACAAAGAAGCATAAAATGCTTCTGGAAAAGCATCCAGAACTAAAAGACATAATAAAATATGAGTACTTTTTAACTTATTACAAGGAAAATTATGGGTACCGATTCGGTAGGCCGCAAGTTGACGTGTGTTCAACGTGTGAGGACCTAAATACAAAAATATCATCATCGACATTGAATGACAACGCTAAACGGGTCGCTTTAGCTGAATTGATGGTTTATAAAAGAAGAGCAAGTTTTACAAAGAAATGGAAGAAGCAACTGAGCTATGCCCTAAAAGAAATGACGTACATGGAATCTGCTTTGATTTTATGCAAAATCTTCCTTTGCCGTGCATACCTGTTCAAGAAATGTTCTATTTAAGGAAGTTATGGCATTACGTGTTTTGTGTTCATAGTTTAGGAAATGAAGAAGCTAATATGTACAGTACACCTATCATGAAGGAGTTGCAAAGAAAGGAGCAAACGAGGTGTGTTCTTTATTGTATGACTATATAAACAACAGTGTTGACCCTCAAGTAAAAACTCTATACGTGTTCAGTGACTCATGTCCCAGGCTAAACAGCAATCACACTTTGGTGAGATTGTTCCTGTTTCTTACTATCATTAGGCGATTTAATGAAGTACATGAGAGGACACAGTTTTCCCCATTAGAGGACACAGTTTTCTCCCCTGCGACCGGAACTTTGGTGTTATTAAGAGATCCATGTAACGCCACGATAGGATTTATTCCCCTGATCAATACAACGATATGATTAGTACTGCAGAAACCAAGCAGCCTTTGTTTCAGGTGAAATCCGTTTCAAACGAACAAATTCTGAACTTCAAAGGATGGTGGCCGACATTTTTCAAAAAGACTTGTGCTAGTGTTCGAACCAAACGGACTTTTAAAACCAGTACCTACAAACACTTAACACTTAACACAGCAGCAAAAAGGGGATATGTTAGAGCTTACACTTTTATAGACGGGCTACAAACTGAAGTTTTTAAACTATACAAAGGTGGTGAAGCAGACCCTTCTGTTGAAAAGGCATATAATGGAATCGTTCCCATAAAAAGGAAGAAACTCGAGGATGTTGCCAAAGTAGTTCAATATGTGCCAGAACAAGCCATAGTGTTTTACAATAAACTTTTAGAGTGGCCTACTCATGAGCATGAGAGTGAGGACAGTGAGTAGTAATAGAAACAGTGTACAAAGGCACAAACCAATATCTCATGTATTTTATTTTTATAACATATGTGAATAATGTTTAATTTTGATTATTTTTGTTGGTTTAACAATAAGTAAGGAACAGTTTCAAGCTCATAAATACGTTTTTCTTTACTTTTTTCGACATCTAAGTCTGTTGAGATTAAAAAGGGAAAGATTCCACCGTTTTTAAACGCATATAATAACCGTAATAAGAATGTAATGGTAAAACACTTTTTCGTATATTTTACTTAAGGTTATAAGGAGCAACTTTCCAATAGTACGTTTCTTCCTGTGACTATTTGTTTGGTTACTATGAAGTTTTTTTCAGTTTCCCAAAAGTTTGGTTATGTGGAATCTTTCCCTTCTTAATCTCACCCGTTCAAATAATTTGCACCTACAGGGATTTGGCATATCAAAATCGGAAGGTTAACCGTTATTACGAGAAAAAAACATTATGGCTCTTATTCACCCAGATTTTTACCACGCCTATTTTAATGGAGCTGACAGGAAAATGGCTTAACCATCCGAGTGACAACAGCTAATAAAGATACTGTAGCCAGGCAAACACAATAGGGCCCTTCAGAAATATGTCAGCCAAACTTGCCCGTTAGGGATTACCAATTAAGGGTCGAATTCGACCAACTGAAGTCCAGCAGAATTCCCCAACACAATGTAACAGTTAAATTTTTACACTATACGAAAAACAAACAAACGTTCTTTGGTTGACCCAGCATAATATGTAATGTGTTCTGTTGAGATTTAGCCACTGTATGTGCTTTAAATCTCCAAGTTACAGAGAGAAACAGTAAACCTGAGTGACAGAGTGACGGCCATATTAGATTTAGTTGACATCTTGGTTTTGCCACACCTGGGAACTTGAAGACATATCAAGAAGTCATTCGGCCCAACTAAAGATTACAAATCAAAGATCAGCTCCGACAATTTTTTTCCCACATCCCCTCTGGTCCCAATATATAAATAATTGAGATAGTAATAATAAATTGAATAAAATTTCTCTACTCCTTTACGCATACAATCCTTAGGGAAAGGGGAAGGTCAAGGATCTTGAAATGCAGCAGTTATGGCCTTATAAAGGTACTTTTTGGCATTCGCCTGGTGGCACTGAGAAACTAGGAAAACTTCAGTCAAGACGGCTGCCCGGAGCAAGCTTGGTGCCCACGCTCAACCTACCGAACGATGCTTAGGAACCAGACACACTATCCCTACATCATCAGCTGAGTAGTAGTAATAATGAAAGAGATCAGGCTATATAACTTTAAATACGAATGAAACGAACTTTTAATAAGAATGAAAGTAACAAATCGATTATTGGCAGATAATGTATTCTACTATTCCGTTTTCCTTTATAAAAAAAAAAAAAAAGTTGTCCACACTTGTATTGAAGAAAATGCTACAGTTCAATAGTACCGACTCTCGTATAACGTTGCGGAAGTTGTTTCGATTATTGACTTTCAGATATCAACAAAAAATGGTACTTCAGTACCCGAAGTATTTAAGCAAAGACTCCTGTCCTCAGAGAATGAAATTAAATATTGAGTTTAACGTCCCAAAACTTTTCTCCGAGGCTAAGGGAGACGGTGATGATAAGAATGAAATGATGAAATGAAGAAAGTGGGAGGAAACGGGAGAACCAAGAGAAAACCCTTACACACGGTGTTTGTTCACCACAAAGCCCACTTAACGCAAGCTGGAATAGAACCAGACCCCACGCACAAGAGGTGAACACTATCGCTGAGACACTGCGGCCCCGTACTCAGAGAAGAATATGGCAGTATTATATCCCATAAGCCTGTAAGGGTCTGATGAGACAGTCCACAAAATTAACTTTAAAAAAGATGGGTTTATGCGGAGGCGGCTCCGCGTCTTGGATAGGTGCTAGTACAGAGGGTTATAAGGTATTTGTTTCAGACTTCCTTTAATTCTTTTCAAATGAAAGTAAAGCTTTTTTTTAAAAAAAATATAAAATATTAATAAATTGTAAAACTACAAGCGCATATTAGAATGCCATTCTGTGTCAAACGATACGATGGTTGCCGAACTACTTGAACGCGCCAGATTATGTCACTGTCAAACAGTATGTTCTTATCAAGAATGCCATCGAATTGATGGTGGAAAGAAAGGGTCACCCTATGCGACAAAATAGATGAAAACTTGTAACTAATACACAGGGTTTGCCCAAGCGGGCGCAGCCCGAAAAAACCCGGTGGGTTTTTTCGGGTTGGACCCGCCTGAAAAAACCCATTTAAAACCCACCTGGGTTTTTGACCTATTTGTTAGTATATTATTGGTACAACTAAGGTGATCACATTGTAAGTGATTTTCATCAGATTTTAGACTTTCCTTGGGCGAATTAGAGGCTTTCACGTTAAGGCATACAATAACATAAGACCTTTACAAAGTTCTGAATGCACTAAAGGAATTTTTTTTAACTTATCTTAGCTTGAGATAGTTATACAATAAATTAATGTATGGGTTATGCTTATAGCCTATTTGAAGTAAAATAAGCGATTTTGTACTTTCGAAAATATTTTCCGTGAATAGTATGCTCGTCGACTTGGCGACACCGAGGGACACTATCACTCATACGTTTGACGGGTTTAAGGTCATAGGTGCCGGTACTATTAGTACACATGTAAATACATTAGTAAAACTACTAGTATTATTTCTTACTTTTGATGTAAAACACAAGTTTCTTCAACTAAAATTTGGTTCTCCAACAATAACAGTTTAGTTCAGTCATTTGTTGCTACTCTTCAAATAAGCATTCTGTAGAATCAACACCAGCAATAGCGTAAAAATTCTTGTCAAATTTAAGAAGCTTAATGCTCGGGGTTTCGAAGACTATGCACTGCTTACTATTTCAAGTGCTGAGTTCAAATTTCCGCACTAATGGAAGTTTTGATATACACGCCGTGAAAGAAGTGCTCGGGAAATTAAACGCAGAAGGATCGTAAATGAATATTTCAACAACAAAACTATTTATTTTACGCTTAAGCCTGCCATACGTCTCGTTTTTGGGCCTGAGTGTCCCGCGTCCCCGTAAATTTAGTCGTGACAGGGAAATGTTCCGTATTTTAACTCCGTTCCATTTCTGCTATCAATATCAGCTTATTCGAAAAGTGAAAAAAAAATTCTGACTGGCTGGAAATCCTGTAATTAGTTAATGAACAGTGGGCTGTTGCAGGTAACTGTTTCGAGGAAGTTATTACACCACCCTGATAGAGGGCGAAATCCGATTTGATAGCGAGCGAAATTTGCAATGCTACTTTTTCCATTGCATTTAATGGAAACTCGGATAATTTCCGGAACATAAAAAAAAATGGCTTTGAGTGTTTCTACATTTACAAACACAGGGAAGATGACTAACATTTTCTCCAGCAACACATTAGATAAGTTAACAAGAAGTATAATCTTTTTCAGAGGCTAGGGTACAGAATTCTGCTTTGGTCCAGGTCTTAGAAAAATGTAAATCTGGTCCTGACAATTACACGCGACACAAGGAGAAAAATCAGCTTTTCATCAGATTAAACTGACGAACGTAATTTTGGCAAATACAGCCATGTAAATAAATATTGCTAAACGCGCGAAGAATATTGAAGGCAGATTGTACCATTGATTTAAATAATTTGCATATTGTTTTCCTATAAAGCATTTTTATAGCACATCTTAAGTTTTTAGGCATCTTCAGTCCGTACAATTAATTGCAGGGTACGAAGAGAGAAAAGCACCCGGTGCTTAGTGAACTTTCGCTTATTATATTCTTTAAAAAAAAAATCTTTTAGTTTTAGTCTCACGGTTATGCCTGCTATGCTCAAGGTGACGGTGATGATGTGAAATGAATGAAATGACGGAATGAAGAAAGTGGGAGGAAACGTGAGATTCCCAGAAAACCCACGCACAAGGTGTTTGTCCACCACAAAGCTCACTTCGCGCGAGCTGATATCGAACTAGGGACCCCATGCACCAGAGGTGAACGCTCTACCACTGAGCCACGGCGGCCTATTATACTTTTGTTCATAACCAGACTACAGTTCATTGCACTGTCTTGGAAAGTTGAGGGGGGATCTGAGGTGTCAGTAGTAGGGGCCCCGTTATATGCAACTGAGTCAGCAAAATTTTTGTGACGTCATACGTCAAAGGTCAATGACCTTGGCCAGGGGTCAATGACCTAGGGGTACCTAGGACCAACCCCTCTAAAATTTGGCAGGGGTACCATGCCCCACCCCCTAAATTTTGGCAGGGGTACATAGGACCACCCCCTTAAATTTTGGAAATTGCCAAATTTAAAAATTTGGTGTGGTAGCCTAGGACCACAGTATGTACCTCTATCAGTATTGGGTGTCTATGTCGTTCCCTTTTATGGGTAAAAAATTGCCAAAAATTCAAATTTCGGGGGTTTTTGGCCTAATTTATCCCCTTGGATGAGGTGTTATTACCCTATATAGTTATATGGGCGTATACAAGGGTTCATTACCTTTCATACGACATGGGTATATTAATGCACCCCTTGAAAAATTTGGGAGGGGTACCATGGCCCACCCCTTAAATTTTGGAAATTGACCAATTTCAACATTGGGTGTTATAGTACAGGACCCTAATATGTATCATGATGAATTTGGGTGGTCCACCTCATTCCCTTCTAGGGGTACAAAATTGCCAAAATATAAACGTAAGCAATACGTTGTACCACGTGTTTGGTTTTCGACCTAATTTATCTCCTTGGATGAGGTCCTATTACCTTATATGATTATATGGTCATGTATAGGGGTCCATTCCTTTCATAAGACATAGGTACATTTGTGCACCCCTTTAAATTTTTTGGATGGCCCACCCCCTAAATTTTGGCAGGGGTACATAGGACCCCCCCTTAAATTTTGGAAATTGCCAAATCTAAAAATTTGGTATGGTAGCCTAGGACCATAGTATGTACCTCTATCAGTATTGGGTGTCTATGTCGTTCCCTTTCATGGCTAAAAAATTGCCAAAAATTCAAATTTCGGGGTTTTTTGACCTAATTTATCCCCTTGGATGAGGTGTTATTACCTTATATAGTTATATGGGCGTATACAGGGGTCCATTACCTTTCATAAGATATGGGTATATTTGTGCACTCCTTTAAAAATTAGGGAGGGGTACCTTGGCCCACCCCTTAAATTTTGGAAATTGACCAATTTAAACATTGGGTATTATAGCACAGGACCCTAATATGTATCGTGATAAATTTGGGCGGTCCACCTCATTCCCTTCTAGGGGTACAAAATTGCCAAAATATAAACGTAAGCAATACGTTATACCACGTGTTTGGTTTTTGGTCGATTTTATTCCCTTTGATGAGGTGTTATTATCCTATATAGTTATATGGTCATGTATAGGGGTCCATTACCTTTCATAAGATATGGGTATATTTGTGCAGTCCTTTAAAAATTTGGGAGGGGTACTTTGGCCCACCCCTTAAATTTTGGAAATTGCCCAATTTAAACATTTGGTATTATAGTACCGGATCCTAACATGTATTATGATAAATTTGGATGGTCCACCTCGTTTCCTTCTAGAGGTACAAAATTGTCAAAATATAAACGTAAGCAATACGTTGTACCACGTGTTTGGTTTGACCTAAGTTATCCCCTTGGATGAGGTTCTATTACCTTATATGGTTATATGGTTATGTATAGGGGTCTATTCCCTATCATAAGACATAGGTACATTTGTGCACTCCTTTAAAAATTTGGGAGGGGTACTTTGGCCCACCCCTTTAATTTTTGAAATTGCCCCTTTTTACATGTTTGGTATTATAGTATAGAACCCTAATATATATTACTATAAATTTGGGTGGTTCACCACGTTTCCTTTGATGGGTACGAAATTGCCAAATTTTAGTACAACCACGTGTTTGGTTTTGGCTCAATTTATCCCCTTGGATGAGGTCCTATTACCTTATATGGTTATATGATCATGTATAGGGGTCCATTCCATATCCCCTTAAATTTTGGAAATTTTCCAATTTAAGCATTCGGTATCATAGTACATGACCTCAACATGTATCATGATAAATTTGGGTGGTCCATCTTGTTCCCTTTCATGGGTAAAAATTACTAAAACATAAACATAAGCAATATGTTGTACCATGCGTTTGGTTTTTGGCCCAATTTCTTCCCTTTGATGGGGTTCTATTACCTTATATGGTTATATGGTCATGTATATGGGTTCATTTCCTATCATAAGACATGGGTACATTGACGCACCCCTTGAAAAATTTGGGAGGGGTATCTTGGCTCATCCACTCGGTTTTAGAAATTGTTTTAATATAAGCATTTGGTATCATAGTACAGGACTTCAATATGTACCACTATAAATTTGGATGGTCCACATCGTTCCCTTTCATGGGTAAAGAACTACCAAAAATCGAATTTCGGAGGTTATTGACACCTATTTAGCACGTTATATGGTTTATTACCTTTATATGTTTATGTTCCCTTTTAAATTTGGGAATTATCAAATAACAAAATTCGGTAAACGTTTTCTAGGACCCATTGGTGTTCCTCTTATGGCCAAATATTCAAAATTTAAATGTTATTGACCGGCTTTATTATTGAATAAGTACAGGATTTATTACTTTTTTCATAAGACACAGGTGTATTTGTGTACCAATCTTAAATTTTGGGAGGGGGTACATTTCTTATTGTCATATCAATAATTGGTAAATGTTCTTTGGGTAAATCATTGTGATCACGTGATCAGTTATTGACCTATGATGGGATTAGGAGTCCAGGACATTGGTACATTGAAACTTTGTAGGATAATTTGAGAATGCGTCATTGGTATTGATTATTACAGCCAAATATAAACGTAAGCAAGACGTTGTACCACGTGATTGACCTTGATGAGGTAGTGTACAGGGATACATAGCTAACCTTATTGAAACTTATGACTCATAGTCTTAAGGGAATACATGCTACAACACTGGCAAAGTTATTGTTGATGCAATTTGATTGGCTGATCACTATCTTTCCTGCAATCTGATTGGCTGATCACTATCTTTCGTGCAATCTGATTGGTTGATGAGTTTCAAATCTTTGCTGAATTCAGTTTTGTTTTAACATTTAAAAAGTTTTTGAATTTTTTGTTTGAAACTTTGGTTTGACATTTTTTCGTGTGATATTTTTAGTTTAAAAATTTTTGTTTCGAAAGTTTTGTTTGAAAATTTTGTTTCAAAATTTTGTTTGAAACTTTTGGTTTGAAATTTTTGTTTGAAAAAATTTTTTGTTTGAAATTTTTGTTTCAAAATTTTGTTTGTTTAAATTTTTTTTGTAAATTTTTTGTTTCAATTTTTTTGTTTAAAATTTTTCGTTTGAAATTTTTTTCGTTTGAAAATTTTGTTTCCAAATTTTTTCGTTTCAAAAATTTTGTTTGAAAGTTTGGTTTGACATTTTTAAAGATTGTGCACTCATTAGTAAAGAACCGGAACTGTTTAGAACAAAAACCTTTGTCAATATTTTTTTTCATGATGCAATAGTACACGTCAGAACATGGGGTTGTACTTGAAATGAAAAAAAAAACACAATTCATTGAAATGGATCATTTTATTACACTCCACATACATCCATACCAGTTAGTGGTTCTGGATATTGTCGATACAATGTATTTTGAACTTCTTGCACTAGTTTGTCTTTAGCATATAATTTTAATTCCAATTGAAGTCTTTTAAGGTCTAATGCGATATCAATTGGTGGAAACTCAATGTTCATTTGATCACAAATAAACTGTTTATCAATACAGGTATGCACCCACGAACGATGTTGACAACCATCACAATATCTAGATACATGTTGTACAATATGCATAACACATTTTTCAAAATAGTACTTTTTCAGGAATATACTTGTTTTGTTGCACACTTCCACTGCATGTTTCACACACTGGAATACGCTGATGAATTTGTTCCATTCCGTTTGCGTTAGATACACCATGTTGCGTGGGACATGGAATGTACTCTTTTTACGTAACAGCACCATCTTCTCTTCGAGGACTGTACGCAGCACCACTTCATGATTTGAGCCTAATGATTTGACTATGGTCACATTTAGCTCATCATGAAAATAATCGTTCATTTGGTCGATTCGTGCCATTCTTCACAGGTCAGTTGTACACCAAATTGTTCTGCTTTGCCCAATCGAATCACTGGTTCAAATGTTCTAGCACTGATACCAATCATCACATGTTTTGTTTGAAATATATTTATTGGATAATAGCTTGCAAAGATGAATTCTTTATCGTTAGAAGTACACATCTTTCCTCCTGAAAAGCACTTGCTCAAATGATTTCACGGTATTGGTTGATTTATAGAACTACGGCTGACGTCATTGGAAAGGAATGTGCTGACATTTGAATTCATGATTTCATCACAGTTACTGACGTCATGCTGACAAACGAAATTCATACAACTATGTCTGACGTGTTGATGTTTGAATTCATGATTTCATCACAATTGCTGACGAATCCGGCTGTGTACTAAATTCAAATTGCTGACTTCGACCCAAGAGTCTTTTATAGCATAAAGATACAGATCCAGTATTTAAGAAACGCAGCAGTTCTTCTTGTTTCGATGCTTCCATGGGTAAATATCTTGCTGGTAAAATTATATTCTTATCATTTTCAAGCTTCACTACGATTCTTAATCCAAACTTTGTAGGGATCATTTGGCTAGCTAAGATTCTATAAGGTACATTCTGTTGTAAATCAGTAATCTTGGTAAATGATTTCATCACATCACGTGTGTTTAGAAACTGCAGACAAGTAGCCATGATGATGTTATCATGAATACTAACGCGAACGATACTTATATATGATGCAAAACTGATGACGTTTCATTGTCATGTTCTGACGTGTACTATTGCACCATGTTCTGACGTGTACTATTGCACCACAATGTTGCCAGAGGTTTTAGTTCTAACAGTTCCGGTTCTTTACTAACGAGTGCACAAACTTTTAAAAATGTCAAACCGAACTTTGAAAGAAGAGTTTTCATACAAAAACTTTCAAACAAAAAAATTTCAAACTAAAAAATTTTACGTTTCACGGTTAACCGCCAAACTTTATCCGGTTTTTAACTATTCGATTAACAAATAAACGGTTTTGATCATATTTATCAGTGAGTGCAAAATGTTGAACGAAACCAAGATTTTTAAATGTTAAACAAAACTTAAAACTGGATACAGCAAAGATTTGAAAATCAGCAACCAATCAGATTGCACGAAAGATAGTGATCAACCAATCAAATTGCACGAAAGATAGTGATCAACCAATGAAATTGCATTAACAATAACTTTGCCAGTGTTGTAGCATGTATTCCCTTAAGACTATGAGTCATAAGATTCAATAAGGATAGCTATGTATCCCTGTACACTACCTCATCAAGGTCAATCACGTGGTACATCGTATTGCTTACGTTTATATTTGGCGGGGAATAATCAATACCAATGACGCATTCTCAAATTATCCTACAAAGTTTAAATGTACCAATGTCCTAATCCCATCATAGGTCAATAACTGATCACGTGATCATACTCATATTTCACAATGATTTACCCAAAGAAAAATTACCAATTATTGATATGACAATAAGAAATGTACCCCTCCCAAAATTTAAGATTGGTACACAAATACACCTGTGTCTTATGAAAAAGTAATAAATCCTGTACTTATTCAATAATAAAGCCGGTCAATAACCTTTAAATTTTGAATATTTGGCCATAAGAGGAATACCAATGGGTCCTAGAAAACGTTTACCGAATTTTGTTATTTGATAATTCCCAAATTTAAAAGAGAACATAAACATATAGAGGTAATAAACCATATAACGTATTAAATAGGGGTCAATAACATCCGAAATTTGATTTTTGGTAGTTCTTTACCCATGAAAGGGAACGATGTGGACCATCCAAATTTATAGTGGTACATATTGAAGACCTGTACGAAGATACCAAATGCTTATATTAATCAATTTCTAAAACTGAGTGGATGAGTCAAGATACCCCTCCCAAATTTTTTAAAGGGTGCATCAATATACCCATGTCTTATAATAGGGAATGGACCAATATACATAACCATATAATCATATAAGGTAATAGGACCTCATCCAAGAGGATAAATTGAACCAAAATACCAAACACGTGGTTGTAGTAAAATTTGGCATTTTTTTTTTTACTCATGAAAGGGAACAAGGTGAACTACCCAAATTTATCATAATACATGTTAGGGTCCAGTACTATAATACCAAATATATAAAATGAGCAATTTCCAAAATTAAAGGGGTGGGCCAAAGTACCCCTCCCAAAAATTTAAAGAGTGCACAAATGTACCTATGTCTTATGATAGGTAATGGACCCCTATACATGACCATATAACCATATAAGGTAATAGGACCTCATCCAAGAGGATAAATTGGGCCAAAAGACCAAACACGTGGTTGTACTAAAATTTGGCAATTTAGTACCCCTAAAAGGGAACGAGGTGAACCACTCAAATTTATCATAATAATACATGTTAGGGTCCAGTACTATAATACCAAATATATAAAATGAGCAATTTCCAAAATTTAAGGGGTGGGCCAAAGTACCCCTCCCAAATTTTTAAAGGAGTGCACAAATGTACCTATGTCTTATGATAGGGAATAGACCCCTATACATAACCATATAACCATATAAGGTAATAGAACCTCATCCAAGAGGATAAATTGGGCAAAAAGACCAAACACGTGGTACAACGTATTGCTTACGTTTATATTTTTGACAATTTTGTACCCCTAAAATGGAACGAGGTGGACCACCCAAATTTATCATAATACATGTTAAGGTCCGGTACTATAATACCAAATGTTTAAATTGGGCAATTTCCAAAATTTAAGGGGGTGGGCCAAAGTACCCCTCCCAAATTTTTAAAGGATTGTACAAATATACCGATATCTTATGAAAGGTAATGGACCCCTATACATGACCATATAACCATATAAGGTAATAACATCTCATCAAAGGGGATAAAATCGACCAAAAACCAAACACGTGGTATAACGTATTGCTTACGTTTATATTTTGGCAATTTTGTGCCCCTGGAAGGGAACGAGGTGGACCGCCCAAATTTATCATGATACATATTAGGGTCCTGTACCATAATACCCAATGTTTAAATTGGTCAATTTCCAAAATTTAAGGGGTGGGCCAAGGTACCCCTCCCAAAAATTTAAAGGGGTGCACAAATGTACCTATGTCTTATGATAGGTAATGGACCCCTATACATGACCATATAATCATATAAGGTAATAATACCTCATCCAAGGAGATAAATTAGGTCAAAAACCCCCGAAATTTAAATTTTTGGCAATTTTTTATCCATGAAAGGGAACGACATAGACACCCAATACTGATAGAGGTACATACTATGGTCCTAGGCTACCACACCAAATTTTTAGATTTGGCAATTTCCAAAATTTAAGGGGGGTGGGTGGTCCTATGTACCCCTAAAAGGGAATGAGGTGGACCACCCAAATTTTTCATAATACATATTAGGGTCCTGTACTATAATACCCAATGTTGAAATTTGGCAATTTCCAAAATTTAAGGGGTGGGCCAAGGTACCCCTCCCAAATTTTTCAAGGGGTGCATTAATATACCCATGTCTTATGAAAGGTAATGGACCCCTGTATACGCCCATACAACCATATAGGGTAATAATACCTCATCCAAGGGGATAAATTAGGTCAAAAACCCCCGAAATTTTATTTTTGGCAATTTTTTACCCATGAAAGGGAACGACATAGACACCCAATACTAATAGAGGTACATACTATGGTCCTAGGCTACCATACCAAATTTTTAGATTTGGCAATTTCCAAAATTTAAGGGGGGTGGTCCTATGTACCCCTGCCAAAATTTAGGGGGTGGGCCAAGGTACCCCTGCCAAAATTTAGAGGGGGTGGTCTTAGGTACCCCTAGGTCATTGACCCCGGCCAGGGACCATGGGTCCTGAGGCAGGGACCCAGGGGCCAAAAAGTTAGGCAAAGTAACGCAATTACTACTGTGTCCGTATTCTTATGGAGAAAATATGGGAAGTTCATTTACGCTGGAAGATGTTAATTTCATATAAAACATTTTGAAACATTTATTTATTTCATATAAGATGAATTGTATCTTTGTTTTAAATTAATAGACCCCTTTTGGTATTCATATTTGGCAAACGTCAGTCAGGCTTCTGGATGACTTGATCTATATTTGTTCGTTTGTCTGCCGAGCTCCATGGCTAAGCGGTTAGTGTACGCGTTTTCGGCGTGGGAGACCCTGGTTTGGTTCCCGGAAAAAGTTCATGTGGTTCGGATTCCATGTTAATGAATAGGTCCCGTCTCATATAGCCTCGCTTCTGAAAGGGACGTTAAACACAAAACCAACAACTCGTTTGACTGCCTCTACCACACACACAACAGGGTACAACTTCCGGCCTTTTAATTTAAAATTTTCAGAGTACAAGCACGAGACACACTAAATTTCCTGCATAGATTTTGGAGGTATACCAACGTAAATTATCAAAATGGCGGCCATTTTTTCAAAACAGCGAGTATCCACGGTACGAAGCGCAATTTTCAGTCTTTTAAGTTGGAATTTCGACAGTAAAAGCACAGTTACGCTAAATTTGCTGTACAGATTTTCTCGGGAATCTAATGTAAAATTTCAAAATGACAGCAATTTTTTCAAAACAGCAGTGAGTAGAAAATTGTTGCAAGTTGTGACAATGACAATCTTGAAATATAAATCACATTTTAACACTTTTAGCCCAAAAGCATTGAAATATTTCGAAAAAACCTGAAAAACCCCAATTAAACCCGAAAAAACTCATATGGGCCCAGGTGGGTTGGGCTTTTTCAAAAAAGCCCGGGTTTTTTCAAACCCTGCTAATACATAGCATATTATTTATTTATTTAAATGTGCTGTGTAAACAGATGTGATAAGAGTTATTGTAGCTAAAAGAACTCACTATGATTATTTACCGTGTATTTTGGAAAATACAAATAGTTCACCTTTTGCTGGACCTCGTTCAATATCTGTTCGATTTAACAAACGCGGTGTCGTTCTTAAATATTAGCACGTACCGCTCGGAAACTTCCCACAATTCAACGATGCTGTAACATTCCGCTAAGTAATTCCATCATCACTTATGAAACAAATACATCTTCACGTATTATCAAGCATACAAACGACAAATTCTCCATTTCGCATGGTAATTTTGTCAAAATTTTGACTAAAATTAACACATGCCCCCCTTCCCGATGTCCTATGGTGACTCGATCATCTTTGGCCTCTGTTTGCCCTCGGGTAATTTGGAAGCGGATCCATGGTTCCCAAACAAATTACGAGTTTCAATTAGCTTAGTTCCGGGAAGGTTTTAGAACACTGGTCCTCTCACGTGAGTCTGATTCGCTGCTTTCTGTACAACAAATCAATACTTAATCCACACGCACTATTGCCGAGCGAGTGAAAGCGCGTTTGAAGTCCCGCAGGGCACGTTGCTTCTACGTTTATTACAACTCAATGGAGAGAGTTCTAGAACCTTGCTCCTCGCCCCAGAGCAAGCAGGATGGGGAAGGGTGGCTTCGGCACTTTTGTGGCAATATATGTCGGTGTTCCGTGCAGGCGGTTAATACACTTATGTCGTTTGGGTGATAAGGAGTGTCATATTATAAAGTTTTTGCAGCGTCATGGTGTGTTAAAACGTAAAATCAACTATGTGACGTGTGGAAAAGAAGTAAAAATTCAAAACAAACGAATTTCTCCTCGCAGCGGGCCATTTGTACCTGGGAAACCAGTGAAGCCACTTTGAAAGTAAGAGCTATTACAATTATTTAAGTGTTTTTGAAGGTGAAAATTATTGCGGATGTCTTATGTATTTTTACACTATCCTTGTTTATGCGTATGCACCCGTCGCTGACGCGCCTGCTCCCTACAGACGCACCCTTCGCTCCGCTCGGGCCCCCTGCTGCGTTCCTGCCCTGACTCGGTAAGATAGCATTCGTGCTTTTAATGGCCACCTAGCACAAATTAGTTCGTGGTTTATGCATTAGCTCAGAGTGCATACTCTGCAAGAAGAAATCGAAAAACGCAATAAATGTGTGAAAATTTGTTGTAGCCGTCTGCTCGAGTAATGCCGCAGCTTTTTGCACAGTGAAACTGGAGGGGCGTTCCTAGAATTCTCCATTATTTTAGATTAACTTTAGTTACTCCCCTCCATTTTGACAAGACATCTGCAAAATTTGTAGGAGAAATGAGGTAAGGAATGGTAATTTCGAGTTCTTACCACTACTACTACTACTACCACGGTAATGAATTTCAAGAACACAAGGAGCGTTGCGGGGCTACTAACGAACCTTCGTTCGCTCGGCAATACTGTGTGAATTGAGTAGGCTTTTGAACTTTTTCGTAGGTTTGATAGAGCAGGGATACATCTAAAAGGTAATAGTACTCTGTGAATTAAGTATTTCGATTTTTTGATAGTGGAGGGGAATAATTAAAGTTAAGCCATTATTTGCAATTACCATCGGTATCTTTCCCCCGTTCTCGATTTTAATGGAGTGGAAATCAGGATCAAAAAGCTACAATTGCATAAGTATTCAATTAACTATCAATGTACACAAGCGCAAGGTTCTAGATTACTGGTCCCCCTTCCCATAGAGCAGTAATAAAGACTGAAAACAACGTGCCCTGCGAGGCTCTAACCCGCCTTCACTCGCTAACGCTCGCTCTGCAATACTGTATAAGTTAAATGTATAAACTTTAAAACCTACCCAGCTACTAATCTACATGGGGGACCAGTAATCTAGAACCTTCCCGTACACAAGGGTATAATGCAAGTAAACTTCACAGCAAATCTTCACTTGCAGTAGCACAGTATTTAAACATGAGTTCGAGTACATATTAAATACACAAGTCACACTGTAGCCAATGTTACAAAATATATTTTTACATTGGTTTTATTAACCAATATATAGTAACATCGAATAATGATAGAGATGGACCAGTGATAAGTTATTTTGAATTTTTTTTATTTTGTCCTGATTGTCCACTTCATAGTAACAACTGAAAATAGACAGTAGGAATTACGGCTCATATCAGATAATTAAGATATGTGTGTGTGTTTTTACGCATATAAAGACATATTCTGCTGTAGAAACTGATTAATTTTGAATGCCATTTACAAACCGAACATTTACTGTATACGAACATACACTCAGTATATTTTTCTCAAGAACTTAGTCAAACAATACACGTTTAAAATATAAATTATCTCTACATCCGGATACTTACGTAATTATCTTAATTATCCACTTCTACCTATACTTAGCAGCTGTACATATGGCGACCTGGCGGGGAGATTTTTAAGATTAGACTCTTGTGCCACCTATTGGTAGAAACTAGAACTGATACACTTGCTACAAAGTTCCAGCAGGCCTCCGAGGCAAGTAAAATCTAGCAAGTGAAAATCAAATTACGACATTTGCGGGTAACTCTTTCAAAAAGCCTGCAGCAGGTGTACAGTGCACGGAAAGTCTAGCAAGTTAAAATCAAATATAATGAAAGACTTGCTGCAAACCAACATGCTATTAGGGATGCCGCGTTCACAAAAGCTCTCCATTGACTTTTATCCTTAGCCAATTGAATCCAATTGAACCCAAACTATCTCTAAACTCTGTATGATGTGCTCATTCTGTAAAAAAATACGAAAACTCAATTTAGAGGCCGATCAAAAATTTTGTGATCCCTGATCCGAAAACTAATTATTGGCCAAGATCGCAATCCTTTGATGCATTTTTTTAATCATTCTTAAAGTTCTTGCCCAAGATCGCAATCTTTTGATCATTTTTTGGGATAATCCCTAAAAGTCATGTACGCGTAAATTGCAACTACTTTTAATTACTTCTTTTCATATATATATATATATATATATATATAGTATATATATATATATATATATATATATATATATATATATATATATATATATATATATATATATATGCGTGCAACAGGAGTGCAATTGTGACAAAATGTGTGGGAAATGTGCAGAAACTTCCAAGGGTGCAAGTCGTGCACATTTCTCACACATTTTGTACACGCTTCTCACTCCTTCTTTTGCACAAATATATAAATGTAAAAGAAGTGATCAAAAGTTGCAGTTTACGCATACAATTCTTTTTACAGTGCAGTATAGCATTTCAATAATAGCTCATTGTTTATTGTTGCTATTAGTGTAGATATGTTTGATGGGTGCCATAATTAACGCTGATGAGCAAGCCTAAACTGTCCGCATGAAGGGATATAGCAGCGCTACTATCATCAACCTACAGTTCTAAACATTTATTACGATCGGGAAAGATCAGAATGTGTAATAATAATAATAATAGTAATAATAATAATAATAGTAATAATAATAATAATAGTAATAATAATAATAATAATAATAATAATAATAATAATAATAATAATAATAATAATAATAATAATAGTGATAGTAGTAGGAAAAATTTAATGAAAAGAATGTTTTTTGTATATGATTATATTCGAAGTTCCGGACATAAATGTAACGCGTTACTTGTCTTGCTTTCGAAGTAGGGTAACAGTTACTTTTGTAGGGGAAGTAGCGTTCGCTTACTGTTAACGATATGCAGTAAGGGAAAGTAAAGTAACTTATAGCGCGTTACATTTTTACAAGTAATTTACCCAACACTAACTCAAAGCCTCAACAAGTTTTCGATGGGTGCCTGAAAGAAGCTTTCGGAAAACTGATTCCATGCTATTTTCCAAAAGTAGATGGGACAAATGCATTCACATGAGAGTGTTTCATGCATAGTGTGAATAAAATTTTGTGAGAATAGCGTTCTATAATAAAATGAGTCTTGTAACTATTTGAATGACCCTCGTCTTTGTTCCCCTCACAACTGATGGTATATGCCCAAACACACACACGCATACACATTGACGATTTCAGAAGAGTCTCCCCGGAGAAACTGAATAAGCAACGAGTGTAAGTAGTACAGTACTACTAAAATACTGGTTTCCCAGAGGTTAAGCCCAATCAGAGAAATGCCCACGGAAATTTTGTCGTTCTGGTGCAGTATCCTCAGGCCACACCATGAAATCACTGCTCACACAATATTAAACACCAGTAGTTTAAGCAGTAACGCCCGCTTGGTTTTTCCAGGGAGGGAGGCTGACATACAAGCAAAATTGCAAATACAAGCCCCTTGAAACACACAATAAGTTCTACTGAATGTAAAACAATTACTTACGCTCATGGCGTAAGTTTACTACAGTAATGTGTGTGAATAAGCAAATTTCTTTTGATATGTATTTTGAGGAATCGGACCAATTTTGATAATCCAGGGGGCAATGTCCTCCTTGACTCCCGTTGCAGGTGGGCATGAAAGTAAGGATATAATTTTTTGGTAAGGTATACGCGCAACTGTTTTCAAACATATAATGTTACCCATCATCCCCATATATGCTTCTTCTTTCGTAAAATTAAAATGGGTGAGTATTATGGTTACCAACTCTAAAAAAAAAAAAAATTACCGGCACCCGCTCAAAATTTCCTGTGATATAGGCCTAAGTGAAAAGTCTCTCTCTTCGAACGCATCCATGGGAAGGAAATGTACTATCCTGGACAAAATGCATTAGGATTTAGATTTCTGGGCTATCGGCATTTAAGGCCATTTAGCCCCTCTCGTTCTGGGGGATGACGTCCCTCGGCGAGCACACAATCCGGGAAAAGGGAAGGAAGAAAGGATTGGGAAAGGAAGGAAGTGGCCTGGGACTTAAAGTTACTACTTCTTTAAAATTATCGAGAGATGAAAAAAGAGTATCTTAATCTGTACGTGTCAATTTTGCACAAATTCTCACGCTATATTTATGCCGCACAATTATGATAAATTAAACACTTCTGTATCCAGGGGCGGATCCAGGGAAGGGGGCGATCGGGGCGATCGCCCCCCCCAGAAGAGATAACTTTCTTATTTTATATATATAAATAAAACCCATCCCAAAGTTTGGAGCCTTTAAAAGTAGCAGTATGACAACCCACCGCCCCCCAGAAGTCGGTTCTGGATCCGCCCCTGTCTCTATCTATTGTCGAAAACAGTGTTTCACAATAAAATTTAATTATCAAATTTCTTGTTAAATAAATGAAAAGAACACCCATAAGCATCGCTGCTAAAAGGGACGTTAAACTCAAAACGAAAATCATGAAAAGAACTGCCCTAGGTTTTTAAAAAAAATCACCGAATGTATAATACAATGGAAATTTGTATTTGCAAATAAGACACTGTTCAAGAATTAGGATGTTTAAAGATTTATTCTGGATTATAAATTTCAAAATAGTGGTCATAAAGAGGCTGGTAAGAAGTTTATAGTGTGTACTGGTCACCGACCTTAATAAAAATAACCGCAATATATAATAACGGGCTGTTGGCAACCCTACTTAGTATGCACAGGGCTATAACAATATAAGAAGCCTCATATTTTTTGTACAGTAAGGAACACTTCTGAATGGTACACCCATATGGAAATTTACGGCAAAAGTGTACCATCCAGAAGTGTCCCTCCTGGGGCCCACCGGGGCTCAGCCCCGGTACTTTTTTGGTTGCCGGGGCATAGTCCCGGATCTTTTCTCGTTGCTTTTTTAAAAATTTTCTCCGCATCTGAAATAATGTTGATAAAATCAGTATTTTAACTTTCCTTTGTCACTGTTACGGTAGCTCGGTGGCTGACATTAATGTAAAATTCAAGTGCATTATTGAGGCAACCGGGGAGTGAGAAAATAGCAGAAACAAGGTTCTTTTCTCTCCGGTCGCTGCCGGTAGTTTTCTTTTTTCTATTTGTTTTTCAATAGGGGCTATAGCTGAGCTATAAAATCCTTGGGGGAGGAGGGGGAGGATAGTGACAGAAACTAAGAAGTTCTTTCTTCTACTGTCTTGTGTGAGCTTTCTAGCTTTTCAGAGTCCTCGCAAGAAAAGACTATAACCCTACGGAAGGCAAACAAGCTCATATACAGGACAATCGAGGTGTGAAAGGCCCATAAAGAGAGAGGAGGCATATACTGGAGAGAAGTACAGAGAGCCATAAAAGGGAAATATTTTAAAGAAGACCCTTGAAAATGAGTGGCAGTAAAAACAACGCTTCGGAAACTAACAAAGGACAGGTCTATGAACAGAAGGTGCTTGACTGAGAAGGACACTGCGTACTCCGAAATGATGAAAATTATTTACCCTGAGTACTGGCCGGAAAATATTAATGTCGATTATAGCGAACAAGACTTGAAAGAATTGTGTGAATTGTTTTCTTTGCGTTTTCAAGAAACTATTCAAACTTATCGCGACTTTAAGGATAGTGGAGGCAGGCAGGTCTTGGGGAGAATGAAGGTACTAATGCACTGTGTGCAAACGATACCAGTCAGCAATGCTGAGTGTGAGAGGGGTTTCAGTGTAATGAATAATGTCACGCCAACTAGAAACGCGCTATCAGTTGGAAGTGTGTCATCTTTAATGACAATAAATATTAATGGTCCGCCATTGTCCGCAACCCCTCCCGTACGTTAAGCGCTGGATATCACAAGGAAGAAACAACGCCCTCTCAAGTTGCTAGGAAAGAAATCTCCAGGCAGAAGAAAACAAATCGAAGGAGGCTTTATGGAAACTACGGTGACTTAACTGCATCCCTTGTGTTATAAGAGGTAAATTCAGCTATTTTGATATTATTATTCACATAAAAATTATGTGAAAATACTATGTTGTCATTAGATATGTTGCCTCCAATCCTTTTGACAATGAGATCTCGAAAACCACAAGTGCTAGAATCGTGCCATTTTTGCTGGTCGATTCCAAATTTTGTGTAGATTGGCCCAGTTCCAGTTGAATATTTAAAAAACGTAGCCATTATTTCTTTAATACATTTTTTAGGGTACACTGGAAGTGTTGACATTTTAAAAAATAACACATTCTATAAGTTATACACTCCAACACAACATGTTTGTATACAGTGGTTGTATATTTCTCAGGCGTTTGTTTAATTGATAATGAAAATCGAAGAAAACTATTTCTCGAGTGATAGAGAATCTTTAATATTTAGAATGTTTTGCTAATGAACACCATATATCACAGGCATTGCAATAAATTGTGTATGTAATGTATTTGCTTATTACATACTGCATGCAAGAAGAAAGAAAGCACTGATCATACATGGATTAGAAATTCCAACCACAAGTAGACTCAATCTTGCAAACGGTGCGAGATATTGAAAAAATAATCGAAAAAATCTCTCCTTTGTGGTACCCCTTGCCGATTTTTATCTAGACGTCTTTCATTTGTGCCTATAAGTGGATATGTACAGATGTTGTGAGGAATGACAAGGAGATTCATGCTCATTTGTGAATGATGCGCTGAGTAGAGAGTGCAGGTTAAGCTAGTCTAATTAAAATAAATCCAGGTTCTGAAAATCTATTGATAATAAGGAAGGTAATTGTATTCGAAACAACTAGAGATTTACAGAAGAGTGAATATTGAATCGAAGGAAAAACATGTTTTTAAGCGTAACTAGTAATAATAATAGTAATAATAATAATAATAATAATAATAAAGTACCGTTATAACAAAAATCCCAACTGGGTTTTGATGAAAGTTCAAACTGGATTTAAGTAGAAGCTCAAAGGTAGTTCTTGATGAAAACGGAAGCCAATTTTGATTGAAAACTAAGCCGATTTGAAGATCTAAAACATATGTAAATTCTCAAGGAACCAATACCGGATTCGGTAAACATAGCAATGGTTTCAGTAAAAACTAAAACACAAAACTGTTCTGGAAAACTAAAACTATCTGCGGAAAGGAAATGGGTTCCAGAGAACAACGAAAAACTATTCTGGTCAGAAATAGAACCAGTTTTGGAGCAGTATTCTGATACGAAAAACCGTTTTTTAAAGTTTGGAAAACCGGTTACGGTTTTTCTAAAAACCGCTTTCGGTTTTTCTAAAAACCGGTTTCTGTGTCCACCACTAGTATATACTGTATGTGTGTGTCGTCCTTTTATGGGTAATGAGTATGAGTAATTGTATGCTTATCTGTTTATTTATATATTTATTTATTTATGTGTATTTATATATATTTATAATATTTAATTATTTATGCTAATTATTTGTTAGTTTAGATTAGTTGTGCTAAGATCGTCCTTTTGATGTGTGTGTGTAATTTAAAACAGATAGGAAGCCTCGGTATAGGGAAATACGAATTAGAATACTTGAAGGTGATTGGCTGCTGCGAGGAGCCAATCAGAAGCAAGATATCTCAGCTCTTGTGTGTATATAAGACTGCACGTTTCTCATGTATCTCATAGTGCCTGATGAAGCCAAAATGTTAGTTGGCGAAACTGTAACACGTATGTAATATTTTTTATGTTAATATAATGTTTTGCTCAGCAAATAGTTTCTTCGTGTTTAAGTATATACAAAGCAAAGCTTCTACTTATGGAAAATGTTACATGTGTAAGGATAAAATAGTATTGTAACGCCGCTAGTGGCGCATGGAGCCGGAAGCTTCTTATCGTGTGAAGTGAGTTGATAACCGGTAAATTTGCAATTAGGTTTGGGAGTTAGATGCATTTTACTGATAAGTAATGTGTCAAATTGTTCCTCGTGCAATAGTTGTTAAAATATGAGTTTATGAGGTATGTACAAGAGAATGTTAAGAAATAGAAACAAAAGTCATAGTCAAATAACTAGATACATGATCACTATGAAGTTAAATAGTTGTTTCGGGTGGAGATACATGAAAGTGCACGTACGAACCACTGTTTGTGGCATGAAAATCGAGGTGAAGAATGTTGCGAGCTGCGTGCTGAACGTGTTTTAATATTAATGGTTGTGCAAAAGATGAAAGTTTTCAACAGTGTGGGTGACAAATGCTAATAGTTTACGCATGTAAAGAAATTGATTAGTCTTTCGAAGTCTCACCTTTTCGATTTTGAACATAGTGAGTCAATAGTGGTACTACAAGTTTCGGCTTGAATTCTTCTGGAGCAAACCGAGACTTGCACTTGTAGCTGTATCTCGGTGGCGAGAATTGATACCAAGTGTTGCAGATTGGAACTTGTTGCAGATTCGGACAGTTTTTATAGGAAGAGGAAAAATGTGCACCTGTTTATAGGATAACAGGTTCATATGTTGCACCTGTTAGTAGGATGTACTTTGTATTCTTGACAGCGTTTACCTGGGACAGGAATTGGTCGTAATGAGCAGGATTGTTCAAATCGGCGTCTCTTCTTGAAAATTAAGATTTTTTTATGCAAAAGGTCGTTGATAGTATCCTGTGATGTTCTCAGAATTCGAACTATGTGCGTTGGTCCCTGATTCTTCCGAATATGGATGCATTTTTAAAGGTGTATCCCACTTCAGGAAGTTCAGCCTATATATCGAGTGTTATAGATAGAGGGACCCCTCGTACTACTATTGACATGGTATGTGGCTGAGGTTGCTAGTGTCGGTTGTTGTTGGGAAAAGTTAAAGTTGCAGTTTTCCTGAACATTTCGAAACTGGATTGTCACGTATTATTTTGCGAAGTTAGCTGACTGTGATTTAATGATGAATCCATTTTTTTGTTTCTACCATTTGACAAATATCTTTGCGTTGCCGATACTGGAGAAGTTAGAGAAGTAAAACCTTCGAACTAAAGTACTTTGGATTGTAGTTTTGCTGTAGCAAGCTGTAGACAGGCTGCAGAGGAGGATAAGCTGGTTGGAGTCAGAGTCGGATCTCGAGATGCTATGTGCATTTGTATGCTTCTTAAATGGTGGTGAACTCGTTGATGATGCTTGGTGGTTGCCACTGATTGGAGAACGAGAACTCTGGGAACTTGGTTCAGTGTATGCTCTCTCTCGTCGATTACTCCGCATCCCGTTTATCTCCAAACGAAATGAAATTTTGAGTTTTACGTCCCACGGATATACTGGCTAGGCTAAGGGAGGCAGTGATGATGAACAATGAATGAAATTGTGGAATGAAGAAAGTGGGAGGAAACTGGAGAACTCCGAAGAAACCCAAGCACACGGTGTTTGTCCACCACAAAGTTAACTTGCCGGGAGCAGGGTTTGGACCCGATACCCCACGCATCAGAGGTGAACGCTTTACAACTGAGCCACCCCGGCAATTTTATCTTCAAAGGATGTATGAAAGACTTTCCATCGTCAATTATCATATGCGGTAAAATAACGGAACTGAAACAGTATCCAAAACTATGAGATGAGAACAGGATAAGAGTGAAAATGATCA
Source organism: Thermobia domestica (assembly GCF_964235325.1). NCBI lineage: Eukaryota > Metazoa > Arthropoda > Insecta > Zygentoma > Lepismatidae > Thermobia > Thermobia domestica. The sequence goes on from NC_137471.1 coordinate 121,444,781, forward strand.
TAATGATGATCAAAAATTATACTACTTGTGTACTCCAGCCAACTTACGCTCGTGAAAACTCTCAATTTCTTGCAACCTGTCGCCTGTTAATGAATTAGCATCACTGTGCGCCCACATGAGTGCAATAAACAGAGTCTAGACTTGGCAGCTACGCCTCACTACATGTGCGCCAGCTGAGAAAGTATGTGAATGCACTACGTTTTACCGGCAAACCAAAGTGGCTAGCAACCTATGAGAAGGTTACGCCCTCTGTAACGTGAGTGATGGAAAAGAATTTATTTACAAAGTGTAAGTGGAGATCTGTGCTCTATCGAAATTTTACAATTATACGGTATAACAACTAACAAAAAATCAAAAAGAAAAAGAAAAATTGGCGTATGGAACTTTGATCCTTAGCATTATAATGTAAGTAAACATATATAACACACAACTTAATATAGACAGATTGATTCAATATAAATACAATACAATTAGAGAAAATAAAAAATGTGTAAATGGATAATGAGGATGGAGAATGAGGGGAGGTGCGAAGCGCAAGTTAACACATGTGTATTGTTAATCAGACAAATGAATGTGTCTTTTGCGTAGGGTCATCTCTATGTGATGATGGGAACCGGAGAAGCCAAACTGAGCAGAAAGTGATCACTGTGCAGGATATGATGGATGAAAGAATGGAAGATGCTAATGAATAACATAATCAGATATAACCTTCAGCCCCAGATTAGCCCCAATTCGTGACTTTTTTTGTATTTGTAAACAACTGCAACAACAGTTTTCTTAATTGGTATGTTAGCAACTTTGGGTGAGACATTTGTCGGTTTCCGGAGAAGATTTGAATTTCGTATTTATATGCCTAAAAGTCCTCCAAAATATGGAATTATTTTTTTTTTCTTGTTGGTGAAACATTATACTACACAACAAATATAGAAGTGTATGTGAGGATACAACCAGAAGGCCCGTTCAAGATAGATAACAAACCTGAGGAAGTGGTGAAGAGATTGTCAACAGATTCATGGTTCATCTTGCAAAGAGACCTGTTTACAATAATCGGTTTACTAGCTGCAATTTGGTTAAATCAATGGAATGAGACAGTAAGTTAACAATTATAGGGACAATACGTAAAAACAAGAAAGAGTTGCCCCCGCGATTGTGAATTCCAAACGGAGGAAAGAATACAGTAGTGTATTTGGTTTTCATTAGAACTGCACCATTGGTTCGTATGCATCTAAGAAAAATCGGTGTTTAATGCTGATTTAGAGTATGCACAATCACGGCAAATTAGATGAGAGTACCAGAGATAACAGGAAGCCAGATATCGTCACATTTTACAATGACACTAAAGGTGGGGTGGACATAGTAGACCAGATACCTACTGAATATGACGAAGAAAGAAACACTACACGATTGCAAATAACGTGATTTTATCACTTCTAAAATGTAGAACCGACTAATAGTAATGTTATACATTCACAGCAAGGTTTTTCGGATTGACTCTAGAAAAAGATGCTTCTGTACCTCCTCAAGTAGGAAAGCGAGGACGATGTTTCATGTATAAACACAGTAAGGGCAGATATTTTGCCAAAAGTGCTGTAAGTGGATTTTCCTAAGTCACGCAAAAATGATGTGTGGAGACTGCTTCAGAATTAAAACGTGAATATACCGCTATTAGGAGAAATCCTGGTTTACTTCTTTCTAGTTAGCAAATATTTTATTTTCAGTGCCGGTATTTAAGCAATAAAATAGTCACATAATTATCGAACTTAATTTTAACAAGAAAGATATTGCCTCAATAAAAATGTACAGTTTCGCTGTCATGTGTTTGTATTAAATATTGTAAATATAATACAAATTTAAATTCTAGTTCACATCTTATCAGACAAAAATGTTCCTGGATCCAGGAGGCAAAATGTTACCATTCATAATTTTTTTTCACATTACCACTATACGGTTAAGAACAATGAATCTCATGAGGGTAAATTGTACTGACAGAGCGTAAACCTTAGGGGCAAGGAGTATGTTGATAGTGATTTGGAGTGGGGTCTAAAGTGAGGTAGTATATATTGCATGAATAAAGGGTGCTGAGTTTGGAAGCGTTTGTTGATATAGGTGAGATTTACTTTTTCGATATATTACTGTAATATGGACAAGTTATGCATTGGTATAGCTCCAGAGTGGGACTAGGTAATCGGACAATGAAAGGTATGTGGAAATTTTTGGTTAGAGGGTCAACAGTTTTTTTAATAGATTTTGAATAATGAAGATATCCATACTGTAAATCTTTGTATGTTAAGTTTGGCAGTAAGAAATCTTTGTATGTACTTTGGATCGTCTATGCATAAAATACAAAGACGGCATCAAACCGCAGAAAAGTTAAAGTTCGAGCTACTGCTTCGGGAAAAAAAATTGTGCTATCTCTATGCTTTACCATTTCCATTGTGAACCCAGTAGTAAGGCAACGGCTAGAGTCTGCGTTTGACAGTCGAAGATGCGGTGAAATATCGTTATCATTTATTGGTACAGAACACTCAATTAAAATAATTTACAATATTTAACTCAGAGGGCAAGAAAAGAGTGAGAGTGACTTGGACAACGTGATCCCACGCTAGAGAAGTGTGCCAAATCAGATGTTTTATATTCTGCGTTTAATGTGGTGATGTAAAATAGAATGCTGCTCAAAAGTGCAGTGAACAGAAACCACCTTTAAACTATACAAAAATGTACAAAGTGTTACAAACAGATTTACAGACTGTCCCGTAAATATGGCTGCTTAGTGGTGAGGGAAAAATGTCTGAAAATATCGATAAGGAACAGTGGAATGGCATTTCTCAACCAATTCTCTACATAGAAATAAGACCGCAAGACCATAGAGGCGAATTGTTTGTAGAATTAAAATTAATGGGGCAGCAGAGCACAAAATGATCTCGTACGTGAGTGTGAAACTATTTGAGCAGAGGTAAGTCTGTCCAGAAACAATCTTCGTCGGGTGTTTCTGCAAACCATATAGGACAGTGCTCAAAGTTTACTTGAAATGTGAAACGAATCATTTCCAGATGTTGTCAGAAGGTGAAAAAGTTGCTCATTTTGGTGAGTATAACTTGAACTTAGATATGGATCTACAGTAAACGTGGGATAACGTCAGACACAAATGACATCCCTTGATCGACCATTCTACTCAAGCAATCAATTTGTGATAGTACAATTTTCATAGCACGCGTGAAAATAACAGCTTAGACTATATCATCTCTATTCATCCAAAGGAATGCGTCATCTCGTATAAACCCTCCCCCTGTGTGAGATTTTTGTCCTTTGTGGATTATCATTTACTTTGCAATATGTGAACCTTGAGCAAATGCCTTGATAAGCTCTTTTTGCATCTCTCTGGTGATTGACATGTGTTCAACTGCATTCCAAGGTTTGAGCGTAGACTATATCGTTCTCCACAACTTTCACGTGTGAGGTTTTGATCCTTTGTGGCTCATCATGTATGAACGTTGAATAAATTCTTTTCCAGGATATTTGCAAGGTGAGATTTTGCTACTGTGGATTCACATGTGTGTAGCCAATTCCAAACGTCGATTAAATGCCTTATCACACTCTTCGCATGTGTGGTGTTTTACTCCTGTGTGGATTAACATGTGTCTAGCCAAACTTCAACGTATATCAAATTACGTACTACACTCAGGGCATATAATTGCATATTCTAATGCATATTACCATGTGTAGCCAGAGTTGGACTTCGACTAAACTTCGAACCACACCTTTAGCATACGCGACCTTTCTTTCCTGTATGGATTAACATGTGTGTAGCCAAACTTGAAGGTTGATTAAATTTTTTACCAAACTCTTGGAACGTATGATGATTATCATGTGCGCAGCCAAACTGGAACCTCGATTAAATGCCTTATTACACTCTTGGCATGTGTATTCATTTTCTCCTGTGTGAATTAATACAGATGTAGCAAAATTTGAACGTAGTCTAAATCATTTACCACACGATTGGCACGTGTGAAATTTTTCTGTGTAGATTAACATATGTGCATCCAAACTTGAACGTTGATTAAATGACTTGTATCACTTTTGCAAGGAGTGAGGTTTTTCTTTTGTGTGGATTAACATGTGTGTAGCCAAACGTGAACGTTGATTAAATGCCTTACCACACTCTTGGCATATGTGAGGTTTTCTTCCTGTGTGGATTAACATGTGTTTAGCCAAATCTGAACGTCGAGTAAATGCCTTACCACACTCTTGGCACATTTGAGATTTTTCTCCTGTGCGGATTAACATGTGTGTTGCCAAATTTGAACGTTGAGCAAATGCCTTACAACACTCTTGGTATGTGTGAGGTTTTTCTCCTGTGTGGATTAACATGTGTTTAGCCAAATCTGAACGTCGAGTAAATGCCTTACCACACTCTTGGCACATTTGAGATTTTTCTCCTGTGTGGATTAACATGTGTGTTGACAAATTTGAACGTTGAGCAAATGCCTTACAACACTCTTGGCATGTGTAAGGTCTTTCTCCTGTGTGGATTAACATGTGTGTAGCCAAACCTGAACGTTGATTAAATGCCTTACCACACACTTGGCATATGTGAGGTTTTTCTCCTGTGTGGATTAACATGTGTTTAGCCAAATCTGAACGTCGAGTAAATGCCTTACCACACTCTTGGCACATGTGAGATTTTTCTCCTGTGTGCATTAACATGTGTGTTGCCAAATTTGAACGTTGAGCAAATGCCTTACAACACTCTTGGCATGTGTGAGGTTTTTCTCCTGTGTGGATTAACATGTGTGTAGCCAAACGTGAACGTTGATTAAATGCCTTACCACACTCTTGGCATATGTGAGGTTTTTCTCCTGTGTGGGTTAACATGTGTTTAGCCAAATCTGAACGTTGATTAAATGCCTTACCACACTCTTGGCATGTATGAGGTTTTTCTCCTGTGTGGATTAGCATGTGTATAGCCAAATGGGAACGTTGAGTAAATGTCTTACCACACTCTTGGCATGTGTGAGGTCTTTCTCCTGTGTGGATTAACATGTGTTTTGCCATATTTGAACGTTCAGTAAATGCCTTACCACACTCTTGGCACGTGTGAGGTTTTTCTCCTGTGTGGATTAACATGTGTCTAGCCAAATGTGAACGTTGACTAAATGCCTTACCACACTCATTGCACATGTGAGGTTTTTCCCCTGTGTGGGTTAACATGTGTTTAGCCAAATCTGAACGTTGATTAAATGCCTTACCACACTCTTGGCATGTATGAGGTTTTTCTCCTGTGTGGATTGACATGTGTCTAGCCAAATGGGAACGTTGAGTAAATGTCTTACCACACTCTTGGCATGTGTGAGGTCTTTCTCCTGTGTGAATTAACATGTGTTCTGCCAAATCTGAACGTCGAGTAAATGCCTTACCACACTGTTGGCACATGTGAGATTTTTCTCCTGTGTGGATTAACATGTGTGTAGCCAAATTTGAACGTCGATTAAATGCCTTGCCACACTCTTGGCACGTCTGTAGTTTTCCTCCTGTATGAATCACCATGTGCTTAGCCAAACTAGAACATCCTCTAAATTCCTTTCCACATACGTGAGATATTTTACCTGTATACACTAACTCACCACTTGACATAGTTGAACTTTTACTAGAGCGTTTATTACTATTTTGGTACCTATGACGCTTTTCACTTTCCTGTGTCACCATATTTGTTGTCAAACGTGATCGATGAAATCCTTTGCCAAGCTGCGTCGAAGTATCAGAATCCTCATAAGAATGAGAAATGGCTTTATTTAATGTAGTAAACGTATTCCTTTCTCCGTGGAAAGCTAAGATGTTATCGCGCCTGTAACAAATTCAACAAACAATGAAATGAAAATGGAGATAATGAATAAGTAGCAGGAAAACGTGTAATCCTTAGCTATATTACATGATAAAGTTACGCTATATTACATGTTCTATTACATTAAATATTGTAGAAATACGAAATGGAGTACCATATCACTATTGTCTCAAAATAAGGGGCTATAGTTTGTTTCACTATATCAAATTGAACTATCATTTATATCGTGGCGGACATATGTCTATGGCCAGGTATTGTCGGCTTCCTTGACACAAATGCACAGCATGAGAATTAAATCTGTCTTATCTGTAGTTTCGTGTGGAGAAAAAAACAACTTGCGATCCAAAGGTTTAAGAACAACTCACGTATTATAGAAACTGTACCGATGATCATTTACTTATATCATCATAAGAGGAACACGAAAGGCGTTTTGAAACGAATTAAAAAATTACATACAACTATCCAAGCTGAGGCAGAGAAACTTAGAGTAACAAGACTAAAGACGAATCATTTACAGCGTTGTGATCGTGGTTCAGTTGTCTAGAGGGTTAACCAGTAATCTCGAGGTTCTTCGATCGAATACACGTCAAGCATTTCTTTTTTTTTTTTTTTTTACTTTAGGAATTTTGATGGAAATAGATCGCCATTAACACACGCTTCATTACATTCAAATATTTGAATACTCGTTTGTTTCAGCACTTGAAATATCAAATTTTCAGGAATAATACTAATAAAAATAACAATTATCTCGAAGAATATTTAAAAATTGAAAACTTATTATCGCTCAGGTCGTACCATTAGAGAAACGTGATATTAGGCAAAAAAAAAAAAAAAATCGGTTTTGTGTAATGTTGCCCATGAAAAGACGAATTTCTCATCTCGATTCTAAAAAAAACCAAACAAAATCGGGATTAAACATTTTAATACGAGACGGGACAAGGTTAACTCACAATATAGTCATGCTTTGCAGATGAGAATCGAGACAAGACCAAAACTATCGTAAACATTTCTCATCTTATCTCGATTCTCGAAATAGTGTACGCCACTCTTTAAGCAACAATTGCTCTGTAGAGTGGATCTTATACATCATTTTGTTAGTTTGTATTTCAGAGCTCACTGAATTACGGTCTGTGTATATATTTTTGTAGCAAAGCTTTTATAATTACATCTGCAAACTTCACAAGTTAGTTTATTTCAAGCTTTAGTTTTCAATTATATTCAATTTTTTTTACAGTTATTTTCCTAAAAACGTACAGTAGAATATATTCTACACAAAATATTAGCGGAAATCTCTCGTTTAAATTTGAGTAGCTGTAGAGGTGTCTCATGAAGGTACGGAACCCCTTTCCCGAAACCAATTCGACATCTTCTGTAGATTAGCCAGCAAAACCATTACTTAAAAACAAATTTAATTACGGCTCTTGTGAGTTCAGAATCCCTACTTTCTACTCGAAAATTACCTCGAAACTTTCCGTTATAACATTTAACTTTCCTTTATAACATTTAGCTAGTTGTAGGGGAACTTTCCGTTATAACATGTAGCTAGTTGTAGGAACGTATCGAGAGGGTATGTGCGGGCTATTTTGTAACTACGGGCTAGGAACGTATCGAGAGGCTATTTTGTAACTTATGGCTTACGGTACGGGTTATTTTACAGGCTTTAATACAATGTGTCCTCATACGGAATTTGTTACCTATACTATTATTATTATTATTACTGAATATTTGAGACCTCAATATTACGTTCCACTGCCGTCTCAAAGCTGGGATAAATGCAATAAACAAGTGACAAATCTTGAAAAAAAAAAACGAAAATCAATGTGAAGGTTACGATATCATTTACAAGAATTTAACAACTACAAAAAACACGATTTCAACCACATGGCGACCATTTTCCGGATTAAATTATAGTAATCTTCCTACAACTGCATTTACAATACCATTAGTTATACAGATTACGTGTTGAGTTTTGAATCTGATTAGCCTAGTGTCGACAGTCAATTACCATCAGATCGTCGGCGAAAACAATTAATTAAAAATAAAGCTAAGTAAGTTAAGTAAGTTCATGTGTTTTGACCTTGAGAGCAACAGAGAGGTTAATGTAGCTCATAAAAATTTTTCTTGTTGATTTTTAATTCTATGTAGATGAGAGTGGATAGCAAACAGCTGACTGAGTATACACACACACATACATGTTTTACACTATGCACCTTCATGTGCATTTATGAATAAGAGTAAATGTTTTAATACTAATACACAATAACACACTGAGCAAGGCTTTGTGATAATATGTAGAAAAACAGTATCACGTGACTGTTTCAACACAATAACTGTGCAAACAAACAGAGAACATATAGAGAATGTTTCGGAAAGCAGGAATTAGGACGTACAGGAAAAGAGGAAGAAGAATAATTGAACTAGTCAGAAGAACAAAGAGAAAAGCAATAGCTAACAAAAATCAAGGGGGAGTAATATATAGAGTAGGATGTGAGGAGTGTAACAAAATTTACATAGGAGAAACAAAAAAATGCAAAAGAGGATTAAACAGCACCAGGATAATATAAGATTGAAAATGGACAACAATGCGATATACAAGCATCAGAAAGAAACAAACCACAGAATAGAGTGGGAAGGAGCAGAGGTCATAGAAGTTGAGAACAAAACTTTGGTGAGAAAATGGAAGGAAGCCAGAGAGACTATGAAAGCAAGAAGCAAGGTGATGAACTGGAATGCAGGAATCTCGATAAATAAGAAGTGGGAGAAGATTCTGCTGAAAGAAGAAGGAATAAAAAGGAAGAAGAAAGAAAGAGAAACAAAATAACAAGGAAAATATGGATAATTAGAGGGCAGAACACATCCAGCGGAAAAAAGTAAACCTTTAATTGGACACGTGTGCATCTAAAAAATGAAAGTGAAAGCCAAAAAAGTGTTACGTTTTAAAGAAGGGGCGGGGCGTAATTAAAATTGGTTTCCGGACAGTATATATAAGTGATGACCAACTCCCAGCAGCCAGAAGGAGTGGAAGTCTGATGAAGACACAGCTATTGTATAGAAACTGTCATGTGGTACTGTTTTCCAAATATTATCACATGGCCTTGCTGAGCGTGTTAATGTGTATTAGTACAAAATGGAATCAAGGCCTGATAGAAGTTATAGAAAATATTTTATATAAGGTATTAGTTTATATCTGTGTTAATTTTATATTGAAGCACTTCGCAAAGTGAAACCTGAGTTGTAAAAAGAAGGATTGGTTGTTAATGGTCGTAATCTCAAAATTCTTAGTGTTTCATGTTTTAAGTGCATGTTTCTTATTTTCGTATTAAACTCAGACATTTATATTTTCATACTTTGAATTAGTTGCTCGTAATTCATATCAATATGGAGGCTAGTGTTTTAGAACAATTTCAAGAAATGTTGACAGAAGAACTAGAGAAACAATTAGAAACCATTGCTCAAAAATGGTAATCAATATTGGATGTCTAGGACAAAAAAAAGATGAATCAGTAGGTGAACTTCAGCAGCCTGTAACAGAAACGATTTGGGAGCGTAGGAAAGAGCGAATTGTATGCCAAAGCAGACAGCTTACGTAATAATATCAAAGTAGCCAATAACTCCTTAACTGAAGTACGCTCTGAATTAGTTAAAGCGGCCAATCATGTTGATTTAGTAACTGCTGAGTTTAAAAATAGTGTAGCGGAAGGAAAGAAAGGTCTCACTGTGTTCTATGAATACATACGAACGGCACAGTTTGAGTGTAGGCAAACCAACAAAATAAAAAAGTGCAAGGCGGACAAGAAACCGTAAATACTCTTGAATTCGAGCCGGCCCAAGTTGTGAAAGATATGTGTCAAATAATCCAGAAAGTCGATTACAGTCAGGAAAAGGAAATATGCAGTGTAGAGATAGCGAAAAAGAAGAATCGTTACGCGTACCTGTAGACAATTGTTTCTAATGTGATTGTTTTGCCGGCAAGGGATACCGATGTTTCACACATGATAAGCGGTAGCGTTGAGGTTGCGCGTATCCGCCCTCTCGAAGAAGCCAGTGAAGGCTTGAGAGTTCAATTGATGATTTTGTGTGATAACGAAGTTACAGTGTTGTCGGTTTTGTGTCGCAAGAAATGGTTTTGCGCGACTTAACAAATTCAAATTTTTCTCTGTAACAGTGTATGTCTAACGTAAGTTGCATTTTAGTGCTGCAAATCCATTCCGACTTTATCAGCTTTGAGTATTGTAGAAGGAAATGACTTCAAATTCACAATAGAGCCGCCAAGCGAATTGTGTTTTAAGTAGTGAACGTATCGTACATAATATATCGAACGGAAATGTTTACCGTAAACAAGCGTAAAAGTAACACTTCCAATAAATCACACGCAATCGAAAGTATATTTCCGTTATAGAACCGAAATGTAACACCAAGATTAAGAAGAAATATAAGATGGCCAATGATACCCAGTTGAGTTTTCGTAATACGATATTAACGTAAACTCGATTTCGAGGAGCATAATCAGTAGAATTAAAATGAGCAGACGTGATCATATCAGTACATCAGATGCAACATTTATTAATTTTCAGTTGCCGATATGTTTGAATTTTCAAGCTAGTACTTCACTACTGCGAAATTGTAAAGAGCGAAAATTTTAGTGTAGTGCTACTCAAAATGTAGACAAGTTGATTGCTCATGATGATAACAATGTTCGTCGACCTCCACTTACAGCGTATTCTCAGCACGCACGACCACACATTAGGCGTGCAGTAGGAAATAAGTTGAGAATAAAAGGAAAGTGCCTTGCTAAGCGTAATTCGGAACGAACTAAACTCGGTCAAAGACAAACTACATGCAAATTAAAGTCGAGCTGTAGGCGAGGTTATTTCGAGTCAAACATGCGGAAGAAGTGTACATCGACTCCGAAGAGCACTAAAAAGCTTAAGCGAAAACACGTACGAACATTGAATAGTAAACTACATGGCAAAATATAGTAATTATAAGCGCAAACCTAAAAAGAAATTTATGACAGGTATCGCAATGCAGCGTAAATCGAAACATCGTAAAGGTAGGCTTGTCATTACGTGGAAATTTAGTAAATACGCTACAAAAAGGAGAAAAGTTACGCAAATTAAACAAACTAACTGGAAAAGTACACATAAACGTGCTAAATTACAGCTTACAAGCGTAACCGGCAAAGATGGAAAATTAAAATCTTAGTATAAAAAGCGTTAACTTCACCCGAACTCGGGCTAAACCCCGGAAGAGATGAGAAATCAGAAATACCGAATTTGAACTTTTAAACTTTTACAGAATGAAAAAAGGATTATTGTTTATTTATTTGGTTATTTCTCCGAATTTCGAAGGTTACTTTTCAGAATCAAAGTGTGTGCCCACCGCCACTGACGCACCAGTCCAAGAAACCATCACTATCGCTCTACAATCAGGTACGTTCACTTAGATGTCATGTTTTATGGTCTCCTTACAGCTTTTGAAGATGAAAGATGAATGTGCAAATAAGAGAAAGGACAGCATTGGAAATTTTAAACAGGTAGTTCATTTAGAACGCGATTTCGGACTTTGAAATTGTAATAATGCCGCACCACTTTTGAAAAGTGTGGCTATCCCGTTTAGATGCGGACTTTCAGTATCGAATTCTTATTAGGATGTTTAAGTTTTGTATTTTTCTCTTTTCAGGTCTTTCCAGTTTTGGGAACCATACTTCATAATAAAATTTTATTCTCAAATCTTGTTTTGAGCTTTTAATCATTCTTCTTTATGTTTATATTAACATTTAGATGTCCCCATACAATCAAGTATTTAGAGACTCTGGGAGGAGATACCCAATTAGAGATAATTACGAACATAATTAGAGAAGTACTAGTAATAACTACAATTAATCATATAGTTTAATTTTGGGTAATTAAAAAATGTGATCTTCAGATAGTGAATTTTTTCGTCCGATCTTAGGATTGTATAATGGGAAAATATGCGAAATTTGTAATGTAAGATTAAGTCGCTGTCAAAATACTGTAAGTTAAACACAATTTAGTATAATAGTGAAAGTAATTGACAATAACCTTGAATTTGATAAAGTTGCTCATTGATTTGTTCGTCCTTCGATACATATATGCCGTCTACTATGAAAAGTCAATGTGCATTCAATGTGACTAATGATACCTGAAGTTAATTGACTTCAGAGAAAGCGATATTATAAGTTAAAAAGAGTTGAAAGTTAAAATATAGTTCATCAGCTAGGGACATCAATACTTTCGTTATAAAATGAAAATGATGATACCAGTGCGACGCCTGATTGGGTCCCAGCTAATGTGCAGGTTCGGCAATTGACTAAAATCTCAAAATTTTGTTCTAACTTTTAATGTTTGGCATAATTAGAGAAAAGTATAATAGTAATAAAATTGATTTTCGGATTTTAGATTTTGATATAATAATTAGTTTTGATTTAGATTTATAGAAAATAATTAGAGTTTTGATTTGGATTTAGAGAAAGTAAATTAAATGTTATTCTTTTCGATTTTTGAAAATAACTCTTGCTTTCATGTGCCGGGAATCATAAACCGGTCTCGAGAAAAAGAAAAAAGGAAGCAGGTTTACGGTTCCACGGTACCCTTTATTACGATAAACACCGGATACTATGATGTATCGATAGTACGGAATGCCTACGTCAGTTAGGCAGTATATGGTAAAATTAAGGTTTATGTTACGAGAACATATTAAGATTGCTACGTACGAGTAGGCCCTGAACAACAATAATGTTTAATGAACAAGTTAATATTACTGTTATCTTGTGTTTCACTATTGTGACAAATACTCTCGGATGTGACTTTTTCTCGATAAAGATAAGTGCAATTGCTAGTAAGCCAGACATAAGTATTAGCTAGCGCTCTTTAAAAGGTTACATTTGTAAACCTACCAATTTTGTAGGTACGAGCGGGCCTCAAGTAATACTAATGATTAAAAAATTGATGAATTGAAATGTGGGGCTGTTGCATTAAATCTCCTCCCAGAGTGTATTTCTTGTCGTCCTCTTTATTATATTTATTTTCTTAAAATGCCTCCTCAAGGCCTGAATGTTGACAGCCCAATTGGGGTTGGGAAATTAACCCTGATTTGTCATGACTTGAATGCCGAAAGCATGCAACTAGGGTGTTATGTGAGGTCTTAGGATAGAAGCGATTTATTCGAATCGTCAGGGACCCTGCAAGCTTCAACTGTAAGAGATTGTCAGCACCGTTTGTTTTAGGATCCAATTCATTAATCTGAATTTTTATGAATGACTTGCAACCTGTTTTGTCAACTAATGACGCACAGAATGGCTCTCCGTAGGGCTTAACCGCCGTTTAATTCATTTATTTGTATTAAAATGTTCAAACGGTTTTTAGTTACGTTGTATAATGCAAGTTACGTTGTATAATATAACGAAACTGACTTAACATTGACGGAAATTCTATTAAAATTTGGCGGTCTTTACAGTGACTGCTTTCCATACCACTACAACAACAAACCCTCCCTGTAATTAGAAATGATGCTAACCCCCAACATTAACGCCAAAATAAAGTTACATGTTCTATCGTAGGGGGTAGTTGAAACTTCGTGTATACAGTTCATGGTTTTACCGACGGAGGATTGTGAAACTCTCTTCATATTTTGTAGGAAGTAATGCCCGATGTGCAAAGTAATCCCTTGTCAAGGTAGGTAGTAACCACTGTAAACGAAATGAAGTATCAAAATTTAGTGTGGCAAATCATAACACGGAACTATGAAAATGTTTGGGAATGAAGGGATCCATATAATTAAGAAGTTACGTCCCTAATGTATTGTGTTACTTTGGAACACAAATATACAAGCAAAGAAAGCATTTCAGGATGTTACCTATAAGATACTTAGGAACGTACAAGAACACATTCAACACGTAAGACATGTAAGTCATCCTAAATACAGAATTTTGCGCTATCCTTGTTTACCCACATTCTGCGTAATGCCCTAATCTGCATAGCAATCTTATTTTTACCGGCCATCTAGCACATGCTGGTTAGCGTTGTTTTTAAAATAATTCATATATCATGTACGTTCACTAAGCCCCTAAAGTGATCCCATATTCAGAAATGCAGGTCCATACCCTAAAAAAGATTCCTGGGAATGAAAAAGTCGACTTCCTTGAAAAAATGAGTGCAGCTATGAAATAGACTGATGTATGGACCTCTACAAATAATGAACATCCATTGTTGGTTAAAATATTCTTTATCTTGTATTTTAGTTAAGTCTTTCGAAGCCCGCCGGAAAAATCAGGCTAGACCCATTTGAGTTAAATCCTAAATAAAATCACAAACGTCCATTTTTTATGTTCGAATATAATAAATTACAGGTTTACATGTGTAAAATTTTAGGATAATTACCATTCTCATTGTTTGTTATTTTACATAAGTCTCTATATAAATAAAACAATATCGTCGAGAACCCCTATTTTAAATATGTGGAACAATTAGTGAGAAATGTGTAACCGATAATAAAGAAATAATTATTTTATCAAGATATGAACTACATAAGAATTGTATGGATGGTATCAATCTTGTTATTATTTTTTTGGTATACAGCTAGTCTATGTGTACCATGTCATTTCCAAATTGTAGGCTACTTACTTTCGTTCATGATATCTCCCATACCTAAATATTTCTCGTGAAGTATTGCTTTTAACCGACAAAATTTCCGAAACCATGTAACCGTGTTATCAATCTGAGCCAATTAGTTAATGAAAAATTGAACATACCTCTCTGACCGAACTGAATTTAAACTTTTTGTTGTTAATTGTTGGGAGTCATTAGAATACGACGCGCAAGTTTCCTGAACCACTAATTTCCTTAGCGTTTCTATATTACTTTGAAATGCAGGATCTTCTAGTGCTAATCCTGGTTTCACCCATTCAACGTTTAGGTTCACGTCCAAAGAGCACATAGCTGTATCCTTGTCCACTGATACCTCTCCTTCCGTTGTAGATAATATTAACTCTTTGTTGTCATTCATTAGTTCGTATGTCCACCCTTTCCCTTCGAGAGGATCATCATGAGGTAAGTCATAAGCAATTTCTTCTTTGCACATCAATTCCAACTTAACAGACGCCTCACTAGCCATTGTGAATTGAAATATAATAAGAATTTAACAATGTTCTTATACTTCCCTTATCTTTTATGTTCCCAATGTTAATGAAATGATTTACAAGAACGTTCACAAAAACATCTTTATATTAACAATCTTCTTCTTCTTCCTCTTATTATTCTTCAACAGCCACAAATGCTTTCTCGGCAATTGATTGTTTGTTTTTACTAAACATCACAAAAGTTGTATATAGTATCATTATCACTGTATTGAACAAGAATATCAGCAATTTAGAAAGGTAATTAAACGTGTAAAGATTAGAATAGTTGAAAAATGATAAAAAGTAACAAGATGAGTACAAAGTCATAAAAAAATAGAAAGTAGTAAATATGATAATGCGAAAATACGTGAAATAAAAAGTGTCGCAAACGGGAAAAAGTCAAATTTCAGGTTCAGGTTCAGGTTCAAGATATTTTCCTTCCTTCTCTTCGGAAGTTTGGTTTCTGAAAAAAAAAAGAAATAGAAAGTACAATTCTTTTTTTCATTTAAAGTTTTCCATTTTCCTTTTCCACCAAAATTCGAGAAGTTCTTTGTTTTTTTTTCTATTTCTTTCTCACTTACAAGTAACACTTCACATCGTTGCTGCCGGTCTGACGCTAAACTATACATTTTCGGAAAGCACTAGTCCTAAATAGGATAACTACACAGTGCGACGGTCAGACGTTGCCGCGTTCAGGACTTATGGAGCGTCAAACATTAACATGGGGTTTATGAGAGTAACCATAGCAGTCGTATTATTTCATGCTAATTCGTCTTGCATTTGAACTCTGTGCTAACATTTGTGTTGTAGCAGTCGTATTATTTCATGCTAATTCGTCTTGCATTTGTACTCTGTGCTAACATTTGTGTTGTTTTTGTGTTTTTTAGGTATGCGTTGTAAGATGGATCCGAAAGTGGTCGTTTGGGCTCTGGTGGCCGAGATCGGGACAAATGAGCGCAATCCAAATTTGGAAGAGCAAAGGATGGTGGCACACATCAAGTCTCTTTTGACCAGCGGGATGGAAGTCGTTGAAGAGATTCGTACGCTCGGCTTCGGTGACAGTGATGGTGACCAGGGGGACGGAGACATGGATTTTGGAGACGAGGAAGACCAAGAGCAGGAGGATGCAGAGATGCCTTCGTCATCGCAGCAGTCTCATACGTCTTCCGCATCTGGCTCATCAGCGTCAGAATACCTGCCCTCTCCTGTGAAGAAGCCGAAGTTCCAGGATCAGCCTCCAGAAGACTCCAAAATGACACCAGAGCAGTGGCGCGAGTACAAGGCAAAAGCCTATGCCTACTGGACGGTAAATCCAAAAACAGGTAGGCCTTGGAACACAAAGACCGGTCGTGCTACCCACTCGACTCTGCAGAATCAGTTCAGGTATATTCGGAACATTGGCGTGCTACGTCACTTTGGGGCAACACAAGGCAAAGATGACAAGAAGACGCTGATGGCAGAGATCAATGAGGCAGTTCGGGGCATGTTCGCGGAGAAACAGCACACTGCTATCATTCACGATCGAACGTTGCGAATTTGGGCTAGGCAAACAGCTAATGAACTGGACCCTAACAAGAGTCTCAAGTTCAAGGCATCACCGTCGTGGGTGTACAGATTCAAGAAGCGCAACAACATCGTGGACCGTGCAATCACCCACAGGGTCGGCAGGACCTGGCAACTGAAAGAGTTGGACTTGCAGCAGCAGGCTGATGCTTTCGTATTAGCGACTCGCGAGCTCATTGCAAGCGAAAGCATCCCACCAACGCAGGTTGCCAATGCAGATCAGAGTAGCTTCAAGAAGTTGTTGCAGAGTACTCGCACTCTCCGTACCAAAGGAACAACAGTCGTGCGAGCGGTTGTGGGATCCATGAGCGCAACAACCCACAGCTACATGATCATGCCCGTGATCACCATGGCCGGAGAGATTCTGCGGCCGATGTATGTACTGGTGTCGGAACCAAGTGGAAAGTTTCCGGGAAACAAGCCTGCTGATCCACCGAACATCAAATCATTTGCTGGCAAAACGTCCAACATGAACAGGGACGACCTTAAGGACTTCTACGAGCAAGTGTTCTGGCCAAGCATGCCTGATGATCGGAAGAAGATCGTTTTGCTATTGGACTCGTGGACTCTGAACAAGGACGACAATCTATCGAACGCACTGAAGCCTGCCGACGTTGCGTTGCACAAGAGACTGATTCCTGGTGGTTGCACTGGAAAGATTCAGCCTTTAGATGTGCATTTCTTCCGTCAGTACAAGTCCTTTGTACGCTTTGTGACCGACACACTGGCCATGGACAGTGTCATGGATATCTGGCATCGCGATCGATTCCTGGCACTACAGTCGTTTTCACTCTACCAGTTCAGCGCACCCCGATTCAAGAACCTGATCCGGTACGCTTTCCACAAGGCTGGCTATCTGGACGAGGAGCCGGGAATGTGGATCTCTCCGCACGAGTACTGCTTTGACTCCCTCGACGAAGGTGACGTGTGCTTCACGTGCGGCGAACTACCGTTCGTCAAGTGTGCACACTGTGAGCGCACTCTTTGCATCTCTCATGCTCTGTTCGACGATTTGCACATTGATTGTACCCTTTAACTTACGCAAACAAGTGCTCAATCAGACAACGTCGATTCAAACGTCACAAACCTTGTGTTCTTCTTCGTTTCCTGTAACTCTCATAAACCCCATGTTAATGTTTGACGCTCCATAAGTCCTGAACGCGGCAACGTCTGACCGTCGCACTGTGTAGTTATCCTATTTAGGACTAGTGCTTTCCGAAAATGTATAGTTTAGCGTCAGACCGGCAGCAACGATGTGAAGTGTTACTTGTTAGTTCACTTCCATTTACATTAAAGCCTAGCCTCCAAGCTAATTTAACCAAATTTCCTTCTTTTTTCATTTCATCGATCCATTTCCATTTTTCCCTGATTTTTAGGGTTTCTTCACATTTTAACAATAAGTGTTCTAATGTTTCTTCTTCTTTAAAACATAATTGACATTTCTCGTTCACTTCTTTAATTTTTTCAATCTTACCCCTGTTTCAAGGCTCCTGACCTGGCTTTGGAAAGTAAAATGCTTTGTAAATCATTGTTCATGTAATTTATTTTCTCATAACGCCTTTTATATGTGTATATTCCTTTCAAACTGCTCTTCTTGACTACTTCTTCATAACACTTTTCCTGCGCTTTCTCTTTAATTGTTTCTTCTGTGAGTTTTTGGAGACAAGTATGGTACAATAGGAATAGGTCAGAATAAGTAGAGAATTTCGAGCAGATAAACGGGGCTGAAGGCCAAGTTCAACAAAACAAGAGGTAGAGAAAAGTGAGGAGTGTAAAATGACTAAGAAAAAGTGTTGAAAAAAGAAAAGATTGTATGAACGTGTAAGGGGGAAAAAGTAAGTGTAGTAAATATGTATAGAAACCCCACACAACTCTCGTCATCACCGGTAGTGATGGGTAAATTCCCGGGAAGATATTTTTCGGGAATATTCCCTGGGAATGTTCCCGGGAAGATTCCCAAAATGGGAATTTATTTTTAATCAGAAAGAAAATTGCATTCTATTACTATATCATGATTTCAAAGTTGAATTATTTTTTATATCACAGCATATTATTACTGTTGTCCACAGAGGAATCTTTAAAATGCATATTCTGAACGGTACTATGTTATTTTATTATCACTTTATTATATTTAGAAATTACGCATAAATGTATATTTATTTACAATATGTTCTATCAATTAAATATGCGTGAAAAATTATATAGTAGCAGTTTAAATTTATATGTAAGTGGATTTCCTCAACTTGACTCTATTACTGATATTATAAACACATTAAATTTATAAATGTTATAAACCAATTAGATTGGGTAAATGCTAGAAGATACATGTCTCACCAATTTATCAATATTTGCGCACACATATTTATGTTCACAGAATTTGCAAGATACTTATTTATCTTTATATTTTAGCACGTAACATGCCATACACGACTTTTCATTCTACCTATTTTTCGAAATTCCATACATTAATTCACATGTAAAAGAAGTCCGAGTACTTCTTCAGAAATTCCAGTCAGAGAGAAGAGACAGCCCGACGTCTATTACTAACGGTGGTTCATTAATAGTACTTCATCTATATTTCTACATAATTCTAAATTACTTTACAGAATGGTTCCTTTTTATCATTTGTAAATTAGTACTTTGCTAATTTTAGCTATTCTTTAGCATTGGGGGCCAGTTTTGCACCTACTTTTTTGCGATATTCTATTCCGATGCGTTTGTTTTGTGGTTTCATGCGTTAAATTACGCTACCAACATTAAATTCAGAGCGTCGCCGAGCGAGCGTTAGCGAATGAAGGTGGGATAGAGCCCCGCATGGCACGTTGTTTTCTAACTTGCTTACCAACAATTCACTTTCTTTTCTCACATAAATCACTTCCATTTATCTTTACGGTTTGTCCAAATCCCCTACTGTCCTAAAGAAAATTTTGTTCGATAGTTTCTTGACTACTTGAACACCACTATCAACTCATTTGTTTCGTAAAACATCCTACTTTTTGCTAGTTTTAGCCCCCCAATATTAGTATTATTATTACAAGTACCTTACTTTTTAGTGCAAATGGAAATGGAACTTAAAAAATCATATTATTAGTTATATAAAGTACCGTAAATAATTTTAATTTTTTTAACCTCCAAATTGTTTAAAACCTAGAAGTAAATCATAATATATTAAAATAAAGTAATTAGTCATATGGTTCTTATAATTTGGAAGATAAAGTAAAGAAATGGAAATAAATTCCTTCCCGGGAATTTATAGGCCAGGGAAAAAACCGGGAATATTCCCATTTTTTAAATTCCTTCCCACCGGGAATATTCCCACTGCCCATCACTAGTCCTACGTACCTCTCTCGATATACCTAAGTCTTAGAATTAATAATGTAATTACATGTTGTAGTTAGGTCTCAATTAGGTCAATTGTTTACCTTAGCAGAACCAACTGTTGTCTAGAAACGTGTTATTTGATAACTTCCTCGAATTTTAAAAAGGAAACGAATCTCTGTACACAATTCAATCACATGGTACATCGTATTGCTTACGTTTATATTTGTCCCATAGGCGGGAATAATTAAACCAATGACGTAATTTCATTTTGACAATTCTCAAATTATCCTACAAAGTTTAAATGTACCAATGTCCTGGACTCCTAATCTCATCATATGTAGTGATCGGCAGTGGGAATATTCCCGGTGGGAAGGAATTTAAAAATGGGAATATTCCCGGGTTTTTTCCCTGGCCTATAAATTCCCGGGAAGGAATTTATTTCCATTTCTTTACTTTATCTTCCAAATTATAAGAACCATATGACTAATTATTTTAATATATTATGATTTACTTCTAGGTTTTAAAGAGTTTGGAGGTTAAAACATTTAAAAATATTTGACGATACTTTATATAACAAATAATATGATTTTTTAAAGTTCCATTTCCATTTGCAATAAAAAGTAAGGTAATTGTTTAGTATTGGGGGGCCAAAACTAGCAAAAAGTAGGATGATTTATGGAAGAAATGAGTTGAGAGTGGTGTTCAACTAGTCAAAAAAGCATCGAACACATTTTGCTTAGGGCAGATGAGGATTTAAACAAAACGGAAAGGTAAGTGAAAGTAATTTATGTGAGAAAAGAAAGTGAATTATTAGTAACGAATATAGAAAACAACGTGCCATACGGGGCTCTAACCCGCCTTTATTCGCTAACGCTCGCTCTACAATTCTGTCTGAATTTAATGTTGGCAACGTAATTTAACGTATGAAACCATAAAACAATCGCATCGGAATAGAATATCGCAAAAAAGGAGGTGCAAAAGCTGGCCCCCAATGCTAAAGAACAGCCAAAATTAGCAAAGTACTAATTTACAAATGATGAAAAGGAACCATTTTGTAAAGTAATTTAGAATTATGTAGAAATAGAGATGAAGTATTATTAATAAACCCTGAACCACCATTAGTAATAGACGTCGGTCTGTCTCCTCTCTCTGACTCGAATTTCTGAAGAGGTACTTGGACTTCTTTTACATGTTAATTAACGTATGGAACTACGAGGAATAGGTAATATGAAAGGTCGTGTATGGCATGTTACGTGCTAAAATATAAAGATAAGTAAGTATCTTGCAAATTTTATGAACATAAATCTGTATGCGCAAATATTGATAAATTGGTGAGACATGTATCTTCTAGCATTTACCCAATCTAATTTCTTCATAACATTTATAAATTTAATGTGTTCATAATATCAGTAATAGAGTCAAGTTGAGCAAATCCTCTTACATATAAATTTAAACTGTTACTATATAATTTTTCACACATATTTAATTGATAGAACATATTATAAATAAATATACATTTATGCGTACTCTCTAAATATAATAAAGTGTTAATAAAGTAACATAGTACCGTGTACATTTTAAAGAATCCTCTGTGAACAACAGTAATTATATCCTGTGATATAAAAAATAATTCAACTTTGAAATAATAATATAGTAATAGAATGCAATTTTCTTTCTGATTAAACATAAATTCCCGGATAAATTCCCATTTTGGGAATCTTCCCGGGAATATTCCCAGGGAATATTCCCGAAAAATATCTTCCCGGGAATTTACCCATCACTAATCATATGTTAATAACAGATTACGTGACCATACTCATATTTGACAATGATTTACCCAAAGAATGAGATACCATCCAATTCTAAGAATAATTATTAATTTAACAAAGAAATTTACTCCTCCCAAAATTTAAAATTGGTACACAAATACACCTGTGTTTTATGAAAAAGTAATAATTCCTGTACTCTATCAATAATAAAGCTGTATAAAAAAGATAAAATAGGTCAATAACTTTTAAAATTTTAATATTTGGCCCTAAGAGGGATACCAACATTTACAATGGATCCTAGAAACGTTTACCGAATTTTGTTATCCCAAATTTAAAAGGGAACATAAACATATAAAGGTAATAAACATCTGCACATACCCACATAACATGCTAAATCCTTATGCAAGGGGGTCAATAACCTCCGAAATTTGATTTTTGGTAGTTCTTTACCCATGAAAAGAGAACAAGTTGAACCATCCAAATTTATAGTTACACATATTAACGTCCTGTACTATGATACCAAATGCTTATATTGAATAATTTCTAAAATTGATGGGGTGAGCCAAGGAACCCTTTCCAAAAATTTAATGCGGTGCACCAATTTACCCATGTTTTATGATAGGAAATTGACCCATACACATGACCATATAACCATATAATTCAATAGGACCTCATCAAAGGAAATAAATTGGTCCAAAAACAAAACACATGGTCGTAATAATTTTCAACAATTTTGCACCCCTAAAAGGGAACGAGGTAGACCATCCAAATTTATCATGAATCATACTAATGTCCTGTGCTATAATACCGAATGCTTAAATTGGTAAATTTCCAAAATTGAATCGGTGGGTCAATGTACCCTTCCGAAAATTTTAAAGGGGTGCACAAATGTACCTATGTCTTATGATAGGAAATGGACCCCTATTCATGACCATATAACCATGTAAGGTAATAGGACCTCATCAAAGGGGATCAATTGGGCCAAAAAAACACGTGGTGAACCTTATTGGTTACGTTTATATTTTGGCAATTTTGTACCCCTAAAAGGGAAAGAGGTGGAACACCTAAATTTATAGTGATCTATATTAGAGTCCTGTACTATGACACCAAATGTTTAAATTGGGCAATTTCCAAAATTGCAGGAGTAAGCCAAGGTACACATCCCAAAAATTTAAAGGAGTGCATCAATATACCCTTGTCTAATGAAATAAAATGAACACCTGTATACGTCTATATCACCATATAAGGTAATATGAATATAAAGTGATATAAGGTAATATCCTCATGAAAGGGGATAAATTAGGTCAAAAACCCCCGAAATTTGATTTGTTGGCAATTTTTTACCCATGAAAGGGAACGACATAGACCGCCAATACTATTAGAAGTACATACTACGGTTTTAGGCTACCACACCGAATTTTTAAATTTGGCAATTTCCAAAATTTAAGGGCCAAGGTACCCCTATAAGTGTGTGGTCCTAAGTACCTCTAGGTTATTGACCTGGGCGCTAGGGGCGAAAAATTTGTTGGGGCATTGACGCCACTAGTGGGGCGAAAATATTTAGGCCAAGTCATGCGAGTACTTCTCAAACTAACTGGTACGTCCAAAAATGGCATTAGTTTACAAGTAGATTTCGTTTGCTTATTGACACAGACAAATATTAATCAACCTAATACTCATTTTCTTTGGACCCTTTTAAATATTAGAACTGTATTGTCAGTGGTCAATAAATTAAACGGTTCGAGTAGTGAGGATATATATATTTTTTATAACAACATGCTAAAAAAGATAATAGACATAATAGTTGAACCTTTGACCTATTTATTCAATTGCGTACTTCTCGAAGCTGAATTTCCGGAGTGACTTAAATTGCTGTTACAGTTCCGATTTACAAGAAAAAAATGATAAAACTGAGCTTAATAACTATCTCCCAATATCTTTGGTGCCAATAATATCTAAGGCTTTTGAGCAATGAATCAATTGTCAAGATATTTTGAGGGAAATAAATTATTTCATAATATGCAATTTGGATTTAGACCTGAGTGTTCCACGAGTAAAGTCATGGAAAACATAGTATCAGAAGTGTTAGATAATTTGGAGAACAATCTTCATGTTGGGGTTACACTATTAGATTTGAGTAAGGCGTTCAATACCGTGTCACATATTATATTAATAGCGAAGTTACACTATTATGGTATTACTGGCTTGCAATTGTCTTTAATTGCATCATATCTTACGAGGGAACCTATCCAAGTGCGACTCTGACTTCGAGTCGAGACTGGTCGTTGGATACCTTGTCCCAAAAGAACATAACACGAAAAGTGATACATCCTCGATCGCAACCGTTGCAGAGATATAAGCGTGAAAAGTTAGAAATTGAGCTGCATACTATACATTACAAAGTCAGCTTCCGGGTCAGATTTTTCGGAAACGGTCAGGTAAGGAACCTCAGCGAATACATATCAAATTAGTGTTGGGAGCCCACCACCTTTTGAATGAAAAAAAAATGTTGCTCCCGGGGCACTCACAGGGTCCCAGGCGGGGTCCAACTCAAAATTGGCAAATGGAACCGGGGGTCAAGTAGCATATTGTATGAAAGCTATTGTTAAATAAAAGAAGATAGAACAAATCTCAACTTAACGGATTTAGAAGAGTGGCCATATATTGTCTGATGTAGGTTGTATTGACATTTTGACCAGTTGCCCGTTTGTACAGGGTCATCATAGAGAGTTGAGATTTGTTCTATCTTCTTTTATTTAACAATAGCTTTCATACAATATGCTACTTGACCCACGGTTCCATTTGCCAATTTTGAGTTGGACCCCGCCTGGGACCCTGCGAGTGCCCCGGGGGCAACATTTTTTCATTCAAAAGGTAGTGGGCTCCCAACACTAATTTGATATGTATTCGCTGAGGTTCCTTACCTGACCGTTTCCGAAAAATCTGACCCGGAAGCTGACTTTGTAATATATAGTATGCAGCTCAATTTCTAACTTTTCACGCTTATATCTCTGCAACGGTTGCGATCGAGGATGTATCACTTTTCGTGTTATGTTCTTTTGGGACAAGGTATCCAACGACCATAGTCTCGACTCGAAGTCAGAGTCGCACTTGGATAGGTTCCCTCGTTAGTAATAGAAAACAAGCTGCTCGCATTGGAAACAAAAAGTCAATTTTATGTGTGTAACAAATTGTGTTCCACGAGGTAGTGTATTGGGCCCCTTCCTTTTTCTTGTATATATAAATGATTTTCAAAGTTTTTTTTTTTTTTTTTTTTTTTTTGCAATAGTTGAGTTTCATATGCTGACGATATTACTGTTGTAAATTCAGACAAAAATATAATTTATGTTCAAAGTAGGAATAGCGAAATGTTAGAGTTGTCTTCTATATGGTTTAAATGTAACAGACTTACAGTAAATCAGGATAAAACAGAAACTATGTACATTAATCTTAGTAATTCTACGAGTCATTCGGATCACGCAAATCTGTAAAGCTGTTTGGAATGTACGCCGATTCAAAGTTAAATTGGAATGAACATACAGAAAATTTATGTAGAAAGTTATCCAGAGTATTGTTTTTATTTCGTACATTAAAAACTGTAATTAGCGAGAAATCTCTTATAACATCGCACAATGCTTTTTTTTTTTCAATCACATTTGGTGTATGGAATAATATTCTGGTGTAATTCTTCTGGTGCACAGAATGTTTTCAAATGGCAAAAACCAAAAAACAAAAAAAAAAAAAAAACAATAAGAATAATAAATGAATTCCCTAAAACTGCATCATACAAGGAAGTGTTTAAGGAAATTTAAATTATGTCAGTGCCTTTTTTTATTTATTTATCGATGTCTCATGTATATTAAAGAAAATTTAGATAACTTTTGTTACCGAAGTGGTGTTCATTCCTACTATACTAGACATAAAGACGACCTTAATATGTTACATGTTAGGTTAACCACTACTTAAAAAAGTTATAAGTATACAGGTATGAAATTATTTAATGTATTACCACAAAATGTACGCACAATGCCTCACGACAACTTCAAAAAGTTTTGTAAATCCTTCCTTATAAGCAATTTTGTATATAGTATCTCTGAAAATGAAGAAATCTGTATCAAGAGTTGAAAGCAAGAATAATGATACATAAATAAAACTTGCCTGATAGTGTGAAGAAGCTGATATATATATATATATATATATATATATATATATATATATATATGTGTGTGTGTGTGTGTGTGTGTGTGTGTGTGTGTGTGTGCTATCTTTGACAATGTCTATTAGAACAAATGTTCTTTAATGACAATAAAGCATATTTTATCTTATCTAATTTGTTCTAGAGTCTCAAAGTGCATTCTTTAACCGTTTCAGAAAAATAATTGGTGTGGGCCTAGAAAGACGACATCCGGCCTCCCACCGGGAACCTTGAAATAATAACTTAATGTAAGAAAGCAGATTAAATCGTTTGTTCTCTATCTGTTCTGATGTCTCTACACTATCAACGTTTGTTCTTTGTCCGTTTCAGAAAATATAAAGAAACGTAGTTGTGCCGTGGCTAGAATGACGTCCTCCTGTCCCTCCACAACCTTGAAACCATCAGTTAATGTAAGAAGGTAGGTTAAATCGTTTGTGCTCCATTTCTTCTACAGTATTAAAGTTTGTTCTTTAATCGTTTCAGAAAAATAAAAACAATAATTGTAACGGGGCTACAAAGACGTTGTCCTGGCCCACCTACAACCTTCAAATCATGAGGTAATGTACGAAAGTAGGTTAAATCGTTTGTGAACCATTTGTTCTAATTTGTTCTAAACTATCAACGTTTGTTCTTTAACCGTTTCAAAAATAAATAAAGAATAATATTTGTGGTGTAGCTAGAACGACGTTGTCCTGCCCCACCTCCAGTGCCGGATTTACGTATAAGTTAAACAAGCTATAGCTTAGGGCCCCACTCTTCTGGGGGGGGGGCAAAAGTTTTAAAGAAAAACTGGCTATAATATAATTACCAAATAATAAGAAAAAGCAAATAAGGTGAAACTCACGCATACAAGAACGGTATTTTGTAATTGTTATGCACTAGGCTCTTATTAATAAGTTATAAGGGCCTCACTCGTAATGCGGCTCTGTTTCCTAACTCTGCTTGTAATAGTGTCTCTATAATCCTGCCTCTCTTATAACGGAAGCCTTGTTTGCCAGCCCTACTTGAAATGGGCTTCCTGTTTCCTAGTTCCGCTTGAAATGGAGCCCCTGTTTCAGAGCACCGCTTATAATGGAACCTTGGTTTTCATTATAATGGGCCCCATTGCCGAATATATATATATATATATATATATATATATATATTATATATATATATATATATATGTGTGTGTGTGTGTGTGTGTGTGTGTGTGTGTGTGTGAGTGTGTGTGTGTGTGATGAGCTTATGACTCTGTATAAGAAACGGTTCTGCCAACTCGAAATATTTTAACAATCGGTTCTCGCGAACCGGCTGCATAGCACCAGTGGTTGCGACCTCCACTACTACTAGAAGCATGGAGTGGAGCTTTGTCATAGTTGCCGCAGAACAAAGCAGAGAAGATCTGCAAGGGGCGTATTTGGGATGAAACTAAACTACAACTACTTTTACATTTTTTTCTGTAATATCTTCTAACTAGACGACAACATTCGAAAAGTGGAAACGCAGTGTGCGAGACAATATTATTTTGCATGAGATATCGTTTTTATTACTCACCAATCTGCTTTTACTTTGTAACTATTCATAGATTTAGCATTTATTTGTGGCTCTATAAAATTCTGCTGTCTCAATGAACAAGTTGGCCTACTATGATGATATTGGCATTATATAAATACATTTAGTAACTGCAATTGTATTGTGTGTAGGTTATAACAAGGACTCCAATTTCTCTGCAACTTTTGGGGCCCCATTCAGATGTGTTTGGTTTCACACAAGGGTCTAAGAAGGCATATATGAAGATTTTAAGTCAAATGGAATTCAAATTATGCAAAATATTGTATATTCATAAAACTACATATAGCAATAAAATTACATATTCATAAAAATACATGACGCCTCCATGAGCATTGATGAGCCCCGGTGTCCCGACCCCCCAAGGATCGGAATCCTTGAACATAATGTCATATTAATTATGCTATATACAAGCAAAGTCAACAAACCTGGATCTGATTTCAGAAATTTATTGTGTGAAATCTAACAAACATGTTATTATGAAGCATGTGCTAAGAAAGGTGAACTGTCAAAGATTTCTTGGAACATATTCACAAGTGCTCTATGTGAACACCTCACGTAAAACGGCACATATCAAACCGACAGTCTCTCTCCTGCCAAACCTTTTCCAGGTGTTGCGTTCAATATCAGCAATGGTTGCTTGATGCGAGCACGCAGGTCATTCAATGTTGTTGGAAGTAGTGGTACGTAAAAATGAACCTTTACAAAACCACACATGAAGAAATTACATGGAGTCAAGTCATGTGCGCACTAATCACAGATTTGTTTACATGATAATTAAATACACATAAAGATCTCTGCATTCCATTCAATGCCATTTTCCTTAACTGCTCTCTGCTGATTCCTGGCGGTAGAAAGTGGAAATCTTGGGTGGAAACTAAACTTTACAAGCTAGCCTTTCCAAGCGCATATCTCACAAGATATGTTTATTAGATTTCACAGAATAACTTTTTGAAATCGGGTCCATCGTTTTCACTTGCCTTGTATAATTATTAGCAGTTTGCATAATATATTGATAGCTATTATTTCATATTATAGCAAACTTTCAGAGACTACATTGAGTCCGTATTTTGTTTCTAAAGAATTTTGCAACCTGTGGTAAATGTTGTAAGTTGATCAATATGTAAGCTAATAAAAACCTATTTGATGTGTAAACGTATTTAGATATCTATTTGGTCCATAATTTACCATATAGCATATTGTCAAACCCCAAAAATGGCGACATTTTGTGGCTATGTATATATATATATATATATATATATATATATATATATATATATATATATATATATATATATATATATATATATATATATATATATACAGTGAAACCTGTCTTCAGCGGAATCGAGCGGGACTCGCAAAAATTTCCGTTAAAGACGGGTTTCCGCTTAATGGAGATAGACCTTTCCGTTAAAAAAATATATATGCTTATAACGGACATAATGAGAAAATATATTGATGTGCGCAACTTGTTCAATTACAGTACTTTTTCCTTCTACGGATTAATACCCAAAAAAACTTAAACACAAAATATGCTGTGCACACTTTCCTTTATTTTTCCCAATAGTCAAGCAGGATTTTTTGCATACATTGCTACTGCTTGGCTGCGGTATACTTCAGGACACAGAAAAGCTTTCTCTGGAATTTTGAAAGTCCTCTGAACTCTTTCCTCCTTGTTTTCACGACATGTGATGGAGATATATAACTTCTGCTTTACCTCAATTCCTTTTTTCCAGAACTTTGTTTTGTCAGTTTTCTTCTCATTTTTGTTGGCTGTCGCTAGTTGCTACACAAGCGGAAAAGAAGTACGCCTACAAAGGAGACTGAAAGCTGTCATGCTACGTAGGGCTAGCGAAAAATTGTGGGAGCTGAATATGAGTAGTGATTGACGAAGGTCAACACTGCCCATAAAGATTTAACAAAAGAACGAAGTATTATCGCAGACAGTATATGTTTACCCTCTCACAGAATGTTTAAAAATTTTCTAAACGATGTAGAACGATGTATTCTGAAACTCATAATTTTCCGTTAAAGATTTATTTTGCTTTCCGTTGTCCGCATAACACAGTTTCCGCTTAATGAAGGGACTTTTACATGTCTTTTACTCCAAAATCCATGGGACCATGAAATATTTCCCTTTAAGACAGTTTTCCGTTTAATAAAGGGTCCGTTGAAGGCAGGTTTTACTATATATATATATATATATATATATATATATATATATATATATATATATGCAAAGGGCCCATGCTTTCAATAGCTTAGGGCCCATCAAACATAAATCTGGCACTGCCCACCTCCGACTTTGAAATCATCAGTTTATATAAGAAAGTAGGTTAAATCGTTTCTGCTCCATTTCTTCTAAATTGTTCTACAGTACAAACGTTTGTTATTTAACCGTTATAGAAAAATAAAGAACACTAATTGTGGTGGTGCTAGAAAGACGTCATCTGCTTCCCCCCCTACAATCTTGAAGTAAGCAGTTAATGTAAAAATGTAGATTAAATCGTTTGTGCCCCATTTGTTCTAATTTGTTCTACACTACCAACGTTTGTTCTTTAACCGTTTTTGAAAATAAAGAAATAATAGGGGTGGGGCTAGAACGTCGTCATCTTGCCCCCCACAACCTTGAAATCATCGGTTTTTAAGGAAGTAGATTAAATCGTTTGTGCTCCATTTGCTCTAATTTCTTCTACAGTATCAAAATTTTTTCTTTAATCGTTTCAGAAAAATAAAGGAAAGTAATTGTGGTGTGGCTAGAAAGACGTCATCCTGGCCCTCCACAACCTTGAATTCATCAGTTAATGTAAGAAATTAGGTTAAATCGCTTGTGCTCCATTTGTGCTAATGTGTTCTCCTTTGTCAACGTTTGTTCTGTAACCGTTTTTGGAAAATAAAAGTAATTTGGTGGGGCTAGAAGGGAGTAATTCTGACCCCGCCACAACCTTGGAGTCATCGTTTTATGTAAGAAAGTATGTTAAATCGTTTGTGCTTGATTGTTCTAATTTGTACTACAGTATCAGTGTCTGTTGCTAACCCTTTTAGAAAACAAAGAAAAACAATTGTGGTGGGGCTACATGACGTCGTTCCTTCCCGCCATGACCTTAAAAACGTCGGTTAATGTAAGAAAGTATCTTTAATTCTTTTGTGCTCTGTTTGTTCTAATCTGTTCTACTGTATCAAAATTTTTCTTTAGCCGTTTTAAAGTAATAAAGAAAAATGGTTGAATGGGGCTAGAACGACGTCTTTCTGCCTTCTTCCACTACAGCCTTGAAAGCATGCGTTAATGTAAGAAAGTAGTTTAGATCGTTTGTGCTCGATTATTTCGAATTTGTTCAAGAACTTTGTTCTTTAACCGTTTTAGATAAAAAAATGCCGTGCGCTACGAGGACGTCCAGCTTTCCCCTCTATCACCTGGAAAGCGCCTGATAATGTAACAAAGTAGCTTAGATCGTTTGTGCTCGATTCGTTCGAATTTGTGGTACAGTTTAAACCAGTTTGTTCTTTAAGTGGTTTAGAAAAATATGTTAGAACAATATTTAAAATTTTAGCTAATTATTTATTGACAAGGAGGTAACATTAAGAAAATATATAGAAAACAAATTGAAAAACCAGAATATTAAATTATACGTAGTAATGTTTATTTAATTTTAAAATAACAAATCTGTACTTATTGAAATTGTAAAATGAAAACGAAATCTTTGAGTTTTACGTCCCGCGGTTATGCCGGTTAGGCTAAAGGAGACGCTGATGACGAGCAATGACTTAAATGGTGGAATGAAGAAAGTGGGAGAAAACGGTAGAAAACCGACAAAACCCACACACATGGTGTTTGTCCACCACAAAGTTCACTTGGCGGGGGCTGGGATGGAACCCGGGACCCCAAGCACCAGAGGTGAACGCTCTACCACTGAGCCACCGCGGCCCCCAGCCAATTGAAATTGTGTTAACCAGAGTTGGTATGGGTAATTTCTACCTACGCACTTAAAGGTATCCAACATAAAATGGTGATAATTCCAAAAAACACATACGAATATAAATACAAATAATCATGTTATATGTTGAAGCATATAACAGACTGGTGCAAATAGATTATCTGGGTCATTACGGAAAATGTACCTGGATTAGATATAAATAAAAAGAATTTACAAAATACAAAGAATACAAAATTGCATATAAATACAAATTATTATATAATACGTTGAAGCATGTAAATGACTGATACAAACACATTATACCCGTAATTAAAGAAAATGCACCTACATCAGATGTAAACACAAACAATTTACAAAAAACAATGAATACAATATTTGCATATAAATATAATAATTATGTTATATGTTGCAGGATATAAAGGACTGGTGCAAATATATTGTGTCCGTAATTAAGGAAAATGCACATAGATCAGAAATTAGGCAATTATGTAGTACAAAGTAAAATCATATTGAGAAGTAGGAGAACAGTAACAAAATAAACGAAATGAAGAAAAAGAAAGGAAAATTATTCTTAACTAGGTTATAACTATTAAAGTCGAGCATTGCTGTCAACGTGATTGTACAATAAAACATTCAGTGAACACGAAGTAGCTCACCCACTCATTTTAAATAATTCTCACAGCTAGGTGCTTGGAAGGTTATCAACATTCAATATTTAATATTACATTCTAGTGGCTATACTGTATATGACTGTGAGTAGAAGATAGCGAGGAAGGGCGCGATAGTATGGTATAAAATTATATATCATTAAAATCTTACGTCCTATTCGTTTTTTTTTTTTTTTTGAAATTACATAATAACAGATATCACAATTACTTATTCACAATCACTTTTTACATCTCACCAATATTGTGCTTACAAAGACTTTATCAAGAATAATAGCATATGTGGCATCACATTTTTCTTAGAACTTTTTATATTTGTTTGCATATCATTGTAGCATTCCTATTTATTATCCAGACGCCGTCAATGTGACACATAATGACCCACACAATCATTTCTCATAGGCGGTAAGAACTCACTTACTGCCTTTAGTGTCCACCTGTAATTTATAAGGCAAAATTCCGTAGGTTTTGATTTCAGAGAACACATTAACGGTTTTGTAATTCCAACATTTGGATATTCCATTGATATATTTTCTACGAGTTGACTTAAAACTTCGACAAATACCTATGGTGTAACAAATGTACATTCTGACTGTACAACTCCGTTGCAAAGATAGTATCTGGAGAGAGAATTATCCTGTACTTTGAATTCATTGGGTACCGTGTCTGGGTTTTCAATTATTTGCGAACTTTGCATATGCTATTCTGGACATAATTTGCTATTAGACGTTCAAGGCATTCCGGAAACCCATTTTGATTTGCTTGTATACACAGTCTAGAAAGCTCTATTCTCTCTAATATCTTTTGAACAGAACTTTGAAGAACACCTTTTCACAATTCTTGTTGTTGGGAAATTTTTACCCATAATTTCAGAAACCACGAATTGAGCATCACAATCACACATGCAAGTCTTCTGAAGGAAAAACACTTAATAAGATCCCTGCTCGAATAGAGTAAGCCTTCCTAGTACATCCTCGCTCAGCGATTTCTATTACTATGTCTCTGAGCAAATCCTTTATGCATAAAGAGGAAACTGCACAAATAGCGTAATTATGGTCCTGTTTCTCGCTGTCACTTATAAATAAGAGAAACATGTTTTCGTCACAATAACAGGCAGATAAACATATGACAATTGAGTCAAATGCGCACGTATTTTGAAAACAAAATTTAAACTTTCCAACTTTTCTAAGACTTCTAATTTGCCGTTTTTTTAGAAGTGCAATACTCTTCTTTCGACTTTTTCTTGTTAGATCCATAATTATCCAATCACTTTTTCGGTATAGATAAGAAAACCTTCGTTTTGTACTCCGGCTGCGAACTGATCTATCCCATTTCTCAACAGCATGATATTCGGTGCAGTTAAAGCATAATCCACGTTTCTTGTTTACTTTCTCATTACCACAATTCATACAAAATCTCATACTACCCTCTCTGGTTTCAGTTACGTGCTTTACTCCAATATCAAATCATATTCTTTTTGAACTATCTGTAGTTTATCCACGACAATACCATCGAGTGTTTTATCTTTTATTATTTCATTGAATACACTGTGAAAACAATTAAAACGTATTCGTTCTTCACCATATCCCTCTCCGTCAAATCCTGGAATTTTGTATGAGCAGTTTTCAATTATATGTATGATCTGTCAGGAAAGTAAATGTACACCTATTTTTTGAGTCTGGCATTCCTGCGCTCCATCCGTGGAGAGTATGAGAATTAAATCAATCAAATGTTTACTGAGGGGCAAAAAGAAAAGCTTAATCTGAATAAGACATTGCAGAGGGGCACAAGCTGTGAATACGAATAGTGCATTGTGTAAATAAAGGACGACACCGAAAGAGAAAGCCAGAAACAGCTGTTTAACTTACAAAAAAAGAGTAAAAATTGTCGAAGTGGGAACATAAAACAAAAATGCAACAAATACGCCGACAACTAAACGGTCACCAAGCCATGATCTTGGTGTAGTGGTTAAGTGCTGGCTTACAAATGCAAAGGACGCAAGTTCGAATCCTCGGCAAGGACATTTTTAAAAATTTTTGTTAATAATACATACAACTCATGAGAGATGGTAAAAGAGGTCGTATTTAGTTTTTCGTAGCAATTATTATTGGTAATGTTTAGTGCTGATAATACTTTTTGTCTTTGCGTATTGCATTTGTTCTTGTCTTCATTTCGAAAGAGAAGAATATCCGAACAAATGCCACCAAAATTCCTCATATTTTGAATGTAAACGCCATTTGCAATTAGTAAAGAATAAAAATTGAACGTTCCGATGTAGCTGCAAAAAGTAAAAGGAAAAACATGGAAGTCGACCATACTCATGGTTACTAAAAATACAATTTCTACATGCCTTACACCTCCCGACCACGTTTCTACGTTAGCAAGTAAGAGGCTTGTGTTTAGGTTAGGCTCGTCAATACGTTTTGCAAAGGGGCCCGGTTTAGCTCTGACGCACCACAGGTGCGAGAAGGGAGAAAAACACTTTTTCTCTCTCCCTCTGTGTGTCTATTTATCTATCAATTTGTATATATATATATAACGCTATTTGTGAATGCCATAACCACCCTAATTTTCAGCGGATTGAGACGAAACTTGGCACAAACATTAATTGTTGAAATATCTTGATGAGTTCGTTAACCAGAATAATCAGCTGAAAATGTTCAAAATGGTGGCCCTTCAAACTCTTAAAAAGTTCCAAGGGAACCAAATTTCGCCCATAAATAGGTATTCAGAAAGTTTGAATAAATTTTCCTCTTTTACTGAAATATTTGTGTGCAGAAACTTATTGAAATATTGGACCCGATTAATCGCCTAAAGAAGGTTCACGCCCTTTCGCTACGGTCAGTTTTTTTTTCAGGAGGGGGTTATCTTCCTATTGGAACAAGATGATTGTTACTGATGATATGAAATTACACATTGAAAGTGAAGTAACTTGTGTAACGTGTTATTTGAAAGAATAATATAATAAATGTGCATTCCTCTAACACAGAGAACTCATGTATTTCGAGTTCGGGAGCCTGAATGGCGAGGAGTGTTATTTGATTTGCTTTTTAGTAACACATTGCATTGCAAATAAAGGTAGGCAACATTAGTGGTAAGTAAAATAATAATAATAATAATAATAATAATAATAATAATAATAATAATAATAATAATAATGATAATAATAATAATAATAATAATAATAATAATAATAGGTGTTGTTTGTGGCAAGGCAATATCTTCCTCAGTTCTTCAAACGTAATGATTGTAACGCCATATCTCCCTTACAAACAAAATATTAGCAATTTATATCGAGAGAACGGGAAATTGTAGAGCGATGAGAGCAACGTTGGACAGTATGCACTCATAGTACTCAGAAAAGTAAGCGATTGCAATGCAAAAGGAACGAAGAGTCATTGTCATGGGTACTACTAGGGGCCACGGCAGAGCCCTCTTTAGGCAAAATGTCGATAGCTTATATCGAGAAAACAGGAGGTGATACTGGCATGGGACCAACGTTGGACACCGTGGACCCATAAGGCGCATCGAAAAAATTAGGGAGGCGGGCGCCAGCCAGCCTTACTTATTTCCACATAATAATATAAAATTATATTGTCGAAATACACACACGAGTTAGCTACTAATATTTCACATTATTATTATTATTATTATTATTATTATTATTATTATTATTATTATTATATTATGTTGTTGTTATTATTATTATTATTATTATTATTATTATTATTATCTACAGCGTCTTTTCATTGCGTGAGCATGTTTGACATGAAACCAAAGAGAAAATCCATCCTGTAGCGAAAAGAAACAATACTTTCTCTCAAATGGATAAAATATCAAGCCGAGATTGATTCGAACTCGCATGGACGGCGCGAAAAGCCAGTGCTTTGTCCACTATTTTTTTAACTGACTCACCGAACATGTTTCAGTAACTTACTTATTGCTAATTTTACTTGATTCACTCGTTTAACATGCTTTTTCTAATAACTTATAACGACAGGGACACGAACACAGAAACATCGAGAACAGTTAAAAATCATAGATGCTCTCCCTCCGAGAATCGAACCCGAGACTCCATACACCCAAGGCTCACGTGCTAGCCTCTAGACCAGCGGCGATGGCAACGCTCACTTCCTGTGTCGTTAGGGATTACGACCACTGTATTGCCAGCTATCAGTTCTGTGGGTTGTATACTATGATCACATGTTTCTTCTTTGCTGGAAGAGTAAAACCTACATTATATGTAATACATGAGGTATTTAGACCTACATGCTCTTCATATAATGTAATAAAAGGGTCATGGTGTCGGATTTTAATACATGACGTATTGCAGTATACAACATGCTTTGCATTACTTGTTTGTTTTTAGACAGCTACTAGCTTAGTGTTCTGAAAGGTTGTGTATAAACTAGGGATAGCCCGTTCCGGAATTATTAGTTTTCGGACTCCCGAAAGTAAAGCCGGACAAATTCCGGAATTCGGAAAATTCCAATTTTGTAATAATTTCGGAATTCGGAAAAATCCGGAATTTAGAAATTTCTGATTTCGTTAACATTCCGGAATTCGGAAAATCCGGATTTTTTCGAAAGTCGGAGTTTTTCTCAATTCCGGAATTTTTTAAATTCCGGATTCTTTCCGAGTTCCGAAATTCTTCTGAATTCCGGAGTATAACTGAATTCCATAATTTTGCGAAATCCGGAAAGTGAAAGTTCCGCTTCCGAAAAATGAATTTATTTTGGTTAATATGAATCGTGGCGGAAATCAGTCTTTGACCAGGTAATCGCGACTGCTTTGAAAGAAATGGGGAGTATGAGAATTCAATCTGTCATATTTGTAGTTTTGTGTGGAGAAAGAACGAACTTGTGAACCAGTGGTTTAAGAAAAACTCAAGTTATTAATATAAACTTTGCCGACTTCATAAAAGAAATACGAAAGACATTTTGAATCGAAAAATATAACATACAAGTTTGCAAGCGGAGAGAAAGAAACCTAACGTAACCAGACTAAAGACGGATCGTTTACCGCGTAGCGATCGCGGTTCAGTGGTCAAGGTGCTTCTGCGAATGCACGTTGCAATTTTTTTTCTTACTTTAGATTTTTCTTGATGGCGATTGATCAGCGATAACATACGTTTTATTATATTCAGATATTTGAATACTCGGATGTTTCAATACTTGAACTATCAAATCTTCGGGAATAATAATAGTAATAATAATAATTATTATTATCTCGTAGAAGATTAAAAGCTAGAAGCTAAATTATCGCTCAGGTCATACCATTACAAGGAGAAACGTGACATTTGGAAAGAATATTTCGGTTTGGTTTAATGTTGCTCACGAGAAGAGGAGTTTCTCATCTCGTTTGTAAACCAAATAAAATAACATGAGAATTAACATTTTACATTCAAGACGGGTCAGGGCTAAATCAAAATTTTCGTCTCTCTTTGGAGATGAAAATCGAGACGAGGTGAAAAGTATCGTAAACATTTCCCGTCTTGTCTCGATTCTCGAAATAGTGTATGTCCATTCTTTAAGTAACAATTGCTCTGTAGACTGAATCTCATAGGCTATTTCGTTACATTGTATTTCAGAGCTCATTGAATTATGCTCCGTGTAGGTATTTTTGTAGCAAAGCTTTTATATTTACCTCTGCATATTCTAAAAATTAGTTTATTATATGCCTTACTGTCGCGTGATATTCAGTTATATTTATTACAGTTATTTTCCTCAAAACATACTTTCTACATGAAACTTCAATAAAAGGTTCTAGTTTAAAATGTTGGTAGTTGCAGAGGTGTGTCTTGAAGGTACGGAACCCTTTCCCCGAAATCTCTACTTTTAAGTAAGTTTTGCCCAATTTCAGGGCAAGTTTAAAACTATTATTATTATTATTATTATTATTATTATTATTATTATTATTATTATTATTATTATTATTATTATTATTATTATTATTATTATCAACTCCATGTATAATCTTTAAAAGATATACGGTTTGTATCTGAATAGTAAAAGCTAATTGACTGTCGATCTCGGTCGTCTGGAAGTTTTCAGGAGGCAAGGACATCGGTCACGTTCTGGGTTTGAGTTCCGAAGGGGCAAGTATTCGGGCTCGAGCAAAAAGTTGTTAAAAGTTATAGGCTTCATCCAAACATATTCAAAACAGCAGGGACCGGGTTTGGGCTTCTCAACGGCTCGAGCGGCTCGGCTTACAGCTCATTCAATATCGAACCGAATCGAGAAGTGAGCCGAGCCAACAGCTCACTACACCGAGCCGATTTGAGCCATCGGCTTAGTTGAGCTGAGTCGAAACGTGCTGATGAACTAGTTTCAACTTAGCTGGCTCGAACCGGTTCACATGAGCCGAGTAGGTGACCCATCCCAACCGAGAAAGCTCGAGCCATCGGCTCAATTGAGCTGAGTCGATGGCTTGTTCCAACTAAGCCGGCTCGGGTCATCGGCTCATCCCAACCGAGCTGACTCGAGCTGTTCGCTCAGTTGATACGAGCCGAGCCGGTTGATATCACTACCCGAGTTGGTCTTCTGCTTGGGCTCAAGAATTCGACCGTGCAGATCTCAGCCTTGATTTTAAGAACTACAGTATATACTTATATTGGTGATTACGACATTTGAGGCTGTCTCGTAATAATAATAATAATAATAATAATAATAATAATAATAATAATAATAATAATAATAATAATAATAATAATAATAATAATAAACTCTTGTCTTCTCGTTATCTAGACGAGACGAGATACACTAAAATTGCCCCACGAGATGCACTAAAATTACGAGATGAGACGCACCTCTGTCGTGAGCAACACTAAAAGTATTCCACATTACTCCTTACATTTCTCATGGCTTTTGCTTTCCAGTCTGATCAGGCCAATATTTCAAAACGAGTTAAAACGAGCGAGAGAGCCATTATCAAACTCAACTCAACTCGAAACTAGACCTCGAAAACAGCGACTTGGCTCGGAACTCAATTCAAGAAAATTACCTTTGACTCGACTCAAATTGTACTCGAGTTGAATTGAATTTTGGCTCGACTTGTGCTCATCCCTATTCGTGTTTGTATTTTATGTTTCCACTTCAACAATGTCTACTCTTTTTTCTCCTTTTACCTGCTGTTTCTGGATTTCTCTTTTGGTGTCGTCCTTTATTTACATTGTGCACTATTCTTATTCCCAGCTTGTGACCCGCTTCAATGTCTTATTCAGTTTAGGCTTTTCTTCTTACACTTCACATGTGATTGATTTAATTCTCACTTTCCGCGCACGACCGATGAAAATGTTTTATTATTATTATTATTATTATTATTATTATTATTATTATTATTATTATTATTATT
The DNA here is from genome assembly GCF_964235325.1 of Thermobia domestica. NCBI lineage: Eukaryota > Metazoa > Arthropoda > Insecta > Zygentoma > Lepismatidae > Thermobia > Thermobia domestica. Next base: position 121,484,114 of record NC_137471.1, read on the forward strand.
ATTATTATTATTTTATTATTATTATTATTATTATTATACTATTGAACTTGCACGGCGAAATTACTATATAATACGATCTTATTTCTGTAATTTTACTCCATTGTATGTTATTTAGTTTATTAATGGGCACTAAATTGTCTCCAGATCAACGAATAAATTAACTACGGCATGCACTTTGGTGGAAATATCATTGCAATAAGATTATTGGTTCGTTCCAAACATGTTCATGTAATGATATTTCCACCAAAGTGCATGCCGTAGTTAATTTATTCGTTGATCTGGAGACAATTTAGTGCCCATTAATAAATTAAATAACATACAATGGAATAAAATTACTGAAATGATATCGTATTATACAGTAATTTCGCCGTGCAAGTTCAATAGTATAATAATAATAATAATAATAATAATAATAATAATAATAATAATAATAATAATAATAATAATAATAATAATAATAATAATAATAATAATAAAACACTTTCATCGGTCGTGGGCGGAAAGTGAGAATTAAATCAATCACATGTCAAGTAAATGTAAGGAGAAAAGCCTAAACTGAATAAGACATTGAAGCGGGTCACAAGCTGGGAATAAGAATAGTGCATGGTGTTAATAAAGGACGACACCGACAGAGAAATCCAGAAACAATAGGTAAACGAAGAAAAAAAAGAGTAGAAATTGTTGAAGTGGAAACAAAATACAAATACGAATAGGGATGAGCAGGAGTCGAGCCAAAATTCGACTCGACTCGAGTTCAATCCGAGTCGAGTCAAAGGTATTTTTCTTGTAGTACTTAAAATTATACTGTAGTTCTTAAAATTAAGGCTGAGACCTGCACGGTCGAATTCTTGAGCCCAAGCAGAAGACCAACTCGGGTAGTGATATCAACCGGCTCGGCTCGTATCAACTGAGCGAAGTTGTTGTATTACTATACATCTGCTTCCGCCCCTGTCAAATCTGGTCGATCTCGTTGACGCGACATATTTGCTTTTTTATACCCTTTTCTTCGTTTACTGAACAAAACCGTAACTATTCTGAAATATACTACTGCGCATGCCTCGTAGATAAATATTTCTGATGCCAATAGTTTCCGTTTTGTCCAAGGAATGTTCTTTTTCTTATTCCCAGCATGACCCTTTTATTACATTATATGAAGAGCATGTAGGTCTAAATACCTCATGTATTACATACAATGTAGGTTTTACTCTTCCAGCAGAGAAGAAACATGTGATCATAGTATACAACCCACAGAAGTGATAGCTGGCAAGACAGTGGTCGTAATCCCTAACGACACAGGGAAAGAGTGGTGCCATTCCCGCTGGTCTAGTCGCTAGCACGTGCGCCTTTGGTGTATGGAGTTCCGGGTTCGATTCCCAGCGGGAGAGCATCTATGATTTTTAACTGTTCTCGATGTTTCTGTGTTCGTGTCTCTGTCGTTATAAGTTATTAGAAAAAGCAAGTTAAACGAGTGAAGCAAGTAAAATTAGCAATAAGTAAGTTACTGAAACACGTTCAGTGAGTCAGTTAAAAAAAAGTGGACAAAGCACTGGCTTTTCGCGCCGTCCATGCGAGTTCGAATTAATCTCGGCTTGATCTTTTATCCATTTGAGAGAAAATATTGCTTCTTTACGCTACAGGTGGTCCACTCTTTTCGTATTTTTCGCAGTCGTTCACAGTTAAAGTAACTGACTATTATTCTTTCTACGAATGATGGATCTTCTCTTCGGCTTCATGTCAAACACGCACACGTAATGAAAAGACGCTGTCGATAATAATAATAATAATAATATGAAATATTAGTAGCTTACTCGTGTGTGTATTTCGACAACATAATTTTATATTATTATGTGGAAATAAGTAAGGCTGGCTGGCGCCCCCCCCCCCCCATATTTTTTTCGATGCGCTTTATGGGTCCACGGTGTCCAAAGTTGGTCCCATCCCAGTATCACCTCTCGATATAAGTTATTGACACTTTGCCTAAAGAGGGCTCTGTCGTGGCCCCATGAGTACCCATGACAATGACTCTTCGTTCCTTTTGCATTGCAATCGCTTACTTTTCTGAGTACTATGAGTGCATACTGTCCAACGTTGCTCCCATCGCTCTACAGTTTCTCGTTCTCTCGATATAAATTACAAATATTTTGTTTGTAAGGGAGATATGGCGTTACAATCATTACGTTTGAAGAAGAATTGATTAAGATATTACCTTGCCACAAACAACACCTATTATTATTCCACCTTGCCACAAACAACACCTTGCCACAAACAAACAACACCTTAGCATTCATAGGAGTACCAACCCCAAAAGCAGCTAATCGTTCATAAATTGACGCATCACTACTAAGTGCTTTTTTCCATGCTTTAGTTTCTAGCTCCTTATCTGCAATATGTCTTGACTCTGTTTCTTTATTGTCTCTGTAGTATATATCGTGTTCTTTACAAGCCTCATCTAATGGGTTAATACCTTCATCACCTCTTTCTAATCTTTCTTGAAGCCTTGTAAAAGGTCCGCAAAATCTAAAGGCAGGTATATGTAACTCTGGTATTCCTTTCATGTTTAAAATCTTATTCATTAGTCCTTTTCCAAGCTTCTCATCATTCCAGAATCTTGGTGGTAATGTATTTAAAATCTTAATCAAATAACCTATACCTTTTGGATCATTAGGAATAAATTGTGAAAGTTTATTATTAATCATACTAACTATACCTGCTTTCTCATTGTAAAAGTTATTATTAGCAGCCTTTTCTTCTCCATCTATAACTATTAACCGATCAATTAACTTTCTCACATCATCCATCCATATATATTCTTTAGGTATCTCTGTATATTGTTTAATTCCTTCACCAGTTTTTTTAGGCGTCGTGTTCTTTTTTGTTGGTGTTGGAGGTAAAAATGGTTTAATATTATCATCCCAAATAGGCTTGATAATATTAATGTACTTAGAACCTCTATTAGATGCTACTTTTTATCTCGATTATATTTTTGGAAGGCAGCATCTGACTCTATTATTATTTCCTTGTACTGTTCAAAATCGTCATCGTCATAATCGTCAATGGTTTTATTAGTATTCCTCGTTAACAATTCGGATAGACCTTCTGTTCCTTTATAAGTTTTACCATTAATTATCAAATCATCACCATTCACTTTAACTTCTGAATTTCCTATCTTATTTATTATTCTTCCATCTTCTTCTACAACTCTTATTCCAAATACACTATCATTTCTTTTACTATAATATTTCGTTGCAACCTTACCAAATGATTGTGCTGTTGTTAAAGGTTCTACTCCTTCCACTTTGTCTTTAATCTGTTTTCTCATTTGTTTTATTTCTCCCGTTATAGGCGTATCACTACTACTTGGGGAACTATCATAAGTTATCTCTTTAGGTGTTTCTAGTAGACTAGGATCTATTGAAGCCGTCTTATGTACAACTGGAACAAGTTCAGTTATTAGATTTTTATTTTGTTCTGCTACTTCTTTGATTTCACTCCCCAAGTTTTGAATAGCATCAATTACAGGCTGTTCTTGTGCCATAAATTTATCGTATATACCTGCTCTTTCTTTCTTCCAAGATTTGAAGCCCTTTATCAAGAACTTCTTTAACTTGATATTCTTATTAATTTCTTTCTCATCCATTTATTATATAGAAAACGAACAAACGTCAATAAACGTCAAAGAACGTCAAAAAACGTCAATAAACGTGAAAAACGTCAAACGTTTAAGAAGTGTTTTGTTTTGTTCCTATACTTACCATTGTTTACCTTCCTTGTCATATCAATTACTATAAAACTATAATCTTGTTGCCAACATTTTGAACATATCTCTTTAAATTTATCATAAGGCATATCTCCTCCAACAAACTCATTATACACATGTTTAAGATTAGTATCATCTTGTCTAAATACACATAGTTAGTTAACGTTATCTCTTATAAGCTGTTTAGGTACTTTTGAATATGTTTGTGCAAGATAGAAACAGTCTAAATGTCTATGTCTACCTCTTGTAAAGTAATTTCTAACAGTATCTTGATTCTCCAAAATATAATCGTCAAACACAACAGAGTATTTTTCACATTCATCAATAGGTACAATAGAGTCATTACTGCTTAAGAACGTTGCTATTTGTTTATTGAACTTTAGTTCTGCTTTCTCAAATCGATCTTTTAATTGCTCATACTTTGACTGATTCATGCTTTTAGAATATATGTAGAAGTAATTATTGTTTAACCAACCTGGTTGTAATAAGAAGTTAAACAACAAAAAAGTTTAACCACACCCAGATGGACCCACGATAAGGCATCGAATATCATCAGGTATAAGTTCTCCATTTCTTTTCTTAGCTGTTGTTTCTTTTATCATCTCTTTTACATCCCAATTAATAGTTTTCTTACTCATTTATTATAGAGAAAATCATCACCTTTTATGATCTTATTTGTCTTAGAGTATTCATAACCTAGAAAGGCCATCCAAGATCATGTAGACGAAGAAGATAAGAAAAATTTTTCAGAAGTTAGGGGCATTGAATCAATGCCCTACGTTGGGGTCCACCAGCACTGCACCCCTTTCAAACAGTTTGAGGATGAACTGTAAGGTGAGCGTTTTGCTCACCTTTAAAATCTCTATATGCCCGTTGATATTTTGTTCTTACATGATCTCTGATTGCTTCTTGTGGGTTTTGATATCCAAGAATGTTCCCAACGTCCTTACCCTTGTGCCTGATATTGTGTTATTGATCTTGTTACCTGCTAATTTGACTTTATATGATGCTTGTTTGAAACCCTCGGAATTCCGATGATTAATTTTCTGCTCATAGTACCAGTACAGACGCGGTTCGTTGATGAAGGTTATGTGAGGGTGCACGGTCGATAATAATGTGTCAGTATTTTGGACACTTGTAGTTTCCAGGTCTTCAAATCTACTCTGTTACTAAACCTACCGGCGGCTACAGCGTAGCCCCCTTGGCTTTTGTATTCGTCTGTCTATAAGTGGTTGCCTTGGGTTGTGATAGCTTCTTGGTCTTTGAGGCAGTTAAACAGATTGATAGAGTTAGGATCGTAGCAAGTGCCTTCTTGTAGTATGTGTCTGAGATTAAGAGGTCTGCTGGATTTTTACCTTTAGATGAGAGAAAATACTTAACATTTTGGACCTCCGAATACAGTGGGGCACCTTTTATGATCTTATATCTTTAAGTTGTTCTCTGATCTTAAGCAACGTATCTTTTATATATTCGTTGTCCATTTCACCATTTAGTGTTATTATCATCTCTAACTGTTCTTTAAATGAGTTAATACAAGTGACAATGGTTTTATATTCATCTTTTCTTTTGCTTATGTTTAACTTAGAAGACAAACCTGTTATAATAGCACTTCCAGTTGCAAGAGACGTTGTTAATATCGAGTAAATTGTTACAGGTATAAAAATATTAATAAACCCAGTTGTTGCAGAAAGTATAACCGATAACGTGATCAAAGTGTAGTATGCATATTTAACAATTCGTAGTTTTCTCTTTTTCTTCTTTAAACTGTATTCTAACTTTTGAATGATATCTTGTATTAACTTGATTACTTTCTCTTTTGGAATATCTCTAGGTAAATCAAACTCATTCATTTATTATATAATAAATGGCTAAAGTATTTAAGTTAACGAGTGATACTTCTGTTTTAAAGAAGAAGCTCCATTACGAATTAGACAACAGTAGCAACTATTTAAGTATAGGATTAGTTGGGTTTTACAGTACATATCTAACTCCAAACATAACAACAGAAAAAACAGTTTCTCATATGGTGATAGACAAGTTTTTATACCAGAAGTACAATATAATTTAAAATCACTTAATGAGTATTTAAAATCTCAATCCATCAACATAACATTATCAGAAGATCATTTAAGAAATAGAGTTAAAATAGAAACTGATAGTAATGATGTTACAATTGGGAGTATAGGTACTGTCCTCGGGTTTAATGTTCTTGAAGTTTTAGAAAAGAACAAAACACATATTGGAAGTAAGTTGCCAAAGTTTCACCCATTCGATACAATTAATGTTCATTGCAATATAGCAGATGGTATGTTTGTTAAAGATACTGAGTACACACATAGAGAAACAGGAAATATAGCATCATTTAAAACAGATGCCGAGTTCAAACATAGTATTATTTATGAGCCTACTTATCCATTATTTTTCCCTATATCCAAAGACAAGGTTGATAATTTTGAGATAAGAATAACAGGTGAGAATGATTCCTTAATTGATTTTGGTGGAGCTACAACAACTGTACTTTTACAAACTTAGATTTTCTCTTAAATAAATAGGAAGATGTGTTCTATTAAAGGTTGTATGTTTAGTGTTCCTTATAACGAACTAAAGGATCTAAATATTGATCATGTATTAACCAAGAAACAGCTTAGTGATAAATCTAAGAAAATTAAAGAAGGTAAAGGAATGGATTTAACTTTAACTACTGCACAAATGAAAAAATTAAGAAAGAGCATATGGGTGGTTTTATCTTTACAATTCCGGCCATTTTAGCAGCTTTAGGGGCAGTTGGCTCATTAGCAGGTGGTGCAGCAGCGATTACTAAAACTGTACTTGATGCTAAGAAGAATAAACAAGAACTAGAAGAACAAAAAGGCACAATATGGCTATGGAAGAAAAGCAGGGAGCAGGTAAACCAAAGAAGTCAAAAAACTAAAACCATTGACCAACTTCGATATAGAGAGGTTGGTTAAAGAATTAAAGATAAAACGATTTAGAGGTGTATTTATGAGTGATGAACTTCCACAAAAACCCTATGTAAATGAGTGTGGTGTAGTTAAACTCGATAAATCAGAAAACATTGGTACTCATTGGATATGCTATTGGAAAGATAACAACATAAAGTACGTGTTCGATTCTTATGGTGGGGTTCCTCCTAAACAACTGGTACAATATCTTGGTACCAAAAGCTTATTTTACAATGACGAACGAATACAAGACTTTAATTAAGTTATATGTGGTCATCTTTGTGTTAAGGTTTTAAATCTTCTAAATCAGGGGTATTCTTTTAGTGATGTTATGTATATGATTAAAAATGATTAGGTTTAGGTGCTTTTATGGTTTGTATCCATAAAAGTTTTGTTTAAGATAAATATGGAAGCTATACACAATAGATTTTTAGATTATTTTGAGAAGCATCAGGATGAACTCGATGATCTAGTTAGATATAATTTTTATCAGTATTTTGAGTATGTTAGTGAGATAGACTTAAAAGATAGAAACAATGTATATGATGTTATTGATTTTTGGAGGATGCTAATACCTAAATTTTTGTACACAGAGGAAGAGTTGGAAAAGTTATGTCCAATAATTACCTTAAAGGAGTTGTTGTCAAATTATAGCTCTAGACCATTAAAATGCAGTGATTGCGGTAGTAAGTCATTAACAAAAGGTATGATAGATACATTTGTGATGATTGTTCTGTAGAGAGTGGTCAGGTTTACAATATTAATGAAGAAATGAGAGCTGGCTGTGCAAGAAAACCGTGGTATGATACTACAAAAAGATTTAAGTTACAGCTATCTCGTTTGCAAGCTTTACAGGATAGAATTATTCCTGAAGATGTGTTCAAGGTGTTAGATGATGAATTTAGAGATATGCCAAAAGATTTAATATCAACAAAAGATGTTCTAGAAGTACTAAAGAAAAACAAATACACAAAATATTATGATGATGTCTATTTAATACACTATCGCCTTACCGATCAAAAACGATTAAACTTACGACATATGGAAGAAACACTTATAAACGACTTCGAAAACTTATACAAGGCCTTTAAAGAACTGTATCCGAAGAGAGTATTGTTTATTAACTTAAAATGTGTATTGCACCATCTGCTGAAAAAGCACGATGTTAATGTTGATATTGATTTTAAACACTGATCTAAACAAATAGAGATGTTAAAGAAATGTTTTGAAAAATTAGGATGGACATTTTCTGTATAATAAATGAGTATGGATATATTTTGTAATGTTAAAGATAGAAAAGATCATGTTGATATTAGTGAAGAAAAATTAAAATTGTTGGAGAAGTTAAATGATGTTGTTAGCGTAAGTCAACTTAGATCGATAGAAGCTCAATTAGAGAACGATAGAAAACGATTTGAAGATGCATTAGAAACGTTACAAGACACATACATAAAGAAAGAAGATATTGAAAAGGTTAGGACGGATACTACTAAATTGATCATGCAAAAAGAAACTATACCCCTAATATGTCGATTGAGAGCTAAAAATGTTAAGGAACCAGTCTTTAGAATATTCAATCTTTCTAATGGTTATAAATTTCTCTATGAAAGAAAACGTTTAAAAAAAAAAGTAGTAAACGAAGAAAAGCAGTGTAGAGGAGAGGAGTCGCTAAAATTAATTCTCTTTAACGAGGACGATTTACGAAACATCATCTACTAATCGAAATCATGATTATTCTCCAATAAAGTAACTTCCAATAAACCTTTTGTTATTGTTAATTATTCCATATCGGACTCCCGAAGAAAACTCATCGAAGCAATTTATTGACCGTGCCAATAGCGACTACTCTGTCATGACTCCGTTTTCTTTCATTTAGAAATAGGAAAGAAAGAGAAGAAAGTAGAAGGGTAAAAGATGGAGGTAGGTAAAGAAGAAAGAAAAGAAATAGGGTATTTTAATAAGAAACAGATTACTGGATAATTCCGGAAATATAGTAAGAAGTCGAGAAAGTCGTTGAAAGATGAATCATTCTAAATGTTATTAACGACTAATCAATTTCGGAATGCTTCGGAATAGACACATGTTCCCTCATACCACCCAGACCTAGCTCCAGGCACCACGATCATGGGGTTGCCCAGACCTAGACCCGGAAATGAGAAAAGTGAAATTTAATTCTTTGTAATGTTATTCCAACCGGTGATTGATAACCATCCAGCATCTGAACTCTGTCCTCTAGGATCGACCACACATATGAATTAGCCAAGAAGAAAAAAAAATCAAACTTATAAACTCAATATAAATTTATGTATCGTATCAATAAGAATTTCAACTTCCTGGAAGAAAGATGTCGTATTTAGGCTTATCCTGCTTTTTTTGTTTCACTCCTCGAGCCGATTTAAACCATTAGTAGCGGTCCTTCATGACCTAAGTTATTTACAATAACACATATGTTGAAACATGACACATATATTATAGATGTTAATACAACAGATGATATCACTAAAATTACTTAAATTAAATCTATCATGCATTCACACGCTCACTCACTCAGGACAGTGTATATATGTTTAAAGGAAACCAACTAACTACAAAGGTACAAATAGTTTATTACATTCATAGTGGAAAAAAGGGACAAAACAAATAATTATAAGAAAATATTAAAAGCACAAGTTCTTGGTTATATATTAATAGAGTACATAGTTTATATTTTAGTAAATTTTTATATATTCAATCGTCTTGACAAAAAATAATTACATATATTGTATCTTAGGCATGACTTACGCTAACAACATCATTTAACTTCTCCAACAATTTTAATTTTTCTTCACTAATATCAACATGATCTTTTCTATCTTTAACATTACAAAATATATCCATACTCATTTATTATACAGAAAATGTCCATCCTAATTTTTCAAAACATTTCTTTAACATCTCTATTTGTTTAGATCAGTGTTTAAAATCAATATCAACATTAACATCGTGCTTTTTCAGCAGATGGTGCAATACACATTTTAAGTTAATAAACAATACTCTCTTCGGATACAGTTCTTTAAAGGCCTTGTATAAGTTTTCGAAGTCGTTTATAAGTGTTTCTTCCATATGTCGTAAGTTTAATCGTTTTTGATCGGTAAGGCGATAGTGTATTAAATAGACATCATCATAATATTTTGTGTATTTGTTTTTCTTTAGTACTTCTAGAACATCTTTTGTTGATATTAAATCTTTTGGCATATCTCTAAATTCATCATCTAACACCTTGAACACATCTTCAGGAATAATTCTATCCTGTAAAGCTTGCAAACGAGATAGCTGTAACTTAAATCTTTTTGTAGTATCATACCACGGTTTTCTTGCACAGCCATCTCTCATTTCTTCATTAATATTGTAAACCTGACCACTCTCTACAGAACAATCATCACAAATGTATCTATCATACCTTTTGTTAATGACTTACTACCGCAATCACTGCATTTTAATGGTCTAGAGCTATAATTTGACAACAACTCCTTTAAGGTAATTATTGGACATAACTTTTCCAACTCTTCCTCTGTGTACAAAAATTTAGGTATTAGCATCCTCCAAAAATCAATAACATCATATACATTGTTTCTATCTTTTAAGTCTATCTCACTAACATACTCAAAATACTGATAAAAATTATATCTAACTAGATCATCGAGTTCATCCTGATGCTTCTCAAAATAATCTAAAAATCTATTGTGTATAGCTTCCATATTTATCTTAAACAAAACTTTTATGGATACAAACCATAAAAGCACCTAAACCTAATCATTTTTAATCATATACATAACATCACTAAAAGAATACCCCTGATTTAGAAGATTTAAAACCTTAACACAAAGATGACCACATATAACTTAATTAAAGTCTTGTATTCGTTCGTCATTGTAAAATAAGCTTTTGGTACCAAGATATTGTACCAGTTGTTTAGGAGGAACCCCACCATAAGAATCGAACACGTACTTTATGTTGTTATCTTTCCAATAGCATATCCAATGAGTACCAATGTTTTCTGATTTATCGAGTTTAACTACACCACACTCATTTACATAGGGTTTTTGTGGAAGTTCATCACTCATAAATACACCTCTAAATCGTTTTATCTTTAATTCTTTAACCAACCTCTCTATATCGAAGTTGGTCAATGGTTTTAGTTTTTTGACTTCTTTGGTTTACCTGCTCCCTGCTTTTCTTCCATAGCCATATTGTGCCTTTTTGTTCTTCTAGTTCTTGTTTATTCTTCTTAGCATCAAGTACAGTTTTAGTAATCGCTGCTGCACCACCTGCTAATGAGCCAACTGCCCCTAAAGCTGCTAAAATGGCCGGAATTGTAAAGATAAAACCACCCATATGCTCTTTTCTTAATTTTTTCATTTGTGCAGTAGTTAAAGTTAAATCCATTCCTTTACCTTCTTTAATTTTCTTAGATTTATCACTAAGCTGTTTCTGGTTAATACATGATCAATATTTAGATCCTTTAGTTCGTTATAAGGAACACTAAACATACAACCTTTAATAGAACACATCTTCCTATTTATTTAAGAGAAAATCTAAGTTTGTAAAAGTACAGTTGTTGTAGCTCCACCAAAATCAATTAAGGAATCATTCTCACCTGTTATTCTTATCTCAAAATTATCAACCTTGTCTTTGGATATAGGGAAAAATAATGGATAAGTAGGCTCATAAATAATACTATGTTTGAACTCGGCATCTGTTTTAAATGATGCTATATTTCCTGTTTCTCTATGTGTGTACTCAGTATCTTTAACAAACATACCATCTGCTATATTGCAATGAACATTAATTGTATCGAATGGGTGAAACTTTGGCAACTTACTTCCAATATGTGTTTTGTTCTTTTCTAAAACTTCAAGAACATTAAACCCGAGGACAGTACCTATACTCCCAATTGTAACATCATTACTATCAGTTTCTATTTTAACTCTATTTCTTAAATGATCTTCTGATAATGTTATGTTGATGGATTGAGATTTTAAATACTCATTAAGTGATTTTAAATTATATTGTACTTCTGGTATAAAAACTTGTCTATCACCATGTGAGAAACTGTTTTTTCTGTTGTTATGTTTGGAGTTAGATATGTACTGTAAAACCCAACTAATCCTATACTTAAATAGTTGCTACTGTTGTCTAATTCGTAATGGAGCTTCTTCTTTAAAACAGAAGTATCACTCGTTAACTTAAATACTTTAGCCATTTATTATATAATAAATGAATGAGTTTGATTTACCTAGAGATATTCCAAAAGAGAAAGTAATCAAGTTAATACAAGATATCATTCAAAAGTTAGAATACAGTTTAAAGAAGAAAAGAGAAAACTACGAATTGTTAAATATGCATACTACACTTTGATCACGTTATCGGTTATACTTTCTGCAACAACTGGGTTTATTAATATTTTTATACCTGTAACAATTTACTCGATATTAACAACGTCTCTTGCAACTGGAAGTGCTATTATAACAGGTTTGTCTTCTAAGTTAAACATAAGCAAAAGAAAAGATGAATATAAAACCATTGTCACTTGTATTAACTCATTTAAAGAACAGTTAGAGATGATAATAACACTAAATGGTGAAATGGGACAACGAATATATAAAAGATACGTTGCTTAAGATCAGAGAACAACTTAAAGATATAAGATCATAAAAGGTGCCCCACTGTATTCGGAGGTCCAAAATGTTAAGTATTTTCTCTCATCTAAAGGTAAAAATCCAGCAGACCTCTTAATCTCAGACACATACTACAAGAAGGCACTTGCTACGATCCTAACTCTATCAATCTGTTTAACTGCCTCAAAGACCAAGAAGCTATCACAACCCAAGGCAACCACTTATAGACAGACGAATACAAAAGCCAAGGGGGCTACGCTGTAGCCGCCGGTAGGTTTAGTAACAGAGTAGATTTGAAGACCTGGAAACTACAAGTGTCCAAAATACTGACACATTATTATCGACCGTGCACCCTCACATAACCTTCATCAACGAACCGCGTCTGTACTGGTACTATGAGCAGAAAATTAATCATCGGAATTCCGAGGGTTTCAAACAAGCATCATATAAAGTCAAATTAGCAGGTAACAAGATCAATAACACAATATCAGCGCACAAGGGTAAGGACG